>NW_028258315.1:41370000-43770000 GCF_053883595.1 Heterocephalus glaber
GATTGCAATTATTATTTTTAAAAGATGCTATCAACCTATTTATCTATCTTCTGCTCTGATATTTCTTCTTAAATCAAATGGAGAACCACAAACAAGTAGCATTTTGATTTTCAGATAAGCAAGTTGTCAATAAATATCTTTTGGGGAAACCATTCTCCTTTGTTGAAATACAAGCCAAATTAATTATTTGGAATAATAAAGCTCAAGGTAAGGTAAGATTTTTAGCCTATGCCAATTATTGACAAAAGACTTCTCCATGAAAGCAAAGAATAGGCACAAGCTCATATGGCTGTTTGGGGATTTTTATGTATTTGCAAAAACTAACAAATCAGTGGTTATAGTTTTATGGTATGTGTTAATGACTGTTGTTAGACCACATTTATCTCTGTCATCATTTGATTTCATTGTTATATGGAGCTGTGTATTCTAATTTCCTGCTAGCAGGAGGTCTGGGCACATAGCTAAATGAGCACCCTATTCAAGTTTTTGTCTGCCTTCCAAGAAAAAGTTTGATTGACCAACACAAAGCAGATAGGGGCCATCATGCAAATATGGTTCATTCATTGGCTAAAAACAACCAAATTTCACCAACTAGATAGACTACAAGTTTCCAAAACAGATATAGTGACCTAGAAAAGCCCTTAGCTATATTGCAGAGATAATTAAATCTCAAATGCATAAAACCATTCTCAGAATGTAAACAGTAAGAAAATAGCTTTCCAGTGCTGGGGTTGTAGCTCAGTGGCACCGCACCTGCCTTGCAAGCTCAAGGTCCTGAGTTTTATCCCCGGTACCAAAAAAATAAATAAATACATTTGATTTACTTGTGTTTAGTAGAAAATGAAGAAACAAGCCAACATAACGAAGACAATGATCACATGATTTGTCATACTATAAAATATAGTTGGTCAATGATGTCAAAGACTTTTCAAGTTAGTTAAAGTTTATCCCTTTATCATTCTTCGTTATTTTAACCACTTGTATTAGAAATATTACTTGTAAGCATTTTATATTTTACACTTTTTTTAAAAATCTGTACAGTTTAACTTTTTTGTTTCAGTTGCTCATTAGACATTTATGTGATATACTGAATATTACACATACTTTAATAAACTATGATAATATAAAATTATATATTATAATTTACTTTTAAATAAATATGTTTTGAGTAAGAATGATGAGCCAAGCACATTACTAAATTATGGGGAATAGATAGATAAATAAGATATAAATCCTGTCCTCAGGGAGCTTACAATCTGACCGAGGAAACCAAACAGTGGATGCTTATAACTTAGGGCAGTCAGTGCTACGAGCAGAGAAAATATTGGGTAGTATAGAGACACACTGCCTGAGGAGAAGGGGATCAGGACAGTAATGTAACCTCACAGCTGAGTAGTAAAGGACCAGTAACAGTTAACTAAGTTAAAAGAGAGTAGAGGCCCTAGAATTAGAGGGAGCAGGAACAAAAAAAATATCTTAATAGCTGTAGGTAGCAGCGTGTTTTAAGCAGTCAGCAAATATTTATGACATCTACTCTGTGTCAGCCATATTTCCACATGCTGGGGTATAGATAGGGACAACAAAGCTATTCCTGGCTTTGTGGGCTTTACATTTCAGTAAAGGGATCTTGAAATGTGGAGGAAAAAATAAAAATAAAAATAACTCAAAGAAGACCATGTAAAATGGAGTAAAGACAACAAAGAAAATTAACTGAGAACACAGGGACTATCTTAGATTGGGTGGCAAAAAAAGACCTATGAGATTTTATCCTAGGGGAAATTAGAAATAACTAGAGAATTTAGAAAGTAGTTAGATTTCCATAATTGAAATGGATCATAGCTGCTTGAGAAAACTGATTTGAGAAGAATAAGACTGAAGACCGGGAGAGCAGGTAGGAAACTGTTGCCTTAAATCTAAGTGGGGAAAGGAAAATACACTAAGATAATGGTCCTGCGCTGAGGTGGGTGCCATGGTGGGCATTGGGGCCCCCCTCACAGGAGCTGCTGAGGAATCAACTAGACAGGATCCTAACATGAATAATGTGGGCCATGTGGGGGATGCTCCAGGAGAGCAGTGAGCTTTTAGTTTTTATTATTCTATGTTTGCAGTACATAACATTTACATTCCTTGTGTAGATTGATACATGCACATAACATATCTTCATTCTCTTTTCGCTTCCTCCCACCTCTCTCCATCTCTTGATTCCCCCTCCCATTTGAGAAAGATCTGTCTCCCTACTTCCTAATAACTATCTTTTACTTTATTCTTTATTTATGATTTGGGTGTCTCATATAAGGGAAACTATACAATATTTAAACTTGTGTGTCTGATTTACTTCACTTAATTATGGTCTCAAGGTGCATCCATTTTCCTACAAATGAGCAAGCTTATCTTTCTTTATGAAAAGTAGTGCTCCATTGTGTGTAAATACCATTTTTTTATCCACTTATCTGTTGTGGACATATAGGCTGCTTCCCAAATTTAGCTATTATGAATTGTGTTGCTATAAACATGGGTGTGCATGTATCAGTGTAATATGACATCTTTAACTCTTTTAGGAAGATATCTAGATGGGGAATAGGTGGGTCAAATGGAATTTCTCATTTTAGTCTTTTGAGGACTCTCTGTACTGATTTCTATAGTGGTTATACTAGTTTACATTCCCACCAACAATATAGCCTTACTAGCATTTGTTATAATTAGATTTTTTGACCATGGCCACTCTTTCTGGGGTAAGATGGAATTTCAGTGTTGTTTTAATTTGCCTTTCGCAGCCTGTTTCAGACAGGCACACCTGCGAATGCCGTAGCAGGGTCCCCAACAGCAGGGAATACACCAATCCAGCCCACACCCCAGCAGCAATCCACTGGACCCCCCGCCTCTAGCCTCTTGGCTGTACTGCCATCTGGTTCCACACTACAAAGACACAGAGGCCACCAGACCACCAGACCACTGTACTGGGTAGGTTGAAGTGATCATCACCTCCCATTGGAAACGGGACTATCTTCAGGGGAAGGGCAGCTGGAACCTGCAGTACAACCCTGCAAAGTTAAACCCTACAAGAGGACAGGGAGCCCAACTTGGGACTTGCAGCCAGAAATCTGTCTGAATCTCACGGGTCTGCGACTGGCTTGCTGAGACTCAGTGGCTTATATCTGCATACTGCAACCCACGTTGTCTATTGTGACAGCAGAGACATACCCCGATAGAGGTCCTTCATCTTCATGGTTATTTTTTATTTCCAAAATTAGTATTATTGGTTTGTTTTTCCTTTCTTTCTTTCTTTTTCTCTTTGCTCTTTTCTTTTTCTCCTCTTATTTTTTTTCTACTCTTTGCAAACTTTTGTTTTTCTCTCTTTTTTCGTCTTTCTTTTCTCTTTCCTTTCTTTTACACTCACTCTCTTGCTGTCCCACATTGTTCATCTCCCTTTTTTTCCCTATTCTGGCCCTCATGTGGAGTTCTTCTTTATTTTTCTATTATTCTCTTTTTCTTTCTCACTTGTGTTCCCTGGCCTCACTGCTAACCTTCCCCTACCCTTCTACCTATCTATCCCTCCCTCCCTAACTCCTTCTAACTCCCCCTCCAGAAGGGTAAAGTTGTTATATTGAAGAGTTTATTCAGAGACAGGCAGGTCTGCGCACACCCTACCGAGGTCCCGAGTCAAGCGGAAGACACCGAATCAGCCTGCTACAGACAGGCAGATCTGCGCATGCCCTACCAAGGTCCTGAGTCATGCGGAAGATGCTGAATCAGCCCATGCCACGGCAACAATCTACTGGACCCCCAAGCCCCCGCTCCTCTGTACAGCAACCTGGTTCCACACTACAAAGATGCAAAGGACACCAGACCACCAGACCATGGCACTGAGTCCCACTGCTCCTGGCCCAGAGGTAGGGGCTTCTGAGCCACCATGCCACTGCTCCTGGTTCAGAGGAAGGGGCTTCCTGGCCACCACCCTTCCCACTGCTTCCAGCCCAGAGGATAGGGCTTTTGGGCCACCTTCTGTCCCTCTGCTCCTGGCCTAGAGGAAGGGGCTTCTGGGCCACCATTCCTCCTGCTGCTCCCAGCCCAGAGGAAAGGGCTTTTGGGCCACCTTCTGTCCCACTGCTCCTGGACCAGAAGAAGGGGCTTCCAGGCCACCATCCATCCCACCACTCCCAGCCCAGAGGTAGAGGCTTCTGAGCCACCATCCCACTGCTCCTGGACCAGAGAAAGGGGCTTCCCAGCCACCATCACTCCTGCTGCTCCCAGCCCACAGGAAAGGGCTTTTGGGCCACCATCCCTACCACTCCTCCCAGCCCCTGTCCCACCTCTCCCAGCTCAGAGGAGGTAATCCATGCAGGCGCCAACCCCCCCCTCAAGTCGAAATGAAAAAACACATAAATAGGTCTCAAAAGCAGACTCTCAGATCACCTACAGCAACCCCAAAGGGAAATGAGATGGAACACTCTGATACTCAACCACCTGGACCCACTGAACTGGCAACAAAAGGGGATCTGGAAAAAATGAAATCAGAAATAATTTCTCAGATAACAGGAGAAATTGTGCCCCTAGTGCAAGACATGATTCATAAATCTAGAGTGGAGCTCAGGAACAGGATGGAATCCCAACATAGGAAACAAATGGAATCCATAAAACAGATGCAAATAGATTTCCAGGACATGAAAAACTCCACTGAAAGTCTACACAGCAGAATGAGTCAATGTGAGGACAGAATTTCAGATATAGAAGATAAGATTGCAATTAGTGACAGGAAAAGAAAAATTGCTTCAAATTTATAAGGAAACATGATAAATCAATCCATCAGCTGCTAGATGATGCAAAGAAGAATAACATAAGACTGATTGGGCTCAATAAAGAAGCAGGAGAGAGTTCAGATGACATAAAAAATCTCTTCACAGAAATAATGGCAGAAAACTTCCCAAGCAGGGGAAAAGAGCTTGACATACAGATAAGTGAGGGATATAGGACTCCAAACAGCCTTGATCAAGAAAAATCTACACATGGGCATATAACTGTTAAGATTTCAGAAACTCAACAGAAAAACAAAGTTCTCCAAGCAGTCAGAGAAAAGAAACAAGTCACATACAAAGGAAAGCCCATCAGAAGCACAGCAGACTTCTCAACACAAACCATCAAGGCAAGAAGAGCTTAGAGTGACATACTCCAAGCCCTAAAAGAAAACAGCCTCCAACCCAGATTGATGTACCCTGCAAAACTATCTTTCAAAATTGATGGAGAAATAAGATACTTTCATGACAAAGAGCAACTTAGGAACTTCGTGAATACCAAACCAGCACTACAAAGAATTTTACACAATAGCCTAGGAACAGACATTGAGGATTACAACCCCAGGAAGCAAAGCAGAATGAGCCCATCTGGCATGACAAGAAAATAAATGTAAATGGGGAGAACCCAACAAAAAGAAAAAGTCATGGCAATGACAAGTCAATACGTTTCAGTTATAACCATCAATGTTAATGGTCTCAATTCACCAATCAAAAGAAATAGACTGGCAGAATGGGTCAAGAAGCAAAATCCAACAATATGCTGCATACAAGAAACACACTTAATTCAAAAGGAAACTCATAGAATGAAAGTTAAAGGGTGGAAAACAATACTCCATGTGACAGGAACCTGAAAAAAAGCAGGAGTAGCTATTCTCTTGGCAGATCAAGTAAATTTCAAACCAACACTGATTAAGAGAGATGAAGAAGGACACTACACCCTTGTAAAGGGAAGAATCCAAGAGGAAGAGATGATAATCATAAATATCTATGCACCAAACACTAGTGCACCCAACTATATAAAACAAATACTAAAGGACATGAAAAGTCATATATGCACTAATACAATTGTAGTGGGAGACCTCAACACCCCACTGTCACAAATAGGTAGATCAACTAGACTAAAACTAAGGAATGAAATACTAGAACTCAATTGAACTCTTGAACAAATGAACTTAACAGATGTTTACAGAGTCTTCCACCCCACAAAATCAGAATACACATTCTTCTCAGCTGCACATGGGTCATTCTCCAAAATAAACCACATACTCACACATAGAACATGTTTAAGTAAGTGCAAAGGAATTGAAGTTATCCCCTGTATATTATCAGACCATAGTGTGATGAAATTGGAGATCCATAGCAAAAGAAACTCAAAAAATTTCATAAACACGTGGAAATTGAACAACACACTTCTGAATAACAAGTGGGTCACAGAAAAAATTTAAGAAGAAATCAGACAGTTCCTTCAATTAAATGGCAATGACAAAACAACATATCGGGATCTATGAGACACAATCAAAGCAGTCTTACAAGGGAAATTCATAGAAGTGAATATGCATATTAGGAAAACAGAATGAGCCCAATTAAACAACCTCATGCTGAACCTCAAGCTTCTAGAAAAAGAAGAACAGGACAACCCCAAAGCTCATACAAGGGAGAAAATTATAAAGATCAGAGGAGAAATCAATGCAATGGAGACTAAGAGAATGATAAAAAAAAAAAAAAACAATGAAGCCCACAGTTGGTTCTTCGAAAGAATCAACAAATTGACAAACTCTTAGCCAACCTTGTCAGAAAAAGGAAAGAAAAGGCCCAAATCCATGCAATTAGGAATGAAAAGGGTGAAATGACAACAGACCCAGCAGAAATCCAGAGGATCATCAATACCTATTTCCAGAACCTATATTCCAATAAGATGGACAATACAGAAGAAATGGACAGATTCCTAGATACATATGAATTATCAAAGTTGAATGAAGAAGACCTAAAAATTCTGAACAACCCAATATCAACCAATGAAATTGAAAATGTAATTAAAAACTTATCAACTAAGAAAAGCCCGGGCCCTGATGGCTTCACTGCTGAATTCTACAAGACATTTAGAGAGGAACTGCTGCCACTACTGTTTAAACTCTTCATTGAAATTGAAAGGGAAGCAATACTCCCAAATTCATTCCTGGAAGAAAGCATCACCTTGATCCCCAAAGCAGAGAAAGACCCATCTGAAAAGGAGAACTATAGGCCAATCTCACTAATGAACACAGATGCAAAAATCCTTAATAAGATACTGGCAAATAGAATGCAGAAGATCATCAAGAAGATCATATACCCTGATCAAGTGGGATTCATCCCAGGGATGCAGGGATGGTTCAATATACACAAATCAATCAATGCAATACACTATATCAATAGAGCCAAGGACAAAAACCATATGATTCTCTCCATAGATGCAGAAAAAGCATTTGACAAAATCCAACATGCATTTATGATAAAAACCCTACAAAAAATTGGAATAGATGGTCTCTACCTCAAACTGATAGAAGCCATCTATGAAAAACCAACAGCCAATATCATACTAAATGGTCAAAAACTGAAATCCTTCACACTAGAATCAGGAACAAGACAAGGATGGCCACTACCGCCACTCTTGTTCAATATAGTTCTGGAAACATTAGCCATGGCAATTAGACAAGAGAAAGGAATAAAGATAGGAAGTGAAGAAGTCAAATTGTCATTATTTGCAGATGACATGATTCTCTATATAGAAGACCCCAAGAACTCCACCAAAAGCCTTCTAGACTTAATCACCAAATTCAGTCAAGTAGCTGGTTACAAGGTCAACACACAAAAATCAATAGCTTTCCTCTACACCAATGACAGACTCACTAAGAGAGAAATAGGGCAATTAATTCCTTTCATAATAGCATCCAAAAAAACTGAAATACTTAGGAATCAACCTAACAAAAGAAATCAAAGACCTCTTCTCTGAAAACTATGGCACTCTGAAAAGAGAGATTGAAGATGCTATCAGAAAATGGACAGACATCCCCTGCTCCTGGGTAGGAAGGATTAATAGAGTGAAAATGGCCATACTTCCAAAACTGCTATATAGATTTAATGCAATTCCAATTGAGATCCCAGCAGCATACTTCATGGTCCTTGAGAAAACAATCCAAAAATTCATTTGGAACAAGAAGAGACCCAGAATAGCAAAAGCAATTCTAGGTAACAGAGACATGGCAGGAGGTATCACAATCCCCAACCTGCAACTCTACTACAAAGCTACTGTTATAAAAACAGCATGGTACTGGCAAAGAAACAGACCTGAGAACCAGTGGAACAGATTAGAAGATCCAGAAACAACACCACACACACTCAGCCATCCCATCTTCGATAAAGGAGCCAAACACCCTCACTGGAGGAAAGATAGCCTCTTTAATAAATGGTGCTAGAAAAACTGGGCTTCAACTTGACAAAGATTAAAACTAGACCTGTATCTCTCACCATGCACTAAACTAAAATCAAAATGGATTAAGGATCTAAATATTAAAATAGAAACTCTGAACCAGTTGGAACAGAGGTTAGATAGAACCCTTGAAGACATCGGTGTAGGAAAAGATCTTATGAAAAAAACCTCAGTTGCCCATGAACTAGCACAAACAATCAACAAATGGGATCTCTTCTTATTAAAAGGATTCTGCACAGCAAGAGAAACCACCAGCAGTGTGAAGAGACAACCCACAATGTGGGAAAAACTCTTCACCTGCTCTTCCTCAGACAAAGGTCTACTATCTCTAATCTATAAAGTACTTAAAAAAATCAGACCTCCCAAATTTAAAGACCCAATCTGAAAATGGGCATCTGAAATGAACAGACATTTCTCAGACAAAGAAGTAGAAATAGCAAATAAATACATGAAAAAATGTTCAACATCACTGGTCATTCGAGAGATGCAAATGAAAACAACACTGAGATTCCACTTCACTCCAGAAAGAATGGCTGCTATCATGAAATCAACCAATAACCAATGCTGGCGGGCCTGTGGGGAAAGAGGAACCCTGCTCCACTGCTGGTGGGAGTGTAGACTGGTGCAAGCACTGTGGAAATTTGTATGGAGATACCTCAAAGAACTAGGACTGGAAGTCCCATTTGACCCAGCTATTCCACTGCTGGGGATCTTCCCCAAAGAATTAAAAGAATCATACCACAGTGATATATGTGCACCCATGTTCATAGCAGCACAGTTTGTAATAGTTAAAATTTGGAAACAGCCCAAATGCCCATCAACTGGAGACTGGATAAAGAAAATGTGGTTTTTTTATAAAATGGAGTACTACTCAGCCATCAAAAATGAGAAATTAGAGACATTTATAGCTAAGTGGATGCACATTGAGGTGATACTCTTAAGTGAAATAAATAGGGTGCACATGTATAAATACCAAATAGTTTCTCTGGTGTGAGAAATTGAAAGTGTAAATAAGGACTAAATGTATAATAGGTCATGTGAAATAGGAAGAAAAGGGGCAAAGTGGAAGGAAGTGGGAGGGCTAGGGGAAAGGATAGAAGGGAATGGGATTAATATGAGAAAATGGAAAAATAGGAACAAAATCTTTGTAAATAGGGAGGACTGGAGGGGTTGAAGGGAGGGCTGGGCAAGGGTGAAAAATAAGAACCAAGAGAGACTATGTAAAGGTGCAAATTTCCAATGATGAATGTCATTATATTGTATACCTAAAATGTACCAATGATTAGAATGAATAATTGATAATGTAAACTACGAAGAAAAGGTCCAAAGGGGTAGGGGTAGTGGGAGGGGCAGGGGAAAGGAAAGAAGGGAAAAGAAAACTGCTGAGAAATGGAAAAAATGGAAATAAAGTCTTTGTAAATAGGGAAGGGTGGAGGGGGTGAAGGGAGAGCTAGGAATGGGGAAAAAATAAGAACCAAGATGCATTATGTAAAGGTACAGTTCCCAGTGAGAAATGTAATTGTGTTGTATACCTACAATGTACCAATAAAATAATTTAATGTAAGAAAAAAGGAGTTTATTCAGTATAAACATATGTTGGGTTGGTGCTCAATCTTGATTTAATTCACACAGTTAAAAGTGATAGATTAATGACTACCACAAAATGTCATTTTCTAAGATGTACATGATGCAATGAAGTTGCTGATTGTATCACTTGGGCTAAGGTGTTGTTATTGATCTAGTCAGTGATCCTTCCTGGTATAATGAAAATGAGATAGCCTCACAGTCATTAGAAACTCACAATTTAAAGACCAGCTATATCTGGAAGACATCTCCGAGAAGCAATCATTCCACAAGGGTTCTAACTAAAGCAACAAAGATACTTACAATAAGCAATTTCAAAGTATCAACCTAGGAGTTAAGCCAAGGACAATACCAAAAGCAAAAACGAGAAGACATTTAAGCAAGGCACAAACTCAAACTTCCACCCCACCAAGGGTAAACCCCAGGGGAAATGAGGTAGAAAAGTCCGATAACCAACCACCTGGACACCCTGAACTGATAGCACAGAAAGTAACTAAACAGATGAATGAGGCTCTAGAAAAATTCAAAGCAGAAATAATCTCCCAGATATCTACAGAGATGGTGAGCAGAGTGAAAGACATGATTAGAGGCTCTAGAACAGAAAAAGATTTTAAAAAATAGACAAGCTCAGAAACATGCTAGAAGCCATGAATATCAAGCATAAGAAAGAAATGGAAACCATGATCACCCAACATAAAAAAGAAATGGAATCCACAAAACAGATTCAGATATTCAGGAGATTAAAAACGCCATTGAAAGTATCCACAACAGATTAAGGGAATAATCTGAAGGTAGAATTTCAGATATAGAAGACAGGATCATGGTTAAAGACCATGAAAACAGAAATTTCTTTAAAATAGTAAGGGACCCCAAGAAATCAATCAAACAGCTGCTAGATGATGCAAAGAAGAATAACATAAGACTGATAGGAGTCCTTGAAAAAGCAGGAGAAAGCACAATTGACATAAAAATACTGTGCACAAAAGTAATAGTTGAAAACGTCCCAGACAGAGGTAGAGAATTGGACATACAGATAAGTGAGGCATATAGAACTCCAACTAGCCATGATCAAAAAAATCTACAGGCAGAGGGGGTGAAGGGCACACAGGTAATGGGGAAAAAAATAAGAACCAAGATATATCATGTACAGGTACAAACACCCAATGATAAATGTAAATGAATTGTATACCTAAAATGTACCAATAAAATTAATTTTTTAAAAAAAATCTACATCTAGACATATAATAGTCAAGATCCCAGAAACCCAACAGAAGAACAAAATGCTACAGGCAGTTAGAGAAAAGAAACAAATCACCTACAAAGGAAAGCCCATCAGAATCACAGCAGACTTCTCAACACAAACCCTCAAGTCAAGGAGAGCCTGAAGTGAAGTATTTCAAGCCCTAGAAGAAAATAGTTTTCAACCTAGACTATTGTATCCTGCAAAATTATCTTTCAGAATTGATGGGGAATTTAGATACTTCCACAACAAAAAACACCTGAGAAATTTCATGAACACCAAACCAGCACTACAAGCAATTTTAAACAATATCCTAGAAAAAAACAATGAAGGTCACAACTCCATGAGGCCCAACAGAGGGAAGCCAACAGGCAAGGTAAGACACTAAAGGGAAAGGGGGAAAAAATAAGAAATAAAAGAACCAACAAAAGTAAAACATCATGACAAGGATGAATCAATATCTATCAATTATAACCCTCAATGTTAATGGCCTTAATTCACCAATCAAAAAAAATAGACTGACAGAATGGATTAAAAAGCAAAATCAAACAATATGCTGTATACAAGAAATACATCTAACTCAAAAAGTAACTCATAGAATGAAAGTAAAAGGATGGGAAACAGTTCTCCACACCACAGGAACCCAGAAAAAAGCAGGGGTAGCAATCTTATTGGCAGACAAAGTAGATTTCAAGCCAAAACTAATTAAGAGAGACAAAGATGGTCACTACATCCTTGTGAACGGAACAATCCAAGAGAAAGAGATGACAGTCCTAAATATATATGCACCAAATACGAATGCCCGCAACTATACAAAACAAATATTAATGGACATGAAAAATGAAATAAACGCTAACACAATTGTAGTGGGGGACCTCAATACCCCACTATCACAAATAGACAGATCATCTAGACAAAAAGTTAACAAGGAAATTCTAGAACTGAACCAAGTTACTGAACAAATGGACTTAATAGATGTTTACAGAGTGTTCCACCCCACAAAATCAGAATACACATTCTTTTCAGATGCACACAGGTCATTCTCCAGAATAGACCACATGCTAGCTCAAAGAACATGTCTAAGTAAATGTAAAAGAACTGAAGTTACCCCCTGTATATTATCAGACCATAGTGCAATAAAATTGGAGATCAATACGTAAGAAACCTGAAAACCCCCACAAACACATGGAAACTGAATAACACCCTCTTGAACAACCAATGGGTCACAGAAGAAATTAAGAAGACATTAGACAGTTTCTACAAGTAAATGAAAATGCCAGTACAACATACAGGAACCTATGGGACACAATGCAAGCAGTTTTAAGTGGGAAATTCATAGCAGTGAATGCCATATTAGGAAAATAGAAAACTCAGATTAATAACCTAATGCAGAACCCCAAACTGCTAGAAAAAGAAAAGCATAACAAATCCAAAGCTTGTACAACAGAGGAAATTATAAAGATCAGAGCAGAAATCAATGCAATGGAGACTAAGAGAACAATACAAAAAAAATCAGTGAATCAAAGACTTGGTTTTCTTGAAAGAATAAATAAAATCAAAAAACCTTTAGCCAACCTTATCAAAAAGAGGAAAGAAAAGGCACAAATACATGCAATTAAGAATGAAAAAGGTGAAGTCACAACAGATCCAACAGAAATCCGGAGGATCAACAATACCTACTTCGAGAACCTGTACTCCAATAAAATGGAAAACATAGAAGAAATGGGCAGATTCCTAGATACATACACACTGCCAAAGTTAAATGAAGAAGATATAGAAATTCTAAACACCTCAATTACAATGAGTGAAATTGAAAATGTAATAAAAAATTTACCAACAAAGAAAAGCCAAGGTCCTGATGGGTTCGCTGCTGAATTTTACAAGACATTTAAAGAACTATTGCCATTACTCTGTAAGCTCATCAAGGAAATTGAAAGGGAAGCAATACTTCCAAATTCATTCCTGGAAGCAAATGTTACTTTGATTACAAAACCAGGGAAAGACCCAACCCAAAAAGAGAACTACAGGCCAATCTCCCTAATGAACATAGATGAAAATATTCTCAACAAGATACTAGCAAACAGAATACAGAGGGTCATCAAGAAGATCATACACTCTGACCAAGTTGGATTTATCCCAGGGATGCAAGGATGGTTCAACATTTGTAAATGAATAAATGTAATACACTATATTAACAGAGTCAAGGACAAAAACCATATGATCATCTCAATAGATACAGAAAAGGCATTTGACAAAATCCAACACCCATTCATGATAAAAACACCGATACATGAGAAAATTGGAATAGAAGGTCTTTATCTCAACCTGATTAAGGCTATCTATGAAAAACCAACAGCCAACATCATACTAAATGGCCAAAAACTGAAAACTTTCATGCTAAAATCAGGAACAAGACAAGGATGCCCACTATCACCACTCCTGTTTAATATAGTTCTGGAAACATTAGACACAGCAATTAGAAAAGAGAAAGAAATAAAATGAATAAAGATAGGAAAGGAAGAAGTTAAACCATCATTATTTGCTGACAATATGATACTTTACATAGAAGACCCAAAAAACTCTGCCAAAAGACTTCTAGATTTAACTGACATATTCAGTAGAGTAGCTGCATACAAGTTCAACACTCAAAAAACAATAGCCTTCTTGTAAACAAATAACACACTCACTGAGAGAGAAATTAAGGAAACAATTCCTTTTACAATAGCAACCAAAAAAAATGAAATATCTAGGAATCAATCTAACAAAGGAAGCAAAAGACCTCTACACTGAAAACTACAGCACTCTGAAAAGGAGATCAAAGAGAATACAAGAAAATGGAAAGACATCCCTTGTTCCTGGATAGGAAGAACCAATATAGTGAAAATGGCCATACTTCCAAAATTGCTATATAGATTCAATGCAATGCTGATTGAAATTCCAATAATATACTTCACAGAACTACAGAAAACAATCCAAAAATTCATTTGGAACCAGAAGAGACCTAGAATACCAAAAGCAATTCTAGGCAACAGAGACATGGCTGGGAGTATCACAATCCCCAACATGAAACTCTACTACAAATATACTGTGATAAAAACAGCATGGTCCTGGCCAAAGAACAGACCTGAGGATCAGTGCAATAGATTAGAAGATGCAGAAACAACTCCAGACATACTCAGCCACCTCATCTTTGACAAAGGATCCAACCACCCTCAGTGGAGGAAAGATAGCCTATCTAATAAATGGTGTTGGAAAAACTAGATTTCAACCTGCCAAACATTAAAACTAGACCTATACCTATCACCATGCACTAAACTAAGATCAAAGTGGATTAAAGATCTAAATATTAAAACAGAAACACTAAACTTGCTGGAAGATAAGTTAGGTAGAACTCTTGAAGACATTGGCATAGGAAAAGACTTCATGAAAAAAACCTCAGTAGCACGGGAACTAACACAAAGAATCAACAACTGGGATCTCATCTTATTAAAAAGCTTCTGCACTGCAAAAGAAACTACCAACAGAGCGAACAGACAACCTACTATGTGGGAAAAAAATTTTAGCAGTTGTACCTTGGACAAAGAACTGCTATCTAGAATATATAAAGAATTGAAAAAAATCAGACCCCCCAAATTCAAAAACCCAATTCAAAAATGGGCCTCTGAAATGAAGACATTTTTCAGACAGAGAAGTAAAAACAGCAAATAAATATATTAAAAAATGTTCAATATCCCTGGTCATTCGAGAGATGCAGATGAAAACAACACTGAGATTCTACCTCACCCCACAAAGAATGGCTGCTATCAAGAAATCAACCAATAAGAAATGCTGGCGGGGGTGTGGGAGAAAGGAACCTTTCTCCATTCCTGGTGGGAGTGTAGGCTGGTGCAACCACTGTGGAAATCAGTATGATGATATCTCAAAGAACTAGGACTAGAGGTCCCATTTGACCCAGCTATTCCCCTGCTGAGTATCTTCCCAAAAGAATTAAAAGAATCATACCACAGTGATATATGTGCACCATGTTCATAGCAGCACAGTTTGTAATAGCTAAAGCTTGAAAGCAGGTCAAGTGCCCATCAACTGGAAACTGGATAAAGAAGACATAGGTTTTTCTATAAAATGGAGCACTACTCAGCCATAAAGAATGACAAACTAGAGTCATTTATAGCTAAATGGATGCATATCGAGGCCATACTCTTAAGTGAAATAAATAAGATACACATGTGTAAATACCAAATAGTTTCTCTAGTGTGAGAAACTGATAGTGTAAAAAAGGGTTAAAATGATTAAAATGAATAATTGATAATTTGAAATAGGAAAAAAGGTCCAAAGATGAAGGAATGAAGGGGGGAGGGCAAGGGGAAAGGAAAGGAGGGAAAGGAAAAACTATGAGAAAAGGAAAAAAATGGAAATGAAATCTATGTAAATAGGGAAAGGTGGAGGGCGTGAAGGGCGCACAGGTAATGGAGAAAAATAAGAACCAAGATACATCATGTACAGGTACAAGCACCCACGGATAAATGTAGACAAATAGTATACCTAAAATGTACCAATTAAAGAACTTAAGAAAAATAATATTTTGCCTTTCTCTAATGGACAACAATGTTGAGCATTTCTTCGTGTATTTATGGAAGGTTTGTACTTCTTCTGTGAATTGTCTATGGAAAACAATAGATTTTCACTGTTAAGAATCCAGAAAAAGGTCTCACAGAACATGCTGAATCAGCCTGCTACAGACAGGCAGGTCTGTGCACGCCCTACCGAGGTCCTGAGTCCCACAGAACATGCCGAGTCAGCCCTCTGCAGACAGGCAAGTTTGCCCACGCCCTACCAAGATCTCCAGTCCCGTGGAATACAACGAATCAGCCCACTGCACACAGGAAGGTCTGTGCATGCCCTACTGAGGTCCTGAGTTGCGCGGAAGACACTGAATCACCCCGCTGCAGACAGGCAGCCACCTGGTTCCACACTACAAAGATGCAGAGGACACCAGACGAGCAGACCAAGGTACTGAGTCCTGCTGTTCCCGGCCCAGAGGTAGGGGCTTCTGAGCCGTCATCCCACTGCTCCTGGTCCAGAGGAAGGGCTTTTGGGTCACCATCCTTACCTCTGCTCCCAGCCCCTGTCCCACCTCACCCAGCTCAGAGGAGGTAATCAGTGCAGGTGCTAACAGCCCCCCGCCCCAGTCGAAATGAGAAAACACGTAAATAAGTCTCAAAACCAGATGTCCAGATCACCTACAGGAACCCCAAAGGGAAATGAGATGGAACACCCTGATACTCAACCACCTGGACCCACTGAACTGGCAACAAAAGGGGATCTGGAAAAAATGAAATCAGAAATAATTTCTCAGATAACAGCAGAGTTTGTGCTCATAGTGCAAGACATGATTAATAAATCTAGAGAGGAGCTTGGGAACATGATGGAATCCCAACATAAGAAACAAATGAAATCCATAAAACAGATGCAAATAGATTTCCAGGACATGAAAAACTCCACTGAAAGTCTACACAGCAGAATGAGCCAATGTGAGGACAGAATTTCAGATATAGAAGATAAGATTGCAATTAGTGACAAGGAAAAGAAAAATTGCTTCAAAATTATAAGGGAACATGAGAAATCAATCCAGCAGCTGCTAGATGATGCAAAGAAGAATAACATAAGATTGATTGGGCTCAAAGAAGAAACAGGAGAGAGTGGAGATGACATAAAAAAATCTCTTCACAGAAATAATGGCAGAAAACTCCCCAAGCAGGGGAAAAGAGCTTGACATACAGATAAGTGAGGCATATAGGACTCCAAATAGCCTTGATCAAAAAAAATCTACACATAGGCATATAATTGTTAAGATTCCAGAAACCCAACAGAAGAACAAAGTTCTCCAAGCAGTCAGAGAAAAGAAACAAGTCACATACAAAGGAAAGCCCATCAGAAGCACAGCAGACTTCTCAACACAAACCATTAAGGCAAGAAGAGCTTGGAGTGACATATTCCAAGCCCTAAAAGAAAACAGATTGATGTACCCTGCAAAACTATCTTTCAAAATGGATGGAGAAATAAGAGACCTTCATGACAAAGAGCACCTTAGGAACTTCGTGAATACCAAACCAGCACTACAAAGAATTTTACACAATAGCCTAGGAACAGACATTGAGGATCACAATCCTAGGAAGCAAAGCAGAATGAACCCATCTGGCATGACAAGAAATTAAATGTAAATGGGGAGAACCCAACAAAAAGAAAAAGTCATGGCAATGACAAGTCAATACATTTCAGCTATAACCATCAATGTTAATGGTCTCAATTCACCAATCAAAAGAAATGGCCTGGCAGAATGGGTCAAGAAGCAAAATCTAACAATATGCTGCATACAAGAAGTACACTTAATTCAAAAAGAAACTCATAGAATGAAAGTTAAAGGGTGGAAAACAATACTCCATGTGACAGGAACCTGAAAAAAAGCAGGAGTAGCTATCCTCTTGGCAGTTCAAGTAGATTTCAAACCAACACTAATTAAGAGAGATGAAGAAGGACACTACATCCTTGTAAAGGGAAGAATCCAAGAGGAAGAGATGACAATCATAAATATCTATGCACCAAACACTAGTGCACCCAACTATATAAAACAAATACTAAAGGACATGAAAAGTCATATATGCACTAATACAATTGTAGTGGGAGACCTCAACACCCCACTGTCACAAATAGATAGATCAGCTAGACTAAAAATAAGTAATGAAATACTAGAACTCAATCGAACTCTTGAACAAATGAACTTAACAGATGTTTACAGAGTCTTCCACCCCACAAAATCAGAATACACATTCTTCTCAGCTGCACATGGGTCATTCTCCAAAATAGACCACATACTCACACACAGAACATGTTTAAGTAAGTGCAAAGGAATTGAAGTTATCCTTTGTATATTATCAGACCATAGTGCAATGAAATTGGAGATCCATAGCAAAAGAAACTCAAAAAATTTCATAAACACGTGGAAATTGAACAACACACTTCTGAATAACAAGTGGGTCACAGAGGAAACTAAAGAAGAAATCAGACAGTTCCTTCAATTAAATGACAATGACAATACAACATATCGGAATCTATTGGAAACAATGAAAGCAGTCTTATGAGGGAAAATCATAGCAGTGAATATGCACATTAGGAAAACAGAACAAGCTCAACTAAACAACCTGATGCTGAACCTCAAGCTTCTAGAAAAAGAAGAGCAGAACAACCCCAGAGCTGATACAAGGGAGGAAATTACAAAGATCAGAGGAGAAATCAATGCAATGGAGACTAAGAGAATGATACAAAAAAATCAATGAAGCCAAGAGTTGGTTCTTTGAAAGAATCAACAAATTGACAAACCCTTAGCCAACCTTGTCAGAAAAAGGAAAGAAAAGGCCCAAATCCATGCAATTAGGCATGAAAAGGGTGAAACTACAACAAACCCAGCAGAAATCCAGAGGATCATCAATACTTATTTCCAGAACCTATACGCCAATAAGATGGACAGCACAGAAGAAACGGACAGATTCCTAGATACATTTGAATTACCAAAGTTGAATGAAGAAGACCTAAAAATTCTGAACAACCCAATATCAACCAATGAAATTGAAAATGTAATTAAAAACTTACCAACTAAGAAAAGCCCGGGCTCTGATGGCTTCACTGCTGAATTCTACACGACATTTAGAGAGGAACTACTGCCACTATTGTTTAAACTCTTCAATGAAATTGAAAGGGAAGCAATACTCCCAAATTTATTCCTGGAAGCAAGCATCACCTTGATCCCCAAAGCAGAGAAAGACCCAACTGAAAAAGAGAACTATAGGCCAATCTCACTAATGAACACAGATGCAAAAATCCTTAATAAGATACTGGCAAATAGAATGCAGAAGATCATCAAGAAGATCATAAACGGTGACCAAGTAGGATTCATCCCAAGGTTGCAGGGATGGTTCAATATACGAAAATCAATTAATGTAATATACTATATCAATAGAGCCAAGGACAAAAACCATATGATTCTCTCCATAGATGCAGAAAAAGCATTTGACAAAATCCAACATGCGTTTATGATAAAAACCCTACAAAAAATTGAAATAGATGGTCTCTACCTCAAACTGATAGAAGCCATCTATGAAAAACCAACAGCCAATATCATACTAAATGGTCAAAAACTGAAATCCTTCACACTAAAATCAGGAACAAGACAAGGATGTCCACTATCACCACTCTTGTTCAATATAGTTTTAGAAACATTAGCCACGGCAATTAGACAAAAGAAAGAAATAAAAGGAATAAAGATAAGTAAGGAAGAAGTCAAATTGTCATTATTTGCAGATGACATGATACTCTATACAGAAGACCCCAAGAACTCCACCAAAAGCCTTCTAGACTTAATCACCAAATTCAGTCAAGTAGCTGGATACAAGGTCAGCACACAAAAATCAATAGCTTTTCTCTACACCAATGACAGACTCACTGAGAGAGAAATAGGGCAAATAATTCCTTTCACAATAGCATCCAAAAAACTGATATGCCTAGGAATCATCCTAACGAAAGAAATCAAAGACCTCTTCTCTGAAAACTATGGCACTCTGAAAAGAGAGATTGAAGATGCTATCAGAAAATGGACAGACATCCCCTGCTCCTGGGTAGGAAGGATTAATAGAGTGAAAATGGCCATACTTCCAAAACTGCTATATAGATTTAATGCAATTCCAATTGAGATCCCAGCAGCATACTTCATGGTCCTTTAGAAAACAATCCAAAAATTCATTTGGAACAAGAAGAGACCCAGAATAGCAAAAGCAATTCTAGGTAACAGAGACATGGCAGGGGGTATCACAATCCCCAACCTGCAACTCTACTACAAAGCTACTGTTATAAAAACAGCATGGTACTGGCAAAGAAACAGACCTGAGGACCAGTGGAACAGATTAGAAGATGCAGAAACAACGCCAGACACACTCAGCCATCTCATTTTCAATAAAGGAGCCAAACACCCTCACTGGAGGAAAGCTAGCCTCTTTAATAAATGGTGCTGGAAAAATTGGGCTTCAACTTGCCAAAGAATAAAACTAGACCTGTATCTCTCACCATGCACTAAACTAAAATCAAAATGGATTAAGGATCTAAATATTAAAATAGAAACTCTGAACCAGTTGGAACAGAGGTTAGGTAGAACCCTTGAAGACACTGGTGTAGGAAAAAATTTTATGAACAAAACCTCAGTTGCCCATGAACTAGCACAAACAATCAACAAATGGGATCTCATCTTATTAAAAGGCTTCTGCACACCAAGAGAAACCACCGGCAGCGTGAAGAGACAATCCACAATGTGAGAAAAACTCTTCACCTGCTCTTCCTCAGACAAAGGTCTACTATCTCTAATCTATAAAGTACTTAAAAAAATCAGACCTCCCAAATTTAAAGACCCAATCTGAAAATGGGCATCTGAAATGAACAGACATTTCTCAGACAAAGAAGTAGAAATAGCAAATAAATACATGAAAAAATGTTCAACGTCACTGGTCATTCGAGAGATGCAAATGAAAACAACGCTGAGATTCCACCTCACTCCAGAAAGAATGGCTGCTATCATGAAATCAACCAATAACAAATGCTGGCGGGGCTGTGAGGAAAGATGAACCCTGCTCCACTGCTGGTGGGAGTGTAGACTGGTTCAAGCACTGTGGAAATCAGTATGGAGATACCTCAAAGAACTAGGACTGGAAGTCCCATTTGACCCAGCTATTCCACTGCTGGGGATCTTCCCCAAAGAATTAAAAGAATCATACCACAGTGATATATGTGTGCCCATGTTCATAGCAGCACAATTTGTAGTAGCTAAAACCTGGAAACAGCCCAAATGCCCGTCAACTGGAGACTGGATAAAGAAAATGTGTTTTTTTTATAAAATGGAGTACTACTCAGCCATCAAAAATGAGAAATTAGAGACATTTATAGCTAAGTGGATGCACATTGAGGCGATAGTTTTAAGTGAAATAAACAGGACACACATGTGTAAATACCAAATAGTTTCTCTGGTGTGAGAAACTGAAAGTGTAAATAAGGACTAAATGTATAATAGGTAATGCGAAATAGGAAGAAAAGGGGCAAAGGGGAAGGAAGTGGGAGGGCTAGGGGAAAGGAAAGACGGGAATGGAATTAATATGAGAAAATGGAAATATAGGAACGAAATCTTTGTAAATAGGGAGGAATGGAGGGGTTGAAGGGAGGGCTGGGCAAGGGTGAAAAATAAGAACCAAGAGAGACTATGTAAAGGTGCAAATTTCCAATGATGAATGTCATTATATTGTATACCTAAAATGTACCAATGATTAGAATGAATAATCAATAATGTAAACTACGAAGAAAAGGTCCAAAGGGGTAGGGGTAGTGGGAAGGGCAAGGGAAAGGAAAGAAAGGAAAGAAAAAATGCTGAGCAATGGAAAAAATGGAAATAAAGTCTTTGTTAATAGGGAAGGGTGGAGGGGGTGAAGGGAGGGCTAGCAATGGGGGAAAAATAAGAACCAAGATGCATTATGTAGAGGTACAATTCCCAATGAGAAATGTAATTGTGTTGTATACCTACAATGTACCAATAAAAGAATTTAATACATTTTTAAAAAAAAACTTAGTAAGGTTGGTGGTTCGAAATGTGTACCATAGCTTTCCTATCAGCCACAGATATCAGTTAGAAGAATTTTCCATTCACAATCGCAACTTCAGAACTCCCAAATCAATGAACAAAGATCAATAATCCAATGGTATAATGGGCAAAAAGCATGAGCAGGTAACTTATTAAAGAAGAAATATAAATCCTGAATACGTATAAGAAAGTGAACATCACTAACAAAAATTTTAAAATGAAACCAAAGTTAGATATTAGTTTTCTTCCATCCCATGAAAGTATCATCTGAAATTTTTTTAAAGGTGGTAGTTAGGTAGTCACCACTCTTGAAAGAGCTTGAGTGTCACAGTTTAGATCTTAAGTGATCCCAAAGGCCCATATGCAGAGCGCTTGATTGCTAGTCTATGGAGCTATGGGAAGGTGGCACTCTACATAGTATTGGGGTCTACAGGAAGGAAGTTGGATCATCTAGGATGTGTCCTTGACTGAAAGGCATACTGGGACCCTGGCTTCTCTCTTCACTCACTGTTTTTACTTCCTAGTCAACATGCTGTAAGCAGCTTTGGTTCACTTTTCACTCCCTGCCTTCATATTCTGCCTTTCCATAGGCCAGAAACAACGGAGCTGAGCAGGCCTGGCCTGAAGCCACTGAAAACATGAGCCAAAAATAAATCTTTCCTCTTTATATGCTGATTATCTCAAGTATTTTGCGACAGTAACAGAAAGCTGATTAACACAATGAGAAAGCTGATAATTCTGTACATAAGCAATAGGGAGATAAAGGAATTTAATTATATTAGAAAGTACTTTTTATAACATATTTCTAGTATACTTTCTTTTTGGGTGTTTGTTTTGTTTTTTCAGACCGAATCTTTCTATGTAGCCCAAACTGGCCTTGAATTAGCAATCCTCCTGTGTGCTGGGACTATTGACCTGAGCCACCACATCCAGCTCAAGTTTATATTCTTTACAACAAATACAAATTACATTTTTCATCAGAAATCAGCAGATACCACATAACTCACCTGTCTTTACTGATAGTCGCAAATGAATAGGTTTTCTCCAAACATTGAAACTTCAGAATTTTTTTTCTTTCTGCATTTACTTAATATAGTCTTGTTTTATGGTCATTTGCATCTTGTCTGTTAGAAAAGTGCTTTACTCAACTTTTTATGGTTACAACCAATAAACTACACATACCAATAGTAGATACTTATTAGATGTTCCCATAATTGAGTTCTAAATTACAGAATATTTATATTTTATAAAAATCTGAGTTTTATAGCCTAGAAAACAAAGCCCTTAAAATTAACCTGTGATTGTGATAAAGATCACATTTTTAAACAGCTGTAAACTCAGCATTAGTCATATTCTCTTCAACATTTTATTATGTTTAATATATTTTTAGCATTTATTTATTTATTTATACACCTGGATTAGAGCTACCATTTAGTTCTGCAGGTGACATTTTGTGGTAGTAATATATTTCCTTTTTTTTTTTTAATACTGGGGATAGAACCCAGGTCCTTTGTACTAAGCTAAATTTCCAGCCCTTTTTATTTTTTATTTTGAGGCAAATTCTCACCAGGTTGCCCAGATGGGCCACAAATTTGTGATCCTCCAGCCTTATCCTACTGAGTAGCTGAGATTACAAGTGTGCACAACCACTCCCAGCTAGAAATAACATGTTTTGAAGTGATAACCTTCCAGATAGTAATGTTGATAAACTAAAAACTTCACCTACTCATTATAATTGTTGCATTCTATGAGGCTGGAATTTGAGGGACTCTCAGAAAGATTATGTTTCTTAACTCTCATCTTTTAGGCAAATATGGTATTTTGAGGCTTATCTTATAGACAATAAAAATGAGACCCAGAGAGATGTGACTTCTCAAGACTTCCTGATTAGTTATTATGAAACTTAGGACTGAAATAAAGAAACAAACACTTCTGCTATGAAATCATGAAGAATATAATAAACTCACTCTCCAAATACAGAAAATAAAAATGTATTTGCTGCTGGTTTCCTTTTCTAGGTTCTTTAATTCAATAAACTGTGTACATACATGTATTTGTGTATTGTGCAAAACAGAAATGCAGGGTAACTGATCAAGGAAAACACAACTGTGAAAGAGAATTGGAAAATAACAAAGATGACCCCCCAGTTTCATGTTTGGGTCCCTTGAGAAAATAGTCATACCTCATTATTCAGAAAACTATTTGAAGAACTGGAAATTTAAAACCAGAAGTCATCTGAACAGGCGTAAAAAACTGCAATTAAAGAGAATGAAGAAGAAATGAGAGAGACCAAGGAAAGAAATGGGAAAGACCAAGGATAATACCACTGATCTGTTGCAGGAGAACCAAAAAGTAAAAAGAAAATGAACCCATGGCTGCCATGATGATTTAGACTTTCCTTACCACTAGCCTTCACAAAATGAGGAAGAAAAGAAATGTATGTATGGAGTCAGCTTGACTCTCTTTCCGAGAATGTGAATCGGGACCCAGAGCAAGGAGTCTGCAGTTGATGGCGGGAGCTGAAGCCAAGTACAGATGTGGTGATGATGTGGAGAAGCCATGATGAACTTTTCTCATGAGTAAATGTAAAGAAGGAGAGTCCTAGGAACCAAAGGGGTAAGGGGCAGGCATCCATATCATAGCAGAGATTCAATTAAATCATTGAAACAAAGATTAAGCTGTCTCAGTCACTCTGGTCTTTCCAGTCTCCTTCTTGTCCCTGCTTTTTAACAATGCATGTGGCCAAAACAAATAGACACAGGCTAGCTCAAAATATTAGGCAGTCTCTATTTTTGGAAAACAAAGGGTCACTACTGACTTTGAAAATACTTATGAATAAAGCAATAAATTATGAAACAAAAGTTTTTCAGATTCAAGAGGTCTTGCTATTATGAACTGGGAGGGAATGTGTTTTTTATACATATATATGATTAAATATATATATGTAATTTTAATCAATACATTTACTCCTCCCAAAAAGGTAAAGAAGGCATGGAAACCAATGGAATAAATCAGGGTCTACTCATGAATGTAAAAGAAAAGGATAAAGAAAATAGTAGGTTCAAAGGAAACTTTTTCAACATAGAAGGATCTATAATGGTCTAAGGGCAGAAAGGGAGGAGCTGATGCATAAGAGAATAAGAGAGAAAGGATTTTTGCCAGAGGCTGGTGTCAAAGAATGTAGGCAACAGTGTCAGGACTGATTTAGATGAAAATTAGAGGACATGTTTTCCGTGTCTTCCTTGGCAAAATATGAGCAAAGTAAGAAGATAGAGATGGGGAAAAGGAGAGTTTGACCTGGAAAAGTAGATGCAATTTTCTCTGTAAAAGAAAAAGTAAGTGAATTGTGCTCTGTGAACATACAGAGACACACATTCACATGGACAATGGAGAAGTTTTATATATGAGAGAGAGAGCATAAGAAATAAACATCAGCTGGCCTACAGCCAGGAGGCTAAGGCATGAAGATCACCACTAGTTTGAGGGCAGCCTGGGCTATCTAGTGAGTTCAAGGCCAGCCTGAACTACACAGTGGGACCCTTTCTCAAAAACAAACAAACAAAATGAAGAAATAGAAATAAACAACAGATGGTCCCTGGGATGCTCTTAAAACACTTAACCTGAATTCTGAATGGGATCAAATCTATACCTCTTGCGGCACTCTAATTTCTCTCACTACATGCTCTTACCTTTGGTGCAATATTGAATGCAACATAGGAGTTGTGTGCATGAGTAAATTCCAGTTTATATCATTTGGTCCACAGTCTGTGCCTACTATAATTTGAGAAGTTCAAAAAAAAATGCTTTCATTCCTTTTAAGTCCAGAGGAAGGTAGAAGATTATATTCATCTTTACATGAAACCATGTACAACTCTATTATTTGTTTTAGGCATAAAGGGGCCTACAAAAGCAAAAGAGCCTAAGGCCCATAGAAGGGATGAAAATGTGCATTCACTGATGAAAACGTGCATTCATGGAGCAGCAGAAGACAATGGCAGTGGTGGAAGTGACTAGGGGACAAAAACAGCAGGCCAAAGACAATAAGATGGAGGACCCTAGCATCTTAGTGAGGATAGTGCATGAGTAGTTGACTGTGGGAATTTCAAGGCAAAAGAGAAGGAAAAGGAAAGTTAATGAGTTACAGAGACACAGTGGGACATGAGGGGGCCTCAAATGAAGGTCCCAGAAATCAAAAACAAGCTCTACAGACGTCCTGTAGGTGGTAGCCAAGAAGTCGGTGTGATGAGAAAAAGGAATTGGGGTCTAGACGTAAACATCAGATAAGTAAGAAATCTAGGGGGTCTCAAAATTCAGGGACACCAAATCCAGTGTCCCTCAATGAGCCCTTCCACACTGAAAACTGCAAAACAAGATTCTTGAATAGCAATAGAAAGACAACTGAATCAGGAGATAGGTGATGCAGTCCCAGGTTCCCATTACTGCTCACCAGGTACAAGCTAGACAGATCAATCCTCTGAAATGAGTCACATCTAGAAATAGTTCTATTAAAACTACATTTGCTGGACCCTTGGTGCAATCTTGATTGCAATATAGGAGATGTGTGCATAATATTTATGAGTTCAAAGGGTTAAGGGCTAGACACAGATTATAAATGGATATAAACACACAGGTATAAGAAGAATAGATACTTTTTCTGTTGTTCAACCTTTTGGTTATCATCTCTTATCCCTTTTCATTAATAAGCCATGAAAGAATATGCCTCCACTTTTCCATTTCTCGCCTTTTGAAGTTAATTCCCAATCCTAACTGTAAATCAGAAATAGTGCAATCTTTTGATATGTTACAGACCAGTGAAAATTTAATTTATATAATATCTTTCCTTTTTTTAAGTGCCTTGTTCAATTGAAGCAGAAGGAGCTGTGAATGATGGCTAAGTTAAGAATAAAAAGTAAGATCAAAGTGATGTCTGCCATTATGATTTCAAACAGCATGCACCACTTGGGAAGGTTTGCGTGAAATATTAAAAAGAATGTGGCCGACTAGCTGAAATAGAATATAGGCATATAGAAAGTGAGGCATTCTGAAATTTCTGAATTACTCTGCCCATACAAAGTCTGAAGGACAATTGTGAAAATGAACAGGTGCTTTGGATATTAATCTTTCATGTTTGTGTGTGTGCATGCGCTCATGTGTATACACATTCACACAAAACTTAGGGGCATCACTGCTCACTGCAAATGTATCCCGTGAGTTATCAGCTTTGAAAACAAGTGCTTTTTCATTATTGGAATCCCTAAGCACAGGAAGGATACCTTCTTCCAAAGTGCTGCAGATGGTCAGTCCTAAGTGAGAATAGGAACAGGAATGGAGTCCTAGACATTAAAAGGGATCCAACAGGACTAAGAAGAGAAGGGCCATGGCTTCATACTCTGCAAAGCGTATTAAACCAATATTAACCCACTGAAAATGAGTCTTTAAATTCCTAAACTTGTTGTTAATATGGACAACAATGTAAGTCGTTTAATGGAACATCTATGGGAAGAGTGGGCTTTTACTGGAAGTGAATTGGGCTGTTTGGACAAGAGCCCTCAATGCCAATAAGCTGTAAATGTGCATATTAATAGAGTTCAGAGGAGAAGAAGAGTCTGTTTTGCTGCCAGCAGAGTAATTTTTTTCGGTGTCAAAAGACTTTCTAGACCACCTACAATGAAATTCCTAATGACAGGAATTAAGCAGTAAGCATACCTCGGGATTTTGTTTGAGTGAACCCTGAAGGCCTTGGAGGAGAAAAAGATAGCTACACTCACTCAGATATCCGGGAGAGGCATAAGACCCAGGAGCAAAGCCATTGGCAACACAGTCTCCAGTCTGTAACACCCAAAACCAGACGAAATAGCAGGTTTGCCTGAATCAGCCTCAGCTCCACATACTCACTAACAGAGCCCTGATAAGATGCTATCAGCAGCCCCCCTAAGTACCTTAGGCACTGTAAGCAGATCACAGGGCAATTACCATCAAGAGGGAAAGCTATGGGCCTCATTGATGGGAGGTTAATATTGAACACAAGGCCATTGATCTTTCTCTGCATCTTATTTCTGATTGTAAACTTGTTTTGCAATCACCTGGGGTTGGTTGGTTGGTTTGCTATTGCTTTGGAAAGGAACTGCATAGCGAGACCCTGTCTCAAAAAAAAAAAGAATATACTTAGAGTAAAATATTTCAATACAGAATCTTGCCTTTAAATTTATTTAGGGTTTTTTTTCTCTTCTTGAAGTGCTAGAAGAACGTGCGAAACAAAATTATTTTATTCAAGCATCCTTATATTCCAATTATCCTTAATTAAATGCCTACTGTATCTTAGGCACCATCTTAGGTATTATGCATACAACATGAATTGATTCTCACAAAATTATGCCCAAAGTATGTTACCCTCACACTTCATATGAGGAAGCTGATACTAGAATGACGGGAAACTCACCCAAGTCAACTCAGATAACAAGTAGCAGGGAATGAACCCTGGTATATTCCAGTAAAGTTCCATATGTTTGAAACATAATTTTGCATCTATTTCGTCAATAATCAAACAATTATTTTCTGCAAAGATATTAGATAAGTAGAATTTAGTACATTCCAATTTGAGTTAATATTGATATAAAAACTATTAAAACAAATATAGGACAAGAATAATAATTCTGAAATTTCCAGACTGGAACACTAGGGGGATGGTACCACCTTTAGCTGAGCACCCAGGAAAGAAAGAAAATAAGCAAAAGAATGATGAGAGGTGTGGAGGATGAGGTTGAAACCATTTATTTTGGTTTTGCTTTTTTAAAATACATTTTTAATCTTTTAAAGTAATATAAATGAAAGAAATATAAGCTAGTTTATTTTTGTACAGTATTCAATGTCATAGAATTTATATTTGGATTTATATTCTTTATACAATATGATATATAACATATAGAATGTGTTATTTTTATGTTTTACGATCTATAACATACATAACATATAAACATGTTTTACGAAATTTTTGTTTGTGTTTATATACAATGTCATGTTTATACAATGTGATATATAACATGTTATTTTATATAATATGCAACATGTTATACAAGGCTTAAAGTTTTATTTATAGTTTGTTATTTTTATTAATTTATTATATTTATTAAATATAATTACATATTAAATATATATTAAAATGATAGAAGAGAGAAGGAATAATAAATTGTCTATAATATCACCATTCTAGCACAATTACCTTCAGTATCTTTCTTCTAGTATTTATATACCTATTTTTACTTATATTCCAGTAGAAGTGTATGGGTGCTTTTTCTCTTTATGATGTGATTTCAACAACATTGCTACATAATCTTCACACTTATCATTTTTCACAAATACTTTCCATTTCATTTAGTGGATATTAGTGGCTGACAGTCTTTTATGGTTGGGCGTTTAGCTCATTTACAACTTTTTCTATTTCTATCCAGATCAGGAGAAATAAAGTGAATGAGGACACAGTGTTACGTTTTTATGAGTCTGCCTTTCTGTTAAATGGCATTTGGCAGGAGTATTGGCCACATTTTTTATTACACCTTTGAAAGACTTTCAGGATTGCTTCAGAAAGGGCAAGAACCATGGCATAAAAGTATTCCAAACAAGGGAGAGTATTTTGAGGCACTGTGTCTTTTACTATAATAATTTTTAAAATTTAAACATTCACCATACATTTTGCTCACCTCTTGTAAATTTGAGATTCAATGTTTTTTTCTGTATGTCATTGTATGGACATACCACAGTTACCCATTCAGTTACCCATTACATTCAGTAATTACCCATTACAGTTAGCCATTCATTCTTTAAAGGATATTTGAACTGTTTCCAATCTTTGACAATTATGTATAACACTGCTTAAAACATTCAAGTGCAGGTTTTTGTATGAACCTAAATTTTCACTAACATAAATTCCTGGGCTTGTGATTGCTGGGTCCCATGGAGTATGTATGTTTACCTTTTTAAGAAACTCTCAGACTATTGCCCAGAATAGCTGTACCATTTAGTATTCCTGCCAGCCAGGTGAAAGATTTCCAATTGCTCCATATCCATCGTAATTTGTATCATCTCTGCTTTTTTATTTTAGCCATGGTAATAGATATATAATGATATCTCGTTGTAGTATTTGTTTTCCCTAACAACCACTTTTGTTATTTGCTTATTTTCCTGTCTTTTATCTTCCTAGGGAAATATCTGTTCAAATCTGCCCATTTTCAAGTGGGTTGTCTATTCTTTCACTATTTACTTTTCAGAGTTCTTTATTATGGATATAAATTCTTTGTCTGACAGCTGATTTGCCAACATTTTCTCCCAATACTTACTTGTCTTTTCAGTTTCTTAACATTGTTTTTCAAAGAGCAAAAAATTTAATTTTGAAGAAATTCAACTTATCAAGTTTTCCTTTATGGTAGGAGGGTTTATCCATGAAAGATAAGAGTGAGAAAATTTGGGAAGGGTGTTAGATCTATTTTGTATCTTATTTGCGGTAGCGGTTTCAAGAATCTATCCATATGTTAAAGCACACTGAACTAAACAACAAAAATGTGAACATAAAATCTTCAATAATCTATTTCACATTTACTAATGGATAAGGAGGAAATGACTATACATGACATGAATCAGTTTCCCAATGTATAAGGTCTTATTTTTATTTTTAAAAATATAAAATAGTAAAAAAGCAACCTTAAAAAACCCCAACGTGTGTCTATATGGAAGGAAGTGGCATAAATTTATATTCTGCCACTCCTCATTTTAAAAAAATTATTTATGTGCTAATTTTAGCAGCTAATAGTCTCGTACTGATTGATGATTGATTTAATGATTGACTGATTTCTGCAGTGCTGGGGATTGAACCCAGGGTTCTCTGCTCACCAGGTAAGTGATTTACCACTGAACTACATTCCAAACCTTACAGCCAACTAATACAGAAAGAATTGTCATTTCAGGAATTTTGGCCCATAGAAAAGATGCTTCAGTATTAGGGATGACAATGTTTCATTTGTGTCCAGGTAGGATAGTACACAGATAAAGACAGCGGTAGTTCACTAGGAGACTGCCTAACAACAAATGAGCCCCTAGCAGGGGTCTAAGTGCCCCAAAACATTTAGGTCCATTCAGAACTACTCGGATTATTGATTCCTCCTACAGATAAACAAGATCAAACAATCTGGTCTTCTTTCTCTGGGTCCTTAACTAATTAAAACCTGAAGGTCTCAAAAGTACTTTCTAATTGGTTTCATTGTTTTGTTTATTGTGCTTATCACAGTGCAGTTAACATTTACATTTCTAATGGTCCATCCTGACATTTCAGTTGATTTCAAATTACCCTTAATGGTTTTCTTTTCTTTCTTTTCCTTTCCTTTTTTATTTTTTTTCAGTACTGGGGACTGAACTTCACACTTTCAACATAACCATTCGAGTCCATTGGCTTACAAAATGATCACTTTTATCCTTACAGGCCTTAGAAGGTACAAAAATTGAAATCTGGATTCATGTGTGCATTAGAAAACACATATTCATCTGGTTATGGAGGTACACAGCTATAATTCCAGTGCTCCGGAGGAAGGGTCAAGAGAATTTCAAATTCAAAGTAAGCCAGGGCTACAAAGTGAATTTGCAGTGGTGGACAGCAGACTTCGTAAGGAAAACTTGTTTCAAACAAACAAGAAAACAAAAAGTAACCAAGCCATGGTGATGCATATCCAAAATCCCAGCACTCTGGAAGGCTGCGGTAAGAGGATCACAAGTTCAAACTCAGCCTGGAGAACTTGGTGATTTCGCCTGACCCTGTCTCAAAAGTAAAAAAGAAAAAAAGGCTAGGGATGTAGCAAAGTGTGAAGTAAGGTCTTGGGTTCAATTGCCTGTACCACAAGAACCAAAACCCCTGTTCATCCTTCTATCAACAATGCGGAGGCCACACTGAGAGACAACCAGAGCAGTTGACACATTTTCCTGTTTATGGCCTACATTTCCCCAGATCCAGAGCCTTTCTTATGAGGGCTCCTCAGGCCGGGGTTGTAGATCAGTGGCACTGCACCTGCCTCGCAAGTGCAAGGTCCTGAGTTTGAGCCACCGTACTGAAAAAATGATTTCGATCTCATGAGAGCTCCTCTTCTCAGCACTTTTTCTCACCTGTTTCTATGCCCAGCAAAGCCATCCCCGAGTCTATAAGCTGGAAAAAAGCACATCTGCATTATTAGTACACTATCGCTATTTTATTATTAATCACATTTGTCTTCCTATGATGTTTATTACATGTTATTCTCTACCGCCATACACCTACAGTTTCTTACAGGAAAAGATCATGCCTTCCTTACTCAACTCTCACTCTCTCGCTTTCTCTCTCTCCCTCTGTGTGTGTATGTCTCAAACATTTGCAAATAGTTTCACCTTGTCTGTGGCTCATCTTTTCATTCTCTTAAATGTGTTCTTCAACAAGCAAAATTTTCCCAGCTACTCAGGAGGCTGAGGCAGGAGGATAACAAATTTAAGGCCAGCTCGGGCAGCTTAGTGAGACCCTGTCTCAAAACAAAAAATAAAAAGGGCTTGTGATACAGATTACTGGTGGGGCATCCACCTAGCATGCACAATGCCTTGGTTCAATCCACAAAACTGCAAAAAATTTAATTATGATGAAGCCCAACTTATCAAATAAAGAACATTTCTAGCATCATATCTAATAACTGCCAAATCCAAGGATCAAAGTTAGGGGGAGCATCTCTCTACAAGTGCCAGCATAAGGGAATTTTGGGAGTGAGGATGGTGATAGTGTTGGAATTGCTCAGCATCCTGTTTGTGGCGGTAGCTACAAGAATCTTCACCTGTATTAAAATTCATATAACTGTACATCAAAATATTTATATAATACTTTCTAAAGTCCTAAGTGAATGTTTGCTTACTTCAATTGTATCATTTAAGAGAATTATTTTTGCTATCTTAGCTCAACACAAACACAAGTCGCAAGGTAACCAAATAGATTATTCTCCTGTCCACCATCACTGTTTTGAAGACACTGGGCCATAGGACACACCATCCCAAGAAGACAGGCAAGCTGCTCAAACATGTCACAGTGACTTTTGTGCATGATTGGCTCATAACATGTACATAATCTCTACACTCCTGCACAAAATCTAAACTGACAACAATTACATCAAGTTCATTAATTAGAAAGAGGATTTAGAGATTCAATCTTCAGTCTAGAAGAGAGTTAAAAAGGCAATGATTGGCACTTAGCTCTTACCCCAAAAAAGTTATCTACATCCCATGGTAGCATTGTGTGTTCCACTAGTTACTAAATGCTCTCAGTGGTGAACACAAAGCTGTGTGATAATACAAAGCCAATTAGCCTTAGACAGCAGTGAAATGGAATTCCAATAGCAAACTCCTTACAGCTTAGCAAAACACTCCATGAAAGCTTACAAAAACTCAGGATAGATTTAGGTCTCTGCTTAGCAGCCAGTTAACATTATAGGGACTATCACACCAATTCCCTTCTTTTCCTCTATCACAATTTTACATGTCTGAGGTGGCAGGAAATAAGTACATTTAACTGCCAAATTGTTACTGAAGATGTTTTCTATGGAAAATAAAATTAAAAATAAATGAGGCCATGCCCACTTAGGGTACTATTACATTACAAGGTGCTTGAAAAGACCAAAAACACATCAACAAGATAAACGTTCTTTTTTAGAGGACCTAATGTGTTTATTCTGAGATAGAGTCTTGCTAATGTGTTTGTTGTTTTTGTTTTCTGAAAAGCATCTAAATAAAAAGCGAGTTAGTTTCATAATACCATTTACTTTCTCAATCTCCGTAAATAGAGTATCCAATGTAATTTTACTGCAAAAAATTGAGAAATCCTGAGTAAGTTAAAACTGAACTCAGTTGTTCAAAATAAGCACAAAGGTAAAATATTCACTGTAGGTCAGATAGCATGAAAGACAGAAAAATTAAATTGTCTTTAAATATTCATTCAATAGCTATACACAAAGTATTTTTATTTTCATGTTCATATTTTCCAAAACCCTCTGACAAGAGTAGTGAATAAACACAAAAGTCCTTGCTCTTAAAGGAACTGCAGTCCCAAGAGCGAGACATACTACAGACGCACCAGCATAGGATAACATCACAGGCAGACATACAAAAGACACACAAGCGTAGAAGAACATCACAGGCACAGTTAAGTGATGATGTGTCCTATAGAAAAAGAGCAGAAGGAACTCAGGCGTTGTAGTGCTCGCACGTGATTCCAACACACCGGCCCAGGCAGGACAATTGCAAGTTCAAGGCCAGTGTGCAACTTAGTGAGATCCTGTCTCAAAATAAAAAAGGGCCGGGGATGTAGCTCAGTGAAAAGGCCTGGGATTCAGCCCCCAGTACCCATTCACTGTCCTGCCAAAAGGAGCACAAGGAGATTTTTTAAGTAAAATGAAGCAAGGAAAAGTTACACAAATACAAAAAAATTATACAAAGATCTTTCAACAAATCACCTTTGGGAGAAAAAAAACTTCAATTATTTTGGGAAAAGCTTAAATTATTTTTTATTTTATATATATATTGCTGTACCGGGGATCAAACTCAGGACCTTAAACTTGCCAGGCAGGCAAGGAGCCACTGAGCCACACCCCCAGCCCTAGATCCTTATATTTTAAAGCAAAATTAATTCCAGATAGCTTTAACTAGTTAATGTAAAACAGAAAGACTTACTTAAAAAACAAAGATAACTATTTGCATAATCTTAGATTAGAGAAGGATGTGGTAAATATCTAAGCTAAACAGAAACTCTAAAGAAAAAGCAAAATCATACAAAAGTGTAAAATTTACATATTTGAAAACCCTGTAAAATAAATCAATATATGACATTAATAAAATATTTGAATTATATAGGTTTAAAATTTCAATATATTTTCCCAAATTTATAAAAAACAAACTTTTCAGAAGAAATTACACCCCAAAACACTAAGGAGCAATTTATAAAACAAGAAATAAAACTACCAAAAAATACAAAACATTATTCAAATGAACGCAAATTAAGACATCATTAACATATCATCATTTTCCATTCAAACTGACAAAGAATTTTTAAAGAAAACAGGGCAAAAAAAAAAGGAAGAAGAAAGAAAACAGGGCAAAGAATAATCACTGCATACACTGCTGTTGGGAGGGGAACAGCGCAGCAGACAACCTGAAGTTGTGTATGTAAGGGAATGATTGTGTATGCAAAGACTTGTGAATAAGAATATTGAGGTACTTTTTCCAAGTTCCTCCAAAGCCACCTAGTTTGAGGTGGGAAGGGGAAGAAGGAGTGAGGAAGAGCAAGGAGTGAGGAAAAAGCAGGGAGTAGGAAGTTCCATATGAGCCTCTGGTGTCAGCCAGAGCAGACTAAGTATGCATCTGTTGAGTGTGTCAGCATTCCAAGTGAGATTTTCTTTTTCTCCTCTACTACAGGGGATTGAAGCCAGGGCCTCCGGCAGGCTATGCTAGGCAAGCACTTCACTACATCCTCAGTCTTTCCAAGTAGGAGTTCATATGTCTATCATTTGTACTGTTTTTGGTTTTTTTAAATAGGATCACACAAGGTAGGCCAGGCTGGCCTTGAACTTGCAATGATCCCCCTGCCTCAGCCTCCCTAGGGCTGAGATTGCAGGAATGCATCACCACACCCAGTAGGATTAGGACTTGAATGGCACAGAGGTCTGGCAGCAATATACATATATATTCAAATAATACATATGTACACATATAGCATACAAAGTTATTTATAAAAAAGTTATCTAGAAGTAAACTAAATTGGCCTCCATCCCAGGCTCCTAGGGCAGTGAAGCTCAGCCGGTCCCAGCACCCGGAAGGAAGCTCTCCTGCTGCCATTCCAAGCTCCTAGGGCACAGAAGGAGAGCCGCATGGGTGCCAGAAGAACACCCCCCTTCCCCGCCGTGGAAATGAGAAGACACATAAACAAGCCTCAAAAACAGACTTCCAGATCACCTACAGCAACCCCAAAGGGAAATGAGATGGAACACTGATATTCAACCACTTGGACTCTCTGAACTGGCAACAAAAGAGGATCTGGGAAAAATGAAATCAGAAATAATTACTCAGATAACAGCAAAGATTTTGCTCATGGTGCAAGACATGATTAATAAATCTAGAGAGGACACAGATAAAAAAAATAGAGGATCTGAGGAACATGATGGAATCCCAACATAGGAAACAAATGGAATCCATAAAACAGATACAAACAGATTTCCAAAACATTAAAAACTCCATCGAAAGTCTGCCCAGCAGAATGAATCAATGTGAGGATAGAATTTCACATATAGAAGATAAGATTGCAATTAGTGAGGAGGAAAAGAAAAATTGCTTTAAAATTCTAAGGGAACATGAGAAATCAATCCAGCAGCTGCTAGACGATGCAAAGAAGAATAACATAAGACTGATTGGAGTCAATGAAGAAAGAGGAGAGAGTGCAGATGACATAAAAAAACTGTTCACAAAAGTGATGGCAGAAAACTTCCCAAGGAGGGGAAAAGAACTTGACTTACAGATAAGTGAGGCATATAAGACTCCAGCTGGCCTTGATCAAAAAAAATCCACACATAGGCATATAATAGTTAGGATTCCAGAAATCCAACAGAAGAATAAAATTCTACAAGCAGTGAGAGAAAAGAAACAAATCACATATAAAGGAAAGCCCATCAGAATCACAGCAGACTCCTCAATGCAAACCCTCAAGGCAAGAAGAGCTTGGAGTGATGTATTTCAAGCCCTAAAGGAAAACAGCCTCCAACCCAGATTCATGTACCCTGCAAAACTATCTTTCAAAATTGATGGTGAAATAAGATGCTTTCATGATAAAGAGCACCTTCGGAACTTCATGAATACCAAACCGGCACTCCAAACAATTTTAGACAATACCCTAGGAAAAGACAATGAGGATCACAACCCCAGCAAACTCAGCAAAATGAATTCACTGGGCATGACAAATTAAACATAAAGGGGGAGAATCCAACAAAGAGAAAAAGTCATGACAAGGCTTTTAAAACTTTTGACTTCATCTCCCTAATGAGTGTATAATTCAATCTTATTATTGTACTGATTAGTATTTTTCTGATTCTAGAATTGCACCCCATTCCTTGTGCTATACTGGCTATTTATCATCTTATGTCTACATTTTAATTGGGTTGTCTATTAATGAGCTCTAAGAATTCTTTATATATTCTGGTCATAGGTTATATGCATTGTAAATATGGTCTGTTTAAGGACTACTTTTCATTTTAATGATGTCATTTAAAGTTCTAAATTTTGATGGAATCTCATCAATATTTTCTCTTTTATACATCATGTTTTTTGTATCCTAGTAAGTTCTTGCCTACCCTGAATTCATAAATATTTTCCCTTATAATTTCTTCTTAAAGTTTTATACTTTTAGGCTTTCTTATTTAGGTTCATAGATCCCTTCAAGTTATTTTCATGTATGGGAAAAAAAGGGTTGAGGTTAATTTTTTAATATATGGATATCAGGTGTTCTAGTGCCATTTGCTGAAGGCACTCTCTCTTCCTCGGTTCTTGAATCGAGTTTATATTCTATAAAATGCTAATGTTAAATAATCTTTCAAAACTCAGTGGACCATATATGTGTGGTTCTATTTCTAGATTCTCTGTTTTATTCCAATGATCTATATGTCTTTCCTTACACCAACACTGCCTTGATTACTGTAGCTTTAGAAGAAGTCTTAAAATTAGGTGCTAAACGTCTCCCAACACTGTTTTTGTTTTTGTTTTTGGCTTTTCTGGGTCCTTTGTACTCCTACATAACTTTAAAATTTCAATATCCAGTTCTTCATTTATAGCAAGTATACACAGACCTGAATTTTTATATATACCTTGTGTTTTCTAATCCTGCTAAAATTCAAGTACAAGTTCTAGGGGCTCCTAGAGATTTCTTAGTATTTTCTCTGTAGATGATCATTTCATCTACATATAAAGATTTTGCTTCTGCCATGCCAATCCTATCCTAGTTGTGTCATTTTATTGCCAGACTATTTTGGTTTAGACCTATGTTTCAAAGTCAAATGGACAGATGAAGAGTAGGCATATATGCCCTTGTTCCCCACTTTAAGGAGAAAGCATTGTATCATCTCCATTCATAGAAGGAGTTTTTGTTGGAAGTATGGAGTACATATCTTTGATCTGTTGAGAAGGTTCTGTGCTACTCCTAGTCTCCTGATAGCTTTTACCATGAACAGCTGTAGACTTTAGTCCAATACTCTTTCTCCAACTAGTGACAGGATCATAATGGCTTTCTCCTTTCCTCTGTTAAAATGATGACTTTGGGGGTGGATCTTCCAATGCTGAACCAACACTGCCATCCCTATAACAAAACCACTTTCTACATACTGCCAGATCTGACTTCTAAGAGTTTGTTTTGTTAAACAAATTTCTATCTATGTTCGTACTTTTTTCTTCTATTATCTTTATCCAGTTTTAGGATTAGCACAATGTTGAGTTCCTAAAATGAGGGGAGAAGTGTTCCTTCTTTTTTCTGCTTTAATTGTTTGATATAATTTATCAGTTAAAATGTTTATGAGCCTGCTGTTTTCATATAGGTAGGTTTTCAAGCTAGGAATATGCTTTAATAGGTGCTATTCAAATTTTATATTTCCTCCAGAGTTAGTTTCATTAATTTGTCTTCTACGTTACTTCTTAGAAGTTGTCAAATTTATTTCAAAAAAGATTTTTGTAATATGCTTTCTGTATCCTTTTAAATTCTGTAAAATCTGTGGTAATGTCTCCTAGATCTTAATATTGTATAATGTATAACTGATATTGTGTAACAGGAAGAAAAGGTCTAAAAGACCAGGGGAATTGGGAAGGGTAGGGGAAGGGAAAAAAGGGAAAGGAAAAAATATGAGAAGAGGAAAAAAATGGAAACAAGGTCTTTGCAAATAGGGAAGGGTGGAGGGGGTGAAGGGAGGGCAAGGGAAGGGGAAAAAAAATAAGAACCAAGAGATACTCATGTAATGGTACAAGATCCCAATGATGAATGTAACTGTATTGTATACCTAAAATGTACCAATAAAGTTAATGCAGGGAAAAAAACAGAAGTAAACTAAATTTTCAATATTAGAACTATGATAAAAATAAAAATTATATTTTGCAATTTCTTGCAATCATATTCCTCATATTTTATTACAGTAATTTGGAAAATGCCTATAATTAATTGCAAGATGTTTTTTAAATTATAAAATAATATATACAATCATATCTCAATTATGCTTAAGAAAAATACCTATAATTTATGTATAGAATAACAATAATGTGCTTAGAAATAGTCTGAAACTATATATTTCTAGTCAAAATAATAGTTATGATTATCAGTGGGTAGGAAAATCAAAAGTGACAAACTAAACATTTTTAAAATGTATACACTGGGTATACAATCCCAGCACTCAGGAGGCTGAGGCAAGAGCATCACCAAGAGTTTGAGGTTATCTTGGGCTACATAGTGAGTTCAAAGCCAGTGTGAACTACACAGCGAGACCCTGTCTCAAAAAGATAAGAAAAAGAAGGGTCAGGATTTAGCGCAGTGGTTCTGCCGCCTGCCTCACAAGCTCAAGGACCCGAGTTTGATCTCCACTAGCAAAAAATAAAAGATAAGAAAAAGAAAGAAAAAATGTATAAATTATAAGTCCTGGAGTCTTCTACATATTATGAGCCTACAGACTTTATAAGAGCCCCTATCATACAAGAAATAAAATTCTTCTTGACCAAATTGTAAACAAAAGGCTTGTTTACCTCTGATTTAAACTGGATACTTAAGTGCTACATTAACCATTAACCTAATATATTTCTCTTTTTTCTCTAATTTTCTTTATAGCTGGATGATCTTTCTCCATTTCTGTAATTTCTGTGACAGAAAGAAATAAGGATATACTAGAACATGATAATGAATTAATAAGATATTCAGGTATTACTTCGGAGTTTTAAACAGTTTCACATATACAACCACATTTAAATTCAACATTAACTGTGTAATATACGTAGTTAAAGGGAAAATATATAACCTTTTTTATTTTATTTTACAGATAAAGGAATTGAAAAGCTGTGACGTTAAGTGACTAACCCAGGAAGAGAGTTCAAGTTCTCTGCCTCCTCCTCTACTCTGCACTGAGTCAAACACAAGCTTGTAGGTCAGTAATTAACTGCACTTTCTCATTACCAAGCCAAGCTGAGAAAATCCTTTATTGAGGATGATTTTAAATATGTACCCTACAGAACTTCATTCTTAAGTGTGAATAAACTAAAACATCTTTGTTTTCAGACTTTTGAAAATTATGTCACATCCTTAAATATAGAAACATCTTGGAACATTGCAAAATTCACTGCACTAAATAAGAAAATACTTATGAAATGTGAACAGATAGTTAAAGCAAATACAGGGGTCAAAAGCCAGGAACCATGACCCTAATCTTTTTCTTCTTTCTGGTGTTGATGAAATGATGGACTAGTGAGATCCACCCAGAAGGCTGGGTGCTGCTAGGACTGACTTAACCCACAGAGAATGAAATTAAGTTGGCTTTTCTTTTTATTTAGAACAGGAAGGACAACAGAAGTGATTACCCGAGAAACTTCAGAAATGTCTTGCTAAGATAAACCCCAGTTTTTCCGAAGCTGTTATTGGATGACTGGACACCCACAGAAATTCTACCAAATGATAGGACAAGGGGAAAATTTAGCCAGTTCATCTAACAGATTTTTCATATGCATCTCAACCTAAAATTGCCCCACTGTGGGTTGAGTTTTGGTTTTTTGTTTTATTTTGTTTGTTTGCCCTTATCTCTCCTTTTCTCAGGGATGGCATCACCCACCTGGTTACTTCAGTCAAAATCTGGCTGCAATTTTAAACCTTTGTCTCTGCCCTAAACGCATCTAACTTCCCACTGGTGCCTAAATCTACCTCTGGATTCTGTCAACGTTGATCCTGCCTTCCCCTCGAAGGTCAGACTCATTCTGCCCACTCTGTGGTCCCCTCCTGGAGCATGGGACTAGGGTCCTAACATTCCCTGCTTTTACCCCAGTGCTTCATTCCTAAGCCCCCAAACCTGTTAGCCATCTCACACCCAGCTCTCCTGGTGCCCTTGATAAAGATACACTCATTGTCGGAAATTAAAAACTATACTGGAGCATAAAGAACAAAATTTTTAAATCCCTTAGTTATTTCTCCCAAGGTTACCACTGATTTTTTAAAAGCAAGATGATCAATAATGACCACAGAAGCTACTGGTTCCGCTGCAGTGAGTCTCTAACTTGACTCATCTAGCTTAGATGAGAATATAAGATGGAAGCAATGCAATGCTTTCGTTTATGCTCAGAGGATTTTAATTTTATGACACCCTTCATCTTCTCACCCTGTCAATTATGTGGACAGCCCTACTTGCTTGAAATAAGAATGAGGTGAGCTTAGTCTTTCAGCTCAGAGTATTTTAATTTTATAATACCCTCTGTCTTCTCACCCCATCAACTGTGGACAGTCCTACTTGCTTGAAATAGGAATGAGGTAGGTGTGGTGGTGCATAGTTGTAAACCCAGTACTTGGGAGGCTGAGGCAAGAGGATCAGGATCACAAGTCAAAGCCAGCCTGGGCTACATGGTAGAATAAACCTCAATTTCCGACCCCCCCAAAAAATAAGTACAATACTGCAGGGCTGTGAGTATAGCCCAGTGGCAGAGCACTTATCTAACATATGGGTCAGATTCTGTGTGTGTGTGTGTGTGTGTGTGTGTGTGTGTGTGTGTGTGTAAGAGAGAAACAGAGAGAGGAAGAAGAGGCAGAGGAAGAAGAAAGGAGGGGAGGGGAGAAAAGGAGAGGAAAGGAGAAAAGGAGAAAAGGAGGAAGGGAGAGAGTAGGAGATCAGGAAGGAGAAAGGGAGGAAGGAAGGGAGGAAGGAAGGAAAAAGGAAAGAAGGAATATTACATCTATTCCATAGCTTGTAGTCTTCATCTAAAAAAAAAAAAGAAATTCAAGAAAAACTTTGGCTAAAAGGCACTAAGGAGGATAAAATTGAGATTGCTAAGAAGAAAAATTAAACCAACACTATATGTTACAGTAACAAATGACCCCAAGTGTCAGTAGCCTGCAGTAATAAAGTCCTGATGACCAACGACCTTATGTTAATGCAATAGTCTCTGACTGGTTAGTAACAGCCACTTGAGGAAAAAGAAAGAGACATGGAGAATCAAGACTGGCTTTGAGAAATTTTTTCAAAAAGTGTGTCATGTATCACTCTCACAAGGTCAAGTTTGACATCAATAAAGGAGAAAGGTATCATTCTGCCTGAAGGGAAGCAGTGAATATTTGTGAGTACACAGGCTACTCCACCTTCCTGATGCTACTGTGATCTAATCTGTAACTGAAGCAGGAGAGTAATAAAAGAAATGAATAAGGACTATAAAGTTCAAAGTAAGGATGAAAGTATCATTGTTAACAGATGATTTCTCTAGAAATTCTGAAAGTCAATTGAGTAATTATTAGAATTACAAAGAAAGCTTTCTAAGATGACTAGTAATAAAATACACAAACATCAATAGCTTTCCTACATACAGTAGTAACAGTTCAGAAAAGAAGGTAAAGGGCTCAATGTTGCAATTTGAAGTAGGGAATTCAAATTCAATAATACATAACACTGATTTCATCAGATTGCTTATGTTACTTATTTAATTCTCACAACATTTTATTTTTCATTGCTAGAGATCAAAGCTAGGGCCTTCCACGTGCTGGGCAAGTGTTCTGCGACATACCACCAGGCCAAATTCTCACATTCTTAGCTCTCCATTTTACAGACGAAGAAAGTGGGGCAAATGGAGACTAAGTAACTTATCAGTTAGACACTGGTGAAGACACGGTTCAGATCTGCACTGTAGCTCCAGGGTCTAAGCTCATTCAACTGCCATACTCTTTCCCTTATCTACCTAAGAAAGTACATGTATACACATGATAAAAATATTTCATCACGTTAGAGAGACTATTGTTTTTAACTTTGTAATACAACAGAAATATACAGTGGCTATGATTATTTATATCTCCTAACAAAATAGTGAACTTGATTAGAATCATATTCTTGTTTTACTCATAGCAATAAAGGGCAAAAACAAGTTTTCACAGTCTTACAATAATAACAGAATGAAAACAGGCTTCGTTCCTACACCTGCTAAATTATTTGCCCTTTTTCTCTTTAAATCAAGAGGCTCCACCATGTATGCTTTCTATGGGGCAAAAATGAGAAACCGGCTTCTCCTTGGTCAGTGCACAGGTTTCTTGGAGACAACCAGTTTGGGGTGGGAAGAACCAGTTGTTCACAGAATTGTTCTGGTAATTCCAGCTACCCAGCACCTAAAGGCCACAGAGCAAAGAGGGCTATGTAGTATGCGTGCTTAAGGAGGGACCTCGGGTCCAGGAGATGACATAACGTGTATGCAGCCCCTCCTGCAGGAAGAAGGGATCATCTCCACTCTCCAGCCACTGTCTCGTCATAGAGAACAAATTCTTTTAGGAAAACTGTACTTCATTAATCATAGATAGAAAGGGAGCCTGAGGATCGTGGCTATGAGATAGATATACCAGGTCAAGTTAAAGGATTTGTTCCCAAGTGAAATTCAAATTAAGGGGAATCCCTTATTTTTTAAAAAAAATCTTACTTTTATTAGTACTGCAGTGTTGCACAAAATACATGAATTGTTATATATCTATAATTTTGATCTACCCAATAACAGCATGACCGAGGAGTTAGGAAAATTTAAACTCAGAAAGTCAACATAACTTTTCCAATAACACACATCTGGCATTTGGCACAGTGGAGATTTGAACTTCAGCAATAGAAACTATTAAACTAGTTTTCTTGACCGTACTCTGTTTCAGGCATCTTAAGCTATTATCTTCCTCAAAGTGTTTGTAGGGTGAACTCATTTTTGTTTATTTTTTCATACTTGGTAGATATTCTTGTAGTAGGGCCCTTAATATATATTTATTGGATGAACAACTAGTTGAAAAAAGACTAAATAAAAATCAGGGTATATTAAACTTTTGTAATAGGCTATTTCTAAATGTTTCTGCTTTGATTCCAGTCATGTAAAAACTGCCTTAAAATTTGGGCTTAAAAATAGTTGGAGAGGCCAGGAATGTAGCTCAGTGGCGCTGCATATGTCTGATAAGCATAAGGTCTTGAGTTTGATCCGAGGTACCACAAAAACAAAAGACAAAAAACAAAACAAAACAAAAAATAATAATTGGAGACTGCAAGCTTGTATCAAGTCAGCTGTTATAAAGTAAGTTTTACTATACGAGAAACTCAAAACATAAATAAATTAGAGAGCAAAATAAAAGATAAACAAAAGGTAGAAGAAAGCAGGGAGATAGATCTTTTGCAAAAGGGAAAGGGGTCTAGAGATGGGGTGGGAGAAGATGGGAAGGAAATGGAAAGCAAGAATTAATATGTGTTACGTCCTTGTACCAACTCTCCACAAGGAATGTAACCATTATGTACTGCAAACATGTACTAATAAAAATTTTTAGAAGAAAATTAAACATAGGAATTAAAATTCTAAACCAAAATAGTAAATTTTACCCAGTGTTAATCATCACCAGTGTAATAATGTGGGTATCACATATTTACTATAATATGCAAGGGCATAAATGAAGACAGCAGGAAGGGCAACAAAGATTTTGTTTTGTCTTTGTTGTTGTAGTTTGTTTTGTTTTTCATATAGGATCTCACTATGTTGCTAAGGCTGGCCTCAAACTCCTGATCTCAAAGGATCTTCTGACCTCAGCCTTCCAAGTGTCCACAACTACAGGCACACACCACCACACCCGACTGGAAAAAGTATTTCAAATCCCCTAAATTAGACTTGGTACAAAGAAACACATCAAACGAAAAGTAAAGTAACCCAGAATAAACTTGTTTTATGATAGTGAATTCTGACAAATTATCAAAGAATTTGGAAATTGATCAAATTCATTCTTTTTATCTTCAGGAAATAGATGTGGGGAAAATAGGAAGGTGTATTATCTTTATAAAGCTGGAGACATATACGAAAGCCATCTGAAGATATCTATACTTTCTTGGATTATCTATGTGATCAGAAAGGAAAAGTCTTTCCAGCCTCAGCATTCTGTTTCTCTTGGTAGGAATTGAATGGAAGATCCAAGATTAGTGTAGATTAGAGATTAGTGTAACTACAGATCTCTATGGCAGATAAGATCAGAGAATGAAAGGTAATGGGGTTCTGGAGAACTTTATCCCAAACACTGAATTCTAGCCTTTACTATCAGATGAAATTTCTCCTGAGTCACTCAAGGAAGTTGAGCATTATATGCAGGGTAGACATGGCCTAAGTCTCAACTGCTTTATCTATGAATCCTGTGAATAATAAATAATAATGAGGATAATTACCCTTTTCTACTTCACAAAGATGTTTTCCAGATTAACTAATTAACTATTAGAAGGTGTTGCATCTTATTAGGTTTATTATGATCATGAAGTTCTCATGATGAAGAGATAAATTTTGAAATTAGATGTTCAGTAGGTGGCGTTCTTAGCTCTAGGTCCAGAATGAATTACAGATCTGTTCTGGGGATCATCTCTGAAACCTTGTACCTGATTCTTAACCGATATTGTCCTCTGGCACTTTCTTTCAGGTACATCAAAGCTCTAAGCTCTATATATCAAATATATCTATATTTGATTATGATTTAAATATCATTATATCAGCTTTGACAGTGGATGTGTAATACAGTACCTCAAATATATATTTCCTGATACATGGTATTTGTAAAACCAAATAAATATATTAATAAATAAAACACACAATAAATTCATATTTATTATATAAATAAATATATTTATGCTAAGATATAGATAGCCAACATTCATAGAACATTTAATTAGGTACTATTTCATTGCCTTATATTATTTCCTTAAATCCACTCAACAATCCTTTGATTCTCATACTAACAGACAATTTGTTTAGCACTTTCTCCTATATCATATCATCAGGAGGAATGAGTTCAGCTTCCCTTCTTTGGACCAGTAGACACTCAAAACAATGCCCGCAGACTCCATAAATAATTTGTTCATGGCACATCTCACTTGGTCAGAACTGTCTGAACAGATTTGCTGAAACAATCTCTTTAAAGCGATATCTCTTTCCAACTTCTTCATCATTAAATCCACCAAATAATTTATCCCAATGTCTTGTATAACAAGAGGATGATGGAGATACAGGTCTTTTGTTAAAGTTTTACTTTACAATGAGGAGTGGAGAAACAGAGACATTGAGTAATTTACCCAAGATCACAATGAAAGCAAACTGTGGAAGCAGATAAAAACCCAGGAAATCTAAACAAAAACCAAACCCTCAGCTGCTAAGCTTTACTCCCTATTTGCTACTATACATCACCTAGTAGTCATGAAAAATGCAAAAGATCATGTTATTTTGACCAGAGAGCATAAAGTACTCATTTCTTTTATAATTAACAACAAAAAAAAGTTATGATTGAATATAGGCCAAAAAATGGTCATGGGTGATATTTTAGAATTGTTTTCTTTTTAAAAAGTTAGAACCACTTTGCTTGTATAATAATTAAGCATTTTTGCCTACATACACATGTATATATTCTAGTATTGCTAAACTTGTGAATGATGTTTTTGTTTTGCTTCCTTATTAATTCAGGGAGTGACTGTGTGGGGAACAGCTCAGGGAGGGAGAAGCAGTCATCCAGATTACTGGCTTTAGAACTCCAGGATGAGGTTTCCTGGAGATAATGACATCAGGCCTCTGTACTTTTCCTCTCCAGGTGGAGAGTTTGGCCCCAGGACATTGTTTAAGTGATTGAACTTATTGCCAGGTGAACAGCGAGAAATGAGCACAGGTGATTTCAGGATGCCTGGTGCCACTGCATTATCACCTGCAAAACTGGAGCCCTTGTCAGAAATTCTGGTCCTGTTACCATCATTCAGACCAGCAATCTTGCTGGAGAGAGAGCGCTATCAAATTATTTTGAATTATTACTATTGGATTGTTTTGTGGCTTTTCCCAATAAGATTAGAACACAGTTATTGATTTGGGGTTTTTTGATTTTGTTTTTTCCCCCAGTGTAGCTTATGATCAATAATTTTTTTTAAAGTGCAAAATATATGGCTTGCAACTGTCACAAAAAGTATAGGAATGATCGTAAATTGTTCAGCTATTACTGCAGGCAAAAAAAAAAAAAACAAAGTTCTTAAAGTGTTAGACTTCATAAAAAGTACACCAGGAAACAATAGTTCTGCTTCTTACATAAAACTCAATGCAGACTCAACAAAACTAGAAGGGTGCTATCCACTTTAAAGACAGCCACAAAAGCCTGTTGCTGCTGCCCTTGCTATCACTGCAAGGATGACAAGTGGAATCTCTGCCTTCTGGAAGGGTCAAGAGTCAGGGAAATCTGGCTGAAGCAGGGCTGGCCTTAGAAGCCCAGTGACAACCTCAAGCCCCATTCCTTTCCGGCTCTCTTCTCTCCCTTCTGCGGGGCCACTGACCTCAAAGTGCCTTCAGGGTCCCAGTATAGTCAGTTCCCCTGGCAGGTACATGCTTCCTTATCTATACCAAGAAAGACACAGGTTAATTTTTATTTTAAAAATAACAAATAAATGAAATCCATTTTAAAATACAAATTATTTAGAGAGACAGAATATGTTGCTTTTCATAAAATGGTCCCAAGTACCCCAAGATCCACATTTGTGGATAACAGAACTTAGTAAGTGTTATGCTTGCATCTAGATGTACCCCCAAAGCCTCATGCAGTCGTAGGTGGGGACTTTTCAAAGGTTACTGGATCTAGAGTGTGATTGATTCATGGTACAATTCTGGGATTAAGGGTGCTGGGATTAAGGGTGTGTGATTACTAAATTAGTCCACTGATTGGTTTGGCACCCACCCTAAGACAGGTAGCCTAAATAGAATATAAAAGGGGCAGAAAGAAGGTGTTGTGGTCACTTGTTGGTTTGCTTGCTTGCTCTGCTACCTTCTGCCCTCCATGAACTGTTTCTCCTCTGTGATGCCTGTCTGCCATGCCAATCAGTCTTGGAGCCAGCTGATTATGGACTGAAACCTCTACAAATTGTAAGTCAAATAAAGCTCCCCTCCTTTAACTTTGGGTGTCGGGCGTTTTGTCTCAGCAATGAGAAAAGTAACCAAAACAGTAGGATATTGAGGACAGATTGGGGATATTAGGAGTAGCTGTTCAGTTTCTTGGATGAGATGTTAATTTTGCAAGCCCAGTGTCTTGCCTAATCTGCAGGGGTTGGTTTGAGGAATCTGTGAGGATACCAAAATCTATCTCTTATATAAAACAATGTAGTATTTACATATGGCCTACACACATCCTCCCATATGCTTTAAATCATCTCTAGATTACCTATAAGACCTAGTGCAATATAAATGCTATGTAAATAGTTCTATTGTTTAGAGAATATATTGTTTAGTTACATTGTTTAGGGAATATAAATGCTCTTTAAATAGGTATATTGTTTATTTTCAATCTGTAATTGGCTAATTCCACAGATGTGGAGTCCTGAGTGGAGAGCTGAGTGCATTGCTCAGGAAACTTTGTTTGGGTGGCTGTAACCCAGCATTGAAATCTTTATCATACCTGTGATTGGTGAGATGGCTTCTGGATTTGATTCTTCTCATGAGAAAAAAATACATATGTGGCTGGCCTAGGAACAGAGAGAGGGGGAAAAAGAGAAGGAAGAAGGGGAAGGGGAACTAGGGATGATTAAGATGGGATATATATATATTTCCCAAGATGAGTGTAATTATTATGTTTCACAAACATATACTAATAAAAACAGTTATACTTAAAACTTAGGAAAGCAGATTCCAGAAAGAAGGTCTGAATTGTCATGGGGAGTAGAGAATGTGGCAAGCGCATAAGTGACTATCATTAAATATTGACTTACAAAACAAAAAGAATAATGAAAGAAAATAAACTAATAAATACAGGTATCAAAGCCTGGGATGTAGCTCAGTGGTGGAGCAATCATCTATCATGCATGAAGCCCTGGGATCCAGCCCCTGAAAATAAATGAATAAATAAAATGTCGTGCATTATTTTTGAAAGTGCATACTAAGTAAACAGTGACAATTGCCCATAGATGACAAGTAAGATAAATCATAATGTTCATACTTTTAAACTGTTTTAGAATAATGTATTTCTCATATCACTAAAATTTTATACCTACATTTCCTTGAACTTATGATGAATTTACCATAAGCCATCTTCACCATTTATCTTCTCAAGCCATCCTAAGAAGGTCCCAAAGGAACAATTTTTCAATGGTCAAAGTAACACTGAAAGAGTTTTTCCTCTTTGTCTCAAAAGTATGAGGTATGCTCAAAATTAGCAATGAATGATTAAATTAAGAAACATTTATTACAGTGAAAGACATATTGCCATTAATCTCCCTCACAATATTACCCCCTTGCTTCAAACACACTTATACCATAGTTTCTTCTGCTCTCTGAAGCAGTTCTAGAAGTCTGTTGTGTGTTTATGAAGTGTGATCAAAATTATGGTGAGTGCTGCTGCTGTGTGACGTCCAAAGGAAAGGCAGGCTCGTAAAAACAGTGCATTCTCATCCACTCTATTCACCACATCTGGTACCGTGAGACTTCTGGCTCTTCCCCAATATTTCCCCTGTGAAAGGGAAATATTTTGATTGATTCAGAAAATCAAGGTGGCCACAACAGTATAACTGAAGACACTCATGAAGGATACTTCCAGAACTGCTTCAGAAAGTGGCAAGAATGATGGGATAGGTGTGTTTGTAGTATTTTGAGGGGGATTCATGGCAATCAGTTGCTTACTGAAATAAATATTTTTAAATTTAAACACTCATAGTATTTTTCAATAACATTTGTATAAAATCCCATAACACAGGCTGGAGTAATCTCACCTATGTTTCAGCCATGTACACATTTCACTTTTCTGTTACCACTTAGGTAGAACACTGGTACCTGGAGTAACTGGGAAGAAACAGGAAATCTCATCTGCAAACTGGGGAGAGCTGCAGCAGCTCTGTTAATTCACTTGGGCTGGGGAGTTTATTAAGAAGTTAAAGCTCAGACAGACAAGCTGCTCAGTGCCCTCAGTTCAAATGTGTCCTTTTTGTTTCTAATTGGTGAGACTATGGACCTTAGCTTGGACACAGCTTCTAGAGGAATATAATAAGTATGAAGAAAGAAGGAAGAGACATGTGCAGAGAATAGAGGAAAATCAGCCAAATAATAAAATCTGGCCATCAGTGTGGAGATGACATTGCAGTTTGCCTGCATTCCCATACACTTGCCTCAGCTTGTTACCACTTTGAAAAATGTCCAAGTGTTACAAATATGCAAAACATATTTTAAAATCCCCATTCTCAAAACATACAGTGTAATATTTAAAAGAAAAAAGGCTTATCTACTGCCAATTTTATATGGCCCTTCTCCACTGAAGTGTTCCAAGTGTCAGAAAATAGTCTAACATTTTCTTACTGTTCTTTACTCTTTCAATTTAATGTGCCATGCACATTTCTACCCCAGGATCTTTGCATTTGCTGCTCCCTCATCAGAACAGCTGTTCTAACTCTGTATTCATAGAGCTTGCATCTTTCTTTATTCTGTTATCTTCCTGGGTGAAATTATCATGGAGGCCTTGCCTGGCCACTCATTTAAAGCACTTGCAGCATTCCTTGCCCATCCTCCCCACTCTGAGGATAAAGAAACAACATCCTCACTTGTTTTCAGCTATTTCACAGCCAGAAATCAAATGCTTCCTATGTCCCAACTGTGCTAATTAATTCATGTGCATTATCTCCCTAAATCCTCACCACAGCACAAGATAAGGTATTTTTACACATTGCAGATAAGGAGAATAATTTTGGAGAGGTTTAGGAATCTCCCCCAAATCACAAAGAAAAACTAGGCAAGACGTCACCAACCAACACCAATTAACTATATGGAGGGCATTTTTCTGGGTGGGGGCATAAAACTGGCCGTACTTCACCTCGGCTCTCAAGGAACTTCCAATATAATTGAGCAGTAAAGTAAGGTTTTGTTGTCATTTGATAGATAAAAACTGCATGGATCCAAGGGAGGAAGAAATTGCTGCAGAATGGAAGCAAGGAGATTTCAAAGACCAGCAGGACTGAATATAGCACAAGAAAAGCTAGCACCTTAATGCAAGGGCCAGTCCAGGCAGGGGTAGTGGCTCTTCATAGATGCGGAGCATGTAAACAGACTCTAGCTAAGACCAGATTTAAGAAAAAAATGTTTCCACTGACTTTTAAAAAGATGTTTAGAATAAACCTGAAACGTACATAGATTTAGACAAAATAATGTATTCATATAAACTAGAAAACTCAGTAGGTGACAGTGCCAGTTGTAGCCTTCGATTAGAAGAGAATCCTCATACTATTAGAGGAGAATCCTCATACAAATCCAAATTTTCCAGGAGCAAAATGGGATTGCTGTCAAAGATTTGTAGATATGTACATTTCATTTTGTCCCAGAGCTTCAGGAAGAAGTTGGGTTTTGTTGTTGTTGTTTTGGATTTTTCCCAGAAAAGACCTGTAACGGACATCTATTGTCTTTGTAGTTTTAGGTCAAAATTATTTTGGTTCCACAAATTGAAATATGAACTTCCACCTGGCAACAGTGTACACTACCTGGGATCCAAAACTCCTGGTGATGTTTTTCTTACTCATTCATCACCATTACTGCCAAGAAAGATTCTGTAGTCATGCTACTTGACAACTGAATTCAGTTATTCCCCAGACCAAAAATATTCAGTGCATTCTTGCACTGATACAGTGGTTCAGCCCTTGAAGGCAAGTGTGAACACTTGTCTGAAATTGTGAGGTTTCAAGGTGTGCCTTGAGACAATCAATCAGAGACTAGCTCAGTGGCTCTCAACTTTGGCTGCACAAAAGAGTCACCTAAAATTAAATTCCTGATAATAGGTGTGGGTATAGAACTCGGGCATCTAAATTCACACAAAGCTCTCATCACACATTGAGTCTACTGTACAGCTGAGACTCAGAATCAGTGTTTCCATTTTTCTGATGGTTTTCACCCTGCATCTACATGAGAACTCCCTGGGGAACTTTGACAAAATGCTAATGATGCCACCCTTGGAGATTTGGAGGCACTGATTTTGTTGGTGTGGGATCAGCAATTTCTTTTTTAACAATACAGGAGACTGAGCTCCATTCTTATTTCACTTCTTTTTTTTTTTCAGTCAGTATCTTGCTAAATTGCTAAGTTATCCAAGCTGGGCTTGAACTTGCTATTCTCCTACCTCAGCCTCCCAGAGTGCTGGGATTACAGGTGTGTGCCACAACACCCAGTTTAGGATCAGCACTATTTAAAAACTCCCCAGTCATTCTGATGGGCAAACAGGGTTGAAAACTACTACTATTGGTACTAATTCTTTATTTCTCACTTGTGCCAGGCAGCTTTCCATTACTGTAACAAACACTTGAGATAATAAACTTATAAAAGTAAAAGGTATAACTTAGCTCATGGTCTCAGAGGTTTCAGTCCATGGTTGATGGGCACCATTGTTTTGGGGTCAGTGATGAGGCAGCACATCATGGCAAGAGCACATGGCAAGCAAAGCTACTCGTCTCATGTCAGGATGCAAAAAAGGAGAAAAAGGGGAAGGGGAAAGGAAGTGAAAAGGAAGGCAGGTGTCTCCCTCTACCTTACAAGGGAGCTCAAATGTCTCAGACAGCCTACAGGCCTCACCTCTTAAAGGTTCCACCATCTCCCAAGAGCACCGAGCTGAGGACCAAACCTTTGACACATGAGCCTTTGAGACACATCCCATATGGAAATGACAGCATCACGGAAGTCATGGAGTTTTTTATCATGAAAATGTGAATTATAAAATGATATGCAGGCCCTTGGCAAAATGAAAAATCAAATACAGATGGCTAGATCTGGCCCCAAGGGTGTGAGGAAGAAGAGGAGTCCATTTTCTAACCATGGATCCTACATGTGGATCTTAGGCCAAAATGTATTCTTAGACCAAGTACATGAAGAAGCCCACACAAACTAAGACCAAGAATTGATTGAATCCAAGGAATCCTTGACTAGGGTAAGTCCTCTGTTACTCAGAATTTTCAGGTTCAGAAAGACCAAGGCTTCAATGATTTTCTTTGAACTCCTGCTCAGGGCAGTCGAGAGAGACAGGATTATTTGATTCTCCTTATTTTATTGCTTTTGTTTTCTCATTTATCATGATGACTCCTCACCACTGACAACCTGCTGATATTTACATTCTTATGTTCCATCAACCTGTGTGTTCTTTATCCCAAGAACTGAAGTTGCCTTCTACTCACACCAAGTCACTTGAAATTTCCAATGTCACACTCTCTAGGAGTGTCCCTTTCCATCACTTTTCTTATTGCCTGGAGCAGGGCAGAAATACCATGGTGCAAATTCCTCCCCTCCTGGTCTCCCACCATCCATCCTTTCCTCTCCATTTCCATGGACTTCACTGTATGAGACCTCTTGCTTGCTAATCTCCTTGTTCTCCCTCATCAGCCCTCTTCAGTATCTACTCATCACCAGCACATTAAACATGCTTGACCATGCCTCTCACAGTCACTTTCCTACTTAGAATCCTGCCATGACTCCCTATTATCTACCCCTTCTAAACTAAACCTTCCTTTTTCAAAACACATCATCCATCGATTTTACTCTCTTACTCTTCAAATCAGATTTCTAGCTCTTCCCATGATGACGCTTTATTTCATCAGCATGTTTCACATTGCCTCCACTCTTTCTTCTGCTTCCCCAAATCCCACCTCTGCTTATCTGGCCCATAAGGTAAATGTAAAAGCACCATCAAAGTGTGCCTTATCTCAAAGTTCAGTGCAAGAGTTTAAGCAGGCTGCAGTTAGTGTTTAGATGACTGAGCCTAGCAGGAAAACTATGAATTGCATTTTGTATTGGGGATGGAATCAAGGACATCCATGGAAGAAGACTGGAGTTGTCATTCATTTCCACCAGACCCACCTACTCAAACCCGATTCTCCTGCCCCAAATTCAATGACTCTTGGTATCGTCAAAAGCTTCTCATTCCAATGAAGTTTATAATAACAGGATTCAGGAGAGAAAGATATGTCCTGGAATAATTGAAACTTGCAAAGATAATGCATCCCCAAAATACAGTAAATAAAGACTAAACATTAAATGAAAGCACAGCTCCTTTACTTGAGCAGACCTCCCACTGTGGTGAAAGAGTTGAGACCCACTAAGCATATATAATGTCACCAAGCACATGAATTGAGCACTTTGTGATTTGAACATTTATAGGGTAAATGGAAAGTACTGGTTGTTCCAAATTAATTTTACAGTTCACTGCTGTTACATGAAATCACTGTGGACTGCTTCTCCTGGGATGAGAAGTTTTCCAGAATGGCAGTTTCCATGGGTTTCTGCAGAAAGCAGTCTCCCTGGAGTGGGTACACTGCATGGCATGTGGTTCCTGGGCAGGTGAAATTGCACCAAAGCCCAGTGCCTTCCAGGAAAAGCACCGATCACTCCACAAGAGCTGTGTGTTTGTGTTTTCATTTTCAATTTGCACCTGTCAGGGTATGCAGGCCAGGCCAATTATTATCTCCTTGTGATGTTAGATCTGTGTTGGATTTTTTGTTTCTTTTTGATATGGAATCACCTTGGGATGTAGATGGGTTGTTCCTATTAATAAAATGTGTTTTGCACCAGTTTGGGGATACATTTCTTTTCATTGTTTTCAAAAGAAAACACCGAATTGCTTTTCTGGGGCAGTTTTCAATCCCTTCTGCCTTTTTCTTGCAGGTATGCTATTGTCATTGAGGTTACGGAGGTTGGGGGAAAAAGATTTCAAGAATAGAAGTGGAAGTCATGTCATGAATCAAATTTATGAGGTGGGGTTTTTTTTCACCCACAGAAAGCAGCTTTTTAACACCTCCTACATCTGAGAGCACATCCCCTGAGCTCCCCCTGCACCACATTAGCTCCACGAAGGGAAGGCTTCTTACTCTGCCTGGCAGCCCACCCATCCCTTTTTCATGGCTGTCCTGTGGGAAAGAAACTGGGTTTTTAGCTGTATTTTCATTGTCTAAAACAGAGTTCATTAAGTGTGTGTACAATGAGTCACATATATAATTACACTCTTAGATGTAAAGGAATTGGAATGCACATTTATGTAAGGGTAAAAAAAAGAATTGAAATGATGGTAAAAGTGGAAAAGAGAAATAGAAAATAGTCCCCAGTGGGTAATACATGGAATAAATGGATACAGAAAAATTTGACACATTTGTTTTTTACTTCTCAGAAGTGTAGATGAGTCCGGGAGAAAAACCTAACAAGATAGGGACTCTCTTCTGGAAAGCCAGGCTCAGATCGGGGTGGGGCGGGGGGCTCATGAGTCTGGACACACACTTGGTGCCTTTCTTCTGGTGACATCTTGGGGATAAAAGTAAAGAGACTTGATGTACTCCACCCAAGGGAGAAGACTGTCACAAGGAGTGAATCAATGAAAATAACTGAACAGATTGAAAATACAAGGGTTAGGATTTTTTATTAGGTTATAATGTATGTATTAAAATTGCCCTATGGTCAAATTTTGGATATTATTGAGATTCAATAAAGCAGACTAAATTGAAAGGGATTTTGGTACCAGATATAAATACTGAAGTGGCACTTAAAAATAGGATGTTAGGACTTCCCTCCAAATGGAAAGGTTTGCAAACACCTGTGTGCAGTGCCTCCTAAGAATGCAGAATTTGAAGTATCCTAAGGAGCAGCTGTACATTGCCATTAAAGAGAACAACAGAGGTCTCCTTTGCCAGGAGTGGTGGCACACACCTGTAATCTCAGCACTCTGGGGGCAGAAGCAAGAGGATTGTCATGACTTCAAGGCCAGCCTGGGCTACATAGTGAGTTCAACGCCAGCCTGAACTACACAGTGAAAGCCTATGTCAAAATAAACAAACAAACAAATGAGACAGACTCTGGAGCCGACAACCTATATTCAAATCCCTGATCTGCTACTGACCAGCTATGTGATTTTGCACAAGTGTCTATCTAATCTCTCTGTATCCAGTTATTTCAGATGAAAGATGAGGAACTTCTTTCTTTTGGATTTTCTGAAGATTCAGCAAGATGTCACATAGCAAGTAATCCACAAATATTGGTTGTTATTGTCATAAACATCCTATTAGTGTTGTTACAATTTTTGCTTTACAGAAGATTATTAGATCCTATTTGACAGTTCCCTAATCAAGCTCTTGAAGCTGAGAAATTACTAGTGTGTCTGTGGCCCTCTAAGATTAACAGCGGAGGAGGATTCTTGCCTTCCCAAGATTTCCTGCATGTTCTAGATGGGTTTGAGCATCAGCGTGATAGATCGAATGATTTTATTACCAACTCACATTTTTATGTAAAATATAGCACTTTAAAACAATAGAAGGAGGTAAAGAGTTAAAAGGCAATACACCAAATTGTTAACTGATCATATCTCTGGGAGAAAAATTACAGTACATGTGATGTTTTCTGCCTTCTCTCTACTCTTTATATATTCCATGTTTTTGTCAATATGACGTCCTGAGGGACAGGAAAATGAATTAATTTCAGGTCATCTAGCTTATCTCGACAGAAGTTTGATTTCTTTCATTTACGATGTTTTTGTTTCCCATTACCTAGTGTTTGAAGACTGTTATCACCATAGGAATGAATCCACATACTTTATGTGACACACATCAAAATTCCCCAATAATGAAACTGCCAGTTTGAAAGCCAAGATCTATTCAGAGTACTGCTGGGGATATCCCTAACACAAACATTGGTTTACCTGGAAAGATCATGGAGTTTCCTTGTACAAACTGGGAGCATGTTGTGATATTCTTTGTGGTATTTAGTCATGACCACATTTACATGTTATTGATGCCTTGTAGTAAGAAACATAGCAGAGATAGGCTATTTGGAAGGGATAGATTCAGACTGAGAACTTTTAATGACATTGAAACACATCAAAACATTTCATAAAGCTCTGATCAGGCAGCATTCTCCCAGGTCCCCGTGAGCTCAGTATTAAAACCCATTCCTGTGTTCTCGTTTCCCAGATAATTTGATCCATGTCACTGATGGCCTTTTCATTAGATCAACTTGAAGTTCTTCCAACAGTCCTTACTTTCACCTCTTAGACTATTCACATTTATATGACATGTATCATTTTATTGATATAAATTGATAGCACACCTTTATATGTCTTTAGAAAAATAAGGCCTAGTTGGGTTATAACTCATCAGCATTCATTCCAAGGATTCCAGAATCCTTGGCACATTTTCCCCCATGAAATGTATGAATGGGTGGATGTGACTCCAGGATAAACCTGTGCAGGGACACAACATGAATGGCAACCACTGACAAGAAGAGCTCCAATTTGAAGGGTTCACTTTTCTGTGATGATGTGGCTCAAAAGAACAACCCAAAGTGAATGTTGGTGTCTAAGCTAACAATTTGTTTTATTTAGAATAGCAAGAACCTGCATTGAAACTGGGCACATCTCCCATCTCCAAGCTCTGCCATGATGCTGCAGACCCCAGGCCAACACTCAAGGTGATTTGGGGATTAAGATGAAATTTATTTGCTCTCTGTAGTCTTCATGATTATGATTAATCAGGCCATTGTGAAGTTTGCAGTTTTGTGAATGAAAAAGACACTGAAACATATAAAACTCTAAACACCTAAAATATCTTGTGTTTATCTTTGACTTACAAATTCTGTAATTCTCTTTTGGATTATGTGATTAGTTGACCAGTCTATCCACTGTCATAGCTAAACCAAAAGACATATCAGCATCATATTTATTAATGTCATTTGCTGATTTAGGACAAAGACTGATAATAAAAGGTCATGTAATTCATGAGAAAGAGAATGAGGAAAGATTTGGCTAGTTAGTAGACTAAGTGCTATATGCTAATGAAATGACAAAAATGGCAAAACAGAAGCAAAGATCAGCATAAATGACAAAATGAAGAGGTCTGAATTTGAAGAGAGACACGTTGAAGTGGGACAACACATTTGTGTAAAGGAAGCTGAGAGATGAAGCACTCTGATATCTGGAGTGACTACAAAAGATCAGCCAGTCACCAGGCAAGTCGGAGTGCCCAAGAAATCTGAAGACTGAGACTTTAGTTCCAGCCTCATCCTTAACTAGCTGTTAACTAGTTTCATCCTTATCTTGCCCAAGTTACATAATAGCCCTCTTCTCCCATATTGTTTTATGCTTCATAGGAAGGGAAATCTGAGAGGCATTAATGTAAGGGAGCCAAAAGATGTAGTAAATTTGGCAATGCCTTAATTAATGAATCCTCTGGAATTGAAATTCCTCTTCAATGGAGTTAGGTACCTAAAATAAAACTTCACAGATCACGTAAGTGGAATGCACAATAGCACATTGGAGATACTGCTACTACGAGCTCCATAGGAGTGCAGTTAGACACAGCATCCTTCCATACATAGCTTCCATCTGAAAAGTACAGAACACGTGACTCCAGGTGAAACTTAGACTGTTCCTTGGCTTCTCCAGCTTCACTGTCATGGACACATTTTCTTCTTCCTCTACCTTGGCTTAGCTACTCCTAAAACCAAATTTTAAAAAAGATAATTATTTCAGTGTGTAATTTCAATCATTTGTTCACAATACTTCAGCATGAATGGATGTCAAAGTACTCTTTCAATTAAGTATCTACCTTTAATTTCTAATCATACAATCTAAAATTTTTCGCAAATATTTTAATTCTCCATTGAAAACATTTTTGACAACTAGCAAATAGACACCAAGAGTGCATGAGAGGAATTCCCAGCACAACAGGAGGGACCATGGCTTGGATGTGGCTTCAGTGCTTCCTCCACAAGCTCACGTACTGAAAGAATGCTCCCCAGTGCGATGACAGTAAGAGGCAGGGCCTCCTGGAAAGGAATTCCATCTGTGGGGACACCACCTTTGGAAGGGATAAGTGCCGTTTCCATGGGACCCTAGCTAGCTTCTGTAAGAAAAGGTTGCTATAAAAAGAGCAAGCCAGGCCCCTGAATCTCTCTGGTTTCTTGTCTTGCCCTGTAATCCTCTTTGCACAAGGCTCTTTTTCTGCAATGTTGTTGTGACACAGCCAGAGGATCACTGCAGGATAACAGTGCCATGCTGTTTTGCTCCTTCCAGCCACCAGGACTATAAAATAAACTTCTTTATAAAGTTACCATCTAAGGTGTTTTTTATAGCAACCAGAAGTGGACTACTAGTAGGTATAAGCTTATTTTTTTAGGTGAGGAAATTTGTTTTCTGTAGCAGGTTTGGGGGAGGAGGAAACTCAGAAGGAATGACCTGTATCGTCTACTTTTTCCTCTTACTGAAGACATTCAGCTCCTAAGTGGCTCTAGATAGCCTTTTCTAGTTCTGCTTATTCCAGGCAGAAAGTGTGTGTCTCTGACTTGGCTTCCTAGTTGAAATAACCAAGCACTCTTCCAGAGAAGCCTTCTCAATTCTGTTCTTTTTCCTATCTTCTCTTTTGACTTTTAATCCTATTCTCTATCATCATCTTTCCAGAAGTATTTTTTCTACCACATTTGCTGTGTTTGAGATTGTATTAAATTATAATTTTTACCATAGTCCCTTTTCTTATATTCTATTACCATCTCTAGGATCTGTGTATTTTCTTCATTTCCATAATTAGAATTCTCAGATATTAGAGAGAATTACTAAACAATACCTCTACATTATTAGAAGCATTCCCACTTTTCAGCTCTACTCATTATACATTGAGAAACTTTACATCCTCATTAATGTGCAAGATACAAATAATTATGTCATCTACACTTAAGGTGTTGAAAGAGTGACTGACCAAGCCTTCGTATGAACAAATACAACCATAAAAATCTTTGCATCACCACAAATTTCTTCTGAAACCAAGGCTAATTAATGATTGACAAATAACAGGTCTCAAATATGGCTTATGTCTTGGCTCTAGGCCAACTACCCTGTACAAAATAATATAACATTCTAACAATCACTCACAGCCAAAGCTAAACCAAAAAAAAAGTATCAAATGCATGCTTTGAATGAGACCTATTCAATACTTTATTCTTGTACTTTATAACACAATTCCTCTAAAGAACTTATATTTTTTTTGTATTGTTTTGTTTTGTTTTAAGACAGGGTGTGGCTATATAGTTCAGACTGCCCTTGAATGCATAGTGATCCTCCTGCCTCAGCCTCCTGAGTGCTGGAATTATAGATCTGCAAATATTGGGTAAATTATTTTTTAAAAGGCATAAAAAAATCAAAGAGAATGGGATTGAAAGGAATCTCAAAATGCATCTTATGTATCCTTCTGCACTGAGGAATATTGCCCTGAAACTATTTCACAGAGTTAGGCTTACATATTGAGAATAAGTCCTCAAAGGTCACCAAGTTGTTTCACTCTACCAGCAACACACGTGTAAGTTATTCTTGTCACTTACTGCTAATGTTTGGCTTTATGACTAACTTTAATTCTCCATCTATTTTTTTTTTTTTTTTGGTACCAGGGATCAAACCCAGGTCCTTGCACTTGAGCAGCAGACGGCGAAACCACTGAGCTAAATCCTCGGCCCTTCTCCATCTATTCTTTAAGTGAACTTCTTTACTTGTCTTCAAAAAAGACAATGGGCTTTGGTGCAAAGTTCTCTATGTTACAACATTTTTTAAATTCAGCACACTAAGTTACTTCTCAATAATCTTCTTTTATCTAAATATTTCCCATTCATTTCATTTTTATTTAATAATCCAATTTCCCAACACTTGACCCATTGCTGCCTCACTCTTTTAATATTGGTTTTTTCTATCTTTGGTTTACTTTTAAATCAAAGTGTCCAAAGTGTAACTGTTTCAGGAAAGAATTATTACAGTGTTGCTTTGATAGGCATCAAAATTCTACAGGCAAATTCTTAAGGTCACAGTCAGTCAACTCTGAATACCTGGGTTTTGGATTGATTGCTAAAGTAAGCAGATATTATGTTGGCCCACAAAGTCTTATGTTTTCAGAAATGGGGGTCAAATGTGTACTGTAATGTCTAGAGTCCAACATAGTTTAGGTATTTAGAGAAGAATATAAGACACAATCTATACCTCAAAAAATTGATAATCTATTACAAAAGGATGGACTGATAACTAAGACAAGGTAGAATAAGTGCTATGGACAGGAACTGGCCAAGTTTTTAATCAAATGCTTCAGATAAAGAATAAATCATTTTATATAGATGGAAATGACAGTGGGAGAAGGGGTCACACTGAGCACATGGACATTCTCTGTGGTGTGGCAGGGCAACCTGGGAAGGGCTGACACCCAGAACTGGACATGTCACCTAGGGCAGAACCACATACAGGGAAGCAGACCCAGCATCAGATCTGGAATACAGTGTAGTCCACCAGATGGGGAGAACTGGAAATTGGCCCAGATAGAAATCCAGTGTGCCATCTTGGGAACTATGGGGGCAGCATATTAAGAGAATGGACAGGAAAAAAAAGAATGAGCACAAACAAAAGGAGGCTACTGACAGAGACTAGCAGAAGGAAGAGAAATGATATGTGGAGGTGACAACAGGGAAAGCCCATTGGAAGTGGGAGCAAGCAGCAAGACCACTGAAGTTTAGAGTAGAACATCAGGGCAAGAGAGGAGCGTTACACCCTTTACAGCATGCAAAGGCATAGATGTCCCACATATGCTAACTCAGGCTCACTGCAATGCCATTAGATAGATACTATTAATGCCATCTCGCGATTTAGCAAACTGAGGTTCCGAGGGTTAAGCGACAATCCCAGTGTTACATAGGTGGTAAGCAGCAGGGCCGGCTTGAAATCTAGCATTGTGGTTTCAGAGTCCTGGCCACTGTTGGCCTTGTCTTGGCCCCATCTTGGCCACCAGACTGTGCTAGCTGGCTGGGCTTCCTTGGATACTTACAGAATATTTTCAGGAGAAATATTTTCCTGAGAGCTGATGCCTCCTCTGAAATCCAGCTGTATTCCAGCAGGAAACAATCAGGTAGGCTTTCCTTTTTAAAGCTGCATTGAAAAGCACATCATAGCTCCAGAACTGCATTGTGTTGCCAATACTGCAGGCATGTATAGGAATGGAGAAGCCTAAGAAAAGCAAAGGGTTGGGAGAAACAGCATTTTGCTTTGAATATTTCCTTCATGAATGAGATATTTTGTCTGAATAAAAAGAAAACCAGAAGGAAGACAATAAAAACAATATGAGATATTGATAGGCTAGTTTTCTAAGCCAAGCTAAAATGAAAATGAAGAACTAAGGTAATCCAAGGAAAGGAAAAACAGGAGCCATAAGAACATAGCCACCCACCAAGGTAATTAATAGCATTAACCATGGAAAAAAATTTCCCCTCTGATGTAAGGGAAACTGTCAAAACCAGGAAGTTGGGGCCTTCCCAAATTAGAAAAAAACCAAAGAAGAATAAAGGGCAGGGAGTCTTTGATTTGATCTCGTTAAAGTAGAAGATAGTCTTGCCTTGACTTCCAGGACAAAAAAGATGCTTAACTGGCTGCCATATATTAAATCCACCACATCAACCATTTTACTTGGGGTAAACCACAGTTTAGGTTCAAATGCATTGATAAAAATTTCGGTTTTGCCATGTTGAGAAAACAACATAGCTATCCTCTCTAAACCATACATGTTTGTACTTTTTCTTTTGCTTCTTTTCTTTCTTTTAAAAATCTTTTCCCGTTTTTGTTTTTCATATTGGTGAAAGTTTTACTTCCTATGAAAATTGAGAAATGAAATCAAATGGAATGACTTTCTAATATCCTCAGTTATTTGTCTTTTTATGAATGTTTTTTCTTGGTAGAAATGTACCAAGAACCCAAATTTAATTGTGCTTTTATTCAGAGATTTGAAATTCATGTTTATAGTAGCACAATACATAATAGCTAAATCCTGAAAGCATCCTATATTCTCACCAACAGATGACTAAATAAACAAAATGTGGTATTTACACACAAGGGAATACTACTCTGCTATGAAGAAGAATAAATTTGAGTCATTTGTAGAAAAATGGATTTACCTTGAGACCATAGTGTTAAGTAAAACAAATCAAGCACACAAGCTTAAACATGGCATGGTTTCTCTTATATGAGAAACCCAAAATATAAATAAACAGCAAAATAAAAGCTATACAACAGGAAGTAGGGAGATAGATGTCTCTCAAAAAGGAAAGCGATCAAGAGATAGGGGAGGGAAAGGGAATGAAAAAAGGAATTAAGATGTGTTATGTACATGTGCCAACTCCATACAAGGAGTGTAAACATTATGTACTACAACCATACTAATAAAAAAAACTAAATAAAAAAAATTTTTTTTTAAATGAACAGTGCTACAATGAAAAAAATAGAATGCTACAGGTCAAAAAATGTCCTTGGATCCCAAAGACTATTGCTACACTTGAGCAAGTGAAAATAATAACAAAAATGAGGCATTTGTGGCAAACTTTGGCGATCAAGTTCAAACTATAATCTGTGAGTTATCTCATGGTAAACACTGAGGCTGCTGACACCACCAGCAAGTATTGCTGCTGTTGTTTTTCTGTCTGTCATTGACCTTTGTTAAAATTTTATTTTACTGTCCATGTTTGCAGTACACGAAGTTCACTCTCGCCTTAGGGTTGCCAGTATTCTTGAGGCAACAGGGGATGGGTGGTGAGCTTGCCCCACCTTGGCTCTCCCATCCCAGACTCGCCCACCTGGGTGCAGAATGTCAGCCTGAGCTTCCACACCCCAGCCGGCTGACCACTCTGGCTGGAAATACAGCTGTTACCTTTCAGCAGAGGTAGTTTCAGCTCCCACACATGGGACATAGACAGCGGAGCTATACTTAATTGCAAGTCTTTTGTGTATTTTTTTTTCCAGGACAATTGTATTAGTTGCCTAACATAGTCTCAGCCTCCCCATTCCCACTCCTCCCCAGGCACCACTGGCCCGTCAACTCACCACACAGTCTTTACAGGATGCTTCTCCATGTCAGCAAGGTCACCCACTCTTCCACAACATGGGGAGTGTGATGGCTTCCACTGGAAAAGGTCCCTGGTGCTTGCTTGGCAGATCCCACAGTCTCTGCTATCTCTCTCCAGCCTACGTCTTGATGTGCTTTTCACACTCCTCCCCACCCACAACCAAGGAAACACTTCCTCCACCTCTTGGCACCTCTTAAAGTCCAACACATTAATCACTTTTTCTTCATCTTTTTTATTTTCTTTTTCCAGTACTGGTGATTGACTCCAGGGCCTTGTGAGTGCTAAGGAAATGTTCTACCACTGAACTACACCCACAGTCTTTTTGGGGAGGAGGTTTAAGATATGTCTCACTAAAATTGTTCAGGCTGACCTTGAACTGTGATCCTCCTTCCTCCACCTCCCAAGATGCTAGTATTACAGAAGTAGGGCACCTGGCATCAATAATCTTTTGTGCAAAGCCTTCAGAGTACCCTTTAGACAAAAAAAAAATATATATATATATATATATATATATATATTTCTTTATGTTTTATAGTACCTTATCCACTCACTTATCCACACATTATAGCAATTATTCCTTGGGATCTACCATAGGCCACATCTGTTCTAAACACTGAGAAGACATCATTAAAGAAAATAAGCAAAGTTCTTACCTTCGTGACCTTTACATTTGAGTGAAAGAAAATAAAATTTTTTAAAGTAATAAAATCTATATCAGAGGGTGATAAGTACTGTAGAAAACAAGTTAAGTGTGTAAGAGAACTAAGAGCTCAGGGACAGAAGGGGCGCATTATATCTGAAATTAGGCTGAGCAGGCGAGGCTTCATGAGGAGACTGAGCAGACACCAAGGAGGGGAAAGTGTGAAGCCAGCACGACGTCTGATAAAAAGTCTTGGTGAAGTGAGACCTACCTGACATGCTAAGAGCTCTTTAGAGGGCAACAGGCAGAGGAAACAGGGGCGTAGTGGCTGGAGAGGAGTTAGGAAGGAAACAGAGGCAGGGGGCAGCTGCAGATGAAATAGTCTTGCATACTAGACCAGCAACTCAGGCTGCTCTGAGTGAAGCGACAATGAAGCTATCGGATTGCTTCAAGAAAAAGAGCAATACGGTCAGATTCACATAAAAATGTTGCTCTTTGGAGAGCAGGTAGAAGAGAGGGAATGGTAAGTGCTGTGAATCAAGAAGGAGATTGCTCCCATCTAACAAGTGAGAAACATGGACTGCTCAACTAAAGGCGGAGGGTGGAGCGAAAGTGGAGGCAGGACCATGATGCACTTTGCAGAGCTCCCAGATGTGCTGAACTGTTGATGTAGGGGAAAGTACAAGAAGAGTTAAGGATGACTCCAAGATTTCTGTGATGGATGATCATGGAGAATGACTGCGTCACTTGCCAAAATAAAGAAGACTGGGAGGAGCAGGCTAAGGAGGAGGGAGGAAGGAGAGATTCACCTATTTGAGATATCTATACACATTCTAGTGAATACACAGACTAGGCAGGTGGACATTCAGGATTGGAATTTAGGGTCTAGTTTAGATATATACATGTAGGAACTTGTCAGTTTTTAAATCATTCAGGGATGGAAGAGTGATCAAAGGACTGAGCACTTGGACACGCCAATATGTAACTGCTGGGTTGATACAGAAGAAGAGAAGGTAGTGTCCTAGACCCATGTGAAGCAAGTATTTCAAAAGGGTCAACTCTGAAAAATGGACCTGTAGGTCTCTCAAGTCAGAAAAAAGCTAGAAACTGATGGATTTAGGAGCATGAGAGTTACCAATACCCTTGGCAAAAGCTTTTGGTCGAGTGACAGAAACACATTCTGATTAGAATTAGTTTATGAAAGAATGGGAGGGTAAGAAGTGAAGACAGTGATTACAAAGGCCACTGTAAAGAGCATTTTTAATATAAAGAAATGTAGAGGAATGAAGTGGTATCAGTGGAAGAAATCTTTGACAAGTGATACTTTAGGACATAATGGACACATTAATGGACATAATCCATTAGAAGGGAGAAAAATTTGGTAATGATTCAGGAGACATGGAACCGAATCTAGAGCATAATGCAGGAGTTGCCCTGATATTGAAGAAAACAAGAAGTTGCCCTTGCTGTCCAGACAGAAGGTGCTCATGGTAAGGGCAGTAGTTGAAGGGGAAACACTAAGAAGTTCTTCTGATCATTTTTATTTTCTTAATGAATTGGGAAACAAAGTCACCAGAGTTGTGTTAAGAAAAAGAGAAGGTGTGGCATACACTATTTTAAAAAGTGGGAGAATGAATGGATGAAAGAAATGGGGCTGGGCTCTCTTGGATGCCCCCTTGAGGTTGTGAGGTAAAGAGAAACCATGGAGCTCACTTTATCTCGAGTCTCAGCCCAAGGAACTCTGTTTTCAGGGTAGGTGTTCTTATTTCCCTCATACATCATCAGCTCTTAGAATATTGATCTCTTACCCAGTTCTGAGCCTCCAGAGCCAGGAAAACTACCTACCAAAAACTTGATGAATCACACTTAGATGAAGTCCTATCACACACGGCAAGGCCTATCCTGCCAAATAGATAATTCAGCTAAGAAATAAGTGAGCAAGGCAGCTTCCTGGGCTCTTTCTATTGTGGATCCTTGGGTATTACAAGACCCAAATTCCCAAGATTCCCCAGCCTCATTAGGAAAATAGCCCATCTTTATTCTTCCAAATAACAATAGATCTTTTCATCTTAAGATCGAAAAGCACATGGAGACAATTTCAAACAAAGAACAATTTTCTACAACCTCTGATCAGCCGATCCTAGCTTACAGACAGGTAATCTGAGGCATGCAAAGTCAAACAAGCCTAAAGGTCACAGATCTCAGCATCTGCCCTGGAATTGCCCAAGTGCAATCTACTATATGTCAGCCGTCAGCTTTCATTTGAACAAAGGACAGATAAAGTCAGTATATAAAATATATTTCAGCACTATAATTGGACCTCCCCCAAACCAAATTATATTTTCTCAAGTTTTCTACATAGAAAACACATTTATTTATATTCTTCATGTTCTATAAAGGATTTGAGGAGGTTTATAATTTAACGTTTTTCCCCAAATAGGGTAAATAGTCACAGCAAAATCTTACAAGCCCTACCAGTTCTGATGCCACGCCCATTTGTCTAGTTTGCAGATTTCATCCTATATAACCCTGTTTGCAATGATCAATCTCCCTTTCTACTTCCTTTCTGTAAAATTTCCATCATAATTAAGCCAAACAGGTGAAGAAAGGGAGTTGGGGAAATTTCCATCCCTTGAGACATAATGAATGCCAGATGTCAAATTTTGTGAATCAAAAGTGGTTTTATGTGCCATAAAAATGACTGATTTATGTATTATAAGCCTCTATTTAACAAAATACTGTTTTAACATGCGACCTAACAGACTGTACCCCACCAGTGTGCCCATAAAATATGAGGGGCAAATTACAAGTAGTATAATGGCTAAATCACTGTAACTCTCACCACATTAAGACTTGAGTTTTGCATTATATCTAGCTAATATCAATCCTACAAGAAGTGAAGTCAAATATGTAATTAACAACTGCTGTGTTTGAAATTTTGACTCAAATGAACATTTTAAAAAATTAATTTACTAAAATGACTGTTTGAGGGCCGAGGATTTAGCTCAGTGGTTTCACTGCCTGCTGTGCAAGTGCAAGGACCCGAGTTTGATCTCCGGCACCAGAAAAAAAAGAAAGAAAGAAAATGACTGTTTGGGGTCAGAAGTCAAACAGGATAATCCAGACCCAAATTATTCCTCAATCCTCCCTTTAAAGAGTCTGGTGAAGTGTGGCATGGTGACACAGGCCTGTAATCCCAGCACTGAGGGAGGCTGAGGCAGGAGCCTTACAGGTTTGCGTCCTGCCTGGGAAACTTAGTGAGGCCCTGTCTCAAAATTTAAGAAAAAAATGTTTTCTTTTTTAATGGGTTGGAGATATAGCTTAGCGTGCCACCTTTGGGTTTTATTCCTAGTATCAAAAAAAGATTAAAAAAAAAAAAAAAACCAGGGCTGGTGGTGCACATCTGTAATCCCAGCACCCTGGAAGGATGAGGCAGGAGCGTGCCAAGTTGGAGCCCATCCTGGGAAGTTTAGTGACTCAGTAACAATCTGTCTCAAAATTACAAATAAAAATAACCTTTTTGAGTTTGATCCCCGGTACCAAAATAATAATAATAATAATAATAACAACCTTTTTAAAGGGCTGGGAATATAGTTCAGTGGGAATGCCCTGAGTTCAAACTTCTGTACTGGATTTTGGATGGAGTTGTCACAAAGAAGACCAGTTTAAATGTCAGTGCCCATGCACTCTTCCTTAATACTGTGGTCGTTATAGTAACAATAAGAAGGGAGAGTATCATAAACGATGAAGTACCTCAACTTTGCAAGGTACATTGACTGTTGACTGTAGCACACTCAAGCTATTTCATTTCTACACTTGGCAGGTGTGCAAGAAGCCCAGGTCTAGAGAGGAAGAGGAAGGTCCTCAGTGGCCCTCGTGGGCCACAAGCCCTCCTAGGCAAGAGCACTGGAAGGATGGTTCGAGGACTGTGCTGAGCTAGCTCCCACTCTGTTCCTTAGGAGGCAGCAGCTGCACCTCCCTGCAGCACAAAGCCACCATCAGCAGATGCCTGCCTGCATCTGCCAGCCTGTGCTGAGCCCTCCAAGGGAGCATGAAATGCCCCTGCCATTCAGTGCGATGACTGCTGTGAAGAGGGCAACCTCAACAGCTTCCCTCTGCAGCCCTGGAAACGCCTGCACCTTTGGAGACATGAGGATGAGTCACAGGTCAAATAAAACCATGTTTGGGGGTCGCTCTTGCTTTTACACTGAAGGCATCTGTTGATATCCAGTTAAGCACATGCAAGCGTGCTGCCTCCTATGTGCTGGGAAAGGGCAGGAGTGACCACACCAGGAAGTCGCCAGCAATAGGAAGTTGCTCTCTGAAGCCCACTTCTGGGAGGAAGGATCCCAAAAACTCTCTGCAGCCCTGTGCCCCTGGCACCCCCTTCCACAGGCTCACAACCCCCCTGCAGGGAGTACAATTGAATCAACAGGACTTGATTCAATTTGGGTGGTGACTGAGTCTTCCTGATACATATTCCTTCCTGGGCAGCAAGGAGCCTTGTTCCTTGAGATGCCACTTCGAATGCCCAGTGAAAACCCAGCAAGCCTGAAGCAGGGAGGAAGCTTTTGGACACTAGAGGCACCAAGAGTATGATTTCCATCAGTCTGTAAAAATGTACCCACCTAAATCAGAGGGGTGCTGAAAAAACAAACTTACCAGCCTGTGCTAATGCTACCATCCTATTTGCTCAGGTTCTGTAGGTTCCACACATGTATTAAGTAGTCTGTGCTTACAATAATACTTGGTTCTAGAAATCGATACCAAAATACTGAGACATTTCTCTCACTCCATATACAAAAGAGTACATATTTCAAGAGTATATACAACAGCCAAAAATAACACAGTGAAAATTATTGGAAATAAAAACTGGGCTCCATCTATATCCCACATTTTGCATATGCTTTTAAATCAGCCGGTTTCCCTATCTGTGTACAAATTGATCACAGGTTGTCTGATTTTCTTATTGGTCTTAATAATGCCAATCTGCTCAAAGTAATCAGCCACAGACTCAGTTGTGACATTCTCACCCAGGCGGTGCACAAATCCTGTTTCAAATCATGCTTCATCCTTGGTCCCAAGGGTCACCAAGTTTACTGATACCACCACAGTCTTTTCTTCCCATGCTGCCTCTGCCTCCACCGCCACTTCCACAATCTCTGGATTCATACCCACCACTGCTGCAATTGTAACCACCACCACCACCCCTGCCTCTGCCCCCACGGTCCTGTTGGCCTCCCCCATAGCACCAGGGAGGACTGATCTTGGCCATAATTGCCTCCACCACCCCCTCCACTACCTCCACGGCTACTGTTGTTCTGGTTCTGTTGTCCACAGCCCTGAGGGTATTATAGGAGCTTTGCTACTAGTTGTAGTTCTGTTGCTGTCCACCATAGCCAGACTGTTGGCCATAGCCCCACTCAGGGGCTGTCCGTAGCTACTCTGGGAACTGCTGCCATAACTTCCTGAGATGCTGCTGGGAGCTGGCTGCTGGCCATAGCCAGGGTAAGGGGACTGCTGCCCATAAGATAACTGGGAACTCTGGCTACTGCTGTAGCCTCCAGTGGAGCCATAACCCTAGGGAGCTGCCATACCCTTTGTTGTGAGTCTGTCCATAGGAAGAACCACAGCTGCTCTGGCCATAGCCCAAAGTGTCTGTTGACTGGCCATAACCACTGTAACTCTGCTGGCCATAGGGCTGATTGCTCTGCTCGGAGTAGCCCTGCCCAGGCTGGGTGTGGTGGGCCTCACAGCTTTGGGTTGCTTTGCTGCCTATAGTTGTTTGAGGCCATCTCCGCACACGTGCACACAGGCCGACAAGCAACAAGATTCCACCACTGCACAGAACCAGAGCCTCAAAGACTGAGCCAAGGTCTTACATTCTATTGTGTGGGACAGGGACCAATTCGTTCACAATATCACCTCTTGTATAATGTGCAAAGAACCTTAGAGATCATCTGACTAAACTCATTCTCCTACTGAGTAGAAAAGAGAGACCCAAGTGCCAAGTACTGTAACTTGTTTAGGGGTGACATGGAATACAACAAATTGTATTTTTCAAAAACATTAGCAGCAGTGTCTCTGAGCCACCTGGTCTTCCAGAACTTTGGCATATCTCCATCAAGAAGTGGGTCAATTTCTCCTCTCCTAGTGACAGTCTCAGCCCAAAGAATGCCACAGAGAGGGGCGGGACTTCCAAGAGTAGGACATAGCCCCAGCTAGGGGAGTCTTCCCAGCTCAGGAGTCAAACACATAGCGATGGAGTCTTCATGGAAGGAACCTAAAGCAAGAACCTCCTACTTGAGCCCAGAACTATAAGAAATAAAAACAATGCTACTGTTTTTTTAAACCAGGTAGTTTGGGATGGTTTTGTTACCCAGCAATATGTAACTGGGACACAGTCTTCTCAAGACAAGAAAAAAGAAAAAAACAGATCTCTTCCCTCAAAGTCTTTCTGCTCTGTATATCCCCTTTAATTTTCTTTCTCTAGAATTCCCTTGATGTGTGGCAGTAACAGCAGATTCCAAATGAGAAATTTACCGCTGGACATGATCATATCAATTCCAAAGTTCAGAGCCTTCACCACATTCTTCTCCATTTACCTTTCCCTTCTCAGGCTGTGATTACACAATAGCCTTCAAAATAAGTGTTATAGTATGAAGGAACAGGCACATTCTCAGAAACAGTTTGGTCTTTCAAGATGCTAAGAAGCAGTAGACCACTGTCAAAGAGCATAGATTCGGGTACACAATGAACCCAGGGTCTACTGGAGATTCTCTTTAGGCAGTAGTAACCTTTTGAACTGCAGTCATTTTGCCTGTACTAGAGAATCACCCTTACCTCTTAAGGACAGTTGTTAAAATGGGTGTAAATAACAGATGAAAAATTCTGACTAGTAATGTGTACTCAATATCCCTGTCATTATCATTACTATAGCTCACTGGCATTATTATGATGCTTTAATTCATTTCAAATAATAATGTAAGAGTAGACCAAAAAATGGAATTAGATGTATACTAAGCCCATAATGTCATTGGGAAGGGTAGGTAGAGTAATAAATAGATATTTATGAAAAAAAAACCAAAGTTATACCCTGAAGAAATTAGCTCTTTAAAATAAAATTAACTCTATTGTTTCTGGAGAAACAGATTCTCAGAACTGTAGAAGTTTTACAGATTTGGTAAAATTACCTTGCCAACCTATCATTTAGACAAAACTAGATGAAATCAAGCAAAAAGTCTGAAGGAATTTGGCCAAAAAGTGATCTTCTGGGATCTTTTGTAAGTGAGAGCAGAGAGACAAGAACACTGGTTGCAAGTGGAATATTCCCTTAGAAACCCAAATGGGTGTTTATATCTTCACATGCTGGTAAGAAAAGAGAAGGGTTAGAAAATGATGATGGAGTTGGATGTGGTAGCATCCACCTCTAATCCCAGCTGCTCCTCCAGAGGCTGAGGCAGAAGAATGGCTAGTCTGAAGCCAGGCTGGGCAACTTGGGGCAATTTAGTGAGACCCTGTCTCAAAAAAAAAAAAAAAAAAAAAAAAAAAAGGAGCTGAGGCTCCAGCTTGGTGGTAAAGCACGCCTATGTTTGATGCCCAGTAAAAGGAAAAATGAAAAAAGTTATAGTATAGTCTCCACTGAAATTACTATGGCCCTCACAATTTTCAATGGGAAAATGCCTAATGAGAAAATAATAATTCTGGGAAAACAGGAGTTAACAATGGAGCTTATTAACAGTTATTTTTGTCACCCGTAACTTTTAAATTCTACTAGAATATTGTGTGAGGCAATGTCTGATTGAATAAGATGGATAAATATCCTTACCTTCTAAAATCTGGCATTAAGATAACATCCTGATAAGTAGTGGCGCTTCTGGAGATAGAAATAGAGTCCTTCAAAGGTAGCCCTAGGCTGTAAGCACCCGGTGACATGGTCCTTGGCTTAAAAGAATGACTTGCACTTTTTCTGCGTATCTGAGCCTGGGGAAATGAACAGCCAAGGATTTACCAGTGGAATTCTTCCCTGGCTACCAGACATCAGTCTTCTATCTCTATTTGGGGAAAAGATTGAAACTATGGGGCAGAGGGATCAGGAGATAATGTTCCTCAAGTATGATCCCTGATAAAAGCAGCTGTATGATTTGGAGATGGTTATTCTTAGAGTCTAACTGAAAATGTTCTCGCTGGCTCAAAGACTTTTCCAGTTGTGTCTGGCTGTGAAAGAGCTGCTCTGGTCACTCAAGACACCTTCACTCAAGACTTTCATCATCTTTCTTTTTCGATTGTATACCTAGACCATGAGCACCAAACCCCAAAAGGCGAAGTGGAATAGCTGATGGCAGGCACTCATTTGAGAACATACTTGCTCTTTGTACCTCAGAGTCCCTTTTCAATTCATGATCTGTACCCTGTAACCATGGATGATTCATCTCACATCCCATGACCATGAAAGTCTCATGACCTTGGCCCGAAGGATTGCACATGTGTGCAGTGTGACCCACCAGCCCCATGTCTCTCCTGATCCTCACCCCAGGGCAGGTCAAGCTCAACAGCAGCCTAGAGTCTGGCTTGTGGCTGGGATTCGTAAGATGCTGGGGGGAGCTCATCAACCGTGGAGAGGAGCCAGGCATGGTGACACATGTCTGGAATCCCAGCCCTCTGAGAGGCTGAGGCAAGAAAATCACAAGTTCAAGCCTGGCCTAGACAGTTTAGCAATTTGACAAAACCCTGTCTTAAAATAAAACATATGAAAGGGCTGGGGCTGTAACTCAGTGTGAAGGCCCTGGGTTTAGTCTCTAGCACAGAAAAAGAAAGGAAAGGAAAGGAAAGAGAGAGAGAGAGAGTTGCCTCCCCCCTCAGCATGAAACTACACCCAAGTCCTTGGGGTTTTGTCCCAACACTGAGCCCCAGGCCAGAGAAAGAAGAGCTATTGGCAGCTGAAGGTGAAGGAACCTGGAGGCTGACACAGGGAGAGCAGAAAGAGGATGACGAGGGTCTTTTTAAAAGGACACAAAGAAGACTGGAGTGGAGTGAGCATGGATGGGATGAGAAGGAAGTGAGCAGAAAAGGGGAAAAAATGATAAAGTAGAAAACCAGGAGAGTAAAGTCATGACCCAGGTCTAGGAAGTGAACTGAAAATATGAGAATGAATTTGAGGAGACAGATGGGAAGGGGTGAGGGCTGCAGGGGGTTTTCTGAGGCCCTGGCTCTGGGTGAGTCACTTTAGTTCTCAGTGTCAACATGGCGAGGCTTGGTGCCTGAGAGTTTGGTCAAACACCAGTGCTGATGGGAAGGTCTGTTTTCACACACTTACATCAGCAGACTGTGAGTAAAGCAGATTATCCCCCAGTGTGGGTGGGCCTCATCCCACAGTTGAAGACCTTAAGAATAAAAACTGAGATGTTCCCAAGAAGATCTTCTACGTCAAGACAGCAACTGGAAACCTTGCCTAGGTTTTTCTGTCCTACCACTCTTGGCCCCAACAGCCAACTGCTGGCTCTGTTTCTGCAGGGACCCAAAGAGCATTTAGAGCACTTTCCACAGCTGCCGTCTGCGGAAGAAGATAGAGACTTATTTTTTTTGTTGTTTTGACATGGAGCTTTACTGTATACCCTAGGCTGCCCCCAAACTCAGTAGGGGCCCAGGCTGGCCTCGAACTTGTGATTCTCCCCCTGGGCCTCCCAGATGTTGAGATTAGAGAAATGTTATCACACTGGGCTGTAACTCTCTTACAGACAGGAAGGCTTCAGGGACTTTCCCTTCCACACTGCCCCCTGGGAACTACCTCTCTGGCTTCTCTCAAGATTTTTCATCTGTGAAGAAACAAGAAGGTATTCTAATCTAGATCTTTTTTTTTTTTCAAGTTTCACTTTTTTTTTGTTGGTACTGGGGATCAAACTCCGGACCTTGCACTTGTGAGGCAGGCACGGTGCCACTGAGCTAAATCCCCGGCACTCAAGTTTCACTTTTTATTACTACATGTTTGTAGTACATGTTTGCAATACATGGTTTCCATCCTTATGAGGAGTTAGTACATCGACAAAACAAGCCTCTATTTATTTTTTTCATTCTTTACTCCTCTCTCTCTCCCTGCTCCCTCCATTTCTTATCCTCCTTTCCTTTTGCAAAAGATCTATCTCCTTATTTCCAATTATTTATCTTTTATTTTGCTCTTTATAATTTGAATTTCTTATATAAGAGAAACCATGCAATATTTAACCCTGTGTATTTGATTTACTTTATTTAACATTATGGTCTCAAGGTGCATCCATTTTCCTATAAATGACTCAAGTTTATCTTTCTTTATGAAAAGTAGTACTCCACTGTGTAAATCCCATTTTCTTTATCCACTTCTCTGTCTATAGACATATAGCTGCTTCCAAGATTTAGCTATTATAAATTGTGCCACTCTCCATATTGTTTTCCATAATAGTTGTACTAGTTTACATTCCCACCAACAATGTAGAAAAATTCCTTTTTCCCTGCAGCTTCATCGACATTTGTTATTATTTGATTTCTTGATCACAGCCACTCTTTCTGGTGAAAGATAGAATCTCAGCATTGTTTTACTTTGCATTTCTCTAATGGCCATAGATGTGGAATTTTTTTTCATGTTTTTATTGGCTATTTATAGTTCTTCATCTGAGAAGTGTTTATTCATTTCAGTTGTCCGTTTTTTGATGGATCTTTTTTGGGGGGGATTTATTTTCGTTCTTTATATATTCTAGATATTAATCTGCTATCTGAAAAGTAGCAGACAAAATTTTTTTCCCATTCTGTAGGTTGTTTCTTCACTCTGTTGTTTTCTTTGCTATGTGCAAGATTTGTAATTTGCTACAGTTCCATTTGTTGACTGCTGGTGCTATTTTATGCATGTGCCACTCAGATTCTGTCCAGAAAGTTCTTGCCAATGCCTACATCTTCAAGAGTTTTACCTATTTTATCATCCAGCGGGTTAAGTGTTTTTGTTTTAACATTTAGATCTTTGCTCCATTTTGATTTTAGTTTAGTATATGGTGAGGGATGTGGGTTTAGATTCAATCTTCTGCATGTGGATAGCCAGTTTTCCTAGCACCATTTATTAAAGAAACTATCTTTCTTCCAGAGTATGTTTTTGTCTCCTTTGTCAAAGATCAGATAGCTAAATGTGCCTGGGGTTGTTTCAGCATCCCTTATTCTAGTCCATTGATCCATGTGTCTGTTTTTGTGCCAGTACCATGCCATTTTTTAATCACTGTAGCTTTGTAATATAACTTGAAGTCTGGGATTGTGATGCCTCCTACTTTGCTCTTGTTGTCCAGGATTGCTTTTGTTATTGTGGGTCTCTTCTGGTTCCATATACATGTTAGGATTGTTTTCTCTAGTTCTGTGAGGAATGCTGTTGGTAGTATCTTTTTTATCTCTAAATCCATTTCATTTTTAAACTAGGAATAGTTTCTGCAAGTCACTTAGTCTCATTTGAAGCTTGTGAAATTTTTAGGTATGTCATTTGCAACATTTGACCAGAGGGGCAAAGAGAATCCTTTTCCATGATTCTGTGGCCTCTGGTAATTATGTGGTTCTTATTCTAACATGTCCTAGACCTGGGGTTTGGAGAGAAATATCAGATACCAAGGATGTCAACCACTTCACAAACATGAAGACCTAGGAAGCATACAACTCTCTCATATTCAGACAACATTGTAGCTAAAATCCCAAACTGCTGCCCTTTTTCTGCTTCATTTGTTGTTCCCTATTCTAATTAGCTTGAATTCCTATGTTTGGTTCCCTTTCAGCATTTCCTATTCAGGAGCTGGCCTTCTTTGCACACATAGCTGAGTCATAAATTATACGAGACTACAGCTGGGAGTGGTGGCACAGTCTCTGGAAGGTAATCCCATGCTCTGGAAGTCTGAGGCAGAAAGACCACAAGTTCAAGCCCAGCTGCGTGGGCAATTTAGTGACTTATCAAAACCTTGTCTCAAAATAAGAACTAAAAGCACTGCGGATGGAGCTCAGTACAAAGACGCTGGGTTTAATCTCCAGTACCAAAAAAATAAAAATAAAAATGAATTGTACAAGACAGCAAAACCTACTTACTGAGAATTCTTAATTCATCTATGTATCTGAGTAGATGGCCCCAGCATGTTAATGAACTTGAAGAAGTCAGCATACATAGTGTCAGTCAGGTGTCTCACAGGAATCTGAAGAAGGCAGAGGGTTAACCACCAACGGAAGCTCAATTTCAACAGCCTTCATTAGCCCTGCAAGTGATTCTAACCACTGCTTTTGGATACAGCAAAGGGACCAGGCTTCCCTCAGTGTGCTAGTACCACAATGCTGATATTTCAGAAGGAAAAACTGTTAGAACACCTGTAGTTGTCTCATGTGGCTTTTGCTACCTACCAATGTCATCTGGGTAATCACATTTCTTCATGATTTTTTTTCCTGCCAGAGATAAGTGATTTCTCCTGCTCAAAATGTTTTCTTAGTCTTTCAAGCATCAACACTGAATCTTTTAAAGACCAATATCAAGTACCATTTTTTGTAGACCACTAGAGTGAAGATTGCAGACATTAGGTGAAGTGAAGCAACCTGGTCCCCTGGAATGATCATAGGCCCAGGGATTGGGAGATGCCCGGCAATCACTCCGTCACTGCACCCATTAGGAGTCCATTCAGTTTTGTCAATGTTCATTGACTCTTTCTTATAAACTAGATGTTGTGTTGAGCACTAGAGCTCTAAAGACAAATGAGCCACTGTTTTGTCTTCAGAGAGCCTATAATAGTTGCCAGAGCAGATGAGTCATGCTTCGAAGAAGGACACACAGTGTTGTGGGAAGCTCTAATGGAGTGGAGTGACAATTCCATCTAGGATACACTTTAGAGAATGTTTCTCAAAGAAGGTGGGACCCCAGCACAGCCCCTTCTCTTATTCGAGACATGAAGAAGCTAAAGTAGATTTCCGTGTCTCTCCCAGCTTCCTTGTAACTCTGAAAGTCAGTAATTTTATGGATCATCCAAGAAATCCTGATAACTGGGAATTTCCAGAGTTGATAATTTCCAGGGACACTTGTAGTCTGTGGGACCAGGTTGCTACACAAAAGAGGTTATGCTCAGAACTAAACACCTGGCAGAGCCACAAGGACAGGCTGTCCTACCATGCCTCTCTCCAACCACCAGAAATTCATGTCAACCTTCTGGCAAGTGAGCCAATCAACTCCAGTCATCCATTGCAAGACTCTGAGCTAGGAGAAGAGAAGTGAAGACGTTAACTCTGCTGTTGAGAAGTTCACAGCCCCGAGAAGTGTTAGAATGTGACAAAGGCAGAGTTGGGGATGCACTGACTATAAATCAGGCCAATATAGAGAGTTCAAAAAGAGGGCCAAGCCAGGAGTCATGAAAGGATGGAAAATGTTTGCCTTCTGGAGCAATCCCAAAAGGCTTCATGACATGTCCACTTGGAGAGTATCAAAAGGTAGAGAGAGGACAAGAAGAAAGAGCACTCCACACAGAACAAGCAATGCAGGAAAACAAGGTGAGGAAACAGAGGCAGCCTAGAAGATCAAAAGCAAAATGGGAATGGAGCTATGGAATATAATAATTATTATCCATTTTTTTTCAGCAGTACTGAGGATTAAAGCCAGAACCTTGTACACCCTGGGCAAGTGCTCTACCATTGAGCTACATTTCCAGACCATTTTATTTATTTTATTTTGAGATAAGGTTTCCCTAAGTTGCCCAGGCTGGCCTCAAACTTGCAATCTTCCTATCTCAGCCTCCTAAGTAGCTGAGATTACAGGTATGTACCACCATGCATGACTATAAATATTACTTATTGAGTTTCTACTCAATTCCTCAAGAATTTCAAATGTCTTGTCTCATCTTTTATTGTCACCTCAGATAGGAGTATCATCCCCATTTTTAAGATTAGAAAACTAAGGTTTATGGGCCAAGCTTGAATTTTTAACAAGTTGTTTCAGATTTCAGAGTCCACATTCTTAACAACTACGCTCATTTACTTAATATTCTGCTGGTAAATGTACAATTATCTCAAGAGGCAATGTAAAAGATGCTGTTTTGAAAGAAAGGACTAACATAATGCAGCAAGTAAACCCAGCAGCAGTATGGAAAATGACTTAGAGCAGGGAAAGACTGGAGATAAGGTGATCTTTAACCTGAATGCTTTGATAATGATGTATAGGCAAGAGTAACAAAAGCTTCTGCACTGAGGCAATAGCAGTCAAAAAGAAAAGAAAGAAGGTATGTATTGAAAACATTATAGAGAGAGTTTGGTGTGTGACTCCAAGCTCCAGTGTTTGCCCAGCATGTTCAAGGCCCTGGGTTCAATCCCCAGCACAACACACACACACACACACACACACACACACACACACACACACACACATACACACACAGTAAAATCACTAGGAGCTTGCTAGTGATTCCATGGTGGGAGAGGTGAGACTAAATGGTTGGAGGATGTGTGTGTGTGTTATTCCCTGGGGAGGGACCTCCACCATCCCAGAATCATTCACTTCCTCCCATCCTCTCAGATGCACAATCAGAATGACTTTTCTGAATTTTTTTCTTCCCTCTATAGTCTGAATTTACTTGTTATTCCTGTTAAAGTCCCAGAAATGTAATGGAAGGTTTATTACTGGTGATGTGGGTAGCAAAATTTTCCTCTAGCAAAAGTCTGCCCTGACCTCCTATTTCTAGGAAATGCAGTATGTAAGAGGTAGTCAATGAATATGCCCTAAAAGTAAGTAAATAACCCACAAATATGTGAGGCTTTTACCTCTAGCTTTCTTTCAAAACAGAATTCTGGAGGCACAAGTCAAGAACAGGAGGCAAGGACATCAGAGAATTAAAATGTAAACCTTTTAGTACATTTGGTCACAGAGTCAGAAAGGGGGACCCAGTCTGGGTCTGTCTTGGGATGTTTGGTGTCACTCCTAACACCTGGTTGGGCCTCAGTAAGCATTTGCTGAGTGACTCAATGAATGAATGAGTTTGCTCATCCAGATTGAAAGATCCTAGCGATTCATACTTACATGGGGGAGTGTGTGCAGCCACCAGCCGTATTAACCTAACATACCAAGGTGATTAGTGTTGCTTTTTCCAGAAGTCTTGGCCTTATCTGCAAAACTCAACATTGAACACCTGAAGAAAAAATAAAAATCCCATTGGCAAAGCTTGCTTTTAACATTGGGAGACTCCCAGCAATCTTGCCAATATCCTGGGGGCCCAATACCTTTCTGGCTTTGCAATAACTCCCAAGTTAAACAAATTGCCAAAGACTTATAAGCTTCTTATTAGTTGGACAGATTCCTCCAATCTCTCTGTTGGCTTTATTTTCCCTGCACACATGTTAGTGAGTTCCATCGATAATTCGTGTGCCTGCAAGTTTGCCCCGCCACTGAGGAACTCTGGCATTTCTGGGTTAAGCATCTGCTCTGTGATCTATGATCTATGATCTCCACTCCCTCCTGCCTTCACTTTGAACTGAAGTGCTGTGTTAAGCAACCCCACTACCCACCAGCTAACAAGCTGAGACGTGAGTCTTCATTAGTGTTACAACACTTGAATTTATCCCAGGCTAACCAGTAACACCAGTATTGAAATTGCAGTGTGATGATAACCACAATGACCCAGATGAAATGGTAGAGACCAGTTCCCTAGAGACAGAGGATGAAGTGTGGCACTAGGAGAGTTGATGACAGAGGTTACGGAAGTTTTAGACAACAGAACCACTGGAGAACCCTGTGGAAGGCTCAAGTAGAAAAGTGGCCTTGGGTGTGGCCTTGGATTTACACTTCAAAAACTGAGAGCTGGTAGAGATAGAGTAAATTTCACCTGGGTAAAGATCAATCTGATCCTTTGAAATCAAAATCCACTTTGGAAATCCAACTATCTATTTCAAGCAGACCAGCCTAATTAATAAGTATTGTCTAACCCTGTTTCATTGTATTAGTGTGGTAGCTTTAGCTACCATACTGTTTTGTTTCCACATGGACTTCTATATAAGTAAGAGCTGTGTGATGATTTTATTATTTGAATGAAATGAGAATGTTCCATCAATATTTATTTCCCCACGAAGGCTCTGTGGAAAAAATTATAAGCTAGGTTAAGTTTTATTTTTCTTTGGAAAGCACAAATGTCTATAATACACTGGTTCCACTTTTTTTTTAAATGAATTTTATTGGTACATTTCAGGTATACAATATAATGACATTCATCATTGGAAATTTGCACCTTTACATAATCTCTCCTGGTTCTTATTTTTTCCCCCTTCCCCTGCCCTCCCTTTACCCCTCCATCACTCCCTATTTACAAAGACTTTGTTTCCAATTTTTCATTTTCTCATATTAATTCCATTCCCTTCTTTCCTTTCCTCTACTCTTCACACTTCTCCTTCCCCTTTGCCCCTTTTCTTCCTATTTCACATTATCTATTATACTTTTTAGTCCTTATTTACACTTTCAGTTTCTCACACTAGAGAAACTATTTGGTATTTACACTTGTGCCCTATTTATTTCATTTAAGAATATCACTTCAGTGAACATCCATTTAGCTATAAATGTCTCTAATTTCACATTTTTTATGGCTGAGAAACACTCCATTTTATTAAAAAAAAAAAACACCACATTTTCTTTATCCACTCGCCAGTTGATGGGCAACTGAGCTGCTTCCAAGTTTTAGCTATTACAAATTGTGCTGCTATGAACATGGGCGCACATATATTACTGTGGTATGATTCCTTTAATTCTTGGGGGAAGATAGCCTGCAGTGGAATAGCTGGATCAAATAGGACTTCCAGTCCTAGTTCTTTGAGTTATCTCCATACTGAATTCCACAGTGCTTGAACCAGTCTACACTCACACAAGCAGTAGAGCAGTGTTCCTCTTTCTCCACAGCCCCGCCAGCATTCGTTATTGGTTGATTTCATGATAGCGGCCATTCTTTCTGGGGTGAGGTAGAATCACAGCATTGTCTTAATTTGCATCACTCCAATGACCAGTGATGTTGAACATTTTTTCAGATGTTTATTTGCTATTTTTACTTCTTTGTCTTAGAAATGTCTGTTCATTTCAGATGCCCATTTTCGGATTGGGTCTTTAAATTTGGGAGGTCTGACTTTTTAAAGTTATTTATAGATTCAAGATAGTACCTTTGTCTGAGGAACAGTAGGTGAAGAGTTTTTCCCACAGTGTGGGTTGTCTCTTCACACTGCTGGTGGTTTCTCTTGCTGTGCAGAAGCTTTTTAATAAGAAGAGATCCCACTTGTTGATTGTTTGTGCTAGTTCACGGGCAACTGAGGTTTTGTTCATTAAATCTTTTCCTATACCAATGTCTTCAAGAGCTCTACCTAACCTCTGTTCCAGCTGGTTCAGAGGTTATGTTTTGATATTTAGATCTTTAATCCATTTTGATTTTAGTTTAGTGCATGGTGAGTGATATAGGTCTAGTTTTAATCTTTGGCAAGTCGAAACCCAATTTCTCCAGCACCATTTATTAAAGAGGCTATCTTACCTCCAGTGAGGGTGTTTGGCTCCTTTATCAACGATGAGGTGGTTGAGTGTGTCTGGAGTTGTTTCTGCACCTTCTAATCTGTTCCACTGGTCCTCAGGTCTGTTTCTTTGCCAGTACCATGCTGTTTTTATCACAGTAACTTTGTAGTAGAGTTTCAAGTTGGGGTTGTGATACCTCCTGCCATGTCTCTGTTGCCTAGAATTGCTTGTGCTATTCTGGGTCTCTTCTTGTTCCAAATGAATTTTTGGATTGTTTTCTCAAGGTCCATGAAGTATGCTCCTGAGATTTCAATTGGGATTGGATTGAATCTATATAGCAGTTTTGGAAGTATGGCCATTTTCACTATGTTGATTCTTCCTACCCAGGAGCAGGGGATGTCTGTCCATTTTCTGATATCATCTTCAATCTCTCTTTTCAGAGTGCTATAGTTTTCAGAGAAGAGGTCTTCAATTTCTTTTATTAGCTTGATTCCTAGATGTTTCAGTTTTTTGGATGCTATTGTGAAAGGAATTGTTTGCCCCATTTCTCTCTCAGTGAGTCTATTGTTCATGTAGAGGAAAGCTATTGATTTCTGTGTGTTGACCTTGCATCCAGCTACTGTACTGAATTTGGTTAAGTGTAGAAGACTTTTGGTGGCATTCTTGGGGTCTTCTATATAGAGTGCCATGTCATCTCCAAATAATGACAATTTGACTTCTTCATTACCTATCTTTATTCCTTTTATTTCTTCCTCTTGTCCAATTGCAGTGGCTAATGTTTCCAGAACTATATTGAACGGGAGTGGTGATAGTGGACATCCTTGTCTTGTTCCTAATTTTAGTGTGAAGGATTTCAGTTTTTGACCATTTAGTATGATACTGACTGTTGGTTTTTCATAGATAGCTTTGATCAGCTTGAAGTAGAAACTGTATATTCCAATTTTTTGCAGGGTTTTTATCATAAATGCATGTTGGATTTTTTCAAATGCTTTTTCTGCATCTATTGAGATGATCATATGGTTTTTGTCTTTGACTCTATTGATACAGTGTATTACATTGATTGATTTCAGTACGTTGAACCATCCCTGCAACCCTGGGATGAATCCTACTTGGTCATCGTTTATGATCTTCTTGATGATCTTCTGCATTCTATTTGCCAGTATCTTATTAAGGATTTTTGCATCTGTGTTCATTAGTGAGATTGGCCTATAGTTCTCTTTTTTGGTTGGGTCTTTCTCTGCTTTGGGGATCAAGGTGATGCTTGCTTCCAGGAATGAATTTGGGAGTATTGCTTCCCTTTCAATTTCATTGAAGAGTTTAACCAGTAGTGGCAGCAGTTCTTCTCTATATGTCTTGTAGAATTCAGCAGTGAAGCCATCAGGACCTGGGCTTTTCTTAGTTGGTAAATTTGTAATTACATTTTCAATTTCATTGGTTGATATTGGGTTGTTTAGAATTTTTAGGTCTTCTTCATTCAACTTTGGTAATTCATACATATCTAGGAATCTGTCCATTTTTTGTTTCTTGTTGTGTCCAATGGATTCATTCTGCTGGGCTTCCTGGGGTTGTGATCCTTGTTGTCTTTTTCTAGGATATTGTCTAAAATTTTTTGGAGTGCTAGTTTAGTATTCATGAAGTTCCTAAGGTGCTCTTTGTCATGAAAGTATCTTATTTCTCCATCAATTTTGAAAGACAGTTTTGCAGTGTACATCAGTCTGGGTTGGAGGCTGTTTTCCTTTAGGGCTTGAAGTACATCTCTCCACATTCTTCTTGCCTTGTGGGTTTGTGTTGAGAAGTCTGCTATGATTCTGATGTGCTTTTCTTTGTATGTAATTTGTTTCTTTTCTCTAACTGCTTATAGAATTTTGTTCTTCTGTTCAGTTTCTGGAATCTTAACTATTATATGCCTATGTGTAGATTTTTTTTTTATCATAGCTAGTTGGAGTCCTATATGCCTCACTTATCTGTATGTCAAGTTCTTTTCCCTGCTTGGGAAGTTTTCTTCCATCACTTCTGTGAACAGTTTTTGTTGTTGTTGTTGTTTTTGTCATTTGCACTCTCTCCTGTCATTTTCCTCTCTCCTGTTTTTTGTCATTTACACTCACTCCAGTCACTCTGATATTACTCTTCTTTGCATCATCTAGCAGCTGCTGGATCAATTTCTTGTGGTCCCTTACTATTTTAAAGAAATTTTTCTTTGCCTGGTCACTAATTGCAATCTTATCTTGTATATCTGAAATTCTGTCCTCACATTGGCTCATTGTGCCATGTAAACTTTTGTGGAGTTTTTAATCTCCTGGAAATCTGTTTGCATTTGTTTTAAGGATCCCATCTGTTTCCTATATTGGGATTCCATCATGTTCCTGAGCTTCTCTATTTTTTCAATCTGTGTCCTCTCTAGACTTATTAATCATGTCTTGCACTATGGGCACAATCTCTGCTGTTATCTGAGAAATTATTTCTGTTTTCATTTTTTCCAGGTCCTCTTGTTGCCAGTTCAGGGAGTCCAAGTGGTTGAGTATCAGGGTGTTCCATCTTGTTTCCCTTTGGGGGTCCTGTAGGTGATCTGGAAGTCTGTTTTTGAGACTTGTTTATGTGTCTTTTTCATTTCAAGGTGGGGAGTGTGTGCGTGCTGCTCGCACCCTCAAGGCTCTGCTCTTCTGTGCTGGTGCTGGTGGTAAGGCAGCCTGGAAGGCTCGAAAACATTCTTTGGTCAGGAGTGCAGAAATAAGAGTAAAGTCTCTGTCTTCAAAGCAGTTATCTTTTAGCTTTCAGGCCTTGAAGACCCCTAGGCCCAGTGGTAGTCCTCCCTCTACCATCTCTCATTGGATATGTCCCTGTGGTCACGTCATCAGCACTTATTCTATCTTGGTTTTTACTTCATTGTATCTCAATGATTAGAGATGTTGCCCTCCATGCCTGGGAAAAGTTTAGGTTAAACTGTGATGGCAAGCCCTCAAGTTTTGGGATTCATGCTCCATACAACAGCAAACAGCACCAACAAAACAGTATTGGTAATATTTCTGAGATGTTCCAAGGACCGCTGTTGCTATAATTACTCATTGAATTTCAACTTCAGAAGCAATCCAAGTGTTACTTCGGTTGACCTGGAAAAGCGGGCTGGGCTCAGAAAGGAAGTGGAAACAAAGAGGCCATGGTATTGCCTCATCTCCTGTGGATCAAATTGGTCCAAGAAGGACTTTTAAACCCTGGTCCAACATTCTCCACAGAACCACTGTCTCAAATCTCAGCACAGGGCCACTGATGTTGAATTCATCTCCCTCCTAGGCACCCACTGGCAGTATCCTAATAATGAACCCAGGAACACCAGGAGCACTGATCCATTTGTGGTTGGCTGTCTTGAAGTGCAACTGTCACAGGCCTTGACCTTCTACAGAAGTGCATGCCTCTCATGCCCCAGAGTGCACAGAGCGTGTGCACAGGAGGTACCAGTCCACTGGTTCCACTTTTAAGGTGTGACAAGGTTTAATGCCAGGAGGCCACATGATTAGTTTCTGTACACCTTTCTATTGATTTAAACCTCCTACCTGGATTAGAAGAAACAATAATTTCATTAACTGCAATCAAAGAGTTATGGAGAAAATCCAAGCCCACTGGACACCCATAATTCTGTTTTTCCTTCTTAGCAGCATTATCTTATTGCATCTTTAGTTTTTCCTACATAATAATCAACCAGTACCTTTTAATGGGTGAACAGAGGGGTGGCAAGACTGAAGAGAAGGAGGAGAGAGGGGAAGGACAATACCCTGTACAAAGTGTGCATGACAGTAAATTCCAACACAAGCATCTCTGATACTAAAAAACTCAATCTGAAATAGAGAATGGACTCATATTAAAGTTAAATATTTTTGTAACCCAAATTCCTCCTGAGCATCTCTCTGTCCTTGTCCTAAAAATCACTAGAGTTTGGAGAAAGGATAATTCCTCTATTTCTGCCACCTGTCATCTGAATCCTTCTGTCCACTGCCTCAAGAAGATATATAAATGAACTTCTTGGAGTCCATTCATAGTAAAGAGGACTTCTCCAGTGTTTTCCAATTCCTTATAATCACTTTATTTTGTTAGTAAAATATGTTTGCCACTTAAGATTCTCTACAGACTTTGTTTTTTATTTTTGCATATCCTAACAGAGATCTTGATACAGCAGTATTATTTTTAACAACTTTTTACCACACATTAGTTAAAACTTTACCAACCTCTCCATATTTATTCTTCTAACACATCTTTTAAGCCATTTTCTAGAAAGAAGCTCTATTAATTTCTGCATTCATTTACCAGTCTTAGTGATACACATTTGGTGTAAAAAAAAAAAAAGTGACCTGAAATACACCAGTTCGGATCATACTGAAGAAAATCACTAAGATTTTCAGATTATACAGATGGCCTAATCTACAAATATTGCCTCAAATGTAAAGTAGGAGAAGGGACTGAGGGATGGTCTAATCTCTATTTACCCACATCATGAAGAATTTCATCTTACTCTTGTATTCTTATTCTTTTTTGTTTGGTTGGTTGGTTGGTTGGGTTTCTTTTGTATTCTTATTCTTAAGAATAAGTTTGAATACAAAATTTTGCTTCTTAAAATGAGGAATCGAGCAAGCCCCAGTTGGAGATTATTAAACAATTGGCAAAATAGGAAGCATCTCATTTATCTTAAGTGTTACTAGAATTGTAGGCAATCCAACAGTTTCCTTCAGAATGAATAGGAAAATGAGTTTCTAAAATGGGGTCCAACATCCTGGGTAATATGAAATGTTAGCATTAAGAAAACAGGGTGGGGATATGTCAGAAGCCTATATTGTCTTTTCAACTTTTTTCTTTATCTAAAATTTTTTTTAAATATGAACATATTTAAAAGACATGGGGGTGGGACTGCAAGGTGGTCAGAATAAACTCGGGTTTCATACCGTGGTCTAATATGCCAGATAATAACCAGAGGGTGCCCTGCCTCAAATTGGTGGAGGACCCCTCCTTTGGCAATAGAACTGAAAAATCTCTGCATTGTTCTTATCGCTAGGGAACAGAGATTTCCCCAACACCTCGGCCAGGATAAAGAGACACAGTGGCTTAATCATCCAGACTCTGTATGGCATCCTCTCCGAGACCTCTTTCATTCCTGCATTGGGTATTTTCTTGAATTCTTTCTCTCATGCTCTAATAAGCATTTCTCCTTCCCCAGCAGAGCCTGGTTGTGGAATCAAGTCCCAGAAGCTACAGTGAGCAAACCTTCATGGTATCTATGAATCTCCTGTGTGTGGATGTTTTTAATCTGTTATTTAAATTGTAAGGCTTACTGGGGAGATGAAAAAGAGAGCAGAAGAGCTAAAGGCAGTTATATCAGTTCTGTGCAAACAAAGTTAATGTGGCTTGGTGCAAGCCAAGATTAAATGTGATTGAGTGCTTCTGTATGCAGAGAAGGGAGGGGAGGACAGAACAAAAAATAGAAAACCACCTCAGTCCTTTGCCAACCTTCTTAAAATAACTACCATTGTGTTGGATTAAAAAGCATTTGCTGAAGATTTTGTGAAGAATTAAGCTTATTTGTTATTCTTTTAGAACAGAAAGGCAAATAAAAGAAAAGCTGTTAGTTAACAATGTCTTAGAAGATAAAGCTTCTGAGATAACGTATCTCTCTCAATGGGAAGCTTCAGTAAATAGATTGACAGCTCACTTCAGAATTCAAGTTAACACTTCCTTCCACACCTGCCCAAGTGTTCCAGTGCTCCTTTGGACACAGTAACTGAGAGGCAGCCTGTGCCAGTGTCCTGTGCATACAGAAAACATCCCCCAAGCATCAACTACCTCCCAGTATAAAATTTGGAGGACAGAGAGAAAAAGGAAAATTTATCAGGCGGAGAAAACTCCAGAATATGCAAATGCTCCTCATTACCTTGACTTTTTTTTAAATTTGTGGAATAGTTTTCCCTACTTTCACAACACAGCAAGATGATTTCAAGATGCTTTCCCACAGAAGAACTCCCAGGCCAAAGGCTTAACATCTGCCCTGGGGAAAGTAGCTTGCAATGGCAGAAGCCAGAGGTGCAGCAGCAAGAGAGGTTCTGGGAAAGATACTTTTAGAAGCAAGAGTATTTGGTGCTTAGCACTGAGGCCTGAGTACCCCTCCTTAAGCCAGAAGGAGGAGGCAAGAGGAGACACAACCACACTCCCATGGAGGGCAGGGCATACATTCTGCCTCCTGATCAGAATTCATGCAGGCTGGCAGCATTTTCCTTCATGCTCAGAAGTGAATCTCTGTACTATTTTCTTGTTTTTATTTTTTTAATCCCTGTACTTTCTAGAAGGCCAGTTGAGGGCGCTCTCTAGGATACAGGGTCTGAAAGAAGGAAAACATCACCAGATACATCTATGCCCACACTCTCCCCCCAACCCAAGAGGTCTCTCCCTTTCTCTGCCTAAAGAGAACCTCATGACCACACACCTACCAAGGGCAGGCAGGTCATGGCTCTTTAGAATGTAAGGGTCAGAGTTGTAATGATATTTTTTTTTTTTTTTGTACCGGGGATTGAACTTGGGTCTTTATGCTTGCACAGCAGGCAGCGAAACCACTGAGCTAAATCCCCGGCCTCTTGTAATGATATTTATTTTCCCCTTAGAAGGGTCCCGGGCAAAATTCCTATAATAAAAGACAGATTAACAAAAGAAATGGATATTGTTTTCATTTAATTGAAAGGTTACATGGCATAAGAGCCTTCATAAATGAAGACCCCAAAACCCGAGGGGAATTACCTACTTTTATTCTGAGATTTCATGAAGAATAGTCAGCCACGTCGAAATGTGATTGGGCCCAAAATATATGATCTAATGTAATAGACTGAGGAGGGAAAGCCACAGGGCCTGTCTGTTCAGATTTGTCTAGGCCTCTCTCTGTAGCTCTCCTTTCTCCTCATATGGTCCAGGAGCCCTCTGGAATGACAGTCTTACTGACAAAAGTATTAGACAAGAATCGATCAGAGAATTTCATTATGGTCACAGAAAGGCTGGGGACATTACCGTATTTCTGGGGTTTATGGCCTGCTTTGGGGAAGAGGGGTTCTACTTTCTATGACTCATCCTGGAGAAGAGTTCTGGTTTCTGTGAGTTGCTTCAGGGGAGAAAGAGACAGGAAATAGGAGGGCAAGAGAAGGTCAGAGAGAGACTTTGCTTCTGAAGTTGTTTCTGAGGTCTCTGAACCTCCTTTAGTTCAAAGTACTCAGCATGCTAAAGTGCCATGCTTCGGGGTATGATGTTCTGAGATCCAACAATATCAAATGATTCCAGTACAGCCATCACTCAAGAATGGTGGTTCTCATGAGAGATGCCTTTGCCCTCCCATATTAAGGAGACATCTGGCAGTGTCTGGAGACATTTTCGTTGTCACAACTACATCTGGCATCCAGGTAGAGACTCAGGATGTTGCTAAACTCCTACCATGCACAGACAGCTTTCCACAGGGAGAATTAAGGGGCCAAACGGCAGTGTAGCCAAGGTTGAGAAATCCTGTCCCAGGGAATGGAATGAAAGTTAAAGTTTTCCCTATAAAAATTTTTTAACTTTTTCAAACTCCACAAGAGAATGTCTCAATGTTTAAACTACTCTATTTCTGTCATCTCACCTGTATACCAAGATCTTCATAGGCTGTTCAAACAAAAAAAGACACACAAATAATTACTGATGGCAGAAAGCAGAGATTTTGAAAATATTTCAGAACTTGTTCTTGTAGTTACTTTCATTAGTGAAACCAGACATGTTGAATGCCCACCACATTTCCAGGCCTGTATTTGTTAAAGGAAGGAAATCAAATGATTTTTTTTTTGGTACCAGGGATTGAACTCCGGAACTTGCGCTTTCAAGGCAGGCACCAGAACCACTGAGCTAAATCCCCTGCCCAAAGGAAGGAAATCAAAGAAATTTTGGAGGCAGAAGCATCAAAATGGAAAAAGGAACACACTTGTGAAAAATTAAAATTTAATGCAGAAAACTGACAAAAAAGTTAATAAATAATGCATTGTAAAATTAGCAGGTTGACACTGTGGAAATCAGTATGGAGATACCTCAAAGAACTAGGACTGGAAGTCCCATTTGACCCCTATTCCCCTGCTGAGGGTCTTCCCCAAAGAATTAAAAGAATCATACCACAGTGATATATGTGCACCCATGTTCATAGCAGCACAATTTGTAATAGCTAAAACTTGGAAGCAGCCCAATTGCCCATCAACTGGAGACTGGATAAAGAAAATGTGATTATATATATATAACGGAGTACTACTCAGCCATAAAAAAGGAGAAATTAGAGATATTTATATCTAAATGGATGCACATCGAGGCAATACTCTTAAGTGAAATAAATAAGACACACATGTGTAAATACTGAATAGTTTCTCTAGTGTGAGAAACTGAAAGTGTAAATAAGGACTAAAAGGTAGAATAGATAATGTGAAATAGGAAGAAAAGGGACAAAGGGAAGAGGAAGTAGGAGGGTAGGGGAAAGGAAAGAAGGGAATGGAATTAATAGGAGAAAATGAAAAAATGGAAACAAAGTCTTTGTAAATAGGGAGGGATGGAGGGGTTGAAGGGAGGGCAGGGGAATGGGGAAAAAATAAGAATCAAGAGGGATTATGTAAAGGTGCAAATTTCCAATGATGAATGTTATTATATTGTATACCTAAAATGTACCAATAAAATTAATTAAACAAAATTAACAAGTTGATATATGTAATCATTTTAAGATATTTAAAAGTTTAATGACAAGTAGTAAGCTTAATTACTTCATTTTTCATTCAGGCTTTTGCCTAAAATGAAGTGTAGTACCTGTACTTACCACTTCACTATTCAGAAAAGGAATTTGTCAAACTTAGGTAAAAACAACAGAAGTATTTCTTCACAAAATCAAAGAGTTATAATTTTGCTACAAATAGAGAATTAGGTGACAAAACAGTTTTTTTTAAATAGACACAGAAATCCTCTTTTTACTTACTTTAGAATAATAAAACATCCAGCCATCTGAATTAGAAATACAGTGGACCTTCAAGTTATGACCACCCTGACATACAAACAACTTGGATTATGACTGGAATTTTACTTTTAACTTACAATCAAAGTCTTGAGTTAGAACCCAATTGCTGGCCAGATGGTCTTGTGCTTCCAGATGGTCTCAGATACAGATTTAACCCTTAAAGAGCTCTGGAAGAAACATTACAACATCCTTTCCTGTAGGGGATTGAGAAATCCTGGGCCAATGTCTTTCTAAGGACACTGAGATCTGCCTGAATACAAGAGAGAGACTTTGAAGGCTGTGTAGAGGAGCCTGAGCCTTCAATTGAACAATTCCAGTTACAACCAGCCCTTGCAAACAAATTGAGTTTGTAAGTCAAGGGTCCACTGTAATGGAACTCAAAGCTAAAAATTAGATTAAAATGAGAAAATTCATTTGAGTGGAAAAGAATTTCCCATGGCCCAGGAAACCTATCAAATATACTAAATATTGAGTTGAACAGAATTTTTGAAATTTGTATCTGATCCTTCCTTGCATTACTAAATTTATAACCTATAATTCCTTTACATGGATAGATGCAAGATCTGCACAGAAAATAGAAGCCTCAGTGAAGTGAAATGAAGCTGTTCACTTCCCTCTGAGAAGTTTCTGAGCAGGCCAAGCTGATCCAGGCTGTTGGAAGATTCCTTGGCAGCTCAGATGTAAGGAAGTGTGGCTGGAGAGGGAATGGCTTGTAGCCTATATCTTCCCTGACACTCCACAGTTAGGTAAAAGGCCATAAACCAAATCCAAGAACTTCTAGGATCTGTGCAATGCTGGTGCACTGATGGAAGAGATTTTTGGTCTGTCACTCATGTCTCCCATCTATCAGGCAGGAGAGGAAGAAGAACTTAATATAGCAGATCTGTAGAGAGGAAGTTGTTTTCTTTTCTCATTGTCTGTAACTGGCCCGCATTGGAAGGGCCAACTCTCCGGGCCACTCCCCTGCCAAAGTCACATCTCACAGATGTGTGTCAGCTTTTGAGTAATGCTCAGCGCAAAGTTATTTCTTGTTTGCACACCTATACTCAACTGGAGAACAGGAACAATCACCTGCCTTATAAGCAAACACTTTAAGTAGCAGCACTCTGCAGTTACTATCTCAGTTCTACCTCAAAAGGAAGAGCCACAAAAGAAGATGGACATGTGGGAGGCAAAAATCTTTCGAAGACTCCCCCAGACAACATCAGCCTTGCAAGAAGATGGATATCACAGAGATTAGGACAGCAGTAACTTGTAGATTTTAGCTTATCATGTCTTTAGGAGTAAGCAAACTTAAGAGTAACAGAACCCTCATTAGAATTGTATTTTTTACATATCCAGAAGGCTCTAGAAGGCACTTTCCTGAAATTTAAAATATATTTAGAATCCTTTTTATAATTTGACAGTTGCAAAATTCTCTGCAAGAATTAGAAGTTTTGAGTTTTTAAAGTCTAGCTGGCTTCTAAGACTATAAGAGTTTAATAGTAATGAAATAAATAAATGTTTCAATACCAAATAGATCTCCTATACTCTTTGGAACTTGAAGATGAATCCAACTGGGGGAAGGCACCAAGGTCATGGAAAAAGCTGGACTTGAGCTGAGTTTGAAATATTGACAGCAAAAAGCACTTTTCATTGTTTTACTGATGATTGTGGTAACCTCAAAAGTCACCACTGTCTCTACCCTTAAACTGGGAATTTTCGAAGTGTTAAGTCTCAGATTTTCCATACATGCCAAGTACTTAGTGAACCCTTCCCACACTGCCCCACTCTTAGTGGCCTGTCTGCATAGATTCAGGTTTTTTCACTGGGAATTCATCTGCACTCTTGTTGCTACTATCTGGTCAATTTTGAGACTAACAGCATTCATTTACAAAATCACCTATCAGGTGGACAGAACACATAATCTGACCTCAACAAAAGTTCTTTTAATTACTATAAGTTTCTCTCTAATAAAACTTTAGGGCCAGCGATTTAGCTTAGTGGTTCCACCACCTGCTTCTCAAGTGCAAGGTCCCAAATTTGATCCCCAGTATCAAAAAAAAAAAAACCTTTAAATCATGTAGATAAGCTAATATATAAGGAAAAAAAGGAAATGTTCTGACCTACAAAAAGAATCAGATATGTAAACCATGATCTTCTAAAGAGGAAACTTTAATCCTGAAAGCCCAACCAGCTAAAACCTGTAGACAACCATTACCATTTATTGTTAACATGATAAATATCTGGATAGTCTGTAACATGTGGAAACATGCTGAGTGGAAAGAGCACTGAGTTTCATTCTTGAAGGACACTAGAGGAATGACCCCACCGGCAATTTTATTACACAAGCAAAGAGACAAACAAAAGGTACTTCGATCTGTGTAGAAACACTGTGTTAAGAAGGGAAGCCACTTGGAAATCAGTGACTTCAACAATTATTTGAAGGATCTTCACAGGATCCCGATAAGTGGCCCTGGGAGGATGGGGACTTCACCACCTCACAGGGTAACTACCCCTTCTAGACTCTGACAGACACTTTTAATATTTAGAAAGCTGTATGCTTATCAAACAAACATAGGCCTCCTGAATAGTTCTTATTAGTCATAGTTGTGTCCTCTGGAAACACTCAAGACTCCAGGCTTGGGGAGAATGTTCCAGAAATCCAACCTCCATGGACTGCTGTGAGCGACTACATGTTATCAATCTGTGTCCCCTGGGAACAAGGAGTTTTTTTGGGTCCCAGTCCAACCAGCAGCAAACTCTTGCTGAAACCTATAAAAAATTACTCTTCAATGCAAACCAGAGTCACTCACAGGTTATAAACAATAGTTTGTTTCACAATAAGAACAAAGTTGAGTGCAAGCAATACAGTTTTTTAAAAAGGCAGAAAAAATAGACTGATTACATATAATCACATATGTCAAATGTTTCTAGCCTAGATATAATCTTAATATAATGAATATTGTTACAAGAGATAAGATAACAATAATAACAATTTTATTCATAAACCATTTTCCAGCCAATGTGCTTCAGGCATTGTACGCTCCTATGCAATGATTAAAACACTATTAAAAACTTCAAACAAATAAAACATAAGCTTTTCTTCAGATATAAAATGAAGTACTGCTGAAAGAATCAGAGACTAGTATTTGAAGTACAGAAAAATGGCATCAGGTAATGGGAAACATCCCAGAACGATCCTTTCTGCCCGCTTTTTTCCACTCTAGTTACTCTGAAAAAAACCAAATCTCTTAAATTCCCTTTGCCATATCTTCTAATGCATTTGTTTCCCAACCCACTTCCTCTTTAGTTCCTGCTGTCTAGATTAAATTTTCTCTTTTCTTAAATGAACATCTTGTTTTTATGTCCATTCAATGAAGTTTTCATTAAAAACAGGTTTTTCTAAAGACCAACAAAAAAAAACAAGAATTATTAAGCTATTTCACCAATAATGGTTCTTCCATGTTCTCTTTATGCATTTTGGCTATATAACCAATGACATTTTTAAAAAATAAAAATATGGTCAATGCCCAACCATAAAGCAATTTCCAACCTTTCAACCATCAAGACACGAACTCCCTCCTCCCTTGCAAAAAGATGAGGATGGTGTGAAAAACACTGTTGGTTATCTGCACCACAACCATTTCCTTCCTCCCTTCTTCCTTATTAACAGAACACTATTTTTGTTCAGTGTCAGGGGTCATATGCTCATGGGCCTCTGCCACCCAGAGAAGAAAATGGTGAATCTAAGATATTCATAGCAATTCTCCTCCCCTTTGCCAGGAGTGTGGTTGGTCCCAGGTACGTAGTCCAGCTCAGAAAAAGAGACACAAGGACAAGTGAGATAGACATTTTCTAGGACGGGCCTGTGTCTCAGACTATATGCAGATGTGATCTTTAGAATCAGCATGGTTATCTCGGGATCATAAGATTCAGAACTGAAGGACTAAGCTAACTAACATCCAGGAACTAGTGGTGTGAAAAGATGGAAAATTACTGGGTCCCTGAGGGATGTAAGAAGTCACACATCTTATCCTACACTGCAATTTTCTTCCTTGTTCCTCTCAATTCAATTGTGCAATCTTGCACTTACAGCTAAAAGCATCGCAATGAACTCAAAAGGCATCTTTTTATGTAGCTTTTATGTAACTGAGGTAGGTTATATACTTTTAGGATTCATGTTTTTAGGAAAAAATTTCACACAACTGATGACAGTTGGAATCTTGTAACTTGACTGTCACTCAGGTAATTTTTGAATGCTACCAAGCACATTAACATTCATATTTTCTAATTCCCCTGATTACATTAAAGTGACCTTTATTCAATTTTATAGATTAAAAAAGAACCAGAGAAATCAAATGATTTGCTTAAGATCACACAGCTTGGAAATGTTAGACCCAGATTTGGAAGTCAGTTTTTGTTGAATCAAAGTCTAGTTCTCTTCTCACTCCATAAAGACATATTTATTGACTCTCATTCCCAACTGTGTTTCTCAACTGAACATTGACAATGACCTTAATATATTTTATGTTTTTTTTGACAATCCAGCCAGTTATATTAGAACCTTAGTTGAAATACTCCACTGATGTGAATATTTTACCTAATAATATCTCAAAAAATCTAGATCAGTATCACATTTGATGAACTGCATGATGTCCTACAAGAACTTGAGTTTAATTTTTAATAACAGAAGCTGGAAAATGTGCTGCCCACAGTTCATATATTTTTAGTCAGTCAATGCAATTAAAAAAAAACAAGCCAGGCATGGTGGCACACACCTATAATCCCAGCACTCTAGGAGCCTGATACAGAAGGATCAAAAGTTCCCACCTAGCTTAGCAAACTTAGGAACTTAGTGAGAACCTGTCTCAAAATTTAAAAATTTAAATGAAGTGAGGGTATTGTTCAGTGTAAAAGCCTTGGGTTCAATCCCCAGTATAAAAAAAAAATCATACTGAGAAAATGTGGGAGTTGTTCACCCAGATTTTTTTCCTTTCATGCCTGATGAGTTTCTGGCATATAAATGATCTTCATTCCATGACAGAACCCTACTGGAAAGGAATCATTGGATTACTGTAAAAAATATACTGTGCTGCCCAACAAATTGAAAAATAATTTAAAATTTTTCTAACTTGTCAAGTTCTTATGAGTTCTTTGCCTTTGGGATAATAGAAAATTGACTTAAATTCATTTATTCATTCAATAAAAATTTATTGGATATCCAGGAATTCTGCTAGGTACTGAAGATACTGAGGGTAAACAAGATACACAATCCCATTTCTTATGAAACTGCTATTATTCTAAGGTACACAAACAATAAACTAGAAAGTAAATAAATAATAAGTCTTAGAAATGATACAACAAAGAAAACAAGAAAAAAGGAAGGGAGGGAGGGAGGGGGAGAGAGAGAGAGAGAAAGGAAGGAAGGAAGGAAGGAAGGAAGAGAAAATTGGCTAGGGTCATTGAAAAGATCCTTTCTTCAAAAACATTGACATTTGACATGAAAGAATAGGATGTCCATGAAGATAGGGAAGATAAGAGTTTGACTCAGAGGATAAAAGAAGAGCAAATGCTCTTGGGAATCGGTAAGATGTAAGTGATCTAAATTGTGTTGCCATCATTTATCCTTAACTCCGGCCTTCTACATCCATTGCTCCTCAACATCCCCACTGGATGTCTGAAATATTTTTTATTTCCCATCTCAAAATAAATTGGAACTCCTCACCTCCCCTTCCTCCACCTCAAATCTGTTCCCTGAAGCCACCCCATCTCCAGCTGGTGCTTGCTCAGGCCAAAAACCTGCTATCATCCTTGATGCCTCCCTTTCTCCCCTCTAAATCTGATCTAGCAGGAAACTATGACTCTACTTCCCAAATAAATCAAGATTATGATTTTGTCTGACCACTCCTCAGCTGGTACCCAGGGCAAACAGCTGTTATTTCCAGCCAGAGGTGAGCTCAGACAGGGGGAGGCAAGCTAATCTCTGGGGGACACAGCTAAGACACTGCTCACTCTCTGGGTCTCTTACATGGCCCTCCTTAAATCTTGTATCCTGGGAATGCCTACCTAACACTACTATTGCAATGAGCTCCATAATCTTCCCTTCAACAATCATTGCCTCTCAATAGTCTATGCTCAACACAAAAGCCCAGGGATCCTTTATTGCCGGGGTGGGGAGCGAACCAGGGGTTGAACCCAGCACCTCATACCTGCTAGGAAATTGTCCACCACCAGTGACTTACATTCCCAACTCCCAGCTCCAGGGATTTCAGGGAGGGGGGATACTGGTGATTGAACCCAAGGCCTTGCACTAGATTATATCCTTAGCCCTTTTTTAATTTTTATTTTGAAATAGGGTCTCACTAAGTCACTAAATTGCCTAGACTGCATTCAAGCTCAAAATCTCCTGTCTCAGCCTCTCAAAGTGCTGGGATTATAGGCATGCACCATTATTTCCAAGAATCCTTTTCAAACTATAATCAAATCATGTTACTTTTCCTCACCATACCTCTCAACAGCTGTGAACCTCACAGAGTTAAAGCAAAAATCCTCATGAGGACCTACAATTAGCCCTCTTAAGGCCACTGTCCCCTTGCTGTTTCTTACTCACACAGACATATTCCTACATCAGGGCCTCCACTCTAGACATCAACCCTCTCCCCAGTCCCTGCTTAGGTAATTCCCGCACCACCTTCTCTCCAGTACCTGATCTCCCCTATTTCAACTCTTTATTCAAATCTCAGCATTGACCTTGTGCCCTGCCTTGACCTTTACTATAGTACACTTTAGCCTAGATCATTTTTACCCAAATCAATTTTCCTTTTTTCCATAGCACTTATTATTGCTAATCTACCAAAGAACTGAATTCTTCCATTTATGTTTTGTGGTCCATCTTCCTGTGTAACAAATTGAACTCTATGTGTGCAAAAATATTTGTCAGCTTTGTTCTCTGATCTATCCTGGCAGCCTATCAGAGTGCTAAGCACCAGAAATCACGATGATAAACAGCTATTGAACAAATGCATGAGTCTAAGTGACCAGTCGTGCTGGGAAATGGACATGAGGAGGTAAGCAAGGGCCAGACCACTGGAGGAACTGAAGGAGCTGGAAAGAGTTTGGAATTTATTTTTAGCATTTTGAGGATGATGTCAGTGGGTTTTAAGCAGAGGCATGATATAAACTGGTCTATGTTTTAAAGTAATTTGGTCATTATATGGGAAAGGATAAGAGAGAAAAGTGGATACTGGGGAGGCTGGTGCTTTAAACCAGCCAACATATCATGTGATTTGGATTGGGAGGAGGGGTAGCAATAAAAATTGGAAGAAATGGATATATATTGTAGACTTTGTGCCACAAATCTCACAAATTGCTGATAAATTAGAGGTATGAACTGCCCTAAAGAGTGGGAAACAATAGGCTTATGGGCAAGGGTAGAGACGTTTTCAAGAAAAATACCTTTTAAAATGTGCTTTCGAGATGCCTTTTAGGATATCCAAGTGGAAAGGTAAGAAGGCAGTTGAAGAAGCCTTGTGTACAAGGGAGAAGTCAAGACTGGAGATAAAATTTGTGCCTCCTAAGCATATGGATGGCATTTGCAGTCGTGCACCTAGATGAAATGACCTAAGTGGACACATGGAAATGTGCAGAGCACGCGGGGCTGAAGGTAGGAACCAAAATGACATTACTGAAGGATTTCCCTTGTGGGGGTTCCCTGCGTCTTGGAATCTATATTCCACCCACTTGAATAATCTGTCTCTCCAGCCCCTTTCTAAATGTCAGCAGTCATTTTGAATTTTCTCCCCTGACCAAAGCATTTCTTCCAAAGCACTCACTGATTCTCAGCCTTGGCTCTTCAGACATAAAAATCACCTTTAAAAGTCCTTAAACTGGTCAATTTGTCAGTTAATTTAGGGTTACAATACATGTATTGAAGCAATTGCATAAACTAATTGGGTTTTATTTCTTAAACACTAAGCTATTTCTCCTTTTCTATGCAAACTGAATACAATGGTATTTTTACTAGTGAGAAACAAGCAAAATCACCAGAGTTAATATTTTTCAAAAATGTACTGGAAAGACACTATTAAAGAAGAGGAAAGGGTGGGGAAGAATAAGAGACTAAGGGGGTAATACAGGGGATAAAAATATTTTTGAAATATACCAAAATGAAACCCATTTTTTGGTATAGCTAATGAGCACTAATAAAAATATTTTGTGTGCTTAATATTTCTCCCACTTTTTTTAAAGTCTCATATTACTGAGATTGTTCAAAATCGTCCTAGAACAACCAAGCAGTGTTCTGGTGGCCCTGAAATATTTTATGTGAAAGCAGGGGAAGGAGAGCAGAGGTGGAGATGAAGGTCCATGACTACCGGGGGAAGGTGGACTTGTTAACAGAAGATATTCCCCAAGAAGGTACTTTCGAAGGACTTGATCCCTATGTGGAGTTCAGGTCATCAGATCCTAAACAGAACACAGGCATTATGGTTGGAAACAGACTCACGGGCAAAGAAATTACATTTCACTTTGCCTCCTGGTAAACAAGTTAGATTGCACCAACTATTGGCAGAATCAAGGCTGGTTCTCTTCTCCAAAGCTCTAAGCCCTGAGCCCCAAGTTGTACCCTCCGTACTGGTGACAAGCCTACAGTGGGCAGCCCCAGGGAGCCTCCTTCCTAGTCATGTGGCTCCCACAGCTAACAGTGCTCCTAAAGAGGTTTTCCATTGTTTTCTCTTGCTCTTATCACAGAGGTGGATGGTATTAGACATGTTTCTTTTTAGCAAGTATGAGACAAGCAGAGTTCAACTAAGTGTCAAACAGAAATGTAGAAAAGCAGATATAGTTACAGTGCAAACCTGCCAGCTCAAAGTAAAAACAAAAGAACTCTTTCAGGACACTTCAAAACCAATTGAAACCGACGTGATGATCTGGAGGACACTTTCTAGATGGAAGTCGAGCCCGACCTTTCTGCTTAAGGGCTCTTATGTACAGAGCTGACAGAGGTAAACATTTGTCCCATGCAACCACTTCATTGCTCCTATCTTGAACCCAGCTGTGGGAGCGAGTCTCGAAACCCTGATGGAGCAGACGACTAAATTCAAGAGGTTCTGGAAACAAAACCTAGGAAATTCATGGTGGGCAGCCTTGAATCTTCTAAAGCTGAGTTTATTCTAGTCCCAAAGGTGGAAAGAAGGCAGCACAGTGCCACAGAGCTTTGGCTTACTCAAGAACAAGGACAAAGGAAGAACAAAGAGAGATACTGTTAAACTACAGGCTCCCAAATGGCGATCTTGCCTCTCTTTTCATCATCACTCAATTTCCAGGGTTTTGCACGTAATAAGAACTCAATTAATATTTCTAGAATAAATTCTATCTTTTAAATCTTATATCTCCATTTCTTCATACCTTTCAAATCAAAGTGAATACGGAACATGGGCCCAAAAGAATCTCTTGTTTTATTCTCACTTTTAACTACCTTGCCATTTTATTTTGACTAAGCCTAATTTCATTAGTTCTACTTTTCCATTCTTCCCTTCTGTGACAGTTCAGCTGGATTGCCAACTTGATTGGCTTGAGAGCTAGCTGCGGAGGGATTAGTAAAGCACGCTTCTGTGTGTGTCTGGGTGAGTCGTGATTCGGTGTTTTATCTGCTCCCTCGCTCCTTCCTTCCTAGTGCTGTTCCACTGTTCTGCTTCCCAGACGCCATGAGCTAAGCCACTGTGATGTCCCTGCCTTGGAGACTGCTGACCATGGATGGAACCTTCTGAGACTGTGAGCCAAGTAAATCTGTCCTCCTTTAAATTATGGGTGTCAAGTATTTTGAACTAGTAATGGAAAAGCTAATATACCCTCCATCTTTTTTATAGACCTTGAGGGTTATTTTAGTTACACCTTTCCCCTCAGCATGTTCTTTCTCCCACCCATCCAATCTCTCCACCCAGTGGACCCTTCCTCCTCTGTCACCCATTTCACATCAATATTATCTTTATTACTTCCCATCAGGCTGCTGTGTCTTTGTCTTAGCCAGGTGATTGGTGAAGAAATCAAATCCTCCACTGGTCTCGACTCAACATGAATTTTTAAGCACTATAGTAGGTACCCTAATGAATAATGTAACCCAGCCATTGCTCAGGCGCTTGATATGGTCTGTGTCCAATTTTTAATGATCCACAACATTTCACCACCAAAAGAACTTACTTCCTATGTTCCAGATTTAATAAAGTCAGTCTCCACAATTTGAATCAAAACCTCACTCAATAAGATTTGCTCTTTTCTTCCCTTATAATAAATGAATGAAAACATGTAAATAAAAACATTTTTCATTAAATGACTTCATAAATGCATTTTACAAAGACCTTAGAACTTTAAATATTTTATTGTTTGGGTTGAGTAGCATTAGTCCAATAAATGGAGCACGAATCAGCTGTACAACTTTGGGAATGTCATTTAATGTCCTTAGATTCCAAGTAGTAGTTACACAAAAATTTAATGATATCAATATCTCACTTGAGACTGTTTTTTGCCTTTCCAATTGGTCTTCAAGTGAGTTCATTTCCAAAACAAGAGTCCAGTTTTATAAGTTGTTATGACTTGTGTCTAGATGTTCCCCCAAAGCCTCATGCAGTCATAAGTGGGGCTTTTGGGAATTGGCTGCATCTAAAGCATGTGATGCTGGGATTGATTCATGGTGCAGTTCTAGGATTAAAAGTGCTAGGATTAAGGGTATGAGTGGTAGGTAACCTGGTTAAGATATAAGAGACAAAAAGAGGCTGGTCACTTGTCCTTGCTCTTCTCCCTGCCTACTCTGTGACACCCCTCTGCCACCCCACCCTGTCTTGGAGCTAACCATGGACTGAAACCTCTACAAACTGTGAGCTAAATAAACCTTTCCTTCTTTAACTTTGAGGGTCAGGTATTTGTCTCAGCACCAGAAAAGTAACTAAGACACAAGTTAACTGCAAACCTAACACAGTGCCTAGATGTACATATGGAAGCACATACTGAGAATCCAATAAATGCATTATTTTTGTAAAGTTTAAGTGCATTTAGCAATGTAAAAACATTTAGTAAACTAGAACAGCATGAGGATGGAATAGAACGCTGTTGCAAAGAAAATCTAAAATGTAGTCAGCCCTCCATATCTATGGGTCCATTTATCTGTGGATTCAACCAAATGTTGAAACTCCTGTCAGAGGAAAAACTGCATTTGCACTGAATGTGTACATACAGATTTTTTTTCTTATCATTATTCCATAAATAATGCAGAGTAACAATTATTTACATTGTATTAGGTATTATAAGTGATCTAGAGATGATTTAAAGTATACAGGAGGATGAGCATAAATTATGTGCAAATACTATACCATTTTACCTAAAGGACTTGAGCATCTACAGATTTTGGTATGGGGAGGGCATCCAGGTATACCAAGGAAAAACTGTATGTGTCATCAACTGTAGGGATAATTTAACAGATATTGCAGTTGCAAAGCTTTGTAAAGACACATCATTAGGTTTTCATATGAACTAATGTATGTCCTATTATCAATTTCAATCATGTTTGCCTCCTCTGAATTTCTGTAGTACTTTTTTTTTAAATCTTACTGAGTTCCTTCTGTGATTAGCCTGGATGTTAATGCAGTACTTAATATCCACACATTCCTCATTACATATGCATATGTGTTTATTTCTACATCTGTTATACCACCCCAAAATTCAATGATACAGGTCAGGCATGTTGACACACACTGGTAACCCTAGCACTCTAGGAGGCAGGAGGATGACAAGTTCAAGCTCAACTTAGTGGGCAACTTAGTGACTTAGCAAGACTGTCTCAAAAATTTTTTTTAAAAATTAGAAAAATTACAAAGGGGCTAGGGATATAGCTCAGTACCAAGGCCGTGGTTTTAATCCCCAGTAACACACACACACACACACACACACACACACACATGCACACGCACAAATCAATGATATTTATTTTAGATTTTTGTTGCAATAGCATTCTTTTTTAGGTACCAGTTTTATATCCACAGAATAAAAGGCTTAGCTACTCTAAATGAAAAAAAAATACAGTGGCTTAAATAATAGAGATTTATGTCTCTCTCATGTCATATCCCAGAGCACACAGGTGGATATGTCCCACCACATATGGCCGTTCATAGCCCAAGTCCCCTCTCTATTGTTTCTCTACAACTCTCAAAGGTGCTATCTTCCCCTCTGTGATCAAAGATGATCATCAGTTTGTCAGTGTTACACTTCACAGGGAAAAAGAGCATGAAGAATATATCTGTAGTGTTTTAAGATCAAGGCTTAAGAGCAGTAAACATCATTTCCAGTCATAGCCCAATGGTTAGAACCTCCCCACTGGCCCAAACCTACTTTCCATGGCAACTGCGACATGCAGGGCCATATGCGGCCACATCCCCAGGCACAACTCTATCTATGTTTGCCCAAAAGTCTTTGTGAAAAATATCAGACGAGGTAGATAGGCATCTGTCTAAGATGCAAGTAGAAAGTCGAGAAAGAGCCATAAATATAAATAATCCCAGTGTTCCTTCTTTGCTACTACCCAGGATCCTATTTCTTACCTCAATCTGTTCATTTTTTTAAAAAATTATATATAAATAATGGAGCATTGCTCCAAAGACTCACATTGTAGACCTTTAAAATAATGTCACATTAGCAGAAAACAATAGTTTTCTCCCAAGAGAAAGAATAATTTTGAATGTTCTACAACACTGTAGGATGACTACAGTTGACAACAATAAGTTGAATAATTTCAAATAGCTAGTAGAGAGCATTTGGAATGTTCCCTACACAAGAACTGATACAAGTGTCTGAGGTGATATATGAACAAAACCTCAGTTGCCCGTGAACTAACATAAAGAATCAACAACTGGGATCTCATCTTATTAAAAAGCTTCTGCACTGCAAGAGAAACCACCAACAGTGAAGAGACGACCTACAATATGGGAAAAGATTTTCACCTGCTGTTCCTCAGACAAAGGTCTACTATCTCAAATCTATAAAGAACTGAAAAAAATCAGACCCCCCAAATTGAAAGACCCAATTAACAAATGGGCATCTGAAATGAACAGACATTTCTCAAAGAAGTAAAACCAGCAAATAAAGATATGAAAAAATGTTCAGCATCACTGGTCATTCGAGAGATGCAGATGAAAACAACACTGAGATTCCACCTCACACCAAAAAGAATGGCTGCTATCAAGAAACCAACCAATAAGAAATGCTGGCGGGGGTGTGGGGAGAAAGGAACCCTTCTCTATTGTTGGTGGGAGTGCAGACTGGTGCAACCACTGTGGAAATCAGTATGGAGATACCTCAAAGAACTAGGACAAGAGGTCCCATTTGACCCAGCTATTCCCCTGCTGGGTATCTTCCCAAAAGAATTAAAAGAATCATACCACAGCAATGTATGTGCACCCATGTTTATAGCGGTACAATTTGTAATAGCTAAAACTTGGAAACAGTCCAAGTGCCCATCAACTGGAAACTGGATAAAGAAGATGTGGGTTTTTTTATAAGATGGAGTACTACTCAGCCATAAAGAATGAGAAACTAGAGACATTTATAGCTAAATGGATGCATATTGAGGCCATACTCAAGTGAAATAAATAGGACACACATGTGTAAATACTGAATAGTTTCTCTAGTGTGAGAAACTGAGAGTGTAAATAAGGATTAAAATGATTAAAATGAATAATTGATAATTTGAAATAGGAGGAAAAGGTCCAAAGGTGTAGGGGTAGTGGGAGGGGAAGGGGAAAGGAAAGAAGGAAAAGGAAAATTTATGAGAAAAGAAAAAAATGGAAACGCAGTCTATGTACATAGAGAAATTTGGAGGGGCTGAAGGGTGCACAGGTAATGGGGAAAAAATAAGAACCAAGATACATCATGTACAGGAACAAGCACCCAATGATAAATGTAAATGTACTGTATACCTAAAATGTACCAATAAAAGAATTTAAGAAAAAAAAAATGTCTGCAGTGATAGATATACCAACTACCCTGAGCTGATCATTACACATTGTGTGTGCTGTACTTCATAAATATATATGTCAATTAAAAATAAAATGTATTTTATAGTAAAAACTAAAAATAATGTCCCCTTAGAATAATGAGGGATAAAAAGATGTGTGTAGGAATGAAATTTAGAAATGCTTTTTTTTTCGGTACTGGAGATTAACTTGATGGCTGCTCTACCACTGAACTACATTCCCTCCCCTTTTATTTTTATTTTGAGACAAGGTCTCCTTACGTTGCCCAGACTGGCCTCAAACTTGTGATTCTCCTGCCTCAGCACAGGCAGGCAGCAGCACACCTGGCTCTGAACAATGCTTTCTAGAGACTAAATAAAATTTAGGCTACAAAACCAACAGTAATAAAAAATGAACAAAGTGAACTTTTTTCATTGCCCCCATTGCTTATAGTGATTCAGTGACTTCCCTAAATATTCTGTGGCAAGAGAAGGTCCTATAGTAGTGACGAGCGAGCCATACAGGGTAGTCAGGAATTTGCCTGATGGGTAAGAGGGGAAAGCTCTTCTGCTTGTTACATGTATTAACGCAACTGAATCTCCAAGAAAACCATGATTGTTTTCATTATTGTAAAATAGAGTTCTCCTGCTGGACATGGTGGTCAGGGATGGTGGCACACACCTATAATCCCAGCATTTGGGAAGGCTGAGGCAGGAGGATTGCAAGTGTGAGGCCAATTTAGGCTACACAGTGTGAGTCAAGGCCAGCCTGGACTACCTAGTGAGAATCTGTCACAAAAATAAACACAAGAATAAATAAATGAAGTTGCTAGCCTGGAGATGTAGCTCATGGTAGAGCACTCACCTTGTGGTTAGCAAAGCTCTAGGTTTAATCCCTACTATTGCAATAAAATAAAATAAAATTAGTTCTCATCAGGTTATTAGTGTGGGGCACATTGATCTTTGACAAAGGGGCCAAAAAATGTTCCTAGGTATCCATATGCAAAAGGTTGAGTGCAGACCTATATCTCTCACCATGTACTAAACTAAAACCAAAATAGATCAAAGATCTAAATGTTAAAACAGAAACACTTAACTCATTAGAAGATATAATAGGTACAACTCTTGAAGTCCTGAGCATAGACAAGGACTTTCTGAACAGAACCCCAGTGGCACAAGAAATAATACTGAGAATCAACAAATGGGATCACATCAAATTGAAAAGCTTCTGCACAGCAAAGGAAACCACCATCAGAGTAAAAAGCCAACCTACAGAATGGGCAAAACTTTTTGCCAACAAACCTTAGACAGAGGACTAACTGAGAGTATATAAAAAACTTTAAAAATTAGATCCCCTAAAATAAAAGACCCAATCAAAAAATGAGCTACTGAAGTGAACCAACACTTCTCAGAAGAAATACAAATGGCCAATGAATACATGAAAAGTATTCAACATCTCTGGGCATCAGAAAAATGCAAATTAAAACAACACTGTGATTTCATTTTAATCCAGAAAGAATGGCTATCAACAAGAAATCAAATAACAAATGCTGACAAGGCTGCGGGGGGAAAAAGGAACCCTTCTACATTGTTGGTAGGAATGTGAACTAGTAAAGACACTTTGAAATCAGTACAAATATTTCTGAAAAAAACTAAAACTAAAAATTCCATTTGATCCAGCTATTCACCTTCTAGGTGTCTTCCCAAAAGAGTTATTACAGTGATACATGTGTACCCATATTTATAGCAGCATAATCCATAATAGCTAAATCTTGGAATCTATATGTCCATCAACAAATGAATGGATAAAGACAATGTGGTATTTATTTTAAACTTGTCACTCATAGGAAAATGGATGTGCCTTGAGACTATAATATTAAATGAAATAAATCAGACGCACAAGTTTAAATATCATGTGGTTTCTCTTATATGAGAGACCCAATATATAAATAAAGAGAAAAATAAAAGATAGAATGTAAGAAGTAGGGAGATCTTTTTCAGATGAGAATAGGATCAAGAGATGGAGGGAGGGGAGAGAGAGGAGGAACAAGGGATGAAAAAAAAAAGAATTGAGTTGTGTTATGTAAATGTACCAACCCCTCACAATAAATGTAATCCTTATATACTGCAAACAAGTACAAATAAAAATGTTTAAAAAGTTATCAGTGTGGGCAATTCATCAGCATCATGAAATGATCAGTCGCAGGGCTTGGGACTCAACTCTGGCAACACCTCCTGCGCATGCTCTTGTGTCCATCGCTCACACAAGGAACTACACAGTAGAGCTCAGCCACACAGCTCTGCTCATCTCTGAGTCCTCCTCCACACAGCAGTCAAGAAACAGTTAAAATCATTTGAGCCCGCATTAGAGTGTGAGGCTTGCAGACACACACCCTGAACCCTTCTGGCTGTTCACACACCGACCCAGCCTGCGTCTGCCTCCTTGCCCAAGGTCTCCCTCCACCTCTTGTCTGCTACAGCCCAGCCCCATAGGATGCTTCTGGTTCCCCAGGTGCCTCCCTCTCCCCAGGCTTCCTGTGCAGGTTCCTGGCTCCTGGGTCCTGGGTGCCCCTTCTCCTTTCCCTGCTTGCCCCTTGACCCTGGGACCTAAGCTGCAATGCTGCATTCCCAGGCACTCTTCCGGAACATCTCCTCCCAAGTACGACGACGTTGTCCCTCCTGCCCTATCCCTTTCTTCACAGTACTTTTCCTATGAAAGCAATACAATTTTCAATTCTCTTTTCAGACAATTTAATGCCAGATTCTACCACTGAATGACAGCAATCTGCAGGATGGGTCCATCTTTGTTCTCCACTGTGAACCCAGTACTGACTACAGAACATAGTACACATACACGTTCAACAAATATCTGGAACCTTGCTCCACCATTGGTGAGAGTGGAGAATGGTCAACCACTGTGGAAAGCAGTGTGGAGATTCCTCAAAAAACTAAAACCAGAGGTTCCATTTGACCCAGCTGTTTCCCTTCTTTCTATCTTCCCAAAAGAATTAAAAGCAGACTGCCACAGCAATATGAGCACCCTAATGTTTATAGTGGCACAGTTTGTAATAGCTAAAGCTTGGAAACAGCCCAAATGCCCATCAACCAATGAATGGGCAAAGATGTGGGTTTTTTATACAATGGAGTACTATTCAGCCATAAAGAATGATAGACTTGAGACATTTATAGGTAAATGGATGCACCTTGGGACCATACTCTTAAGTGAAATAAATTGGACACACATGTTTAAATATCACATGGTTTCTCTGGTGTGAGAAACCTAAAGTGTAAATAAGGACCAACATGTATAATAGATATAGGGAAATAGAAAATGTTCAGATAGGAAGAGGAACAAGGCAGGGTGGGAGAAAGGGAAAACATTCCCTTCCCCTCCTCTCCCTTTCCCTTCTTTCTATCTCAATTATTGAGTAAGGTTAAAAGTAATTTAAATTTAAAAATAAGGTTGAAATAAAAGTATTTAAATGTTTAAATATTGGGACTGGATGGGCTGGGATAGATCTAAAGAAAGGAGTTATCTAAAAATTTATTATTAATTTATTTGTACAAAAAACTATTAACTGAGTGGCTAGTGATGGATCTGATTCCAGCCCTCCAAAATCTTCAGTCTACAATACATGTATAGTGCTGCGGCACACAATCATATTTATTTATTCATATTCATTTGTACCGGGGCATTTTACCACTGATCTATATCCCCAACCCTTTTCATATTTTACTTTGAGACAGAGTCTCTTTAAATTTTCCCAGCTTCACCTGAATTTGCCATTCTCCTTCTTAAGTCTTCCAAGTAGCTGGAATTACAAGCACGAACAACCGTGCCAGGCCACAGTCCCATTTAAAAGATTTTTTTTTTCTTTCTCACTATCCTCCATGCTGTAGGAGTCACATAAATAATTTCCTAGATGATAATTTCAAGATGCTATAAAATCATATTTTACTCTTCCAAAGTGATTGATTGAATACTTCTGTTTTTGAGAACTAAAATCATAATAAAAGACTCTTGGAATACTAAAGAAAAATTTTTCCTAGTCTTGCCATGTAGCTCAGGCTGGCCTCAAACTCACAATCCTCATGCCTCTGCCTCTGAGGGTTGGGATCACAGGTATCCACTACCACACTCTGCTACAGAAGACATTTTTTGAGCCCAGTCATGATAAAATTCTCTGGACTACACATCCAGGGGTGCACAAAAGTCAGGACACAACAAAGGAAAAGTCATGATACACAGGCTAACAGAAATAAAATATGTGCCACCCTAGTCTCCTCTGTACCATTCCAGTTTGTATCTTACAAGCAATATTTTGCAAATAGGAGGAAATAAGAAGAAGCTCCTTGACTGCCCTTAGATGTCAGAGGCCAAAGGACTCATAATCAGGACTGCAAATAAGGTAGAGGCAGGTCAAATGCTGAAAGCAGAAGGTCTATGACAAAGTAAACATTCATGAGCTTGGTTGCCAGAACTCCATTTACAAGACTGACCTCCTCCCATAGATATTCATTCATTCATTCCTTTAAGCATCAATTAATTCCTTCATGTATCATTCAACAAAAATTTTCTTTTCCACTACACTCAAACTTTTCTGAGGGATATGACAAAAACTACTATACTTGGCTTTTTTAATGGTAATAACTCTCTTAAAATCTTGGAAGGCATGGTTTCAAAGAGTTGGACTTAACCTTCAGACTTTCAAGTATTTGTCCAGTCATTCCTAGCTCAACTCTGAGTCTCGTCTCCTCTAGAATCTGCTCTCAGAGGAGACAAGCTATACCTAGGTTTTACACCCTAGGAAGTAGAATATTTAACTCAATTATTACTGTTGAACACAGGTAAGAAATTTTTTCTTGTATTGGAAGACAAACCTTGTGGGCATTCAGCTCTTGGGGCTCAAGGTGCTCTTCAGATGGAATTTGCAGGCCCTCTCCCTAATGGCTCCACAAGGCCTATTTTGTCTTAAAGATTCTGTTTGTAAACTTCCTTGAAGGAGCACACAGTCTTCATCTGCATGAGCCATTGCCCAGTATTTATTTGCAGGACTGCACAACAAACAAAACATCACACAGAGAAAGAAAAGAAGAAAAATAAAAGCTCCTTATAGTATCTCTTAAGGTCCTGGCCCATTTTGACAAAAGACTGCATCCTCCCTCCTTGCCTCCTGCAGTCAGATGCAAACACATGCCTTGTTCTAACACAGGAATTGGGTTTAGATTGAAGATTGAAGCAGATAGCACTTGGCTGTGACTGCCTTTAGGGCAGCTTAGAAAAAGAGCCTGGTGGGTTGTCAGATTTTTGACATTTTTACTACTAACTCTGCTATTGACTAAACAAGGGGTAATTACTATAGCAACTTCTAGCACAAGTTGTTAAAAATCACCCAATCAGCTAGTTGCAACTGTCAAGGATAGGGGTGGGGTTGAGTTCTAAATTAATACATGCCACTCTGAAAATTAAGAATCCCCTTAGAGGAAGCAGGGAATACCTAACAAATAATAGCAGTTCCTCTATAGAAGCGAAGAGACTGAAGATAGATCTAATCTAAAGCAATCTGCCAAGTCCTAGAAGAAAGCATAGAAACCTTCTATTCCAAATGCTCATTTTAGAAAAAGCAAACTGAGACTAAGAGAAGAAGTAAACACCATATCACACAGCTTGCAAGTCACTCTTTCCCAGGGGCTGTGAGTCACCATGGCCTTCATTTAAAATCCAAGCGTGGTTCTAATATATTCAAGGGTGTAGAGACAATGAAACACATATATGCAATCAAGGCTGTCCCAGAAACAAAACTAGACCATACTCTTTGATCCTTGCTGACTCAGAAAGAAGTCTGGATCAGACCTCACCTGGGGAAATTCACCCTCTCGCTGGCCACACACAATCACATCTGCAGCCCAGCCTCTTTCTGCCGCATACCCCAGTTCTTGTTCTGACAGCTTAGCCATGCAGTCTCCAAAATCTAGCCTCAGTTCAGGGCCAATAAGCCCTCTCCCTGCTTATTTTTAGGTCCCAGATTTTGCCCCAAACCTTTGCAAACAAAGAACTTATCAGCTTCCTATCTGCTAGATTACAAAGATACTCCCAAGGTGGACATCTGTCTTATTCTTGAGGTGGTCCCCTCAAGTCAATGTATTAAAAAGAACTAGTTAAGTACCTGGAAGACCCCACTGTATTTCTATATGGATCACTGTATGTATCGCATCAGAATGCTTGACTCAGGGAGAGCAGTGATTGCATCAATGATAACTAGAGTGCTTTGTAGGATGTTCTCCTTGTTGCTGCTCAACATTGATATAAAGGTCTGTGTACTTTGTTAGCTGCACTGATTGTCTATTTTGAATCCTGAATGAAGGAACCTCATTTCTATATTTGACATTTTTACCTCTGGAGTTCAAGACTTGGTAATAAGTCACATCACATCAACATGCAAAATCAGGTAAGAATTGAATATTCACTTTAAGTAGGTCTATTTTGAAATAAATTGATTAATTTCATAAGGAAGAGAAAAAAGGTTAAAGCAATCTAGACCAATGAACACATATTACCACAGAGTCCTCCCTGTGCTCCTCAAGCTGAGGTCTGTTTTTGTTTAATTGTGGAATTTATCTATTACACACCTCTGTGATCCATCCCACAAAGGACTGACACAGACTTCTGTAATTATTGGAGGGAGGAGGAGCAGAGCTCTGTGCTCCGGTTCAGCATTCCTTCCAGTGTGTCCCATGGAACAGTAGCGAAAGAGAAGAGGGGTTCCTTCACCCAGTAATTTTGGTAACTACTAGATTAAATAAAATAGGGTTCTTTACTATTCCCATAGCCTTATTATGTTAATGGAAAGGAGCGTCTCACAGAACTAATGCTCTTCAGAGAACAGTAGTAACGTAGAAATGAAGATCGCCACTCTGTACTACATTCTCACAAGCACTTCCCATTGTATCTCACTTAGCTTTCCCAGCAACCCCAGGCCAACTATATCCCTATTTTTCCAAAGAGGAAACAGACTTGGGGAAGTTAAGTAGTGCTGACGAAAGTCATGGTTGTCAAGTTGTAGAATCAGAAATCAAATCATTTTCACACTAGAATGTATACCATCATTCTGTTTTATGTATCTTCATTAATCAAATCAGATAAGAGTCCCACCCTCTGCCAATTGTCATTGTGTTTGGATAAGAACAATTGCTTTGAGCTATAGAGAGGAAAAGAAGAGAAGGCTGGGGAGGGGAGCTATCCTTTGGTTTAGATTAGAACCAAGTGACCAAACAAGCACCACTGTTATTTTGAGGGAGTAAAACCTGAGTAAGACAACTCTTTTTCTTTTGAAAGGTTGGAAGAACGAATCAGTTTCTGTTTGGGCCAGGTATATGTTAACTGAATCGCTTTGCAACAAGATACAAAAAAAAAGCAAGAGAGTTGTTTTATTTTGTGCAAATATTTAACATTGCCAAGGTGACCAGAGTAACATCCCAGCCACAAAACTAGTACAAACCACAGGGAGTCAAGGGAAATGAATATACATACCTCAAAAGGTAGATTCCAAAATGAAACTAAAAGTTTCAAAAAGAAAAAAAGAAAAACACACTAGAAAGGGTAAAGGCCACCACTACACAGATGAAAGAGGATGTCATTTAAAAAAAAAAATTTTTTTAACTTCAAATGAAGCAAAAGGTTTTTCTAGCACCCATATTCCCTATAGGGCTAGAACCACAACTACAAACCCAGCAATGAAATTGCCAACAAAATAGAAAAATACTGCCTAGTACATTTTAATTGAGTTTCCTGGAGGGATGAGCTAAAACCAACCAACTCTTCCATATGGTGGGAGGAAATTTGAATCTCGAATGCCCAGTGGAAAAACAGGGAGTGCATCTTCTGCATTTTAATATCTTTAGAATGTCTTTAGTTTGGGATGTTTCTTCAGGAGGTGAGAAGCATTCAGAAATTTGAAACTAGGAAGTGCTTCTCCAGTCTTTTTTTTTTTTTTCTATTTAAATTAAATCTACTGCTCACCAAAAGTATACACCGCCTGGCCTAGAAAGTACATTGAGTTAGCACGTCCATTAAAGGACAGGGATAGACAAGGAGAGAGGGAACTACCCAGGACTAAAGGCCCTCAAGCCCCTGGAGGCAAACTCATCCTCTGCCTCAGCCCTTTCTGTCCCTTTGATAGAGAGCAGCTTCCCTCCTCAGGCTGGAAGGCCCGCCCCCAGGCTCCAGAGGGTCTAACCAGGCCAAGGGTCATCTGTCATCCAAGCAGAAATATCCAAAAGGGATTTTCTGCCTGCTTATTTTGTGGTTTAGAAGCCCATTTTATTTCTCATCGCTGCCTTGGGAGTCAGTGTTTTAGATAAACCAAAAAAAGACCAAAGTTTTCACCCACTAACATTCAGGAAAAGCAAGAAAGGTTAACTCCGGAGTGCTAAGTTTCTGAGGGACACATACTGGCCACATCTCTGGTGAATACCGGCTTGGAGAGGGACTGAATTAGACAGCCTGGTGTGGATGGGGGCTGGGAGATTCCAGAGAAACTCTTCATGCACTATCTGAACACACATCTCTTACACCACCAATGTGCTGCGGCCCAGGGTGTCTCAGTTCAAATGAAAAATTAAACTTGTCTTTAAAAAGCCAACTCTTTAACCCTTTAACTCTTAAAATGGGGTCTACAAAAATTCATCCCTGCTTTAATAGCATCAAGAAAACAATGAGTTCCTTACTGTGAACTTATATTCCCAAACTTTTGCTGGGACATGATTAAAATGACTGAAGTTAAATCACAGGTACTTAGGAGATTTGCAGCCTGTTAGCAAATCTATCCTCTCACACATTCAACTCATATTCACTGAGTGCCTACAGTTATGAAGACACTACACGGGTACCAAAATATGTAAAAAGCAAAACCCCTCTATTTCTGAACTCCCTGAGCTCACAATGCATCCAAGAAACAGAGAAAGGAATAGAAAAAGGCCATCAGTGGAAATGTGAAACCCAGACACAGAAGTTCACAAAAAGATGAGCTCACGAATATTAGGATTTTAGAATGATACGCATGATTTGGGGAGATTAGGGATCTTTCCATTCAAATGTTCAAGTGCAAAGCCAGCCCGAAGCTGAAAAGCTAAGGAGATCACAATCTGCCAAGAAATGTGCCTATTCTTTCTCTTGGTGGTGGTTCAGACATGCCACCAAAGAAGAGAGGAGATGGGAAGAGCTCAGCACAGTTCTAGAAACGCACTGAGAAACCAGTTACTTTTTTGAAACCGGCCAAGGTCATACTCATTTTATTAAAAAAATTACTTTGTTCCATTTCTGCATCCATAGGGTGATAACAAAAGAGTTTGTGCACCGCCTCCTTCACTAGCATACTGAAAGAACTAAAGAGATAGTGTCTACAAAATGCTCTGAGCTAACAGGAAAGTGTCATGGGAACTAAATAAGAAATACTATTATCAGCGAAGCTCTTCTAATCCAGCTGGCTTCAGTGGAGCTGGAAAATACCTCCGTTCTCTCCTCCAATCTTTTTCTCCCTAACTTTTAAAGGTTGGCATGGCTAATTCATCGAACATGACCGAAAGCAGCCAACAAAATGGAAAAGAAAAGCTTAATGCAAATCCTTCTGTGTTTCTGCAAAGAGTTTATGCACAGCAAATGTACAGCCTACTTCCTGCCTCCCTCCAGCTCAGGGCCCTATCTGGTTAGGTGGCTGTAACTTATCCTCAACTCATACAAAAATTATTCATTTTCCACTCTGAGTCAGAACCTTTTGGTCTCCAAACAAGTGTACAAAACAAAAAAAAGCATCCGTTTTTTTTTCCTTAAGCACTCATTTTATTTCCTTTGCTCTGAGTCCCTTCAGAAACCATGTATTTTGTTTGCATATAATTAATCTGTATGTGTTTGAATGTTGCGCCATTAAAAATGAGAGAATTGTTTTTCTCCTTATTGGGATGAGTTATACTGGATCCCCAATTAATTATAAGCTGCTTGGAAGCAAAGCTTTAATTAATATTTTCTCTTGATCCTAATTTTTTGCTTTTATTTGTATCTGTCTTACAGTTTTCTTAAAATATCCTCTGTACTTGAGAAGACAGAAGGAGGAGGCTTAACTGGTGATGTGTTTTAGAAGTTCAAGATTCCAGCTTTTGGTCCTGGGGTTTCACTGGGATAAGGACACAGAAAATACCCACATCCTAACCCAGATACTGACCACATGAACTCTCCAACTGAGTCAACTGTTCAGCAGAAAGAAAAAAAAAAAAAAACTACAAATCAGTTAGAAGAGAATATGCTTAAATATTTAATAAAATGCTTCAGAGAAAGGAACACACCTTATTAAAGGCAAAGACGTTGCCCTCAACCCCTAGTGAAGTGTGGGCTTCTCCTCTCCCTGATGATGGCCATGACCTTCATTAAATCATGTGTACTCTGTACCTCTAGATGAGAGGAAAGAATGCAACCAGACCTGACATAATACTAGCTCCATAGGGTAAATAAGAATAGCAGTGTTAATTGATCTTACTACACTCTTGATTTTCAATAGAGAAAAAAATAATTATTAAATTGCTCCTGGGCCCAGTAGTACTCTCCTAGTGTTTTCTGATTTTTTTAAATCTTCCCTCTCTCCAGGGTAAGTGCAGACTGGTAGAACTCAGTTTACTCAGCTTCCTCAGCGAAAAGAACACATCCTCATTACTCGTTTTAATCTTTTTCTCTTGCAAGAACAAGCTCAAATATTCTCAGGAGCCTTCCCCATTACTCAAGCCTGCTTCATTTTCCACCATCCAGAGAAGGCTTCCCTCCCCAGCACTCAGCATGCACTGTTATTCTTACACTATGGTTGCCATTTATTCCCTCGACCACTATGTACTGAAACACATAGCAAATACCAGGCCTTGTAGATGCTGGGCATGCAAACGTGCATAAACACAAACCCCACCTTTGAGTGGTTCTCAGTCTGCTGGGGGAGAGAGCTGGGCTCCTCTGAATCTGAAAATTCTGGGCTAGAGGTCGTTTGTGATTCTTTTTGTTTCCCTCTGAGCAGCCTTCCTGGCTGCCTTACTCAGGTAAGCAAGCACTCAGGCAATAGCGACTAATTTAAATATGCAACCAAAGGAGACTTTTCCAAACACTGGTGCATGAAAATTTTCTTACTCGAAAATTAACACATGTGCCATAATTTGTTCCTGTGAATGAAAATAATACAGCTCAATTCCTTTAGGCATTTTCTAACTACTGTTTATCTGCTAATTTAGGTTGGAAGGGGTGTGTGCTGTGGGAGCTGATGATGCATTTACATAACAAAATATGTTTATAGCAAGAGATTCCAGCCAGCAAAATTCAAAAGAAATCCAAACAAATTTGCAAGAATGAAGGACAGTTCTTTCCTCTTACCTCCAGAGAACAGCTCAGGCATTCAGAATGTTTTTAGCCTCTGTCCTATTTTTCCACCAGAGGGTACAATAGCCAAGATGAAATTTACCTCTAACCAAAGGCCTACAGGGGCACAAAAGAGGGAAGTTGGTCACTGCACCCAAGACAACAAAGAGCAAAGGGTGCGTGTTTTCTAGGAAGCCTTAACAAAGCCCTGTGCTTCATCCAGGGAACTCAGTGTTTTATCTTCTCAACAGCCCCAGACAGAGTCAGGCACTGCAAAGAGACCTATCTAGTGCCATTCTATAGAGCCCCTTCAGTTAGGTCCATCTACACTCTTGCCCACCACAAGCCCTTCCTCTAACTCCAGCCAGGCTTCACACCCAGAAGAACAAAATAGAGCAGGGAGCATAACTCTGGACCGATTTTTATTCCCTCCGAAGCAAATTTCCATCAGACAGTCTCCTAAAGATAAAAAGAAAGAGAAAATGAAAAACAGAGTGGGAAGAGTGAAGGACAAATGGCCAAGAAAAAGAAAGAGAGAAGGGGAAGATCATTTTAATCATGACATAAGAGCATAAATGTCTTATTGAGTCAGTGTTTTTTAATCGAGTTTGGTTTAGAGCCAAAATGAAGAAGAAATAAAAAGAAAGGAAAGGGAAGGTTAGGGAAGGGAAGGGGAAAGAAAAAAGAGAAAAGAAACGGATGGAAGAAAGGAAGGAAAGAAAAAAAAGAAAGAAAGAAGGAAAGAAAGGGAAGCCCACTGTCTTTGTCCCAGTAGAGTTCACTAGGTTAGTCAGTTCCATCTTAATGCTGAGCTCTGTTCAGCTTCCTGATACAAAACCTAGCACAACATTGACCTATTCTGTGAAAACTCATCACATTCACCATCTGTTCTACTACTTAGAAGTAGGTAAAAAGATGAAAACAGCATCCACAAAGCATGTGCTTTGTTTCAAGTTGGGTTTTTGCCAGCAGTTTTCTCTAAAACCTCATACAAGGGTAGCAGTTATTGAAAAACTTGTACAGAGTCAGAAGCACCTGAATTCAATAGAGGCCTGGAGGGTATTAGCAATGGGACCAGTAAAACTAGTCCAGTATTCTAAACCTTACTGACCAGTAGGATTCAATAGTATATGTACAATAATGTAATGCTTATAAAGGGCTTCAGAAAATGCCTGGCATTTAATTCACACTCAATACATGGAAAACAAAAAGAGAGGGTGAAGGAAGGAGAGAGAATGAAAAGAGATATTAAACTGTCTCTACACACACACGTGCGTGCACACACACACACGCACGCGCACACACACACACAATCTGAACCTATGTAGACTTCTTTTAGGTTTTGTTTTGGTTTTGGTTTTGGTACTGTGGATCGAACTCCAGTTCTTGTGCCTGCAAGGCAGTCAATGAAACCACTGAGCTAAATCCCCAGCCCACCTAGGTAGACTTCTTGATGAATGACACATAAACAGATCTAGATATTCCTGAGCCTTAGTCCTAGGGAGATCACAAGAAAGCTCTGAAGAAAGTGGGTTGGATCAGGACAAAGCTGAGAAATAGAATTCAACCTATAATAGACCTAAAAGGTACCAGCACTAACCAGACCTACAGTCCACCCAGAGTAATGTAGGCTGGTATCTCAGTTTGTTTGTTGGCACCGGGGATGGAACTTGGGACCTTATGCTTGCAAGGCAGGAGCTGGAACTACTGAGCTAAATCCCCAGCCCTGCAGGCTGGTATCTCAAATCAAGTCATTCCTTTTAACAATCCTTTGGTCCTAGCATAGCCTGGGGCTGAGCAATGTGTTGCACGCCTTTTGCAAAACAGAACAGAGAGCCCTTCCCAAATCATTAATCAGTGCAAAAAAGAGAATTTAGTTCTTTTCTCAGACCTTGTCTCTACCCCCAATTCATCTCCTTGGGCTGGAGATCTGCACAGGCTACCCACCATTTATTCATTTAACAGAAATATATTAACCACTTCTTGTGTGTCACATGCTGTTGCAGCAGAGCTGAAGATTCAGATTGGTCACTATGGGGACATAGATTGAGGAGACTGATAATTATCATTGATGATAATAAGAACTTTGGTTCTTACCAGAGTTGTACAGATGGTACCGCAGAGGAGGGACAGAAGCACCTAGAAAGAGGCACAGGGAAGACATCCCAGAAGCAATGACACCTGAGAAGAATTTTAAAACAAGTGGAAATTGTCCATGCTGTAGCTGGAGTTACAAGTGGGTGGCATGTTGAAAGCACAGAGAAAAAAAATCAAAATTGTTGCACTGAGTGGTTACCAGAGAAGGAGGAGAAAAACTGAATAGCCAAAGATGAGGCCAAAAAGGTAGGCAGGGGAATGCCAGCTCATAAAAGACCTGTTAAGGAGTTTGGATTATTTCTGAAAACTGGTAAGACTTTAAAGAGTAGAATGATAAAATCAAATTTCTGTTGTAGAACTACATTTTGATAACTATGTAAAGAGATTAGAGGTGTGAAATAAAGAGCAAAAGGTAGGATAGAAGTGAGATCGAGATATTTCAAATGGAATTAGCAGGACTTGGTAACTAAATGTATGTGGGAAATAATGAAGCCAAGAATGGCTGTCCAAATTCTGCTTGGACAAAGGTGGGTCATTATGTCATTCACCAGGGGAAGAATAAAAGATAAGGAAAAGGGAAGAAATGGAAGGAAGATGATTTCAGTGTCTCCTTTTGTTTGTTTGGGTTTTGTTTAGGTGAGCTACATTCCCAGATCACAGATTGGACTTTTGAATTGGGGGAGGGCGCTACAGAATATGAAAGTAGGATGAGTGAGACACTGACATTAGAACCTGGAAGACACCAAATGCGGATGGGCGAGGAGTTGACAGAAGAGACAGAGAAAGATGCATATGGAGATGAGAGAAAGGTTTCAAAGGGAGAGCCAAAGATAGGAGGAAAGTCAAGTCAGATAATAGAGAGAGGCCACTGGATTTGGTGACAGAGATGACAGCAAAAAAGTCGGCTCAAGTGGCAGGGCATGGGTGAGTGACAGTGACGCTCCTACTTCATTGTGACATTTTCTCACCGCTAGTGCAGCTTACACTTTTTCTGATGGTGTACGGTGCAGACCCAGGGCCCACTTGGGCTCTATTGTAAAATGTCCTGAGTCATCAGAGATGAAGAGTTAATTATGAGTGTTGCTCAGCAGGGCTGACCAGCAGGCAAGATGGAGGTGTTTGGTTGAATGAGTGAAAGGCTAAAGACATTCAGAAAATCTTCCCGCTGACCTCAACATATTATCATTCTGGTACACATAGTATGCCTGCAGAATATTGCCACCCCTTGGAATCCACAGGGAATTTGTTCTAGAACTCCTGCAAAAATCAAAATCTGAAGATGCTTGAGTCCCTTGTATAAAATGGCATAGTATTTACCCTACACACGCTCTCCTACATTACTACAAATCATCTCTAGATGATTTACAATATCTAATACAATATAAATAGTTGCAGTGTATTTTTCTGATACTTTTATTGTTATATTTTGGGGGGGTTCACTTATGGTTTGTTGAATTCAGAGATATATAATCTATGGAGGCTGACTGTATCGTATATTGCACATTGATTGACACTTATTGATTGATATTGATAAAGCATAATGTATTGCTATTAACTTAGTATAAAGAGATCAGCAAAGTGAAAATACTTGTTTTTGGTCAGGAAGTAATTCCTTAGAGTTTAAAGTTCCATCAAAAACTTGATTTTCAATCATCTTTCCCTTTTTCAGGCTCTGTCTACATATAAAAAATAAAATAATGATACACACATTTATTCTTTTCCCAGGTGAGGCCTTTCTGAAGAACTTGGTGCTTAAGGTCAGAATTTACACAAATGATGGACTTATTTCTCCATACCATTTCTGAATAGGGATACTGAGCAAAAAGAAATAAACTTGTATACGGAGTTTCTCAGGCATTCTTTTTTTTTCAAGCATTCTTAATGAAAAATAATTAATTGGATGGATTACTTATTGTCAACACCATGATAAATTAGATATAGAGACTAATGCGTATGTCAAGTTTGTTTTTTTACTTGATGAAGTAATTTGCTGTGTATCATATATAAAGGTCACAAAGGAAATGTATTAATTTCTAGCCAGTATCTGAAGCATAGAGAATTAATTAGAATACAGTATCAACCAACTCTTCCATTAAAAGACAGCTCATTTGTCACTTTCTCTAAAATCCCTAATTCCAGCCATAATCATTAAAACACTGATGATCTTATAATTTTTCCATTTCACTTTTTGACCTTGTGATCTTGTGTTTTTTTTTCTGTATTGTTTCAACAAATGCTGGTAAGAGCAATTCTGTATATAATTAAGACAACATTTTATTTCAATTTTATAGACAAAGTTGGTTATCTCACTTTGTTCCAAAGTACAATTTTGATCTATGGTTACATGGCTTTTCTACCCCACCTATAAACACATCCAAAAGGCAATTTTAATACTAGGAAAGAAACATTTCCAGTACAGTCCTTAGAAATGCTGTCCAAGGGCCAAGGATGTAGCTCAGTGGCACAGCGCCTGCCGAGCAAACTCAAGGTCCTGAGTTCGATCCCCAGAATCAAAGAAAACAAAGAATTGCTGTGCAATAAAAATAAATGTGAGGGCCAGGGATTTAGCTCAGTGGTTCCACCGCCTACCTTGCAAGTGCAAGATCCCGCGTTCAATCTCCGATACCAAAAACAAAAAAAAGTGAGCTTTAAATGCAATTTAAAATTTTATGATTCCTCTATAAAAAAAAGAAAACTGGTAAAATTAATGTCAATAATATACTTTATTTCAATGAACATATCAAAAATAATATTTCAATATGAAATCAATATAAAAGACTATTGGGATATTTTACATTCTTTTTCCTATAAAATTAAGTGTGATTCTATAAAATTAGATGTGTGGGGTTTTTTTGTTTTTTTTTTTTTTGGTACCAGGGATCGAACTCAGGACCTTGCATTTGCAAGGCAGGCGGCGGAACCACTGAGCTAAATTCCCAGCCCCTAGATGTGTATTTTATACTTAAAGCACATATCCATTCAGAACTAAATTTCCAATGATTAAAATAAAATATAGTCCCATCTAAACAAGAATAGGTGTGTTTACCATAAAAATATTTTATACTGCTTTAGTTTTAAATGTAAATTTAAATTCATCAAAATGAAACACAACTAAAACTCCAGTTTCTCAATCACAGTAGACATTTTTCAAGTGTTCAAAAGCTACATGTAGCTAGTGGCTACTGTCTTGGCTAGCACAAGCCTAGAAATCTAAGCTATCCCAACCGGTAAGGCACAGCAGGAGGTTGTCAGCCCTCTCTTGACATGTTCACTAGTGGAGTCAGAAGACAGTGAAAACACTAGTTAGGAATCTGCAATACGTCAGGTGTGTACCAGCCAGCAGCAGTTGTCACTGCAGAAAGTAAACCCTCTGAGGGCAGACTCTTCATGTATTCTGCTTACTAACCTATATGGTGAGTGCTTAGGATGTGTCTGGCACCTAATAAGCATTCAGTATTGGTTGCATAAGCAAATTTATTGAATTTTCTGTGATTATTTTAGCCCCAGAAGTTAAGGGAACTCTAACAAGATAAATATCTTACCCAAGGTTATACAGCTAAGAGTGACAGTGCTCAATCTCAAGACCATCAGATTCCAAAACCAATGTGCTTTTCACGATGCCATAAAACAATCAGGTGCCAATAAAAATTCATCATATTTTGGAATTTGTCATGTAACTTGTTGAAAGCAGATGTGCCACAATAACGCTCAAATTAATTCATCCTTCTAATACATACTGTTTTATGCAGAGAGCATAAAGTCATCTTGCTCTGAATGGCAACTGGGGACAAGGTACACAATAGTTTGCAAGTAGCAAATGTAGCACGAGTTGCAGTATCTCCAAAGGATTTGCTTATACTTCCCATGTAGATGTTCATAATGCTGAAAAAATGACAAAAATCAGCCATTTCTATCCCAGATAAGTAGTAGAGAAATAAACTAGGTATGGTAGCAGGCATCTATAATCCCAGCACTTTGGGAAGCTGAGACAGAAGGATCACAACTTTAAACCCAGCCTAGACCACTTACCAAGGCCCTGTCTCAAAATAAAAAATTTTAAAGTCTGGGTTCATTGAAAAGAAAGTTTTGTGATATTATCTGTTCTCCTTTGTAAGAGAAAATTTTTGTGTCTATATCTCATACTCTGAGTAACTACTTTGAAGATAATGGTACACAATATATTAACTATTGTTATTCTCTTAGTATTTAGTTATGAAATTTTCTTTTATTTTGTCATAAAATTCAAAAATGTGAAGAAAAAAATATTGAGGATATAGCTCAGTGCAAAAGCCCTGACTTCAATCCCCAGTACATATTGGGGAAAAAAGTAGAAAAATAAGGAAATAAAACATTTTTTTGATTCTGCTCCTCTTTCTCTCCATATTGTAATCTAGCCTAAATCCGGTTTATACTCCTCTACTCTTATATTCTAATGTATCCTTCTCTCACTATGACATTTCTCCTTCCTCTCAATAGATCGGAGTTCAAACTTAGCTCCATTATTTGTCAGCTTCAGCAAGTCTCAAATAGCTTCCTCCCCTGTAAAATGGGTAGAATAATGCCTTCCTTATCTATTCCTCAAGTGGCAATCACTTAAACAATGCATGTGGATGGTTTATTATATAAAGATTAGCTCTTAGGACTATTACCAAATTCAACTTAAGCTTTCACTGACACTTACTGAGTGCTTAGTGTTTTGCAAGCATTCTTAAAAGATCTTACAGCATCTCTCCCTTTATCTCTACCACCCCCAACCCCAGCAGAGTATCTCCTCTTCCATAAAATACACCTAGTATTTTCTCTCGCCATCCAAAGAGCCCATTACCTTGACTAATGGCCTTCGCATGCCAGGATAACCACCAGTGCCAACTATGAAAGAGCTTTTCCAGGTCCAAAACAAAATAATTAATAATACCACCACCAGCAGCAGCAACACAAACATCAATAAGGTTTTCCTTCATGAAGCCAAATTCATTAAATTTAAATAATTTCCATTCTTTTAAGGTTGTCTCTTTTTTTGTTAAAATATCCCCTCCCTTTTTAAAGACTGAAGGGTGATGGGGATGATGTTAGTGGGGGATGATCATGATACTTTGTTGTTGTTCTTATGAATGCCCTTTTTGGCAAATTTTTTTAATGAATAGCAATATTATGTGTTCTCCTGTAATTAAAAAAAAAAAAATCGTACTAGGTCTATGAAGTCCACATTTCTGTGTGTCCCAGTCCACCTTCCCTGACATCACTGAATAGAGGATGGGGGTCTTACTATGTGCCATTTAGCCAGTTCTTTGCTAAAACCATCCACTGGCTCCTGTTATTAACATCAAAACACTCGGCAAGCAGCTTTTAATCTGATCTCTGTCTCCTTCCCAGTCCTCTGTCCCCAAGCCCCGCTCAAAGGCTGTCCTTCATGTCTTGGAAGGTCCTTGAACTCTTGGAGCTCCATTCTGTTCAGTCTTTACTCCTGGGAGGCCTCAGCTAGGAATCCCAGCTCCTTGTCCCTCCTTTCCTGCCTTGCCCCTCACTCTAGCCAGGGTTTACTCATCCTCCTGGCCAGCTCAAATGTCACACCTTCCGCTTTTCAACCTCTGACCTTCCCCCACAGAATTTGTTTCCCGTCACAGATCTAAGATAGTGCAGTGTACAGAGACAAGTTAAATGGCTTCCCCAGAATGAATGACAGAGAGAGGACAAAAACCCCAGATTTCCTGATACATAATGGAAAGGTCTTTACTGAATCTCCATGCCCAAATAAGGTTTTCATATTGCGGGAGAAGGGTGGCGTGGGATGCAGGTGAGGGAAAGAAAGCAGGATTTCTCTGCTGCTCCTCTCCTAACTCTCTCTCTAAGCCCAACGTCATAGGGAGACTTGGCATTAGGAAATTATGATTGCTAAATTAAACATAAACCCATCTGTATCCTTGAGGAGAGAAAAAAAACTATGCCTTTCTGAAAATGAAATCTACCTCCTATTTGTACATATTACAAGGCCTATAAATGTCACCTCCTCATGTCCTTCCACCTGCTGCTTTCTGTAGGACAGGAAGCAGTGATCCCCTCATAGACCAGTGAGGCAGAAAAACTCCTAGGGCCACCAGACACTGTCTGTAAACTGGATGGTGGGGCCCAGCTGGTTCCCCTGTGTGGCACCAGCAGCACTGTCTCTTGGAGCCCTTTAGCTCCTCTGTCAACAGGGTCCTTTGTTCAAAGGGAAATGCAGGCATTCAGGCAATCAGGACACTCAGGTCCTGGGAGTCCAGCTCCCTGGGAAAGCTTCCTGAAGAACTTGCTCCCTCCCTCAAAGATACTGACAGCACTTACCTAAAGGATGCTGATGGGCCATTTTTAATAATGGATATTGCGTTAGGAAAACCCCAACGATGTGAACTAATGATCAGCTATTGATGCCCAATCCTGATGCTTAGTCTTAAAGCAATGGGGGGAATTGTTTCAGTGGGTCCAAAATGTTTCCTATCAAGGAAGCAAAAAGGCACTCAAAGAATTTTCCTTCAGATACTTTTCCATAGGAAATTTTCAAACAATGCCCAGCTTATAGAAACAACACCCAAAACAAAACTCCTGCCCTATGCCTGCTCAGATCTCTGACCAGCTTATTCTAGAGTGAACCTGAGATGGGAAGTCACTTGGGCTCAGAGGCAAGCAGCATGACTCATTAGTTTATTAAAGTTGAAATAAACACAAAGAAGCAAGTGCCTGAAGAAACAATAGGAAACCTGAATGGTTTGTCTTCTGGAGAGCATGAGTCCTCATTTGAGCAGCTTTGGAATCCTGCCTGATGGTGGGACATTGTTTGCCAGGGTCATTCCCAGCAGCTGGCATGACATCATACACCTTCAGTGCTCACTTCTGCCAGGAGAGGCCCCTGTGATTCTAGGTCTTTCCTCCAAGTGAGCCAACAGAGTGGTAACCATGAGGATGAGACAGGGCAAGGCCAAAGAAAATACCATGGTGACCGGATTAGGAGTCATGCAGCAGGGTTAAAGCAGAGAGAAATCTAACACCAAAATGGGTAAATGAGGCCACCCATTCTCCTAACCCTGTTCATAAATGGCAGAAAAATTAAATGAGGATGAGGGGCTAATGGTTATTGCAGTAAACATGGGAGGGGTAGGACAGGAAAAAATGGGGCTGTGAAAACAGGCCGCTGGTTGAGTAATTATACAGTATTTACTACTAGTAAAAATTAGGAATGTCGGTGAAGAATAAAGTTGTTTAATTAGAAGTTAGAGCTGGACCTACTTGCCCACCTAAAAAGAACAGCCACATTGGGGTGATAAAGCCTTTGAACTGTGTCTAAGTGCCAGTGCTGTTTACTTTGAGGAAGGAAACTGTCAGTTCTGTTTGGCCACAATGAGCCAACCACAATGCCTCTGATGGATCTGGGACCAGTAAGAGGGGCATGTCAAACAAGAGGGTTATCACAGGATTAGATTTAGGAAGACAAAAGTCCTCAGGAGACTGGCTGGCACTCACTGTTGGCTGTGAAAGTCCAGGCTGCTGAGTAGTTTTGCTTAAGGGTAAACCCCACATTCTAAGGGACCAAAGGCCAGTCACAAACACACTGTTGGTGACCATTTTCAGGAAATCTAGATTCCCCTCCACCCCAACCTTTTAGATGATGATTTCTTCCTCCATGTAACAAATCTTATTCACTCTTCAGGGAGAGAGACTCATGCACAAACTGAATGTGTTCATATGCTTATTAATAATCAGGGCCAGGAGAGTTTGCTTGAATCAAGGAATTTCCTTTACAATGATTTAAATCTTGCTAAGAACCAGAGAGGAAAGCAGTTTTTTGAAAGTGTACCCTTTTTGCTCCTGAAAGCAAATGTAAAGTAAAGCAAATAGGTAAAGGGAAAAAATAAAGCAAGTGCATGGAGGAACTAACCCCAAACATGTATGGACACAAGATCTGGTAAAGTCCTTTCCAGAGCTTTCTATAACACAAGCATATGCAATTTGGAAAATGAAGAGTTTCATTAAAGGTTAAACATGCTTCAGTCACTAGCACACAGTGTAATTTTTTTAAAAAGCAGAATTCAAGAAAAAGACAGACAGTTTCTTCATTTGAAAAAATTTTTTGCCGGCTAGCTCATGAATCAGATCTTATACCTCGAAAGAGTTCACTTGCTTCAAAGCTGCTGATAAAGTGATAAAGTATCTCAGGTGTAATGACTTATTTTCCTCTAAGAATATGCTCAGCCTTCAATATGGTGATCATGTGAATACTGCAAACTGCTTTCCCCTCATATCATCTTGCCAATAAGTAAGAGAGACTACTACTTTTTAAAAAAAACAGACTTTTAAATATTCTGTTGAGCCTTAGATTTATTTTGCTCAACTTTGTAAAAACTCCTGCCCTCTTTCTATAAAAATCTCTTACCTTCCTCTGCTGAGATTCTACTACTCCAGTTTGTTGAGAAAACATCCTCAAGGAAAGAATCATTTCTTCAGTTCAAGTCAATTTCCTACAGATTTATTTTTTGTTATCTGTACTAGGAAAACAATATTTTAAAACTTTTTTTCAATTAAGAAATTCTGTATTAAGAATAAACGCTTCTCTAAAAAAGTACTGATGAAGATATAAAAACATCAAAGTCCTTGTATAACACTGATACAAATACAAATTGGTGCAGCCCCTAAGGACAATAGTATGGAGCTTTTTTCCTTTTTTGGTACTGGGGATTGAACTCTGGTCCTTACACTTGCATAGCAGGCGGCGAAACCACTGAGCTAAATCCCTGGCCCAAAAGTATGGAGCTTTAGGGGAAGGTATCTCTGTGGTAGAGCATTTGCTCAGCGTGTGAAAGGATCAGGGTTCAATCCCCAGTACTGTAAAAAAATAAACAATAGAACTACCACATGATCCAACAACCTCACTTCCAGGCATATATCTAAAAGAATGGAAATCAGGTTCTTGAAGAGATAGCTGCACTCCCCAAATGTACAACAGCCAGGTTGTGGAAACAACCCAAATGTCTACCGTGAGATTAACAGATAAAGAAAGCACAGTGTGTACATGCAGTGGGATGTTATTCTGCCTCAAAAAAGAAGAAACTCATTACTTTCTGCTACAATGATGATGGGCTTGGAGGACATTGTACCTTTCATTATCATGAAATAAGCCAGTCTCAGAAACCAAATACTATGTGATTCCACTTACCTGAGGTGTCTAAAGCAGTCAAACTCACAGAAGCAGAAAATAGAATGGTGGTTGTCAGGGGCTGGAGAAGGGAGAACAGGGAGTTAGTTACTTCATGGGTATAAACTTTCAATTATGTAGATAAGTTCTCCAGTTCTGTTGTAGAGCACAGTGCTTAGAGTTAATAACACAGTAGGGTGTACTTAAATATTTTTTAAAAGAATAGATCTCACATTAAGCATTCTTACAAAAAAAAACCAAATTAATTTAAATTTTAAGAAGAACATACAGAAATTTTTAGAAGTGGTGGATATATCATTACCTCTATTGTGTGGCTGCTATCATGGTTACATGCATATATATACGATAACCAAGTTGCATACATTAAACATGTGCAGATTTTAATATATCAGGTGTATTTCAATAAAACTGCTTTTTTAAAAAGGGTACATGTTTCTCCAAACTGAACATTCAAATATGATAGTGTTGCTCATCCCCAAACCCAATCCAAGTTGGGAAATCCTCCTTGGATTAATTGCTCTTCCAAAAGCACCCACACTTGATAAAGATGACCTTTGGAGATTTAACCATATTGAAATTTACAGTGGGCTGCAGGAAATCGCCATGATTTGGGTGACAATGTGACAGAAGTTCAGCAACAGAGCTATAGTTTTTTTTTTCTTTTAGATTCTTTGATGGTTTCCAGTCCTATGCATAAAAAGCTGTTATTCAGCAGCATGTCATAAAATGAGTGAAATTTGCTGTTCATCTTTTTTTAGTAGTTGATGTCCTCTTGGGGCTCTAATCTCAGTAACCTTGTCATCTTAAACCTACTCTTAATGACATAATGATCTCAAGATGTCGCTTTCTTTCTCATGGCCCCAAATACACACACCTCTGCATCTTTATCAGACCCAGTAGTTCCCTCAGCCCTTCAGGGCAGTTAAGAATTTGACAATCTATTCTTTGGTAATAGAAAAGAACCCAGCGACATTTCATTATATACTTTAATTATACCACAGGGACTCCCTAACTGAAGTCTTTGAGTCCTAAAATCATAATGGGAATTTGATGACTCTATTCAGTAGTTCAAAGAGCCTCTTAGCAGTAGTTATGTAGCTTTTGAAGAAGATGCATAATATAACTAAACCATTAACCATATTTTTAAATAAATTAGTTTATTATTTCTTATTGTCATCTGCTGTTTGGCAAATACTGCTCTCATTGTTGTACATTCAATTTTATTTGCTTCTGAATAATGAAAATAAGGAAATGAATGATTACTTCTTGCAAATGGATTTTAAATGTTTACATGCAGATTTGGCCACTTAGAGAATGGTCTCTTGACTCTGTGAAGTTGGTTCTCTGGGAAGAAGCATTGGAAGTAATACCACTATTGAGGTAAGAAAGCAAGGTGGCTCTCCACACCCTATTCCTGTCTCCAGTCTATGAGACTAGATCATTCAGTGTGGAGCTCCATGGGACAAAAGATGCTCTCTATTTAATCAGATATAAAATTATTTGAAAAGTTGGGTTGGGAGTTTGTAAGTAAGATGTCATTTTAACAGTACTTGTTGTTGAAAGCTGGAATCCTCTATTCTGGTCCATTGTGATGTGGCCCACGTGATGCTTAGTCCATCCAGCACCCAGCTGAACCATGGGACCTGGTACAGCTCCAGCACTGGAGGAATGATTGACCTATAGCAGGTTCGTGGATGCATATGCCATGAAAGACCTAGTGTTTGCCTAGAATCTGAAAGTGACAGAACCCCATGCTGGCCACAGTGGGCAGGAATCAACAGAGAGGTCCTGAGCTGGGGTAAGATCATAGCTTTGTACAACTTCATGTCTCCATGAGAAGGAACCAAGGGGAGTCTAGTGGGAAAGTCAGAACACTCTGTGGTCCTGGGAACTCTTTGCTCTCACTTTCCTCCCCCCAGTGTCTGATGTGGGGCCATCAGGTCTAATCTTACCATGACCTTGACCTCAGGTCAGGTCAGGTCAGGTCAGGAGCTCAGAATTCCTTATTCTCAGATTCTAATTTGGCTCCTTGAGTTCATCTATTCCCCCTGACCTGGGCGCTGACTCATCTCTCACCTCCTCAAAGAACATGGCTGCATCAATTCTCTCCTCTCTTCCCACAATCATTAAGATTTTCTCCATTATTAGTTTAGCATCCAAAATGCTATTTCTTTTGCTTTAATAAAGTAATAACAACGTACTCCACTTGTGACCTCATTTGTACCTCTACCTTCCTTGCCCATTTCTATCTTTCCCTTTACAGCAAACTTCTTGAAATTTTGTGCTTGCTCTTCACAAATTCTCTTCCTCCTTTTCCTCTTGCATGTTTTTACCCCATCACTCTCCATGGAAGCTACTTTATCAAGGTCACCAGTGACACCATGTTACTAAATCCAATCATCAATCTTCAGTCCTCATCCTTTTTGACTTATCAGTAGCATTTGACACAGTTCATTATCTGCATCATGTTTTCCCTTGCTTCTCAACATTTCTCTCTCTCTCTCTCTCTCTCTCTCTCAATAGTGGAGTGTCTCAGGGTTCAGTTTCTGGACATTTCCACTTGCCCACTTGTACACATTCTCTGGGTAAATTCATTTAGGGTTCTTTTGTTTTGTTTGTTTTGTTTTGTTTAGGTGGTGCTAGGAATTGAACCCAAGACCTTTGCAGTGAGCTACATCTGCAGCTCCTCGACCCCCTCACACTTCTTTTTTGGAGACAAGTTCTTTTTTTTTAAGTCACTAAGTTGCCCAGGGTGGGCTAGAACTTCCAATCCTCCTGCCTTAGCCTCTGAAATTGCTAGGATTATATGCATGCACCACTGCTTCTAGCTAGTTTTACATTTTTTTAAATCTTATTGTATTGGTACATTTTAGGTATACAATATAATGACATTCATCATTAGAAATTTGCACCTTTATATAATCTCTCTTGGTTCTCATTTTTTCCCCCTTCCCCTGCCCTCCTTTCAACCCCTCCATCCCTCCCTATTTACAAAGACTTTGTTTCCATTTTCTCATATTAATTCCATTCCCTTCTTTCCTTTCCCCTACCCCTCCCACTTCCCCTCCCCCTTTGCCCCTTTTCTTCCTGTTTCACATTATCTATTCTACCTTTTAGTCCTTATTTACACTTTCAGTTTAATTTTACATTTTTAAATATCATCTATATTCTGGTGAATTCCAACTTTATAGTTCCAATCCAAATCTCTCATTTTAATCCAACTGCCTGGTGTATTTCCACTTATAGTCCTAATAGTCATTTCAAACTTCACATGTGCAAAATTGAGCTCTTGACATCTTCCCCAAAACCTGCTCCTTTGGCAGTCTTGCCTCCTTCTGCTAATGTTAACTCCATTCTTACTCCTACTTAGACCGCACCACTAAACACACGCACTGGCTCTTCTCTTTTACACCTTTTCAAGTCCTGCCTGACCAACTTTGTTGTCTCCATGCTTCCACCCTGCTCTAAGCCAATATTATTTCTTGTCTGGACCATTACATTGGTCTTCCATGGACCTTTGCTTCTACCCCTCCCCCTTTTCAAGTCACATTATGTTACTGCATTCTTCAAAATCATCTAATGACTCCTCATCTCAACCAAAGTAAAATCTACAGTCCTTGCCATGATCACCGAGGCCCTACTAGACAAAGTTCTCAGTCCTTTCTCTGATTTATTTCCTTCCTGTTCCCTCCTACCCATTCCAGCCACATCAACTCCATCTCCTTCCTAACGCTCCCCTGTGGGCTTTGCTTTGGCTGTTCCCTCTGCCCAGCACGCTCTTCCTTTACGTTGTTGTGTAACTAATTCCTCTGTCCTTCAGCTCTCTACTCACAATGACCCTGTGTGTAACAAAGCTTGTCTCGGAAATCAAGCTTCAGATTCTAACCTCTGCCAAAGTAATTACTATCCCCTTCCTGCTTTGCCTTTTCCTTGATCATATGTTTTACTAACATCCTATATGTGTTTCCGTACTTGTCTTGTTTATTGTTTTTCTTCTCATCTACAATGTTAGTTCAAAGAGGGCAGGATTTTTGTCTCTTTTGTTCATTTTTGAGATCCTGCACTTGGAATAGTGCCTCAAATACACTAGACCCTCAGAATATTTATTAAATATCTGTCACTTGTCACTTCCCTTGTACTACATTTTATTTATCATCTTTTAAAGATTATGTGTTGTCTTTCTAAATACTACAAGCTCTTTGAAAGCAGGAACTACTCAATTTTTACTTTATTTTTTTCTACAGTACTAGAGATTGAACCCAGGGCCTTTTCACTGAATCACATAGTCAGCCCTTTGCATTTAACTTTAACATTTTTGAAACAAGGTCTCTGTAAATTTATAAGCCCAGGGTGCAATCTTCCTGCCTCAGCCTCTCAGAGTGCTGGGATTACAAGTGAGTTTTCTTTTTAATCTTCCATAGTACTTTGTAGCATATTCATAATGTATAGCACATAAATATTAAATTAATCAACTGACGAACTCATTGATAATATTCTTATTAAATAAGTAGCAGAAAGTTTAGGATAGCTTAACTGGTTCATAGAAATAAATCAAAATTATCTGCAAAAAGGAGCAATCATATTTATACATATTACATTGAATAGTTAGGGGCATCAAAGCAGACATTAGACTTCAGAGCTCTACAAAACGTCATGTTTGTTACAGTGTAATATGAATCAAGCAGAGTCTTTATCAGAATGCATGACTGCAAACCATAGTTAGGTCAGCCTGTCTGAGTTCCATGAGCACAGCCTCTCCCTGATGCTGAGCAACTCACATGTTGAAGCTAATGCCGGGAATGAACCGCTGTGGCAGGAGGTTTGGTGAGATGGTTTCTGGGAAGATGGTGGAAGGTCCTTCACAAGTTTTGCTAAGAGTCCAAACTTTTAAGTTAGAATATGGGTCTCTGAGTTTGAGTAGCTTCTAATTTGGTCTCAAACAAAAGAAAAAGAGTGGCAAAGTTTCCTAAATCTACTCCACTTAACATATTAAAAAAAGAGAGAAAGAAAGGAAAAGGTCAAGATTTGAGGGATTTGTATGTTTGGATATACAAGAAGACAAAGGAAGTCAGCACAATGATGTGCAAATCTAGAAACAACAGAGAAACAAAGCCCTGCTGGCTTACATAAACCTTGTCCTGGGCGTGCTCTGGGAGGAACGAAGGCTTGTCTTCTGGGCTCCCTGCACATATTTTTCAGTAGCTGACACAAGCATATTATTCTTGTGAATATTTGTGCCTTTTACCAGTTTTGTTCTCTGTCTGTGTTTCTCTCTGTTGTCTCTCTGTTGAATCTGTGTGTCTGTGTGTCTCTGTCTCTGTCTCTCTGTCTTATACACACACACACACACACACACACACACACACGGATGTTGCAAAAACAATACCTACTGACTTGATTTGGGATATATGTTTTGACAGAATACTTTCTTTTTGGTACCAGGGATCAAACTCAGGACCTTGCACTTTCAAGGCAGGCTGCGGAAGCAATGAGCTAAATCCTCAGCCCTTTTAATGCTAGTTCACATCTTCGGGGATCTCTTCCTTCATCTTTTTCATGAGGGCGGTGGTACTTGACTCTCATAGCTTCTCCTGGAAGCCGCTGACCCTCACACCCCAAGGCACCGTACTCTGCAGTGTACATCCTGCTGCATTTCTTCAGTTGCTTCTAAACACAGGTCTCCTCCCTCTTCTGAATTGAAACTTCTAATTAAGGGAAATTCAATAATTTGATCCAATAAACATAACACTTCCTTGGTATTTATAAAAACAGAGGCAAAGCATGATATAGTACTTAAACGAAGAACTCTGGCATCACACTTTTGGGATTTTAATCCCCATGTAGCTGTGTGGGTACTGTGGGACCATGGGTAGTCCATTTGTCTATGGCACAGAGAAGCTGGTATGAGGGTGTGTTATACACAGAAAGCCCTCGGGAGAACATTCTGGCATAGAGCGATCTTTGTATAAGTATTTACTACTTGTACTCTCTGTGACTCTTATTTATACTGCTAGTAATACTGAATGTCCAGGGCACTTCCAGCTCTCTACCTAGAAGCCCAGGGATTTCATTATCCTTCCCACCATCCCTCCCTTAAGTGTGTCTCTGTGTATACATGTCACACACACACACACCTTTCCCTAAGATTCATTCACATTGTGCTTCAACCCAACTTCAGAACACACTGCCTGAGAATTAGGACAATCTTCTACTTACCTGCAATAGTACAATCACACCCAGGAAAATGTATAATCCCATAACATAATCTGTTAAAATACCTAGTCCCTATTTAAATGCCCCATTGCACCAGGAATTTAAAAAAAAACTCTTTTCATGCATTGCCTTTGGTTCATTTGGCCCCTCCAAAAAAGTTTTCTTAGTACACTTTCCTAAGTAGAATCACTAATCCAGAGAAATGAGGGGACTCCTGGCTCAGCTATCCTGATTATTTCTGCTGCTCTCTAGGCCACCTGCAGGAACATCTGCTGCGGTTTCTGATGGTTGCACTGCCATTAAGCAAAAGCTCACTGGAAAACAGTCACCTCTGGGAACCAGTAGCTACCCTCTCACTGCTGACATTTTTCTGTCGTTTTCTATTCCTTTGTGCCCTCATTATTTTGGCTTCCTATTTTTTATTGTTATGTTGGAACTCTGTTCCTTTCTCCTTTCTGCTGCCCTCCTGTCCTGGCTCCTGGCCTCCTTTCCTAGGGACAGCCTAGCCATCCACAGCATCCCGTCCCTCCCGAAGCTCGCACTTGCTCGCTCTGACGTCCTTGGTCTTCCACGTCCTGTGTCTGAGCCAGGACTGAACCCTTCCCTGCTGACTGAGGTCGAGTGTCCTCACCCCAGTTCTTGACCCTGCTGAGCTCACAGTCTAGGAGCCAGGGAGAGGAAGTCTTTATTTTGGCCTTCTAGATCATCAGAACCTGTGCAATTAAATGACCTTGTTTTAACCATTACCTTGTAAAGACCCACATTCTCCAAATGCTTCTGAGCCACTTTCAGTTTGCATTTCCCCTTGTGACTGAAAATTTCCAATGGCACATTGGATGAGGTTCCCCGGAGGAAAGGCTTGGGTTTGTCCTCTCTTTGGGGTCACAGTGTTATCTGCTGACACAGTCCACAGCCTCATAAAAATTGTCAAATCACAAAGTACAGAGACTGCCCAGGAGAAACACCCATTAAGCATCACAAGCTTGATTTTTACAGCTACTAATAACTTCTCCTTTGTTTGCCCAGAGCTCCGCTCACAGTTCAAACAAACAAACTAATACTTTAAGTCAGCCTCACCTACAAGCTTGCTGTGTGACCCCGGAGAAGTTGCTTAACCTTTCTGATTCATATTTTCTTTCTCTGTTAGGCCAAAACCAGTCAGATCATACAAATCACTAGATAATAAGGCCTCTTCATAGCAACTGATTTGTTAAAAAAAAATTTTTTTAAATCTCTAATTCTTGGCTCCAAATATATACCTAGAATCAGAGACAACGTACAGTTACTGCTAATGGGCAAGTTTTAAAAGATCGAATTTCTAAAAAGAAGCCACTCACCTAACCATGTAAAACTTTCCTCAGGTCCAAAGGTCACAAGAGGAGCTTTAGCTTTCTGCAGGATGCAAGCTGAAATAAGTTGGACAGGAAAAGGAAATTTTTCTTTTAAATGTCATATAATCATCATTGTGTGGTCAAAGTAAATGTTTTAATGTGAGTCTTATTGCATCAAGAATATCAATAACACTTAAACTCTAATCCAAAAGTTTCTATCATTTTCCCTAAGGGATCTCATTTTCTCAGGATGAATTTATCTAGTCCGATAAGCATGTCACCAGTTGAGATGTTTTAGTCCTGGGCTTCCAACATTGGAAAGCTAGGTGTGAGCTGAGTGTGCATTTATTTCACCCCTCAGTCTTCTGAGCTCTGGAGCAATGCCTTCTCGCTGTTTTTCATAAGAAAAAAGATGAACCCTTTACCTGGGTTCACAGGCCAAGAGTTCTGTGCTCTCTCCTTTCATGGTCTGGGAGCAGCCGTGAAACAGCCCAGGGTAACAGACCTTCTCTGGGCATCTCCTGCCTATGGCCCTGTGACCCCTTCTCCCCTCCCTATTCCCACTGTTTGAGAAAAGTTGGAAGGCTCCAAAGACTCACTCAGGGTCTAGAAAGCTTAAAAAGTCTGAACAGGGCATATTTTCTAAATAAAGAACTTGAAACTCTAAATTCTCAGTGACTACATTACTTCCCTCTATTTTCAAAAAGCAAAGAACAATATTTTATCTTGCAGTTACAGTAACATAAATAACAATGTTTAGAGAAAACTTTCTGCAAATGTCTAAAAGCCAAAGCGTCAGGCTAGGTCCTTGCTAGGCCTAAAAGAGAATTAGGGGAAAGTCAGAGATTTCCTGCCTTTGTAATGAGTTTACTAATTAAATCTTAATTGTAAACCAAGCTGAGCAAAATTTAAATGAACTCGTAGTGCCAGAAGCCAGGTTATTATGATGGAATTGTTTATAAGGACAGGAAAGTGACTTTCTAAACATCAAATTCCTGTGCGTTAGCCAAGACCCAGAGGAAGTCCCCATGTAGAGAAGCACAGAATGTAGTAGAATAAGTGACATGAACCTGGAGATAATTAAATGACACCAAGATGTCCTGAGTCCCCTGAATTCAGTCATTGCCAGAGGCTTCTTCAGCCATTTCTGGGACAACCAATGTATTTTCTCCTTTCACAACAAACAAATGTTCCAGCCATTTTAGCAGTGTTCTAACTCCAGTGGAAATGGGAATTCCTTTGCTTTGTAAAGCCTGACTGCTCTACTGAAAAATAAGCCTTGCAAATATAGTGAAGCCCAAACACACTTGGAAGAAACAAAGTACCACAATAAAGGGTAAAAACCAAAGTTGATTGTATTTCCCCCGGTACTATTCAGGGGATTCTAGGTAGGCTGTAAAATAAATCAAAACAGAACTCATGTGGCTAAGTACGTGGTTAAACATAATTTATTTGTTATAAGATTAGGAGACTGAATTTTCCAAATGCTCCTGTCCTGCTTTGTTTGCTTGGTTTTTTACATTCTCTCATTTAAAATGAATAACTTCCCTTACAGTCTTTCCTTTTAGAGGCATTTATTTACAGACAAGTTCATATATATATATATATATATATATATATATATATATATATATATATATATATTGATCATTGTATTAGTCAGCTTGCTGTGACCAAATACTTGACATACACAACTTAAAAGAGGAAGGCCTTATTGTAGCTCACGGTTTCAGAGGCTTTAGTCTGTGGTTGACTGGCTCCAAGGCAGAAACAACATGATAGAAGAATATGGCAGAGGAAAGCTGCTCACCTCTCTGGAAGCAGAGAGAGCAAGGAAGAGCCAGAGGAGAAGGGGCCAAAGACAAGAATATAGCTTTCGGGTCATGTCCCCCATTACCCACTCACTTTCCATCCTCCTCAACAGTGTGCCCAGCTATGAATTCATCAGTGGATTAATCCATTGATGAGCTTATTGCTCCCATGTTCCAAAAGCCCCACCTTTGAACACATGAGCTTTTTGGGGGGACATGAGCCTTTTAGAGGACATGAGCCTTTTAGGGGACAATAACACCATAACAGCCAATAAAATCCTCCATTGATCTCATTTGCCATTGGAAATGATTCTATGTCTTAGATTCCCTGAAGCGTACTCGAGACCCTAGAGATATGTCATACATCAGAGATCACATGAGAAATAGCCCATTCTCACCCTAAAGAAATGAGATTAACAGAAGACATGCCTGACACCCATGATCCAAAATTTGGAAAGCTGGGTAACAGATTTCTTAGCTAACAGGTTTCCTCTCTAAGGAAATGACTGCAGTGCATGTTGGGAAGGATATTCTATAGAGTAAGGGATTAAAATGAAAGAGGCAGTATAATTCTATGACATATAATATAACATATATAATCATAATATAATTTATCCTATTCATCTATATAAATTCCAAAAGGCACAATAACCTTAAAATTAAATTAATGAAACTAAATAAACTTTGTGACTTTTTTTCCTTCAAAATTCTTCTTGGACCAAAGTAAGAGAAGCTGCCCTCAGAACAAAGCAGGACACTGGATGAACTGTGTGATCAAGCATCACCATCTAAATGCTTGGTGTCTCTTCATCAGATACAGGGTTGCTCAGAAGTCTTAAGACCAAGAAGAGCCACATGAAACACAGATAATATGTCTCCACTGTTCATGGGATTTAATAGGGCTTAAAGAAGGAATTGGGCATACACAATTTTTTATTAGTGTTATTATCATGTGATAATCCAGAAGCAAAGAAAGCAAGAAAATCATCCTCTGGAGAACCATAATATACAAGCCTATTACATCTCTGATTTCTTCTTTTTTTGGTACTGGGGACATCTCTGATTTCTTTAAGTCATTTTTTTCCGTTACCTTCACAGAGAATTTTTAACTGCATAGTATTTATTTATTCAGTAAACTTAAATTGTTTTTATGGATCTTCTCCAAACTTCCCAGTCATTGTTCTGTTTTGTCTTGTTTTCTTTTGTTTTTAGTAGGAGCCAGCCAGGGACTAAATGTAGATTTACATAATAAAACCTCATTTCATCTTCAAAATCTTTTGAGGCTATTTGATATATGGCACAGTACCTCTTTCAGAAATGTCACTTTGCTTTAGCTGTTTCTATCTGCAAGGTAAACGCTATGCTAATCACAAAATAAAAATTAGAATGTTTTCAAACTTCCTGCTGTGTGGGCTGTGACCAGTGGTGGCTTCAACAGAAAAGCTTGATTTGGGGCCACTGCTTCCCATTAGAGTGATCTCTGAGAGAAAACAAATGTAGAATTTTGACTTGAGTTATAGATCAAAACTTTGAAGACACATGGTGCTACTTTTGTTTGGAAGCTGTTGGATGTATTTTTGGTTTGTCCTTTTAAACTACTGGGCAGCAAAGATCTTTCCCTTACCCTCTCCACCACTGCCAATGCCATGTCAACAACTAAGCTGACCTCAAAGACATCTAATAGGGATGAGCTAACTCTGGGAATCCTGAGATCCATAGATTCTCAGATCCTTGTTGCTGGGTCGACTTTAGAGGGCTTTAGCTTAGGCTCTCATCATTTTACAAAAGGCAAAGGAGAGATTTGACTGGCCCAGAGTCTAACTGCAGCCTGGTAGTCTAGCACACCCAGAATCTGAGCTTGGGTGTCATTCCACCAAAACTTAAGTCTTTGTGCTTCTGCTAGTTGGACAGCTTTGTCAGTTTAAAGAGAACGTGGCCAGACTTAAGTACACTATGACAGGTGTCAAGAGGCCTCAATTACTGAAAATATATTTAATATGGGCCAGAATCCAATTTCCTAAAGCATGTAAATTACCCTCACTGAAGTACCTATAAACATAGACTTATAAGGGCTTCTTTCATTTTTTGGTGAATGGAGAAATTGGTGAGTTTCAAGAGTTCACAAATTATTTACTGCCTTAGTGCCTTGTATAGGTTTAAACCTAGAAGCCAAAAGTAATAATAATGTGTGTACAGTAGAGCCCTTTTGTTACTACCTACACAATTCATTATACAGTTATCCCCAAAAGCCCAGAATTAGACAGAGAACCCTACTCATTTTTATTCCAATGAAGTGGCCAGGCTCCAGTGTTAACAGGTGAACAGGGATGGCATAGGAAAATCTGACATCAAATTTTTTTGAGACTTATTTCATTAAAAATGGAATTTTTCCCAATTAGGCTTCCTTTTTACCTTGGAAATGGATTTCCGGGAGGTCAAGCGATAACCTAAGCTGGACTCAAAAGTGCTATTAGTCTAGTGGAAGCGAGACGTAAAGCAATTCCAGCTTACCAGCTAAAGGTCAGATAAGTGCCAGTGACAAGTTTCACAGCTCAGTGTAACACTCCATTGCCGAATGGCCACAGGCCACAAGGTGTTGTGATTGTCCACCTTGTCCCAGACTAAGCCACAATGTCTAATTTGATTTCAGAAGAAACGTGAAGTTTCAGAAATCTCAAAACTCTCCCCCCCCTTTTAACAAAGAAAATTATTGCTTTGGAAAACTAGATTGGGCCAGATTGGTTCACCCCATATTTCCCCAAGGGATGCTGACTATCATATTTTCCACCAAAAACTTGGTTTTGTAGCCCGCGGATTCTGGGCCATTCAAATAGATAAGGTGTCTGCGAGAGAGGAAATGGCAAAGGAAGGGAGCTGTCCTGTTCCACAATAATGTGAGGGAGGCAATGACCCAGGGCAAGTGATTTGGAGGTACCATTTGGGCGATGCCACAAAGAGCTCCTGGCAATTTCAGTCTTCCAGGTGCAGCCCTGAATCCCTGAGCTGGCTGCCATTCAGGTGAATCTTTGCCATCCCAGGAGTGCAAGATCAGGCCAGGACAAGCTTCAGATGGTTGGTGGAAAGACACTGAAATAGACATAACCAATTCTCAACTAGTAAACTGCAAGAGCAAGAAATCCTGCTTGTTTGCTAATGGTTGCATCCCCAGAGCCAAGAACAGGATGTAGTCTATAGTTGACGGTTAATATATGTTTGTTGACAGAATGGTTACCACACTGGGGAGAAGCATGAAGCCAAGGATTTATTCCAGAAATAGCCTGTAAGTACAAGGAGAAATAAAAAAGAATCCTCTTATATTGGTTATGGGAGTGCAAATTGGTATATGCATGATGGAAAGCAATATGAAGCCTCCACAAAAAAATTAAAAATAGAATGAGCTCATGATTGACTAGCCTTTCATTGCCCTGCATAGATCTAACGGACGCAAAACCAGTGTCTCAGAGATGGCTGCCCTATGTGTTGTTGCAGCATCACTCACCTTATCCTGGGGCTGTGTCCCAATGTGCTTGCTCATCTGGCTGCCACACAACACACCATACACCGAAGTGTTTAAGCAACACAAGTTTGTTGTCTCATACTTCTGGAGGCTGGGAGTCAAGATCAAGCTCTAGGCAGGGTTGAAGTATTCCGTGAACCTCTCTTTGGTTCGCAGATGGCCACTTTCTTGCTACATCTTCACATGGTCTTTTCTCTGTGTGTATATCCCTCATGACCCTGAGTGTCCAAATGTCTTCTTTTGATGAGAACGTTGTTCAGATTTAATTAGACTCAAACCTCAAGGTCTCATTTTAACTTAATTACCTTTTTCAAGACCCAGTGTCCAAATATAGTCACAGTCTGAGACTCTTGGGGTAACATTCAACATAATGTATTTGAGATAACACATAATTCAGCCTGTCACAGCCTTAGCTGTTGCCTGAACCTGCTACCTCAGTTGCCTTTTCTGTTTCACCTTTAAGGTTCTCTATTAAGTGGTTAGGACTCTAACATATGAATTTGGGGCTATACTCTTCAGCCCATATCATTTGACCTTGAGGTCATTGGGTGCTAACCATTACTTTAAGACATTTAGCCTAGCTGCCTAATTTTATAAAGGAAGAAACATGACAATGAAAGAAGTCAAATAACTTGCCCAATATGACCTGACTGGTATGAAACAAAACCAAGGGACACATTTGTCACTACACACAGTATCGACAGTGATGTTCCAGGCAGTGAAAGGCCATCTGTGGTCATGGGAGGGCAAGAGTGGCCCAGATGAGTGCTATTATTGAGAGGCAGAGAAGCAAGGCGTTGCATTAGGGCTGAGGCTAGCAGCCCTTCCCAGTGAACATTCAAATCAAGCTTCATGAAAAAGCAACATCTGAATGGTGACCTAAAAACATGAGGAACTTCTTACCTTTGATCTCTTCTTCACCTACAGATTTACACTATTCGCAGTTTTACTAGTCTGTTTTCCATTGCTATAACAAAATACCAGAGGCTGGATATTTATAAAGAAAAGAGGTTCGTTGAGCTCACAGTTTCAGAGGCTGAAAGTCTGAGGTTGAACAGCCCTGTTGATTCAGTCTCTGAGCAGGACCTGCTAGCAGATGTCATCATAATGACAGAATCAATCACATGGTGAGACAGGAAGGTAGAGAGGGATGCAGGAACCAGACCTGGTGTGCATAACTCACTCTTGCAAAAACTAACTCAGAGTCCTATTAGAACTAAATTAGTCTTTCCCAAGGGCATACTCCTAATGACCTAATTACCTTCCACTAGGCTCTGCCTCTTAAAGTTCCATCACCTCTTAATACTACCACATTGGGGACCAAGCTTTCAATACATGAACACCCGGGAGACACTCTAGAACTCATAACCAAATCACAGCATCTGCCATCTGTACCACATCTCCCCCTGAAGCCCTGGGTCCTCCAGTCTAAAACTCCTTCCTCTTCCTTCCATGCCCTGAACTCCTGGGCAAAGACATCTCTCAATCATTGATCAGCTCTCTCAATTTTCTTGTCTCCCTTTCTCTCCATCTGTCTCCATTTCTCTCTTTTACACACACACACACACACACACACACACACACACACACACCCCTTCACTACCAGATATTAAATTTATTATATCAGTTAATCCTTCCAACCGTCTTTTGTTCCTATTTTACAGTTGAGGAAACAACTTTGGGTAGATTCATCATTGACCCAAGTAAGTGGTGAAAATTAGAATTAAACCTTGTGCTGTAATGATTTGCCAGCTTCCTTGGTGGTTCCTGGTCTGTTAAGGAGAGAAGTAGAAGGCCACGCACCTGTAATCCCTGCCACTTGGGAGGGATCACAAATTTAATCCCATTTTGTGTAAGTTAGTGAGGCCTCCTTTCAAGATTAAAAATACAATTTAAAAAACAATGTTTAGAGCTCTCTGAGTTTAATCCCCAGTACTGCAAACATAAGTTAAAGAAACAAACAAACAATGAAGGTTTTCCTCTTCCCCTTCCCTCACTTCCTTTAGAGGAGATAAGTCAATAATTGGTAAGGAAGTGAAGTCACTATTCACATGATCCGTGGCTCATGCCATCCCTGCAGCATTCTAGAAAGTGTCCTCAGGAAAATAGGTAAGCGTTAGTAATCAACCAAAAGCTTAGGAGTCTGAGGAAGGCTCTTGGGATCTCAAGGAATACAGAGTGTTTGGAAGCTCCATGGTCTCCTCAGTAAGCACCCGAACCCTGGCAGGCCCCACTCTCCCCAACCACTATTGACGCTGTCCTCTAGGACTCCAAGTAGAAGACACTACAGGCTTCCTTGGAACCCAAAGCCAGGGCCATTTTTCATTCACCATAAGGCTTTTCTGTTTACATTGCCTGTACGTGACACATGGCTTGCTTATGTTTAGGCTAGAAAACTCATAATGAAAGACAACATGGGTGGTACATTGAGGTCCTCAAAATCAGCAATTCTAATGCTGCAAAAGATAATAAGCAGTAGATAAAATTCCAATGCTCACTTGGAGATTCTTTTCCCTTGGTACTGGCTTTATGACAGCTCTTGAGGTACAGATGAGCTTACGTTGTATTCCTGTCAGAATGTGACACAGTGTTATGCTTACTGATTTAAACACTTATTAATTAATTAGCAACTTCTGTATTCTGTCTTGTAACTCCTTTTTAAAGAGTGGATAACCATATCAGACAGCTTTCTAACAACAAAAAGTTTATTCTATATATCAGAGTTAGTTACCTATTTTTGACCTCCGTTGAAGTCTGAAAGAAAAAAGTTGAAAATTTTGCTTTTAAATATTTGGAATTCTCTTGCAGCAATGTCACTTAACACACAAGAATGATGTTTGATGGCAAGATTTAAAAGCTCTTTGTCCCAGGTTTCGATTGGTCACCCAAACCTTCACAGATGTTGACTGTATTAAACTCACCCAGCCATCTTCTCTCCTCCTACTCCCTGGTTTAGTGACACTTCCTGTTTTCTCAGAAAACCTGGAGCAGTTGTCTGCTCTTTCAGTGCAACTCTATGCATTTGTCAAGAGTCAGCCCCAAAAGCACCTCCTCCGGGAAGCTTCTCTCATTCTCCACTCTCAGCTTCCTTTACCAAGTACACAACTTCTCGCTCCTTCAGCACTTGGCTTGTATCACTCTTACAACATGTAATTATTGCTCCTTTATTGATGAATATGAACAGCTTTGCTCTCTGTGCTATGCTGTGTGACCCATTAGAGGTGCCCACAGTGCCCACCGCATCCCTGATGCATAACAGATGTTCAGTATTTGTAACGTTGGTGGCTAAATCCATTCCAGCCTGGTACTAACACTTTGCTCTGCACAGTAGACATCTGGATGCACATGGCCAGATTAAATAAATGTTCCTCTCCTGGCTGAGAAGATCTTCAAGGGTTAAGGAAAAAAGATGTGACCACTTCAAATCCAGGAGGAGAGTGTCCAGGGGTCACAAAGAGTGGTGAGACATCCAGGAGCAATCCCACCGATGCTCTCTCCAGAGCACACCTGAACAGGTCTGTGAAGCCTGTGGCTAAATGGGTGGGCAGGGAGGAGTTTGGCTCCCAGACCTGCATCAGGGTGGAAGCATGCAGAGACAGCCCCCCGCCCTTCACCTGCGGAAAGTACCAACCAGGCATGAATCACGACTTCGCTGCAGCTGGAAGCCCTGCAGCCAGGCACCTAGTGTCTTCAGTCTGCTCCCGAAACCCCCTTCTCTGAGGAGCAGAGCGAATGCCAGTGCACTTTCATGGCCACAGTGAGAAACTGCAAGGAAACAAAAATGTAAGACAGAACAGGCCTGGGAAATTGGGCCTGGTAAGAGCTGTGGTTAGACCCTAACCACATGTTAATTTATCTGTTTCTAGAGCAATGAAGACTGGATTTTATAAAGAAAAGCTGCCATTATAAATCATGTTGACAGCCAGACTAACTTTTATTTTTGAGAAATAAATTCTGTATTTCTTTATATCTGGAAAGGAAGGAGAAAGAAAAAGATGGATAAATGGATAAGTAGGTAGATCATGTAACATGCAAAGGAGTTAACATAGTCTTTCGGAGGTAATAAGTTATTTTCAAATAAATGTAATGTTAAAAAGAAAGTTAAGTGACTGAATAACCATGGAAGTTCAGTATGAAAGGTGTATTGGAGTGGGCCCATGAAGTGTTTGACAGTCGTCAGTACCTTGTTCCAATATTGTGACTTTTCATTAAAAAAAAATAAAGAAGTACAAACTGTGTAACTTGCAACTTGATTTTTTAAAAGTTTTAAGAAATTTGAGTTTTTCAAGAATTTTATCCACCATCTACTTCCCATCAACACATACATTTTTACCTTAAAATTATCTGCCATGTTGCAGTACAAAACAAAAAACTAATTCTATTAATTCATCTAATCAGATCCTCCAGTAAATAATCATGCTACAGCCTGAAATCACCCTTTAAACTCTTTAAGTCCATTCTTTAAGTAGGGCATTTTAACATGAAAAACTGATGCATTTTCATATTGAAATGAATCAGCTATTAATTCTAAAGTGGTAAGTCTCAAAGGATTCTCAATTAGGATAAGCCTAAACAAGCAATAAATATTGAAACCTCTTTAAAATAATTCCCCAAGCTTTGATTTATAGAGATATCATAAATTGTCTACTATTAAAGTTATAGTAGCAATGGATATATAATATTAAATCAAATAAAACAGTTCTAAAATTGTTATTAGTTAATTAACTAAATGTCTATGGTTAACAGATTAGATGTCCTGATTATGCTTTTAAAAGTTGTAAGTAATAAAATGAAAACTTTTCCTAGGCCTAAACTTATTTTTCTTCCCAAATGAAAAAAATCAAAGAGGAAAAATATGTATTGTTTTGCTTATCTAGTCATTTTTACTTTTGTCATAATAGTTTATTCATGTAAATTCTTTTCAATAAGCACAATTTAATAGTGATTTTCTTCTGTACTCCCAAAGATCCTCAGGGAAAATGTGTGGGAATTCAATTTTATATTACATAAAATTATTCCCACTTAAAAAGTTTATCACCAACTTGCTGGAGAGTATGAGACAATATTTTCAGTTGACAATTTGGAAGTAATTTATAAAGTTTCAAGAAACACAGAGAAAAGGGGAGAAAACTATTCTGAGACTCATGTATCATCATAAACAACTTTTGTTTTATTTCTTTCTCTCTCTTTTGTTTTCCTCCCAAGTTCATCAAAGTGCGACAATTAAAATTGATATGTTTTGTGGCTCAAGAATGCCAGCCAGAAGCAGTGTATGAAACACTGTACAACAACTGATGCCAGAGAGGTCGAGAGCAACAAGCTTCAGCTCAGGCCTGGGATTCCCTGCCTGGCAGGAGTCACATGACCTATTGAAGCTGTCACCTTTCAACATCTTGTGCAATTTAAGCGGTACTAGCCACTTGCTGGCACAAGCGTCTTTCTTCCCTCCCAGCCTAGCTTCTTGAAAGAGTAGTGGAGAAACTCAAGCCACCATGTTTTCCTGCTTAACCTTCTGAACCCCGGCTTCCACTCCTGTTCTTCCTCTGAAATTTCTGGGTCCCCTGTCATAAATGGCCGGGTATAACAGACACATCTCAGTCCTTATCTTACCTCCCCTTTGGTGGCATGTGACACTGTGATCATACCCTCCTCCTGGAACCTGTTTTCCTCTTGGCTCCCACTCTGGCCACTATTTCCTCAATGAGTACCTGCCTCTCACCCAGTAAGTGTATTACTGGGCATCTACTGTGTATAGGAAGCAGTGCAAGATGTTAAGGTACTAAGACAAAGAAGTTAGCCTGTACCCTGGGGGAAATTATAGAGTTATTACATAGAACTCACTAACTTGACAGATTTATGTAGGGCTGGATATTCTCGTTGCAAAACCTCTCGCCTTTCCACTCCTCCATGGTTCACTTCTTCTTTTGACTTTGGTTTTCCTCAAAATAGCCTTCACATCTCTGTTCTCCTCTGATTACTCTTCTTTGAAAATCCCACCAATATTGATGACTCCTAAATCAATATCCCTAACACTAACCTCCTTTCTGAGTGCCAGAGCTTCATCCATAATAATAGCTCATTACTTCTACCAGAAAGTCACGTGGCTCCTCAAATGCAATACTGAACTTATACCTCCTTGCTTGGGGACCTATTGTTCCTGAGATTCCCTTCTGATCAATGGCTCCACCCTCCTTTCAGACTATCCTAGACCACAAATCCACAAGTCATCTTTACTTCTTTTTTTTTAATACTCACATTCAATCACTCATCAATCAATCTATACCTTAAGTCAATCAATATCCATTCTAGTTTGTCCTTTTCTTTTGATTAGTGCCTTGGTCAGGCACTCAGGCTTTTCTTACCTAAATAATTCCAAAAACTTCCTCAATGTGGTTTTAAGTGCATCTAACTCCCCCACCCCAGCTACCTCACGCACATGGCTATTGAATTGATGTGACCATAACAGCCCTCTGCTAAACACTTCCACAATTCTTCATGGACTTTAGAAAATATTTACATTCGTGGCCTGTAAATTTCTTGTTTGTATTTGCTTATTCATCTTCCTAATTTGACACTAAAAACCTGGGAACATGAGTCTTGTTCTACTCATCTCTTTATTTGAGTGTCTAGCATCTACCACATGCATACTAGGTATGTAATGAATAAAATGAAATAAATGACATTTCTTTTCCACCAGACTTCCAAGATTACTGAAATCTACTACCATTAAATTATGCCTTATAAACATTTTGAACATATATATACTAAGCATTGGGTGACTCTGAGGATTTTACTTTTACTAACTCATATAATCTTCCTTTACAGATAAGATCCTGGTAGCAATCACTGCTCCCTTTTACAGAACAGCAGCTCAGAAAAGGAGACAGGTGAGTGTCAATAAAGACAAATAGGTAAGAAACAGTTTGACTAAAGAATAAGCCATTGTTCAGAAGAGATGGACTCTGAACAGAAGATCCTAGTCAACCAGGGACAAATGGGAGTCTGGGTATTAAATCTTTTAATGCTTCACTAGATGACAGGAAAATAGGCTACAGGACATAGAAAAGTTAAAACTTGCATCTAACTCTATATCAGTCCATGGGCTTACAGTTTCCCATAGGGCACCCTTTTATGAAATGAATTAACTTCATTCCAAGACATTTAGAAGTGTCTTAATCACTTACCATCCTTAGGAAAATTTAGAAAGTTGTCACGAAAACAATGCCCTGTGTTATCATCAGTTGAGGAATCCAGGTTGAGAAAGACTGTTTAATGTAGACAGAGTTAAGGTTAAGAAGTAAATCTACAGAACTAGTCCACACATATAGTTGATACATAGGACACCAGCAGTTAGGATAGTACAGTATCTATTCTACTTTTCTGTCTGAGAAAAACTAAAAATGCTATATAGTGTCTACTTAGTATTTCATATAACCGAACTTCAGGGTAGAAAACAAAAGGGTATAAGTCTGAGTGATACAGTGCATTTTATCACCACTTTCATCAACTTTTGAGTAAGATCAACAAGCAGGCAATTCAGGGAAATAATGACATAGTCCTCCCCAGCACAGAGGGTCAGATATAAATCTGCCTGCGTGCTCAGAAAGTACAAAAAGCAGAGCATCCTCCGGCTAGTATCCAACTGTCCTATGCAAGACTTCCTACCCCAGGCAAGAACTTAGGGACTTCCAGCCTCCTCCAAGAACTCTGGTTCTTGCATAACATCATCCTGCTAGAGAAAGAGATTCCTCTCAGCCTCCAGCCAATGATATATAAATGCCCCTTATTCTTATCTCAGTTTACCAAATTACACTTGTTATCAGTGACAAATCAGAAATGTTTTTCATGCAATCAAAATATTACATGCCTTGGTTAATCACATGGAAAAGCCTTATGCCAATAATTTAAGTTTAATTTAGTTATAGAATATTCCTCTTGAGACCTTGCTTACAGCCAGGTGCTCTTTGCTCTAATGGCAAGGGAAAGTCATAGGCTGCCTCATGAAAAATCTATTTGCCTGCTACAAGAGAAAAGTTGGAAAAGAAAATATCAATAATTGACAGTCAACACAGAGGAGGAGGCTTCCGGGGCAATGTACCACCCCCGCCAGCACAGAGGAGGTGAGTCATGTGGGAGCCAGCAACAAAACACCCCTCCCCAGCCCCCCGCTGAAATGAGAAGACACATAAACAAGCCTCAAAAACAGACTTCCACATCTCCTACAGCAACCCCAAAGGGAAATGAGATGGAACACTCTGATGCTCAACCACCTGGACTCCCTGAACTGGCAACAAAAGAGGATCTGGAAAAAATGAAATCAGAAATAATTTCTCAGATAACAGCAGAGATTGTGCTCATAGTGCAAGACATGATTAATAAATCTAGAGAGGAGCTGAGGAACATGATGGAATCCCAGCATAGAAAACAAATGGAATCCATAAAAAGGATGCAAATAGATTACCAGGACATTAAAAACTCTACTGAAAGCCTATGAAGCAGAATGACCCAATGTAAGGACAGAATTTCAGATATAGAAGACAGGATTGCAATTAGTGACCAGGAAAAGAAAAAATGCTTTAAAATTGTAAGGAACCATGAGAAATCAATTCAGCAGCTGCTAGATGATGCAAAGAAGAATAACATAAGACTGATTGGAGTCAATGAAAAACAGGAGAGGGTGTAGATGACATAAAAAACTGTTCACAGAAGTGATGGCAGAAAACTTCCCAAGGAGGGGAAAAGAACTTGACATACAGATAAGTGAGGCATATAGGACTCCAAATAGCCTTGATCAAAAAAAAATCTACACATAGGCATATAATTATTAAGATTCCAGAAACCCAAAAGAAGAACAAAGTTCTGCAAGCATTTAGAGAAAAGGATCAAATCACATACAAAGGAAAGCCCATCAGAATGGCAGCAGACTTCTCAACACAAACCATCAAGGCAAGAAGAGGTTGGAGTGACAAATTCCAAGCCCTAAAGGAAAACAGCCTCCAACCCAGACTGATGTACCCTGCAAAACTATCTTTCAAAATTGATGGAGAAATAAGAGACTTTCATGACAAAGAGCACCTTAGGAACTTCATGAATACCAAACTAGCACTCCAAAAAATATTAGAGAATATCCTAGGAAAAGACAATGAGGATCACAACCCCAGGAAGCCCAGCAAAATAAATCCATCAGGCACGACAAGAAATTAAATGCAAAGGGGGAGAATCCAACAAAAAGAAAAAGCCATGACAATGATAAGTCAATATATATATGTTATAAACATCAATGACAATGGCCTCAACTCACCAATCAAAAGAACTACACTGGCAGAATGGGTCAAGAAGCAAGATCCAACAATATACTGCATACATGAAACACACTTACTTCAAAAAGAAACTCATAGACTGAAAGTTAAAGGGTGGAAAACAATACTCCATGTGACAGGAACCCCCCAAAAAGCAGGAGTAGCCATCCTCTTTGCAGATCCAGTGGACTTCAAACCAACACTGATTAAGAGAGACAAAGAAGGACACTACATCCTTGTAAAGGGAACAATCCAAGAGGAAGAGATGACAATCATTAATATCTATGCACCAAACACTAGTGCACCCAACTATATAAAGTAAATACTAATCGACATGAAAAATCATATAAGCACTAATTACAATAGTAGTGGGGAACCTCAATACCCTACTGTCACAGATAGATCAACTAGATGAAAAAACAAGCAATGAAATACTAGAACTCAATCAAACTCTTGAACAAATGATCTTAACAGATGTTTTCTGAGTGTTCCACCCAACAAAATCAGAATACACATTCTTTTCAGCTACACATGGGGCATTCTCCAAATTAGACCACAGACTCACTCATACAACATATTTAAGCAAGTGCAAAGGAATTGAAGTTATTCCCTATATATTATCAGACCATAGTGCAATGAAATTGGAGATCAATAGCAAAAGAAACCACAGGAATTTCATAAACACATGGAAATTGAACAACAGACTTCTGAATAACCAATGGGTCACAGGGGAAATTAAAGAAGAAATCAGACAGTTCCTTCAATTAAATGACAATGAAAATGGAAAATATCAGAATCTATGGAAAACAATGAAAGTCTTATGAGGGAGATTCATAGCAGTGAATACTCATTAGGAAAACAGAGTGAGCCCAATTAAACAACCTGATGCTGAACCTCAAGCTTCTAGAAAAAGAAGATCAGGACCAATGCAAAGCTCATACAAGGGAGGAAATTATAAAGATCAGAGCAGAAATCAATGCAATGAGACTAAGAGAATGATACAAAAACTTAATGAAGCCAAGAGTTTGGTTCTTCAAAAGAATAAACAAAATTGACAAACCCTTAGCCAACCTTATCAGAAAAAGGAAAGAAAAAGCCCAAATCCATGCAATTAGGGATGAAATTACAATGGACCTAGCAGAAATCCAGAGGATTATCAATACCTACTTCAAGAACCTATACACCAATAAGATGGAAAATACAGAAGAAATGTACAGATTCCTAGATACATATGAATTACCAAAGTTGAAAGAAGAAGGAAGAAGACCTAAAAATTCTCAACAACCCAATATCAATTGATGAAATTGAAAACGTAATTAAAAACTTACCAATTAAGAAAAGCCCGGGTCTTCACAGCTTCACTGCTGAATTCTACAAGACATTTAGAGAGGAACTACTTCCACTACTGTATAAACTCTTTAATGAATACTCCCAAATTCATTCCTGGAAGTATGGGCCAATCTCACTAATGAACATAGATGCAAAAATCCTTAATAAGATACTGGCAAATAGAATGCAGAAGATCATCAAGGAGATCATATACTGTGACCAAGTGTCATTCATCCCAGGGAAGCAGGGATGGTTCAGCATACACAAATCAATAAATGTAATATACTATATCAATAAAGCCAAGGACAAAAACCATATGATCATCTCAATAGAGGCAGAAAAAGCATTCCACAAAATACAATGTGCATTTATGATAAAAATCCTACAGAAAATCAGAATACATAGTCTCTACCTCAATCTGATAAAAGCCATCTATGAAAAACCAACAGCCAATATCATACTAAATCGTCAAAAACTGAAATCCTTCACACTAACATCAGAAAAAAGACAAAGATGTCAACTTTCACCACTCCTGTTCAATATAGTCTTGGAAACATTAGCCACACCAATTAGACAAGAGAAAGAAATAAAAGGAATAAAGATAGGAAATGAAGAAGTTAAATTGTCATTATTTGCAGATGACATGATACTCTATATAGAAGACCCCAAGAACGCCACCAAAAGTCTTCTAGACTTTATAACCAAATTCAGTAGAGTAGCTGGATACAAGGTCAACACAAAAAAATCAATAGCTTTCCTCTACACAAACAACAGACTCACTGAGACAGAAATAGGGCAAACAATTCCTTTCACAATTGCATCCAAAAAACTGAAATACCTAGGAATCAATCTAACAAAAAAAAAAAAAATCAAAGAGCTCTTCTCTGAAAACTATAGCACTCTGAAAAGAGAGATTGAAGATGATATCAGAAAATGGAAAGACATCCCCTGCTCCTGGGTGGGACGGATCAACATAGTGAAAATGGCCATCCTTTCAAAACTGTTATATAGATTCAATGCATCCCAATTGAAATTCCAGCAGCATACTTCACAAACCTTGAGAAAACAATCCAAAATTTCATTTGGAACAAGAAGAGATCCAGAAGAGCAAAAGCAATTTTAGGAAACAGAGACATGGCAAGGGGTATCACAATCACCAACTTGAAACTATACTACAAAGCTACTGTGATAAAAACAGCATGGTACTGGCAAAGAAACAGACCTGAGGACAAGTGGAACAGATTAGAAGATGCAGAAACAACTCCAGAGACACTCAGCCAACTCATCTTCAAAAAAGGAGCCAAAACACCCTCACTGGAGAAAAGACAGCCTCTTTAATAGATGGTGCTAGAAAAACTGGGTTTCAACTTGCTAAAGATTAAAACTAGACCTATATGTCTCACCATGCACTAAACTAAAATCAAAATGGAGTAAAGCTCTAAATATTGAAAAAGAAATGCTGAACTGGCTGGAACAGAGGTTAGGTAGAATTCTTGAAGACACTGGTGTAGAAAAAGATTTTATGAGCAAAACCTCAGTTGCCTGTTAACTAGCACAAACAATCAACAAGTGGGATCTCTTCTTATTAAAAAGCTTCTGCACAGCAAGAGAAACTACCAACAGAGTAAAGAGACAACCTACAATATGGGAAAAGATTTTCACCTGCTGTTCCTCAGACAAAGGTCTACTATCTAGAATCTATAAAGAACTTAAAAAAAATCAAACCTCCCAACTTAAAAAACCCAATCCAAAAATGGACATCTGAAATGAATAGACATTTCTCAGACAAAGAAGTAGAAATAGCAAATAAACATCTGAAAAAATGTTCAACATCAGTGGTCATTCCAGAGAGGCAAATGAAAAAAACGCTGAGATTCCACCTCACCAGAAAGAATGGCTGTTATCATGACATAAACCAATAACAAATGCTGGCGGGGCTGTGGGGAAAGAGGAACCCTGCTCCACTGCTGGTGGGAGTGTAGGCTGGTGCAAGCACTGTGGAAATCAGTATGGAGATACCTCAAAGAACTAGGACTGGAAGTCACATTTGTCCCAGCTCTTACCCTGCTGGGTATCTTCCCTAAAGATTTAGAAGAATCATACCACAGTGATATATGTGTACCCATGTTCATAGCAGCACAGTTTGTAATAGCTAGAACTTAGAAACAGCACAAATGCCCATCAACTGGAGACTGCATAAAGAAAATGTGGGGTTTTTTAATAAAATGGAGTACTACTCAGCCATAAAAAATGACAAATTAGAGACATTTATTTCTAAATGGATGCACATTGGGGTGATACTCTTAAATGAAATAAATAGGACACACATGTGTAAATACCGAATAGTTTCTCTAATCTGAGAAACTGAAAGTGTAAATAAGGACTAAAAGGTATAGTAGGTAATGTGAAATAGGAAGAAAAGGGGCAAAGGGGAAGGGGAAGTCAGAGGGGTAGGGGAGGGGAAAGAAGGGAATGGAATTAATATGAGAAAATGAAAAATTGGAAACAAAGTCTTTGTAAATAGGGAGGGAAGGAGGGCTTGAAGGGAGGGCAGGGGAATGGGGAAAAAATAAGAACCAAGAGAGATTATGTAAACATGTAAATTTCCAATGATGAATGTTATTATATTGTATACTTGGAATGTACCAATAAAATAAAATTTAAGAAAAGAAAAAAAAATGATTGACAATACATAAAAGCTGTATCCTGAGCTTTACAGAGAGCTTCTTAAACAAACAAAAAATGCAATCATATTAATGCATGAAAGTTGGCCAGTCCCAGGAAGTGTGCATGTTCATGCACTGGGTACTGTATTTTAGTGTGCCCTGTGTATGGTTGTGTTTGTTTGTGTTTGTGTGTGTATGCCTGTGGTCTTTTGGTTTCCCATAAGGCGTCCTTTTATGCAATGCATTAACTTCTTTCCAACACATTTAGAAATGTCTTAATTGCATACTATCCTTAGGAAAGTTTAGAAAGTAGTCACTCTAACAATGCCCTGTGTACTCGTTGGGGAGTTGTGAGAAGAGAATTAGTTATGTAAATCAGTACTGTGAACACCTGGAGAAAAGATTTAGGTCAACCTCAAAGCAGCCCTACTAGTAATGGGCTTAAATTAAAATAAATTCAATATGAAGTACCCACCCAAATTAAGAATGAAATTATTTGTGAAGAATTGGGCAAATACACTTATACATACATCTTTCTACACATATAAAGAGTCCCCATACCCTAACTCATAAAGAATAATGCTGCTCTATTCTTTTAAAAAGTTCTTATATACATAGAAGCTCATTTGTGGTTCACTGAGTATGAAACAATTACTCCCACAAACAGACTAACAGAAAGCAAAAATAGACCAGTGTGTACTTTTCAGTTTGTGGTCTCCTCTAGATTGAAACACAAAGAGAGAGTGAGCAAAATGAATGACTACATTACACCTGGAGAAGATGGGTAAGCCAGATAACCTGCTGGATTGTTTCTCTTTGACAGCCATTACAACACACGTAGAAATATAATGCAGTCGACTTTCAGGGCACTTGTGCTGCTGTCATTTGAATTACAACCGTTGCCTTCAGAGCCCTGGAGGAAACCAACTTCTGCCCAGGATGAATGGAGATGATAACCTGTGTGAGGTGGTCCACTGCTGTAGCTCACCATAGGCTGAATGGTGAGGACAGATTGAATTTGAACATTTTCAGATCTCCAAAGAGCTGCTCATACCACACATTGGAGAAGATGGCTGTTACACTTATTGACACTTAAAACTTTGCAGCATGGGATGCCAAAGAGGAAGAAGGAAGCTTAGGTGCTTGGATATTCTAGATGCTAGAGAAATTTGCCATTCTTATTGCTGTGTATCAAGAAAGTGACAAACTCAAAGGCTATCATTTATTCTACCAGTGGAATTAAAAATGAGGGTGGCTGGAGCAGTAATCAATGCCTTGCTTGTTGTGATGGATTATAGCTTGCCTATATAGTATAAGCTTTCATTATCTGAAAAAAAATTCAATTTCCAATGTCTTTGCTGTTTTCTCTGAATTTCTCATACAATCTGTCCTATGCTATTTTTATGTAGTTTAAATATACAGTGCTTATGAAAGGTGTTGGATTAATAGCCCTAGAGTGAAATTCTTTATCCCTTAGTCTTTTATTAGTAAACCCTTTAAACCCTTTCAAAACACTTTGGTTTTTGTTTGGGGTGGGGTTTTTTTTAGCTCCATGCAGTCGATTCATTTGATTGGTTGATTAATAATACCCTAAAGTGAGAAGTATTTGTATTTGTATTTTCTTAGACAAAAACCCTGAAACAACAAATGAAGGGTGTGGTCTGGGTCACAAGAGTTGACTTGCTCCTCTGACTTTGGGAATAGTCCCTGAGACATACTGCAGCTACTGAATAGGGAAGTTAATGAATGCTTACCCAGAATCTAAGAAATATTCTGGGCCAGAGATTTAGCTCAGTGGTAATGCGCCTGCCTGGCAAGCAAGAGGTCCTGAGTTTGATCCCCAGTACCAAAAAAAATTCAATTATGACTTCACAGATGAAATCATTCAGCTTATATCCAATAAGCAGTAAGAGAAGCTGATGTTCAACCCTGGATGAAAACCAAATGTCACATGTAAATTATTCAAAAATGCCTCCTAAGAAAGAAAAATGCAAATAGCAATTTTTTAAAGAGGGAAGAGGCTAGTAATCTTACTTTTAACTTAAAAACACATACAACTTGAGATTATAGCACACTGGTACAAGCTTAGCATGCACAAAACCATGGGTTTGATCACACACACACACACACACACACACACACACACACACACACACATTAAGCCCCTACAGCTAAGTATACTTATTCTAACAACCGAAGAGCAAAAAAATATTTTTTTCCTGGAGATCTCTCTGGGCCCAGATATAGGCTCAGTAATAACTCTCATTACAAAAATGTGTTTTCTTCTTATACAGATAAAGAGCATGTTTAGCATCAATAGGGTAAAGAATTTAAGTTGATTTTACAAAAGTATATTGTATTCTTATCCTAATTTGTATTTCTCATTAAGATCTTCATGTTTGTAGATTAGTTTTATAACTTCTAAATTCATATCATTTGCCCACTTATCTATTCAGATCTTACTGTTTTCCAAATTATTTTGTGTACAGAATATTACATTTGACTATAGTACTTGTTGTGAACATGTTTATAGCTTGTTTATCTTTAAAATTTGCTTATCCAGTGAGACTGTGGTAATTAAAATCTTTTTTCTTTAAATCTGTGGTCACAACTTTTTTTCATAGCAAATTTTTCCCTACCTTTTAAGCATGCAGAGTTCTCATTCATTTAGGAGTGCCATAATTAGTGACTTGCGTTTTCCTCTTGGCTTTTGGGGAGCAGGGGCGGTGGGGGAGTGCTGGGGATTGAAACCAGGGCCTGGCACATGCTAAGCATAAGCTCTATTACTGAGCCATACTCCCAGGCCTCGTCTTGGCTTTTTGGTAGAGTACTCATGGAAAACTTTAGAGGAAAACCCACCTTTATCCTTAGATCTCAGCCTCCACTCTCAATATCCAGGTAAACTTCAACCACTAATGAGTTTTATTTATCACTTACCTTGTAACAGTAATCTGTTTCCATTCACCTTCAAGAGCTTACCTAGATCGCAACCTAAGTAAAAGATACTCTGCCTTTTCACTTTCACAACCAGAGTCTTACATTGAAATTTAGAGGTGCTCAAAAGCAAACCCAAGAACTGATGCCCCAACCTATAATTTTTAAGTGGGGACCTCTCCAGTAAAGAGACCCCAAATCCTTTACACTAGTGCCTACATTCTGACTGAGGAACACCGTGGGTGGCATTTTACCTATATTCCTTTTACCCTGAGGCAACCTGAGGGCTTTAACCCCATCTCTTATTTGGCCTCCAAAGTCATATTTTCACTCTGACTCATTCCCGCTGTCCTCTGGATGATGATTCTCACTTGATGAGCTAGTTAATGTTTGTAAGGAGGCGCCTGAAGAACACCTCGACACAACTCCTCAGAAGCTCATCTTCCTGGTCTATGACCTAACTGGCCCCCAAAGGAAAAGTAGAGACAAGTCCCACCAGGACTCCCCTGAGTGTCCTCCACAGAAAGCAGATGAGGAAGGAAAATGATGTGAGGTTCTCCAAAGAATGTTTCCTTCTCTTGAGAAACAAAGTACAAAACATCATGTGAATAGGTATTAGCATAAAAGTTTTCCTAATTGTCAAGTACAATTCCTTACTGATTTTTCCAAGTGTGAAAAATATTTTGCCCCTCATGCATAGGCCAATACTTGCCAATGCAGATGATTGCTCTCCTCTGAATCTTAAACATTGTATTTTGCTACAGGAGAGGAGTGGGCATCACAGAGAAACAAACAGTCGGAATAAGTGAAAGGCCCTCAAAATAGAGTCCAGTGAGCTCTTGAAATGTTGATGGAAGGATGACTTGAGAGAAATATTTCAGAGGGGATTTAAGAGAAGTCTAGAATTGCTCCTGACCCACAGCAGATACACAATACATAGGAGAAATTTGAATGAAAGAATTGAATGGAGAAAAGGACAAGGTTAGGAAGGAAGGCATGAGGAAAGAGGGAATGAAGGAAGAAAAGTAGAGAAGGAGGGACAGGGGAGGTATTGCAGAAGGGGAGAAGAGGAAAAAATAAGGAATTGAGGGAAACTTTAGACAGTAAGATAGGGAGAGAGAGAAGATTCTGCCAATGGTTAGTTAATAGCTGAATAGAAATTGATCTTGGATATTTAAATCTAATTTTCCTTCTTTAAAATTATAACAAGGTGAAACTCCATATATTTTATTTCTAGGATCAGTCCTTTAATTTTATCAGTGAATTCTCCACAAAGTCTAAAATCCAGACCCAGTATATGGCTTACATTTATAAGCTATGTGATAAAAAGTACAGATAATCGGTTATATTAACCTCTCTACTAAGTCATGGCTTGTGTTTCTCTTATGATCATCTACTTAAATTAAATATTAGGTAATAAAACCACTTTCTACGTACTGCCAGATCTGACTTCTAATAGTTTGTTTTGTTAAACAAATTTTCATCTATGTTCATACTTTTTTCTTCTATTATCTTTATCCAGTTTTAGTGTTAGCACAATGTTGATTTCCTAAAATGAGGGGAGAAGTGTTCCTTCTTTTTTTCTGCTTTAAATGTCTGATATAAATTATCAGTTAAAATGTATATGAGCCTGCTGTTGTCATATAGGTAGGTTTTCAAGCTAGGAATATACTTTCTTTAATAGGTGCTATTCAAATTTTACATTCCCTCCAGAGTTAGTTTCATTAATTTGTCTTCCAATGTACTTCTTAGAAGTTGTCGAATTTATTTCGAAAAAGATTTTTGTTGAGAATTTTTTTTTTTTTTTTTTGGTCCTGGGGATTGAACTCAGGTCCTTGTGCTTGCAAGGCAGGCAGCGGAACCACTAAGCTAAATCCCCAGCCCATTAAAAAAGATTTTTGTAATATGCTTTCTATATTCTTTTAAATTCTGTAAAATCTGTGGTAATGTTCTCTAAATTTTGATATTGTAATTAAAATAATGTATAATTGATATTGTGTAATAGGAAGAAAAGGTCTAAAGGAGTAGGGGAAGTGGGAGAGGTAGGGGAAAGGAAGGAAGGGAAAAGAAAAAATATGAGAAAAGGAAACAAAGTCTTTGCAAATAGGGGAGGGTGGAGGGGGTGAAAAATAAGAACCGAGATACAGCATGTAAAGGTACAAGATCCCAATGATGAATGCAACTGTATTGCATACCTAAAATTTACCAATAAACAATGGAAAAAATTAAATATTAGGTACCTGGGGAGAGGGGTGACCCTGAGGAGAGAGGCTGGTCCAAGGCTGGCCCTGCTGACGACATTTCTCAGTAAGTACATCAGGAAAAGACTTCAAGAAGACAACACATCAAGTCTCCTGCCAAGAAAAGTTTTCTTTTCATCCATTTATTTTTAGTAGCACAGCTGGGAAATCAAATGATTGACTAAGTGGACTGCTGGACTGTAAAGCAGAGGAAAAGAATAAGAGCACTTGAGTGGCTATTGGATGAAGATTTCCCAAAGAATGAAGATCCCAGCAGAAGTGAGTACAGTGTTCAGAGGATGCCTTACCTGCCTCCTAGGCCAGTGGTTGTCTCTCTGCGCTCTGCCTGGGACACGCCGTGTAGAGGAGACATGTCACACACACGCACTGTGTCCAAGTTCCCACCCAGGTGAAATCAGGATAATAGTCTATCTGCCCTTCTCCATTTTCATAAAGTGGTTTATCTGCTGGTTTGTGTGCTTTTCTGGGTTTTTGTTTGTTGAGGGAGGTCCTGGGCCTCCCTCACACATGCTGGACAAGTGCTTTACCCGTGAGCTATATATCCAGCCTTATCCTCACAAAGTAGTTCTCAAGAACCAACTAAATAGTACGGTATTTAAATGCTTGAAAGTTTCGAGTGCCCCAGATTATAATTTGGGGGTTGTGGGAAGAAGTGGTCAAAAAATCACACTTCTGGGGAGGAGAAATTTTTAAATCGGTCTTTTAGCCTTCGTTTCGACTTCACTGTGTCACCAGTCCCTCATCTCGCCTCCGCGGCGGCCCTCACTATCACCACTTTGCTGGTCATAGAAACAAGAGAATTAGTTGCTTCCATCACAGTCATCAAAAACTACTTGCGGGAGTGCCAAAGTTACTCGCCAGATAAATTTTAGTGTATCATCCTACTTATGGCAATACCCCCAAAGCGCTGATCTGAAAATATTCCCAAACGCAGCTCTGCTTCTGTTCTTAACTTTATAAGGTCGACGCACTGACGCATAACCCAGAAAACTGTTGAGGGGTGTCTGAATAAAGAATGATCCATTGAACCCATAGAAGTTTACTGAAAATATGCTGCTTTCTTTTTCGTTAGCGCTACTGGCTACTGGTGAGTGGTTACACACCTTTGGCATGGAATATTTGAGAGTAATATTGAGAAATTAGACTACACTTACATGTCATTGTTTAACTATTTGTACCTTGCAGGTGCCTATAAGTCAGTCTGATGAATTATCTTAATTTTATTAAGATAAGTGCTTACATAATTGTTATTGATTGTTTAAATGAATCTATACGAAGAAGTATATTAAATGTGAAAAATCCCTATTAATTAATAAGTGAGCTCAGTTAACTTTCAAAATTGCAAGAGTCTTATTTTGGAAAACTTGCCAATATCTTTAAGTTATATTTACTCATTTGTAATCAAGTGTTAGACATTTCTCTATGCTTCTAGTATCTTTTTGTTACATGAGATTATGAATATGAAAGGTCTAAATGGTTTAGGTCTGTTTTTTAAAAGTATCATTTGTTTAATCATGCACTAAACTTTTTTAATGCTCACTATGCACAAGGCAAGAAGCTAACCATTGGATACACAAAGTTGAATAAGAAATACCACCAAGTTGTGTGTACTGTGTGACAATATAGTAAGTGTCAATTACATAGTGTATTCTGTTTTAGGCATGTTACTTTCTCCATACATTTAATTTACACAATCATTAGGAGAAAGGGCTTTTATTTTTTATTTATTTACTTTTTCTAGTACTGGGGATTGAACTCAGGACCTCGCACTTCCCATCCAGGCACAGTGCCACTGAGCTACATTCCCAGCCCCACAGAGAGGGCTTTTATTATTCTTGTTTTGTTGATGAGAAAATTAAAGCCCAGAGAGATTAAATAACAAGTCATTTTGCTAATAAATTGCAGAAATAGGTTTTAAATTCAGGGTTTTGTAACTCCAAAATGTATCCATTTCCTTTGCTATACTTTCAATCACCCAGCATCATCAGAAAGCATAATCTTGGTATATTTGTTCTATTGATCACATTTATTAAGTTATTTTCCCTAATGTTATAAATAAAAGACTAACAATACTTAAGGTAAATATAAACAGGTAAGAGAGTTACAAACTCCTCTGGGAAAAATGATAATAATTTAACTTAATTTAAATTAAAACAATGTTTTACTTAAGAAAACTATTAAAATATGAGTCATTGTTGTTTTTCTCAAAGTTGAGAAAGTTTTATTCTGTATGTAACATTTATCACTATTGAAAGTCTCAACAATGCCACGTAAAGCAATTCTTGAAAGTGTTTAACATTCTTCCTTCAGCTGTTTTTTAATTTCAGCAGATATAAACTCAGTTCTTGGGTTGAACAAAACTCTATAGTATTTCCCCACTTACTGTATACCTGGTTTACTAGAACTAACTGGGTGAACTGAATTGGTATTACAATCAACCTCACATGCTTTTCAGTCGAGACCCACAGTTCAAGGAGATACATAACGTCACAGAAAACACTCCCAAGAAAGTATTTTCTGTGTTTGTGAGCTTTTAATGGCCAAAGACTGTCCTGAGAAGTCCACATGATGAAATTAAACAAGCACTCTTATAGTTTTGACTCAGAAGAGATTTGTTTTAATAAATGAATACTGTGAAATCATTTAGAAATTTCAGAGCGGAAGGTGATGATTAATGTCAGATTCTAAGAATTGTCTCCCGTTTGTCTCTTTATATTATTTAACATTGATTATAACTTTTAAACTTTCCTTCATAAAGTAGAGGTCACATTTACATTAAAGAGCTCCTTACTTTCTGGGCAATTTGGCTACAGATTAGAATTATTAGAAGTAGTTTTTTATTTAGACACTTAGGAACATATAAATTGTTTTTCTATGAACTGGTGGCAAGGCTGCCTTTAGAAATGGCACAAGGATAAACATTTTAACTTAAATTTGACATCTTGTGTCAAAAAAATTTCTCCTGATGTTATCTGTTCAATTATTTTCTAGAATGAGCATACTTAGACACATCCTTAAATTATCAAAGAATAAGTCTAGAAATTTTGAGTACCATGGTGTATCCCAATAATTGAACATCTAGTTATTAATCCTGGAACTGCCTAGAATGTTTCCAAATTTTGCAAACATAGAGTCCATGTCAGGAATCAAATCTAAGTCATCTTTAGGCAGCAGTTGGGCTCCTAATTTTGTGGCTCAGGAAATGATGGGGTCAAGTGGCTGGTCAAGGGTCAGAGAAGAATCTGTGGGACAACCTGGATTAAAGAGCTTATCCTGAGATCTGGGCTGGCTCCATTGTGTCAGGTCCAATTGAGCCTTAATGTCCCACCAACTTTAAAAAAGAGTCTTTTCTTATATAATAATAGTAATTCTGAAGAAAGAACACTGAATTAGAAACCCTTCTTCATATTATCATGGTGCACTAATTAAAGTTGTTAATTGGTCCAAGTTATATTGTGGAGAATCATTTAATTTTCTTAAATTCTACCTGGCTAATTATAAATGAATGGTTCCCAAACACCCTAAGCACCTTCTCACTCACACAAACTCATTATGATGAGAATGGTCTTGATGATTTAAAGGCAGCAGCTTGGCTTCACTCTCCTCCCCTCTGTCTCTTGGTGAGTCACCTTTTTCTCAAGTGCAGAAGGGTTTGCTGGGCCAGGCTGGGGCTGCTGCTGCTGGACCTGCAAGAAACCTCGGTGAGCCATACAAGGGGGCCCTGCTTGGATTCTCCTCTGCTTCACACATCATTAGGCAAATTGTCAGCTACGTTTTAATTACAGTGTTTTTATGACTGCTAGTGATGTAAGAGGCGCAGTGGGCACACCTTGTTTTTTCCAAGCGGGGCTGTGTTTGTAGTGCAGGCAGTTAGGGCCAAAGCATTTTTCATCTTGCACAAACTGAGCTAATTTATGTGGGAACCCAGACCCTCTCAACGTTGTTTGCACTGCACCAATTTGCAGAGTCTAATGAGCCCTTTTTAAATGATGGAAAACCCCTTATTGGTTGCATTACTGAATACCCTTTTAAAGCCTGCCCCAGAAAACAAAGGTGCTCGACTAGAGGAGAAGCCAGGCTCACCTTGCCCTCATTTTTTCCCTACCCAAGAGACCCATGGCTTAGAGATGGTAATAGAGCCGGAGATCCTTGATAGCCTGTGGCCACTGCCTTGTCCTATCTCTGGTGGCGAGAATCCTCATTAACTGATCTGGTAGTAAGTGCTTAAGGTCTGAAGGAGTCTTTTGTTTATATTCTGCTTAATAAAAATTTTATGCATCTAGTGGATTATGTAGGCAAGCCTCTGGAATTTGTGTGTATAGTGTCTGTTGAAATGCATAACCAATTAAGGTTATCAATGACTTTATGAACTTTAGACACAGCCAGGCAAAGGACAAACCTCCTAGTCCATGTTGCACAAATTGTCTGCCAGGAAGGAATCAGCCATCTTTAAGGAGAAACAGCATATCCCAGCCCCACAAAGCTACAGAAATAAAACAGTACTCAAACTACTAAAGATCAAGCAATGAATTGGAAGGAACAGGAGATAGCACTTACATAAGAGTCACACCCTTATGTGCCAGACACCACATTAGGGGATTAATCGCCTATGTTAATCTAAGGATCTCCTCTAAAATTTTTGATTAAGGCCAAAGTTATACCACTGGGCTCTAAGTTCATAGCAACACTTGGGTTTCAATGGTACTGTACTGCTTTTTAAAATTGGTATCTATATACCTTTTAGAAAAGACTTCAAAACTCTTCCTCAAAACAAAAGCAGCGTACATTGTCCCTGAGCTAAAGCTGGACAGTAAGACTTGGCAATACCATCACCGGAACTCCATACCAGCTAAGGCTTCCCGACATGAAGTCAAACCTCCTGCATGAATTTTTCAGAAATCTTTGATTCTCACTACAAGCATCATACCAGCATTTCAATGTGCAGTTTTGTCATTGCAAGTCTGCCATGTGCACACTGAGAACCAAGTGCTAAATGATCTCGGAGTCTTGCTTTCCTTCAGGAGCTCAAAATCTCCAAATGGTACAGCTGATCACATCACTGTTCCAAGCCAGTGGGAGAGGTACATATGTAACTAAGGTTCTTTCTCATTTCAAAACCGTCCCGTGGAACAGATGACAAGACCAAGACCAAAAGAAAAAAAATCACTTACAGGAACGTAAAACTGGAAAAAACACCACCAATGCAACATACCTCCTAAACTAAACCTAAAACATAAAACACCCAGTGTTGAAAGTATTTTAATTATTTTTTTAAGGTACACAGGTTGCTGGCTTGCCCCAGCATACTGAAAGAAATTGAAGCATTAACACTTTTTCTAGGCAAAAAACACATTTGTTTTCCAATAAGATAACTCTGAGTCATCTTCAGCAGTGTCCCCCACCCCGGTCTGATGTCAGGAGGAAATGGCTAGAAAACTGTAGCAGCAAACATTTTAAATAAGAATCTGGGAAAGAGAGGAAGACAAAACAATTTCTAACACTACAAGAATGAAGCATTTCTCCTCCAACATAAAATCCTTATCCCGTTGTTTTGTCTATCTTGTCTCCAACTTTATTTAGCTAAATTTGGTGTGGACAGTTTTATCTTTGAATGTGGCATATTCTGGTGCTCAAGAAATGAAGACCAAAAACTAGAGGTACTGAAATTGAGAAAGAGAACAACAGAATGGCTGACAGAAATCTCATGTTAGGCAGATCTTGAGAGTTTTCCAGCCTGGACTTGCCAAACTCAAAGGAGTAAACTTCAGATAAGGATCTGAGCTCTCAGATGTGTAACTGAACCGAACCTCCCAACCTTTTTGAGGTTTGCTGATGACTAGTAATTATATTGTCATTTAACAGAAGTATCTGCATTAAACCAGAGATGTTACATTAATGGTTAAGTTCACATCCATTAAAAATATTGAACATCTTCGAAGCACACAGGGTCTCCATGATGCACGGAAAGGAATGGAAACTAATGTAGGATCAAGACCATAAATCAATGGCTAAACACTACCTGTCAGGTTTGCAAGTCATGCTAATGCAAGATGTTTTACTTCTTTTCCGTGCAAAGAGGTCAAAGAAGGAGAAACAGATATGTAACATAAATGGAAACACTGAGGAAAACCCCCAAAGAATAAAACAGTCAAGGTACAAACCTTGCAGAAAAAGATTATATTTATACAAAGTCAGGATTTTAACCACCCATCTCTAAAGTAAAGGCCAAATTCTTGAGTTTCCAGAGGAGGCAACAAAAGAACTGAAGATTCACTCCTAGAATCTACAATCTTTTCTTCAAAGTACTTTTCATTTTGACTAAAGAGGGGCAAAGTGACTTGTCAATTTTCTCACTCATAAACTTAGGAAGTGAGTATTACCCTTAACTGCTTCCTAGAAGATTATGGTATTATTCACAGTTTCATAAGAAAGCCTTTTAAAATTTCTTGTATATGTATGATGCCCTCCATTATACGATGCCAATTGGCTGTATGCTAAAAATCAGAGTAAGCATTTTCATGGATGTAGAACAAATTAAAGTTAACATGAATAATGTATCGGTAAAAGAAGTTATGTGAGAAACTCTCCACCTCCTCTTTAAAGGGACATACACTGCAGGTGGTTGGTGGGTGCTGGTCCAAGATGAGAGCTCTGCACCAAGAAGAAAACACAAATGCATGGTGAACTGGAGCCCAGGATAAACACCCATGATCTGGAAGTGAGCAGTGACTCTAGGCATCCAAGAGACCAGAGCCTGAGCCAAAAGATAAACTCTTACATATCATAAGTAATAAACATAACCAAACTAGGATTTGAATTCAAAACCAAAGTTAAAATGGTCTTTTAAAGGACCTTACTAAGAAAGGTGGAAGAGAACTCAGAGGCAAATTCTGTAACCTTGAAAGGAAGAGCTGCCTGGGCCTAAGACCTGCTTTCAGAAGTGAGGACAGAGGAACAGACTGGCCCCACTTTAAGTAGGAGCAGAAGGTGGTTCTGACTCTGTTAGTCTGGCACCCATCATTGACATCCAAGTTTCATCCACCCAGCCCTAAGACCCATCTCTAGTGTCCCCAACTAGAAGGAAGAATGCCAACTCCCTAGCAGTTTTTAAAACTTTGGGGTTTATCTTTACAAAAGTTACTGAGCCTGGTCTCTTCAAAGTTAAGCACAGGTCATCACACTCCCTCTGCAAAACCCCACCAATCCAATGCAGGTCAATAGCAAGCAAACATCGGTCTCTGACCTCTGCCAGTCAGAGATCTTCCTTTCTGGCTACACAGAAATGCTTGCTGTCCCTGTCGGCCAAGTGGTCCATGACATCAGAGCCTATGCCATCTTACGTGTTAGGACAGGAGGGTTCCCATCACCTCCCGTCTCAGCCCTATGCCTTCACATTCCAAATCCACATGCCCTCCAAGCCTTGTTCAGATATCACCCCTTAGATAAAGCCTTCCTAGATTCTGTACCTCCATCAATTCCCCACCTCATAGGCATATGTTTTAAGAACACAACCTGCTGGTCATCCCAGCACACTGACAGAAACTTAAACTCTGCCATCTTATCTAGAAAAACACTTGCCTTCAAATGAGATGAATCTGAGTCATCTGTCATTGTTTCCTCAGTCTTCTTCAATAGCCTAAGATCTTTTTGTATATATCCATTTCTGTTTCCTCTTTACGTCCATTTCAATGTCATTTGCAGCTAAATGCCATTGTACCCGCAAAAAGTCACTGAACTTTAGAGTCTATTTATATTTTTATTTGGGGATGCCAGAACCATTAAAAGGAGGTGTCCTGTGTTACTAAATGTAATGACCTTCAGCTCTTTTGCACCAACTTTGACACTTGCCTAATGATCTGCTTGATTAGGTTTGTACAGTGCTTGCTTTTCAAAGTCTAGGGGCGGGCAGTGAGGGAGGTGACTAAGTTTAAGAACACCCATGTCCTCAGAAACAGATCCCCAGAGGCTCCAGTTCTGGCATTAGTAGTCTGACACCCCAGCACACTTGACAATAAAACCTATTGTGATGTCAGTCAGCAGGGGGTGGAGGAAATTTGAAAATCTGTCTAGAAATGCAGGAAGAGATGTAAGCAAAGTAACCAAAGCTCAAAATGCTCCTACAGTGTTTAATTTATTAAAAAAAGAGGGGGGAAATCTGGTTGATTCCAGTATTGCTACATAAAATTGATTTTTTAAACAGAAGGATTTGATTCAGTGCAGGAATAGCATCTTATGTAACGAGCTAGAAAAACTCAACATAGAGTTGGATCTAACAAGTACAACCAGACATCATTATGAAGATGTATGGTAGCCTGTTAGACAGGTAAATTTCTTTAGACTTTTTCCCCCTAAATCTAAGATTGTTTGAAGAATTATCAAGTTCACTGGTTTATGTGAGGTTCGTTGTTGTTATACGTACAAAGCTAAGTGTTATCACATAAGCCACAGTTTGCAAGAGTACCTTTATCCTGTTTCTGTAAAGTAATGCGTGGTCATAGATATTGAAATCATCAACTTTCTTTTGATTGAATCTATTAGCCCCAATTAAATGGCTACTCAATTTTAAAAAGAAGAGAAGGAAGGGGAAGTTGTTCAAGAGTATAACTCAAAAAAGAAAAACTAGAAAGGAACCACTGACCACTGGTCTCATTAATTAGACACAGTTCAGAAAGGATGGCTAGTTTTCCACATGGAGTTGTCACTAAGTCCTTTCTAGGTCTGGAGTAAGAAAAACTGTGGACAAGAAAGATCTAATTCTCAGTAACATAAGAGAGCTTCTTTTTCTTAACATATGAGAAATGTAGAAATGCTGGAAAATATCCAAAAAAGAAAGATAAAAATGGTGCATAAGCTTAGAGAATAATATCATCAATGATGTTTATGGTAAACAGAATATCTTTAGTCTGAAGAAGAAACTCTGTCATACAGTGGGACCTAAATGTTATTTCATTGAATTAACATACATGAAGTGACATTGAATCAGCTCAGAAATGATTATCAGAAAAAGAAGGAAATGTAAAATAGAGAATGGTGAATACTCCTTCTCCCTGGGGAAGGAAGGAAATTCAAGGAAGTGACCATAAGTCTACAGAAGAAAATAATATGGAACAAAGGAAGTAGTTACAGAGAGCTATTAGGTAGTAATAGCTTTGGAAGGAACTTGAGAAACAGTGTTCCCTGGGAGTCTTTTGGAACAATATTTTCTAGTTTTTGTTTTGTTTTGTTTTGTTTTGTTTACTTAGGGAGGCTTTATATTTTCTAGTTTTATTGGAAAACCAAATGAATTCTTATTCTTCAGCCCTCAAAATCACGTTTCAGATTCTAAGAATAGTAATGTCAAAAATACTAGAGACATCAGCATTTGTTACTCTTTTTTTTTTTAAATGAACAAAGTGGGAAACAGTAGCCTGGGCTTTTATCCTAGTTCTAGTTCTATTTATGTGATTTAGGAAAACACTTAAGAATATCTTGACATTTAGTTAAGATACCTACATAATGTCTTCCCTTAAAAGAGATATTGTCAAACTCACTGGTACCATACAAATAACATTGGTATTGGTTTTGGTATTAGAATAACAATTAGATTACGTAAGATCACATAGGTAGATTTAAATCTCCAATATTCTAGTCTTAAGGCAAGTCAGTGGTTAAAAGATGCCTGTTTTTATTTTCATGCTTCATACTTAATTTAGGCAACTATACAAACAAACAGCATGTAATCAACATTATAAAAACATAGTTATCCATGTGTTTATTACAGTGTTAAATATTCTGCTTATACAACACAGAAACACATATATGTCCTCAAAATTCCAAACTTGACTTAAATTGACTATCATAAAGTACAATACAGTATGATACAATAGAATCAATATAGTAACTAAATAAAAAGGTAGAAGATGCTAGCCAGAGGTTTATTAATAAAGTCATAATTTATCAATTCAAGAAACCTGATAAGCAATATACTTAAGAACACAAAGCTTAAAATGTGGAATTTAAAATATGTATAGATTCTTCCTGGATATTTACAATGTACACATTTTGCAAAATATTTCTGCTATAGAAACTATTCAACTCATCTGTTTTAGGTTTTTGAACAACATTTAGTTGTTCTGAACTGTAAACCCAATCATTTTACCAGTTCCCCTGCTTAATTGTTCAAATATGCCCCCTGCTTGTGTTTATAAATCATATAATGGCTGTTTCCCGTTGAGGTAGAGGATTTGACTATTTTACTCACATCTGCACCAGTCAATCAAAGTTGCTTGGTAAGAACCAGATAGATTTCTGAGCAGAATAGAAAATTCCGGGGAATAGAGAAATCATGATTTGGATGAGGAGCCACTGTCTTGAGATAATTAACTCAAACCATGTGAGAGTAAGATATCACATTCCTAATACAGATCTTGTAAAGCTGCTCCCAGACTGCAGGCTTAACTAAATGTTACCTAGATAGAAGGTACTTGGTTTTTAAAATGTAAGATAATTTTAATTATGACCTGGAGCCTTTGGAATGTAGGTGCTCTGCAAAGGCTGATCAATGGAGTCATGCCTGTTGACAGATTCCCTGTCTCCTCCCATCTGGTCCAGCCAGAAAGCACCCACGTGGAAAGACAGGCTGGTCAGTAGGATGGAATTTGTTTCTAATCTCCCTGTCTTGTCTCATTTTCAGTGATTTGAACATATCACTCCCTCTACCTCAGGCACTTTGCATCATCCATTCCTGCACCCTCTTCAGATAAGGTAAAAATTCTTGCTCAAAGTTTAGATTTAAGCTTAGGTATTACTCCCCTCAAGGATTTGTCACAGGCCCCTTCCATGGTGGCCTCAGTGTACACCATCCAGATGGCCTTTTTAGATGGAAAAACTTATGCCCAAGCTCCTAAGAGTACTATCAACAACCTTCTCTTCAGAAATAGCACTAAGCCAAGGAGATCTTCCTCACACAGGGTCACACCCCTTTCTTCCTAGGAGCAGATGGCAGACAATGAAATCCAAACCCTTTGCCCCAACACTGAAGGGCACATCAGGCAGAGCTCCCTGTGGGTTTGGTTAAGAATTTTGTTGTGAAAACATTACTGCCCAACTTCTCCCCCTGCCTCTTCCTACTCACTTCCCTTCTATTACCAGAGTCAAGTACTCCATGATAAACTTTTGCACACTAATTCTCATTTCAGAGTCTACTTCTTCGCCACTTGATCTGTAGCCCATACCTTTCCCAAGTCTGGAATAACTACCCCTTATACTTGTGTCATTAGTCCTCAACACTTGATACCATTATACCAGTGTTATAATTGCCAATTTATTCATCTTTTTTCCTCATCTATCTTCCTAGGAAAACCATAAGCTTCCGGAGAGCAATAACCGTGTCTCATTCACCTTGATGTTCTCAATACCAAACATATTTAATACATACTTGATGAAAGAATACTTCTAATGAAAGGCTGCAAAGAAGTACAATATATATACTGAAATATATTAGTTAGGTTAATGTTCTTTGCCATAACAATTAAACAACAAGTTTATGATTGTTTAACACAATACACCAAGTATTGGCAAACATTTTTAAGTAAACAACAGAATAGTAAGTATTTAGTCACTGAGGGTCGTACAGTCTGTTGCAACTACAGTACTCAACTCTGCAGCTTTGGCTTCATATGATGTGTGAACACAAGAGCATAGGTTGTAGCAATAAAACTTTATTTATAAAAGTAAATCAATGGAGGAACAGATTGTTTAACAGTTTTGTTTTGTTTTGGGTTTTTTTGAGACATTGTATCTCATTGCTACAACCAATTACACATCCACACTTCAATTTAGAGTATCTGGGGAGGGGTGGCCTCTTAGCAGTCATTCTAAACTATCAAAAAGAAGCATAAATTTGTGATGGGCAGCTAGTTGTCCCTACTACAGGAGGGGAATTTCTTCACATTGAGAAAACAGACCTAAGCAGATGTTTCTGTTCTCTTTCTTCTGCCTTTGTCCTAAGAAGTGCATAATTTTAAAGAAATCTATCATTGAACTTATTCTTTCATGGGAGATTCACTGATGAGTCAAAGACATTATGAACTATGTCACAGGAAATATTGTCTGTCTAGATAAATCCAATAATCACACCAGTGTGACTTCACCACAGTGATAAGAGCAGCCGTTACCAACTTGGGTTTGGGGGGTTCAGAAAGGCTCAGCTAAGTCATGTGAAGTGGTCACTGAAAAGAATCAATTTAAAGAAGCATAAAGGCAAAAGAACATCTCAGGCAGAAGAAAAAGTATGCTCCTATAGCCCAAAAGCAATGAAAGCCTTTGTGTTTTAAGCAAGAAAGTATCATGATGAAAAGTATATTTAAGAAAGATTGATTTGATTCCATGGCTTAGAGCAGCTTAGTGTGTATGAAGAGCAGTCAGGGAGATGGTGCAATTGTCTACAATAGAGATGACAACATAAAAAGGAGAAGCAGTGGATGGATCCAAGAGATATATGGAAGGTGAAAGAGAGAAGAATTAATAACAATTGGTGCCATTCACTAAGTACACTTATGTTAAGCAGGTTTGGGCAGAAGAGTGTCAGGATCAGAGGAAATGATTCTGGGTTCAAATTTGGGCATGTTGGATTCAATGCCCTTGAAATTTTCAGGTAGAGATGATTCCTCCCTAAAAATGACCATTGGATTTAGCAACCCGGAGATGTCTGGTAACTTTTAAGGGAAACTGACTCAGTAAAGCAATGAGATTTTGTTGAATGAGTAGGAAGTAAGAAAATGGAGTGTAAAGAACCTCTTAAAGAAAATATCAGGGAGAAGAGAGAAATGAAGGAAAGAGATTCAAAGGAAAGATTTTAAAGCCTTGCAGGAAAGAGTATAATTTTAGACCTTAGAAAGATCTGAGAGAGAGAGAGAGAGAGAGAGAGAGAAAGAGAGAGAGAGAGAGAATCATCAATAATGTAAGTTTTCCTAGAAGAAGGGAGGGGAGGGAATACAAGGCAAAGATGGAGATTGGTATTAGCAGAGAGAGTAAGAAAAGATATCTCTTCTGCTTTAACAGAGAAAAGGAAGAAGAATAAACATAGACAAAATTGTTTTTTGTGTTTGGACACCAGGAACTTGAAGAAGTTCCCATCTGATAATTTTTATTTTGTTCATTATATAAGAGTCAAGGTCATTAGCTAAAATAGAAGGAGCAAGATGGAATGGGACAAGAAGGAAAAGACCAAAGATTTTAAGAGTGCTGGGCATTTGAAGATGTCATTGTGAAAAGTGGAAGAACCAGCTGACTCAAGAAAGAGAATAGGACAACAGTTCTACAACAGCCCATTTGAAGTCAGTGACACTAATTTACTGAGGTACCAATTATTCAACATCTGACTTCAACACTGGAGTTCGAGGTTTCAAATTGATTGGCAAAAGCAGTCTAAGTGCTAGACTTCTAGGCTGTAGGTTTTTATCCAAACCAACTTCCCTATTAAAAGGAGAGAGAATATAACATATTTTGAGTAAATACATATATGTACAATTTAATTCCCACAACATCTTTTGTGGTAAATATTACATCCACTTCACAAAGAGAAGCAGAAGATAAAGTCCATCAGTTACTGCCTAAGATCAGAGCCAGAGCCTCCACTCTGCCATGTTGCTTCCCTTTCAAAAGAAAGTGAAGTGTGTATGAAGCCAGTCTCATCTACTGATTTCAAAGAAAAATCAAACCTGCTGCATGCAGAAGTTATCAACGTTTCTATTTTGAAGGCTTACTCACTGGCTTTCTCTGTTTAAGACTGAAGAATTAATTAAACTTCACTCCAGTCCTTGACAGTATCTACTTTTAAGTGGAAAAGCCTAAGAACTGAATTTTACACAATCATTTCCCAAATACTAACCTGATTCTCTCCAATATATGAGTGTGCAGTCTCTTCCATAGATTTATAAACAACTGGGATGATATTTTAGTGAACTAAACTGGAGGATGAAAATGAATTGTCATAATTCTCCCTCTACCACTTCTATTCTTGCTCCCTTCCCTCCAACTGAAGATGAATCATAAACTTTCTATCATGTTTAAAGGAAAACAGGTGAAAAAAAAATACTGACAACCATTTGGCCTCCCCATTCCTACCATCTAGAACAATGATGGCAGCTATGAGGCTCAGAAATGATACAAGACAAGTAAGTCTCCAGGTGGATGGCTATAACATGCCATATTTGGGATCACCTTCTTAATTAAGGAAAAATTTTCAGTTGCCCTCTAGCTTTGTCTGAAGGACTTCATTTTCAAAACATTTTTTATATAGATACATCTAGATTTCAACAAAGTTGATTTCTACATTTATAAAATCATTAACAGTAAGACAGAGGGGGCTGGGGCTCTAGCTCAGTGGCACCGCACCTGCCTCACAAGCACAAGGTCTTGAGTTGGATCCCCGGTACCAAAAAAATAAAAATAATTTTTGAAAAAAGAAGAAGAAGAATGTTTGTTTTATATGTTGGTATTAAAATACTGTCTGAGACAGTAAAACTTAATACTGAATTTTTCTCTCAAGAAAAGCATGGACCTCACCCTCTCCCTAAGTTTTGCTCTTACAAACTTACCCATGAATTCCCGTTGTTGAAATAAAATCCTGTGATGCCTCTGTTCTTGCAGTCAGTGCAAATCACCAACCAGTCCTAGTAAACCTAACAACTTTTAGATTTCCCAGGAACTGAGATATGCCCTTTCTAACCTAACACCGAGAGTTCAGAGATGAGCGAACAAGAGGCCTAGAAAGATGGAGTCATTTGTCCAAAGCCACACAGAAATGGGAGGGTGCTACTGAGAAGGCTGGTGCTCTGAACAGGGAGTGGCAGATGAACATGAAAGGGTCGAAGAGTAATTTATGATTCTGAAAATGACTCTAAGGAAATTAAAGAGAAATCTTACAAATGGAAAGCACCAGTAAAAGTCAAGTCTCTCTTCCTGACTCAACAATAAGAAGCAAAGATGGAAATATGGTGAATGTTGGTGGGATCGGCCAAGCTCGGGCGTTTATAGATTAGGGCACATATTCCATTTTATCTGTGGAAATTGCTCAGTGGGAGGAAAACAGAATACCTTCTTTTTTGGTTTTAGATATGAAACGTACACCTTTTCCTCTTCAAAAGAGGAGGAGGAGAGAGTACCTGACTTTGTAGAAATATTTTTATACCCAGTCATAACATAGATGGCTGGAGCTTCAAATCATTCATTCCTAAAATAGACCTGTTGAGTATGATTTTTAAACATATCTATATGGTTCTGCCTGGTTTCTCTTATAAAGCCATAGATGATTTGATTGCTTGATTGACTGACTGATTGAAGGGAACCTCCAAACTGCTTTCTATGAGTATTTGAAGTAGTAAAACCCAGAAGAAAATCATGCAATAGAATGGCAGTTGCTGGGGAAGCAGGAAGGGAAAATGAGAGTTGCTGCTTAACGGGTGCAGAGTTTCAGGGAAGGGAAGATGAGTGGCTTACTGTGAACAGTGCAGAAGTGTACACTGAAAAGTTTGTTTAAAAAACATGTAACATGAGATCTGCTCTTCTGCCTTTATTTTTTAAAAGTAAATTACTGGTACTGATAATAACTTCAGTAAATAAAATAATGATATCTGTTTGAAGGGACTCATGGGGGTATTTGTGCTTGAAGAATTTGACTCAGTTTACTTTGAAGAGTCAGAATCCATCTCAGGTCTTATCCCTCAAGGAGAGGTTTGCTTAGTCCTGTGCACTTGATGTCAAAGGCCACAACACTTTCTGTTCTGAAGTGTTCTAGATGGTTCTCAAGGAAGTGTGTGCTTCTGCCGTGAGGTCACAGGTGGAACTATCTACACATGCGCTGGAACTGGAAGTCAACCCTGGAAAATGCCCCAGGGAATAAGAGGATGCAGCCCAAGCCCCACCACCACCACCACCACCAAACCAGGAAAGTGACTTCCTCCCCTCCGTGTCCCCTTCCCATTGCTGGAATGAAGTCATAAGTAGACATCAGCTGCCCAAAACAGTCTGTGATCTAACTTTAGGATGAAAAGTTTGTGACTCCACTTTGCTATTTATCATATGTGCCTAGATACAAATATCTTAGCAGCAAAAAAGCTCTTCAGATGTTTCTGTATTTTCCCATTCAGTAAGATAATTACAAGAATATATATTAAAATATATTTTCCCTGAGACTTAATAAAGCCGTTCTTATTTTGAAGGAGGGGTAATATCAAATTCTTTTTTCTTTCTTTTTCTTTCTTCTTTATTTTTCTAAAATGGCCCTCCCTTATGGGGAAAATATTTGGAAGGAAAGAGATAAGGAAGAAGAGAGGGAAGGAGAAGGGAAAGGTCACAACTGGTCTGAAGCAAAGCTCACAAACATGTTTCCAGGAAGTCCCAAAGCTGTCCATACCCTAGCATTACAGCGTTTCAATGTGGGACCAAATTCCATCATTTTCTACCACATTTTTCCTGTAAATTTACTTAACCTAGAAAAGCATACTCAGAGGCATACAAAGTCTTTTCTTTAAAACTCTTATTTCTGCTGGGATGAGGGGGAAAAATCAGACAGACATTCTCTGAGAAAGATGCCCTAATCCAGGTTACTATGACAAATCAGGGACTCTCTCCCCTTTTCCCATTGGACACTTGTTCTTGAAATGAAAGTAAGAGAAAGCTCTGGGAATCAGGTTCTTAACTGAGATATAAGATAGCAATCTATGTCCTTACCCAGTTAAACATCTGACAGGCCCATGTGAGTGAGTAACATCTGCTGTCATCCAGGAAGGGCCAATTTAGTTCTCTGTGAATTAACTGAGCCTCTGAGCCTAGCAGGAAATAAACTTAGAAGGCCTGGGCCTGGGTCCTAGCTTCACTGAGTGGCACTGGGGAAGTCACTTGACTCTTCTGAGCCCCGGTGTGTGCATCTGTAAAGTAGGGGTGAAGATATCTACTTCAAAGGACTGTGCTAAGGCTGAAGGGAAGTGTATGAAAGTGCTTTGTAAAACTACAACAATACAATGCAAAGCTGGACTGCACCTACTGGGTGAGAGGTGTGAACAGGAGGAAGTAGATTTCTAATAAGAAGTAACCCTCACAAACATCTGTCCTGAGCCAGCCCACTGTCTTCTTCAAGGGAAATGAGGTGATGTGACATATGAAGTTTTTGGACTCAGTTTTGATCAGCTGGTATTAGAACAGAGCTATAAGAATGAGCACATTTTCACACACATGTGTATAGCCTTCATCACTGAGAGAGATCATGCACTCCTGAGTCAGGCTGTTAAATTAGAATGCAAGTTTTGTGACTTCCTTTCTGTGCTTCAACTTCTCTAAAATGTGGATAATAACATCCCAGAAAAGATGGTCAAAGGGCAAAATGTGTTAATAAAGGCAGGGTGCTTAGAACAGGGTCTGGAACACAATAAGCTAAGTGAGGGCAGGGTCTTTGCCTCTTTTTCCACCGGTGGGTAAACAGGGCATAGAACTATGGCTGCCACATAATAAGTGCTCAATAAATCCTCACTGAACAAATGAATGAAGTTTGCCTGGCAGTAGCAGTCAAGCAGTCAGTCTGGCTCTGTCTCTTCCAGGCTTATGTGGCCCCCATGAGCCTCAGCAACCATTTTTTTTAAGAAATTGAAAGTTTGAAAAAGCAAGTCCCTAAGGTCTTCTTAGGCTTGAAAGATTCAAGAAAATTTAAACTACATTTCGAGATCTTAATTCAAAAATTCAACTTCACACACCTTCAGACTTTGACGTCTTCTTCCCTTTTTCAAAAAAGAGGTAAGAGCTCTCTGCTTCTCTAATCACTCCCCCCACCCCACCGCCAGGTCCAGGATGGAGCTAGGTATGTGCTCACCCCCACCTGCCCACCTGTGGAATAGCAGGGCTGGAGCTGCAGGCACAATGACTTCTGCCAGTCAGTCTTCTGATCTGTGATCAAGGCCTGAGGAGCAGGAATTAGGGGAAGAGGTGTGCTGCTTTTCTGAGCTCCAATTGGCTTTAACCAAGATCAGGGATTTGACTTCTTTATTTTCTCACCTCCCCTTGACACCCAAGAGCAAGGTACATCCGGGCTGTTGACTCAACAAATTCCTTGAGCTTGAAAGGATGTGAGATGTTGACAGAAAGGAAGACCCTAAGCCGTCCTGTTCATACTGCAAGCCAAGCAGCTTCATCAAGATCCCCATTTCTGGAAAGCATTCAAAACCTTAGGGAGGGCAAGGCGGGGGAAGCAGGCTGCAAAACTAAAAGATCCCAATTTGGCAGGAAGAAAGTAGAGGTACAAATATACACTGGAAAGATAAATAAAGATTTTTTGTTTGTTTGTTTCTTCTGACAGGGTCTCAGTATGTAGCTCAGGCTGGCCTGGAACTTGCAGCAATCCTCCTGACTCAGGTTCCTAAGTGTCACTACACATGGCTCTAAATAGTTCTTTTAAGCAATATTTAAAGAGCCTCCTACACAACATGTGAATGAACTTAATGCCACTGAACACTTAAAATTGAGTAGACATGATAAAATTTATTTTTATCACAATTAAAAGGCAAAAGAGTAAAAAAAAAATGTATGATATTAGAAGGGCTTAAACCTCTCACCCTAAGTTGCTCAGGTGCACCTCGGAGCTGACAGCTACCTCTGGGCTCTTCTCCCTGGCTCTGGGCTGGGCTTTGGGACTTTGGCGAGGAGGCGCAGTGGCCTCCCTGCTATCAATCAAATGACAGATCGCCCTGTTTCCGGGACCGAGAGGAAATGTGCCTTCCTATGGGTCAGAGCCAGCTCTGTCATAGAACTCAGTGTCGCATCCACAACATCGCCTCTCCACTGCTTGGCCGGGACTTCCTTGTTGCCCCTTAGTTTGGAGAGTAATTCTAACACGTATCTAATAAACAACAGCAGAGAAAAAAAAAAAGCAGACATGCTGAATCAGGTAGGGCTTGAAGCCACTAACGCCCCTGCGTCTTGCTGGTCCGAACGCTCACTCTCCCCCTCAGGCTCCTGGTAAGGGCCTCGTTCCCAATGCACTTCATTTTCCGAGGCTTTCAGAAGCCTGCAGTTACCATTCAACGTCTTTACACCGGGAAGAACAGCGTTTCTAATGGAGATGGGGGTGCAATAAACAGGGCGAGAAGCAACACTGCCCAGCCTGGAGGGGCCGGGGACTCAGGAACACGAAGCTCCCCTGCACCCAGCAGCCTTTGTATGCAACATTTTGCACTCCACTCCTCCAGCCCCCCGCCCCACCTGGGCTGGGTGAAACTGGCCTAGGCGGAACACGGGGAAGGGGGCGGGGCCGGGCCGCAGCCGCTTCCAGCAAACTCCAAGCCGGGCTGCAGCCGGCACGGAGAGGAGTGCAGACCTCAGCATGTTTCTGCAACTGTTTTGACGATGCTTTTGAGTGTTCCCATCACTACCGAGATGCTGCCGCTCTCCTCTTGACCACAATCTATTAGCTCCAGTAGCTTTTGAGCGACTCAGCCCTGGCCGCAGCTTCCTGCTTACCGCTCGCGCTGCCGGGGAGCTGCCAGCCTTGGGGACCCGCCAGCGCACGGGGCGCACAGTGTGGGTGCGATGCCCCCGCCCTCCCACTCCCACTGCCACCCAGGGTCCCGACTCGCTTGCAAAGATCATAAGCTCTCGTCAACAATGTCTAACAGTTTCTGATAGTAGTAAGCTTTCATTGCAGACAAGATCCTTAAGAAAGCCCACCCTGGCATCCTGTGAGTTTAATGAGCGCTTTTAAATCCAGGGACCTGGATGCTTGGAGGCCGGGCTACTAGGAAACTTCAGGGCAGGGCTTTGACCTCCGCAAGCGATGATATCTTGTTTATAAGCCACGATTCTGATCCAGTACTCGTTTTGTTTTGTTTGTGGTTCTTTGGTGAAGATTGTGCAATTCTGTGTGTGTGTGTGTGTGTGCGTGCGCGAGCGCGCTTTTGCACATAAGGGTACGCAGGAGGGGGAAAGACCTGAAAGGTAAACGTTTTACATATTCCTTTGCTATTGATTTGAACGGTGTTGAAAGAAAACACTCTTAAATGCAAATCATAAACTCCGTCTGAAAACAAAACAAAACAAAACAAATCCCATGTATTTCCCATGGCCAGGGACCTAAGGACTGCATTTCCAGACGAGGAAGGAAGCTGAACGTTGAAGGGCTGCAGGCCGGGCTTGCTCACCTGTGTCGGGGGTCGGAAGGGGAGCAGCCAAGTCATCACTTCTATAAATGTGTCCGTTGAAACTACAAAGGTAACCAAAAGGAGGTCTTATCCGTTTTTTGTTAGCTTCAGTTGGGAACAGCAGGTAGAAGCTGCGCTTTGGTTTTACTTTTTCACCGCGGGGAGCTATAAATAGCGGAGCGCGTGTGGCTTTCTGGCTGAATTACCTACACTCGCCTGGTACCTCAAGATCCAGGCGCTCTGACTCCCACATGAACATTCGCAGGTCGCCGCCTCCGCGGACATTTTCCACAACATGCGTGTGACAAGAAGAAATGCTTCTCCCCGTGGCGTGTGTGTGTGTGTGTGTTGTTGTTTTGTTTCAACTTCTGAGGTGGAGATGCATGCCGCCCACACTGTCAACTCTAGGTGGGAGGCCTCCTAAGTGCCTTGAAGAGATGCAGGTATTTATAGAAGGAAGAATACATGCTCCTTCGCTGTTTAACTTCTATGTGTCCCAAAATACTAACTAATAATAGCTCTGATTTTTTTAGGGCAAGTTGTATTTCTTTGGCAGGCTACAGTTTCTACACATTTACTGGCCCTAACCATTTGGGAAAGAAAAATATTTTCACTTTTGGTAAATGGTATGCTGGGTATCAAGAATCAAAGAAGTGAACTTCTATTCGCAGCTAAGGCATGAAGCCACTGTGTGGCCAAGAAGGGGTCTCCAGAAATCTTCATCTCCCACTCTAATTCTTCAGGGAGGGCTCTAGTTGATTTAGAACCTTGAACCCTAGGAGGTCCTTAGACCTTTACACATCAGAAAGAAGATAGACTTCCTGTCTGCGCTTCCTCTGATCTGTCCAAATGGGATCAGAATAAATAGGCAAAGAAGATACTAACACCAACACATACACAAACACACACACACACACACACTCCCTTTCCTTCTCATTTTTTCCTAGTTCCACCAAAGCTACCTAAAAATAAAAAAGCAGTTGCTCTAGCAGTTTTATAATTCTATACTCTTCCTTCTCCCTGGTATGTCTCCAGTTAAATGATAATTTACATGTTCAAAACTAAATTATATAGGCCACCCATGCTATCTTCTCTTAATGAGACACTGGAAGCACCAGGTCAGCTGACACTTAGTCACTTCTGTTGAATTTAAATGCCTGATTATATGTTTCTTAGGTCCACTATCAGTTGGTTCACTTGATCAGAGCCTGACACTGCTGTGGTGGAATTGTTCGAAGGTGTGTCCCCAGCAGCCAGCTTGGGTTCCTAGGGCCATGACCACACCTGTCCTGGCCATGGCTAAACTCCTGCAGAGGGACGAGTTGGTTGTCAAGGAAATACAGTGAAAGAGGTGTCGGGGAGCAGAAACTATCCCCCCATTTGGTTGCTTCTCTGGATATATGAAATAATGTAAATGAAGTTCCTGGATCATCTTAAGTGCTCAAGAAGTGGTAGCTTTTCTTATTCCAATTTCTACAATTTTCCACCAACTGTCATTAATCCAGCTGGAGGCAATTAGACTCCCAAAGAGCATTTTTTTTCCCTTTGCACGAACATTGATTGAATATATCCTTAACCATGTGGTCAAGTAAAGCTCATATTTGCAGACAAAAGTCCCTCCAAAGCTTGCTTTGACAGAGGCGTAAATATGATTATTTAATGAACAGACTCCTACATAGAAGCCTAAGGAAGGAGATGATGCTAAAAATAACCAACTTGACATCTGCATAATTTGAGAGTGATTAAATTTAGGAAATTTACCTGACAACTGCCCTAGAAATTTGAAGATGTTGAAAAATTAGCAATTATTCCATAATCACTCCTTTTTTCCTCCTTTGCCTGGTTTGTCCCATTTTTTGACATTTCCTTAACACACCCCACATGCAGCAGTCTTGACAATTAATTAACTAACCTTCACAGAACTTCTCAGAGGTAGATGGATGAAAAGCACTGCAGCTTTATCACCACTTTTCAGGAAACTAAAAACAGAAAGGTTATGACTTACCCAAAAGTCACACAGCAAGCTTTCAGAAGAGCTGGGATGGGACCAAGGAACTCTGTCTCCAGTCAAATCACTGTGACTCCAGTCCTAAGGAATATTCCTGACTTACCACCCAATTCAGCCTAGTTGCCAAGACCAAGTTCTGTTTTCTCGAAGTTTCTGGAGGGAGTAACTATACATGGAGTTGGCTAGAGAAATCATAGAATTGAATTCAACTTAATAAGCAGAGAAGAAAGACAAGGAAGATGGTCAATAGAGAATCTTTCATCCATGCAGCCAAGCTGTCAACCCAACAACGTAACCGGGCATTGCAGGGACAATGAATACAGAAATATACTCAGAGTAGGAAAATGTGAAGTTCCTGGTACTGTCAGAGGAAAACAAAGACTTATTTAAACAAAGGCCAAGGTGTCCAGGGGCCATTCAAGGCAGGCTCGGAGTCAGTTTCTAAGTTCAAGCTCTTGCTATATTTTTGGCTACAGCTTATGGCACTGTCCAAGTCCGTGCTAAGGCCACCACGTCCTAATGTTACTTTGTGTGATGATGTGTGGCTTCCTGTCCCTTTGTATTCTGAATTCCATTCTTGGTCTTTTCCCATAGTGTTCCCAAATTGCGCTTACCCTTGCATTCTATGAAGCTAAAGGACAGGCCTGTTCCAAATGCCTTTCAGTACAACACAGTTGCCACAGGAAGCAATTGCTTTAAGGAAACAATAACGGAACAAATTATTGCTTAATACAATCTTGAAAGATACCTGTTCAGTAAGAGAATGTTCAATTATGTGTGGTTTATGAATATACTTAGCCAAAGAAGGCGATGTCACTTGTAGACATTATGCTAATCTTCTGACATATAAATGTCCTCCAAATGGAAAGCCAAACTAAAAGCTCAATTGCCGATCGCAACACAAACAAAATGCAAAATTGCCCATGACGCTGGGCATTATTATCCTGCCTGTGATTTGGAGCTGTGCTTCAGGTGGGCTTTAAAAATTTGTAGGTGAGTCGTCTATTTTTTAGGAACTCATTATGGCCTACAAATGTGTATGAAGTTACATTGCAGTATGCATTGTCTTAGTGACTGAATCTAAGCCATGGTTTTTATTTTAAATGTGAAGCCTAGTTGAATGTCTTAGTAGCAAACAGAGAAGTCTACTGCACAGCAAGAAAAAAGTGGCTTTAAATCCACTTACATGTGAAAAGGCAAAATCATTCCAAGTACCAGCTAAAGCTTTGATACAATGCTGCTGTGTATAGCTCATCGAAGTAAGGGGAAACCACCTTACAAATTAAAATCTTAAATGTTACAAAAGGTAACATGTTACAAAAGGTCTTCTGTCTCAGAAGACCCATATCAAAGACAAATTTTTAAACGAACCCCTTTGTTATTGTTGTTTGCTAACTTTTCACTAGTTGGTAAACTTTTAAATTTCCCCAAAGGCTTACTTACATAGGATATTAAAACAGTTGGAATTTTTCAGATCAAACATGGTAAGTTTAGTGATCTTGGTTCCATTTTTCTCACCCTATGTCCGTCCTGGAGAATGTTGCAGATACATAGTGAAAAAGCTAACCAGAGGGACCAACAGCCCCTACAGTTGTGCCTAATGGATTTCAAAAATATTCTCTCAGTTTCACAGGCAAGTAACTGCCTTTGTGGCCTTTACTATCAATTTAAGTGGTACCAGAAGAAGGAAAGGAGCCCAGGAGACCACCTTTGGAAAATTGCTAGTTCATAGGAATATTTGGCTTGTCGACAACTTTGTGGTGGTATGGGTAAATCTATATATTGCTTTATAATAAATCATTATAATTATAAACTTTATAACTTTTATAGGTTGACTGTGTTTTTTATAAGGCACAGCATCTGAGGGATGTCCTTTGGTGATATTGCCTTTAATCATTTCCTGTTTATTTTGTAATCTTTTGATGAACCAAGTGATTACATTGCTTATTATTTTTTCTGGCCTCTATTATAACTTCATTTAGCCCCATTACAGCCTCTGATTGAGGGGCTGTGCTGTTTGCAGCAGCCTGCTGGCCAATTTATATCCCTTGTATCTGGCCAGACAACTTGAAAGGTGAAGAAATTCCACTGTAAATACATTTGTTTGATTGCTTTTTAAATTACACCAAAGAACAAAGCTGCCTTCATAGAGGAGGTATTGTCTGTTATTTTTTCCTTAATCACAATATCACCCCTTTTCAGCTCTTCACCACAGGCTCCCTCCTGAATATGGAAAAATGGGAGACATCTGAGCTGTGTGTTTCATCTGGCTTCCCTCCCCTTCCTCTCCCTCATCTCTCCTCACTAAAGTGCTGAGTTCTCATCTAGCATTTCTGATTCTCGTTTTTCAAGATTGGCACCAATCGAAAAAGAGTTTACGAACTCTTTTAGCATCAGACTAGATGCTTATCCTCCACAGGTTTCCTCTAAGAGGGGCTAGGTAGGGAAAAGGGAAACATGAAGAGTACTGGAGGAGCCAGTGAAGGTAGGTACAATGAATCAGTCATAAGGCAAATTTCAGACAGGATCCCAGCAGTAATTTAATCGGAGTTATTAGAAAGTAGCCTACATACTCTTAGTGGTGTCAGGGAGGGAGAGCTCCTGTTTGCTCCTGAAATCACTAGTTTTCCCCCTTGGCAGTCCATTCTGTAGCTGTCTGCACAGAATGATTCAGGCACCCTCTGAAGCCCCACTCCCACTTCTCGGTAGTGAAGACTAACCCCACCCATATGCTGCTTCTGTGTACCTGAAGTGATACAGAAAACAAATTGCCCTTCAACTCCCATGATACCCATCCCATCCCTTCCTTTACTGGGCTCAGCCTGCTCCACCATCTGCTACCAACTCCTCAGATTCTCCACCTCACCAAACAGATCCTGGGGATTTAAGCCAGCCTATTCCTCCTCACTTAAGAAAAGGTGGAGGGGGGTCAAGTAGATAGTAAATAAAGATGTCAAAATAAGTCAAGGAGAGAAAATCTGGTTTGCAGATCAACCTGATATCTTTTAAAGCATATGGAATCTATACCAATATAACTTCTATTTCCAACTAGAACTAGACCACCATTTTGTGAGGTTATAGAAAGGTCAGCACCTTTTGATAAACACTTCTATGCATCCTCTCTTGATTACATCAAAAAGATGTTATTTCGTAGAAGAGCTATGCCTAACTATTTATATAGCCATGTGCATCACTTTTCTAAGACAGACACAAGCTGAATTCGGAAGGATTTGAAATCAGGCAAAATTCAATGGTTTTCTCAGGTAGTGTATAAGGTTTTTTAAAATTTTCTTTATTTTACAGCAATGTGATGGATTTGCCAAAAAAATTGTAAGATACAGTCAAAATAATGAATACAGGCCCAGGGATTTTGTTCAGTGATTCTGCCGCCTGCCTCGCAGGTGAAAGGTCCTGAGTTCGATCCCTGGTACCAAAAATTAATAATAATAATAATAATGCATCCATCTCAACTGCCTGTGTAGAAATTTTTAGGGCTGCTTCAAAAGGAGGCATCCCAAGTTTTCAAGGTAGAATTGAAGTTAGTGCTTTCTATTTAGGACTTATGTGAGATGAAAAAATGGTAATTTCTTAGTTTCTTTCATTCTAGGATGTCTTACAATTTTTATAAATGTTCCTAAATTGAAGACATTGAATTTAAACTGGAAAAGTAGTAGGTGAATGTGGGTGTGGGAGGAAGGTAAGGTATTTTTCAGCCCATATATAAAAGAGAGCTAATTTAAATGAAAGATTCAAGGCTCTTACTCATTTTGAAAATAATACAATGTCTTTCCTCAGAAGAGCTCAATTTGAGTTTTGCCTAAGAGTGATCGGAGCACTGAATCACTCATTTTTTCCCATTTAAACTATCAAGCTCAAAGCAGTTTTTTAAAAAACAGGATTTTATTATGAAGATGGAAATGATAGAAGAAAGTGAACAAATCAAGTAGGATTATTTTAGTAGATAAAACAGTAGAGCCAATTGATTTTTCTAGGGTCTACCATCAAATTACTGGTGCTTCTTTTAGTGCCCATAAATTGATATCCTGTTTATGCACACACACATACACATAACACATTCTGATTGCTTATCTGTCACCATTATCTTTACATCAGTATTTTATGTGCATATATAGCTCTAAACATTGATATAAATGATCCCTAGGGAGCCCTTGAACATTTACAAAATTCAATTGCTTAAGATTTAATTAGGATACAAAGTCTGCAAATGACATTAATGATTTTTCAAATGACTCATTACAAAACAGTATGGGAGGTATTGTTCTTATATCTGAGTTAGGGGTTGAATGAAATATCATACAATTAACAAACTAAACCCTATGTCAGTTGTTTAAAAAAGAGAATTCAGAACTCATTACTAGAAAGAGCTGCCTCATGGTAGATATTCAAAGATCCTCTCTGCCTTCTCTCTTTCTACTTTTAAAAAAGTTATTATTACAAAGTAAACAAGGATTCTAGGAAGGTTCTAAACATGTTTTATGTATGCAAGTATTACATATCTTGTATGTGTCATACATATTGCATGTGCACCTACCACATTATTCGGCAGTTAATTCACTCAAAAATTATGTGATGAATGTCTAGACGGTATTAACAACCAATTCCTCTTTTTCATATGGTTAATTTAATGATGGGCAGAGAAACATCAGCAGTCTTATTTATGCTGCACATAGCAGCTTGTCCTCTAAAGCAATAAAACTTTATAGAGACCCTGAAACCAATTTAGCTCCTCTGCCTGCCAAGCAAAAGCATTGAGGGGAAAGCAGAGTTGGAAAATCCCAATGAAAAACTATGAGAGTTAGAATTGGTGTTATTCTTTGAAGGCCAATTACTTTACTATGTAAATAAAAATATGACTGCCCATAACATTAGAAGATAAAAAATTTACAACTACTGAATGATCATCATACATGGTCTTGTTTCAGTTTGTCATCAAGTCCAGGGAGAAGCCTTCTGTGACACCATTTTACTTTCATATTATCAGTCAACCTTTATCTGAATGTCTGCATGCTTTTACGTTACATGACTTCTCCCCTCCTCTGTCTTAAAGCTCCAGTTTTATTGCTCTTATTGACCAAATGCCAAAGCGTAAATTTATCCCCATTAGAATGTATGCCAAGAGCACAAACATAACCTTTACAAGCTCAAAAATACATTTTTCTATTTAACCAAGCAGAGAAACAATAGCTTGTCACCGTTCTTCCATCCTTGGTCTCTTTCGCCTGTGGCATATTAGCAAACTTTCCCACGCAGATGTCCCCTTGGCAGAGATTGTAAATCATACCCTTGGACACTTTGCAGCTAGACAGACTCATTGACTACATGGATAGTTTATGGCTTCAGACTTTGAGCAGGGTCTGCAAAATAGCCCTTGACGAACTTATCACCAGAAACTGCTGGCCGCACGAGCTAGTGCACCACCAAAATGGGAATCTGTCTGTTTTTCTTTCTCTGGGGGGCATTTCAAGTTATTAGGCAATACAGCCTATTTCCTTCCTTCCACCCAGGAGGTATTGTGAGCAAACAATGAAAATCCAGCTCTCTATTCATGTTTGAATTTGGCCATTGTGTGTTCTGCGTATTTGTCTGCATGGCACCACCAGAGTAGAGTGCAAGCTCTCATGTGTTTCTGGACACGGTGCAGCCCTGGTTACCTGATCAGACGAAAAAGCTGAGCGCTGAGGCTGCATCCATCTGTGAGGACGTTTCACTTGTGTATTTTAGCAATTCTACTTTAAGTTGCCAAGCAAATCTCTCTCTGTTCACATGCTTTAATTGTTAACTCAGAAAAAATATTTTGACTCTCTCCTAACACTCAGGTCGGGTATCCAGCTATGCGTTTGCAGCAGTTTTCGAGCACAGCCTGTACAACTAATGCATAATGTCCTTCAGTGCAGAAAGTCCATCAGGGAAAAAATACATGTATTTATTGTAACTTTTAGACATACAGAAAGAAGTTCAATAAATGGACTTAGTGCTTACTCAAAATTTAAGAATCCATTAGGAAGTTCAGTTTTACTATGTCAGTGCGATACATTTCAGACCGTAATCATACCCTTTCCAAATCCCATTTAAAGTAAATCATTTATTTTTTCTACTTTTCCCACAAGTGCCTTAATGTAGAATTTGGATACCTTTCAGAAGAGACCTGTGAGGTAATGCATTGGAGAGACATAACAATATTTATAAAGTTTGGAAAAATCTTTGGCTAAATGAATAGGGGGAATAATCTTCAGCTTTGGTAGAATGGATAATGTTATTGATACTGAATTTGGTTGTTTCCTATGAGTTTTATAACAGATGTGGGGAGTGAGTTCTCATTATTATTCTTTAGTGGTTTTTAAGGCCAGACTGGAATTTTAAGGGTTCAGGGCAAATAATTACAGTGTTCAAAAATAGTCATATTGCTCTTGTTTTTCTAATATTGCCTTTTTCCTTTGGTAAGATCGCCAAAATTTTAATTAAATAAACAAAAATGCCTAACAATTATTCTTATTTTACATATTATTTTAGCACCCAGGGAATACAAAAAAGAAAGAAATATTCACAGTCACATTCTCTGCTTACCTACTGTAAAGTTGAGGGCAGAGCCCAAGTTTCCCTGTATCAGAAATAGGCATCAATCTCAAATAAAAGAGAAGGTAGCTTTGGTCCCTCTGACTCGTTCAGTTCCTGGGCTACTGTCACTGAAGGTAGAAACTGCAATATGAACACCTGTCCATGAGGAACCAGACTTGAGATAACCAGCTCATTTCACACAGGCCATTGTCCAGCCATCAGATGGTAATTACTTTTAGTCCCCATCAGCCTCGCCTGGATTCCAGCCAGTGGGTTGTGGGTAGAAGGGTCTATATCACATTTCCATTCATCTGCGCCATCCAGTTTCCTTCTTGCTTGTTTTCAATTACACCGACATGGTGGCTTTGGCACATAGTAAGTAAATAGCAACGTATTCAAAAAGAAAGGTCTGAAAGCCAATATCTGAAATATACTCTTGAGGTTTCAATGAGTACAATAAAATTGGCACAGAAATTCTGGCATTCTGACCCAAAGTCATAAAATACAATTAATTAAGTTAATTGTAGAGAATTTCTAGAATATTTCATGAAAGCCAGATGCAGCAGAGAGTCTAAAAAGTGATGGAAATGTTACTGAATTTCCTACAAAGTAAATAGTTAGCCACTTAACTAAATTGTTAATTGGATCAGAAAAGTAAGGGATTGGAACTATCGCTGAAAGATTTTTCATTTTTACTTTTCAAATTCCTATAGGGGGATCCCCAGATAATCTTGATATTTTAGGACATTCCAAAATTATTTTTAAGATGATTTCACTAATTCCACCGTTTTCTCTTATTCTTTGTCCCTTCAACACCCATCCACTTGTTCTTCCCAATGGACTTCCTTAGATTTTCCACACAGAGATTAACAGTTGATAGTTTTGCAGGCGCTTGTTGTATAGCAGAAATGACCAAAAATAAAATAATTACTTTTTTATGACATAAACCATGTTAAATTAAACATGGTAGTCACATCAGATTTTCTTCTCCTTGTTTTCCTTGTTAAGAAAATTTCTTCCCCTCACCAACATTGTAAATTTGGTCCTCCTGAGTTTACCCTCCTTCCTTGATTAACCTTCATCCAAGCCCCATTTCTTTTCATCTTCTCTTCTTTTACCCACAGCAAATTGAAAAATATTATAAATTTTAAAATATCAAGTACACAATAGTGTTGCTTTTGCTTTTGCTTTGTTTTACCACATCAGAAAAGCATTTTCTCTGAGATGTTAAGAATTGTTTTCTGTCTTTGTAAAGTCTTTTGAGAAAGTTAATTAAATATTCTAGCAAACATTTATTAAAAGCTAATGTACAAGTTCTCTAGCTAGGCACAAACCAAAGACATTCATGGCATCAACTGTGTTTCCAAGGAGTTTAAAGTCCAAGAAACAAAGACATATACTTTTTCATATTTACAAGGAGAATAAATAAATTATAGTGTTCTTAAATATCATAGGTGCTATAATAGAATTCTAAACAGGATAGAAGACAGCCATAGAGAGGGAGAGTTAGTTCTTATAGGAGTATTAGAACTCTTGTTCAAAGTGAGGACATTTGAGATGGATCTTGGGGGCAATAAAGGAATCACAAAGTAAAGTGAAAGAGCGGAAGAAGACCACAGATATGAATGTGCAGAGTAGGACCTGGTGATAAGTTGAGTATGAAAGAGGCCATAGCAGCAGTAAAACTAGAGAGATTATAAAGGGGCTGGACACCTAGACTTCTTCCAGTAGTCAGTGGTGAGTCAGTGAAGATCTTTAAGCTGGAGGACTTTCCCAGTACCAGTAAAGGATAGGTGGAACACACTTGCAATGGTCCAGGTAACAAGTCACGAGAGACTAAAATAAAGCTATGACAATGGGGCTGAAAGGCTTAGGTAGGAGGGACAGTAAAAAAGTAGAATTTTGGAGTTGGCCCTGATTAGAAGCCATTAAATAAAAGATATATATACATGTATATATCTTAATGCTTTTTACTGTTTATTTATATAAAACCAAGGCAGAACTGCTGCTAATGCTGACAGTGTTGCTTGGTGGAAACAATCCAGAATATTGGAGTCAGAAAGCTTGGATGTGATTGATTCTGCCTTCTCCATTTTCTAGCTTAGCTAGACTCTCAACTTCCATTTTTGTATCTGCAAAATGAGAAAGTAATGAAATTTATTTTACACAATATCTGGCCCATCGTAGCTGTTTGGTAAAAGTTATTGTTTACTTCCAAATACTCTTAAACAGTGGACCAAAGGGTACCTCTTCAGAACTGCAAGCCATGTTAGCTGAGCCCTAGAATGCCAGGAAGTAATAGAAGTGTCCGGTAAAAGGGCCAAAGACCAAGACCAGACCAGGCCACAACAAGCCTTTATTAGGGGAATAGATCTGCCGGGCTGTCTCTGAACAAAGGAGAGACAAAAGCAGTATGGCCGGGGCAGGGAGAGTCTTTTATAGAGACTGGGGTGTGGTTTGTAGGGGCTGAGGTGAGGTTGAGTGAGGCAGTGACTAGGGAATGGAGGAGCCGGTGATGTCACTAGGTGGTAGGAGGTGAGTGAGTATTAGGTTACTTTCTAGGAGGGAACAGGGGCATACTGGGAAGAAGGGTTTATTCTTTGGTGGGAGCAACCATCTTGGCATGATGTCACACAGGGGAGGGGGCAAGGCACAATAGGAAGAGGGCAGCTACTATACATAATAGCTGCTGAGGTGGTAGGAGACCTATCAAGAAGCAGCAGTGGACCAAGTTGGCAAGCAGCAATTCAACACCAGGTGGTGGCTACTTAGAGCTCACACATCACCAAACCCATAAGGTGACACATAGCAAACAGTCTCTATGCTCTTTGGTTATAACCACAAACCAAAAGAAAGCCCTCACATGGGCCCAAGGTGGAAAACAGCTGGGAACTACACAGGCCTCTTCATTCTCACCTGCATAAAAGAGTCACACCCAAAGTACTGTCTTCAAACATAAGCAAGAATATCAGTAGAGACCCTTCTATAGATCATAACAAATTTTAATCTAGCCAACTGTTTTGAACGGCATTTTTACTTTAAAAATTAAAATCCTACTTTAATCTAGAATGATCACTGTGCATTAATTGGGTATAGGAATTAATGCTCAATAAATTATTTAGAAGAGATATTGTTTGCAAACTTCCACTTCACATTTAAACATATTCAGCTTTCATGATGTGTATCAATTAAATAAATAAAAGTTGATTAGTCAATTAAAATGAAAAATAAAAGTATTTTGTGCTTATGTTTGTACTTATTAAGAACCAATTAAATAATCTTCATAAGGCTATAGCTTATGTTCCAACTATATGATTAACTAACCAACAAATACTTACTGAATCTGCTGTACAAAATGCTGTCATTAAGGATACAAAGATGTGAAGATGTAATTAGAGCTCACATGGAATCTTTGCTTAAAGATGTAAATAGTCATCTATGACGTGATGATAATTTGAGCCAAAAGTAGTATATGATAGGTACTAACTGATGGTGTTAATAAAAGATGCTACAGGAATTCAAGAAAGAGCTAGCTTGAGGTCAGTGTGATCAAAACGCTTTATGGAGATGTTTATCCTGGACCATCAACAAAGACAAGTAGCTTCTATATATTTGAAAAAAAGAAAAAAATAGTAAAATTTTCAGCATTTATTATACTCCCACTCTAGTTTTAAACAACTATTTATGACTACAATATCAATAGACAAGACGGATTTTTCAGCTCCATTATTATCTTACAGAGCCACCATTTTACATGTGGTCCATTGTTGACCAAAATGCTATGTACTCAAATATTGCATGATCTTACTTATAAGTGGGATTTTAAAACAAAGTCACACTTGTAGAATCAGTAGAGTGGCTGTTATCAGGAGCTGGGAGGGTGGAGTCATGAGGAAAATGGGAAGATGTTGGTCAAAGGGTGTTAATTTTCGGTTATAATAAGACTGAGTTCTGGGGACCTAAGGTATAGCATGCTGATTTTAGTTAATAATACTGTGTTGTATACTTTAAATCCTCTAAGTTCAACATTATCAATACACACACACACAATAGCCATGTAGCTAATGATGAATACGTTGACTAATTTAACTATGTTAATAATTTTACAGTGTATATGTGTAACTAATCATCACATTGTGTGTTCTATTTTATTTATTTATTTAATTTTTTTTTTTTTTTGGTACTGGGGATCGAACTCAGGACCTTGCACTTGCGAGGCAGGCGACAGAACTACCGAGCTAAATCCCCAGCCCACATTGTGTATTTTAAATACTTTCATTTTTATTTGTCAATTACATATTATTTAAGTTGGGGTAAAAAAAATCATGATCATGTTAAGTGACTGGAAGAGGGAATAGAGAATTTTGCTTTTCAATTTTAAAATTTTCTGTATGATTCCTTTAAAAATAATTCTGTGCATATTTTTGTATTATGCATATGTATATCACATAAAGTAACACAAAAAGGAAATTATACTACATGTACCTAAAGCTTGTGTTTATTAAAATTCATAAATTTAAATATATTAGGGTTAAAGGCTGGAAATTCAATGACTAAACACATTTTAAAAGGAGAAAAACACATAAAATTAAAAGAACATAAAATAAAGAAGAACTTGCCAAACACGCACAAAGCTTTAGGTTCAAACCCCGATACCATAAAAATAATCCAAAAAATGAAGAAAACAATATGAAATGGAAGCAAGAATATAATAGAAAGGATCGACAATGCCAAAAGTAAATTCTTGAAAAGAGCAGTAAATTTGATAAAACCTGGCAAAAGTGATAAAGGGAAAAAAAGAGAAGTCACAAAAATAGAAGACAACACTACGGATTCTGTATATTGATAGGTAAGAAATGATGAACAACTTTATACAATGAATTTGAAACTATAGGCAAAATTTTTTAAATCTTAGAGCAATAAAATTTAGCCAAATTGCCAGAAAAGAAATATAAACTGTGAATGGTCCTATTGCAGAAACAGAAATTATATGTTAAGATCCTCCATAAAGAAAACATCAGGCTTAAATGGCACCACTTGAGAGGAAGAAAAAAACAAATGACCATCTACTTAAAATCCACAAGAAATATAAGAGAACCTTCCTGAACTCATTTTGTGAGCATAGTACATCAAGGACATTTCATACCAAAAACAAACAATTGAGAAATTAATTTTTTTAATGCTGTTTAAAATAGCACACAAATAGGAAGAAAAGGGGCAAAGGAGAAAGGGGAAGAGGGAGGGGTAGGGGAAAGGAAAGAAGGGAATGAAATTAATATGAAAAAATGGAAATAAAGTCTTTGTAAATAGGAAGGGGTGGAGGGGTTGAAGGGAGGGCAGGAGAATGGAGAAAAAAATAGGAACCAAGATAGATTAAGTAAAGATACAAATTTCCAATGATGAATGTCATTGTATTGAATACCTAACATATATCAATAAAATTAATTTTAAAAAATAAAATAAAATAGCACACATACAGAAATAAAATATCAAGGAATAAATCTAATAAACGTTGTAAGACCATTATTAAAAAACTTAAAGTTTAAATAAATAGATGAATGCAACATGTTCAAGAATTGGAAGACTCGCTATTGTAGCAATGACATTTTTCCTCGTATTAATGAATCCACAGTTTTTAAATGGTATAGCAATTTAAGCAAGAAAATCCCTACAGGATACTTTGTGATCCTGGTAACATAATTTAAAATTTTAGATGACAATACTGAAAAGGTGAACATCGTAAGTTTTGCATTCCTTCTTTTTCTTTGTTCATTCCTTTCTATTCACTTTGAAACATTTCTAGAATTCCACACAGAAAAAGAAAAGAGGCTCTGCTTGATATGAAAGAAATATTGCAACCAATATCCTATGCAGGATTCAAATGCTGTCATGGAACAGGCATTACAGGTAATATTCACATTCCAGACAAAAGGACACACAGAGACAGGGGACTCTTGTAAAAGTTAAAGAGACACAACACACAACAGACCTACTCCTCCCCGCAACCTGTTCCTGCCACACACAATGAGTAGAAGAGAAAAACTGGACTTACTACTTCCTATAGCAACAGTTTCTTACATCTGTGACAGGAGCTATCTTTGAACAAATCCAAAACTCTCCAGAGAGGCCACTTTCCCCTTATTGACTGATCACACCACACTCATTTGTTATGCCAAGATGCTTCTAGTTAATTTTGATGTTGTTAATTTGAGATTTTTCAGCAGATTACTAATACTGTCATGTTCATTTCACAGAGCATTGGAGTCAAAAGAGTCACCCCAAACCCTGCCCATTCTCACCTCCCCTGTGTTGGTACTTGTAAATTAACCCAAGTCAACTGGTAAGAACCCAGAAGAAAACTTAAAAAAAAATGTGTGTGTGTGAAGAGGGAAATTTGGGTTCAGCTATCATGGCAATCTGTGGCTGGGGATAGAGACCCCTTGTTCACCTTTGCCTCTGCTTGAGATGCAAGAAGCAAAAAAGGAAGCTGTAGATTCCTGGAAAAAGTACTGAGAAGAACCAGCAGAGCTTGGAGAGATTTGAACCAGTTCTAATTCAGTTCAGTATTATCTCGAATCTGTAAGTCTTTCATAGGTTGCCAAACTGAGCACCTCCTAAACCATCACAAAAACCAGTGTCTTTCCCCACCTACTAGAAACTGGCATCTGAAGGGTGCATGATTAAAAGCATGTGCTATTCATATAGCTCTTTGAAGAAGTCACATGGCATTTGAAGACTCCATAACAGTCATTCAAACATTTCCCTTGTGACATTAAAAGGATTTCAAAGTTAAGTAAACTGCCTACTCCATAATTATGTCTAAGAAAGAGAGGCTCTTTTTCTACATTCACAGTTGTACTGATGAATTAGGCATTTCTGACTCCTGATTGTGCTTATAATATTATTAGTTGTTTCATAAATGAAAAACAATATTTTCCTCAAAACAATTTTATATGGCCATACCTACTGTAGCCCAAAGTGAAAAATAGCAACTTTCCCTTTAATTTCACACACACAGACACCAATAGGTTTTCTTTTACATTTCATGGTTAATGGTTTTCCCATCTTTGTTGATCAAGTTATGTGGCTAATTACCAAATCACCACTTCAGTTTGGGCAATGTAGACTCATTTTTAACATCAATAAAGGAAGAACAAAATGTATAGCAAACAAAAAAAAGCATCTGAGGCTTGAGTGGTTAGCAACCACAGATCATGACTTTCTCATTCTACATTGGTTTACAATTGATAGTCTCTGCCAAAGAAGGTATGAGGAGTACATTCGCATACAATGATATGGTATTTATGAAGCAGGCTTATTGTTAAGGTCTTTAAACAAATCACTTCTTTCTTTTTCACAATGCCAGACACCTCTTGGGTAAGTAATTAACACACATATTTTTCAAGATATAAGGAAATTGCCCCCTTTCTCGTTAAAGAGATAGGACTAAATTCTCATGCTAGGTCATCGGGGAGCTGAACAGGCTGTAACAGCATGAAGTGTCTCAATATAGGTAGGAAGATGTGCAAACTGAGAGAGCAAAACAGCTCAACCCAACATCCCTTGACACCCAAAGCCAAAGAGAGAGGGCCTTGGTTTCAAAGAATAATTCTAAAAGTCTCTTAAATTGCACGAAACTCCATTTTTTTCTGTCTCAAAAGATTAAATGTTGTGTCAGCTCCTATCAGAAAGTAGAATCTCTCCTTCCAAGAAGTCAGGTTATTTCAAGCCTGCTGCCTCTGCCTTGCCATTTGTCTAACCCTGAAAGCAAACTTTTTTTCCAAGAATTTTCTTACAAGGACCCCTGTACTCCTGCTATTCCTGGTAGACTACTTCATCATTTTATTTACATGCTTACCCCACCAACAGCTCCACTTCTGCCCCAACAGCACCAAGAGGAAGCTGCTGAACTACACATAGAACTCGTAAGATAAAAGCAGTGCAATTTCCCTTTCAGATGAAGTGATTGACCAAATTTAAATCCTACCCTTTGCCCATTTTACACAAAATATTCCAAGTCTTTGTGTGCAAAGTAGAACAAAACATATTAATTATTCAAGGATTTCTTGTTGGTGTTTACATTAACCTGACCTTTTGGGGGGTTTTTGTTGTTTGCATTTTTAAAAGAACAGCTTTTTTTTTTTTTGTATTAAATTCTTTTATTGGTACATTGTAGGTATACAACACAATTACATTTCTCATTAGGAATTGTACCTTTACATAATGCATCTTGGTTCTTATTTTCTCCCCATTCCTAGCCCTCCCTTCACACCCTCCACCCTTCCCTATTTACAAAGACTTTATTTCCATTTTTTCCATTTCTCAGCATTTTTCCTTTCCCTTCTTTCCTTTCCCCTGCCCCTCCCACTACCCCTACCCCTTTGGACCTTTTCTTCCCATTTTGCATTATCGATTATTCATTCTAATCATTGGTACATTTTAGGTATACAATATAATGACATTCATCATTGGAAATTTGCACCTTTACATAGTCACTCTTGGTTCTTATTTTTCACCCTTGCCCAGCCCTCCCTTCAACCCCTCCATTCCTCCCTATTTACAAAGATTTTTTTCCTATTTTTCCATTTTCTCATATTAATCAGCTTTTCTTTTAATCATCTCATGAATCCTTTAAAAACTGACAGAAACCATAATGTGAAAGTATTTGATTTTCATCCAGAAAAGCTAATATGAGGAGTCTCCCCAAAAATCAATGTCTATAAGTCAGGTATCAATATGATTACACTAACAGGCCCAAATTACACTTTGTATTTCATAGACCCTCTACTTTAGTGATTGATTAACATGTCTAGACTCCATCAAGACAACACTATGCCCATCCATCCACCACTTTGGTTTCAACACCTCACTTGGTGCAGTATTTGACTTGTATGTGGGAACTTACATGAACCTAAGTACAGATTTTACATTGCTAAAGATGAAGCTAAGGATAGGCTCCTAGTAACAATCAGGGATCAGGACTGCACAGGCAAAAGTAACACAACAATCCTTTGAAAATATGTATAAATATTGTTGAATTCAATTGGCATACACTACCAAAAGTCCTCCTCCTTTAGTCTTCCTGGCTAAAGATATCAGTCCAAACTCTCCAATGGAAAGGAAATAATTATTTATGTTCCAGTTGTTTTGAAATAGTGAAGTGAAGTAACTGAGAGCCTGAGTATTCTCCTGTCACCTTTATATTTAGTTCGAACCTCTGTAACATGTAATAGACTATGATAATCTACTCATGACATGTGAATTCCACTGACTATTTAAATAATTACATCTGGGGATGAAAATGTGGCTATGTGACCTCACATCCTTAAAGAAGAAATATGATTGGCACAACTAACAAAACATCATCCTGCTAGGACCAACAGCATTGTTTCCTGCACGCTTTGAGTGTGAATGTGTCTGTGTGCATACATGTAAGTGTACACTTTCTCCCTGCAAGGATTTAAAGCTCTCTTATTGCCATTTTACCAGTAGATGAGCCTGTTTCTCACTTGAAATAGTAGCAAATTATGATGTTACATTATTTAACAAACAAATCATAGTAAAACCATGCAAATCCCAAGAACAGGGGCAAATACCATGGTGTTTCTGTGACACTTAACTGGGATTTGCTCCATGGCTAAATACAAGGCTTCTAAGCCAGTTAAGTGGTTTGCTGGGGCTACTCTGTACAGATGACATCATCACTTGGCTTTCTAAACACACCTTTTTGGCTCTAGCTCCTTTGGCTTCTTTCCATGTAAACAAGGCCTGATTAATGCTGCAGAAGGTCCGTGAATCACGTATTCCACTCTCGCGTGGGAAGTCAGAATGTCAATTTTTCCTCATCTCCAGCACAGAGCACTGGGATATTTAATGTGGCATCCCTAGCAACCACATAGCAACTGCCTTGGTGCCTAGCTGCCAGCTTCACACTACACTCTATCCAAGAGCAACTGAGGGATCACCCACTGGAGGCCCTGTACTTCCACATGAAGCTGCATTCAAGGGCCTGGCCATTGTGACCAGATCACAGGGACATTACAAGGCTGCCCTTTGAGGCAGAAATGAGAGGGATAAAAAGCAGCCCTTGCTGTGCCTCCAAGAGAATAAATGAAATTTCTCCCATTCAGTCACAGTTGTTCAGGCTTGATCAGAGCCATGGTGAGGGGACACTGTACTCCTGGGGTACTTCTTGTTACCACTTCTACCAGCTGGCAACCCCACTGAACATATCTGATTGCCAAATAAAGGGAATCTAGGAAAGCTGAAAGCAAAATCTCTCCTAGCAGAAAGAAGAATGCCATAGATGGCAATCTTTATAACCCTTCAACAAAAATAGTTTAACTGTTGTAAATAGTCAAGAAATGACTTGGAAGAATTTGATTTGGAAGAGTTAGTGCCAGTGGCTATCTAAGCATCCTGGGGCCATGTTGGACTTAATTGTGACAGGTGAAATCCTATCCTCCACCAGTCTTAAATGGTTAACTAGAGAGTGTGGATCAGTTATGTAGACTCAGTTGTTGAGTAATAATTGCTCCTTATACATGACTTGCTTCTCTTTGATGACTAACATTGTAACTTCTGAAAGTAGAATGTGGCAAGTGTTAATATATCCAACTAAACTGATGGTTGTTTACTGGTTTTAGTTTCCTCCCAGGTTTAAAAAAATCAGGAAAGTATGAAGCATTCAGCAGAGATTTTCTTCTCCATTCCTCCAGCATTATATCCAAAACCAATTTGAACTCTGCAAGTACATATCACACGTTTCATGAAATTTTTCCAGAAAGCCATATTGTTTTCCATTTTGATAAGCCAGGAAAGGAAGTCAGGGTTTTACTGTAAGTTCAATTAAACTAAAACTACTCAAGTCAGTCCAAGGGAGGAAGTGAATTTCCACAATCAACTTCAGGGTTAATGTCTTCCTAATGAGGTCTAAAAAAGTCAGACCTTGAATATACAATGCTAAAAGGTAACAAGCAAATGTTCACTAGCTAGCAAATCATTTCAGTTCGTACATCTTAATTCTTTTAAAAGAGCTTCACGATGTTATAGTTCTCATTTAAGAGTATACACACACACACACACACACACGCATACAAACACAGCACAGCACAGCACAAAGGGTCTAGGAATAGGTCATTCAGAGGATGGATATAATTGATCTGGTCTGAACATCAACTCAGAGTTCCCAGGCTTTTTAATAATTCATAAAACAGACTTGGAAAACTAAGTCACCAGTCTGGTGAGCTGTAATTTGCTTAGTAGTTAATATACAAAATAATATATAAAATGAGAAATGACTATGACTGCCACCATACCCATGAAAGAACTGAAGTGGCAGTGTGGGATCTATGAGACTTGAGGGGAAGCCACCATCCTACCCTTCAGATGATCTGTGCTTCCTTGAAGTTTTCAGGAGAGCTTCTAGCCACAGGCTCTGCCTTGCAGGTAGAGTCTGCTAGATTCCCTAGTCTTGCACAAGACCTCAGGAACACTGATACCACATTGCATAAGATCTACTTTCATTGCCTCAGTGCAACACAATTAAGGCGATTCCATGGGTGCAGCTGACCTCAAAGGTAGAGACTGACCTCAAAGTGGAATGTTGTTTTCAAGATTTGATATTGATGCGTAAAGTTTCTATGGCTCAGAAGCTACGGGAGAATCACTCAGGATCTTTGCCTTGTTTTCTTCTCTATTCTCAGTCTTTCAGGAATTGCTAATATCACAAAGCAAAATGTGAAACTAGAAATAACTGAGACATGGTTTTTGTTAGAACATACAAATTTTCATGTCCCTGAGCAATTGACATTTAGATAAGCATACCAGCTGTGTGCTATTACAGATTCCATTACCAGCAAATAAAAATCTTTTCTCTCTTAGTATTTAGCATCCTAGTCTTTTTTTTTTTTTTTTTTTTTTAAGATGTAAAGTTTTTGTTTTTTTGTTTATTGTTTGGTACGGGGGATCGAACTCAGGTCCTTGTGTTTACGCAGCAGGCAGCGAAACCGCTGAGCTAAATCCCCGGCCTAGCATCTTAGTTTTAATCCAAACTCCCATAAAGGACTCATGGGCGAGAGCATAATTTTTGTTTTCTCTAACAGATACTTTTTTAGCAAAATAAAATGAAAGGAAATAAGAATGTTTTCTATAATTTATTTGCAGAATTTTGTCTTCTGCTTATTCAAAATGCCACATATAATTTGGTTGGATTTTCAGGAATTCAGTCCACGTTCTCACCTTTGAGGATCAATTTTGCCATTTGTGAAATAGTTTGTTAATGAACTCTCCAATACTTTCTAATTCTAAATCAGTAATTCTAAAGTCACGTACAATGCTGCATCAGTTATATTGTTAGACTGCATACAATACATTAATAAATAGTAGGAGTTTAACAAAACACAGTTCTGTTTTTCTCTGACATAAAAATAAATCTGGAGGTACCAAGGCTGGTACTATGGCTTTCCAGTCATCAGTACCCCAAGCTTCTTCTGTCATGCAGCTCTGCCTATTTTTAATATGTTGTCAAATGCTCTGCAATCACTTCTGAGCACTTTATACCTGCATTCCAGCCAGAATGAAAGAGGCAAGAGGAGAAGAGTTTCTGGCACTTCCTGCCAAGATTCATTAGCTAGAACATAGACACATAGCCCCTGGAAACTATAATCTTCACTGGGTGACCACATATGCAGCTAAAATTAAATATTATGATTTGGGAAAATAAAGAGAGATAAATTTTGATATAGATAACTGAAGTCCCTGTCATCAACATCAAATATACAAAGAGTTAATGTCCAAGACCTTTATTTTCTTAAAATAGTAAAGATATGCTTATTTCAAAGTTAAGATCAGGGGAAATTAGTGTATAAATAATGTAAGTATATCAACAATAAATAGTGTAGACCTGCATATATTAAAAATAGGAATATAAAACTAAATTAGTGTATAATGCAGGATGACTGAAGTCTATTCTTACTAATATAATTATTATAGTTAAGGATTTTAATTCAATTTGTACTTGTTTTATATTAAGAGTTTAGAATAATTCAAAGAGAATGCAAATACAAATGAAAATGAGAGGCAGAGTTAGTAACAAGCAAAGCAGATTTGGTAGCAACAGGATTATGGACCTGAGTCTGACCTGAATCTTAACCTTGGTCCTGCCGCCTTCTTTTGCTCACTCAACTTCTCAGAGCCTGTTGCATTGTCCATGAAATGGAAATGCGTATTTGACTCACAGAGTACCGACTTCTGGATCAGCAGGCTGCGTAAAGCGAGCCTGAGACAGTGACACACCCGGGGACAGAACTCAGGGACTAGAGAAAGGCAGAAGGGCATACTGAGCCTTAGCAAAACTGGACAGAGGAGAAAACCTGAGTGGGGGGAGCTCCCAAACTGCCAAAGAGGCTCCCGCACATGACCCTCTTGAAATTATTTCCGAGTTACAGTTTCTTTTAAAGTAGAAAAAGTTTTGAACCAATTCCCCTCTCTCTTTGTACCAAAGGTCATGCATTATAATGCATGTGAGCTCCAAGTGGGAGCCTCATGAATACCCCAAAGACAGCCTTTATTATAATTTCAGCTCACACTAAAGTAATTGCAACTCCTCTACTCACTGGACTAAAACTGAACACATGACTTTGTGTTTCTCTCTAAACGTTGAGGATACTTTTAAGCCCCAAAGTCAAGACATCAAAGGCAGGTAAATATTCAAGAATTTGGGAATGAGGGACCGCAGGATGTGATTCTTAAACACAATTGTATTAGAAACCCACCAACCAGTCAGCCCACTTATGCTCCTGGCATCTGGACTATAACGGACCGGCTGAGTGCTTGTCCACAAAGGAATCATGAGGAAACGGGATTTCAAGGTTTTCTCTGCTATCCATATCCCTTAGGTCGAAGAGCTTGATCTCTACAACCTAATCATGATTCTGTCACTTTCTTTACAGATACAACAAACAAGGAGAGCAGAATATAAGCATCATTTTATACAAAGAAAGCAATATCAATTTCAAAAGGAAATCTCTGTTTAAAAGACTTCATCTTTTCTTTCTAGCACTTTTGAGTATTCATTCACCAAATGTGGATGAAGCACCTGCTCAATGCTGGTCACACATCTAAGATTGAAGACATAAAAATGAATCAGCCAGGTCTTCCTACCTTCAAGGCACACATCTGACTAGGAAAGGGTACACATGGGCCAGTCATAATAAGTCAAACACAGAATTCTGACCTTCCAGAGGAGAATGACTGTAACATGGAAAGCTGAGTAATGGTGGTGAGGATGATTCGAAATGGTATCAAAAAGCTTCCCACATTTGGGTTCCACTTTCACTTACTACTTGCATAACTTCTCTCGACCTTGTTTTTCCCTTATGTAAAATGGGATATTAACAGTATCTACAGTTCTCTTCATTGTCTGATGTAGGGCAAGAACTCAATATTGGTTGGCCATGTTTATTATTGTCATGGATAATACCATTATTGGTGTTATTACTAGCATAGAAGATACAGAAGGAAAGACCTGTAATTCCAGTGTACTGAAATGAAAGATTGTAGTATTGCTGATAGCTGAGAAGCATCTCTTTAAGACTGTTTGACAATAGACAAACGAATCCCTCAAAAACCTGATAGTACTGGGCTACAGAGATGGAGCTTTTGCATTAGCAGAAGAGTAACACTATAAAGACAGACTATATATACTTTTAAAAATCCTTTTTAGCTAAATGTTTCACAAGTAGTTTTGCACTAATGTATGAAGAGGAAGACTTTTCTATGATATTCTCTGGTGCTGTTTTCCCAAGTTCTAACCTACTTGTTTTCTTGGGGGGGGGGCAGTTGCAGAGAACTTTGAGAAAGCCATAATCACACTTATCATACTTTTTCAATAGGGATGAATTTCTTAGTTTCTATATTAATCACACTAAGCTAGTGAACATTACATCATGCATCTTGACTGCAAACAGTACAGAAGGCAATGCCAAAGAAAATAATTTCACTTTGAAAGTGGTGGAGAATTTCTGCCCTAGGAATAAAAAAGGTCTGTATTTGTAGACAAGCCTATTCAACAACTTGATTTCTTGTAGACTGATGTGTTCTTTCTCATGAAGAAGTCTGTTCTTGCTCTCACAGCTTTTCAGATGGAAGGACTCTTCATAATGTTGTAAGCATGAGTCAGTGTTTTGTCCCTCAGAACCACATTTCAGAACTAGCAGGCACCCTCTAAGCAGCCAGAAATCTAATAGTCCAGCACTCAAACATTCAAGAATTACCATCTTTGGAAGGTTACAGCTTATTATCTCAGGAATATGAAATAGGTATTTAAATATCTGGACATGCAAGAAGCTTTGGAAGTGTTTGCTACTAGGACTTTGAGAGATCTCTCCCTTTCCCCCTCAGCCACCCCAAGCTCCCACCAACCTCCCGCCCTGGCAAATTTCTGTGTGTCCGTATTCACAGGAAACTGATTCTGACAAGAGTGTTGGAAATGATGGGATGCTGAGTCATCACCACTGTCATGGTGGAGCTGCTTGGAGCCCCAGCTCTGGAGGGTGTGCGGCGGGGAGGGTGGAGTCACACACACCCTGAACGACTTGTAGTGGGCAGTGACTCAGAGGCAAAGAAGGAAAAGGTGGCTTATCAGCTTGTTCTTAAAACATCTAAGACTTCTGTACATATAATTAGCCCTCAAACTACAATCACCACCATTATTAACAGTTGAAGACATCTGCATTTTGATGCCACCTCTAACGATATTCCTTGTCCTTTTTATCTGCCTGGTTTTCTTCTTTTTTTCTTTTTCTCTTTCTGTTTCTCTATCTTTTTTTGTGTGTGTGTGTGATACCAGAGATCAAACTCGGGACCTCGCACTTGCAAGGCAGGTGATGATGGCATCACTGAGCTAAATCTCCAGCCCATCTGTCTCTTTTCTTCCCTTTTCTCTTTTTTTTTCCTTTCTTCCTTCTTTTTTCAAGTACTGGGGATTGAACCCAGGGCTTTCTCACTGAACGACATCCCCAGCTCTTTTAAAAATTTTGAGACAGAGTCTTGCTAAGTCACTATGTTGCCCAGGCTAGGCTCAAACTTACCATTCTCCTGGCTCAGCCTCCCAGCACCTGTCTTTTCTTTATGGAGCACGTGCCTTGCATTAGGTGCTAGTACAGAGGATGAAGATGCTTGCTTGGACATGGTTCCTGACCTCAAGGTGATTATCTTCTCCTGGGGGTAACAGATATTAATCAAATTAACATATCAACTTGTACAACCCCACAACAGTGACAGAATGCAGCAGAGGTAGATGTTGCTATGGAAACCTAGAAAGAAGGCCTTGGCTGAGGAAGGTGGAAGACACTTCCCTTGAGCCTGTGATGATCACCTGGAAGGTGAAGAGTAAAAAGAGGAAGAAGGAAGAATGCTCTAAGCTTAGAGAAGACCAATACAGGAACTCCAGTCTGGAGCGCAGTGTGAGAAGAAGGCACAGGAAGAGGGGAGAGTGAAACTAGATGAACTTGGAGAGGCAGGTGCAGACCACCCAGGGCCCATCAGGAAGCCCGTTCTTTACAGAAGAGCAATGAGAATCCATTGAATGTTTTTAAGCAGAGAGGTATCCTGATCAGACTTACATTTGGAAAACATTGTTCTGGCTCCAAGACAGAAAAGATTAAGAAGGAAAAGATGGTGAGCAGAATACTAGCTATGACATGTTCGTTTTAGGGGGCTCTATGTGTGACTTTGATTGGTTCCTTGATTCTTTTCATTGCACATTTACTAAGTAGCAGATTTTGTAGTAGGCCTGTGAATGAAAGCAAACACAGTATCAGGCTGATGGAGGTTAACTTTAAAGAATGTTCCATTTATCCTAAGTATATATGTTTAAAATTAATTGGTCCATAAAAGGGAAGAGTTGAGTGGATTTTCCAGATCCAAAATCCTTTTATAAAGAATGTGTTATGCTCATAGGCAAAGGAAGACTTTATTTAACTTAGGGAAGCAGAGATAAAATTCCAGGCAAGTATTGCAAGTAGGCTACTCATCTGCTGTGTTCTCCAAAAGATGAACCTTGGCAAAGGAGAGGACAAGCAATGGTCCTCAAACTTCTGTATTCTCTGGGGCATCAGAGACTTGGACCACAATCTCCATCTGTATAGCCAGACTCGCCAAAAACCAAGTAATCATTCCCTGGGATCTATCCTACTTAATAGACTTTTTAAATGGATAATGTTTTACCAGAGTAGTACATACATATTGTTTCAAAAGTTACATAGGACTATATAACCTAGAAAATTAAATTTTAGGCCTTGTGCCAACCCTTCACTGAATAAGTTCTGCTCCCTGAAGCCAGTCACTTAACATTTTGCAATTCTTTGGCTGTTATCTGTAATACTTACCTTGACTTTCATAAATAATATATTGTTATTTCTTGATTCTTTCCTTTTTAATTATGTTACGACCTCCTATTCTGAGAAGGTTCTCTTTCTCAATAGCACTCCAATTCCCCTCCCCTCCTCTTCCAATGAAGTCACATTATAATTTTAATTAAATCAGAATTTATCCTTTAACTTATTATTACATGAGCAAAATTTTTTTGATTCTTTCATTGGTACATTTTAGGTATACAATACATTTACATTTCTCATTGGGAACTTGTACCTTTACATGATGTATCTTGGTTCTTATTTTTTCCCCATTCCCTGCACTCCCTTCACCCCTCCACCCTTCCCTATTTACAAAGACTTTGTTTCCATTTTTTCCATTTATCATCATTTTTCCTTTCCCTTCTTTCCTTTCCCCTACCCCTCCCACTTCCCCTACCCCTTTGGGCCTTTTCTTCCTATTTCACATTATCAATTATTACATGAACAGAATTTTTCAAGTTCCAGCCATACATATACTGCCTTTGCACTTCCTTTCTTATTTAAGTTTTTGTTTTTTCTAAGACTAATGATTACTTTATATCTAAATTGCTTAAGTTTTCTATGAACCTACCACTACTTTAACTCTACACTGTCCCAAAGAATCTTAAAATTTCTTTCTTACTCTTCAAACATGTTTGATGTTTTATGAGTTTCATTTTCTCATGGACATTCCTCTTGGGCACTCAATCTTCCCGACACAGTCCAATGGCCCCTCAGCTGATATACTGGCATCTCCTTTCATCACCATTCAGAAGGCTTCTGTCACCTCTCTCTTGGGTCCCCTCCTATGTCCTGGTGCCTAGGCCTTCTTATTCATTGGCTTGGGGAAGCCTGTCCTCCAGTAGGACCATGGAAGGTAGCAGTTTTGAGTCCTTGCCTGTGTGAAAAATATGCTTATACCATTTTTACATAAGTTATAATGTAGCAAATTTCCTCCCATTCATCGCCTCATTCATCCTCGTGACCACTAATCTTGATATGTTGACTTCATTGGATTAAGAAACGCCTAGCAGATTGGTAAAGCAGGCTTCTGGGTGTGTCTAGATGGGCCATGCAGACATGGCCTTGAGTACTAAATATGGTCCTTTTCCCATTCCTATCTAGCCCTGTTAACCTGATCTGATTCCCAGCTGCCGTTAACTAAGCAGCTTTCCTCTGCTGGGTCTTTCCCCCACGAAGTTTCTACCTTGAAGTCTACTGACCATGGACTGAATCTCCTGCAACTGAGCTAAATTTAAATTGTGGGTATTAGGTTATTATGTTTCTGCCTCTGTGAACTGCACAGGGAAACTCCAGAAATGCAAATAGGCATGGTATATATATACCAAAGGAACAGATAAACTTAATCCATTCATTAAGCAGGCACCTGCCCATAAACACATTCTATATTTCTTTATAGGACCTTCAACAATCCAAAGGTTAAGCACTGGATCTTACAAGCATAAAAATGTTCACGGACTCACAATATTGATGCAAAATTGTTTCACAAAAGGCAGATTTGGGGAGCAAACGATAGAATGGTCAGTGACATAGATGCCACCTGCAACACCCCTCTTTCCCCACTGTCCTCTCCCCTCACTACTGCCCCACTCTTCTCTATTTTTCATCTCTGAATCATCGCTTTGGTGTAGAATGACTCCAAGGCAGGTGTCCTGAGTGAAGGTACCAAAAGGAATAAATGTCTGAGTGAATGAATGGGCAGATGGCCTTAGCATCCCTTTATACCATGGCAAAGCCTCTTGGCAATGAAAAGTACACTGACAAAATTGAGTGGATGTCATTGCTCACTCTGTTGACAGGAACAACAAAAACAAGATCTTTATTGTGTATTTGTTTATGCCTTAGTTACAGGAATTCCAACAACTGCTTCCTTGGAAAAGTACCCTCTCCACTTAAATTAATTGCTCATCAGCACCCAACATTTGTACTCATTTAACTTTTTTTTTGGTGGGGGGAATGCAGAAATTTGAAACCTGGTTGTAGTTGACAGTATTGCCTGCTCTTCCCTTCTATTCAGAGGAATAGTTTGAGCCTGGAAAGACTCCAGTGATCCCTCCAGCCTTGTGCACACAGGAAAGCTGGGGCCAGAGAGAAATAAATGGAAGGCTCATCCGAGATCAGCTACCCAGAGAGGGCAGTGTCAGGGCAGAGCTCAGCTTGGAGTTCTTCCTTTGAGTCATTAACTGTGTTGGTGATTCCTTCCTATAAGAAAAGTTAATAGCAACAAAATAACATTTGGGTAAAAATGAATGAATGTGATTTATATGTGCCATCAAAGGATCAAGGATATGACTGAAGAATTTGGTGAGCTGCAAGTTCTCTGGGTGCCGTCAGTGTTTCCACCCTGGTTTCCTCTGTCCCTTTGAGTGTGTGAGAGCAAGCACAGGAGAACAAACCTCATGACATCATTCTGGACCTTTGAGAACACTGTCCTTTCCTATGGGCATCTCCCCGATCCTTCCTCCCTCCTCAATGTCACCCCCCAGGGGGGGCACCAAACTACTAGTTGTTTGTGTTTTGTTTTGTTTTGTTCGTGACACTATGGATTGAACTCAGTGTTTTCACACTGAGCTACATCCCCAGTTGTCCAGGGCAGGCTCAAATTCACAATCTTCCTGCTTCAGTCTCCCAGAGTATTGGGACTATAAACTGCTTTCATTATTTTTTTAAAAAGCTCTTTGAATTCCCCTAATCATCTGATTCTGCTCCCCTCTACTGACCTTCTAGTAGGCCATGGATGTCACACCAAGGCCACTGCTGTAGGAGCAGCTTGTTTATTTGTTTGTTTAGATAAATAAAGTGTCAGATATTTGGTGGATGGGACATTAGGAACACACTATAAGCAACTGCTGAAGCCAGTTTGCAGTGGAGCCAGGCATATAGCAAGAGGAGGCATGTGAACAGAGCCACTGCACAATTTCCCCAGCTCTGATACCCAAGCTCCCGGCTCCTCTAGTCAACAGGCTCAAGACCCTTTAAGGGATGTTTCCTCGGTTACAATTCCTGCAACTGCCAAATAAATGATGATTGGAGTTGTGTCAAGCTCTATCACCAAAACAAAAGTGTTTGCATGTGTGTTTGCCAAGTGCAGCCTTGTTACTACACTTTTTTGCCTATTCAAACATTGATTGCATGTTCTACAATAAGTTCTCTTTCATATGATTTATTTAACCTTTGCAATGAAAAGAAACTATAACTCAAGAGGAGATGAAAATGATGCCTGCCAGGATTACTCTCCTTAAACTGGTTTATTTCTTTTTAAGTCACAAAAGCACAAGGGACTCAGAGTCTCTGATAATGAACATAATATATGATTGCCATAAAAAGTTCACTCTCCTTTCAATTTCAATTTACCTCACTATAAATCAGCAATCCACTTAATCAAATATTCTTCTACTTTAATTGTTTTATCTTGCTTTTATGTTAAATCTCACTGAGTTACTGCTGGCAGCAGTCTTCACATTATAGAAAAAATGTCAGTGGTTGGCCCATAATTAGTCTAAAACTCAAACATTGGTTCTGAACATTAACCAGATTGGGGGGAGCCCTCACGATCTCACTAGGCCAGTGAGACAAATCCAAGTCAGAAAGTAAATCAGGATTAGTTGAGCTGGCCATCCATCTGCTGTCAAAACACAGAGTGTTTCAAACTAACTAGAATTTTCTTTCTTGTTTTTTTTTTCTTCATAAATGTCTTTCATTATTATATTACAAGGCACTTAAAACTCTATTTCATTGTCTCTTAAATTCTCCAGCCTGAAATTGTCCGTTTAAGCATTGCAGATGCTTGCCTGAACTAGCCCGACAGTTCCCATGAGAAAATATGTCAGCACAATGTTCAGTGGAAGGACAGAGTCCAACTTCGGGGTTTGTGAGGAAGGGCACTTCCTGGGTATTGTAAAAGGCAAGAGCCTGTCCCTGGTGGGTGATCTGGTTCTGTAAACAAGAAAGAAAAAAGGGAATTCCATGTTATTGATTGATAAACACCTTTCTGACAAGGTCTGTGGGGACAGTGTGATAGAATAGGCACTGTGAACACTGCACTAGGTGCAAGGTCCCTGAGCAATACTATTTGCACATATCTCTCTTGAAGAGAGTCCTTCACCTTCAAACAAACACCTCCTATACATTTTTAAATTAAAATTCTAAAAATCTTTTTAAGCAATTGAGAATAAGGATATATCCAAACCAGTCTGCTTTTTCCAATAAACATAAATATTTCCAAAGCAAAGAAGCTTCCTTTAGAGTTTTGTTTACTAGATTGTTTTCTTAATTTCATAAGTAAGCAGTGAAAGTCATCTCAGATATTTACAGGAGAACACAACTTTCTTGAAATTACCCATATTTCAATATTGATTGATATCACTTGACTTGTTTCATACAGCATATAAGCCTATTATAAAATGTAAACTGTTTTTCCCTTGAACTATCCAGCACAAAATCAAAATATTTTTCCTATTAGCCAAGACCTAAACAACTTTTCTTAAAATCTGAAGTAGAAAAAATATTTTAAAATTCACCCAAGTAATGTAAATTTTATTTTAGGCACAGATGCATATATTAGAATCAAAAGTAATTTAAAGACATGTTTTTAAAGTTTAAAAGCATCTATTATTTAAGCAACATCTGAGTTCTAAGATAGAATTGTTCAGAAAACTCTTGAAGAATCACAGAAAAACTTATTTAACAATAGACCTTATTTATGTAACTATCTGTAAAATATTGGAATATGGTATAATGGTGTTTATTTTATACTTATCACATCAAACAAGTTTAACAAAATAATATGTATTAAACACATTGATATAATTAGCACAAGGGAGGGAATCTAGGGAAAAAGACATGAAAAACATCCCATTAAAGAAAAAGCCTTTATATGGGACATTACTCACATTTCTGCAAATGGAATTTTCTGATTAACTGCCATATATTATATTATTTGAATAACTTTAGAAAAGATTAATTCCCAAGCTCTGTCCTCAGCAATATTTTTTCCTGGCTGAAATTGGGCTTTAAAACAAAACGTCAGCAATGCAAGGCTACGATTCAAGTTACAGGTTGAAAAACTTTGAGTACAAGGCAGTTAAAAGTGATTTAAGAAAGGCAAAATCATTCTTTCACAAATGTGTATGTTCAACTTGTAAATTGATATATCAAAACCACAGCCGGAATATAGCAATTTGTCTCCCTTTGCTTGCTGTGGTGTATTCCACAGCTGCCAGCCAGATAATATACTGATTGTAACTTTCTTAATTTACAGAGCCTTTAAGGCCAATCTCCTGGGCCAGCCCAAAGGGCTTCTTCATCCATTGAAATGCCAGAATAATTGAAATTGTCTTCAGCAGACAGTCAAGCAATAATGAATATTTTTTCTGCTGATTGTATGCCAAGGTTACACACAGTACTGCAAACAGAAAGGATCTCAAACCAAGCCTCTGAGGGAGGGGCAGCCACTAACCTTTGGCACGAGGTACAATACCCATGGCTTCTCCTGTTCACAGGCTACTGAAGCCACCCACGCCCACCAAGCTTCTGCACCCTGCAGGGCAGCCTGGTTGCCAAGTGAACAATGATCCCAGTGGCTTCCCCAAATCTCCAGAGGCCAACTCAAGGCTGGGAAAGGTTGAGGTATGGATTTTCCATTGGGGAAAGAGGGAGAGATAGGCGGGAGACTGCTGTGGGGAGTAGGAGGAAATACACAGCCACTAATCAAAAGAAGCACCAGGGCATTGATGGGCCCTGAGAAGACGCCTGCCTGTCAGTCCTGACGGCCTTTCCCATACCTCTGAGTGGCCTTTGTGAATGCTGGGAGTGGTTTCCTCATGGAGAATCCCCACACTGCTTCACAGGGGTCTTAGGGATGTGCTGATTGAAATTAGAGCATTTGGTAGCCGGACTGAATCAGTAATCATTTTGGAAAAATCTGAAAACCAGTTTAACCTTCACCTGTGAAAAAGGTAAAATGTCAATAAGTTTTGCACTGATCTTTAATTTCAGCAACTAAGTTGAGATTATTGCTACTCCCATGGTTTGCTTTGGGGGAAGAAATTTGGAAATAAGAACTGCCCTAAGACACCTGATTAGCAAAAAGTATAGATTAAAAAGAAGGCATCACAATTTACAAAGGAAAAAGAATATAAAACCTACAATTCCTGAGCTACCTCCATTGCAATATCTGAATTACTAAGTATGCACCAAATATATGGAATGCCGATTAGTTTTCTATTGCTGCTTAATCAATTACCCCAAAATTGAGCAACTTAAAACAGCCATGAATATTTATTGTTTTGTATAGTGTCTCAGTTCAGGAATTCAGGAGCAGCTGGCCTGGTGGTTCTGGCTCAGATTTTCTCTCCAGGTTGCAGCCAAGCTGTTGCAGGCATCTGAAGGTTGCCTGGGCCAGGAGGCTCCTCTTCCCAGGTGACTGCTCCCAGGCCTGGACAGTAATGCGGCTTGTTTGTTAGCAGGAGGCCCCATGTCTTGCCACGTGGATGTCTGTCCAGCACTGCTTGAGTGTCCTCGTGGATGGCAGCCACCTTTACCCAAAGCAAGGGGTCCAAGAGTGGAGCCATCAAATGTCTTATGCCCAGTATCAGAAGTCACACATATTTCCACCATCCCTCCCAGGGGAAGGACCACATAAGGACACAAACACAAACCATCTTGGGGGCTGCCACCACAAGTGCAGATCCACTGGTCTTTCAGGCTCAAAGAACCCATGCTATCACTCTAGTTTTACTTTATAGTCTCACACATATACTCTGTCACAGACGGGGAGTGGGAGAAGTATATTTTTACATGTGTTTTTTTCTTTCCCAGTTCTGAAGCCCAGCATGGTATTTCCACTATACCCACCAGGACTAACCCCTGGTGTCCTAGCTGGCTCACTCCCCATTCTGTGGTTCTTCACTGTACTACTTTGTCACCTAGGAAGTTTCTTCCAAATAGCCCTAGCAGACCCCAAAGTACATGTATATGTTATCACTCCAAACAAAAGAGAGAGGGAAGGGAAAGGGAGGGAAGAGAAGGAAATGGGGCAAGGAGGAGAAGGGGGGGATCAACCGTATATACTCAAAATACAAGGAAAATAAAAATGAAACAGGGTATTCCTTGCACAAATGACACCGGAGCTGAGAAGCCAAGAAGAACGTGAGACAACTCCTCCGTTCTTAGGTTGAAAAAAATAAAGAAGGAAGCAATGTTCCCAAAGGGAGAGGCCCCCATCAGCCACAGAAGCTGAAACCTAAATAGATGGATATATGGATGGGAGCAGGACCCTTGGAGACAAAGGAATAAAAACATCCACCTTGTCTTGCCAAACTCCCACTGACAGGATCCAGCTGGAAACTAGCAGGCAGGGGAGCCAGCAGAGATATGCACACCATGGTCACTCCAAGCAGAGCAGCAAAGAGGCAAGAGCAGTCCAGCTGAGGCAGACACATATATTCATCCTGATTCAGGCAACACTATGCTGACTTTTTCACTTAGCACTCGTGAACATTCTGTATTCTACATAGCTAATATAACTATTATTTTACATTTCCGTGCATTGTCTTGTATATAAGGGGTCCTTGTGACTTATCATTTGCATAGACTTGTATGTTTAGGCTGTTTCCATTCTATTTTCAAGTGATAAGTCAGATAATATCTTCATTATTTAGTTATTTTTTCCTCAGGTATATTCTTAGAGTAAATTCTCAGAAATGATCATTGTTGGATTAAAGACTGACAACGTTTCGATGCCCAATGATATTGACATTCTGACCCCGTTACCTGGCTGGTCCTCTTCCAGCTAACAATGTAAAAGGCACAAATTTCAGGCACCAAACGACTCCTGCTCACATCTCCAAGAGCAAGAGACATTTCAGCCCTTTTATGAAGTCTGCATCTTGAAACTGCAGCAAGAGCAGGGGCAAAATCTTTCCTGAGAAGGGAGAGACTCTGGAGGAAGGCTGTGATTAATTCTGCAAAGGATGGCTGGCTCCTCTTGCATAAGACTGGAATAATCTTCAGTTCAGTGTTTGTCTTAAAGGAAAATGAAACCTCATCATTCTCATTTCTGGGAAACAACAGAGGACCTAAGCAAGTTAGAGGTGAAGAGCACCTTTCAGCTGGCAATGTCCTGTTCTTGACTATGATGTTCCTTAGTTGTCTCAAAATATCTAGATCTGGAAATAAAGTGTATTGTAATGAAGTTTCTGTCACTCTCTTATAAGATAATTGCACTGCAGCAGCCAACGGCCTAGGTGTGTGAACTAAAGGAAGCTTGAGAGATCTTCTGGGCAGGGGCTTTCAAAGTGTGGTCCAGCTACCAGTTGTTGGTCCCCAGGGGTAGCAAGGTAAGCCAAAAATTGAGCACAAATGCATAGAAGCTTTTATCACATTTTGATATTACAGCAATACTTCTATTGTATTTTACAGAATTGTACATTGTCTTTAATGGATTGAGAAAAAAGAAACAAATCCTTTCTTTGTAGAAGTATTGTTAGTTTACTGAAGCCAAACTGGACGAATATCTCGAATTTACCTATAACCACTGACTGTAGCTACCTTGTATGTATCAAGAATTCAACAGTAGTCCAGCAACAATGTACAATGTACATTAGAGTAATAATTTACATCAGTCAATATTTTACAGCAAGTGAAGTCTCTCTGTCTGGATTGTTTTTTATGCTAAGGTAGTAATAAATATAAATATTGAATGATTTGGCTTAATTAATCAGGAAAGGCTATGCTCTTTAGGTAAGCATTGTTGAGGAATTGGATGGTGTAAAGGGAACTAAAAATCTCCTTATTTGATCTGATGAGTTGCTCGGTAACAGGTTAAGCACCAAGTAAGTCCAAGTGAGTCTTCATGCCAGAGTACAAAACCTGGCCAACCAGGCAGATTTCATTGTTCAGAGACAATAACAAGAAGTATAGTGCAGAGCAGCCAGCTGCCTAGGGAGCCTGTGCTTAAAGATTTATATTTGTTAAGATTCCTTTCAACCCAGAATACCAAGACTAGTATACACAACAAGTTAGGAGCAAAGAGCCAACAAATACAAATCACTGCCGATGATGCTTTAATCTTTGCTTTACAGGAAGGATGCTTCTTTTGTTCCTACACTGGATAGGGAAATGGCAACTCAGGCACCACTGTGAGAAGTGAAGTTGTTTTCAGAACACACATGGAAAGCAGTCCTCACAAGCTCACATTTTACCCTTGGCATAATATAGATAGCTCAAGGCACAGTCTGGGTTTTAAGGCAGACTGACTTGAGTTTAAATTACAACTGCATCATTTATTAGCCGGGTGACATTAACCAAAGTACTTATTTTTTCCATGCCTGAGCTTTCTCACCTGTAAAATGAGGTTAGTAATATTTATAGCCCAGATCGTAGGATTAGTAGGACGATTAAATGGAATACTGCATGGCTTGCACTTGAATAAGTGCTCTATAAACATTACATTTTTTTCACTATTTACTCATCTCTACCTTAGATTCAACCTTGCTACACTTCTTATCAATCAGGGCTGCCTGCTCCCTACTAAGATTTTGGCACATTCTCTAAGAATAAGAGTAGAGCCAGGGATTTAGCTCAGTGGCACCATGCCTGCCTGGCAAGTTCAAGGTCCTGAGTTTGATCTCCAGTACCAAAAAATTAAAAAGAGTAAGAGTATATGGGGTTCACTGTCTGCTGCACAGGGGCAAGGACCCGAGTTCAATCCCCAACACCAAAAAAAAAAAAAAAAAGGGTATATGGGGAAGTGCCAGGAAAGTAGGAGACCTAATCTCTGCTTTTATGGTACTTGTAATCGGGGAGTGATGGAAAGATAAACAGTAAACTGAACACGTTAACCTATAGTAGAAGGTACAAACGACTGATACAGCTATAAAATGTGGAAAACAAATTTTAACACTTAGTCATGAACAATTACAAGCTAACAGAATAGGCATGTAGATGCTGAAGGTAAAAACCGCGAGATTTCCATCAAACCCGAAATCCAGAAAGGCTATTGATCTGGAGAATCGCAGCAGGCACTTGTCCAAAAGCACCATTACCTTTCCAGTATCCAGAGAAATGACACTGCTACAGCCATTGAGATCACTTACTGGGAAGAGCTACACAAAGTACATGGGGAGGTCCCATCTCTGGGCAGCCTGGGGTGTGTGGTACAGGGCACATGGTACCCTGAGCTGGGGCACTGTGCAGAGCATCCCCACACACCAGGAAAGGGAGACGGTGCCAAGTGTGCAGCAGATTGGCAGCTGCTCCAGAGAAGGATCAACCACAGCTGGTCCTGTAAGGAGGTCTGTACACTTGGGACCACACAAAACAGCTCTCTGACTCAGTGGAAACCAGAATTCCCAACACAGTCTTTCTGCACTGATGTGCACTGGAGTTGCTTTGCCTTTCTAAAAACATAAAGTTTGAGTACAGTACAGAGAGAGAACTAAATCTACTGGCCAAACAGATATTTCTCATCCTCCATACTCTGCATTTCAAGTTGGTTCATGATCATTTTTGAATAACTGGTTTGCTTTAATTAAAATTGCTATCTGGCTGAGTATGGTGGCTCATGCCTATAATCCTGGCACTCAGGAAGCTGAGGTAGGAGAATCACGAGTTCAAGACCAGCCTGGACTATGTAGTGAGACCCTATATTAAAACAAAACAAAAACAAACAAACAAAAAAACTACTGCCTGCCTAGAGATTATCAAGCAATAGTATAAGTTTGTAACTAATTCTTCCCACTTAGAATAAAGTAATAACTGAAGCAGATTTTTTTAAGTTGCATAATTTTCTGAAATATTATTTCAGCTCCTGGGTAAAAATTAAAGATGTCTTTGAACTACTATCTTGGTTGTCAGAACATTCCTTGGCGATCTATTTCTAGCTACCTGACAAATTATAGAAAATTTTAAGCTTTATAGCATTCACTCTGAAAACTAAATGAAACATAGTATACAAAAGCATCATTAATTATTATTTTACTTTTTCCTTAAATTCTTTTATTGGTACATTTTAGGTATACAATACATTTATATTTCTTATTGGGAACTTGTAGCTTTACATGATGCATTTTGGTTTGTATTTTTTCTCCATTCCCAGCCCTCCCTTCACCCCCTCCACCCTTCCCTATTTACAAAGACTTTGTTTCCATTTTTTCCATTTCTTTTAATTTTTCCTTTCCCTTCTTTCCTTTCCACTAGCCCTCCCACTTCACCTACCCCTTTGGACCTTTTCTTCCTATTTCGCCTTATCAATTATTCATTTTAATCATTGGTACATTTTAGGTATACAATATAATGACATTCATCGTTGGAAATTTGCACCTTTACATAATCTCTCTTGGTTCTTATTTTTCCCCCTTCCCCTACCCTCCCTTCAATACCTCCATCCCTTCCTATTTACAAAGACTTTGTTTCCATTTTTCCATTTTCTCATATTCATTCCATTCCCTTCTTTCCTTTCCCCTACCCCTACCACTTCCCCTTCCCCTTTGCCCCTTTTCTTCCTATTTCACATTATCTATTATACCTTTAAACCCTTATTTACACTTTCAGTTTCTCACACTAGAGAAACTATTTGGTATTTACACATGTATGTCCTATTTATTTCACTTATTTATTTCACCTCAATGTGTACCCCTTTATCTATAAATGTCTCTGATTTTTCATTTTTTATGGCTGAGTAGTACTCCATTTTATTTAAAAAACCCCACATTTTCTTTATCCGGTCTCCAGTTGATGGGCATTTGGGCTGTTTTCAAGTTTTAGCTATTACAAGCTGTGCTGCTATGAACAGGGTTGTGCATATATCACTGTGGTATGATCCTTTTAATTCTTTAGGGAAGATACCCAGCAGGGCAATAGTAGGGTCAAATGGGACTTCCAGTCCTACCTAGTTCTTTGAGGTATCTCCATACTGATTTCCACAGTGCTTGCAACCAGTCTACACTCCCACCAGCAGTGGACCAGGGTTCCTCTTTCCCCACAGCACCGCCAGCATTTGTTATTGGTTGATTTCATGATAGCAGCCATTCTTTCTGGAGTGAAGTGGAATCTCAGCGTTGTTTTTATTTGCATCTCTCAAATGACCAGTGATGTTGAACATTTTTTCATGTATTTATTTGCTATTTCTACTTCTTTCTCTGAGAAATGTCTGTTCCTTTCAGATGCCCATTTTCAGATTGGGTCTTTAAATTTGAGAGATCTGATCTTTTTAAGTTCTTTATAGATTCGAGACAGTAGACCTTTGTCTGAGGAAGAGCAGGTGAAGATTTTTTCCCACATTGTGGGTTGTCTCTTCACACTGCTGGTGGTTTCTCTTGCTCTGCAGAAGCTTTTTAATAAGAAGAGATCCCACTTGTTGACTGTTTGTGCTAGTTCACAGGCAACTGAGGTTTTGTTCATAAAATCTTTTCCTTCAAGACTTCTACCCAACCTCTGTTCCAGCCAGTTCGGTGTTTCTATTATAATATTTAGATCTTTAATCCATTTCAATTTTAGTTCAGTGCCTGGAGAGAGAGATAGCTGTAGTTTTAATCTTTGGCAAGTTGAAAGCCAATTTTTCCAGCACCATCTATTAAAGAGGCTATCTTTCCTCCAGTGAGGGTGTTTGGCCCCTTTATCGAAGATGAGATGGCTGAGTGTTTCTGGAGTTGTTTCTGCATCTTCTAATCTGTTCCACTGGTCCTCAGGTCTGTCTCTTTGCCAATACCATGCTGTTTTTATCACAGTAGCTTTGTAGCATAGTTTCAAGTTGGGTACTGTGATACTCTCTGCCATGTCTCTGTTACCTAGAATTGCTTTTGCTATTCTAGGTCTCTTCTTGTTCCAAATGAATTTTTGGATTTTTTTCTCAAGGTCTGTGAAGTATGCTGCTGGGATTTCAACTGGGATTGCATTGAATCTATATAGCAGCTTTGGAAGTATGGCCATTTTCACTATGTTGATCCTTCCTACCCAGGAGCAGGGGATGTCTTTTCATTTTCTGATATCATCTTCAATCTCTCTTTACAGAGTGCTATACTTTTCAGAGAAGAGCTCTTTGATTTCTTTTGTTAGCTTGATTCCTAGGTATTTCAGTTTTTTGGGTGCTACTTTGAAAGGAATTATTTGCCCTATTTCTCTCTCAGTGAGTCTGTCATTCATGTAGAGGAAAGCTATTGATTTTTTTGTGTTGACCTTGTATCCAGCTACTCTACTGAATTTGATTATGAAGTCTAGAAGACTTTTGGTGGAGTTCTTGGGGTCTTCTATATAGAGTATCACGTCATCTCCAAATAATGACAATTTGACATTTTCATTTCCTGTCTTTATTCCTTTTATTTCTTTCTCTTGTCTAATTGGTGTGGCTAATGTTTCCAAAACTATATTGAAAAAGAGTGGTGATGGTAGACATCCTTGTCTTGTTCCTGATTTTAGTGTGAAGGATTTCAGCTTTTGACCATTTAATATGATACTGGCTATTGATTTTTCATAGATGGCTTTTTTCAGTTTGAGGTAGAGACCATCTATTCCAATTTTTTGTAGGGTTTTTATCATAAATGCATGTTGGATTTTGTCAAATGCTTTTTCTGCGTCTATGGAGATAATCATATGGATTATGTCCTTGGCTCTATTGATATAGTGTATCACACTGATTGATTTGCATATGTTGAACCATCCCTGCATCCCTGGGATGAATCCAACTTGGTCAGGGTGTGTGATCTTCTTGATAATCTTCTGCATTTTATTTGCCAGTATCTTATTAAAGCTTTTTGCATCTATGTTCATTAGTGAGATTGGTCTATAGTTCTCTTTTTCAGTTGGGTCTCTCTGCTTTGGGGATCGAGGTGATTCTTGCTTCCAGGAATGAATTTGGGAGTATTCATTAAAGAGTTTACATAGTAGTGGCAGTAGTTCTTCTCTAAGTGTCTTGTGGAATTCAGCAGTGAAGTCATCAGGACCCGGGATTTTCTTAATTAGTAAGTTTTTAATTACATTTTCAATTTCATTGATTGATATTGTGTTGGTGAGAATTTTTAGGTCTTCTTCATTCAACTTTGGTAGTTCATACATATCTAGGGATCTGCCCATTTCTTCTGTGTTTTCCTTCTTATTGGCATATAGGTTCTAGAAGTAGGTATTGATGATCCTCTGGATTTCTGCTGGGTCTGTTATAATTTCACCCTTTTCATTCCTGATTGCATGGATTTGGGCCTTTTCTTTCCTTTTTCTGATAAGTTTGGCTAAGGCTTTGTCAATTTTGTTTATTCTTTCAAAGAGCCAACTCTTGGCTTCATTTTGAATAGCACTTATTAAAGAAAGTATATTCCTAGCTTGAAAACCTACCTATATGACAGCAACAGGCTCATATACATTTTAACTGATAAATTATATCAAACATTTAAAACAGAAAAAAGAAGGGACACTTCTCCCCTCATTTTAGGAAATAAACATTGTCCTAATACTAAAAGTGGATAAAGATAATAGAAGAAAAATATGAACATAGATAGAAATTTGTTTAACAAAACAAACTCTTAGAAGTCAGATCTGGCAGGATGTAGAAAGTTGTTTTGTTATAGGGATGGCAGTGTTGGTTCAGCATTGGAAGATCCACCCCCAAAAGTCATCATTTTAACAGAAGAAGGGAAAAAGCCATATGATCCTGTCACTAGTTGGAGAAAAAGTATTGGACTAAATTCTACAGCTGTTCATGGTGAAAACTATCAGGAGACTAGAAGTAGAACAAAACCTTCTCAACAGATTAAAGACATGTACTCCATACTTCCAGCGCAAATGCCTTATATGAATGTTGAAGATACAATGCTTTCTCCCTAAGGTAGGGAACAAGGGCAGATATACCTGCTGTTCATCTGTTCATTAAACATTGAAACATAGGCCCAAACCAAAATACTCTGGCAATAAAACTACACAATTAGGATAGGATTGGCAAGGTAGAAGTAAAATCTTTATATGTAGATGAAATGATAATCTACAAAGAAAATACTAAGAAATCTCTAGGAGCCCCTAGAACTTGTATTTGAATTTAGCAGGATTAGAAAACACAAGGTATATATAAAAATTAAGGTGTATGTATACTTGCTATAAATGAAGAATTGGATATTGAGATTTAAAAGTTATGTAGGAGTACAAAGGACATAGAAAAGTAAAAAGAAAAAGAAAAAAAACAGTGTTGGAAGACATTTAGTACCTAATTTTAAGACTTCTTTTAAAGCTACGATAATCAAGGCAATCTTGGTGTAAGGAAAGACATATAGATCATTGGAATAAAACAGAGAATCTAGAAATAGAACCACACATATATGGTCCACTGAGTTTTGAAAGATTATTTCACATTAACATTTTATAGAATACAAACTCAATTCAAGAGCTGAGGAAAAGAAAGTGTTTTCAGCAAACGGCACTAGAACACCTGGTATCCCTGTACAAAAAATTAACCTCAACCCTGTATTTCCATACATAAAAATAACTTGAAAGGATCTATGAATGTAAATATGAAAGCCTAAAAGTATAAAACTTTAAGAAGAAATTATAAGGGAAAATGTTTATGAATTCAGGGTAGGCAAGAACTTCCTAGGATACAAAAAAACATGATGTATAAAAGAAAACAATGATATTCCATCAAAATTTAGAACTTTAAATGTCATCATTAAAATGTAAAGTAGTCCTTAAACAGACAATATTGACAATGCATATAACCTATGACCAGAGCATATAAAGAACTCTTACAGCTCATTAATAGACAACCCAATTAAAAAGTAGACATAAGAAGATGATAAATAGCCAGTATAGCACAAGGAAATGTGTGCAATACTAGAATCAGAAAAATACTAATGAGTACAATAACAAGATTGAATTATACACTCATTAGGGAGGTGAAGTTAAAAGTTTTAAAAGCCTTGTTATGACTTTTTCTTTTTGTTGGATTCTCCCCCTTTATGTTTAATTTGTCATGCCCAGTGAATTCATTCTGCTGGGCTTCCTGGGGTTGTGATCCTCATTGTCTTTTCCTAGGATATTATTTAAAATTTTTTGGAGTGCTGGTTTGGTATTCATGAAGTTCCTGAGGTGCTCTTTGTCATGAACGTATCTTATTTCTCCATCAATTTTGAAAGATAGTTTTCCAGGGTACATCAATCTGGGCTGGGGGCTGTTTTCCTTTAGGGCTTGAAATACATCACTCCAAGCTCTTCTTGCCTTAAGGGTTTGCACTGAGAAGTCTGCTGTGATTCTGATGGGCTTTCCTTTGTATGTGATTTGTTTCTTTTCTCTCACTGCTTGTAGAATTTTGTTCTTCTATTGGGTTTCTAGAATCCTAACTATTATGTGCCTATGTGTAGATTTTTTTTGATCAAGGCTATCTGGAGTCCTATATGCCTCACTTATCTGTATGTGAAGTTCTTTTCCCCTCCTTGGGAAGTTTTCTGCCATCACTTCTGTGAACAGTTTTTTTATGTCATCTGTACTCTCTCCTGTTTCATCGTTGACTCCAATCAGTCTTAAGTTATTCTTCTTTGCATTGTCTAGAAGCTCATGGGTTGATTTCTCATGTTCCCTTACAATTTTAAAGAAATTTTTCTTTTCCTGGTCACTAATTGCAATCTTATCTTCTATATCTGAAATTCTGTCCTCACATTGGTTCATTCTGCTGTGTAGACTTTTGATGGAGTTTTTAATCTCCTGGAAATCTGTTTGCATCTGTTTTACGGATTCCATTTGTTTTCTATGTTGGGATTCCATCATGTTCCTCAGATCCTCTATTTTTTATCTTTGTCCTCTCTAGATTTATTAATCATGTCTTGCACTATGGGCACAATCTTTACTGTTTTCTGAGAATTACGTCTGATTTCATTTTTTCCAGATCCTCTTTTGTTGCCAGTTCAGGGAGTCCAGGTGGTTGAGTATCAGATTGTTCCATCTCATTTCCTTTTTGGGTTGCTGTAGGAGATCTGGAACTCTGTTTTTGAGGCTTGTTTATGTGTCTTCTCATTTCCACGGGGGGGGGGCTTCTGGTGCCCACATGACTCACCTTCTCTGCCCGAGAAGCATGGAATGCTGGCAGGGAGCCACCTCCTGGGTGCTGGGACTGGCTTACCTTCTGTGTCCTAGAGTTTGTAGAGGTTTCAGTCTGTAATCAGCTGGCTCCAAGGCAGGGTGGCAGAGGGGCAACAGTTCATGGCAGTGGAAGACAACAGAAGCAAAAAAAAAAAAAAAAGTTTATGAAATTTTTGCAGTTTCTTTTGCTATGGATCTCCAATTTCATCCTACTATGGTCTGATAATATACAGGGGATAACTTCAATCCCTTTTCATTTACTTAAACATGTTCTATGAATGAGTATGTGGTCTATTTTGGAGAATGACCCATGTGCAGCTGAAAAGAATGTGTATTCTGACTTTGTGGGGTAGAACACTCTGTAGATATCTGTTAAGTTCATTTGTTCAAGAGTTCAATTGAGTTCTAGTATTTCATTACCTATTTTTTGTCTAGTTGATATATCTATTTGTGACAGTAGGGTATTGAGGGCCCCTACTACTATTGTGTTAGTGCATATATGACTTTTCATGTCCGTTAGTATTTCTTTTATATAGTTGGGCACACTAGTGCTTGGTGCATAGATATTTATGATTGTCACCTCTTCCTCTTGGATTGTTCCCTTTACAAGGACATAGTGCCCTTCTTTGTCTCTCTTAATCAGTGTTGATTTGAAATCTACATGATCTGCAAAGAGGATAACTACGCCTGCTTTTTTTCAGGTTCCCATTGCATGCAGTATTGTTTTCCACCCTTTAACTTTCAGTCTATGAGTTTCATTTTGAATTAAGTGTGTTTCTTGTATGCAGCATATTGTTGGATTTTGCTTCTTGACCCATTCTGCCAGTCTATTTCTTTTGATTGGTGAATTGAGACCATTAACATTGATGGTTATAACTGATACATTTTGACTTATCATTGTCATGACTTTTTCTTTTTGCTAGATTCTCCCCCTTTACATTTAATTTCTTGTCATGCCCAATGGGTTCATTCTGCTGTGCTTCCTGGGGTTGTGATCCTCATTGTCTTTTCCTAGGTTATTGTCTAAAATTTTTTGGAGTGTTGGTTTGGTATTCATGAAGTTCCTAAGGTGCTCTTTGTCATGAAAGTATCTTATTTCTCCATCAATTTTGAAAGATAATTTTGCAGGGTACATCAATCTGGTTTGGAGGCTGTTTTCCTTTAGGGCTTAGAATATGTTACTCCAAGCTCTTCTTGCCTTGAGGGTTTGCATTGAGAAGTCTGCTGTGATTTTGATGGGGTGGCGTGGGGGGAGGTGCTTTTGGCACCTGTGGGGCTCACCTCCTCTGAGCTGGGAGTGGTGGAATGGTGGCCCATAATCCCCTTCCTCTGGGCTGGGAGCATTGGAAAGGTGGCTTGGAATCTGCTACCTCTGGGCTGGGAGTGGTGGTTTAATTATTATTTTAGTAGTAAACCTGTACAAAATATTATGGATTAAATGTGTCATAAAAATCTCTCTAATGAATTCAGCACATAATTACAAAAAACACAGAAAATAAATCTTGGCAAGCATGTGGAGAAATTGGGATACTTGTATACCATGAATGGACATATTTGACAGCTCCTCAAAGACATAAAAATAGAATTAGCACTGATCTATGGAATCTCTTCTGGGTGTTTTTTCAACAGAATTGAAAGCAAGGTCTTAAAGAGAGTCTTGTACATCATGTTCATAGCAACATTTTCCATGATGGCTAAAATATGGAAGCAGTCTGGCTGTCCATCAAGAAATAAGATGAACAAGCAAAACATGATACAGAAGCACAATGGAATATTATTCAGTGTTAAGGAAGGAAATTTTGATAGTTTCTATGACGTGGATGAATCTTGATGAGATTGTAGTAAGTGAAACAAGCCAAACACATGCACAAAAAAGGCATGTATTACATGACTCCACTTGTGTGAGGTATTTAGAGTCCAAATCAGAAACAGGAAGTAGATCAATGGTTACCAGGAGCTGGGGAGCTGGGAGGGAGATGGGAAGTTATTCTTTAATGGCTTTAATTTTAAAATTGTTTGGTTTTAGGCCAGGGATTTAGCTCAGTGGTTCTGTGTCTGCCTCGCAAGCGCAAGGACCCAAGTTCGATCCCTGGTACCAAAAAACCACCCAAAAAACAGAAAACAAAAATTGTTTAGTTTTAGTTGTATGAGTTATGAGGAGGGATGGTGGAGGATGGTTGCACATTCTGAATGTTTTTGTTACCACTAAAATAAATGTACTTTTAAAAATGGTTAAGATGCTAAATTTTATGTTATATATATTTTACCACAGTAAAACAATTGAAGGAAAAAAATCCAATAAGTTAATACGTTGGAAAATCCTCTTATTCTTTTTTAAAAAATCAGCCACTTGGTAATTATTTTTTGTTCCTATTTAGGGAATACTATTTACCTAATGATCCTTCCTAAACTAAACTTCAGAGCTATTGTTAGTCTTTCCCTGTTAATACAGAACGGTAATACCAATGTGTGAGATCTCAAACACTAAAAAATGAAGAATGATGGTTGCATTGACATTAAGATAATTCAGTTTCTTCTATTCCCTTGGAGTTGGTGGATTCTATTCACCTGCAAAACTAATCCACTCCACCCATGCACACACACACACTACCTCCAGAGGGCTAAAACTGCATCTGTTTAGCATTTAACCCCAGCCAGACACATACCACATGCTTTCCTCTTCCCAAATGCTATTTTTCACAGAAACTTAGAACTTCCATCAACACAGCTGACCCACCAGAAACTGTGCAGTCTCCTTTGACTTCTCCATGTTCTTTCCTATACCTCCTTCTAATTAACAACTGAATGTGTCAATCTCTCTCTCTCTCTTCTTTTGATCTCTCTCTCTCTCTCTCTCTCTCTCTCTCTCTCTCTCTGGCTCTTGCTCTCTAACGGGGGATTGAACCCGGGACCTTTGCACTAAGCGACATCTTTAGCCCTTTTAATTTTTTTTTAAATTTTAAGATGGAGTCTCGCTATCTCAGTAACTTGCCTGGGCTGGGCTCCAATTTGTGATCCTCCTGCCTCAGCCTCTCAGAGTGCTGGGATTGATTACAAGCATGTAGTATCACACCTGTCTCTCTCTGATTCCTCTCTCCTAAAAAGAGTCCTTTATTTCTTCATCCCCACTACAAATACTCTAGTCCAAAGGACCAATATGTGTCATCTGGATGATCAGAAAAGGCCTGATATCTGCCTGCCTCCTGTCATGCTCCAGTCATGCTCTTTCAAACTATTTCCTACCAGGATCATCTTTTTAAAATCCATACATGTACTTAATCTCTGTAGTCCCTTGGCTCAATGGTTCTTCCAGCCCTTAGGAAATCATGAGTTCACCTCCTAGTCCAGCCCACTCTGTGTCTGGCAGCTGCCCACGCTCCAGCCTTCTGTTTTTCTCTTTTCCCCTACTTCACCCTTAGTTCCTTGGGGCTTGACACTCTGCCTCATCTTGTGTCTTTGCCTGTGACTTCTTCTGCAAGACTCTCCTCTGATTGGCCATTTCTAACTCACCTTCAGGATTTACAGCTTTTCCTGTCTCCCAAAGACAGGGTGCTTCTCCTCTGTGCCCAAAACAACCCTTGCTACTCCTGTCCCTCCCCAAGGATATACTGCGTCTTATCCCCAAGAGCTTCCAAGAACCTGGCTGGTTCCATGACACTTATAGTAGTTGGCCTTAATATTTATTTATTTCATACATGGATGAGGGAAAGAATGAATGGGAAAGTTGATTGCAATTCTTTTCAGTGACTTGATTTATAGGAGAGTCCAGAAAGATAAGTGATAATACACACCTAATCAGATGACATTGAAGATCACAAAGATATCAAAATTTTTTGACCATGTTTTAGTACAATGATTCCACATCAATGCTATTAACATTTTTGTACTGAAGATCTGATTTGAAATTATTTTTTTCCTCAGTTCTAAATCTCTGATGAGTAGATGACAAAGGAACATTTATCACACAGATTTTCTTGATAGGGAACAAGACCAACTATCAAGGTGAGCCTAAAGCTTGAGAAAGGCCAAGACTTTGCATTTTTCCTAATTGTTTGGTGCAGGCGTCATTCAGAAAGTTGCCAGATTAAGAGCTAATTTGCTTTACACTGGCCTGATGCAGAGCTCGTCTCTTGCTCAGGCTTTGTTGCTCACAGGGTAAAGTGTAATTTTCTTACTCTTCCCAACTCCTTACTTGGAGACAGTAATCCACTCTGTCTCCTCTTAATTAAAGCAAATAGCCCAGCTCACAATAGTAGTTCAGAAGGCCCTGGTCTTCTCATTCCCTCCATGCAAAGAGCTAATTGATTTCCAAATGATAATGGTGTTTACATTAGAAAGCCAGACCCCTTGTATTTAGACCTCAGCTCATCTTAAGCCTTCAAGTCTCATGAATATCAAATGGCCAAAATACTTCCATTGTGGTTGGTGCCTCTTCTGGGGTCAAGTCTCAGTCCCAAAATATTTAAGAACTTCATTGGGTGATTTCTGGTTTACATGGTCAGCTCTTACATTCTCATTTCATCAAAAGAGAGAGAGAGAGAGAGACTTCCTTGGAACTTTTAAGGAATTGCCTTTGCTATTTACAATGTCATTGTATGGGGGAGGAAATAATAGATAAGCTACAGGACAAATGAACAATTTGTGGCAATCAAAGTTAAGATGGTGTGCACTGCTGGGTGTTTGGAATAATTTGCCTGCATGATGCATACATCTGCGCATCATGTGTGTGTTTGAAAGTCACAGGAATAATGCTTCATAGGGAGTATCTGTATTTCCACTACCACTAACAAGTTTTTCTAGCCTCTTGCATTTCCATTAAGTTGGTAGATGTATCAGGTGACCCTACTTAAAAGTTCAAACAATAGCAAAACAAATCATGGTTATTATCGATCACTTCCCTGACCTCCTGCAGAGTTTTCCAAATACTTAAATTCACTTTTTGTCACAACATTTAAAGTGAGGTTCAGGCAAGAACCTCATGGACTGAAATGGGGTATTTGTCATGCAAGAAAGGAGCAGGAATTTCATTTCCCAAAACTGAGTTTCGTTTTTAAAGAAACTATTCTCTGAATGTGTTCTTGAGCACAGTAAATTGCTCAAGCAATCCAGGGGGTAAGGGGGGGGGGGGGTCGGGCAACACTTCAATATAATCACTAAGTAATTAAAACAGTAACTAATTTCTCTCATAATTAAAAAAAGTTTGTTCATTGGCACACACATCCATCCTAATGCCATATTCCACAAATACTTTCAGTTCTATAAGAGTACCACTTCCAATGCACCAGACTCTCTCCTATCAAGAAAGACATTGCTGCATTATATGGAAGCCTTTCCTCCCTTAGCTTCTTAACTCAACCTTGCATTGTTTGAATTGCTACCTTTCAGGCCATCCTACAATACTTATCTCTCACTTATTATTTTGTAGCTATAATGTTGTTATACTAGGCCCCAAAACATGTCACCTTGATAAACTGTAGACAGATAAATAGAAAGAGGATGGATGGATGGGTGGATGGGTAGGTGGCTACATATATACATACATACATGATAGATTTGGAGACTAATGGAATAATTACATACTTTATATTTGAATATATATAATAGTTCATTAAGAATAATATTTTATAGATTAAGAAGAATTAAATCTAACCAAGATTACATTTATCCCAAGTTTCTCACTTTTTTATAGTAAGAACAAATGCCATAATACTCGAGTCCTGAAATAGCACATTTTCTGCACATTTGCTGTTTTCTTAAAGGCAATTCTCATCTACTCTTTAGAATCCATTTAGCATCCACAGTAAAGCCTAAAACCAAACAAATGTCTCAAAAGTCAGTGTTCTTGATAATACATTCTTCTCTTTGGGGACAAATGTGCACAAGCCATGACTCTCCAGGTAAAATCCCACACTGGACTACAAAGGTGTCTAAGTTCTTTGATCACAGAATCCTGCATTGTTATATATTATTTTAATAAATGACTCATTGGCTAGGGCTTGAGATGTTTTGTTTTGTTTAATTAGACAGATTGTTCATTTAATTATATTCTATAACAGGATCTGTCATGTGGGTGTTCAAATGGCAACATATGTCCCAGAGTGCCCAGAGCTGAAAACAATACAGGAGAGACATGTCTCTTGCCCTCCAAGAGTGTACAGGAAAGAAGAGAAATGTGGGGGCTTTGTGTAGCATCCTGGAAATCAAAAGAAGCATCTGTCTAGTCCTCTCCTTCTGATGGATGCAACTGACAGTCACCTTGCAGAACACAAACCTGTCTCTGGCCACAGTTCCATGGCAAGAGAAAGTTGGCCGGAGCCTGAGTGATAACATCCAGTGTCCTCTCCTGCTGCAGGAAGGAGAAGGAAGGAAAGCAAAAGTGAGGGGAAAGTAAGGTGCAGGCTGAAACCCACAGCCCATCACATCAGCAAGCAAATGAATTCACAAAAAGTAAACATTAGTGTCCATGCTTTAAGAGTCTAGGAAATTAAAAAGCAATTTTCATAAACTCTCAAATATAACTTTAAAGAATATAAAGCTTAAATCATCTCTGACAAAAGAAAGTCTCCTTTGAAAGGATTCCAGAAAACCATGAAATGCTGTTGATAAGGCTGTGCCAATTTGTAAAGCTTACCACAATCTGCAGCTCACATTTTCCCCCTTTTTTCTTCTTTCTTTAAAAAAAAAAATTTCACCGAGGTTTGTTAGACTCAAGGCCTACAATGCCAACAACAACAACAACAAATGTTTTCTAAAGCTGAAACCTCTTTTTCCCCCAATGACAAGGGGGCTGGGTGGTTGACATATTTGATTTATTCCATGGAAATAATGTCAAAATAGCATTTGCAAAGCTAGAGGAAAGATTTTTGGTGGAAAGCTCCAGTAGGGATGTATAAGCTAACTCATGAAGTCGCTCCCTTTATCATCCATTGTACTTAGGATTAATTATAGGCTTAATCGAATCTCACACTTCAGTGGGATGTTTACCCACCAAGAAAAAGCAGGCTGCTTGGTGTTTCTTTAACTAAAGTAAATTTTTAACTTAGTAGAGTCCTAACTTTCTTAATGTTTTGCTTACCTGATTGTTTTAGGTATTTTTCTTCCTCCATGCCAACCAATTATTTTCAATTAGACTGATAATTGCATTATATAGTTGAAAGGCTCAATTAATATCTTTAAAGCAACATTGTTAAGTAGTATTTAGTGGAAATTTTATATTTGGCTGTCAAAAATTAATCATGGCTTACATTTACAGAGTACCTTTCATCCTGAAGGATACCAAGGCACTGTTACAAATTTCACGCACTGCGTAACTAATTATAGGTCCAAATCCTGTCACTCCAGCACTACTGTATCCTTTCGGAGGTTCAGAATGGTAGATTAACTCAGAAGAGTGTGGAAAACAAATGTTAAATTGTCTTAAACAATTTCAACTGTGATGGCAATACAGCCAGTAGAAGGCAATCGGTCTGGGGATTCCTGGAAGGCTGTCCCTCCACTACCACTGCTACTAATCAAAAGAGATGTACAGCGAGTTGCATAAAGGACTTAACATGAACAGTGAGCCCCTTCTCAGGGACAGAGAATGGCGCTCACACACACCATGCCAACGCTGTGATCACCTGATTTCCAACAATTGAAACAAGTGCCTCGCAGCCACTCAGCAGACCCCAGCCCCTGCAGGCCCATCTGTCATCACCATCACTACCAAGTGCCACTCCAGCCTGGCTCCAGGCTGCTTAGCTGACTTGCTGCATTCACTGAGATTCCGACCATGTGCACACAGAAGATGAGATTTGGAAAGTTACCTTGATAGATCTTAGGACCTAGGGAGGTACAGGTGAGCATGTGGGAAAATGGAAAATTTCCACTCTCCCTGTAGTGAGATTTCCCACAGTGGAGCAAAATACTGAAATGTGAGTGCAAGACTGATGGGCACCAATGTTCCTCACAAGAAGATGGAGAGACGAGACATAGAATGAGAGTTTGAAGGTCTGAGGTCCCTGAGACAAAGCATTCATGTATGCATTCAACAAATACTCATGGGGAGCCTTCTGTGGGACAGGCCCTGAGAACAGCCGAGGAGAGCATTCTTGCTCTCACATCTGAAAAGGTAAATGAGGACATGGAAGGATAGAATGAAATAAAAAGTTCTTTCACTTAAAAATTACAAGTTAAAACCCTCACTTCCAGGCTAGTCTTATTCTGGGTTGGAGAAAGAGGTAAGACTGAGAAGAACTGGACCCCATGGTGATCAGAGATACCCTCAAGCCGATTTTTCATTCAAACTGACAAAAAGCAATAAAGAAGTACCTGGTCAGAGGAGATACTAAAACAGCAAAGGGAGACAGCGGATGATCCCATCAAGATGGCAAGATTGTAGGAGCAGCCAAAGGAATGTGAAATGGATGGGAAACAAGTCAGCTAGAAAAGAGCAAATAACACCTGGAGGGGGATTTTTTTCCAAAAATCAAAAAGGAATTTCTGCATAGGAAAGATTTGATAAAGAGGTGTTGGGCAAGAAGCCTAGGGAAGATGTAACCACTAAATCTTGGCTCCCGTAACTGTCCTTCTGGAGCCTGATTGGGGTGGGGGCAGGCAGATAAGCCCAGAATAACCCAGGCTTGGGTCAAAGGGAGCTGAATGTCCAACTTGGGGAGGAGACATGATACCTTCACTCTCTAAATTTCTGATTTTTTTATTAATATATGTCTGTGATGCATAAGAATTGCATTCATTTTGCGGAATTGGAATGCATATATTTATCTCTTGTCTTGATCATGTTTTATCATCTTTTCTTCTCTCCTTCCTCCTTCTTCCCTAGATTCCCTTCCCCATCTCAAAAACATCTACCACCCTATTTCCTATCATCCCTCCTTTTTTTCACTCTTTAAATTTAAAGTTGCTACACAGACATTTCTGCCACTCAACTCAAGGACCTTAAACAGCTGCAGCAGGGAAGTAAGAAGGTGGTCACAAAAATGAGGTCATTTTTTAAAATAATAGGATGTGTGGGGAGGAAATAAAATTATGTTCTTTCCACAAAGTGCCCAACTGTTGGAGGTGGGATTGTGAGGACTGAGCCCATGTTATGGATCCAGTAAAGAGAAACTATGGAGTGCAGAATGGAAAAGAATCTGAGGCAGAAAGCACTCCCTATGTCCCCGTAGCATTTCTCTCCACAGATGTATCATGGCAAGGCACTCTCTGTGACACCCACTTACGCCAACTTAGCCCCCAATGATGGGGTAGCTGCCTGGCCATTGGATTGCAGAAAGTGCTGTTAATGCAGATTGCTCGAAGATTTAAGTAGGCCTCTTGAGCAGAGAGATTCTATCTACTCTTTCCTGTTGGTGCTAGCTGTACTGTCCTCCCTAAGGACCCTTTTCTTACTATTCATTAATATAAACTTTAAGCAATGGCTACTTTTACGAGCTGAAAACTCTTGTTCCTACTCCTAGTAACTGTGTTCCCTAAATTCTTTCTGCATCTCCTAATTTACTTGGACCAGCAGAAAAAGCCAAACATGAAACGACATAGAAATACATGTCTCAGCCTAGATTTCAGCTCTTCTCAGGACAAACCTTTTGGCCACATGAAATTAAGGGTTACATTTTTGCCTCTGTCCAACTAACATGTTATTGAAAGGGATTTTCTTGTTCTCATAAAAGTGCTTTGAATCTTAAAATATTAAGGGCAATAGACTCCAGAATCAACAGCACTGTACCTTCCAAAGATTCAGAATCCTACTATCATGACATCAGTGAAGTGGAGACGAAATGGATAATTAGAAAAATTAGATTCAAAATATTCAGATGGTTATCACTTGGTGGGGCTAGGACCGGCACCAATGCCACTGCTGTACAGTGTTCTGACACACAGTAACGATGAGGACAGTGCGGCAGATGTGGCACTCAGCGCTTCCCATGGAGCATCTCATTTAATCATCAAAGGCACCACAGAAGCTGGGCATTATAGTGCCCTTCCCTGAAGCCAAAGAAACAGATCAGAAAGTTGGAGAGCTGAGTCAAACCTAGGCTGACCTACATCAGACTTCAAGCCCTCACTCAAGTGTTAGCCAAGCATTTGTGTGAAAAACAGAATGTATTGGCACATTTATTCAGCTTGAGTGACAATCTTAAGACAAAAGAAATTCCTCTGTGTTTTCCTTCTCGCAAGGAAAATGACTCCAAGAAAGAGCGGAAGTTAAGAAATGAGAAGCAGAAATGTTATGGTACTGAAGAAAAAATCTGAGCTCAATTTTAATCCAGGGCTAACGAAAAGAATATGAAATAAGGACAGAGTCAGAGGCAAGGATGGGAGCCCTGAAGTCAGCTCTCAGCAGAGACGCTGACAGGCTCGGGAAGGGGGATGGGAGTGAGCGGGGTGGATGCCCGGATGTCCTGATGTTTGCTCGCCCTGATCTTAATGCTTCTGCCAACTGGATCCTCCCAGAACCAATCGGCCCTCTTGTATCATTCCAGTCAGGTGTTGCCAGCTGTACCAAAATCTCACGTGTCATTATCTAAATTTATAGCCGATTACCAAACAGCCTTTACTTGAATTATAAATGTTCTTATCTTCCAATCTCCCTACACTCTCTTCAAACAATTGTTTCCCCCACCTCTGCTCTTCCTATCCCTTCTACTTTTCTTCTTTTGTTTTTTCTCTTGAAATTTCTCTCCTCTTCTCAAGACTCATATTTCCTTAGTAAGTCACAATGTAAAATAGTCTCGTAATTCCAGTTTCTAAACAACTTAGTTGCCCAACAAATGCTTATTGCAAAATCCCAAGGATGATGGTAGAAGGGGGAAAAAAAGGGTGTACAAGGCAAGGTGTGTGCCTTCAAGGGACTCAGTTGGAAAGATAAAGCACAAAAGTAACTCTGGAATTTTAGGAGAATGGTGTATCTTTCTGGCCCCTAGATGGCTGTGATTTCTGTTCTAATTGCCTCTTCTTTGCCCTTCCAATTTAACCCTAGTAATCAACTTTAACATCCAAGAAATATTCCTTAATCTAAACCCTCCACCTGAGCTAATCTCAGAATCTAAACCCTACCAATGCCAGCTCCATCAATCATGGAAGATTCTGCCTGATTCCCTGATTCTCCACTTCTTCCTATACTAACATATCTGACTTCTAAAATAATCCCCAATTCACCACATATCCAGCTTGGAAATCTTCTTCCTCACAAAGAAATGTGCAGACAAATTAGGCAATGTCATTGAAGCATTTTAAATCCTTCAATTATAAAATTCTTTGGATTTTTTTTTAAAACTCCTCAAATTACTCTAATTTTATATTTTTCTTTTAGTGTATTACATTTCTCAGACTTTATCATGACAAGTCTCCTAAGCCGCAATGCTTTTTTTCTGTTTAAAACTCACACTAGGTTTCCACTGAAGGAAGTGTTGGAGGGTTTTCCTTCTTTCTCCCTAAAAACAAGTTCCTAGAGAAGGTTCATTCCTATCCTCATAGACTCTTGGGGACAGTAAAAGTTAGTAACAAGCTGCCACATCTGCTCTCTGAAACATTGTTTTTTCTTGTTTTTTTGAAACCAAATTGAAGACTCTAAAGAGTTCCTGTCAAATTTCTGCACACAGATTTTAGAAGACATTATTTTATCCTACAGGTTGGATCAGAAAATATCTACTCTCCTTTTTTGTCTTGGGCTTATCAGAGCTCAGGTAAGTAATGAGAGACTGAGACATAGGGAAAGAACGTCAGCTATTTGGCAAGATCTCCGATTGGGAAATTTCTAGGGAGGCTCCAGAGGGTTGTTATTATGAAACCCTCAATGCGGGCCCATTAGAATTCAAAGATTGTCCAAAGAATCCCAAAGCCTGGAGGGTTGGGAGACGTCGTCTGGCTCCATCAAAGTGCTGAAGCACCTCTCTATCCACTCACTTGATTTCTCTAGTTTTTGCCTTTTGTACTGAAAAAAGTGAAGACATGGTTGACCAATGTCTTTTCCAGCTCTATGAAAGTCTTAGAAAAATAGTTCAGATAGAACAAGAGGTTCACAAATGGACATGGATCATTCATTGCAGATTGACTTTAGTTCTCTCTAAAAAATTTTGAACTGCAATATCTAATTGTTTTTAAACTTATTTTTAAAACTCAAAGCCACCAGATCATACACCAAGATGATGTTCTTCTTAATAAAATTCAAACTAGGCTGAGGAATTGTATTCAGTTGAGAGTGGTTCAGTTTTTGGAGAAGATGGTCATAATTTGTTGCCCAGGCTGGCCTCTAACTTGTGATCATTGGGATAATCTTTAGTAGTAGAGCACTTGCATAGCATGTGCAAGGCCTGAAGTTCAATTCCCAGTACCACAAAAGAAAGGAGAAGAGAGAAGAGGAGAGGAGAGGAGAGAGAGAGAGAGAGAGATTACTGATTGGTATAACTTTAGAGTGAAACTTTGAGTTCCAAACAGAGACCCCAGCTAGGCCTTCAGGCCAGTAGCCCTGGTCTTAAAGCTGTAAAGCCGAAGTTAATCTTTGGGAGTAAAGAGTCTCTTCTCTCTCTCTTCTTTCTCTTCCTCCTCTTCCCCTTTTCCATTTGTTTTTGCTATATCTTTACTTACTGTCTTTGAGCTCACAAATGCATTCTGGCAAGCAATTGAGATCAAAATCTTCTAGAACCACCATGAGACCCTTTGTCGACAGCACTGTTCAAATATGGCCACTAGCCACATGCAGGTACTTATATTTAAATCTGAATTAACTAAAACTAAATAAAATTGAAAGTCCAGTTGCTCAGTTGTACTAGCCACATTCCAGACCTTGGATCCAACAGCCACAAGTGGTCACTTTCAGGTACACTGGATGAGGTAGATACAGAACATTCTTATCACTGTGGAGTTAGACAGACAGTGCTAGATGGCTGCCAGTTAGAAGATTTAAGAAACTTCTCTTAGAAAATATTTTTTTCCTGTGCCTGAAATCAGACTATCTGAGTTCAAACACAAACACCATCACCATCTGCCTGAGCTTATCTGGTCCTAAACCTGTTTCCTCTTTGAAAAAAAAAAAAAATGGAAATGACAATTATACATGTCTTATACTGGTGGTGAGGGAAATAAATGATAGACTGCCTAGGACCCTGCTCAGTGGAAGTTAGCTATTGGGTTTTCATTTTTTCATTTTGCTTTTCAGTACTAAGGTTGAACCAAGGGGTGCTCTACCATTGAGCTACATCCTCAGCCCTTTTTACTTTTCACTTTGAGACAGGATCTCACTAAGTCATCCAAGCTGGCCAAGAATTTGCCATCTTCCTGCCTCAACCTCCAAAGTAGCTGAGATTACAGGCTCAACTATTATTTTTAATATTGATCCTCAAGAGAGAAAAGTGAGAGGGAAAAAATATGGCCCAAGTTCTTCTCCAAGCTTAAACATCCAGCTCGTTTGCCATCAAAATATTACTCTGTTCTGTTTCAGTGACTGCCTAAGAAGATTCATTCCACCGAGAAAAGTCTTCCTTCCACTTACCTTTTACCAAACCTTCCTACTTTTATTTGATTCCTTATGCAGAGTCTTAAAGTCACTGGTAATTTTTAACTTAAAGAAATAGTACCAAGAGCAAAATCAACACAAAATTATTATCTTAATTATCTACACGTGTACAGAAAACTTAAAGTTATCTCTTCACGCAGACAAATTCAAATAGAAAATTAGCTTCGAAAGCATTGCATGATGTGTTACCATAGTAAATTTGAAATTTGGGGGGCAGTCCATTTTGGGGGTTTTCTCAGAAACATCTCCTAAACTGGAATAAATTCAAGGTGCTGTTTAATTTTTCAGTTTTGAGGAATGCACTTTATTGCTACACACTGATATGAACTCCTTTGCCTTTCCTTCCATGCTGAAACCATGAAATTAATTTATTCTAAATGTCCACCTACTTTCTGGCTGTATTCTCTCCCTACCAACTGGGAGAGCTAACCTGTCAGAGGAAAGAGGACATTGGAGAGACTGGTGGTCAACCAAGAGCCCTCTCCTCACTTCCGGCGATTTCTAGAAAATTCTGTACCTTAGCAGTCACATCCAAGCACCATGCACAGCCAAGGAATCTTCACTTGCAGTGGTATCAGGAGGGCTCACAATTACAAGAGGCCAAAGACCTGTGTTCCTAATCTAAATGTACCCACCACATTTTGATCCTAAGCACACTGTTTTCTCCTCTATAATGTGCAAGAATTAAACTAGGTGACCTCACAAGTCCCTTTGAGAATCTATCATTTCCATGGCAAGATTCAGTTCAGACAGAATCTCAGGGTACTGCCATTATTTGGTGCAGAACTTTTGATGAAGAGAGAGATAGACAAAATGAAGTACAACATCATAGCATAAATGGTATCAAGGAATAGGAGCAAAGTTCCAGTTCTCTTTTGTGGCCTCCCATGGCTTTCTCAGAATAGGAGTTTTCCCCTCCCTTTTTAGAGGTAATGACCCCATACACACATCTCAGAATCCCCAGTTAGACCCTTTATTGTGCATTAAATAATAAAGTATTAAGAAGTGAAGGGCTCATTTTCATTTTTGCATACATTTTATTTGTTTTATTTTATTCAGTTTGTTGTCATTTAAATAAGAACCAATTCAAATTCTTAAGCTGGCAGGAACTGTAAATATCTTAACTCATTAGGAAGGAAGGATCAGGGTGTTCAAATGCCTTTCTCCAAGATCTTATCTACTCTGTAGGCATTCTCCCCCATCCAGTATGGTTTTCCTTCACCTAACTTCCTCAGGTAAATCATAGACACATTAAAACATGATTTTTCTTTCATTTTCATTCCAATGCTTTCCTTTTTGTGAAAATATTCTTTGGTCTTGACTTTAAGAAACAACTTCTTCACAGATTTCTGTGAATGCAGAATCTAAGGCTTTTGAGAAACCACACTTTAGCAGAAGTAGACTGGAAGTCCAGGTGCAGGAACTTATTGTCATCTATGCCAAGGTAAATCATTTCCTTGATGACACTCTTAACTTTCAGGTTTCTTTGTCACATACCTCCTCAACATAGTATCAAAGCAAGATAAGCAATGAATAAAAGAAATTTTGAAAATGAAAAATGGTTCAATGTTTGACTATTGCACACTGGAGCAGGCTGTCACTAGCATCAGTATCTGCTGGAAGCTAAAGGGCTCCTCTTTTGACTTCTGAAAGAGAAAGAAGTAACTGCCGGAAACTACAAGTCCCAGCATGCCATGGTCCATGGAGATCAAAGAAACATAATTAAAGATGATAATATCTTCATTTTAATTAAAAGATTTCTGTTATCTTCAAAGAGCTTTTCAAATACTCACAGCACATCATAAGTCCCATGCCATTATAACTCCAATCTAAAGATGGATAAGAAGAAGCTAGAAGGTCAATTTGATTGGACTTGACTGTAGAAGTTGCTCATCATGGGAAGCCTCTAGATACTACAATTTCTCACTTTGTTAACATTTCCCTAAGTCTTCAGTTACCAAGTAGAACCCAAGAGATCTTCTCTGATGATTTTGCTGTGTAATCAGTTTCTCTCTGGGAAAAGAAATTGAGATGGCACAAAGCCCTAATCTTCAAGTCATCTGCATCTGATTCCAGGGTCTCTGTGTTCCCCTGGAGAAGCATTTTTGCTACTAGAAACAGGCAAAACAAGCTTTTCAGTTAAAGTTATGCTGGAGAAACCAATTACTAGAAAAGCAGAGAAGATCAAGGAACCTTCAAACTGAAGAGACAAATTGCTCATTTCCAGAAGTCGGGTACCTAAACTTACCCTTCACCAGTCATAATTGGAACAACAGCATCCCCAAACATAAGCTGCTTCTTCTGGAACATGTGATGAGAAAGCCCTGTGTGTCCTTCCAAAGACTGGTGGTCCTTCATAATGATCTGGAGCTAGTGACAGGTGGGCACTTAGAAAAGACTCCCCAGAAAGTGTCCACTTCAACATTCCATTTTTCATGCAGTGAATTCTTTCCTTCATCCTCCCACACCCTTTTTCATATTTTCTTTGTATTTGTTTCTGGTTCAGTTATCACAAAAATACACATTTTAATTGAATTATGCAAGATTCAAACTTCCACTGCTTTGAACACTTCAGTAAACATTTCTGCACACTTACCTACAGCAACATGACAAATCCTTGAACAGGATTGAGGGCACTTCTGACAGCTTCTCAAAAAGAGAAGCTTTTAAAACTTATAAATGAGTTTTTGCTTCAAGCTTCTGAGCTGAAGTCCAGTATTGCTTTGATTTTTGCTCTTCTGTTTCAACTTAATAAACCATCTTCTCTTCCTCCATCTTTTAGTTTGTGCTTTCAGACCATACACAATCCAAGAGGAATTCTTCCTGCCTTTATCTTGCTGTGGGGATCTCCTCCTTCAGAAAGATGGGCATCAAAATTCATCCTTTCTAGCTAGTTATGATGGTGCACACCTGTAATTCCAGCACAGGAGGATCACTACTAGTTCAAGGCCATCCTGGGCTACATAGTGAATTCAAGGCCAGACTGAACTACATAAGGAGACCCTGTCTCAAAACAAAATAAAAATTGATCCCATCTATTCCCTCCTTCTATCAAATACACCTCTTTCCCCACTGGAGCTTCCTCCCTTCTTCCCTGTAAGTCATTCACATGTATCTTCTCTGAACCACAAACCTTGGTCTCTTTGGCATTTCAGTCCAAGCCTTCCCTGTTCCTCTTTTAAGAGATGTTGCTATTCTTTCCTCAAGAATGCCCTTTCTTATGATTCTGTTAATCACTACCTTTCATTTCATTGCTAACAATATCACATGCCAATGCCCCAATTCCAGTGCATTAACTTCTTAGCTGAGAGTCCCTTTTAAACTCATTCACCTCCTAAGGTTTTCTTACAGCATTTGTTAGATCATAACAATATACAGTATTTTAAAATTGAACACATAATTAAATTCCTATGGGGCAAAAGTTAATCCATGTCCAAAGGAGTTTCTTACTGAGCCAGATGGCTCCACTATGACAGCTCAAAGCCAAGGAGTTGAAATCAGAGAGTGGTTACCTTTTCACAGAGAAATGTTTTTGTTCTGCACCCACAAATGGAATTCGTAATTCTACCAAGCATTAGGAAACCATGTGCCCTTTGGTTACAACTAGAAGATGAATGAAAAGATGATCACAGGGCTTTCAACCATCACCACTACAGGAGGAAAAGGCCAGGTCAGGACACATGTCCTACTGTATGCTGTCTTTCATAAATGCAAGTTAACCCATGAAGCTTATTTCAGAGAATGAATGACTGCAGGACATAGTATCTCTAATTACATGAGTTATCTAAAGCTCCATTGATTCAAAAGGTGGAAAGATAGCAAATGAGAAGACTTCTTAATCACTCACTGACTTGAAAGTCAATGTCTGCTGTCAGCTCTCATGATAAAATACAGACCAAGAAGAAGAGGAAATATGATATAATCAAGATTAACATTTATGGACCACCCTTTTTGCTGGGCACATGTATTATATCACTTAACCCTCACAATAAAACCAGTATCTTAGAAGCCTGATGAGTTAATAAGACCAAAGTAATTCATTCACATTCAGCAATACATCATGTCCATCCATCCCTATCCTAAATTGCTCTGGGACCATACACTAATTTGTTTAGAGTTACTAAAAGGTAAAAAGATTTTAAACCCAGAGAGCATATGGTTAAAAGAAAATGAGGATATTTGGCCTCACTCCAGGGACTTCTGACAATGCCTTAAAAAGTCTTTCCAACTGTCAGATGGAGAAGGGATTGTATTTGCTTTGTATGGCCCCAAGTGGAAAAGGGGTGTTTCACACCAGCATATGGACTGATTTTATAGCATGTGAAGGAATGAGGCTCCTTGGGAAGAAGAAAGCTTATACCACTGACCTGAATGAATGCTGAATTGTGTTAAATAATAGTTACACCACCATGATAAATTAAGCGCAAAGTACTTTTCCAAGACCTGGCGATAGAGGAACTAGGTACATACGTACGCCAGCAAGAGTACAAGGAGACTTGGTGCGGTAAGTTGAGATAATAAAGACCTAGAAGAGCCATTAGGGAAATCAGAAGGAGGGTTGAAGGTGGAAGTGGGGTGGGAAATGAGGCTTCCTGCGGAGAGGGCCCCTCAACTGAATCTCAGAGATAAAGAGGTGTTAGTTGGATGAACAAAGGTGCAAGGGCATTCCCGGTATTGGAGACAGGATAACCAAACCTTGGGAGAGAGGGCTTTTTCAGACGTGGCGCAGAGAGGAAATGAATGGTTTGAATGGAATGAACTCTGACATTTGGTTTCCAAGTTTGAACTGATGACTTTTTTTTTTTGGTAGCGGGGATCTAACTCAGGTCCTTGCTCTTGCGCAGCAGGCGGTGAAACCACTGAGCTAAATCCCCGGCCCTAGCTTCCAATTTTGATTCTGTAGTTTCTGAAGCTGACTTCTTAGACAATCACCAGTGGCAGAATTTATTCATACAGAGTCAGTTCTTTATCTCTGAATAAGGAAGGGAATCGCTTAAGGAAGCTGGGAAATAGCCCAAAACAAATATCAAATGCCCTGTCCTTCCAGGAAGAGGAACAGGAGAATCACAAGTGAGGCATAGTGAGGATAAGTGGGAAAAAAAACATAAGAGGACCACATCCAAAACTGGGCCCGGTGGAAGGGCCGAGAGGTAATTGTGTATGATACAGGAAACACCACACTGGAGAATCAGGTACAAAAGCAAATTACATAAATGCAAGGACATTAAGAACCCATCTGGTTTATAAGCAGGAGACCCAGAGAAGGAAAGCAACTTGCCTCGAATCTCATGGCTATTTGAATGGAGGGTGCCTAATTTTAAACTGGGTGGGGGGGTCTCCACTGTGCTGTGTGGGTGCTTTTGTGTTTTTTTTACTCTAATACAAAAATTGCTACTTGTGCTTCTTTGGGCTTCCTTCCCTAGGGACCAGGTTGATCATTGTTTGTTTTGATTTACAGTACTTTCCTCTTACAGTTCCTGCTGGCTTTGGAAGCTTCACACAGCGAGAGAGTCAATGGAGCTGGTGGTAAGTGGTTCACAGTAGGTGATAACATCAACAAGACTTTTTAAATAGGCTTTCACATGGCAAATCTGTGATGAGAATAACCCAGAGCTGACCACATGGACACAATTAGTTGAACCTTTGGGCCTCACAGTTCACATCATAAAGCACACAGCAAACATTATGATTTTCTTGAAGTTTAACTCTATTGAACATTAATAAAGGTTTTTCTTCTTGACGCCACTCCACAAAATATAAAAATGAATACCAAGAATAACTTGCTTTCTTATTATTTTTATTCATATTGATTCAAAATGTATATTTATTTGTTTTACATAAACTTACCAGTAAGTAGAAACTTGTAGATAACTTTGAAGAGTTTTCTTAGTTAGGTTTTCAAAGGTTTGGAAGATAACAGGTATGCCTGAATAAATAAGGAAGTGGATGGGCTTTGACATAAAACCACCTTGAGCGATTCACCAGAGGAAGAAACTACCTGATGGACAGACAAAGTTAGTAACATTTAAGCTTCCAAATCTCCAATTACTACCCCAGGATCAAGTAGCAATGAGGAATCACAGTAAATTCTCTTACATCCCAATAAGAAATATCCTATAATCTCAATACTCACACTCAGCGAACTATAAACAAGGTACATTAAAGCAAAAGATTCAAAAGAGGTGCAGCATCTACTCTGGTATGACAAAGGGTAAATAAGGACCAAAATGTACAACAGATACTGGGAAATGGGAAGAAAATGTTCAAATGGGAAAGGGAATGGGGGAGGGGAGGAAGGAAAGAAAAAGAAAATAGAAGAAAAAAATGGAAACAAAGCTTTTGTAAATAAAGAGGGGAAGAGGGGTTGAGGGGAGGAGAAGGGAATGGGGAAAAAAGAGGAATCAAGATATATCATGTACAAGTACAAATTCCCTATGGTAAATGTGATCATTATATATTTAAAATGTACCTATAAAATTAATTTTTTTAAAAAGTGGTGCAGCATCTAAAATCTTTTTTGAAACAAGGTATGATACAAATAAATCCAATGCACAGATATGTAATATAAATGTAATAATAAATATACCAAATTAATAAATACCACAAATAAAACTATTATAATAAACTTTTGATTATCTTTGCAATAATTATCTACTTAATAGGAATTATTAAGTAGATTTAATATTTGTCAAATCCATGTCAGAAGTGGTTTGTTTTTTTTTCAATAAAAGGAGGCATTTCTCATTTTAAAACTCTCTGGCACCTAAAAAACAATTTCACTTTAAAGCTATTAAAGTTTGATAATTTCTCCTAAGCACAAAAAATCAAAACCCAGGTTCTTGTATTTTCTAGAATACAGTACTCTCAACATCGTTTGAAGATGAAAATGATGGAACATTACAAAGCAAGTTGTGCAGATCTGAGTTCAGCTCTGAAGGCACTATCAAAGGTCCAAAATATGCACTTCCCATTCATATCACATCACGAAGTTGCATGTCTTCATGCTTATTTTTGTCTAAAAATGAAGGAGTCAGACAGATACTCATCTCAGTTTGAACTTTCTGTTTTTATTCTTCCAAGGCAAATTTGCTTGTCTCAACAAACCAGTGGCTGGAACTGATAGTGTCTGTGTAGTATTGGTATTGAAGTGCTCATTATATTTTTTTACTTTCTCACAGTATTTTTTTAAATTAGCTGTTCTAAACTTTTAGATAGCTTTATGAATGAATTTGGTTATTTTCCCAGAGAAATTGGTCATCACTCATTTCATTTATCAAAAAATGTGTACTGGGTCATTTGAAGAAAAATCTTCTCTAACAGAATTAATTATGACAGAGAAAAAACTTAAAAGCTAACATAAAGAAAGTGAAAGATCAATTACTTATATTTTTGTTTCCTCTCTGGTTTAATAAAGTGGAGTTGCTGTGTGTGTTCCTGGAGGTGGGCAGTGTACTTTCTCTGTAACTAGTGTGCCTTAGGGTTCAGGAGAACACCCTTAGTAATAATTCCAGGTGTCTTGGGTGTGTGGTGGCTTACTTTCCCACCACCTTTGCAACTGTATGTATCCTATCTCCTTGGAGTGAATTCATGAATTACAGTAAAATATGAGAGAAGTGGGACTATTTGCAATGTCATATGGAAGGTCTCTTAATAAATACATGTAAATAAAAATATTTGTCCCCACCTTTTCCCCCCAAAGCAACAGCAAGACATATTTTGTTAGATATTTCATTTTAACATTTTTTATAATTAAAACTGTATAGCTTGCCCTAATTGTTATTTTCATACCATGATACCATAATATTTTAAACATTAATTTTAAAATACTGAATGTTCTGACCTTTCACAGATGTTTTAATTTTGTTTTAAATAATTTTAAATTATGGAGCTTGACATAAATTTACCAATAAACATTCCAATTTATTTTCTCTTTAAAAAAATGTGTATTGGGTACTTAGTAGGTGTTCAACACTCTTCCAGCTATCAAGAGGGAGACTGAAGCTTGAGTATCAGGAACATACATTCAAATGAAAAATGATAAACCTAATGGAAAAATAAGTATAAAGTGTTGTAGGAGAAGGTAGGTACTATGGAGTTAAGGGGATTGAGACTGAGAATGGCGAGGGGCTGTGATTTTAATGAGGGCTCCAGGGCAGACTTCACTGATAAACCTAATGACTCAGGGACGTCCGATAGGGGACATCTGATTGCACCAAGGACAGCTGCGAACATTAAGTCTTTCTTGTTATTGTTTTTGTTGGATTTTTTTGGTTTCATGTGGTGTTGTTCTTCCGTGAAATTTTATTGTACATGTGAATAAGAGAGACAAAGAAAAGCAAAGTTTTTATTTGCTGTACAATACATACTTGTTGCTAACAAGAACATGTCTCAACTACATTAGTAAACTTTTTTCTATGAGTCACAAAGCAAATACATGACGAGTGTTATTTATTAATTCATTCATTCGTTATTGATAGAACACCCATCATATGCTAAGTATTGTGCCTGACTCTGGAAATGTAAGAATGAATAAGCCATAGCTATCCATATATCTCAGCTGAATTTGTATTCAAATTACAAATACTAAAAAGTACATTGCTCCAATATATATAAAACTTAGCCAGAACCTCCAAAACAATAATCTCATGTTGGCTATCTGCTTCACATTTTCAGAACTAAGATAATGCAAAATTAGCAACTTAGTACACATCTGATCATGCAAGAATCCATGATGACTACTGATGTGGAGATTTAGAATACAGCTTCTAGAATACCTTCTCCCTATGTCAGTTTCAAAATATAGACAAATGCAAACTCACAACTTTAACTTCTTTAAAATGAGCATTAAAATGAACTTTATTTTGTTGTGTAACTAAGGCCCCTGACCTGACATTGGAGAAATTATGTAATTTTTGTCATTATATCTAAATCCAGAATACTATATTGTATTTCTTCAAGTTTAATGCTTTTTAAATAATATACCAAAGCCAGGGCAGGGGATTCAGCTCAGTGGTTCTGCCACCTGCCTCATAAGCTCAAAGACCCGAGTTCGATCCCCGGTACCAAAAAGTAAATAAATAAATAACATACAGCAAAGCCTTCTAAAGAGAAATTAGCCCATTATCACCGAAAGTTGTCATTCAATAGAGTTTTCACCTTTTTTCAGTATTTAAATTTCTCTCTGCTTGGACATTTTATTTGTGCAGTAACAGTAGAAACATTATGTTCCCTTTTAAAGAGGAGAAGATGTTTTTGTTTTGTCTAGATATGAAATTGGCAACAGAGAATAGGAGTTTAGATCTACTTATATTAACACCTAAATGTGTTTTTGCATTTACAAGTGTTTGGATCAAAAATATATTTAAGGAAGGTAACTATTTTAATATTTAAGGAGCTTCCCTCTCCTCTTCCCCTTCAGAGGGAGAGAGACAGAGACAAAGAGACACAGAGACAGACAGAAAGGCAGAGAGACAGAGAGAGGGACAGAAAGACAGAGAAGAGAGAAAAGAGGAAGGAAGAAATGAAGGAAGTGAGGGAGGTAGAGAGCAGGGAGGAAGGGAGGGAGGGAGAGAGGAAGGAAGGAAGGAAGGAACACAGGAAAAATGAACTTTTCTCTTAAAATAAACATTTTTTGTCTTCTTGATAAATAAGCCAGTGTCTTAATTTGTAGAGAGAAAACAGGATTATTAAAAGGGACTATACTTTATAATTCCTTATCTAGTAAAATGTAAGGAGACAAATGTCCCCCAGGGTTGACATTTAGAAAGAAGGCAGAGAAAAATTAGGAAATAATAACTGAAAGAGAAATTTTTATTTTAATTAATGTGTTATAAAAGCTCTTTATTTGGTGTGATTTGAGGTGGATTTTACAATCAATTACATTGAGTGAGACATTTAATAGCACACTAGACTCTGAAACTCACCGCTTGAACTTCACACATCCATTTTATTGCTGGTTGGTAAACCTAAACAAATAGATTTATAATGGCTTGTAGACAATTCCCAGGCAATAACTATATTATTAAATCTGCATCATTAGAGGTTAATTATATTTGAAATTATTGAGATTTAACAATGATGTAATATATGGAGAAGATATTTATCTTCTCCTGTGTGTACTATAATTATTAAACCTCAATGAATTTCTCTCTTTAATTCTGCCATTCTCCTCACTAAATAGCCTGTCTGACCAAGTCCTTCGTCTACAACCTGAGGTGACTCTTTCTGCTTTATACCTTTAAAGTCTTCCTTATCCACCTTCCTTCTCCATCTTTATCCATGATCTTGTTAATATCTTCAAAGAGAAAATTTTTGCTTTATGGTGAGAATTCCCACCTCTTCTTGCCTCTGTCCTCCTCTTCATCATCTGGTAGCCCCTCAGAGTACTGAACATTGAAAGCATAGCTGTATAATTTTATCTCCATCCAGGCCATTCAGTAATGACATCTGTCATTTTCCCTATCTTTATCTATATTTTTTGTTGGTATTATGTTTCTATTTCTAGCTCTCAGAAGTGATTTTTTTTTAAATCTAATCTTAAATTAAACTTCCCCATCTCCAATTTGTGTTTCCAGTGTTTCATCTTTTTGAGCTGTCCATACAAGCTCCTCAAGGATATTGTGCCTTCACTACTTTCATTTTTCCCCCTCCCCTCTCTTTTACATCAGTCTGTCCTTCCCTACTGACTTTGGAATCTATAAAAATGTAAGCTGACTGATATGCATACATTTCTTCTACATTCAATACCATCTTGTTCTCTGAGGTACTAACCCTTGGTTCTGCTATCACTCACTGTTGTTTGGAAACCTCTTTGGGGCACTCTCTACATTTACGGCCATTGGTCCCCACTTTAGGCAGGCTCACTGGGCCCTCTGCCTACTGACAGACCCAGTGACCATCAGATGACTTCTTATCCCTCCCAACTTTCTCATCAAAAGGCTATGGGGAATTTCAGGGGAGCAGGAAGAGAAAACTGGACTTCATAAGTAATGCCCACTCTGACTTTGAATGCTGTTTCTGCCACTTACTAGCTGTGCCATTGTGGGAAAGTCATTGGGGTATCTGAAGTCCAGCTTTCCTACCAGTCAGCCAGAGTTGCCCTCTTCAGTTTGGATGGTTACTGGAAAGATTGGACACAATACACAGGAAGTGCCTGGCTGGACTCATGGGAGAGGTTACTGTTGCTATTGAAACACTTCTTTCCATATCCACCTACTGCCTGGCTTCTTTCATGATTTCTGTAACAACCATTTCTAGATCATCTCCTATCTGCCAGACACTGGCCTGGGTTCCTGGTTCTCAAGACTCTGTGTTCTCCCAGTACACAGAGATTCTGCGTGATTATTCATTTGGCTCCTTCCCTATTTCCTGCATTCTCTCATTCCAAGTGTGTATGTCCTGACTTATTTACAACCAATATAAAAATTCATGAGTCTAAATTTTGTATCATGAATTTGAACATCACCAGAAGTATCAAAGAAAATTCATTTTGGACATTAACTCTTAGTACTGGGCTTATAGGTGACTTTTTTCTTTGTACCTTCCATTATTTTCCATATTTTCTATCAAATACACAACGTATATAATACTAAAATCATGCATACTTTAAAAATATGTAGTCAATACAAAACCACCTGGGCATCTTTGCATCCACCTGGCACTTCCCATCAGTGATTTATCCATTTTCACTATTAAATGATCTACTCTAGCACATGTTCTCTGCAGGTTCCTGATTTCAGTGTGATTATTCTCAAGCTCAGGGATGACTATTTTCCCAAGAACCGGCACTGAGGTGGTGGCATGGGTGCATAGGTAGGACGGTTCCAAGGCACAGACACGTACAGATGTTTTTCCTGGGACTTGTAACTACACGCAGAGGATGCTGCCAATCATGCAGAAGCCTCTGACACTTCATGCAAAGGACACTGTCCTAATTTAAATAGTATCAGAGTAAACAGGATACTACATGTAGAATGAAACTTGTCAAGTCCTTGCCTTAAAAGATAAGGCTGAAATCATAAACAGCACACATAGTTTTACATGAAATCTCTAAACAGGAGCCTGGATCTGAATCCACTACAGCCACCTAAACTTTCAGTAGTCAGGAGCAAAGGAACGTGGACTGCTATACATTGGAGGTCCTTCCAGAGACCCTACACATCCACAACATTCTATATTTATTCAGTAAGTCAAGAGTAGCAAGGAAAAAAATGTGAACTCCTGCCAAAAGTCTAGGGTCCCTATAAAAAAATCCCCACAGTACACCAGTTCAGCCACAGCACATCTGGGAATTGTTTGAAGGATAATGACAGTAATAATTATGATTACCTACACTTAATTTTCCCTCACAGGGGTGTTATGAAGATTAATGAGTTAATGCTGGTAATGTGTTTTGGGTTCCTCGATGAAAGTTCCCATGAAAGCCCAGATTATTATTATGGTTATTATTGTTTATGTTAGACGGTTCCTGCAGACCAACCCCCTTCACTGCCTGACCTCCATGTTCCCAGCACAGTGTACAGCCACTTCTCTGATGAGCCAGCCATGGGCTTCAGGAATAGGCGGATCAGGCAGCTGTGGTCCACTTCAAGAACATAAAAGGCAAAACAATCAGGCAGTGCCACTTTCAGCAGCAATTCCACATCCTTGTGTCCATGGCCTTTGTTTCATGCTCTCAGTTAAACCATAAGGACACGAAGAAGGTGAGCGGTGTTCAATGTGAGACATAATGACCACGAAAATGCCTTCCCACACGGAGAGTGTGCAGTCAAATCCCTGGATACAGCCCCAAGATAGAGAGAGAGAGCATTAAGCCAGTCTTTAAACAAGACTTATAGATGAGGTTTGAATTGTTTAAAGCCATGGGCTGGGGATTTAGCTCAGTGGTTTTGCCGCCTGCTGCGCAAGTGCAAGGACCCGAGTTCGATCCCCAATACCAAAAAATAAATAAATAAATAAATAAATAAATAAAACCAAAGACATATTTTGGTGAGAGCATAAAAATGATCTTGATGTGATTTGGGTTTTTTGGGGGTTTTTTACAATTTAAATATATTTTTCCTTTAATAACAATAAACTAATAAGACTATTTATAATTGGTCATATTGACAACAGTTTATAAAAATATTTTGTGAAATAACAGTTGCCTTTTAGAAGTAAACTAGTGGCAAATTTATTGTCATTGTTATTAAAACAGTATAAATGACTTCAATTTTTCTAACAAAATTAAATCTGTGTTAGGCTCATGGAACAAATACAAAATGCAGCATGCTTGCAAACTATAATGTAGAATTTAAAAAAATCATTTTCTACAAATGAAAATTGTACATATCTAAGAGGTACAATTGTGCGTGGACACATTGTGAAAAGATTGGCACAATCAGCCTAATTAACATACCTCTCACCTCTCAATTTTCTCGACATGATAAAAACACTTAAGAGCAACTCTTTTACTATGGTCATCATGCTATACATTAAACCTCCAGAATTTATTCATCATTCATAATTGAAATTTTGTTCTTTTTGATCAACATCACTCTGTCCTACAGCCCAACTTCTGCTAACCACCATTCTATTCTCTGCTTTTGTTTGATTTCTTTTACATTTCACAAATAAATAAGTGATTGATGTGATTTGTATATGTACTAATTCCCTAAGATGAATGTCAGCATTATACATTGCAAACACATGCTAATAATAAAAATAAAAGATACTAAAATAATAGGTCTATTAGATTACTGTTTAACACTCATTTATTCTCTCTTTCTCTCTCTCTCTCTTTCTCTCTCTCTCTAAAGAAAAGTATTGCAAACTTGCTTTTCTTCTGTCCTCAGACCTCTACCAAGCAATGTTTTTGCACAAGGCAGGGTCCCTATCCTTAGAGAAGATGGCTCCTGATGGGTAGCACTTTAATCACCTGAATGTGGTCAGGCCAGGTGGGTAGCACATGAGCTGTAGCACAGGTAATGGCAGCTGTGCCTGTGGAAAGCCAGAATGACGTGTTCCATGTGACTGGCTCCAGCTACAATCTTTAATCACCAACACAAATAGCATTGTATTTGTTCACTAAGGAGAATATTTTTTGTAGGACTGAAAGAAGAGCAAGCCACCAAAAGCCCTTTTTTGCATGGTACATAAGTAGCAATAAATCTAAGTAACATAAGGGCAGGTCAAAGCCTATGGTGTTTGTTTAAATTTTTTTAAATATATTACAGTAAAAGACACATTACCATTAATTCCCCTCAAAATATTTGCCCTCATTTCAAACACACTTATCCCATCATTCTTGCCATTTTCTCTGAAGGAGATCTGGAGTCCTCTTTCCTGAATATCTTCACAAGCTATGACCAAAAATATAGTGACTGCTGCTGCTGAGTACCATCCAACGAAAGGCCAGCTACTAAAAACATTAGGGTGTGTCCTAATCCACCTTATTCACTGGATCTGGGACCACGCAACGTTTGGCTTTTCCAAAATCGAACTGACCGTAAAAGGTAAACATTTTGAATCAATTCAGGACACTGAGGCAGCTGGGCCAGTGCAATTGAAGACCCTCGTGAAAGAGGACTTCCAGAACTGCTTCAGAACATGGCAAGAGTGATAGAATAAATGTATTCAAAGATAGAGTATTTTGGGGGGGTTAATGGCAATATGTCTTTTACTGGAATACATTTTTCAAGCACATCTCCCATGTCTGGACCCTTATAATGCTCAGTAATATATAGTTGAACCCAATTGTACCAAAAGAAAAAGTGGGGAAAGGAAAGACGTCTTTCTTCTCTCTGTTTAAAGATCTCATTTCTAGTCTCATTTCTCAACTGAAAATGTCATCCCATTCTGCACCTTAGCTCTACAGGATCATGGAATATTTAAAGGACAAAGACAAAGAAAAAGAAAAACAGGAGAAAATCAAGCCCCTTTCTCTGTCACTCTGGCAGAGGACACTGTTTGGCTATCCAGTAGCCATTCTCCCTTCTTCTATAGGAAAAGAATCTTCATTTGAGCTGAGCACTTTACCATGAGGGAGAAAAGACCACAGTTTCTAGTCCCTCTTGCATCTAGGTGTGGCCAGGTGACTAAGTTCTGGCCACAGACAGCTTGGCAGAAATGTGTTGGCTCAACTCAGCTGGCAAGCATTCCATTCATCCTTCCCTGCTTCCTCTTTCCTGCAGCCTGAGAGTCTGGCACAACAGCAAGAACTGTAGTAGCTACTAAGGACCATGGGTCAGCCTTGAGGCTGGATAGCAGGATAACACCCCCTCTTGTAAGATAGATGCCCATGTCCAAATCTCTGGAACCTGCGAATAAGAGACATTACGTGGCAAAAGGAAGTTAACATTGCAGACAGGAAAAGGCATTACTAATGAGCTACCCGTACAATAGGGAGATTATCATGGATTATCCAGATTCGCCCAATTAATCACAAGACTTCTTAGAAGTAGCAGAGTGAGAGAGAAAAAAACAAGGAGATGGTGAAGTGAGATAGGAGACACTATTGCTGGCTATGAAGATAGAGGAAGGGGCCACAAGCCAAGCAACACTGGCCGCCTCCTGAAGTTGCAAAAAAACAAAGAAGATTCTGGATTAGGGCCTCCAGCAGGAATGCAGGCCTGCTGACCACTTGACTTCGGCCCAGTGAGACCCACAGTAGCATGCTGACCTCCACAACTACAGGATACACATATATATATATAAAACTTTTCAGCCACTGAGTTTGCAGCCATTTGTTAATAGAAGCAATAGGAAACAGATATAACAGCACAGAGAATGGCAGAGCAAAAAAGAGGAAAGGAGCCTGAGTCTTTGATAACTGGGTGGAACTGCCACACTAGGCCTGAGAGACTTCCTTGGAGGCAGCTCTAGTATGAAAGAACAAAGCCTTTGTTTGCACCTTTGTTATTTGGAGTTTTCTTTTGTATGCAACAAAAACACAACTCCTAATTGATGCACTACGTTTCAGAGAGAAGAAATTGAGACTCCTTAATGGTTAAGTGACATATTTAATATCGATTTGACTAGTTACTCATAATTAGAAATAGACCCCAGGTTCCTGTAAGTCCCACACATATGCTCTGCCCAGTAGGAAGCAAGGCCCATTCTCAAACCACCTTGCACTAGAATCACCAGGAGAGTATATTAAAACACACATTGATGGCATCACCCCAGAGTTTCTTGGACAGGAGGTCTAGCTGGGGCCCTGGGATACAGAGAACAGTAGTCTACACTATCTTTGGACTAACCGCTGATAATTACTAATTCTATTTCCAGATCCACAATTAAAGTGTAGTCCATGACCATAGACTGGAAATATCATGGCAGCACTTCAGCTGGTCCTTGTCTCCAGTCCTACATACCGACATCCCTTTGTCTCCCTGCTTCAAATTAATTTTACTGTCATCATCTCATCTTTCTGTCTCAAAACCAAGATAGCTTCCTATTACATATTAAACAGTCTCCAAGTCCCTCTCTAGACCTTCTGAGCTCTCCATATTTGCCTTGTCTTTCCCCCTGCCCACTTCAAGAAATCCTGTCTCAACTATCCCTTTGAAGAGCATTAGAGAAATCAAAGATTTTCTCATTTTATAACCAAGAAAATGAGAGCCCCTGGAGAGAGCTGGCCAAGTCAAACCCTTTGGCAGATCCAAACTGGAAACCAAAGCCCATTCCAATTCTCCATATGCTCCTTAAGACAGCCAAACACCCTCCCTCCAGGGACAAGGAAGCAGGTCCCTTGTGAGCAGCCCACAGCAGGTTCTGATTAAAGGAGGCAGCAGCAACTCCATGGAAACTCAGGATGAGGTGAGAACATAATGTGCATTTCAACTAATTACTCCAGAAAGGGAACACAGCCAGGAGGACCTGGGATTGTTTGTGTGCTGTTATTCGGAATTCTGAAAAAAAGGGCAAACTTAGAGGAAATTGGCAGCAACTTCATCCAGCTCCAGCCAACACGGCGTTCTGTCCCTCCTTCAAGCAGCCGTGCAGTTGTATGGCTGCCGGGCAGCAGCTGTAGCCTTTCTTTGTGCCAAGAAGGAGTGGAGGTGTAGAGACAAGAGAAGCTGTGGGACACAGCGGGAGACTCCCAGAAGGAAGGGTGACTCAGCTCAGGGCAACAGGGACGCCAAGGGATCACCACTTTGAAGCCTGGAGGATCCTAAGACTTTTGTTGGTTCCTCACATCCAAATCAGTCTACAAATAAACATACTATTACCTGGGCCCTTGCCAGGGATTCTGGTACCTATATCACTGAGGGCTGTCTGGTAGGAGGGAAGCTTTCCCTCTGTTTGTGGCATATTTTTCTTCTGCTGCATTGAAGAAAAAAAAAATAAGTCTTTTGTGTCTTTGTTTTCAATCTGGTCTGCTTTCTTCCATCATTTCTTCCAGTGGTGTAAGCCCTGCCTCACTCTAAAAACTGCAGTGCAGGTTTTATTGTCTCACCATATTCATCTCGGAGCCGCACACCTCAGGCCCACGGTCCCTCACGTGTATAAAGTTGCCCTGCTTCCTTCCATGTACCCAGGAGGCCCTGTCTCCACTTAACAAGATTTCCAAAAAAGGCTCAGAGTTTCTTGTCTTTTGTGGATAGCCCTGTCCCTCAACTCTTAGAAATCGGTGTTCCTGTTTTCTTACAGAGACCCACAAAACCTCCCTTGAACAGCTCCAGTTAAGCATTTTAAAATAATTTTTTTTTAAAAAGTCCTTCCCCAAAAAGAGACACATGAGGTGGGCAGGCAGACGCAGAGACATTTCTTTTCCAAGTCACTCCTTCCATGGACTTTTCAAAATGGTTTGGAGAAGAGATGTGACAAAAGTTTCACAGAAATCCAAGAGCATAAAGGCAATATTTCTACTGAGGTTCTCTTCTCTCCCACTCATTGAAGACTCTTGTTCCTAAACCTCTCATTTCTTCCTTTCTTCACCTCAATTCCTACAGTTCTTGCCTTCTCAAAGGTTTAGAGTGACGAATCGCTGCACAATTTAAGTAGGAGGAAGGAGCAACTCTTGCCTTGAATAATTTTAGTGAGCTTCAAATTTTCCTGCCTGAATTTAATTATGGGAAGATAACTAGGAGATCTCAACTCAAAAAAATAAAAGGTGGGGAAAGGGAAACCATGTTGAACAGGAACATAGAATCTAGCCAAAAACTAGAAGGCAGGTGACCGCCATTCCCAGGGATTCTGTTGGCTGCTGGGGAGGAGGACTGAAAGGGATGGTAATTACCTCAGAGTTATTTAGGTTTTCTTTGTGTGGGATGTTGGAGGGAAGAAGGGAGAGGGTAGCTGACTTGCAAATGAAATGAGGGATACAATTCCAGGTGAATTTAAAGCACCTGGCAAACAACCATCTCTTCTCAGTATTTCCTTGTTTTGGCCCCAGACTGGGAAGCCATCCTTTTCCTGGCTCTCATATGGAATTTCTGTGTGGTCCTGGTCTTACTCAATTAACCTCTCCCCTCCTGCATTCCATCATGTGTATATGAGGATAGGATTGACTTCAAAGAGGTCCGAGACTAATTAATGTTTCTGAGGTGCCTTAAGATTCTTGGATGGAAAAAATAAAACCACCACCTGTATGCATAATCTGAGAGTTCATGACAGCAGGTGGAAATTATTACTACTAAATGTGACTCCATCTCAGAATATTTAACAAACTCTTCCTCTGGGGCATGAGAAGTATTAAACTGGTAGGAGCAAATTTCTTCTATGACCAGGATTTGTTCTCAAGCTCTCATCTTTCTTTCTGTGTGTGTGTGTGTGTGTGTGTGTGTGTGTGTGTAAAATGGGTGAGCAAATGATCGTACTGTATGAGAAAGCAATATAATCAACAATGAAAATTGAGAATGGAATATAAAAAGTGTATCATAACTAAAAACCTTAGGAAGGAAAAGCCACTTATGCAAGCATCCAGCTACTCACTGCTTCCAGAAGCCTCCTCCTGTCCTGTCCCCCACCACACACCTTCTCTTCCCCTGTGGTCTATGCAGGCCCAGAAGGATCCTGGAGCTCAGTGGGAACATAAATGCTTCTGAGAGGAGGAAAGTGACCATTATAATAAGTTTTTAGAATAGTCACTCAAAGCCTTTTCTACTTCCCATCATCTTTCCCCGAGTTAGTTTACAAAGAGTCAACTTAATGCAACTAGTAATTTATTTTAACCCCTCCAACTGTCACTCATTGCAGGTCAATACACAACACTGCATATTGGCAGTGGGTTTTTTTTACGTCTTCATAAGAAAGATTTTGTAGGATTTTCTTCTTAGCATTATCAAGGTAGATGACTGGTAAAGCCAAAACCTCCATGGATTAGTCATTTATTTAACACATACTTACTGAGTTCTCTCTAAAAGGTGAGCACTATGCTTGGGAGATTCTAGGTATGATAATGCACACCTGTAATCAGGAGACTGAGGCAGGAGGATTGCTGTGAGTCTGAGGCCAATCTGGGCTACACAGTGAGTTCAAGGCCAGCCAGAGATACATAGCCAGATCCTGTCTAAAAAAAAGAATCTTGGGAGGTATAAGACAAAGCAAACAGGTAGTTATTATGTAGTTGGTAGTCAGGATGGGCCAGTAAACTATTTGCATAGAAGGAGGTGTAGGAACATCTTAAAGTCTTATATTATGGAGATCCTCGGTCCAGGGCTTATAAACTCAACAAAGTCACACAAGTGGATAACGGTTAAATACAATTAAGTTTGGTCCCTACTGTCCATTCTTCGTAAAGTATACTTTCTTTGTTGAATGTTTTAGGGGCACCTTTACCCTATTCCTAACCCACTTAAGACCAAAACTTCTTTATCTCTCTGCTACTCCTCATATGCCTCTTGCCTTTCTATTTTGTACATAGGAGGTGTTGAGATTCATAGACACAATCCCTTGAATGTTAAAGACAGACAGGATCAGGTACCATATTAGTCACAGTTCTCCAGAAAAACAACATGAGTCATATTTGTAGAATATACTATAACTTACATAGGTGTATAAAGAGATTCCTTATATGGAATTGGATCCTATGATTAGAGACTGACAAGTTTAACATCAGTGAGGTGAGCTGCTGATCTGGAAACCCAATAAAGCTGGTAATCCAATCAAGTCCAAACTGCACTTGCTGTAGAGCCCAGAAGAGCCAGATACAGACCAAAGGCAGTTAGCTGGAGAATCCTCTCTTGCTTGAGTGAAAGTTAAGTTTTTTGTTCTAGTCAGGCCATCAACTGATTGGATAAGGCCCACCCATATTAAGGAAAGTGCTCTGCTTTGCTCAAAGTCCACCAGTTTAAAAAAGTTAATCTTATCCAAAAACGCTCTCATAGGAGTATCAGAATAATATTTGACCAGCTATCTGGACATCTTGTGGGACTGCCAAGTTGGCACACAAAGTGTGCCATCACAGATTGAAAGGTCCCTATACTAACACAATTTCTTCATTTCTAGTATCTTTTTCTATAACTTTACTTATAAATGTCCTCCATTCATCTCTATCTCCCAAAGTTTGGAGAAAATAACAGATGCATGACTAATGAGCAACTCACATTAGGCAATATTAGTGTTATTTTACCTGCTTCCTGCTTTTGATGTACTAGCATATCACTTAAATATATTTTAAATGTCATAGATGTTAGTTCCAAATCTGTTTTCAAAATCAATATCACTACGTTAATGCTGAAACTTTTTAAAAAGCTAAACCTGAAAGCAATAGATTCCCCCCAAGTCCCTTCCCCCAAATTTCCTATTCTGAAATTGAGAAGATACCAGTGGCTTGAAGAGCCAATGTCCCGCTTCATTACTGGTGCTCCATGTGGGCCAGGGAAGAACAGAAATCATGGACACTCCCTGCTTTGCCATGCCAAGCTGCCTATGCAATGAGGCGGCATGGCACTGTGAGAAAGTTGCATCACACACACTTAATCTCCAGGTGCATTTGATCCTCTTAATGTAAGAGAGTAAATAATCATGATTTTTATTACTCTCCAAGCTATTGGTGATATTAACTTCAGATAAAATTATACAGTATGCTCATTTACTACAGATTACAGACCTTTAGCAGGGTCATCATTACAGGAGACATTCAACAAATATTTGTTAAGAAGTTGCACTTTTTTTTTCAACAGATGGTTAATGAATAATTCCAATACAGTTATTTAAGTCAATTAAGATTTATATATATATTACATATATTAATATGGCTGAGTACTTATTATGTACTTAACTCTGGTGAGAACACAAATACGAAATCATTCCCTCCCAAAGAATCAGAGCCCAGTACATGATAAAGAAATCAACACCAAATTGAACGATGTGAGAGATGCCATAGTAGGGTACTGAGTAGTCTAAGCACTACCAAAGGAAAGAGGATTAGTTTTGCCCAAACTGCCTTATTTACCACTTCATCCTACAAGATCATACCTACAACATTTTCACAAAGGATATCCAGTGGTTTCATTCCAAAGTTATTACCATGACTGATTGATGAATAGACATGAACAAACTGGAAAAAGATACTGATAATGAAATATTACTATTTGCATGGGTGGCATCTAATGTTGAATACCAATAAATTATTTTTTATCTCAATAACTTGAACTGAAAACAATTTAATATCAGAGTTGGCAATCACACAGTCCTTTGCTAGTACATGGCAACCTACTTAAGATCTGTGTGGCCTTCCTCCTTAATCAACAACTTCACAGTCTGCAGTCCATAAGAGACCCTCCCCAGCCACATATGGTGCCAACCTTCAGGCAAGGCACTTCTCCATAGTTAGAGTGACATAAGGCTCAACAGAGAACCATCCCCTCTGGGTACAATGACATCCCAAAAGACCAGAGACCATTCTCAGAAACAAGGTGATGTGTGTAGTACAAGGAATTTCACACACACACATGGACCTGTTCATATACTTCCACACTGTGAATTTTATTTTCAGGTATCAAATCTAGAAACACATCTTGAACTAGAAATTGAAAAAAAAAAAAAGACTAATTATACAGATGAGGAATCAGGGGTCAAAGACATTGGCCCAAAGTGCCACAGTTAGAAAATGGTGAAGCCTAAACTACATTCTGCTTTCCCTTGTTCTTTCAAGTTTATCATGCTCCTAAGTGGAACATTAGATAGAAATGCTAATATCTCCAAGGCAGGTATCAGTAAATACCACATGAGCTGTCTAAAATCCAGAACCAATTTGCAAGTGAATTACTCTTATATCAACAGATATGTTACATATGGAAAAAACATAGTCTCCTGAAAGAAACTGAGAATCTTGGAACTGATTTGTGGAGATTATCCAATGGCCAGATAGTTGGAGATAAAGCCAGAACCTTTAAAGAAACCTAATCTCCTAAACATCTTGAACTCCTTGAAGACAGGAATTATGTGTGATTAATTTTAGCCACAGTGCTTAGCAGTGCCTGACAATAGATGCTCAATAAGCTCTGGGTGTCAAATGAGTGGCTTTATGTAGATCTTCAAATCCACACTGAAAAAGAGTAATAGTCACATGAATGTGTCATAGACACTCAGCTCCAGCACCACCCTCCCTGAAGGTTGCAGTATTTACAAAATTGAAGAGGAGTTGCTGGCATTTATTCATTGAATGATAGCACTAAACCACACCTAACTGATTTGAAAGTTGATGGCCTTATTAACAAAGAAATAAGATGTCTCAAAGGAGGCAAAGTAATTTCTCTCTTTTTTTTCAGGTCTGCTTTAAAATTCACAATTGGCATTCCCAGCCCAGAGGAAAGGGCTTTTGGGCCAACATCTGTCCCGCCACTCCAGGCCCAGAGGTAGGGGCTTCTTGGGCACCCTCACACTGCTCCAGGTCCAGAGGAAAGGGCTTCCCGGCCACCATCCCTCCCTCCACTCCCAGCCCCTGTCCCACCTCTCCCAGTTCAGAGGAGGTGAGCCTCACGGGCACCCACAGCACACCCCCTGCCCCCCTCCAGTCAAAATGAAAAAACACATAAATGAGTCTCAAAACCAGACTTCCAGATCACCTAAAGCAACCCCAAAGGGAAATGAGATGGAACACTCTGATACTTAATCACCTGCACCCAAAGAACTGGCAACAAAAGGGGATCTGGAAAAAATGAAATCAGAAATAATTTCTCAGATAACAGGAGAAATTGTGCTCCTAGTGCAAGATGTGCTTATTAAATCTAGAGAGAAGCTGAGGAACATGATGGAATCCCAACAGAGGAAACAAATGGAATCCATAAAACAGATGCAAATAGATTTCCAGGACATGAAAAACTCCATTGAAAGTCTACACAGCAGAATGAGCCAATGTGAGGTCAGAATTTCAGATATAGAAGATAAGATTGCAATTAATGACCAGGAAAAGAAAAATTGCTTCAAAACGATAAGGGAACATGAGAAATCAATCCAGCAGCTGCTAGACAATGCAAAGAAAAATAACATAAGACTAATTTGGAGTCAATGAAGAAACAGGAGAGAGCACAGATGACATAAAATCACTCTTCACAGAAGTAATGGCAGAAAACTTCCCAAGCAAGAGAAAAGAACTTGACCTACAGATAAGTGAGGCATATAGGACTCCAAATAGCCTTGATCAAAAAAAATCTACATATAGGTATATAATTGTTAAGATTCTAGAAACTCAACAGAAGAACAAAGTTCTCCAAGCAGTCAGAGAAGAGAAACAAATCACATACAAAGGAAAGGATATCAGAATCACAGCAGACTTCTCAACACAAACCATCAAGGCAAGAAGAGCTTGGAGTGACATATTCCAAGCCCTAAAAGAAAACAGCCTCCAACCCAGATTGATGTACCCTGCAAAACTATCTTTCAAAATGGATGGAGAAATAAGATACTTTCATGACAAAGAGCACCTTAGGAACTTTCTGAATACCAAACCAGCCCTCCAAAGAATTTTACACAACATCCTAGGAACAGACATTGAGGATCACAACCCCAGGAAGCAAAGCAGAATGAACCCATCTGGCATGACGAGAAATTAAATGGAAAGGGGGAGAACCCAACAAAAAGAAAAAGTCATGGCAATGACAAGTCAATACATTTCAGCTATAACCATCAATGTTAATGGTCTCAATTCACCAATCAAAAGAAATAGACTGGCAGAATGGGTCAAGAAGCAAAATCCAACAATATGCTGCATACAAGAAACACACTTAATTCAAAAGGAAACTCATAGACTGAAAGTTAAAGGGTGGAAAACAATACTCCATGCGACGGGAACCGGAAAAAAAGCAGGAGTAGCTATCCTCTTTGCAGATCAAGTAGATTTCAAACCAACATTGATTAAGACAGACGAAGAAGGACATTACATCCTTGTAAAGGGAAGAATCCAAGAGGAAGAGATGACAATAATAAATATCTATGCACCAAACACTAGTGCACCCAACTATATAAAACAAATACTAAGGGACATGAAAAGTCATATATGCACTAATACAATTGTAGTGGGGGACCTCAACACCCCACTGTCACAAACAGATAGATCAACTAGACTAAAAATATGTAATGAAATACTAGAACTCAATCGAACTCTTGAACAAATGAACTTAACAGATGTTTACAGCGTCTTCCACCCCACAAAATCAGAATACACATTCTTCTCAGCTACACATGGGTCATGCTCCAAAATAGACCACATACTCACACAGAGAACATGTTTAAGTAAGTGCAAAGGAATTGAAGTTATCCCCTGTATATTATCAGACCATAGTAGGATGAAATTGGAGATCCATAGCAAAAGAAACTCAAAAAATTTCATAAACATGTGGAAATTGAACAATACACTTCTGAATAACCAATGAGTCACAGAGGAAATTAAAGAAGAAATCAGACAGTTCCTTCAATTAAATGGCAATGACAATACAACATATCAGAATCTATGGGACACAATGAAAGCAGTCCTATGAGGGAAATTCCTAGCAGTGAATACTCATATTAGGAAAACAGAACAAACCCAATTAAACAACCTGATGCTGAACCTCAAGCTTCTAGAAAAAGAAGAGCAGGACAACCCCAAAGCTCATACAAGGGAGGAAATTATAAAGATCAGAGGAGAAATCAATGCAATGGAGACTAAGAGAACAATACAAAAAATCAATGAGGGCCAGGGACTTAGCTCAGTGGTTTCGCCACCTGCTGCCCAAGCTCAAGGACCCAAGTTCGATCCCTGGTACCAAAAAAAAAAAAATCAATGAAGCCAAGAGTTGGTTCTTCAAAAGAATCAACAAAATTGACAAATCCTTAGCCAACCTTATCAGAAAAAGGAAAGAAAAGGCCCAAATCCATGCAATTAGGAGTGAAAAAGGTGAAATGACAACAGACCCAGCAGAAGTCTAGAGGATCATCAATACTTACTTCCAGAACTCATACACCAATAAGATGGAAAACACAGAAGAAATGGACAGATTCCTAGATACATATGAATTTCCAAAGTTGAACAAAGAAGACCTAAAAATTCTAAACAACCCAATATCAACCAATGAAATTGAAAACGTGATTAAAAACTTATCAACTAAGAAAAGCCTGGGCCCTGATGGCTTCACTGCTGAATTCTATAAGACATTTAGAGAGGAACTACTGCCACTACTGTTTAAACTCTTCAATGAAATTGAAAGGGAACCAATACTGCCAAATTCATTCCTGGAAGCAAGCATCACCTTGATCCCCAAAGCAGAAAAAGACCCAGACAAAAAGGAGAACTATAGGCCAATCTCACTAATGAACATAGATGCAAAAATTCTTAATAAGATACTGGCAAATAGAATGCAGAAGATCATACACCCTGATCAAGTGGGATTCATCCCAGGGATGCAGGGATAGTTCAACATACGCAAATCAATCAATGCAATACACTATATCAATAGAGCCAAGGACAAAAACCATATGATTATCTCCATAGATGCAGAAAAAGCATTTGACAAAATCCAACATGCATTTATGATAAAAACCCTACAAAAAATTGGAATAGATGGTCTCTACCTCAAACTGATAAAAGCCATCTATGAAAAACCAACTGCTAATATCATACTAAATGGTCAAAAACTGAAATCCTTCACACTAAAATCAGGAACAAGACAAGGATGTCCACTATCACCACTCTTGTTCCAAATAGCTTCGGAAACATTAGCCATGGCAATTAGACAAGAGAAAGAAATAAAAGGAATAAGGATAGGAAAATGAAGAAGTCAAATTGTCATTATTTGCAGATAAAATGATACTGTATATAGAAGACCCCAAGAACTCCAGCAAAAGTCTTCTAGACGTAATAATCAAATTCAGTCAAGTAGCTGGATACAAGGTCAACACACAAAAATCAATAGCTTTCCTCTACATGAATGACAAACTCACTGAGAGAGAAATAGGGCAAATAATTCCTTTCACAATAGCATCCAAAAAAACTGAAATACCTAGGAATAAACCTAATGAAAGAAATCAAAGACCTCTTCTCTGAAAACTATAGCACTCTGAAAAGAGAGATTGAAGATGATATCAGAAAATGGACAGACATCCCCTGCTCCTTGGTAGGAAAGATTAATAGAGTGAAAATGGCCATACTTCCAAAACTGCTATATAGATTTAATGCAATTCCAATTGAGATCCCAGCAGCATACTTCACAGACCTTGAGAAAACAATCCAAAAATTCATTTGGAACAAGAAGAGACCCAGAATAGCAAAAGCAATTCTAGGTAACAGAGACATGGCAGGGGTATCACAATCCCCAACCTGCAACTATACTACAAAGCTACTGTGATAAAAACAGCATGGTACTGGCAAAGAAACAGACTTGAGGACCAGTGGAACAGATTAGAAGATGCAGAAACAGTGCCAGACACACTCAGTCATCTCATCTTCAATAAAGGAGCCAAACTCCCTCACTGGAGGAAAGATAGCCTCTTTAATAAATGGTGCTGGAAAAATTGGATTTCAACTTGCTAAAGATTAAAACTAGACCTGTATCTCTCACCATGCACTAAATTAAAATCAAAATGGATTAAGGATCTAAATATTAAAATAGAAACTCTGAACCAGTTGGAACAGAGGTTAGGTAGAACCCTTGAAGACATCGATGTAGGAAAAGATTTTATGAACAAAACCTCAGTTGCCTGTGAACTAGCAAAAACAGTCAACAAGTGGGATCTCTTCTTGTTAAAAAGCTTCTGCACAGCAAGAGAAACCACCAGCAGTGTGAAGAGACAACCCACAATGTGGGAAAGAATGGCTGCTATCATGAAATCAACCAATAACAAATGCTGGCAGGGCTGTGGGCAAAGAGGAACCTGCTCCACTGCTGGTGGGAGTGTAGACTGGTGCAACCACTGTGGAAATCAGTATGGAGATACCTCAAAGAACTAGGAGTGGAAGTCCCATTTGACCCTGCTATTCCACTGCTGGGGATCTTCCCAAAAGAATTAAAAGAATCATACCACAGTGATATATGTGCACCCATGTTCATTGCAGTGCAGTTTGTGATAGCTAAAACTTGGAAACAGCCCAAATGCCCATCAGCTGGAGACTGGATAAAGAAAATGTGGTTTTTTAATAAAATGGAGTACTACTCAGCCATAAAAAATGAGAAATTAGAGACATTTATAGCTAAGTGGATGCATATTGAGGCAATACTCTTAAGTGAAATAAATAGGACACACATGTATAAATACCAAATAGTTTCTCAGGTGTGAGAAACTGAAAGTACAAATAAGGACTAAAATATATAATAGGTAATGTGAAATAGGAAGAAAAGGGGCAAAGGGGAAGGAAGTGGGAGGGCTAAGGTAAAGGATAGAAGGGAATGGGATTAATATGAGAAAATGGAAAAATAGGAACAAAATCTTTGTAAATAGGGAGAAATGGAGGTGTTCAAGTGAGGGCTGGGCAAGAGTGAAAAATAAGAACCAAGAGAGATTATGTAAAGGTGCAAATTTCCAATGATGAATGTCATTATATTGTATACCTAAAATGTACCAATGATTAGAATGAATAATTGATAATGCAAAATAGCAAGAAAAGGTCCAAAAGGATAGAAGTAGTGGGAGGGGCAGGGGAAAGGAAAGAAGGGAAAGGAAAAATGATGAGAAATGAAAAAAATAGAAATAAAGTCTTTGTAAATAGGGAAGGGTGGAGGGGGTGAAGGTAGGACTGGGAATGGGGAAAAATAAGTACCAAGATATATCATGTAAAGTTACAAGTTCCCAATGAGAAATGTAATTGTGTTGTATACCTAAAATATACCAATAAAAGAATTTAAGAAAAAAAATTCACATTTGGCTACCACTGGCATAGCCATTTCTTTTGTCATGAGTTTCGTGAGTTACGTGATTTCACCTTCTACGTGGCTCAAAATTCATGTTTGTTTAAATGACAAAGCCTGTGAGAATTAATCAACTCCAAATAAAAGATAGACGTGATTCACATTTCCAGGAATTCAACACTATACTACTGCTCAAAGAGCCTTGAGTTTTATCAAATTTAACATAAAACCTGAAGTCTGCTAACTAATGGAGCAGGGTGGCCCAATGTGCCACACATACAATCATCCAAGGCTTCAGGAGAGCTCTTCAAGAAAATAAGGATAAACTATCCTGTTGTTATTAGTCTGGGCTATCCTTGATGTTATCTCATAAGCACCTGTTAGATGCTTGGCAAATCAAGCTGATGCAAGTAGGAAAAAGAAGTATGAACTTCTTTTCAACTATTATGTTAAAAATCACAATTTTAAAGATCCTTGATATCATGGAAAAATCTTTATGATCTCAATTGTATAAAAACTTAAAGTGTGTATATATCAAGTTCCAGTTATCTAATACTGCATAACAATCTTCTCTAAAACATGGTGGCTGATCAGGGATTTAGCTCAGTGATACCACACCTGCCTCCCAAGCACAAGGTCCTGAGTTTGATCTCCAGTACCAAAAAAAAAAAAATTAAAACATAGTGGCTCAACGCAGCAACACATTTGTTTTGTTCATGAATTCATAATTTGGAAAAGACAGTGGGAATGGCTCATCTCTCCACTCAGTGTTAAATGGAACACCTCAAAAGCTGGATCTGAGATTCCATAAAGTCTTGCTCAGTCACACATCCAGTAGTTGATTCTGGCTTGGGGCTGCAATCCTCAGTTCCCCTCTGTGGGACTCCCCATGCAAAGGACAAGCTGGGCTCCCTCACAAAATAGTGGTTCATTGAAGGACAAGTATCCAGAGAAAGAGAGAGAGAGAAAGACCCAGGGAGTTGGTAGCATGCATTCTTTTATCTGAACTCCTAAGTCATCCAGCAGCTCACCCATCCTATCCCCCCGGTGTGCTGAGATTAAGAAGAGGCAAGAATTTCTCAGTGTATCAATGTCACCATGTAAGAAAAAGTATATAAGATGTGATATATTGATGTGGCCATCTTTTTAAAAACACAGCCACAGAGAGCAATGCAAGTGTTAAGTTTCCTTCAAATTCATATCCAAATTGGTGAAAGCCACAAATCCATAATTGCCAAATCTTTAGAGCTATCAGATACATTCTCTATGTTTCACTGACTTATAGATACTGTAGAAACAATGAATTTCTCTAAAATTAACTAAAATAGCCCAAAAAAAACCAATAAAGGGAAAAGCAAGATGTCACCCAAGAAAAAAGAATAGCATTTTCAACCTTAAGAGGAGAACATTGGATCATGTCACTAGCTTTCTCTGGTATATAGCTAGGTTTCAATATGGCCTCATGATCCTTGGTGCTTGGTATTCACACCTATGTTAGTCACTTTTCCACTGCTGCAACAAACATCTGAGTTGACTTTTAAAATGAAAAGCTTTCAGTTCACGTGCATTGCCCCTGTTGCTTTTAGGCCTGTGGTAAGGAAATACATCATAATGAGAAGCACAGGGAGGGGCAAAACTATTCACCAGGGCCTGGATGCAGACAAGAGAAAGAGATGAGAAGCTCACAGTCTGCTTGGAAGGAAGCACATTCCAAGGGCCTAAAGCACCCACCAGGCACCACCAACTCTCAATGTGCCATGGATGTAGGACCATGGGCCTTTAGGGGACATTCCAGATGAAAACTACAGCAATGTCCTGGTGGAATCTTTCATGGAGTGAGGACTGGACTTGGGGCTTACTTTTAACAAATAGAATATGACAAAAATGTCATTCCTGAGGTTACATTACAAGTAGGAACAGATGCCCCACTACAAGTGACCTAGGAAGAGACCCAGGTGCCAAGAAGCAGAGGTATGCCTCCACCAGCAAACAACAGGGAGCTGCAGTCCTCACTCCAACTTTCCCCAAAGAACTGAATCCTCCTGCAAGGGCCTGTCCCCAGGTGAGCCTTAGATGACCCCCAGCCCTAACCCATGGCCTTATGGCAATGTGGGTGAGAACTCAAGCCAGAGAGATCAGTTAAACCTCTCCCGGATTCAGGCCACATAGAAACAAACTGTGAAATGACACATTTTTAGTGTTTTAAGCCACTAAATTTTAGAATTGTTTGTTACATAGCAATAGATAACATTAAGAGCTAAATTGTGTACCCTTCCCCCTCTAGGATCCATATACCCAAAGCCCAGCACTCTCTTCTGCATACTTTAGAATGTGGCTGTATTTGAAAAATAATGCCTTTAAAGAGGCATTTCAGTTAGAAGGAGGCCATTAGGATGAGACCTAGTCCTGACTGACTGGTGTCCTTAGAAGAGGAAGAGACACTGGGGTGCATGCACACAGAGAAAAGGTCATGTTAGGACATAGAGGTAGGCAGCCATCTGCAAGCCAAGAAGAGACGCCTCAAGAGAAGCCAGTCCTTCCTGACACCCTAATCTGAGACTTCCAACCTATGGAACTGGAAGAAAATAAATTTCTATTGTTCAAGACATGCAATATGTGGTAGCTTGTTACAGCAGCCCTGGCAAACAAATACTAATAACTAGCACACCTTATTTTATAGATAGTATGGTATGGCAAACCATCTTACTTCAAGTCAGTTAGCTGTTGGTAGTCAAGTGACATACATTTAATTACTTGTGTGACTGGTACTGTCACACAACCTCTTTGGAAATAAATCTTCTCATCTGGAAAAGAAAGCTCAGAGTAAGCCCCGGCTGGCAAATGACAAAGGCCAAGTTTGATTTCCTGCCAGGCTATATTAATAAAGTTTTATTGGAACACATCTGTGTTCATTTGTTTGCTTCTGTCTCTGCTGCTTTTGAATTACAACAGTGGAGTTCAACAAGACTTGAGTAGCTGCCTCAAAACCTGTTAAAATATTTATAATCTGGCTCTTGACAGAAATTTGCCTGCCAGTCCCTGGACTCAAAAATCTCTTAGGAATCATCAAGTTTTAAAATTTCACAATCCTGGGGGTCTATTCCTTAGGACCCTTGGCACCCAGCATGGCTGTCCTCACATGAGACCAATGCTTCTCCAAGAGTAGCCCTCAGACCGGGAGCAGAGTATCAACCTCACCTGGGAATTTGTTAGAAGTGCAAATTATCAGTACTCATCCCGGTCTCCTGAATCAGAAATTACTGAGGTGGAGCTCAGAGATCTGAGGAGGGTTTGTTTGTGTTTGCAATTGTTGCTGTTATTTGTAGTGCTAGGAATCTAACCCAGAGCCTCACTCATGCCAGGCAAGTGCTCTACCACTGAGCCACATCCCAAGCCTGAGACCTGAGGTTTAACAAGCCTTCCATGCATTGATGGGAACCACGGTATTCCCTTCATCTCTCAACTCAAAACTGTTACATTAAAAACTACTTAGGAATTATTTTTACTCTTTTATAAAAGAGAAGTCAAAATAGTGCTCCTCCCTCTCAAAAAGAAAAAAGATATTTTGAAGGATACAATCCAGTGATTCTTGTAGAATGAAAAAATAGAAAAATTATATTTAATAATAACAGTATGGTGGTTTGATCTCTGTCACTTAGATCTCTTTGTGGAATTAGTTTTTTAAAAATACATATGTTTACCTGAGCAGCCACTGAGAATAGTCCTCTAAACTGAACAGCCTGACAATGTTCATCTCCTCCAAGGAAAAGGCATTTTGCCTTGTGTATCTGATATGCTAAACACAAAGCAGATTCAACATGGTCTTCTTAAGACCCAGAAAATGAAGTCTAATTTTGATTTATACCTTGGAATTTACTAAAAGAAGAAAATTCAGGGCATTAAATGTGTTTTCTAAAAGTAAAAAGCTTAAAGAAAGAAAAAAAGGAACAGGAAGTCATGACACCCACACACTCAGAAGAGGAATCCCAGGACCAAAAACCATTTCCTGCCTTGTAAGGTAACAGAAACGTCTCTTCTTTATCTAAAATCTGGTTCCTGTGCCACTCAGAACCAAGAACTAAGCCAAAAAAAATGTCGGTTCAGGGTTGGTAGAAGAATTCTGCTTCTTTCTTCTTTTCCTGAAAAATGCAGAACTCCAGCTGAATTTCCTTCTCCTCTTCATGCCTGAGGTAGGAGGATGAACAGTCTTCTGTTGCTTCCTGGAGACCTTTGCCTCATTCTGAGCCAACCTCCCACACCAACCTTGTTTGGCCTGTGTGTCACCTGAAATCTACCACAAACTCGGACTGGTGAGTTCATGTTGTGCTTTCAGACATTGTCTTCCTGCCCTTCCTCAAACTTCTAGGACAGAGTTTTATTCAAACATAGCTAGAGGTCAGTGAGACACAACCAGTAAATAATGTGGTGTATTTTACTTTGAGGTCTGATTTATTCAGTGCAAAGGCAAAGCAAAGTTTTGCAATGGTCTGCTCTCTTGAGAAAGTGAAGAGAGTCATTCTGTATCACTTGGGAAAATATACCTTTATTTCAGTCATGATATTCCCACTTTTTTTGGCCTCAGATTTCTAAGGTTCCATATGGAACTGGTATTAACCAATATTCTGAGCCTGACCTGAACAATTCGGCTAGACCAGGTTCATCTCCAATAAGAAAGCAATTGTTTTTTCCACCAACCTCCCCTTACCCTTGAATTTGCCCCCCTAGGAGGAAGGATTTGCCCTAGATAAGTTTTAGGGGTAGTCACTGATTATTACGATCATTTCCTCTGATGGAAATAACTACCATAAGATCCATTCCCTCCTAAATGAGAAAAAGGCAGGAAACTTGGCTGGAGACCTGACTGTTGCAGACAGACAGATGTTGTTTTCTACCAGACAGATGGTGACAGTGCACTACCACTCCAATTCAACCAGTATTTTAGATTACCTGGTGAACAGTCAACAGTGTTAGAATCCGTGATGCTTTCCTTCCAAAAAACAAACAAAAAAGTTATCCCTGGATATAATAATAATACAATCACTTTAGAAAGTGGTTTGGGAGTTTCTTCCAAAGTTAAATATACACCTACCTTCTGATCCATCTATATCATTCCTAGGTTCTTACCCAAATACAAATACCTAAATGAAACTATGTGGACATCTAAACACTTATACACTAATGGATTTATAATAGCCCCAAACTGGAAACAGGTCCATCCACAGGTGAATGGATTAAAAACTTGTGGTATATTCATGCAATGAAGCATCACTCAGCAATAAAGAGGAATGAACGACTGGTACAAACATCATACTGATGTTGTCAGGAGCATTACATTGAGTAAGCAAAGCCTGAAAAAAGAATGCAATATTGAGTCACAAAACTCCAGAAACTAATCTACAGCCACAGGAAACAAATTGCTGGTTACCTGGGGGTGGGTTACGTGAGATGTGAGGTACCGAAGAAGGGAAAGATTACCAAGGGCATGAGGAAACTTGGGGGTAGGAGGGATTTATGTTCAGTATCTTGATGGTGCTGATGGTTTCCTGGGTGTCCAAATTTGTCAAAACATCACATTGCTCATTTAAACATATACAGCTCTAAAGATGTGATTCCTGCCTTCCTTCACGAGGAGACAAAAATCTGCAAAAGTAATCTGTGATACAGTCAGTAGGCATTTGAGAAGCCAGAGATCACTTCCAGTATCTGAACAGCTGAGAAGTCTGATCTCTCTCACTCTGTATTCCTCATGTCCCCCGCCACCGGTCCAATCTGGTTGAACACCAGGAGAAGAATAAATCATGTGTACTTTTAGTTTCTGAGATTCAGGCTCCTACAGTATCTTCTCTCCAGAAGAAGAATAGAGCTAATGTAGACCAATGGTCCTTTCCCTTCTATAAAGACAAAGAAGGGATGGAAGAGATCAAGCTGCAGAGATGCCTGTGAGCCCCCATGCACACCCCAGAAATGGGTGTTCAACAGGAATTCACCTCGAACTGAGTCATGGGAGCTTCTGAGTGGGTTTAGTCGAGATTGTAGACTTGTGGGAGGAGGGAAACTCGGGCAGATGCGTCCCCCAAGTCCGGTCCTGGGGAGACCCTTGTTTTTCTGATCTCATAGGAAAGCCCCCTGTTTCACCAACCTGTTACCCACAGAGAGGTTCCCCAGGAAGATATCACTCTGCACTAAAACAACAGGTTAGCTACAAGCTTTTCAACTCAGACACCAAACCTTGAGGTGCTGGTGACAAGCTCCGTGAAGTCTCACACGCGTCTGCATTAACTCTCCCATCTGAAAGGCAAATAGTCCTTTCAGCCCTTTGTGGTTACAGCGATAACCTCCTTTCACCTCCTGCTAATCTATGGCTCTCATTCCAGCCTCACCCCAGACAGGCCCAGATTGCTTCTTTCTGAATCTCAGCTCTCACAAAGTGGTAAGACTGTGTATACAGTTCTTATCCCAGATGAAAGACTCAGAGTGGCCATCCATGATGTGCAGCCTTCTTGGTACACAAGGTTCCAAACCCAGTTCAGTGTGCATGGAGTAGATTCTTGCCCAAAGGACAAATATTCAGAACATCTCTCCCACACATGGAAGCCTCTAAATTCATGAAGCTTCTTTCTAGTCTGGAGCTGGAAAGGGATGATTCACAGTTCCAGATCTAAGCCCAGCAATTGGGGGCTCTGGACTTTGCCGATTGAAATGTTCTCCTATCTACCTTGACTGTGCTCAGGGTTTCATTGAGCGAGTGAACTCTCCAGAAAAGTGATGCTGTTACTTCCTCCGTAAAGGACAATGCTTGGGAAATTAGAGGGACCACAACAGCTCACCATAAAGAATGCTGACTTCATAAAACTTTGCAATCTGAGCCATTTTGCTCCACAGGGGACTTTCGGTAATGTCTAGAGGCATTTTCACTTGTCACAACTTTTTGTCTGCCAGACATGCTGGTAAACATCCTATAGGGCACTGGACAGTCTTCCAACACACACACACACACACACACACACACACACACACACAGGTCCCAAGTGCCAATAGTACAAGGGTTAAGAAACCTCAATGCACAATAAAAAGTTGTGTCTAAGGACTTCCCAAATTCAGGAGAAAGTAAGCCACTCCATTTAAATTTAGCTTCTGACCATGTTAGGCGAGGCATCTATTTTTTCGGCCTTGATTTCCCATGTCTGCAAAATGGTAACCATCACGTCATTTGTGCACCTGTCTCTCTCTTCTTCCCGGAGAGCTGCTAATGAATGTTTGCCAAGGACTTTGAAGGCTCTAATTACTGTTATCCCCAGGATATCAGTTCGAGATTGTGGGGCACCTGAGAGTCCTGCTGAAGGGGAAATCCTGAGCAGAAGAAGCCAGTCCTGTCCTAGTTGTTAGGATTTATCATTCTCAAAGAGCAGTATCAAGCCCTGGGGCTTCAATTACTCCAAGTCAAATTACTCAAATCAACTCTAGAATCTGCTGAAACTGAAGATTCTCACAATTAAATCACAGCCTTTCCCAAAGTCCAGGACAGGGGACTTCAACTGAGGGCTTCTACTTGCCAATGGGTAAAATTCAGAACATCTTAGCTCGTAGAGAGCATTCAACAAGTCTGGGTCAGTCAACTGCTTGATGCATCATTGTGATAAAATATATAATAAAACTGGAGCTGCCTCAATTTCATATTGCCAGGAAGATGCAATACATCAAGAAACTTTTATGCAACAGCTGCCCTTTAAAAAATATTTTTAAAAATTTAAAGTTTATATTTCAAACTGTTGGATAGTGACAAAGTCATCTCACAAAATTCTTCCAGAACAGGTGATGACCACATTCAATGCCCAAATATACTTACCTCAAACAAAGACGGGCTTCCACAAGTTCCTTTACCTCTCATCCCACGGCCTGACCTTGAACTTCCCTCTGCATACTCTAATCCACAGCCCTACAAAACCCGGCTGAGGGGTCGGGGATTTAGCTCAGTGGTTCCACCACCTGCCTTGCAAGCAGAAGGATCCGAGTTCAATCCCCAGTACCAAAAACAAAAAAACCCTTGCTGAGCACATATTACCATGAAAGCAGCCATGAGAAGCCAAAAATATGAAGACACATGGTAGCTCTGCTCTCTGACATCCAAATGACCAAAGTCAAGGTTAGTACTGCCTTGCAGCAACCTCAGGAGGCTAGATTTGAGTGGTCCAGGTGACAAATAGAAATTCAAAGGAATGGCTTTGGAAAAGATAAATAGATGTCCCAGGGTCGGAAAGCATAAGTAGGAGATCCAGGAAGGCAATATTAAAGAACCAGCCTTATTGGGCATGGTGGCACATGCCTACAATCCCACTACTGAAGGAGGCTAAGACAGGAGGATCACAAGTTTGAGCCCCATCTGGGCAACTTACCCTGTCTAAAAATTTAAAAATAAACTAAAAGGATTGAGGATGTAGATCAGTGGTAGAGCTGAGTTCAATCCCTGGTAACACGGAGGGGAAAGTAGCCAGGGCCTTCCTACTCAGTTCTCTCCCAATTGCAAGATCATCAGATTTCTCTGGAAGAATTTTACTGCAAGGGTAAAAGACTTGAGTTTGAGCATGAGTTTGATACTCTGTCGCTCTAATGCGAGGCTAGTAACTTGTCACTAATCAAGAGGGAACTGAACTAGATCTGTGGTCCTCAAACCCGAAGCCTGAGATTCTAAATCTGTAGTTCCTCGGGGTGTTCACAGTGTTGGTCTGGGGACTCAGCTTTGAGGCTCACTGAAGAGAGTATGTCATCTAAGAGCACAGTCTGGCATCCTTGGGGAAAAACCATCGCTGTAATTGGAGTGTGGTCCCCAAAGTTTCATGTTAGAAGCTTGGTCTTCAGTGTGGTGATGTTAAGAGACAGTGAGACCTTTGAGGGCTGAGGCCTACTGGGAGGTTGTTGGGTCACTGACAGCCTTGCCCTCATGAGACTCTGAGTTAGTTCTCACAATCCAGTCATAAAGAGAGGAGACTTGGCCCCACACCTTGCTGCAGTTTCCTGTGTCTCCCTCACATATGTCCTCCTGCCGAGGAAATGTCATCCTCCAGGAGGCCTTCACCAAAGCCATGATACTGGTGCCATACTCTTGAACTTGCAGACCCTGGAGCTAACTACATCTATTTTCTTGATAAAGTGCCCAGCTGTAGATATTTTGATACAGTCATGGAAAATGAGCTGATACAGTCAGGCACCGTGCACACCCAACCAAAGGCTGTCAGGAGTACCAGCTTTTGGTGAAGCCATATATCACAACCTGTGCAGCTACTACATTTTCCTAGGGCTTTGACCTCAGGTCCTGGGGAGGTCTCCAGTGCCTGGCTCTGCCACACAGAGAGGTCCTGAACTTCTGCCACATTCCAGGGGCTTTGCCATATCAGCCCCCTGAAATTGTCATCTCATTCTGATGAGCCAGTTGAATGATGCAAAAATGCTTCTTTGGGTTGACATAAAAGAAAGGAGATGAACATGGATTTCACATCAGATTTTAAACATACACACACACACACACACACACATACCAAATGCCATATGCCAACACACTCTGAAGTGACCTAGCACAGGAAGGGGTGGAGTCCAGAAAAAGGGACCTCAGAGAAAAAACAACCCAAGGCAGACAACAGATAAACTACTTTGTGGTTACGTCCAGACCATAGGAATTGAATCAGTTCTGGAAAGTGGTTACCTCCCAGAGCTGTCGGTTCTCATCAGGTACATTTTGACTAGTGTTTCCTTTGTGTTGAGAGCTGCATGTCTGTAACAGCACCTTCCTTTCCACATGACATAGAGGGAACCTCCCGTTGGATGCCCAGTGGAGCAGACACCCTTTTACCCATGGCAGATAGGAATTCATCCTTACAGTGAAAGCCAAAACTATTCTCTGCCAAAAGCACTACCTTTTATTTCTTTTTAATGAGTGAAGCTGAAAAACTAAGTTTACTAGCTGAAACTGCCAGGGAAATTCAAGAAAGCAAATGCAATTATTAACTCAGTTGAAATGTATTATTTATAATAATGCTTTGCTCTGTTGTAGCATTTTCTGTCTTCAAAGACATTTACAAACATCAACTAATTAATCCTTACCTCAGCATGGTGAAGTAATTAAGTGTCATTATCACCATTTGGCAGAGGGGGAAACTGAGGCACCCAGAGGTTGAGTACCTCGCCCAAGGCCACAGAGAGGATGTGCTCTCAGAAGCACGAGCATTCTTGGCTTCCAACTGCACCCTCCAGAGTTCCCACTGCTGGAGAAAAGTGACATCCACCTGTGGGACCCATCCCTCCAAAAGCAGCAGTGATGGAGAATGTCCCTGGCCCTGCTTCCCACAGCACCTTGCTACAAGGAATCAGAATTGCCTTCATTTTTCTTTAGTGTTTTCCTTCCTCATTAATTTTTTTAAAGCACGTTGACTTAGGGGAACTGCCAAAGCATTTTAATGATGTATGAAAAATAATCATAATCAAACCTGCCCACACAGAGAGAGTACAACCTTGGCCTTTGGAGCCACACTTTTCTTTTTCCCTCGCCTATTTGCAGCCGCTCCATTTCTGTGCCACATAGCTCAGCTGTAACCAAAAACCGTTTTTCTTTAAGAAAAGAAGATGAATATGAAAATTTAAGAGGCTCAGTCAGGAGAGCTGGACTTTTTGACTTTATTTCCCTTTTACAGATCCTATGCATCCTTCCATTCCCCTGAACTTTGATCAGAGATGCCAGCCCCACCAGAAAAGTTCACTTGGGTTGGTTTGGTTTTGTTTTTCTCATCTTTGTTGAATTTCCCCCTCATTCTGTGTTATATTTTCAAGTCTTTGCTTCAACAAGAAAGGTGAGGGCTGCCCCTTTCTAGGTCTTCCCCATGATCAGCCTACTGGTCCTGTGGTTGGTAGCTGCAAGGCTGAGACAGACTGAAAGCACCCAAGTGGCACGTCCTCATGTCGAAAAGGTCCACAGGTGCCCTCGGAGCCACAGTGAATGTCTTCACGGTTTCCTGGGCCCCTCCCTGCACCTGACCGCACAGCAATGAGCAGAAATATCACCAGCATCCCTCTTCTTTCAATTGCCCACTTACAGCAGATGGAGGGTGGGGGCTAAAGCAATGGGGAGCTTCCCACAGTGGCTCCTGCCTGGATGGAGGCCCCCAGATCCTCTCTCAGTCCTGCACCCCAGACTAGCCTTCTCTGGCTGCAGGAAGCAGGTCAGCAACACTGCCCAGCCTGCTCGCCAGTGCTGCTCTACCCTGTGGGGCCATGAAAGTTGCCTCAATGAGCTTTTAAAGCCCCACATAGTTTTTAAAACATATATAAAATATTTGTTAGTGCAGATGAAGTAAAACCTTGGTTTGGCAATTTATCACATTTGGGTGATAAAACCATAAAGAAAAGAAAATCCTGGAAAAATCAATACCATGTAAGATTCAATAATGGTTACTTTGCAGGGTGTGGGAAGTTTCTGGGCAACTGGCAAAGCTCTCTTTCCTAACCCAGTATGGTTATGAACACATTCACCATATTATTCAGTGATCACTAAGTTAGACATTCTATACAGCTTTTGGTATCTCTTATAATTTATATTTTTTAATAAAAGACCAATGTTTACTTTGAAAAAGAATTAGAGTATTCAAACCAAGCCAAAGCCACCTGGATAGCACAGCTAGAAATAATGAAAATCATCTGATGGGTGAATTCATCTTTGAATACTCTGGGTGAAAGATATAGAATGATGGTGAGATGTTATCAAAAGTTCCTTCTTCTAGGTTTAATATTCTATGAGCCTATGAAAAAAATCTCCAATGTTGAATATGACTTTCCTGGCTCCCTCTAACTTCACACTTCCCTGCCTATACTGATGCTGCTCCTCCATCCAGTGACATCTGTCATCCATCAGAGCAACTTGCAGGTGCTGACCAGGAGCTCTTCACAGGTTCTCTTACTTCATCCTCACAGCACCGGTGAGATGCAAGCATTATCTTCCCCTCTTCAAGATGGCACATCTTGGGCACAACCTGTGCAAACAACTTGACCAAGGGCTTGGAACAGTTGGTGAGTGATAGACCCTAACCCAGATTTATCTCAAAACCCCTGCCCTTTTTCATTTATAGCACTATTGGGGCCAGGAATTTAGCTTAGTGGTCTGCACCTGCCTCACACGTGCAAGGTCCTGAGTTCGATCCCCGGTACCGCAAAAATAAAGAATAAAACCATTTATAGCACTGTCTCTTTTCTCCTCCCATGAATTCATAAAGAGGAAAGTTCTAGCCAAGTAGCTCCAAACAAGGAAGTTTCATGAACCCATTTCTGCACGGTACTAGGCCAAATGTGGTCAGAGAATAGCTGGGATTCTGTAACTTAACAATGGGATAACACTGCTGTATCACCTACCATCAGGACAAGTCTTGGAAATGACATTTCCTCTTCTATAAAGATGGAGACAGTAGTGTTGCTTCACTGCCTACCTCAAAGAGCTGTCCCTTCACTCATCTGAGTTCCAGCTATGGACCAGTTGCTCCTGAAGGCCTTTCGAGATCTACATTCCACCCCCAGAGGAGTCCCTGTCTGAATCCTGCATCCCCCAAAATGGGCTACACATTCCCATAGAGTTGGAAGGACACCTCCACATACTTATCATTACTTTCTCTTTGCTTGGCTATGTCTCCAACCAGACTGAGTTCCTTGAGGCCAGGGACTATGCCTTATTCATCTTCCTATTTATGTGATCAGCAGAGAGACCTATATATTGTAAATTTTTAATGGATGTTTGTTAAATATATGAGAGGAAATAAAAGGCCTTTTGTAGATGGTTAAACCAATAGAGATTCAATACAGCAATCAGAACCAGTGGAATGTGTTGAGCAGAAAGGGCTTAAATGCAGGGAATTTAATGCTCACAAATTCTTTTTTTGTCCCCCATTAAGTTTATTGGCACATTTTAGGTATATAACACAGTTACATTCATCATTGGGATCTTGTACCTTTACATGAGTCTCTTGGTTCTTTTTTTTTTCCCCTTCCCCTGCCCTCCCTTCACCCCGTCCACCCTTCCCTATTTGCAAAGACTTTGTTTTCATTTTTTTCCTTTTCTCATATTTTTTCTTTTCTCTTTTTTTCCTTTCCCCTACCCCTCCCACTTCCCCTGCACCTTTAGACCTTTTCTTCCTGTTACACAATATCAGTTATACATTTTTTAAATTACAATATTAAGATCTAGGAGACATTGCCACAGATTTTACAGAATTTAAAAGGATATAGAAAGCATATTACAAAAATCTTTTCTGAAATAAATTTGACAACTTCTAAGAAGTACCTTGGAAGACAAATTAATGAAACTAACTCTGGAGGAAATATAAAATTTGAATAGCACCTATGAAAGAAAGTATATTCCTAGCTTGAAAACCTACCTATATGACAACAGCAGGCTCATAAACATTTTAACTGAGAAATTATATCAAACAATTAAAGCAGAAAAAAGAAGGAACACTTCTCCCCTCATTTTAGGAAATCAACATTGTGCTAATCCTAAAGCTGGATAAAGACAATAGAAGAAAAAAGTATGAATATAGATAGAAATTTGTTTAACAAAGCAAACTATTGGAAGTCAGATCTGGCAGGATGTAGAAAGTCATTTTGTTATAGGGATGGCAGTGTTGGTTCAGCATTGGAAGATCCACCCCCAAAAGTCATCATGTTAACAGAGGAAAGGAGAAAGACATATGATCCTGTAACTAGTTGGAGAAAAAGTACTGGACTAAATTCTACAGCTGTTCATGGTAAAAACTATCAGGAGACTAGAAGTAGAACAGAACCTTCTCAACAGATTAAAGACATGTACTCCATACTTCCAGCTAGAACGCCTTGTATGAATGGAGAAGATACAATGCTTTCTCCTTAAGGTAGGGAACAAGGGCAGATATGCTTACTCTTCATCTGTCCATTAAACTTTGAAAGCTAGGCCCCACCAAAATAGTCTGGCAATAAAATGACACAACTAGGATAGGATTGGCACGGCAGAAGCAAAATCTTTATATGTAGATGAAATGATCATCTACAGAGAAAATACTAAGAAATCTCTAGGAGCCGCTAGAACTTGTACTTGAATTTAGCAGGATTAGAAAACACAAGGTATATATAAAAATTCAGGTCTGTGTATACTTGCTATAAATGAAGAACTGGATATTGACATTTAAAAGTTATGTAGGAGTACAAAGGACCTGGAAAAGTTAAAAACAAAAACAGTGTTGGAAGATGTTCAGTATCTAATTTTAAGACTTCTTCTAAAGCTACAGTAATCAAGGCAGTGTTGGTGTAAGGAAAGACATATAGATCATTGGAATAAAACAGAGAATCTAGAAATAGAACCACACATACATGGTCCACTGTGTTTTGAAAGATTATTTAACATTAGCATTTTATAGAATATAAACTCAATTCAAGAGCTGAGGAAGAGATAGTGTTTTCAGAAAATGGCACTAGAACACCTGGTATCTGTATATAAAAAATTAACCTCAACCCTTTTTTTCCATACATGAAAATAACTTGAAGGGATCTATGAACCTAAATAAAAAAGCCTAAAAGTATGAAACTTTAAGAAGAAATAATAAGGGAAAATATTTATGAATTCAGGGTAGGCAAGAACTACCTAGGATACAAAAAACATGATGTATAAAAGAAAAAAATTGATAAATGAGATTCCATCAAAATTTAGAACTTTAAATGACATCATTAAAATGAAAAGTAGTCCATTAACAGACCATATTTACAAAGCATATAACCTATGAGCCGACTATACAAAGAATTCTTAGAGCTCATTAATAGACAACCCAATTAAAATGTAGACATAAGAAGATGATAAATAGCCAGTATAGCACAAGAAATGGTGTGCAACTCTAGAATCAGAAAAATACTAATCAGTACAATAACAAGATTAAATTATACACTCATTAGGGAGATGAAGTTAAAAGTTTTAAAAGCCTTGTCATGACTTTTTCTCTTTGTTGGATTCTCCCCCTTTGCATTTAATTTGTCACGCCCAATGGATTCATTCTGCTGGGTTTCCTGGGGTTGTGATCCTCATTGTCTTTTCCTAGGGTATTGTCTAAATTTTTTGGAGTGCCGGTTTGGTATTCATGAAGTTCCTGAGGTGCTCTTTATCATGAAAGTATCTTATTTCTCCATCAATTTTGAAAGATAGTTTTGCATTGTACATCAGTCTGGGTTGGAGGCTGTTTTCCTTTAGGGCTTGAAATACATCACTCCAAGCTCTTCTTGCCTTGAGGGTTTCCATCGAGAAGTCTGCTGTGATTCTGATGGCTTTCCTTTGTATGTGATTTGTTTCTTTTCTCTCACGGCTTATAGAATTTTGTTCTTCTGTTGGATTTCTGGAATCCTAACTATTATATGCCTATGTGTAGATTTTTTTTTTTTTGATTAAGGCTAGCTGGAGTCCTATATGTCTCACTTATCTGTATGTGAAGTTCTTTTCCCCTGCTTGGGAAGTTTTCTGCCATCACTTCTGCGAAGAGTGCTTTTATGTCATCTGCACTCTTTCCTCTTTCTTCATTGACTCCAATCAGTCTTATGTTATTCTTCTTTGCATCGTCTAGCAGCTGCTGGATTGATCTCTTGTGGCCCCTTACAATTTAAAAGCAATTTTTCTTTTCCTCCTCACTAATTGCAATCTTATCTTCTATATCTGAAATTCTATCCTCACATTGGTTCATTCTGCTGCATAGACTTTTGATGGAGTTTTTAATCTCCTGGAAATCTGTTTGCATCTGTTTTATGGATTCCATTTGTTTTCTATGTTGGGATTCCATCATGTTCCTCAGATCCTCTATGTTTTTATCTGTGTCCTCTCTAGATTTATTAATCATGTCTTGCACCATGAATGCTCACAAATTCTTAAAAGGACTGGGAGAGGGGTGAGCCATGGGCTGAGCTCCAAGACTGGGACTTATCACCTCATGTCAGACTTATCTACCTTATAGAACCCCAGTCACGCCCAGAAAATACCTTTCAGTTGCAGTTCTAAAGACTACAAGGGAGATGCATACTTCATTATAAAAGCCAATGCAGCCAGCCCTATCCTTCTTAATTTTCCTCTAACCAAGCGCACAACTCCTTTGGTTTCTTCTTCTACGCTGACCTTGACTAATGTTCCAAGCCTCTGGGAACATGGAGAATTAGGCCAATCACAATCCCCAAGGCACTGTATACAGTCTGCCCTGAATGAGTGTGGTAAACCTGGATACAAATGCCCTTCGTAACCATCCCCACCAGCCCGGCCACGTGTCATTCCCAGCTACCCCCTGTGCACCCCACTTTCTCAAACTGTCCCTCAGCCCACTGCCAATCATAAGCTGCTGCTGCCTTTGAGACCCACCGGAGTTGTGCACCTCCGGGAAGCCTCTGCTGCAGCCACAGCGAGGCTGAGGTTCTCCCCAGCATATGGCACATAACTCTGTCTCAGCACAACCACATGAAATGGAAAGTGTCTGTTTATACATCTGTCTGTCTCACTAGACTCTGAGAACATCAAGGGTAGGACTGGATCTTATTCATTTCAGCATCCTAAGGCCTGGCATGATGCCAACACATAGTGAGTAGTCAAGAAATGTTTGTTTCATCTGCACATAATGAACCATTGATTAGACCTGCCCTTTCATTAGAAGGGTCCACCGAGACCCCCTTTTTCTAGTCCATCTATCTTTTTTCTTACTCACCTACTAGTCATCAGTGAATCCCAAACTGGCTCATACCAAGATGATCTGGTGAAATTTTAAAATGCAGATAGATAATAGATGCCCACCCAGACATCTTAAAAACTCTCTCCCTCCCATAATTACAGTATGTAGCTAGGTTTGGAATAGAGCTTATGTTTGGTCAGAGAAATCAGAACTGATATAAAAATGATCCTTTGGAAGAAATAGAAAAGAAATAGTTGCATTCACATAAAATGCTAGACATTGTTACAGCCAGAGGGGAAGGGAAAGGGGAAAAGTTCTTGTCATGAGTACTGGAATTTCAGCTTCTTAGGAAACAACCTCAAGCAAAATAAATTTAGTCAAAGACTTAGTGCAAAAATCCAGAGCACCTGTCAACTAAACCATTTCTTCTCTTTCAAGAAAGCAATAGAAGAAGAAAAAAAGTACCCAGTCTCCTTAACTAACGCCTACAAACTTGAGTCTTTGGTAAATGCCAAAATATCTTCGATACATTTATGCACCTATAAAAACAAAAAGTTCAGTCAGAAATCCCAATAAATGATTCTGAGCCTGTCTTAAAGCCATACAGCTGCAAAAACATAAAATATCTCTCAGATTTTTAGAGCAATTCCTTAAAATAAATAAATAAAAGCTAGGAGACAAAGTTAAAATGGAAGAGCTTTTGGAAATTTTAAATCATATTTTAAAAACACAATTTCTTTATCTTTTTGTTTGATGTCTTTTATTTCCTTACGCAAAACTGACAACCTATGAACTGTGTGAATGCTGCATATGAGGGAAACAAGGAAGCATTTGTAGTTAGGGACAGGATTGGGAAGGATACAGGTTGAAAATAAGTTGAACTTTTTATTGCATGGCATCCAGCTTGACCTGTGGCAGAAATTTTGCCATTAGCACAGATGCAAACAAGAGAGAAAATTAAAAGGGCATTGTGACTAGTTCAAAGCTAGGTGTAAAAAGAATATCCAGTGCCATCCTGACACTGAACCAAGGCAGAGATGTGTAGGAAGATACTAGCAGTAAAGAGAACTCCCCAACCTTGGCTGTCCCACCACTGGCCACCTTGGTTTGATTGTCCATGAAGCCACCACAGCTGTCTCAGCGATGTCATTACTGCCCACTTCTGACCAGGCTGGATGTGCTTGTTTGCTCAGCTTCTCCCCCTGGGCACAAGAAGCTGCTCTGTTGTAATTCCAGTTCTAGCGAGCTTGGGACATCTTTAACAGTTCTTGTGTTGTTATTAACTTAGTGACTAACTGAAAGGTGTTTGGCTTTTGAAACAGTGCCACGAAAACTTCTCTCTCATCTCTGGGTGATGTCAGTCCCATAAAAGGAGAGTTGGAAGAAACAATAGGGATTTCAGTGGTAAAATTTAATGAGGTAGACCATTCTTGTCCCAAAATCTAAAATTATCTCCATTTTCTAAGCCAGGTAGCTACAAGGATTTCCAAGGGAATCCAAGATATGGATTCAGATTTAAGAGTACTTTTAGTACCTAGACTTTGAAATTCCTTAAGGCAGGGAGGGGGAAATCATGAACTCTCTTTACACCCTCCACTGCTAGATGATTTCAAATGATTCTTATGAACAGTATGGAAAGAAACTGCTGATTTCCCGGTGAATTTGACACAGATGTTCCAAATGAGCCCCAAAGCAATCCTCAAAGGTAGGAGATAGAAAGTTTAACATCAGAAATGGAAAGATATGAGCCTTAAAGAACCTCAGGAAGATGCCAAGCAAGTTAAGTTTAAGGAGAGAGCAAAACCCAGGACTCTTCATAGATTAGTTGAAAGTTAGAGAAACAAGGTGGCATATATGCACCAACTCCCCACAGTGAATATATTCATTATACATCACAAACATACACAATAAAAAATGTTTAATTTTGAAGGGTGGGGAGGACAAAGTGAGAGAAACATTCTAGACATCGAGGTCACCTGCAGGGTTATGTGCTCCCAAAGGACAGACCATGGTCATGATCTTCATTTGAAACATGATTTTAAATCCGAGTGAACTTGACAGAGGAATGGTACAGTTTAGCACCCTGGCTTACCTGCTGACAGCTAACCCATGATATTAATTAATGGTTCACAGGACCCTGGCCAAGACTTGCATTAAAACACACAATGCTTATGCTGACACAGCACCATCTCTGCAATGAGTACAATTACCTTCTCGCTTCTTTTATGGTCTCCTCAACCAGTGCGGTGGAGAGGCGTTTCCATATGCAATCTTCTGTGGCCTCCCAGTCACTCTCAGGCCATGAGATGCAGCAGAAAAACAAGCTTCACTACACTCACTATGTGTTGCAATGTTGGGTTCAAAATAAAGAATCCAGAGGCTCAGACAGAAACATGAGGCCTGTATTTCTGGTCTATGAGTTTGTGCTTCTTTTCAAATTCTTCTTCTGTTGCCATCAATTTCTTCCAGGGATTATTAAACTCCTAAAAGAATTTTTGTAATTATTTATTTAAAGCCCAATCCCTCATAATCAAGGCAAAGGGCAAGTGCCTAAAGTGAGGTTTCTTCACTTATTGCATAGGTGAAGGAGCATCTTCAGCTCTACTGATTAAATAGCCTCATGACAGAACAGACCACATCCACAATGAACCAATCTCTGCTGAGGAGTGAGCTACCGGCTGAGAAGTACAGCACGAGCTGAGCCTTGGCTGACATAAAATAGCAGTGCATGGGCTGGGGATTTAGTTCAGTGGTTCTGCCGCCTGCCTCACAAGCACGAGGTCCTGAGTTCAATCCCCAGTACCAAAAAAAAAAAAAAAAAAATAGCAGTGCAGCTGGGCACGTGGCACATGCCTGTAACCCTAGCTACTCAGGAGCCTGAAGCAGGAGGATCACCAGTTAGAGGGCAGCCTCGGTGACCCAGGGAGACCCTGCCTTAAAATTTGAAAATATGAGAGATCTGGGCCAGGGATTTAGCTCAGTGGTTCCAGTGCCTGCCTTGCAAGTGCAAGTTCCTGAGTTTGAATCCTGGTACCAAAAAAATAAAAATGAAAGATCTGAAGATGTAGCCCAGTGGCCTGAGCACTCTTTCCCCAAAGCTACTTTAAAAAAAAAAAAAAAACAAGGCAACACATCAACAAATCTGTCCTATTCTTGAGAAGTCCCTTGTGCTTTCATTCATTCTCATTATGTTCTTAGCACTCTTTTCTTTTCTAAAAAATTTATTTTTTTAAAAAAAACACTTTTTTTTTGGTGGTGGTTCTGGGGATTGAACCCAGGAACTTCACACTGAGCAACATCACCAGCCCTTTTTTATTTTGTTTTTATATTGAGACTCACTAACACCCTACCTTGTGTCTCTCAAACACCCTAAGTTGCCCAGGCTGGGCTTGGACTTGCCACCCTCCTGACTAAACCTCCCAGAGTGCTGAGATTACAGGCCTGCACCACCAGGTCCAGCTTCCACTCCTGTTTGTTTCCTTCTCTATTTGTAATGTAAGGGCTAGGACTTCACATAATGGTGAGCTCCTTTCTAAATAGCAACCAGGGACCTGAATTCTGCAGCTATACAAAGTATTTTGCCCATACGTCACTACATATCTGCACATCAAATAACAAACTGCATTACAGTAGAATGAGCATCACTTGGCATTTATAAAAATTTTTCACTTCAATAGATGCATGCCTGTCATTGAAAAATAGTCACCCTAAGATACAAATTACGCCTCCATCTTCAAGTGGAGATGACATTGGCCCAGAAGACCCTTTGATTTTGAAGAAATCTTCTTGCAGCCACATCTGAGACATGCTTCCATAGATAATTCACATTTCACTGAGACAGTCTCCAGATGTGAGGTTGTGCATGTGAACTGGCTGGAGGATCACAATGCATCTTTTGGAATAACAGAAATTGCAAGAGCTACAGACCATTAAGTCATTCTTTCCTTCCTGTCCTGCTTCCCAAAGGTGAGCTTTGGGGAATGAGTATTGACAGGCAATAAATTGTGGCCACAAAAATGCCATTCCATGCACAGACCTATTTTTTCCCCCTAGTTTCCTGACCACTGGCTCAAGGCCTTGGGAACTGGATAGCAGCAGAGCCTGGGTTGCCAAGTGGCTGAGCACTTCAAGCAAGACTAGTCCAGAAATTTGACAATACATATTCACTTATTCCTAAACCAGGGTTTTCTTAATTCTCCTGCAAAGTAGTGAAAACCAAGTCTGTGAATTGTATCCTAAGGCAGGCTAGCTTTACAGATAGAAAGAATCAGGCAGAACGATAAGAAATGATTTATGCAGCATAGACCAGGATAAAGAAGTTCCGGCTCCATCTTTCCTCAGTCGTTGCTAAATAAATCCCACTAATTTTCTCAATCTGATAAATTACTGATAAAATCAAGGGAAGATGAATCTCAAATGTTCTTGTCTCCCAGATGAGGCCTAAAATCTATGTTTGTTTGCATATGCATCTCCAAAATGAGTAATTTAAGATTACATTGTTTATGTCATTTGGTAGACTCTGCCTTTGGGCATAAAGAACACAAGCATCTTAGTGGCAACTGTTACATGTGTCACCTGCACCAACCAACTCATCCAAGGAAGCCAGCTAGAACTGTAGTGAAGGAAATATTAGCCCAAGAGGGGATGAGCTACTTCCTTCCCACGTTGCTGATTCCAAACAGATGCTGAGCATGGCGGGTGGCTGTTAACAAGGCTGTGGGTGTGTGGAAATCACAACCTCTGTGTATGGCAGAAATCATTAGAGCCAGGTAAACCAACACTGCATGGACAGGAATCACCACCGCAACTCATTCTAAAGAGAAAAATTGGAGATCCTATGATATTATTAGCTTTAGTCAATGCAGCAAGATCAATAAAAACTGGTTATCAGAATACAGTAGTTAACAACTACTACAAAATACAACTAACTGAGATTGAAAATTTACCAGTACCAGATCCTGTGGTGTTAATACACCTGGTCTGGCTCAAAGCTTTCCAAGTGAAGTAATAAGAGAACCGGAAGCAAATAGACTGGAAGTCCAGTTGAAGCTCTTTCCCTTAGCATGTGTGTGTTGGACAGCTAACATCTCTGAACCACAGTTTCCTCATCTGTATAATGAGACAAGAACAACAAATGCCTCATAAAGCTCTTGTAAGGATCAAGAAAAGTGATATACATAAAGCATTTGGCATGTAATAAATGCCATATTTTTTAGTGTAACTTTCACTTTACTTTTAGTTCTTTCTGATGTGTGCTTAAAAGTAAATGAGCATCAATATCCCTGTATCTTTCAAAAATATCAGATATGACATTTCCATATGAAAAATGAAAATTTAACATCCAAGCATTATGCCATTGATTGCCAGAGAGACTTCAGCATCTCTGTTGGGCTATAGAGGGATCCTCCCCCTTCTTCATTATCCGTATGTGTCCTTGACATTTAATTCTTCATCTGAGAAGCCTTCCAAGGTGGACAGAACCATTCCTCACCTCTGTGCTTTCTAGAAAAGCAGTGCAGGAAGCAAAAGGAAAGACAAAAGAATGAGATGTCTTCTGAAGCCCAAGTTCAATCTAGGTTCTTGCAGCTGTGTGTCCTACACCATTGCTGCCATCTCTAGATTCACTGCACATCACTGCTGAAACATGGATTTTTATCCCTGTAGCCTATAACAGAGAGGGGGCCCTGAACTCTCGCTCCGGTGTTCATGATGCAGTGCTTTCTCAGCACTGCAAAATCTCGCATCTATCGAAATGTTCTAGTGCATCCAGCAGTTACTGTTGAGCCTGAACGGCCTTGCTCTGTTACCATTCTCATCTTCATTATAACTTTAAAAGTCACCAGGTTCTTTGAACCCAACAAAAGATGGCCTCCTCAATAAGGAAACAGCTGGAAGACGCATGGAGGTTTTTCTATGTTGAAAATTAAAATGAAAAGGGCCCCTCAGCTTCTGTCAATGCAAGTATCAGCCTCGGGCAATGATTCCTGATTCAGCTAAGATTTGGGTGGCCCCATCTTCCAAGGAGCAGATAAAACTAACCAAACCACTCTGAGCAAGATTTACAGCTTCTGCTGGAAACTTGGCTCACTCTAGAATTCTGCCAACAACCAAATTTATACCCTAAAAATGGGGCAGTTGACACTACTGGATGATGGCATAGTTATCTATCACATATCGCTCCCACTTGGTACCTAAACCTAGAGGAGTAAGCACAGGAAAATGAGATTTTCTGGAAAGTCCATTCTTAATCTTTGTTGAGCCAAGGAGGCCAAAAGCCAAGGAGAGGATTAACCACTTTCCATATGGGTTGTGTTAAAAAGAATAAAACTAGTACATGCAATGACTCTGATACTTGGGGATGGAATGGGAGGATAGTGAGTAGAATTTATCATTAAGAGAAAGGAATATCTGTTAGCTCTTTGTGTCAAAGGAGGACACTGGAGAGAGTGGGGTTGTCTTTGTAGTGTGGAAGGCTTCATAATGGTGGCTTGCAGGTACTGAAAGCTAAATGCACATGCTCTGGGAGCCAAAGAAATGTTGGTTCAATGTGGTCACTATATACAGTTTTAACCCCTCCTGCAGCCCACAGAGATGAGAGACAGTGAGGATGAGGGTCAGAGGCCTGGATTTAGCTTGTGGTCCCTTCGATGCCCGTCTCTTTAGGATCTGACACATATTCACTGGCAACTTGGGCTGCTGCTCTGTGTTCCCATTTGCCCACCTCTAAATGAGAGAGAATGATTCTTCCCTCCTTCAAGGAATTCAATATAATGATGTAAGAACTTAGAGGTGCTTCTATTAAAACACAGTATTAGCCAGGCATGGTGTCACATGCCTGTGATCCCAGGACTCTGGGAGGCTGAGGGAGGAAGATCTTACATTCTAGCCCAGCCTGGGCAGCTTGGTGACTTAGTGAGATCTTGTCTTAAAATAAAAAATAAAAAGAACTGGGGATATAGATCAGTGTAAAGGCCCTGGGTTCAATTCCTGCTATTACCTAAAAAAGCACTACTGAACATTCCCCTCAAATAAAGCAACACATTTACTTAGCTATTCATTACTCCATTTGTCAACTACTGCTCTTAAGTAAAGATGCAATACTACTACTAATGCCTGAAGGAGAGAAAGAAGCCAGGGCTTGTGCCACAGGCTCTGTAGTTCAACCTGTCTTCTGCCCTGGTTTGCTGGGAGCCTGTAGGCAATTTGTTTAAGCACCTCATGGTTCAGCTTGCTCATCTGTAAAATGGGTATAATCATACTACCTCACCCAGAGTTAATTAACTGTGTATAAAGCTTTTGAAAATATAAAGTGCGACGTATGCACTAATTATTATAAATCCAAAAAAGCACCACAGTTCAATTTTTAATTACCTATATATTTTATTGAAAATACATAAAGCCCACCATAAAATTAACCTATGTGTCAAAAATTACTGCTTGCCTGTCCTGTCTTGTCAGTCCCTTTGCCAAAACTATACCAGTAATTTCCTAAACTAAAGTAATAATTTTATTTCAGTGGTAGAAGTTTAAGAATATGACCAGGCTTAACCTATGATTTACAGTATTATAAAATATATCTCCCATGTGTGCCTCAATTTCCCTCAGTTATTATAATTACTCAATTAATGGAACAATAAGGCCTATTACTACTGCTGTATAGTAAGACAGTTTTACGTTAATTTCATGTGAAAGGTTTAAACGCTAAAATATGATCACTCTTTTTATTTAGGTTTTTGAAGAATAGTGCAAAATATCCCAAGATAAAGATATTGAAAGTGATTTTGAGGTCTGATTTAAAATGAGAAAAATCTAAACTAGAAGGAAAATTAACCCTTCTCTTCCAACCATCAACCACCAAACAAAGTGTAGAAAAGACTTATTGTCTTCTACATCCCTTTTCAGCAACAGAACAGTGAACATAGTATCTTCAGCCTTATTTAGTAGTGAATGGTCCATGACATTCAGAAATTGAAAGGAAGATGCACAATGCTGCCATTTCCTTGCAACCAAGCATTCCAAGGAAAGAACAAGAGTTACAAAGTGAAGTGTAGTTTACATCAATCTTTACAAAAAAAATAATGAAATTAATTCATCCAAGCTCTCAAGTCCTTACTAGGATAAACCACTATGATAAACCCAGGAAGACCTAGAACATATGGCCTTTTGCCTGAAATGAGTTGTCATGTAGCTGGAGGACAAGATCAAAGATTCTAAAAACCAACCTGAGACTGATCGGAAAGCCACATGTCAGAAAGTTACATGGCAGATGAAAAAGTAAAAATGGGAAAATGAGCAGGTGCTTGCCATTGCTAAGGGAACTCAGACAGAAGGAAAAGGTCTCTGTGATAAAGTCTTGGAGTGTATGTGTCCTGGTCAGGGACATCAAGAAAAGATGGCGTTGACAGGAGGAAAGGGGCAGGGAAGCATAAGACATGTGCTATGTTTTGGATCTTTTTAATTTCTATTTTTATTAGTCCATGTTTACAGTATATAATGATTACATTCATCATGGGGAGTTGGTAGGCATACACAGCACATCTTAATTCTTTTTTACAACCCCTGGTATGAATCTTAAATGTCCCCCAGGGTCCATGTGTAAAAACTTGGCCCCAGCTTGTGCTATTGGGAGTGGTGAATATTTGAAGAGGTGGGGTCTACCATGAGGTCTTTATCTTTAGGTCATTGTGCATGTGACCTTAGAAGGACCTCTGACCCCCAGTTCCCTCCCCTCTCCCTTTCATTCCCTGACCATTAGTGGTTTTGTTCCACCACACCCTCCCTGATACTTTCGTTGGGCACCCACACTGGATCCACTTGACCATAGACTGGACCCTCTAAAACTATGAGCCAAGATAAACAAATTGATCTCTACAAATTGATCATCTTGGGCATTTGTTACAGTGACAAAAAGTAAACTGACACACCCTGCCAGAGTGTGAGCCATCCACATACAGGGATGGAGGGTGGGGGGTTATCTCAGAAAGAAGGATGACTCAGTGCTGCCCTTTTCTTGAAACCAACCAAAGCAAACCAATGCCATTGTTCTGTACTCTGAATGGCTGCATTTTAAGCTGCAGGCAAAATTCCAGATATTATGGAATCACCTCTCCCAAGTGTCACCTTTAATGGGCCATTCTTGATGGTATTGCTTGATTTGATGTGTCTCCTATGGGGCTCAGCATTGGTGACAATGAGTGGAAGAAGCATCATCCCCTGTCCTGCTTGGGCAGGTGGACCCTCTCCAAGGTGCATGTTCTATCCACTCTCCTTCACTCCTGTTCTCTTCTGCTGTCCACCAGCTTCAGCAGACATGGAAAATATATGTGCAGAGTTGGACTGGGCCAGGAAGATGCCTGCTGCAAATGCATTTCATCAGAGAGAACAGATACTCAAATGGGTGGTGGTACACATCCTATTAGGTGAGGGGTGCTATGGTCCTGGAGAAAGTGTCTCCTCTACTTCACATCTTGGTAGGCTGGGAAAGGGAGAGGAGATTTAATAGTTTTCTCCAAGTTCTTTTTTAAGAGCTTGATTATGATGCATATGAAAGATTTTAAAGTTTGAGTGCTGCCTATAAACCTGTTCCCTTTATGCTAATTACTCTCAGTAAAACTCTGTCTCTCAGCCCTGCACGAGTTGCTGCATGCCCATGGGGGACAAGTTCAGAGCACTTAGGGCCTATCTGATGGGCCCTTTGGAAGGAGATAGCCTGATGGATAAGTGATAAATAGACAGATATGTCATATGGGTAGGTAAATGATCTCACAGGAACTCAAGGTGACAGAAAACAGGGTACAGTAAACAGTTTGTCATCACCGATACTTCATAAGACAAACCCTGGAGAAGGGAGCAGACACACAGTTCAGCCTGGGTGACTCATTGACACTGTGGCCCCTCCAGGAGGGACCCACACAGACCTACAGACACTGCTGAGTAGGAATCAGAACAGCCACCATAACGGATGACATAGAAAAGCAGGACCCTGTGCCGGGAATTTAGCTCAGCGGTTTCACTGCCTGCTGCACAAGCGCGAGGACCCAAGTTCGATCCCCGGTACCAAAAAAAAGAAAAGCAGGACCCGGGTGAGTTGGCTCTGGGTGAACCCTGAGAGGCAAACTTTCTCCTCTTTAGCAGCAATCCATAATAAATAAGGTGACTTTCTTGGGCCAGGCTCACCCTGATTTTCTCCCAAAAGAATTCTAGAGAACAGCCACCAGCTCTGATCTCTGACTCCACCTGGGCCTCTGGTCCACTGAGCCACGGGGAGGAAACCACCAAGTCCAGGTCTGAGGGCCGAGAGTTTCTCACCTGCACCTTGACTTTGCCAAAGCCCTGGCTCTGAAAGATGCAGGCTCCCTCGAGCCTCCCCTCTACAGGGAGGGGCTCTATTCTTTCCCACCTCTGCCTCGAACAAACCCATTGAAGTGTTGTAGACTGTGTCTAAATTCAGCCTGCTCCACTTGATGCCCGTATGCTGTGACAGCTCAGCTCCCCTTAACAGAGAAACCTTGCAGCTCCTGCATTAGAGCCTGCTAACTCCTCAGTCGCTCCCAGTTTTCTCTGAGAATAGCAATTAACGCAGATGGAAATTTGGGAATTTTTATTGTTGCTGTTTTCTTTTTTATTTTTCTTTTCCTTTTATTTGTGGTATTGAAGATTAAACCTAAGGCATTCACACTGACCTACATCCCCCAGGTCCCCCCCACACACTTTTTAATTTTTTTTTATTTTGAGCCAGAGTCTCACTAAGTAACCAAATTTCCCAGGCTGGGCTTGAATTTGTGATTCTCCTGCCTCAGCCTTCCAAAGCGCTGGGATTATAGGCAAACACTACTGAAACAAGTTTAGTGTAGATGGTGTTTGTTTTTGAGACATGGCCTCGCTATGTAGTTCAGGCTGGCTTTGAACTCCCTATGTATCCCAGGCTGGCCTCAAACTCATGGTGATCCTCCTGCCTCTGCCTCCTAAGTGCTGGGATTATGGATGTGAGGCACCACACTCACCTAGTATAGATGATTTCTCCCCCATACCCCCAACCAGGGATCAAACTCAGGACCTTGCAAGGCAGGTGCAGTGCCACTGAGCTAAATCCCTGGTCCTTAGTATAGGTGATTTTTAAAGACAATTAATTCATTGCTTTCAGCCACTAAATCCTTATGAGATGACATAATTTGTGATCTGATACTATAGATTCTGTCCAGCTGTTTACAGCACATCACAACAAGCAGGGTTAAACCTTTTACCAACATCTTTGAGGAATTTGGTCCTAAAATATTGATTTATTAAATGTTCTTTCTGTGCAGCATTTGGAAGACAAGGAGAGGAATGTGCATGTGTGTGTGCGTGTGTGTGTGTGTGTGTTTGTGTGTGTGTGTAGCTTTAGGTCAAGTGTTAGCACCAACTCGCTAACACTTTCATGCAGGCTAACAATTTACCACCACCAACTTTGGGATGAAACTTTCCCAGTGGTTCTTATGCCCGGAGCCACAATTTCACACACAGAAGAAATTAGGCAACAGGCCTACAAACATGCATGTAACCAATCACACAGACCTTAGGCTTAGGAGAGAAAGGTAACTGATTATATCTCTCACCAGTTCCATTAGAGTTTTACAAACATTTAAGGGATGGCTTTCACATGTCTTGGAAAGTGAATTCTGCAAGAATTATAGTTCCAGAAGAGAGCTCTGGGGCCCTGCATCCAGGTCGCTGGTCAGTGGGCTAACAAGGAAAGACGGAGGACATCTTTGATCAGACTTATCACAGAGGTTAAAATAGCACTGGAAATCCTTTCTCTCCTCTTCATTCAAAACAGCAAATTGTATGCCAGCTTGTAAAAAAAAGTGATGATTACTTTCTTAATTTTGCTACCTGTATAATATTTCTAAGTAGGCCGAAGCAAAACAAGTTGGGACTTTCTGGTTTTGGTCAAATGTCTTCTAACTTAAATATTATTGCATTTGTTGAGAAAAGATCTCAATTTCTAGCATTTGGGAGGCTGCAGGGATTGCTTCAAGTTCAAGGCCAATTTGGGCCACATAGCAAGACCCTGTCTCAAAAAAAATCTCAATTTCTAACTTTCACAAATTACGTACATTAAAGAAGTTTTTGTATTATTGTTGGTGATGTTCTTTCAAACAGGTGTAACTTAAAGAGAACACCCGGGAATGTCAGGGTTCACTGGGGCTGTGGAACTGCAGGGAGTGAGTCCCCAGGTATGGGGAGGTGAGCTGCCTGCCCAGCAACTTCCTGGGCATGCACAACAGCTTCCAGCCGGCTGCCACCCCAAAAAAGCAAATCTGAGATTTGATTTCTAAAAGCAATGATAACTCGGTGGACAATAGCATTACAGAACAATGAATACATTTTGACTGTAAACTGATTAGCTTTCTATGATTAAGGAAAAGAAGCTACTTAGATGACCAAATAAAAAGTAAGAGCACACTGACCACCCTAATGTCCCCAGACTCATTCTAACATAGGTCCTGAGACCAATCAGGTACCACATGAGAAGCAGGCTCCCTCCCAGTACTCATCAACTGGGAGCTCAGAGATCTGCACAACAATTGCATTCAACATAGAAATTGTATCAAGAAAATAGTCAGAATAAAGCAATCCCCTCTTGATGCCCTTCTCTATGAATCTGGTGCAATTCTCACCCCTAAAATGAATGATTTTTACTTTCATTATATCAGCAGATTAATCTGAAGAATCCAGATGATAGAGGGAGCGCATCGAGAATGGAGGTGCACACCTGGAATCCCAGCACTCTAGGAGTTTGAGGAAGGAGAATTGCAAGTTCAAGGCCAGCCTGGGCAACTTAGCAACTTAGAGAGATCTTATCTCAAAATAAAAAATAAAAAAGGGCTGGGGATGTAGCACAGGGCAAAAGCCTTGAACTCAATCTTCATTATTATGAAAAGAAGAAAGAGCAAGAGAGGAAGAGAGAGAGAAAGAAATGAGGGAGAGAAAGAAGGAAGGGAGAGAGGGAGGAAGAATGTAAAGGAGCTGAGCGTGATAGCCCATACCTGTAAACCCAGCACCTGAAAGGTTGAGGCAGGAAGATCTAAGTTACAGCCTAGCCTGGGCAATTTAGCTACTTAGTGAGACCCTGTCTCCAAGAAAAACATTTGCTTAATTTTCACCAGCGGATAGTCTCAGGCCCCACCTCCTTTTGTTGCCCTGTGTGCTGAGCCAAGTGAGCACTGCAGGGAAACAAACTCATTTTCAGACTAACAAGTTAAGACCCATTGAACCTAAACTAATAGAACTAGGAATAATATTGTCATAGCTGTTCAAACTGGTTCTGAATCCCATGGGAAGTTGTACCTGGTTCCTATTGCATATCACAGCAATCTCAGCTTCTTGGTGGCAGGAGGGAAGCAACATTCACCCAGAATTTCGTATATGCTAGATGCTGTTTAAGGCATTTCGACTGGTATTTAAAGTCCCCAGCTAGAGTGGATAACATCCTGCTGGTCCACTGCAATACAAAGATTTGGCTCGCATCTACTCCAGTTGGCCAAACGTCAGTTCTGATTGGCCTGTGCCCTGAAGAGCCCGTCAAAGATACTGTTATTATTATCTCAATATTTACAAATCGAGAAACTGGAGTTCACATGAATAAGTAACTTCCTGAGGGTCACATAGCTTTTTAAGAGAAACAGGCACTCAGACACAACCGATTTCTTCTCTCTCTCTCTCTCTCTCTCTCTCCATATCATCTATTTTACATTTTTATTCTACAAAAAAGTTAAAGCTGGATTTGTTTCCATTTTTCCCTAATATATGCTCATGAAGGCAAATAGTGTCATTTTTTCTTCCCTAGTACTAGGAATTGAACCCAGGACCTTCCCACTGAGCTTTATCCCCAGTCCTTTTTTGGGGGGGGTGGGACAGGGTCTTGTTAAATCTCTAAGTTGCTCAGGCTGAACTTGAACTTGTGATCCTCCTGCCTCTACCTCCCAAAGTGCTGGGATTACAGGAGTGCACCACTATACCGGCTAAATAGTGTCCCTTGTTTATATCTGTAAGTGTTCACCAAGGGCCACATTTACAAGGAAATAAATATATTATGGCTTACTATGTATCTATGAAATGGGTTTTTATTTTTTTAAAAATATGTTCAGTGGCATTGAGTATTTACTGAAGACTCATAGAAAACACGGATTGAATAACACCTGCCAATGCTTGCTGTGTGTGGAGTAGTCATTAATCTATGTGACAAGTAACAACACACCAAGGAGCCCTTTTTGTCTGGAATGAAAAACAGTGTCCAAGTCAAGAGAACCCAGTGTCCTCCAACCCCACCACCCATCTGCTGCTTCAGTGTTTACACCACCTTCCAAACAAATGCCTTTCCAGCACATTACTGTGTACTTGCAAAGCCAAGAGCCCATCTTTGGACAACTGTGTCTATTAGATAGTTCTTTTTATACTTTCAAGTTATTCACCCCCAGTTGGAAATTTTTCAATACCTCTTCCACATGGTAGCTTGTCAAGCATTTGTAGACAAAGTTTATCTTATACTCCTACCAATTTTTTTTTCTTCTCCAAGATAGACCAAGTTCTTTGACTCTTTCTTACGTGGAAATTATCAAATTATCTCCAAATCCTCTCATGATCCTAACTGGTCTCCTTTGAATGCACTCCGTCCATATCGTTTTCTCAATTCAAATGCCCTCCACAAACACATTTCCTATTTAGCCTGGCTAGAATAAGGAAAGATTTTCCCTGCAAACTCATTGGAAATACAGAATGCACAAAGGTTAAACTCTTTGAAAAAGATTGCAAAGTGATACATAATAAAATGCCAGTTAACATGGCCAAATACTGGGCCGAATGGATAGATAATAACAGATTCAGACAAGAGAAGCCTTCACCAATGAGTTGGGATCAAATATACCCTCTTGAGGGTCACAGAGAATGTGACAAACATTTTATGTAGGACAAAGTATGCAATATATGGTAGCCAGAGATCACAAAACAGAGTTGCTTAACCAAGATAGAAGATCTCCACTGAAAATTTGGGAAAACTAAATTGTAAGAGGAAGAAAAGTTCTTGCAGATGAGGGGAAGGTGAGAACCAAAATATGTTCACAATCTTCCACGTGACATTGCTTTATATACATTGTTTCATTTAGACCTCATAAGTAACCCTTTGAGCATTAGTAGGCACATTCAAGTTGTGGAAAATAAAGGGCAAAGTTAGTAATAGATGGAATCAAAAGCCAAACATAAGTTCTGCCTATAAAGCCTTGGACTTTCTGTATCTCATGGGAAGAGGGATAATTATTGAGAGTCTTCAGATGTCAGCGTGACCATACAGAAGGCCCTATTTTATTGCTACAGAATGTGTTATTGATAGTAGTAAAGATGGGAAGATATGGTATTTTGATCTTTTTAAATTCACACATGTATAATGCTAACTTAAGTAAAATTCCTAACTATTAAGAATTCTAGTTGAGCCAGCCGTAGTGGTCCACACCTGTAATCCCAGTACTCAGGAGGCTGAGACAGGAGTATCACCTCGAGTTCAAGGCTAGCTTGGGCTATATAGTGAGTTCAAGGTCAGCTTGAATTACATAGTGAGACTGTGTCTCAACAAACCAAAAAGAAAAACAAAACAAAGGATTCCAGTTGAAAACACCAAAATCTGTTTCCTTCAATCAACAAATGGTTGCTTCTCAGATCACATTCCTACAAGTGAAAATATATAAACATCAGTAATCCCAAAGGAGGCAATTTAGAGACTTGTATAGCTTTGCTGTCTGGCCTTTTCACTGGTGAATCATTTCATTTCATAAACCACTGTGTGTTATCAAACTTCCCATTTTTTTCCTGGAATGTGTATCACCAATCTATAGCCACAACATGTCAGAAGTTGGAAATGAGCTACTGCTGTCCAGTCCTAAGTAGTCTACCAACCAATGAGGAGACAGGGATTAGACCAAGTAACTTACCATCATCACAAAGCCAGTATGTGGGGTGCAAAATTGAAGCTCAAATCCAGGTATTTGGACTCAATGGCTCCATGACTCTGCTACGTCTTAGGACAAACATCTGCCACACCAGTCCTAAAATGGTGTCTTTAAGATGTGACACATCCTGTTGAGATGTTTTGGTTGCACTCTTCTTTCTTCCACTGAGTTGACTAAATTAATCAATTGTGCAGTTTCTGAATATTTAGACACAGCCTAGATCAGGCATTTTCCCATCCCAAACCACTGTTCAGTTTTTTATGGGTACATATTGACTGAGATTGAACAAAAATGAGAAATATTGAGATGCAGACACACATGGCATTCAGAAAAGATGAGCTAATGTTTGCCTTACCCTGGGTTATAAGATTTTTTTTTTTTTTTTTTGAGGCACTAGGGATTGAACTCAGGGACTTTGCATTGAGCTACATCAGGAGCCCTTTTTATTTTATTTTTTATTTTGATACAGGGTCTTGCTAAATTGCTCACTAACATATCTAAACTTTATATTTTCCTGCCTCCAGGAACTGTCACTAAAATAAGAAGACACAGAAGCCTCCGGTGATCAGACTGAAGTTACAGCTGTGTCTCTGTTGGTGGCCCTTGTTCATTTACAAGTCCTCCTGAGGGTGAGCAAGCTTCAGGACAAAGCAGAAGTCACCAAGAGCTGTCCTTGGCCTTCTCTTGCTTGCTTTAATTCCTTAGATGGAAATTAGTCCTAAGATATTTGCTAATAGCCCAAAACTCCCATCAGCTTGGCTGTCCCAGATTATCCAGGCATACATAACAAGAATTAGAAGTGCTAACTAGGTTTCAGTTATTTCCTTTCCTTTTTCATTTTTTTTTAATGTTTTGCCTCCAAAGTGAGTTTTTTTTTAAATGGGCGCTTAATAGGTTTTAATTTTATAAAACATTGTGCAACCAGATACCTTAGGGAACAGTAATTAACTTGGATTATGTTTTCATTCCAGTGAATTCTAAATGAGAAGCCTAAATACTGATTTTTGTCTATCCCCAAATGGGAAAACACACAGCCAGGCTCATTTCTGTAGTATCTTCCTTTGCTCACTAAGAACAATTTCCTAATAATATTTGCAATTTGCCCTTTTCTGGAGCAGACCTTCCTCAGGAAATGCCATGAATTATTTAAAATAATGAAAAAAGTTTACTTTTAATTTTGATACATGTTCCTGGCAGCCTCCAACTCACATCCTTCCCAGCAAGGGCTGGCCACTACCAAAAAGAGGACCAGAGTATTCATTTAACAAGTTCTTTTTTGTGCAACCCCTGCAGGCCAGGAATTGTTTTAGGCACTGATTTTTTTTTTCCTTTTTGCAGAGCAGATTGAACCCAGAGCCTTCACACTGAGCTACAACTGCAACACTTTTTCATTTTTAATTTTGAGACAGGGTCTCACTAAGTTGCTAAGTTGCCCAGGCTAGGCTCAAACCTGTGATCCCCCTGCCTCAGCTTCCCAGAGGGCTAGAATGACAGGCACATGTCACCATGCCTGACCTAGGCACTGCATACTGCAGTAAATGCAGAATTGGGTTCAAGTTGACATTTCCCAATGAGAATGAGGAGATGAAGAGTGGTGATTACATGTAGATTATATAGTAAGTTCAGGAAAGAATGGACCTCACCTGGCTCAGCATGAATGTCAGTCAGCCTGGGACTTGACCTTGAGTTAATTCCACTTTCACTGTTTACCAGATGTTGATCTTGGACCATGAGTGGTCCTCCCCACCTCTGTGTCTATAAAATGTGAATAATAGCTGCCACTACTCCAGCATTTAGTGAGACAGTCCTACTTCCTATTCACTCAATAGATAGCAACTATCATCCTTGTCAGCATCACACGAAGAAGACACCAATGAAACTGAACTGCAGGCAGGAAATAGCCACATAATTCATTGCTGTTGCTATTCATTGATACAGTGAGACGCCTACACCGAAGAATAGAGTTCTATACAGAGATATGTTAAGCTGGTTTGGGACTGGGCTTGTGGTGGGCACCTGTAGTCTTGACTACTCAGGAAGCTGAGGCAGGAGGATTGCTGCTTGAGTACTTGAATTCAGAGCCAACCTGAGCAGGAGTGAGACACCCTATCTCTTTTTTTAAAAAAAAGAAAATGATCTTTTATCTCTGGCCTGTGCTTCTGGCATTTAGCAACTAAAAAATTACAATAAAACATAAATTTGAATAAATTCTGTAGTAGATCAAGAAGTAGTCATACATGATGAGTGATTCCTCTGAATGATTTTTTGAAGTGTATTTCTATTAAATTTCATGTTCACAAGGCAATGAGACTCAGTAGGAATGATTTCTGCTACAAGCCCTTCAGGAACCCATTTCAGCCAACAAATGAGAGAGATTTAGTTAGTCTGTCCATTGCTCCTCTCTGCAAGGCCTAATTTTCTCAATGTGAAGTACAGGAAAAAGCATGTCTTCCCATTCGCACTGCCAATTTGCAAGATCTATGGGGTTTGCCCTACCAAGACACAGTTCACTGGGATCCTACCTGCATTCTGACACATTGCTTCTTTCTAATTCTTCCAATTTTTATTAAAGTATGATTGACAAATGAAAATTGTATACATTTGTGGCATAAATGTGATCTTTTGTTTTTTGTTTTTGTGACAGAGTCTCACTATGTGCTTCAGGGTGGCCTTGAATTCACTATGTAGCCCAGGCTGGCCTTGAACTCATGGCAATCCTCCTGGCTCAGCATCCCAAGTGCTGGGATTACAGGCCTGTGCCACCATACCTGGCTTACAGTGTGATGTGTAGGTTCACACGTACCTTGTGAAATCACTACCACAATCATCGCCTCACATAGCTATCTGCTTCTTAAAAACACATTTTCTTAATAAAGCTGCACTCCAGCCCCTGCACTAATAAGAAGACAAGCAAATTTCAAAGTGATTTTAACCAATTTGAAACATTATCTGACGATGGTATGAGGCATTCTTGTTCGTGGGCTGTTTGTTGCAAGGACACACAGCTGTAGCCTTAGTTAAGGGGGACTCAGGCCCTGAGACAGGAATCAAATAAGTGCCCTTGAGCTGAGCAGTCCCTGACGCTCCATGTAGTTGGGTGGCTAGACTTTCAGGAAGTTCATGGGTTCAAACAATTCAAGTGGGTCTTTGAAAAATGGGCCAAATGACTGATGTCCAGTGTCGAATAGGAACAACGAATGTGCTGGCCACAAATCACTCCTATCTGCTCACTAATGCGGTCCCCCCAGGACTTCTGTTAGGCCCTATTGCCCACTTAGGTTGGGTCACTAGGTCCCTTGTTACGTGAGTGTAATAAAAAGGCATTTCTGCCAATAAGTCTCTTTTTCATGTAGTTTTGAAATAAAAACACACATAAACATACACAAAATACTCTTTCTCCTCACTCTATGAAGTATGACCACAAACCATATTCTTTACCCCAAACTGTTCTCTACATTGTCACTATCAGAGGCTTAGATAATAAAATAACCCAACTTCAAAATTATTTTCTTTTTCTCTATGTTCTTCCCCCCTTGAAGATCTGTTCTTAAGAGGAAAAACAAGCCCTCTATTTGCTCTATTTGGAGTTATATTCTTGCATCACAGTATTAACCTTGGTGAGACACAGAATAAGAAAAATATTTTACAGTAGCATTATATTATGAGTTTATAAGTAATTCCACATAAATCATTTTGTTTGATATATTCATTCAGTAAGTACCTACCTGGCCACTGGTATTCAAGCATAAGGTATGAGATATATATACGTATATATATCCTGAATTTTAAGCCTGTTTTAAAATTTATTATAGTAAAAGACACATTGCCATTAATCTCCCTCACAATACTCCCCTCATTTCAAACACACTTATGCCATTGTTCTTGCCACTTTCTGAAGCAGTTTAGAAATTCTATCTTGTGAGTGCCTGTAGTCATGCTATCATGGCTGCCTCAATGTCCTAAATCAATCAAAAATGTTTACCTTTCATGGTCACTTTGACTTTGAGAAAGAGCCAGAAGCCACACAGCATGACAGCAGGGAGAAAGGTGGATAAGGACACACCGTAATGCTTCTACGAGCCTGCCTTTCCCTTGGATGGCACTCAGCACCAACATTCACAGTATTTTTGTTCACATGAAGACACTCACAAAAGAGGACTCCTATTGTGTAGAAATAGGATAAACTTGAGGTATTTAGAGGTAAATGGATGCACCTTGAGACCATAATATTAAGTGAAGTAAATCAGACACACGGCCTTAAATATTCCATGGTTTCTCTTATATGAGAAATTCAAAATATAAATAAAGAGCAAAATAAAAGATAGATAATTTAAAAATTGAGAGCTCTTTTTCAAATGGGAAGGGGAGTAATAGATGGAGGGAGAGGGAGGTTAAGTAAAGGAAAAGGAATGGGGAAAAAAAAGAATTTGGAAATAGAGTTTTTGCAAATGGGAAGGAGATCATGAGTTGAAAGGAATAGGGAGGGATAGGAAGGGTAGCAGACGAAAAAAGAATTAAGATGCCCAGGCATAGTGGTGCAGGCATGTAATCCCAGCACTCGGAGGCTGATATAGGAGGATCACTACAAGTTCAAGGCCAGCCTGGGATACACATTCAGTTCAAGACTAGCTTCAACTACATAGTGAGGCCCCATTTCAATAAAGAAAAAGAAGGAAAAAAAAGAATTAAGACAGGTTATGTGCATGTACCACCTCCCCACAATAAATGTAATCATTGTATGCTGCCACATGTACTAAAACAATAGCTCCACCCAAATAGTAATAGGGCTGTTGTAAGAAACAACTGAGATTCTCTGCCAGAGTCCTTACCTGTGACTTTCCCACCATAGACACCCAGCAAATATTCATGGTATGAATGCATTGATTAAATGAACGGCATACTTTTTGCCCCCAACTTCATTACTCTTTCCAACTTTTGAGACAGCGCATGAAGAAGAGAGCCTTCTAAACTCTAGGAACTCTGCCTGGGTGAAGAATATAAATTTGAGAACTCAGTATGACTTTAGAAAGATTATAAGATCCACAAAATAAGAGGAAATGATGGTTGCATAACAGTGTAAATACATTTAGTGCCACTGAACTACATACTTAAGAAATACATATATATCCATAATAAAAAAGAGAAGAAAGAGGCCTTTCAGAACTGCTTCAGAAAATGGCAAGAATGGTGGAATAAGTGTGTTCGAAGCAAGGAGGAATACTTTGAGGGGGGTTAATGACAATGTTTTTACTGTCACAATTTTTTCGTTCCAACATTCACTGCATATTTTCATCACCCTTTGTACATGCGAGGGGTTCTGGAAATGCACAGGAAAAGTGGCCTCTGTCCCTTAAAAGCTCCCAGTCCACCCTTGAGACAGGCAGGATGTTACTGCTCTGCCCACGGGGAGAAGGAGATAGGGCCATGTCTGCGGTCCCACAGCTGGAAAGAGCAGAGCTACAGTTAAAATTGAATCTTCTCCAAGCCCTGGCTTTGTTGCCTTCGGTGAGCCGGGCTTTCTCCCGTCTCACTGGTGGAGACCTCGGGTCCTCAGCACTGGAAATGCAGCGGGAACTTAAAGACTCTGCAGTGTCCTCTGCAACACACATTGTCACACTTGTGCCCTGGGTTGATCTCAGGCCCACTTTGGTGTCACCTATAACCTGTGTGTAAAGTGCTTTGAGTTTCTCTTTCAAGTTTTTGAATAGTGCTAACTAGAGGAAAATGTTTTTAAAAGGTTAGTGTTTTTACCGTAAAGATACAAATTTTAATAGCCACTGAGTATTACTTGGCTTTCAAATATCCTCTTTCGTGTGATTTCAAATATCTCCCCTCTCAAGAAAAAATATGTTGGTCATTAGGATATGCTCCAAAATTATTTCTTTTATTTTTCAAGGCTAAAGTGGTTTGCCCTTTCACTAGCACACAATATGAATGGGCAAGGCGGTGATGGGAACTTTTAACTCATTTGAGGAAGTCTAATTTTTTTTTTAAGTCCTAGGGATTGAACTCGGGGACTTCTCACTGACCTACAGCCCCAGACCACTTGTAATTTTTTATTTTGAGACAAGAGTCTTGCTAAGTTGCTCAAACTGAGCTTGAAAATGGCAATCCTTCTGCCTCAACCTCCCAGAACGCTGAGATTACAGATGTGTAACACCATACCTTGCTAAATAGGCACCATCTTAGCTATTTTGCAAGGAAATGATGATAGTGCTACCAGAACAGGAAGGGAACTGCCATGTTGTAGAAACCAATCAGTCACAGCAGCACACTAAGCAACAGGAACCTAGAAGGTACAGTAATTGTGACAAGTCAGGAACTCTCAAACATGCTCAGCTATACAATTGCTTTCCTTGCAACTCTTCTTTCTTTAATGGCATGCACATCAGTTGTACAGTTGTCGCTTTAAAGGCATCTTGAGTTGCCTTAATTTTCTCTTCTACTTGTACCCCTCCTGATTCTCACCAGTGATGCCATGGCATCTCTCATTTCCATTGTAATCTCCCTGCTATGATAAAAACAAAGGAATGACACAGATGGGCCTTGAAAACACAGAGTGAGAGACTAGCCACAAAGGACTATGAACTATTTGATTCCATTTAGATGAAATGCCCAGAATAGGCAAATCTATAGATAACAGAAAATAAACTAGTGGAAAACAGGCTAGGGATCTGACACATGGGAGTAAAGCCGGAATAATTGCTAATGGGTGCAGGGTTTGTTTTGGGGATAATGAAAGTGTTCTGAAATCATATAGTGAAATGTTTGCCGAACTCTGTTAACATTGCTAGACACCATTGGATTTTATACTTTCAAAGGGTGACTTTTATGATGTGAATCATATTGTAATAAAGCTATTATTTAAAAATTGAGAAAAACCAAACACACAAAAAAAGGAATGAGAGACAAGAGTCATCTAAACATCCTTCAGGAGCCCTTGGCACTGTGGAGAAATGGCTCCTAGCACAGAGGCCAGGCCTACATACGGAGGAGACAAGGAACTGAGAGCACCAGGCCCTTTGAAAATGGCTCCAGGGTGGGACTGTGAGGTGGGCTGGAAATGTGAAATAGACACAGGATTCTGCAAATACCTCATTAATAATTTTACATTGTTTATGTGCTTAAATGATATGTTGATTGTGTTGTTTTAAATACAGTGAATGTTTAAATTTTTAAAAATGAATTACAGTAAAAGATTACTGTAACACATGTTGCCATTAATTCCCTTTAAAATATCCCCCTCACCTCAAGCACACTCATCCCATTGTTCTTGCCACTTTCTGAAGCAGTTCTAGAAGGCTTCTTTCATAAATGTCTTCAGTTGTACTGTAATGGTTGCCTTGATCTCCTGAATTGATTTAAAACATTTACCTTTCGTGGTCTTTTTGACTTTGGAGAAGAGCCAGAAGATTCATAGGGCCACATCCCGTGAATAAGGTGGATAAGGACACCCCATTATGTTTTATTTGACAGAAATTGCCATAAATTATTTGAATTGATTCAGAACATCAAGGCAGACATGTAAAGTCACACTGTAACCTTTTTATGACCCTATCTTTCCATTGGATGGGACTCAGCAGGATTCACTATAGTTTTGATCACACCTCATAAAGACACTCTCAAAAAAGGATATCCAGAACAGCTTCAGAAAGTGACAAGAATGATGAGATAAGTATGTTCAAAGGGGGAATACTTTGAAGGAAAATCGTGGCAATGTATCACTGTAATAAATTTTTTATTTCAACATTCATCATATATTTCTATCATACCTTACACATTACTGAAATTAATTTCACCTGTTTTATTCTGCTTTTTAAATGTGGTTATTGAAAATTTTAAATTACATATGTGGCTTACATTATATTCCTATGGGATGGTGCTGCTACAGACCATTGCATGTGAATTATCTTTACCTGCAATAACCAAATGTACCTAAAAAAAAAAAACCAAATGTACCTGAGGAATGTAAATGAGACACATTTTTCTGAAAATTTCTGTGTTGACTGACAGATCCCAAAGTGCAAATGGCAGAAACAAAGCTTTGACTAAGGAGTCTTAACATCTGTACTCATTGAATCTTTTTTTCTTCCCAAACAGAAACAGCTTCTTACATGCTCTAAGGAAAGCTGACTCAAATGCTTTCACTTATCCTGAATAATATCAGATAGGTGTGTTAGTCATCTTTTGATTCCTGAGACAAATATATCTGGCATACACAACTGAAAAGTCAAAAGATTTATTTGGCTCCTGGTTTCAGAGAGTTCAGTCCATGATGAGCTGGTTCTAAAAGCAGAAGGGCATGTGGAAGGAAGCTGCTCACCTCGTGGCAACCAGGAAGTAGAGACCAATACTGAGGCCCCACGAAAAGTCAGACCCTGCAAAATCATGCCCTCAATGATCTATTTCCTCCAACTAAGCCCCGCCTCCTAACAGCCCATTCAGTGGTGAATGTATACACCTCCCAAGCCAATCACCTCTCTAGGCATCTCTTATTCAATCAAGTTGACAATCAAGATTAACCATCACAGAAGGATTCTCAAAATCAAGAAAAGCTCACTCTTTAAAACTCTTAGCTTGCTTTTTCAGATCCAGGGCATTCCAACAATCTAAACTTGAAAGTGAAAAATGAACCATTTAAATTAAAGACTTAGGTCAAGGTATCACTGATCCCCATTTTCTGCAAAGACATGGAGAGCTAATCCCTAGACCATGTCCGGGGAAATGACATGATCGTAATTCTCAAAGGATTTCAACCCTGTTGGGATAGTTTGGGCAAGGCGCTTCTCACACTTAAGGGATGCAATACAGAATAACATCAGTGCACTTTGGTTAGTAATTATTCCAAAATAGCTTTGACTCTAATTAGTGACACTGGGAGTGATCATCATAGTAATTTGTCATTATCAAAGTACCATCAAAGAAGAGATACATGCAGAAATTCAAAAATCGGAAGAATTGTTTGTGTCTTTGACTACAGATCAAGGGAAAACTAGGTATGAAACGGGGCTTAGTATTTCCTCACATAACCAGAAATCTCAAGTGGACAAAGAAACACTTTCTTTTTTGTTTGTTTTGGGGTTTTTTTCCAGGTACTGGGGATTGAACTGAATCCAGGTCCTTCACGCTGAGCTACATTCCCCAACTCTTTTTTCAATTTTTATTTTGAGGCAGGGTCTCACTAAGTTGCTAAATTGCCCAGGCTGAGCTCAAACTTGCAGTTCTCCTGCTTCAGCCCCACTAGTACTAGGATTACAGTTGTGAGCCACCATGTCTACTATAGGCACTTTCAGTGTATCTGCTTATGACTTTTACTTAGTAGATCTCATCCTCACCTTTGTTACCTCATGGTTACAAGATGGCTGTTGAACATCCCAGGAGCAGCAGTTTCTGTTTCAGGAAACCAAAAGCCTTCTCAGAAACACTCAGCTCTTTTCTAATTGGCCATAATATGTCACATGATCAACCCAGAGGTAAGAGAGACAGAATAAACAAATGGTTTTGGCTGGGCTTATTGCTGCTCTGAACAAAATCAGGATTCTTTTACAGAGGGAAAAGGGGCATGCACTTTGGGCAGAAAATGGCAGTTCCTGCCACAGTGAAACCTGGATAGTTTCTCTAATCACTTTAGGTATGATAAAGCTGGAAATACTGATAACATTGACTTTTGGCATGTATGAAAAAGCTGATGAAGAAAAGAAAATAAACTTCCAAGAACTTATCAGATTTATAAATCCTGTTAGAGGCAAATAGGACAGTGAAGCATTTACTGACTGCTTGAAATCAGATTTTTGTCAACTTTAATGATGGTTTTGTAAACAATTGGTACAACTAAATATTAATGATTATGAGATGTACTAATAATTGTCAGAAAATATTAAGCAAATGGCATTTGACTATTAAAGGATACCTATGAGTTTAAGGCCAAGAAAACAATTTGTAAGGGAAATAACATGTCAAGTCCTCATTTTCTGTGAATACTGCTTTCCAAATGACTTCTCTGACAAACTTAACCATTTTCTCTGAAGAAATATATAAATAGTTCCTTCCAGGCTTGTGATTAGAAAGGAGTCAGTGGAATCACAGAAATGCCACAGATATTGGGGGCCTAGCAAGAAGAAATGACCCCACCTAGCCAATCATTCCTCCTTGGCCTGGAAGCGATGTGTTCCTAGAAGACCAGAAATGGGACTAGAGATATTTCTGTGCTTTGAGCACCTTGCAAGGGGGCTAGCCTTACAGTGGTGTTCTTTCAAACTGTGATCTCAACTCATAAGTGAATTGAGAAATCATTTTTGTTTGTAGAAATGGAATGGTAGAAAAAGAAAAAGGAAAGGAAGGGAAGGGAAGGGAGAATCAACGGTTTGTCTTGTGCGGTAAAGGTGGTAATTGTTCCAAGAAGCTTCTGTTTCAGTTATATATGTGAATGTGTTGGACACAATAGTAAATTTCCTTCTGCAGGTTGTGGTCAAGAAGTTTGACAAGCCACTGCTTTAGCAATTTCAGAAAGCCTAAGAGCAACCATTAGCATAGGTCACTAAAAGGAAAGTGTGGTCTTGAAAACTGCACAATAACTCAAAACAAAAAAACGGGCTAAGTCACATACAGTGTGGGATAATGGAGCCTCCACTGCATGCTAGGAATGCAAAGCAAACAGCAGGAGTAGGAGTAAGGGCTGAGAATTTGGTCAAAGGATGGCAAATCTACATCGGATCATAGTTAACCTTGGCTCATGGTAAGCTGGGGAATGTGACACTGGAGAGCAAGGGAGAAGGACCAAGTGGCGCCACAGAGGGAACATCAGTGATCTGCAAGAATTTCAGAGGAGCAGGAAGACTGCGACTGTGACCAGCCACCTTGGAGAAGTGTCCCCTAGAGAGAAAGGATCAGCAGTTACAAGACTGCGCTTTGTGAAGGTCCCGTGTAATTAGTTGTTTATGTGCCTAAATTAACAGTTACTGCTTGTGTTGTTTTTATTCTTTGCAAGTAATTACTTCTGTTGTTTTCTAAAGTCACAAGGTAAAGAACACGGTCAGGAACTTGTACTGAAAAAATGCCTGGCATGGTGGACCCAATTTTTTTTTCCAGAATTTCCCAAGAAATGGACACCCAGCAAATCAGAGCTCCGGAACCATTGCCTTGGTTCTGATAAATTTACTCATGGTGCCCAAACAGGAAGAGGCCCTGGACAAGAGTGGCACTGGTTTGCATAAGCCGGGAGTGTTGCAGTGAGGTTAACAATCCGGGGCCCTAACCATACTCTGCAAATGCCTTCGGCATTCATGTGCGTGGGAAGCTCAGCACCATGAAATCTTCTGCCAAACTCACATAGCACTTGGCAAATGCAAAAGCATAGGGTTATCATCACTTTGAAGGCAGCTTAACCACCACCTAAGCCTGGCCTTTGCCTCCAACAGCTTCTGACTAATATAGTATTTTCCCCAAAAATAAATTCTATAAATAGAGCTATCTCCATTTTATCACATTTCCAGGAGACTGTTAACTTCCTTTTTTAGGTGGACCCAACCCAGCCTGCTCCTTTCCCTCTCCTCTCCTCTCCCCTCCCCTCCCCTCCCCTCCTCTCCCCTCCCCTCTCCTCCTCCTCCTCCTTTTCCTCCTCCTCCTCTTCCTTCTCCTAGCCTTCCCCCTCTCCCTCCCCTTCTCCCTCTCTCTCCACCACTGGGGTAATGATCCCCATTTTGGGCTGTTGTATAAGAAGAAAGTCACTCCACCACCTGCCTCACAAGCAAAAGGTCCTAAGTTCGATCCCGGGTACCAAAAAAAAAGAAAGTCCCTGATCATTAAGAATCCTCACCTTTCTGACCATCATCGAAAGGACTGAAGTAGGGCCAATCTCTCTCCTCCACATATTCTGCCCTTCTGCCACTTCTCCTTTGATACTTGCTTGACTAAACCTTCACTGCAAAAAAAAAAAAAAAATGCTCAAGATTCTAAAAGGATTTAGCCAGGCACCATGCTGTCCATCTGTAGTCCTAGTTGCTCAGCAAGCTGACGTGGGAATCTCGCTTGAGCCCAGGAGTTTGAGGCCAATACAGACAAGACACCAAGAACTCATGTCAAAAAAAAGGCTTAAACTATGATTTGTGCTTGTTCTCCAGGAAGATGTTAGCTATATTCTCCTTAAGAAAATTGTATTGCCTAAAATAAGACAAAATCCTCTTTTAAAAAGAAAGCTAGGAAAGGATAAAACTGCAAAAGTAAATAATTAAACAGGTGTGGGGGAAAGGCAGTCCTAATTCCAAGAAAGGTCCTTGTCAAGGTCATGGCACTCGAGTCCTATTCACCTACTTTTGTGGCCAGCGTCCTCCTTGTGTGTTTAACTGCCCAGCTTCTATGACCTGCCTTTTCTTCAGGCAAACCGCTCCCCTCCATCCACCTGAACTGGTCCAGTTGCAGGTACTCCCCTCCACACCATACAAAGAGACCAGGGACAGCAAGAGTCTGTCCCCAAGATGGTTCACACCAGGCCTCTGGGCTCAAGAGGTGGACATGTGACCCTGGACTGTGGGTGGCCATCACCCTTACATGAGCCCAACACCTATCTGCACTAGAAGAGATGAAAGCAGCTCAGAGTGCAAGCAGAGTGCCAAGGAGAAAGGAAGAACACACGATGACCACATACCATGAATCAAGTTCTTCATGAAACCAGATTCCCACATGGGAGCCACAGTTTCACCTTTTGGCATAAACCAGGTTGTCTGTCACCTGCAGTCACATGTGCTCTGACTGATGCTGGCATCTCTGAGCTCAGGCTCACTCCGACAGATTTGCCCAACGGTCTGCCAAATCCTCTCGGTCAGGATTCGGTGACCATGTTCCTTCCTCTAGACAGCCTTCCTGACCCTCCCTCTCGGGACAGGACAGACAAGCATGGCCTCCTCTCCTTTCCCAGAACGGCTTGTGCCTGCCTTTTCCCTTCTCATTGCTAGCTCTAAGGCACTGCCTGGCACTCGACAGATGCGCAGTTGAAATCTGCTAAATAATGTTTGTTTGTCAACTGAGAGACAAAGAAACTGCCAATGTGAAATATTCCGAGAAAGAAATAGCTGTCTATAGAATCACCACAAAATAATACCTTCTGAGTTAAAACAATAGGTTAAACACAAACATCTCCCTGGTGACCTATAAAAACTATGAACCAGCCAGGTATGCTGGTGCACACCTTTAACTCAGTATAAAAACCCTGGGTGCAATTCCTAGTACCATTAAAAGTTATAGACCCATTTATTTCCACCTTCATGGACACAGAATAAGGTAATCTCACTTTATACCTGATTAGTTAGTATATTCATTTGCTCAACAAATACAGGTTTGAATGCCTAGGATTAAACTTTATAAATTCAGGGCCAGGTTTTCACTGTTTATATCAGCCATTCAAAATTGGATTCAGTTCATAACACAGTGAAGGAAATTGGATTTAGAAAATGTGATACATGCAGATCAATATTTCTATTCTTTCTCTTCTGTTTTCAGGTATTTCCAAATTCTTTTGGCTTTTCTAACACTGTGAAAAGTGTAACTGTGTGTGTGTGTGTGTGTATGTTTGTGTGTTCTCTAGGGTCTTTTGCCTTATCAAAAGCCTACAAGGAGACAAATTTAAAAAGATAATTTGCTGGGCCGGGGATTTAGCTCAGTGGTTTTGCCACCTGCTGTGCAAGTACAAAGACCCGAGTTCGATCCCCGGTACCAAAAATAAATAAATAAATAACGATAATTTGCATTAGTAAATATAGGCAAAAATCACAACAAAATCTCCAACCCAGGAAGCTCAGAGTGGTGTTTTGTTTTGTTTTGTTTTATGGTGCTGAGGTTGAACACTGAGCTACATGGCCCCCCTTCTATTTTGAGACAAGATCTCACTAGGTTAAGTTGCCCAGGCTGGGCTCAAATATGCCATCCTCCTGCCTCAGCCTCACAGAGCACTGGGGTTATAGGTGTGTACCACCATGCCCCACTGAACCTAGAAATTTCTAACCCCCAAGTACAGCTGGCATTTTTTGATGCTGCTATATAACTGAAGCCTGAAAAGTACCTTCGTATAACTCTCTGCATAAGCAGGGAGTCCCCTGCAGGAGTTCACTAGGCTGATGCAGTAACCAGATGCACCTACTTCCAGCCCACTTGTCTCTCCACACTCTATCTGGGTGAAGAGGGAACAGACCTCGACTGTTTCATCAGGGCAGAGGTGCAAGTCCCACGGGCGAGCAACACCCAAAGGAGCCAACAGAGTTGTGTCATTTCTTGAAATGACAGACAACAGAGATTTCTGGAGATTGCAGAGGGGTAATTAAATCAAGTACTGAGAGCAATAGCTTGAAAGGTTCATGCGACTCCCCTGGCTGGTGGACGAGCGCTTAGCAAGATTAACCTAAATTAGATGAATGAATGCGACTATGGGTCAAAGAAAACCTCCCAGGAGCTGTCCAGTCGAATCAGATAATTGTGCAAAATTCTACTTTCCTGTGAACATAATACAACCCTGTAGACCCGTAGATCAAGTTTTGAATGCTTTCGCTACAAGGAGTTCACAGTTGTAATTCTGCTTCCAAATTGACCAGCAGTTCTCAAGGTATGGCCTGACAAGCCCTGGGGGACCTCAGAAATCTTTTTGGGGGAATCAGAGGTCCACCTTTACCAACTGCATATGTATGAGGCCACCATAAACTCAACTCAGATATCAACATCTGCTGTTTTCTCTTAATCCAGAGAACAAAGACTTGTGTTAAAATATAAAATGAGGTCACATCTCTCACTAACTTTGTTTTACTTAGGAAACTACAATTGATTTTCATTTTTAAAAAAAATATGACATGCTAACATGTAATGGATTTGTTTCGGTGATATTTAAACACAGTTTTAAATCAATATTTTTAACGTGTCCTGTTTTTAGTTTCTAATAGAACAACTATCATAGCCGGGGATTTAGCTCAGTGGCACTGTGCCTGCCTTGCAAGTGCAAGGTCCTGAGATAGATTTCTGGTACCAAAAAAGAATAACTATCATAGAGGTAACACACATAAAGAAAAGCACTTCAAAAAAATCTTAAGAAGGTAAAACTGGTGTGCCGACATCAAAAAGATTGAGAACTAATGATATGTACATTCTAGTTGAATTTTTCAGTATTGGTCTAAATAATCTATATATTTTTTGCAAAATGTCTGCTTACTTTCTTCTTGAATTTATGTTTCTTCATTCACAGAGTAGTAAGCCTTTAGAGAAAGCCACTCATTCAGTAGATGAAGTCACAACAAATGAATAGTGACCGAAAAACTATGTACCCAGTGCATAAAATGTCTCCATGTCTTCAGATGAAGTAGATGGAAGGGTATGTCAGTGTAGCCAGAGAAATGCCAAACGCTTTCAGAACAACTGGCCCTGAGAAACCTGATTCTCCCTTTCTAGGGCTTCCTAAAGTGATGGGTTTTAGAGTGTGAGGCAGTTTGTGAGGCAGGTGGCAGCCAATGCTCTTTTTAATTGTAACAGAACAAATGAGAACACTGGTCTCTAATTTCATGTAATATTTCCGCACTTCACACAAACTTGGCTGTGGCCGAGGGCTTTTGACATAGCTTCTGGTTGCACATCATGTTCAAACCAGTAGCCAGTTGTCTTACTTCAAAGGTATTAGGGAGCTGAGAACATAGGCATCGAACAGACAAGAAATGCCAGGTCTCACACTCTGGGATCCGAACTTTAGCACTGGATCTTTCGACCACATTGCCAACTGTCAATGGGATTGTGGCCCACTTAAATTTGGGTGACTGCACAAACTGCCATAATTTGCAGATGACATGAAACTCTATATAGAAGACCCCAAGAACTCCACCACCAAAAAAACAAAAAACAAAAAAACCAACACTGGGGATTTAGCGCAGTGGTTGTGCCACCTGCCTCACAAGCACAAGGACCCAAGTTCAATCCCTGGTACCAAAAAATAAAAAAATAAAAATAAATAAAAGTCATTTAAAAAGAAAGAACACCAAAAGTTTTCTTCACTTAATAATCAAAATCAGTACAGTAGCTGGATAAAAGGTCAATGCAAAAAATCAATACCTTTCCTATATACGAACAACAGACTCACTGAGAGAAATAGGGCAAATAATTCCTTTCACAATAGCATCCAAAAAACTGAAATACCTAGGAATCAACCTAATGAAAGAAATTAAAGACCTCTTCTCTGAAAACTATAGCACTCTGAAAAGAGAGATTGAAGATGATACCAGAAAATGGACAGACATCTCCTGCTCCTGGGTAGGAAGGATTAATATAGTGAAAATGGCCATACCTCCAAAACTGCTATATAGATTTAATGCAATTCCAATTGAGATCCCAGAAGCATACTTCATGGACCTTGAGAAAACAATCCAAAAATTCATTTGGAACAAGAAGAGACCCAGAATAGCAAAAGCAATTCTAGGTAACAGAGACATGGCAGGGGTATCACAATCCCCAACCTGCAACTCTACTACAAAGCTACTGTGATAAAAACAGCATGGTACTGGCAAAGAAACAGACCTGAGGACAAGTGGAACAGATTAGAAGATGCAGAAACAACGCCAGACACACTCAGCCACCCCATCTTTGACAGAGGAGCTAAACACCCTCACTGTAAGAAAGATAGCCTCTTTCATAAATGGTGAGGGAGGAGCCAGGGATTTAGCTCAGTAGTTCTGCCACCTACATTGTAAGTGCAAGGACCCGAGTTTGATTCCCAGTACCAAAAAATAAATAAATAAAAATAAATAAATAAATGGTGCTGGAAAAATTGGGTTTAAACTTGCCAAAGATTAAAACTAGACCTATATCTCTCACCATGCACTAAACTAAAATAAAAATGGATTAAAGATCTAAATATTAAAACAGAAATGCTGAACCAGCTGGAACAGAGGTTAGGAAGAACTCTTGAAGACATTGGTGTAGGAAAAGATGTTATGAACAAAACCTCAGTTGCCCATGAACTAGCACAAACAATCAACAAGTGAGATCTCTTCCTATTAAAAAGCTTCTGCACAGCAAGAGAAACCATCAACAGTGTGAAGAGACAGCCCACAATGTGTGAAAAAAATTTTTTTTGTATTAAATTCTTTTATTGGTACATTGTAGGTATACAACACAATTACATTGCTCATTGGGAATTGTACCTTTACATAATGCATCTTAGTTCTTATTTTTTCCCCATTCCTAGCCCTCCCTTCACACCCTCCACCCTTCCCTATTTACAAAGACTTTATTTCCATTTTTTCCATTTCTCATCATGTTTTCCTTTCCCTTCTTTCCTTTCCCCTGCCCCTCCCACTACCCCTACCCCTTTGGACCTTTTCTTCCTATTTTACATTATCGATTATTCATTCTAACCATAGGTACATTTTAGGTATACAATATAATGACATTCATCATTGGAAATTTGCAGCTTTATATAATCTCTCTTGGTTCTTATTTTTCACCCTTGCCCAGCCCTCCCTTCAACCTCTCCAGTCCTCCCTATTTACAAACATTTTGTTCCCATTTTTCCATTTTCTCATATTAATCCCATTCCCTTCTATCCTTTCCCCTAGCCCTCCCACTTCCTTCCCCTTTGCCCCTTTTCTTCCTATTTCACATGACCTATTATACATTTAGTCCTTATTTACACTTTCAATATCTCACACCAGAAACTATTCGGTATTTATACATGTGTGTCCTATTTATTTCACTTAAGAGTATTGCCTCAATGTGCATCCACTTAGCTATAAATGTCTCTAATTTCTCATTTTTTATGGCTGAGTAGTACTCCATTTTATTGAAAAACCACATTTTCTTTATCCAGTCTCTAGTTGATGGGCATTTGGGCTGTTTCCAAGTTTTAGCTATTACAAACTGTGCTGCTATGAACATGGGTGCACATATATCACTGTATTCTTTTAATTCTTTGGGGAAGATCCCCAGCAGTGGAATAGCAGGGTCAAATGGGACTTCCAGTCCTAGTTCTTTGAGGTATCCCCATACTGATTTCCACAGTGGTTGCACCAGTCTACACTCCCACCAGCAGTGGACCAGGGTTCCTCTTTCCCCACAGCCCCACCAGCATTTGTTATTGGTTGATTTCATGATAGCAGCCATTCTTTCTGGAGTGAAGTGGAATCTCAGCGTTGTTTTCATTTGCATCTCTCGAATGGCCAGTGACGTTGAACATTTTTTCATGTATTTATTTGCTATTTCCACTTCTTTGTCTGAGAAATGTCTGTTCATTTCAGATGCCCATTTTCAGATTGGGTCTTTAAATTTGGGAGGTCTGATCTTTTTAAGTTCTTTATAGATTCGAGATAGTAGACCTTTGTCTGAGGAAGAGCAGGTGAAGATTTTTTCCCCACATTGTGGGTTGTCTCTTCACACTGCTGGTGGTTTCTCTTGCTGTGCAGAAGCCTTTTAATAAGAAGAGATCCCATTTGTTGATTGTTTGTACTAGTTCACAGGCAACTGAGGTTTTGTTCATAAAATCTTTTCCTACACCGATGTCTTCAAGGGTTCTACCTAACCTCTGTTCCAACTGGTTCAGAGTTTCTATTTTAATATTTAGATCCTTAATCCATTTTGATTTTAGTTTAGTGCATGGTGAGAGATACAGGTCTAGTTTTATTCTTTGGCAAGTTGAAGCCCAATTTTTCCAGCACCATTTATTAAAGAGGCTATCTTTCCTCCAGTGAGGGTGTTTGGCTCCTTTGTTGAAGATGAGGTGGCTGAGTGTATCTGGAGTTGTTTCTGCATCTTCTGATCTGTTCCACTGGTCCTCAAGTCTGTTTCTTTGCCAGGACCATGCTATTTTTGTCACAGTAGCTTTGTAGTATAATTTCAAGTTGGGGATTGTGGTACCCCCTGCCATGTCTCTGTTACCTAGAATTGCTTCTGCTATTCTGGGTGTCTTCTTATTCCAAATGAATTTTTGGATTGTTTTCTCAAGGTCCATGAAGTATGCTTCTGGGATCTCAATTGGAATTGCATTAAATCTATATAGCAGTTTTGGAGGTATGGCCATTTTCACTATATTAATCCTTCCTACCCAGGAGCACAGGATGTCTGTCCATTTTCTGATATCATCTTCAATCTCTCTTTTCAGAGTGCCATAGTTTTCAGAGAAGAGGTCTTTGATTTCTTTTGTTAGGATGATTCCTAGGCATTTCAGTTTTTTGGATGCTATTGTGAAAGGAATTATTTGCCCTATTTCTCTCTCAGTGAGTCTGTCATTGGTGTAGAGGAAAGCTATTGATTTTTGTGTGTTGACCTTGTAACCAGCTACTTGACTGAATTTGGTTAAGTCTAGAAGACTTTTGCTGGAGTTCTTGGGGTCTTCTATATAGAGTGTCATGTCATCTGCAAATAATGACAATTTGACTTCTTCATTACCTATCTTTATTCCTTTTATTTCTTTCTCTTGTCTAATTGCCGTGGCTAATGTTTCCAGAACTATATTGAACAAGAGTGGTGATAGTGGACATTCTTGTCTTGTTCCTGATTTTGGTGTGAAGGATTTCAGTTTTTGACCATTTAGTATGATATTGGCTGTTGGGTTTTCATAGATGGCTTCTATCAGTTTGAGGTAGAGACCATCTATTCCAATTTTTTGTAGGATTTTTATCATAAATGCATGTTGGATTTTGTCAAATGCTTTTTCTGTGTCTATGGAGAGAATCATATGGTTTTTGTCCTTGGCTCTATTGATATAGTGTATTACATTGATTGATTTCCATATATTGAACCATCCCTGCATCCCTGGGATGAATCCCACTTGATCAGGGTGTCTGATCTTCTTGATGATCTTCTGCATTCTGTTTGCCAGTATCTTATTCAGGATTTTTGCATCTATGTTCAATAGTGAGATTGGCCTATAGCTCTCCTTTTCAGTTGGGTCTTTCTCTGGTTTGAGGATCAAGGTGATACTTGCTTCCAGGAATGAATTTGGGAGTATTGCTTCCCTTTCAATTTCACTGAAGAGTTTAAACAGTAATGGCAGCAGTTCCTCTCTAAATGTCTGGTAGAATTCAGCACTGAAGCCATCAGGGCCCGGGCTTTTCTTAGTTGATAAGTTTTTAATTACATTTTCAATTTCATTGGTTGGTATTGGGTTGTTCAGAATTTTTAGGTCTTCTTCGTTCAACTTTGGTAATTCATACGTGCCTAGGAATCTGTCCCTTTCTTCTGTGTTGTCCATCATTATTGGCGTATAGGTTCTGGAAGTAGGTATTGATGATCCTCTGGCTTTCTGCTGGGTCTGTTGTCATTTCACCCTTTTCATTCCTAATTGCATGGATTTGGGCCTTTTCTTTCCTTTTTCTGACAAGGTTGGCTAAGGGTTTGTCAATTTTGTTGATTCTTTCAAAGAACCAACTCTTGGCTTCATTGATTTTTCTGTATCATTCTCTTAGTCTCCATTGCATTGATTTCTCCTCTGACCTTTATAATTTCCTCCCTTGTATGAGCTTTGGGGTTGTCCTGATCTTCTTTTTCTAGGAGCTTGAGGTTCAGCATCAGGTTGTTTAATTGGGCTCGTTCTGTTTTCCTAATATGTGTACTCACTGCTTTGAATTTCCCTCGTAAGACTGCTTTCATTGTGTCCCATAGATTCCGATATGTTGTACCGTCATTGTCATTTAATTGAAGGAACTGTCTGATTTCTTCTTTAATTTCCTCTGTGACCCACTGGTTATTCAGAAGTGTGTTGTTCAATTTCCACATGCTTATGAAATTGTTTGAGTTTCTTTTGCTATGGATCTCCAATTTCATCACACTATGGTCTGATAATATACAGGGGATAACTTCAATTCCTTTGCACTTACTTAAACATGTTCTCTGTGTGAGTATGTGGTCTATTTTGGAGAATGACCCATGTGCAGCTGAGAAGAATGTGTATTCTGATTTTGTGGGGTGGAAGACGCTGTAAACATCTGTCAAGTTCATTTGTTCAAGAGTTCAATTGAGTTCTAGTATGTCATTACTTATTTTTAGTCTAGTTGATCTATCCATTTGTGACAGTGGGGTGTTGAGGTCCCCCACTACAATTGTATTAGTGCATATATGACTTTTCATGTCCCTTAGTATTTGTTTTATATAGTTGGGTGCACTAGTGTTTGGTGCATAGATATTTATTATTGTCATCTCTTCCTCTTGGATTCTTCCTTTTACAAGGATGTAGTGTCCTTCTTTGTTTCTCTTAATCCTTGTTGGTTTGAAATCTACTTGATCTGCAAAGAGGATAGCTACTCCTGCTTTTTTTCAGGTTCCTGTCGCATGGAGTATTGTTTTCCACCCTTTAACTTTCAGTCTATGAGTTTCCTTTTGAATTAAGTGTGTTTCTTGTATGCAGCATATTGTTGGATTTTGCTTCTTGACCCATTCTGCCAGTCTATTTCTTTTGATCGGTGAGTTGAGACCATTAACATTGATGGTTATAACTGAAATGTATTGACTTGTCATTGCCATGACTTTTTCTTTTTGTTGGCTTCTCCCCCTTTACATTTAATTTCTTGTCATGCCAGATGGGTTCATTCTGCTTTGCTTCCTGGGGTTGTGATCCTCAATGTCTGTTCCTAGGATGTTGTGTAAAATTCTTTGGAGTGCTGGTTTGGTATTCAGAAAGTTCCTAAGGTGTTCTTGGTCATGAAAGTATCTTATTTCACCATTCATTTTGAAAGATAGTTTTGCAGGGTACATCAATCTGGGTTGGAGGCTGTTTTCTTTTAGGGCTTGGAATATGTCACTCCAAGCTCTTCTTGCCTTGATGGTTTGTGTTGAGAAGTCTGCTGTGATTCTGATATCCTTTCCTTTGTATGTGATTTGTTTCTCTTCTCTGACTGCTTGGAGAACTTTGTTCTTCTGTTGAGTTTCTGGAATCTTAACAATTATATGCCTATGTGTAGATTTTTTTTGATCAAGGCTATTTGGAGTCCTATATGCCTCACTTATCTGTAGGTCAAGTTCTTTTCCCCTGCTTGGGAAGTTTTCTGCCATTACTTCTGTGAAGAGTGATTTTACGTCATCTGCGCTCTCTCCTGTTTCTTCATTGACTCCAAATTAGTCTTATGTTATTTTTCTTTGCATTGTCTAGCAGCTGCTGGATTGATTTCTCATGTTCCCTTATCGTTTTGAAGCAATTTTTCTTTTCCTGGTCATTAATTGCAATCTTATCTTCTATATCTGAAATTCTGTCCTCACATTGGCTCATTCTGCTGTGTAGACTTTCAATGGAGTTTTTCATGTCCTGGAAATCTATTTGCATCTGTTTTATGGATTCCATTTGTTTCTTATGTGGGGATTCCATTATGTTCCTCAGCTTCTCTCTAGATTTAATAAGCACATCTTGCACTAGGGGCACAATTTCTCCTGTTATCTGAGAAATTATTTCTGATTTCATTTTTTCCAGATCCCCTTTTTTGCCAGTTCTGTGGGTGCAGGTGATTGAGTATCAGAGGGTTCCATCTCATTTCCCTTTGGGGTTGCTTTAGGTGATCTGGAAGTCTGGTTTTGAGACTTATTTATGTGTTTTCTCATTTCGACTGGGCCAGGGAGCTGTTAGCACCTGCATGGATTACCTCCTCTGAGCTGGTGAGGTGGGCCAGGGGCCACAAGCAGTGGTAGGGATGGTGACCCAAAAGCCCTTTCCTATGGGCTGGGAGCAGTGGGAGGGATGGTGGCTGGGAAGCCCCTTCCTCTGGACCAGGAGCAGTGAGATGGTGGCTCAGAAGCACCTCCCTCTGGGCTGGGAGCAGTGGGAGGGATGGTGGCCTGGAAGCCCCTTCCTCTGGACCAGGAGCAGTGGGACGATGGCTCAGAAGTCCCTACCTCTGGGCCGGGAACAGTGGGTCTCAGTACCTTGGTCTGGTCGTCTGGTGTCCTCTGAGTCTTTGTAGTGTGGAACCAGGTGGCTGCCGGTCTGCAGCGGGGTGACTCGGAGTCCTCAGAGTGACCCAGGACCTCAGTAGGGCGTGCACAGACCTGCCTGTCTGTAGCGGGCCCACTCGGCATGTTCTGTGCGACCTTGGTCTCAATGTGGGAAAAATTTTTCACCTGCTGTTCCTCAGACAATCTCGAATCTATATATAACTTTAAAAAATCAGACCTCCCAAATTTAAAGACCCAATCCAAAAATGGGCTTCTGAAATGAACAGATATTTCTCAGACAAAGAAGTAGAAATAGCAAATAAACATAAAAAAACGTTCAACATCACTGGTCATTGGAGAGACGCAAATGAAAACAACACTGAGATTGCACCTCACCCCAGAAAGAATGGCTGCTATCAAGAAATCAACCAATAACAAATGCTGGCAGGGCTGTGGGGAAAGAGTAATCCTGCTCCACTGCTGGTGGGAGTGCAGACTGGTGCAACCACTGTGGAAATCAGTATGGAGATCCCTCAAAAAACTAGGACTGGAAGTCTCATTTGACCCAGCTATTCCCTACTGGGTATCTTCACCAAAGAATTAAAAGAATCATACCACAGTGGTGTATATGCACCCATGTTCATAGCAGCACAATTTGTAATAGCTAATACTTGGAAGCAGCCCAATTGCCCAACTGGAGACTGGATAAAGAAAATGTGGTGTGTGTTTTGTGGATTTTTGGCCCTGGGGATCGAACTCGGGACCTTGTGCTTTGGGAGGCCAGATGGTGGAACCACTGAGCTAAATCCCTGGCCCAAAAATGTGGTGTTTTTATAAAATGGAGTACTACTCAGCCATTAAAAATGAAAAATTAGAGACATTTATAGCTAAATGGATGCACATTGAGGTGATACTCTTAAGTGAAATAAATAGGACACACGTGTAAATACCAAATAGTTTCTCTAGTGTGAGAAACTGAAAGTGTAAATAAGGACTAAAAGGTATAATAGATAATGTGAAATAGGAAGAAAAGAGGCAAAGGGGAAGGGGAAGTAGGAGGGGTAGGGGAAAGGAAAGAAGGGAATGGAATTAATATGAGAAAATGGAAACAAAGTCTTTGTAAATAGGGAGGGATGGAGGGGTTGAAGAGAGGGCAGAGGAGTGGGGAAAAAAGAAGAACCAAGAAAGATTATGTGAAGGGGCAAATTTCCAATAATGAATGTCATTATATTGTATACCTAAAATGCACCAATAAAATTAATTTTTAAAAAATTTGGTTGACTTCACATGATCCAACCAGCACAAACAGTAGCTGTACCTGCCAATTCATTGCCACAATGGCAGCACTATCAAAGGAAGGTTATCCTGAAAGCTTTTGTACCAGACACCCTATGAATCTCCTTAAACGTGTGAAGACATGGTTGACCATTTTATAAGCAAGTTATGGACAATCACCAAACTTGAGCCAGTTGTTGCAACTGGCATTTTGTTTTACATTATTAGAGAAATAAATTCTGCTCATGATTCTTTATAGATTTGTATATTTTTGTTTGGCATGTTTTTTGTGGATTTTTTGTTTTGTTTTGTTTTGTTTTTGTGGGTTTTTTTGTTTTTTCAGACATGCTCTCACTAAGTAGTTTAGGCTAGCCTCACACTCTCCCTATAGCCCAAGCTGGCCTCAAATTCAAAATCCTCCTGCGTCAGCCTCGCAAGTGCTGGGATTAGAGTTGTGTGCAACCACGCCTGGCTTGTGTATTTTATTTCATTATGAAAGAAACAGTCTATCAATGATTTTTGAAAACTTCACAGTACTCTAGAGTAATTTTAGACCAATCAGTTTTGTTTTGGTTTTGGGGGTGTTTTTTGTACCTGGGATCAAAACTCGGGACCTTAAGCTTTCAAGGCAGGCCCCAGAACCACTGAGCAAAATCCCCGGCCCCTTAGACCAATCAGTTGGTCTAAGGACAAAATTAAGGAAAAAGCAAAAGCTTGAACCTCTTGATTTTCATGTAAAAATAATTTTTATTAAATACAACTGTTTAAACATAATCCATTAGGTGATTAAACACTTTCAACATACGGGGCACAGTATTTGGCTTGGTGATAAAAAATGTGGGTAACTGCTTTGTTTCTGAATTTTCATGGCACAGTTGTCAAGATGGAAATCACAGCGGACATTAAGCCCATTCACATCTCCTGGACAAGGTGGCTCTTGTGATTTCAGATGGTTTTGCATAGAAATATAGACCTATCTTGGGAATGCAGGCTGAAATTTAACTGAAGCCCCTCTTCCTCTCCTTCCTCTCATCCTCTTCCTCTTTTTCTCCTCCTCCTCCTCCTCCTCCTCCTCCTCCTTTCTATGTCTCCTTTTCTCTCAGGAGAAACATATCTCATTTAAAACCTCCAAGTCAATCTATGTGTTTCCCTGGCTGAACTCTCCCCCTGCACCACATTCAGAGAGAAGACAAACCCTGCCATTCGCTTAAGATTGGCACATAAGCAGAAATCACTGGCTGCATCCAGTGAGAGTTCTTGCAACTCTTGGAAATTAATGTGACACTAAAAATATCTCCTGTCCCTGATGACAGATGTCATCGAAGACTTTCAGTAAGACGAGTTTCAGGTTTGGATCGCAGCCTGGCTGAGCAGATCAGGGTAGCACAGACTTTTCCATTGTTGCATAGATTTCCCTCAAATCTCAAAAAGCTGGAGTTTCTCTCATGTTTTAAAAGCTCATTTGCTGTGTGTGATGGTGCACACCTATAATCCCAGCACACAGGAGGCTGAGGCAGGAGGGTCACAGTGAGGACACGGCCAGCCTGGGCAACTTAGTGAGTTCAAGGCCAGCCTGCACTACATAACAAGACCCTGTCTCAAAAAACAAAACAAACAAACAAACAAAAAATACCCACAAAGGTTCATTGATAACACTTTCACAGGCAAGAATATGTAAAGCTCTATAAACCATGGAATTAAATCTGGAAAAAAATAAGTCATGTCACAAACCAATAAATTGACCAGTCTTCCACTTATTATATTAGTACACAGTCATACTAAGAGTGGAGCTCTTAATTTTCTTGATAGCTGAAGCTTATTTTTTTGGACTTTTGTCTCAAAAAATTTAAAATTTATTGAAAAGGACCTTTTCTTTTTTCTTTTTTTTTTCTTAAATTCTTTCATTGGTACATTTTAGGTATACAACACATTTACATTTCTCATTGGGAACTTGTACCTTTACATGATGCATCTTGGTTCTTATTTTTTCCCCATTCCTAGCCCTCCCTTCACCCCTTTTTCTTTTCAATTACGTATTGCCAAACGAGTGGATCTGCTTAACTTCTCAATTAGTCACTGGGGTAGCATGCATATGTTAATTTCACAAGGAATGTGTGGTACATATGAAAGATTATAATTAATCAGTCTACATTTGAGATCAAGACTTATGCCCTTAACTTTTCTTCTGCCTTTCAGAAAAAAAACAAATTCAGATTAAAACAGAGTTTACAAAGAACAAGAAGACACTCTTGGGTGGCAAGGAGCAGACCTGAAGTTCTGAGTAAATTCGATATTGCTGGAAATATTCCTTCAACACACCCCAAAGTGGAGTTAGCAGTGTTAAGGCTCCATCAGGATCTGTGTAGTACCTGATACAGAACATACTGTGTGTTTTCCAGATCTTTGCATTTGCTCCTCCTTTCTCATCAGCTCAGAGCCTCCTTCTCCCCCTCCAAATACAACTTCTTTTGGGTGTAGGGTGTCTTGCTGTGTGGTTGAGGCTGCCCTTAACTCACTATGCAGTCAGGCTGGCCTCCAACTCACAACGATCCTCCTTCCTCAGCCTCCATAGAGCTGGGATTACAGGTGTGTGCTCTCAGTCCAGCAGCAAACACCCTTCTGTAGAGCATTCTTAGACTCCGTTGGATCAGTGGCATCTTGCCCTGAGATTCCGTGCTAGCTCCTGAGCACTTGCCGTCTCCTGTGACTGCAGTCACACGTTCATGCTTGTACCTTCATGCTCCACACACTGCTCCTCCAGGGGAGCAAACCGTGGCTCACAGCTGTGCTCCCAAGACTAAGCATCAGCAGGTTTTCCCATGCCGCCTAGGGACTCGCTAGATGATTGGTTCAGGCCCCAGTGTGGACTGAATCTGGAGCTCCATGGGGAGCCAGTGGGGTGGAGCCCCCCAGGTCATTTTAATGCATGCCAACCTTTGGGCTTTGTCTCTGCTTTTAAATTTTTTAGAATTTTTATTAATATATGCATGCAGTGCATTGCAGGAGACTAGCTTGAAACCACACTGAGCAGGCTTTAGATATGAATTTGGTTATTGAATAAGACTGAGTCACTCCAAGGCCTAAGTGTGAACTGCTAACTGATGTTTCGGCTGGTGTGCAGAGAAAGACTTCCAACAGTCACAACTGAGGTCTCAATGATCGATGAGGTTGTGATGTCTCTATAGCAAGGAAACCCTGCGGCTGAGTTAAATCTCCAAAGAAGACAGTTGAAGACTTCAAATATGAAAATTGTAATCTCCTTTATCAGAAAGAACTACTGGAACAATGTATACCATGATGATCAGGAAACAATTTAGATCTTCTAACTCTGGATTGCAAATCGTCAAATGTACACTACAGATTTACACGTGAACATGAGTACAGATCTGATAGATGTAGAGAGACAGAGATCCATATCAACCAAATGCAAATCACTGCAAAAGGTATTAGGTACCAGGTTGCCTCTTATTATCTTCTTACAAGTTCAGATTCAGCCTTAAGTCTTATAAAGTTCAGTAATAGGTCATCTTATTAGAGGATGCTAACCCTGTAAAAGGCATCTTTCACTCCAGTCTCATAAGTACCCTTAAGGTATGATAATATCAGAGGAGGAATATTCCTGATTTAAGAATTTATCAGAGGTGGCGCACACCTGTGATCCCAGCTCAGGAAGCTGAGGCAGGAGGATTGCTGTGAGTTCAAGACCAGCCTGGTCTACCTAGTGAGTTCAAGACCACTCTTACCTACAAAATGAGACCCTGTCTCAAAAAAGAGAGAGAATTTAATAATACACAATAATGGTGATATTATTGCTTTCAAATTAGTGTTATTACCATAATACTTTAATTTGCATTATTACAACTTATTCATCCTTTTTCAGATGGATTTCATTTTACATGTGGATAAAATGATGAATTGCTATTGTTTTCACTGCATTTCTTGCAGTCTGTGCTTTTCTTCTCTTCTGTAATTTATCACCCAAATTGTTGACTGAGAACTTCGTCCCTTCCCAAGTATGTTCCAGTTTGACCCTAACACGCACTTTATTTTCTCTGGGATGGAGAGTCTCCTGTGATGATTTTAATAAGCATTTACTAACCGTCCCCCATCAGTCTTGGCTTTCAGGTATCACACAGCAGAGGTTGACCACATAAAACATTCTTTATTTGTAAATTTTCAAGTGGGGCCACAAGAAAAGTGTGAACGGTTGCTTAAAGTACCTTGCTGTTATATAGGGCAGTGCAAGTTGGATAAACCGGTCAGAAAGCGCAATGAGATTCAAGTTGAGAGAGAAAATCTGAAAAGTAAAATAGAAGTAAGTGTGCCAGGAATCTACTGTGTGGTGTGTAATGTGCCTGAGGTTTTCATACATTGAGAGCATTTCAAGTGTTAGTTCTCTGGAGAATATGTGAATTATACCACACGCGCAAACCCACACTATACACCCAAGGGTTATTTTCCATAATAGGAGTACAGATCTTTCAGCTTTAGTTTAGAGCGTCTTTAATCTCTAATTTTTATACTATAAACTTGTAACTAGCGAATTTGTTCGGATTTTGTTGTTTTGTTCTGTTTTTGAGACCTGGTCTCCCTGTACAGTTCAGGCTGGCCTCGAACTCGCAGCTGTCTTCCCCAGTGACGGGATGACACGCGCGTGCCAGGCCCGGATAAAGGCTGTATTTTCCCGTGTGTCTTTTTAAATACACGTTAGAAAGTTAAGACTCCTGATTGGCGCAGGGTCCCGCGAGGCCGCGCAGGCCTGGAGAAGGAAGGGAAGCTCTCTCCGGCTTGGCTGAGCGCCGCGCCCACCTGCTGCTCTTGCCCTCGGCTGCCCCTGCCACGGTCTCCTTCGCTGCTGCCTCTGGCCCTCAGTTCCCGGCACCTGGAAGGGAAGCCCGTGCTGCGGGACTCTTCCTCCTCACAGCCCTCGGGAAGGGTGCGGGCGAGAGGAGGAGACTGCAGGCCGGAGAGGGCGCCTGTGGGGAAACCCAGACCCAAGGGCCTGTTAAAACCACTGCCCTGGAGAGAATGCGCAAATGGGAAGGGGAACGAGGGGGAGGGAAGGAGGGGAAAGAAAAGAGAGAGAAGAAGGACAAAATGGGAACAAAGCTTTTGTAAATAAGGAGGGGAAGAGGGGTTCAAGGGAGGGCAGGGGATTGGGGGAAAAAGCAGCAGCTAGATATATACAGGTTCAAATTCCTTATGGTGAATGTTGTCATTATGTATATCTAAAATGTACCAATAAATTTTTTAAACGCCCCCCCCAAAAAAAAATCACTCCTTGAGCTGGAGCAGCTGCCACTGAAGAGAAAGAATTGTGTGGACTAAAATTGCTCCAAGTGAGAGGTTTCTCGAAGTTTTAGGAAACCATCTTATGCCTAATTTGTAAGGAATCTAAAAATCAGAATTAACATTACAGACAGGGAAAAGACAGTAAACTGGAAGTTCTAGCGTATATGAATACAAACACTCATAAGATTATTTTTAATGCTAAATATATGGTAAAGTTTCAAGGCCTATTGCCCCAAATGGATTTGAAATATAGAAAAATTCTAAGTCCTGATTCTACCAATGCATGCTCCGATACAACCATCTTCTGGGCTACATGACAGCCTCTGAAGCCTGTCTCAAATTTGTGAGAATGTTGTGCATGAGTGCCCGCAGCCGTGCCATTCCTCTGTGGGTGGGGACCCCGTTGGTACATGCACAGCGAGGGACACTTGAAGACTCCACTTGTCAAATCTCATCACCTGAGCTCACACAAGAACGTTATTGTGCAACCATGTATCCTTTCCTCCTCAAACAAGCACTGGCTTCAACTGGCTTCTATAGAAGTTATAAGTATATCAGTTCAACATTTGGCTGGAGTGAACTAAATGGCTAGGGGTTCGGGATTTTGTTTTGTTTTCTTTGGTTTGGGTATTTTGAGACAAGTTCTCACCGTGCAGGTCAGGCTGGCCTTTATCTTATTATGCAGCGCAGACTGGCCTCAAATTCAAGGTGATCCTCCTGCCTCAGCCTCCCAAGTGCTGGGATTATAGGTGTGTGCCACCATGCCCAGCTAAAAGGCTGTTCTGATTCAGTAATTTCAATTGAGATTTAATCATTGAGGACAGCTTCCTAGGGATGGAATCAATGGATTGAAAGCCTTTTTATTTCAGTTGTATTACAGTTTAATTTGGCCTCTTGGGAAATAGGAACCTTCTTTGAGATCACCAGTTGTTTGTGTACAAAACTTCCAGCCCTAGGTGAAAAGCATAGCTGCAAACTAGGTAAACTGGTCATCTGCAGATTACCTGGCCATGTGATCTGCCCAAAAGGCAGTTTCAGGTTGAGATGGCTTAGCCACCTGGATCCAGGGTGTGCCTGGAACCATGCTTTTAGTCCATGAATACGGCTGCTGATGACTAAACAGCAGCGAAGTGAGTTGACAACGCTTCATTGGCTAGTCAGAGTTACAGAATTTTAGAAGTGGAAAGAATTTCAAATATTTTCTAACCCAATTCTCTCATTTCCAGGTGAGAAAGCCATGTACAAAGGCCACCACTGACTCAAGTTCACGCAGTAAATTACGAGAACTGGGCCTTCTGCCTGTATCAAGAAAGTGATCTTTAAAAAGTAAAGACAGGAAACAGCTTCCCCCAAAGTCGTCCCTTAGAAAGGTGTTTTGTAATCAGGGTAGTGAAAACAAGAAAATCACTATTAAGAAACAAAACCCAAAACAACTAAAGTAGACTTCCTTGTGTTGAATTTTTCTTCTATTTCTTTTAATTTTTAATTTTTGTCCATACACATTTGCAGTGCATAATGATTACTCCTTCCACCATCAGGAGTTGGTACACATGCATAAAACATCACAATTCTTTTTACTTCCCCTTCCCTTCTTCCTCATCTCCCTTCTTTATGTAGCAAACACTAATATTTTTAACTTTTTCCTATAAAAAGCTTAATGTATACAAAAGCAAGATAAGACAATAAAATGAGCCCTTGTGTCCACAATCAAGTGTCTTCATTTTATCAAACTCTGGCCAAGCTTGTCTAATCTAAACTGTCCACTTCCACTCCATCATTTTAGAAGTGGTTATCAGACATTCTGTCATTTTATCTACGAACATTTCAGAGCATATCTCCAAAAGATAAGGACTCTTTTTTAAGCATAGCCATAAAAGCATTATCACTCATAAAAATGCAACAATAGTTCCTTAACATAAATAGATTTCTGGGCTGGGGATTTAGCTCAATGGTTCCACTGCCTGCCTCACAAGCACAAGGTCCTGAGTTTGATCCCCAGTATCAAATATAGATAGATAGATAGATAGATAGATAGATAGATAGATAGATAGATAGATTTCTTACATGTACATAAATTACTCTTGGCCTTCAAACTGCAGCATACTACCACAATTAGGTAAATACTGTTTCTCTGATCTATTCATTCAACAAACACTTGCCGAGCATTCATATGGACATCCCATATGTTTGGTTTGCATGGAGGATGAGGGAGAAGACCCAGATTCTGACTTTTTGAGAGGCAATGGACAATAGAAGAAAAAGAAAGCATTCTGGAAGAAGAGGCTGTGTAAAGAGCGCAGCCCACACCTTATTATGACCAACTATAGAAACGATCCCTGAAAGAATGGCCTTCGCGCCTTATTGAATGTTTAAGCATAAGCACAATTCTTCTCTCTCGAGGGTTAGATTATCTGCAAAATGGGATATTGATGGCTATCTGACAGTTAGTAGGAGAACTAGTGAGATTAGATTTTTTAAAAAGAGAGATTAGTTAAATAATAGCTGTCCATATCAGCAGGAACATGGGTCCCAGGACACCACCCCACCCCAGGATACCAAAGTCTGCAGGTGCTTGGGTGCCACACAAAAAGCGGCACAGGGCAGGATTTGCAAAGAAGCTACACACATCCTGCCCTGCCCTTTAACTTAGCTCTGGATTATTTATAATACCTAAACAATGTAATAATGACAAAGGAGAAAAGTCTGTGCATGTTCTACATGGATGCAACTTTTAAATAATATTTTCCACCCTCCCTTGGTTCAATCCACAGATAAGAACCCCTGAGCACAGAGCACCAAGGGCAGGACATACATGAAGCTACAGACCTGACATAAAGCCACACACAAAATGGCCCCTCTTTTTCTCAGAGATATTTGTAAGCGGTTAGTGACTAATATTTGTTCAACCTGTCTTATTATCTATTAACTAATTGATCTTAAGCATACTTTAAATCTTATTATTTTCTAAGTTGTACAAATAATGCTTTAAAAAGGAAGAAGCACTAGGGTGTAGCCGTTGTAGAACTTTTGCCTGGGTTTAATCCCCAGAACCAAAGACAAGAGGGGGGAGGCACTGAAGACTGGATATCCAATAATTGGTTGAGTATGGTGGTGCACACGTATAATCTCAGCACTCTAGGAGGCTGAGGCAGGAGGATCACAAGTTTGAGTCCAGCCTGAATATCTTAGCAACTTAGCAAGATCCTGTCTCAACTTTAAAAATTTTTTAAAAGGCTGAAGATGTAGCTCAGTGTGGAGGCCCTGGGTTCAATTTCTAGTACTGCAAGCCAAAGTTCAATGGCCATAGATTCCTAAGAAATACCAGAATTTGTTAAGTACTCAGATTCAACAAGTCATACATCATGAATAAATGAACAAATGAGTACACAAGGCATGTTGGAGGATCTTTTTTTAAAAAAGAAAAGTTCTTGTCCATGTGGAACAGCTAAATGTAAAAAGACCAAAAACATAAGTAACTTGCTTTTCAGCTTTTCCCTGTGCCCATGTTTGATGCCTGTCTCTATTATTAAGGGGGACACTTCTATTCTGTGTAGGTGAAAAAGATGAGCTATTGTTCTATGATTAAACTCTAGCATATTTGCCCAACTAGCTTTTGCTATTTATTTATTTAAGTTTCTTGAGACTGAGTCTCCTACGTAGTTCAGGCTGGCCTTAAACTCACAGTGATCCTCCTGCCTCAGCCTCCCCAGTGCTGGAATTACAGGGATGCACCTCCATGCCCAGTGCTGTTGCCTCTAATGAGGATGAAATCTTCGTTTATAATCCAGCATTCATTGTTAATAAATTGTTAATTGTTAATAAACTTATACACTTATTAAATGTTAATAAACTTATTAGCAGCACTAATTGTTAATAAACTTTTTGCCATTTACAGTTCAGACATTTTATGAGACTCACTACAACTCTCTGAGGTCAGCCCCTGCTATTATCCTCACTTGATAGATGAAGAAACCAAGGCACTGAAAGTTTAACTAAATTCATTGCAAGGAGGAAGGCAAGGAGGAGGAGAAAGGTGTCCAGAACCCATGGCCCTTGGTAGACCCTGCTAAGCTGAGCACCAAAGACACCAGGCGCCTTATCATACATAGTGTGACTTGGCATCCTGGCACAGCTCGAAGCCTGTGCAGCTGCAGCTCGCTCTGGCCACACCTCTCCTGCTGGCTTGGAGGAGCAGGCTCCATATGCATCTTTACAGCCTCCATTGCTAAGGCATGCCAGTAGATAACAGGTCCGTGTGGGTGGAGGTTGGTTGAATGACTGGAACACAGTGCCGCGTATGTGAGGAGAACTGCTGTCCTGTCCTGGAACAGGTTGATCTGCTGACTGTGCTAATAAGAGCCCCAGCACATGTCCTCCGTCCCATTCTCCGTGGAAGCTTGGATCCCATCCATGCTCTCCCGCCTTCTCGGGAAGTGTTCACACCTCTTCTCTCTTCCTTAGGGCCCGCTGCATCCCTTCTGGATCCTTACCATCAGAGTTACATGCCCAAGTCTTTCATCTCTTCATACCATCTAGACTTAGAGACTTAAAAGAGACTGCACTTCAGCTCCACGCCTTCTCCAGGCACCGGACATTGCCCTCTTCCCTTTCCTGACCTGTGCCTCCGTTTCCTGCCTTCCCACTCCTCCTTGGATCTGTTCCCGTCCAGCTTCCTCTCCACCCCTCCACTGGAGGTGGCTCTGGGTACTGCCACCTCTGTGAGTCGCCCACCTCACAAAACCCCTTGGGTGTGGCTTCTCACTCATCTCTCCTGACCACTCTGCACAGGGTGCCCTTCTCCGCCATTTTCCCCTGTCTGCCGCCATCTTGCCGATGCTCCTTGCCAGGTTCCCACCTGCCCTGGGGACCGAATGGTAAGATTCTGCATGGCTCAGCCACTGACCTCTTCTCTTCCTGTACTCTTTCCCCCAAGCAGTCTCACCATGCCTGTACTTTGTTTGCTAGATGCAAGTCAGTGAGTCTCCAGTGTAATCTCCGCCACAGGTCTCTTCTGAGTTCTGGACCAATACAGCAAATTATACCCTGCAACCTTCTTCTTTCCAAGATGGTCCTCAAAATGCCAGATTCTCCTCCCAACACATGATCCTATTCCAGGTTTCTGGGAATCGCAAAAAATTATCCATCCACTTGCTGAAACCAGCAACCCAGGAATGATCTTTGTCCGCTTTCCGCTCTTCCAGCCATGCCCAGTCTTTCACCAAGCCCCATCAGTGTCACCTCCCGAAAGTCTCCCCGGTGTGCCTGCATCCCCGCACCTCCCTCCACTAGACTATTCTCATCCCACACACTCTTGCCCATCCCACCCCCCGTTTATTCTCCACGCTGAAAATCACAACCTTATCTTGCAACATGGTACCCCCTTCTAGAAGCCTCCTAGACACCCTTCAGCACCTTCCCACTGCTCTGAGGCTACAGAGGCCAGTCTTCAGCAGAATCCAGCTTCTGCATCCACCTGTAGCTGCCTCTGCATCACTCCTCACCTTCCCTTCCTCTATCCCATCTTCCCCTAACCCTAGCATTTTACCTATGATGTTTCCCCTTCCAAATGCCTTTCCTAACTATCACTGACCTTCAACTAATAAATATATTCGATCTAATCACAGCTCACATACTGCCCCACAGAAGCTTGTGATGTTATCTCCCAGGCTGATCAAGTCATCCCTTTGTTCTATGTGACATGGAATTTTTCCAAAGGAATAGAACCTACATGGTATTCCATTTCCATGACATGCCAGGATACTGAGCTGATTCCATTAAGATTTTACTTTTCTATGAATGGAACTGGAATGACAAATATAGCCAGAGGAGGCTTTAAAGACTCTTCAACTCAGTGGCATCCAACCTGGTTTCTACAGTGATGTAGTGACCAACCCATGGAGGAAGAGACCTGAAGGCAGAACTCTTGGTTCTTTAAGTCCTGCCTCACCTCTGTTTTCATCAAAAAAATTCGCTTTTATGAATCGTGATTCCAGCTGGGCATGGTGGCACATGCTTGTGATGCCAGCACTCAGGAGGCTGAGACAGGAGGACCATCTAATCACTCACACAGTGAGTCCAAGGCCAGCCGGAACTACATAGACCCTGTCTCAAAAACAAAAAAAATGATTCCATTTTCCAGAGGAAATTGTTTAGCTGCTAAAAGGGGTTTGAGATAGATTAGTTAAGCCTAGCAAGTTTATGATCTCCATTGGGAGACCAAGCCCTGCACTCAGAAAGAGATTTGTACCAAATCTCAAAGCTAATTAATTCCAGAGTCAGGACAACACCCCCGAGAACCTGTGCAAAGTGCTCTGCTTGCAACCTGAAAAGAAACCAGCAGCAGGACTCTTTGCTAGAGGTGAGAAAAGGCACGAGCTGCTCCTAAGAAGGGCAGCAAGTAGGCTGAGGAGCAGGCGTGTGACACACTGTGAACTAAGAGACAGATGTGAACAATTCTAGAGATGATATATGAACCTAATCTTACTTTCCTGGCTCCCATTTCCAAGATTACAAAACCCCAAGCTAATTTTCTTTTCACCCTCTGCTGATACCAAGATGTGCACATCTCAGCACCTCGCCTCATCTTCGAAAGTACCTTAAATTCTCTGACAAACAACCTAACAGCTTCACAGCCTGTCTTTGTCCTTTGTACTCTCTCTGTATCCTGGATCTAAAGAAGGGAGAGGAATTGAGACCCGCTGTGATAAGTCTGTCACTGGTTGGCTCAGATGGCTGGGGCCCTGGTGAAGAAGCCCAGGTCCCGAGCAGGACCTGGCAGGGGCTCCTTGCCGAAGCTGGCACTCCTTGACCCCTGGCTGACAGACAGCGGTCGGCCATCGACTGCCGAGTTGACCTCCTGGGCCTTGGGGTCAGCTCAGCACCCGTCATAGCTGCTGTCTTCTCTCACAACATTCCCGTCTGACTTCTCATAGGTTTTAGTAACCATAGCATTCACTTTACATTCATCTGAAGATACTTTGCCCTGTTAATTTAATAGAATAGATGGTTTTCCCAATTCAATTAGAAATCTCGGGCCGGGGATTTAGCTCAGTGGTTTCGCCAGCTGCTGCGCAAGTGCAAGGACCTGAGTTTGATCCCCGGTACCAAAAAAACAAAACAAACAAAAGAAATCTTACTTCCTCTCCCCAATAGGTCCCAGACACAAGAGATACACTCTCAGTAAATGCTTCTTTTGGGAGCACGAGGGGATGAGATAAGTCCTGCTATGTAGTTCAAGCTGGCCTCAAACTCCAGATAACCCTCCTGCCTCACCCTCCAGTGTGCTAGAATTACAGGCACACACCACCACACTTGGGATAGGTTTCTTGATAATAATAATAGTGGTGATGGCAATGACTAGAGATGAACCAAAGAAATTCTTCCTTCATCCTCTCCTGGGGAAAAAAAACGCTACTCAATATAGATACCCTTTTACTGAAAGTATTTCTTATTAGGAGAGCAGAATGGGTAAGAATTACTGAGGACAGACATCTGTGGTTGCTTGTAGTACATGCACTTTGGGAAGGGCAGTGAGGATTGAACCCAGCAGTGCTCTGCCCCAGCTACATCCCCAACTGTCTGTATTTTTTATTTTGAGACAAAGCCTTGCTAAATTGCTCAGGTAGGACTCAAACTCGCAGTCCTCCTGCCTCAGCCTCTGGGATTACAGGTGTGCACTCTGATTTCAGGGGTTACAGACCACCACACCCAGCTTTGTTACACATTTTTTTGTGTGACAGCTACTCTTATGTTCTCCATTTTATGGGGAAAATATTGAGACACAGGAGAATTAGGCAAGATTCCCATGATTCCACAGAGATCCTAAAATCTGTGGAGAAATAAATCTCTTCGTATTGGTACGGACCAGTAAGAAAAGACCAAACATCACTAAGTACACATCCTTTCTTTGAAAGTCAAATAATAATGGGGAAGTAAGTCCCAACCTGGGAAGTGCATATAAAATGAAGTATATCATTACTGGGATCAAACGATGTACAGAGCCATACCAAACATTGCCACATCTAAGATCCATGTAGATTTAACATCTGAAGCCAGATATAGTAGCACACATCTATAACCTTAGCACTCAGAAGGAGGCTGAGGTAGGAGGATCGCTATGAGTTTGAGGCCAGCCTGGGCCACACAGTGAGTGCAAAGCTAGCTGGAACTGCCACACCAGCTTGAACTGTCTCAAAGCAACAATAAAAAAATTATCTGTAAATATACTAAAGTGCCAAAATGAAATACTTTGGATAAGCCTTTTGCTTTTAATCATTCCCTAAGAATTGTTTTTCTTGTAAATGGCGTGCAAGCCTCTGTTCCTCCCCCACCCCCAAACCCCAAACCATACTGGGGATTCAATCCCAGGGCCTTCACACAGAGCTATGTCTCTGGCGCTTTTTAGTTTTTACTTTGAGCCAGGGTCTGACTGAGTCTCTAAATTGCCCAGTCTGGGCTTGAACCTGTAATCCTCCCGCCTCAGCATCCCAGCATGACAGGTATGCACCACCACGCCCAGCCCTGCTCCTGTTAATGTCATTGCATTGCTCTGAGCTTTTCCTCCTTATGTAAGAATCCCATCTCAAATTGTAGAAGATCTGTGAGACTGGCTGTGAGCAGGGAGAGAGATCATTAATACAGGAGTCCAATCTCACTGAGGAATTTATGAGCCAATATTCTTTGTGTGGTGAGGACTTCATTTATCCCTGCTCCATTGGCCTCTCCTTGCTTCAGAAACCAGGGTGCCCACAGGACTATGCCAAGCAGGTCCTCCCTTACCAACAAGGGCCAAAGTCATGTTTCCCTCACTTTGCTTTTGTCCTGAATTCTCCATCAACCTCTGGGCTTCAAGATCCAGCAGGTTCACAGAGACGGCTCGGCATGAGCCACTTGACACTTGCGGTTTAAGAGCGCAGGAAAGAAATGGAGATATCTGCTATCACTCACTCATTCATTCAGTGGATTTTATTAAATGCCGCTGCATAGCAGTATGGAAAGGAATTCACACAGAGGTTTGGATTCAACATCGGCTTTCTTATTCTGTGCCTGTGTGGCTTCCCTTTGCTTTGAGTTTTTTTGCCTGTAAAATAGCAATTAATAATAAAACTGACCTCACAGGTCATTCTGGATATAAAATGATGAATAAAACATGGTCCCTAAAATAGACACATCATCTAGACAAAAAATTAACAATGAAATTCTAGAACTGAACCAAGCTATTGAACAAATGGACTTAATAGATGTTTACAGAGTGTTTCACCCCACAAAATCAGAATACACATTCTTTTCAGCTGCACATGGGTCATTCTCCAAAATACACCACATGCTAGCTCATAGGACATGTCTAAGTAAATGTAAAAGAATTGAAGCTACCCCCTGTATATTATCAGACCATAGTGCAATAAAATTGGAGATCAATAGCATGAGAGACCGCAAAACCCCCACAAACACATGGAAATTGAATGACACCCTCCTGAACAACCAATGGCTCACAGAGGAAATTAAAGAAGAAATTAGACAGTTTCTACAATAATAATGCCAGTACAATGTACAAGAATCTATGGGACACAATGAAGGCAGTTCTATGAGGGAAATTCATAGCAATAGATGCCCATATTAGGAAAACAGAGAGAACTCAAATAAATAGCCTAATGCAGAACCTTAAGCTCCTAGAAAAAGAAGAGCATAACAAACCCAAAGCTCTTACAAAAGAGGAAATTATAAAAATCCGAGCAGAAATCAATGCAATGGAGACTAAGAGAATAATACCAAAAAATCAATGAATCAAAAGAGTTGGTTTTAAAAAAAAAAAAGAAAATCAATAAACCTTTAGCCAACCTTATCAAAAAAAGGAAAGAAAAGGCCCAAATTCATGCAATTAAGAACGAAAAAGGTGAAGTCACAACAGACCCAGCAAAAATACAGAGGATCATCAATACCTACTTCAAGAACCTGTACTCTAATAAAATGGAAAACACAGAAGAAATGGACAGATTCCTAGATACATACACACTGCCAAAGTTAAATGAAGAAGATACAGAAATTCTAAACACCCCAATTACAATGAGTGAAATTGAAGATGTAATAAAAAATTTACCAACAAAGAAAAGGCCAGATCCTGATGCCTTCACTGCTAAATTCTACTAGACATTTAAATAAGAACTATTGCCATTACTTTTAAACTCATCAAGGAAATTGAAAGGGAAGCAATACTTCCAAATTCATTCCTGGAAGCAAGTGTCACTTTGACTCCAAAACCAAGGAAAGACCCAACCCAAAAAGAGAATGACAGGGCAGTCTCCCTAATGAACATTGATGCAGAAAACCTCAACAAGATACTGGCAAACAGAATACAGAGGGCCATCAAAAAGATCATACACACTGACCAAGTCAGATTTATCCCAGGGATGCAAGGATGGTACAATATATGTAGATCAATAAATGTAATACACTATATTAACAGAGCCAAGGACAAAAACCATATGATCATCTCTATAGATGCAGAAAAAGCATTCAACAAAATCCAACACCCATTCATGAGAAAATTGGAATAGAAGGTCTTTATCTCAACCTGATTAAGGCTACCTATGAAAAACCAACAGCCAATATCATACCAAGTGGTCAAAAACTGAAATCCTTCACACAAAAATCAGGAACAAGACAAGCATGCCCACTATCACCACTTCTGTTCAATACAGTTCTAGAAACATTAGCCACAGCAATTAGAAAAGAGAAAGAAATAAAAGGAATAAAGATAGGAAAAGAAGAAGTTAAACTATCATTACTTGCTGATGATATGATACTTTAAATAGAAGACCCAAAAAACTCCACCAAAAGACTTCTAGACTTAATTGACAGATTCAGTAGAGTAGCTGGATACAAGTTCAACACTCAAAAAACAATAGCTTTCTCATACACAAATAATAGACTCACTGAGAGAGAAATTAGGGAAACAATTCCTTTTACAATAGCATCCAAAAAAAGGAAATATCTAGGAATCAATCTAAGAAAGGAAGCAAAAGACCTCTACACTGAAAACTACAGCACTCTGAAAAAAGAGATCGAAGAGGATATCAGAAAATGGAAAGGCATCCCTTGCTCCTGGGTAGGAAGAACCAATATAGTGAAAATGGCCATACTTCCAAAACTGCTATAGAGATTTAATGCAAGACCAATTGAAATTCCAACAATATATTTCACAGAACTAGAGAAAATAATCCATAAATTCATTTGGAACCAGAAGAGACCTAGAATACCAAAAGCAATTCTAGGCAACAGAGACATGGCAGGGAGTATCACAACCCCCAACTTGAAACTATACTACAAAGCTACTGTGATAAAAACAGCATGATACTGGCAAAGAAACAGACCTGAGGATCCTTGGAATAGATTAGATGATGCAGAAACAACTCCAGACATACTCAGCCACTTCATTTTTGACAAAGGAGCCAACCACTATCATTGGAGGAAAGATAGCCTATTTAACAAATGGTGTTGGAAAAACTGGATTTAACCTGCCAAAGATTAAAACTAGACCCATATCTATTACCATCCACTAAACTAAGGTCAAAGTAGATTAAAGATCTAAATATTAAAACAGAAACATTAAACTTGCTGGAAGATAAGTTAGGTAGAACTCTTGAAGACATTGGCATAGGAAAAGACTTTATGAACAAAATCTCAGTTGCCCGTGAGCTAGCACAAAGAATCAACAACTAGGATCTCATATTATTAAAAAGCTTCTGCACTGCAAGAGAAACTACCAACAGAGCTAAGAGACAACCTACAATGTGGGAAAAGATTTTAGCATCTGTAACTCAAAGGACTACTATCTAGAATATATAAAAAACTGGAAAAAATCAGACCCCCCAAATTCAAAGACCCAATTCAAAAATGGGCATCTGAAATGAATAGACATTTCTCAGACAAAAAAGTAAAAGCAGCAAATAAACATATGAAAAAATGTTCAACATCACTGGTCACTTGAGAGACGCAGATGAAAACAACACTGAGATTCCACCTCACCCCAGAAAGAATGGCTGCTATCAAGAAATCAACCAATAACAAATGCTGGTGGGGCTGTGAGGAGAAAGGAACCCTTCTCCATTGTTGGTGGGAGTGCAGACTGGTGCAACCACTATGGAAATCAGTATGGAGATACCTTAAAGAACTAGGACTGGAAGTCCCATTTGACCCCGCTATTCCACTGCTGGGTATCTTCCCAAAAGAATTAAAAGAATCATACCACAGAGTTATATGTGTGCCTATGTTTATAGCAGCACAGTCTGTAATAGCTAAAGCTTGGAAACAGCCCAAGTGCCCATCAGCTGGAAACTGGATAAAGAAGATGTGGTTTTTCCGTAAAATGGAGTACTACTTAGCCATAAAGAATGAGAAGCTAGAGACATTTATAGCTAAATGGATGCATATCAAAGCCATACTCTTAAGTTAAATAAATAGAACACACATGTGTAAATACCAAATAGTTTCTCTAGTGTGAGAAACTGGAAGTGTAAATAAGGATTAAAATTATTAAAATGAATAACTGATAATTTGAAATAGGAAGAAAAGGTCCAAAGGGGTAGGGGAAGTGGGACAGGAAGGGGAAAGGAAAGAAGGGAAAGGAAAATTTATGAGAAAAGAAAAAAATGGAAACAACGTCTGTGTAAATAGGGAAGGGTGGAAGGGGTGAAGGGCACACAGGTAATGGGGAAAAAATAAGAACCAAGATACATCATGTACAGGTACATGTACCCAATGATAAATGTAAATGTACTGTATACCTAAAATGTACCAATAAAAGAATTTAACCAAAAAAAACCATGGTCCCTAACTTGGAAGAGATCACAAAAACACCATGGTGACACCTCGCTCACAGCCAGACTTAACAAATAAACTGCTCAATACTTGCCACGCTAGAACACGGGGTTGCTGTTGTGGCTATGAAATTAAGGGAGTGGAAGCACACCACATAAGACATTAAATAGACAAGGGCAGTGCAGACAAGGAATTACACAGGTGGAAGGTAATCCAACAGGCATGCCCCAAGGCCCCGCGCCATGTTTGTGAGGATACAGCACAGGTTTTGAAACCAGAATTTTGGGTGCTGATCCTAGTTCTGACACTTTCTAGCGGTCCCACTTGGTGCCTGTGATAACCCTGTTTAGTCTTTAGATCATTTATTGGATGGGAATAATGATGACCGCAACCTGATTGTTGTGTGGATTAAACAATCTGAAAATGACTTGAAATGTACTGCGCTCTACATGAAGGGTTTACATTTCTTTCATTCTTCATTATCTGAGATTCTTCTGCTAGCTGTCGAGGGAGGGGTGAGGGACAGATGAGCTCCAGTCAATGAATTCCATCCCTCTCCCTTCTGGGAATTCTGACAAATCTAAGAAAATAGAAGGGCAAGAATGGCACCAAAATAGGCCCAAGTCTGCTGTAATCTTCACCGGATTCAAAGAGAAGAGCCTACTGCAGTGGGCAAGGAGCCCTAATCTAAATCCACCCAGAAAACACAACAAAAAGATCTTGCAGTCCGTGCAGGCAGCTGGGGATAGATGGAGCCAGACATTGCACACATCTTGTTTTTAATGGTATGGGGGTTGGACCCAGGGGTGCACTGAGCTATACCCCCAGCTTTTTTATTATTTTATTTGGGGGCAGGTTTGCCCAGGCTGGCCTTGAAGTGTAGGCTTGTGCCACGGTGCCCAGCTACACACACATCCGCTCACTATAGCAACCTTTGTGTCACCCATTCACTCACTCACTCGAAGATGAAAACCAGCTACCACCTCGATGCCTAGAATTGCCATCTCCAGGTGATGCAAAACTGTACCAGTCAGAAATGCTCAGGAACCATAAGCGATGCCTAATGAGAGGTCTCCTGACCTGGAAATCCCAGAACATCACCTCCTCTTCTTCATTCTTTATCCACTGTGCTCTCACAGCAGACAGAGGAGAGAGGTAGATGGTGGGTGATCGGGGAGAGGGTGGTGGCAGCAATCTGTCCTGGCCACCCTTGACTTCCTGCTCTGTGTCACTGTGCCTCAAGACGGGACTTTCCTCAGTGGTGTGCTAACCTACATTTTCTAAACCATTAGGTGCTTTGCAGCAGAAACCAGCCCAAACAGAAGAAAATGTTCAGCACAACTCAGTGAAGGCAGGATAACTATGGATAGGTATTTTTAATGTGCAAAGGTGGAAACCTTTTAGCAAGCCTGAATACTATGGTACCAAATAGCACATAGAATTAGGTTGCCAGAGAAATGTTGGAGGCTACACAACAAGAACACCACATCTGAAAGAATAATGAGGATTACATAACCAGCGGATAAGCAGCCCCACCCACAGATTGCATGGAAATGTGAATGCTCAGCTCTTGGCCATGGTAAGAAGTAAAAGGGAAAAAGAGAACCTCGAAATATTACTCTCAACTGTTGCATAAAACTGCAATTGGTTTGATGTGCGTGTCTATTTTGCTTCTTCTAATTGCTAGCTCTTCCATTGAAAGATCTTTTTTTTTTCATTCACAAATCAGAGTGTTTCATAAAAATCTTTAAGCAAGTTTTGTCCAATTGGAGACCTAATCCACAGTCTGTGGAAACTCTGTATGTGTATGTGTGTCTGTGTGTGTGTGTATGTGTGTTGAGATCAACTCCAGATCCTCACTCATGCTAAACATGTGCTCTGCCACCAACCTTCTAGCCTGGAAACAACATCTTAAAAGGGACAAATCCACAGTCCCCCTCACTCAATTGTGGCACAGTTTCACAATGCAAAGTTCTTCGATCATCTAACTTGAATCTACCTTGCTTATGCATAAAGGAGGGACTTCTGGAGAAGAAGTGGGCACTACAAGCCTGAACCCCTTAAAGCAGTGCTCCCAGATCTGACCTTCTCGGAGTCTCAAAGACTTGAAAGGATGATGATACTAATAGTTGAAAATGTACTATTCAAACCTGAAAAGTTCCAAACGCATACTACTAGCATAGTAAGGCTGGATATGGTGGTGAACACCTGTAATCAAAGCACTGGGGAATCTGAGGCAGGAGGATCGCTGCAAGTTCAAGGCCAGCATGGGCTACACTGTGAGTTCAAGGCCCGTCTGAACTATATAGCAAGACCCTGCCTCAAAAAACCACAATAGCAAATCAACATTTTTTTATTCTTTGTAAATTACTGATCAATTTCCTTTTGCAGAGGATTCTCTCATTTCACGCACCCATTCCTAAAATGCACACAAATAGTTCACCTCTATTGGACACACACATTCCCAGGCTAAATTAAGGACTTCAACCATGGTGGCACACTCCTGTAATCCCAACACTCTGGGGATAAGGCGAGAGGATTGCAAATTTGACCCCAGCCTAGCCAACTTAGTGAGACCCTGTCCAAAAAAGTAAAAAAAGAAAAAAGGACCCTGCTAGATCCTGCCTTCCAACTGGGGGATGCTCAGTTGTTTGAACTTCTCTGTGATTCCACCCTTTAAATGCACCAGGTAGATGTGGGGAGAAGTTGGCCCACGGTCATCTCAGAGCTAAAAGAAATTTAGACGTCATCTACTGTGATGCCTGGATTTTGCAGCAATGAAGAAGCAAGGCCCGGAAAGGGAGGTTGGCAGCCCAGAAAGACAGGTAGTGGCCCCGCCAGCGCCGAGCCTGAGCCTCTCCTCTCTGCTCTGCATGTACCTGCCCTGGGGTTTCGCAAACCTGCTCCCTGACCTGCACACTGAAAACTGGACTCCATGGCAGAAGCCCTTGCTTGCCAAAAAGGATGCAGAAGCCAACTATTCATGCCCGGTTGCTTTATTCCAAGCGCAAAGGTGAATGATTTCCATTCGTCACAGTTCCAGAAGACTAAAGAGAACATCAAGAAATTTCTCCAATTTCCCAGCTGCTGCATCTTCTCTACACAGATCAACTAGGTACTAGCTGATCTCCTCAGGGATGCCCCAGAGGGTATGAACTTGGCCGGAAAGGAAGGCACTGAAGGCAAAATCTACATGAGGAGAGCAGGCTATGGTGACTTTCGACATAAACATCCTCAGAGCTGCAATTCCCTCTGCATGTGGCAACAGAGTTCAGCATTGAAACTTTCTTTTCTTTTCACCTTGTATTTTTATTTTATATCTAGTACTTGATAAGAAAGTTTATTCTCTTGTAGTCATGGGGGGGTTAATTTGGTGATGTTTATTATTTTTTAATTTAAATATATTCTTGCCGGGGATTTAGCTTAGTGGTTCCGCTGCCTGCATCGCAAGCGCAATGTCCCAAGATCGATCCCCAGTACCAAAAAATAAATAAAAAATAAATATATTCTTAACTGATACAGAAGCTCATAAAAGTTGTACGAATTTAAGGGAAATGATGTGATGTTTTGATATATGTACACATTGTAAAATGTTTGATCCTGTTAAACATATGTCCTCCAACGTTTATTATGTTTATGGTGCAACATTCCAATTCCTTTCTTCTGGCTTTTTGAAATCTGCAGTACATGGTCTACAGTCTGTCTACAGTCACCCTGCCCAGGATCTTTTTGTTCCTATCTATTACTTAACACCAACTGATCAATCTCCCCCTGAGGACATTTAAATTATACTTTGTTCTTGAAAATGAGTGTCTTTATTTTTAGCTATTGATTTCCAAACTCTGTGAACTTTCCTTCCCAGGCATTTCTCTGGACCCCTCTGCAGCCTCAGGACTCTTCCCTCTGCTCCAAGGAAGGTCACATTTCAGCAGCTCTCCTGCCCTCCTGGTCCTCCTGGTGCCTGACCCCCAGGAAATAAAGGAGCATGTGGCCTTGAGATGGCCATTATGTAGCTCCACTCACCAGAAACTCTGTCGCCAGGTGGCAAGGATACAGGATGACAAGAAAACAATCCCATCTTTCATTTCTCAGCTTCTGTCACACACACCCCTTCTACCTGAAAACAGACCAGAAAAATCTGGGGAGAAAAGGTTTGAGAGCCTGTGCACCAAAGACAAGGAATCACAGAATCCAACTATTGGTGGCCTGGAGAAAAGGGTCCTAGAGAAAGAAAATAAATTATATTCACCAAGCAAGTTGTTGGTCTTAACTGTTTAGGGCTGTTCCCCCTTAATATTTACATTTTCTCTAAGCCTGGCCAAGCCTTTGAAAAAAAACCTGTCATTTCTATTCAATTAACTGCTTCCCTCTCTGACTTTAAATCAAGGGCAGTGTCTGTGCGATTTAATTACTTTCCAAGTAGCCTGTGTGGTGAAGCAGCCGCCACTAAAGCACAAGAGCCATATGGCGCTTCATTAGGTAAGAATTCGATATAATTTAAGGATATTCTCCCAACAGACAGTGTAACAGGGCTGCTCCCACACACTCTTTTTCTAGCCATTTGACATATTATATGCTCCTAGGTCAAGATTTTAGCTGAACAATTTAAAGTAATTAAAATAGGGGAAGAGCGCCACTCACCTATGGAAGGTGTATGGAGGAAAATATTGGAAGGATTTGCTGTTCGGATACATGTCAGAAGTGACCTTCTTCTTTAGAGATGGGCTTATTTTTACAATTTACATGCACAAGATTTTCCAGATCTTACCACATTAATCACTGTATTAATATTAGCACATTTAACACCAAACAGAAAAATTAAGACAAAATTACAAAGTTGTAGGTCAAATTTTGCAGAAATATAATGTGGCCTGGGCATCCACGCTGATTCTAAATGTGACAGCACCGACAATGAGCTGTGGGACACAGAAAGTTGCTTTACTTCACTGCATCTAGGAAAGAGAGCTCCCCATTAAATTGACACCAGGACTCTCTGACACTCATCAAGGCTATCAGGTAACAGCATGGTCCCCACCACCTGCCAGGAGCAACTCGATGTAGCGGAACCCCATTCCCACCAAGGAGAACAAACATGAGGGCGGCTTCAAGCAACAGCGTAAACCTCAAGTGTCAGCAGAGATTAATAAATGGCATCATTCGATCCCCGGTACCAAAAAGTAAATAAATAGCATCAGATAGTCCAAAAAAATTCTGGCAGAAGCCCAGGGATTTAGTTCAGTGGCACCGCACCTGCCTCGAAAGCACAAGATCCTGAGTTTGATCCCTGGTACCACAAAAAAAAAAAAAAAATTCTGGCTGAAAGGAGAAATAGAGTGTTTATGCATATGGAATCTCACATTCAGCATGCTACTTTACATAGCAGAATCTGGAGTTCAGTATTCTTTGTGACTTGAAAAACATTTTCAATTACGAGTAATGTACACTGCATCCAAACTATCCATAGTGGGACATAGACACCTCAGATAGTTTGTCTACATTAGGTAACCACTTAAGATGGTAGATAGCCAGTGAGAATCAAAGAAATGTGCACACTTGTTTAGCAGACTTGTTTCGTAGCCAGAGAAAGGAATCTGTAGTTAATCACAAATTTTCGGACAGAGTTCAAATCACTCATTAGGTCTTTTGGGTCCCTTCAAACACATTCGTTCACAAATGATGATGATGTATCTTGTGAACTCAACACCGAAAGATCCTCCACCCAAGTATGAAATTCTATATGAGATTATATGCTCTTCTGATTTAGATGAAATGTTTGAATTTTAAAATGCAGGCATGCTCTGTGTGATTAATGTATATATTTAATGTAAATGATTCAAGATCACCTCAGTCCATCCATTCTTGGTCCTCCCAGGTCTTGAATTCTGTATTTTAGCTTTTTTTTCTATGTTCATATATGATTGGATTGGATTGAAGTCAAAGATCAAGTAAACGATGTCAAAGCCCATTCTCTATGTGGCTCTGTCCTTAGCTAACTTTAGTCTATGTTTAACTTGCATGAATGAAAAAGTAAGGGTATGAGGTAGAGGAAAATCTTTATAAGATAGATCTGTCTATATGCTTCCCTCCCACTAAACCAGCAACTAACTTATCACACATAAATATTTATCTTATATCCAAACACTTTCTAGGAAAAATATCCTACAACCTACTCCTCCAGTTTTAAACAATTTTGATGATATGATATAAATTAGCAGAGTCTTTTCACAATTGTTTTGCCTGAATAGTAGGAATTTCTATCTATGTCTTTGCTCTAAATTCATCACACATTTTTAAGCTTTGTCAACCAAATATAGATTTTTCTCTTTGTTTAAACGCATTAACCAAATACCAGTTAAAACATCACCAAATCAAATGGTCAAAAGAGGATCTGTCCAGCACCACTCTGGGCGCTATCATGTTTTGGTCACATCCAAGGAAACGAATTGAATTTTTGAGAACATAACATCATAATTATATTCACCTGTGACAAAGAGTGAAGGAGTTTAGCAGGGAAAAAGTATAAAACTCAGCGTAGTGTCACATGCCTGTAATCCCAGCACTCTGGGAGGCTGAGGCAGGAGGGTTACAAGTTTGAGCCTAGTCTGGGCAACTTAATGAGACCCTGTCTCAAAGTAAAAAACAGCTGGGAATGTAGCCCACTGTAAAAGTCGTGGGTTCAATCTTCAGTATTAAAAGAAAAAGACAAAGGATAGGGCCAGGGATTTAGCTCAGTGGTTCCGCCGCCTGCCCCACAAGCTCAAGGATTTGAGTTGGATCCCCAGCACAAAAAAAAAGACAAAGGATAAATGTTTGTGAGAAAAGAACACACACTATGAATTCATCCCGTGGAATCCTTTTGTATATTCGATATGCCTGTATGTTTTTGGAGTTCTTACTTGTAGTCTTTTCAGTTAATAATTCCCAGCTATGTATTCTAAGCTGGAGAATTAGTTACTTTGGAATGAAGACATCTCCTTCACTGATTAGTGAATAGACATAAAGAATAAGGACAAATCTAAGATCTTATCTTTAATTAATTTTATTGGTACACTTTAGATATAATGAGATCACGTTCAGCGTAGGTAATTTGTACCTGTACATAATATACCTTGATTCTTCTTTCTTCCCCAATTCTCTTCCCCTCCTCTTCTCCTCCTTATTTAAAAAAGCTTTGTTTCCATTTGTTCTTCTATTCCTTTTTTTCCCTTCCTTTCTTTCTCCCTCCACCCTCCCTTATTCCCCTTCCATTTAAACATTTTCTTCCTATTTCATGATATCTATTACACATTTTGGTCCTTATTTACACTTTCATTTCTCACACCAGGGAAACGATGTGATATTTAAACATGTGTGTCTGATTTATTTCACTTAAGAGTATGGTCTCAAGGTACATCCATTTTTCTAGAAATGTCTCAAGTTTATCCTTCTTTAAGGCAGAATAGTACTCCATTGTATTAAAAAAAAAAAACCCACATCTTCATTACCCATTCATCCACTGATGAGCATTTGGAGTGTTTCCAAGATTTAGCTATTACAAACTGTGCTGCTAAGATCTTTCTTTAACAGGTATGACTTCATAATAAAAAGAGCTCACTCTTTCTATCATACTTCCCAAATCCTTATACCTTTGTTTTTATTTCCACAATTTTTATAAGATCCAGCTACCAAAGTTAATACTCACAGTTTATTTAGACTGTAGTTTTAGGTAAAATGCAGTAGGAAGAAACAGAACACATCTCCAGCTGCAAAAATGTTAAATTTCTAAATGCATGTTGTCCAGGACATCAGAAAGGTAAGGGAGCAAAGAGAACTAAACGAACTAAACCCAAGATCGAAGAGCCCTTTCAATTAGAGTGGGTGGCCACTGGCTGTGTTCTACCTGGGAATATTTGCTGATCCTGAGTGCAAGATGAGGCTTGAACTTGGCCTAAATACAAGAACTTTACTTTGAGAAAAAATATATATATTATCAAAGCTTTTGGAGATGGTATGAGGCTAGAATGACAATTTGAAAATTTCAATATTCTTAAATGCACACCGCCATTCTCCCTGTGGTTTCCTTTGCTGGGTCAAGGGGTGCCTGGAAGGTCAGGGATCCTCTTTAAGACAGCAGAATGGGAGATACTGTCATGTCACAGCAGTGGGAAGACACAGTCCTTCTCAAGGAGGAGATTAGTATCAAACACACAGCCAGTGTTCTCCTCAAAATATTTTCCAAATATGAAAGAAACATGAGACTAGAAACTAGATAGCAAGACTCAAAACTGCTAAAGGCAGACCCATTCACCTTGTTGTTCTTTTAGGCAAAAATGGGGGAAGCAGAGACCTGCTAGGCTCACAATCAAAAGCCAGAGGGGAACTTCTCCCACTGAAATGTTTAAAACTAGAGATGAACGAAACTTGACTGAAGTCTCATCCCTGATTAAGTCATCAAAGGGTCAGTCTTCTTGGAGCCAAAGTAGTATTAACTTCACTCCCTCGTGACATTTTATACAGTGTCCAACACGAATCAGAAAATTACAAGACATGAGAAGGAAAAATGACCAATAATCAGAGGAGAAAAATAAATAAGGAGGGAAGAAGACAAAGATGAATCATGTGTTAGGCTTAGCAAATAAGGTCCTTAAATATTTGCTGTTACTATTTTAAAGAAAATAAAGGGACCTGGGCACCATAATCCCAGCACTCTGGGAGAAAGAAAGGAAAACAATTAATGAAAATATGAAGCTTTTCAATAAAAACTAAATCTACGAAAAAGCATCAAAAGATGCTCTAGAAATGAAAATAAGAATCTAAAAATAATAATACATTGGTTGGACTTCACATTAGACTAGTAGGTCAGAAGTCAGGATCAGCAAACTCAAAATCAGACTTGAAAACAAACTGTGAAATATTCAAAATGAAGTACATGGAGGAAAAAAATAACAGGAAAAAAATAAATCATACGTGAGCCGTAGCCAAATAGTCTAACAAATATATAATTGCAACTACAGAAGGAAAAATGAGGAAGAAGCAATACTTCAATGAACCACGGCTGAGAATTTTCTAAAATTGATAAAAGAGGTCAATCCATAAGTTCAAACAACTCAGTGAATTTGAAGTAGCATGAATATAAAGAAAGCTACACCTGATTTAATTGCTCTGGAGGAAGACCAGTGTATTTTCAAGCTTTCTTGGCAAATGCAGTCTCTGCTGAGATCTCCTGGGCTGGACAAGGCTTGTTATAGTTTTGGTTAATGTCCCAAACATCCCATGTCAGTGGCACTAGTGAGAGGTCGTGGGGACTTTAAGAGGTGGGTTCTGGTGGCAGGTCCTTAGGCCACTGGGGGTGTGCTCATGAAGGGGATTGTGGGTGCCCCTGCCCCTGTTTCTTCCTCTTTTTCTGTCACTGTCTTGCCATTCTCTGTGATGTGCTGCCATGCTACTGGCCTAAAATCGATAATGACAATTTAGCTGGGCGAGATGGCCCATGCCTGTAATCCCAGCACCTGGGAGGCTGAGGCAGGAGAATCATTGCCAGTTCAAGGCAAGCCTGGGCTACATAGTGAATTCAGGGCCAGCCTGAACTACAAAGGGAGACCCTGCCTCAAAAAACCAAAATAATAATAATAATGCCAAATTATCATGGTCTGGAATCTCCGAAACTGTGAGCCAAAATAAGCCTTTTCTCTTTACAAGTTCATTATCTCAGGTGTTTTGCTACAGTAACAGAAACTTAATATGACACTGCCGTATTAAAAGAGTACTATAACACTTGCTAATTCTTTTTGTTTGGGGGGCATTTTAAAAAGGAAGTTTGGCCCCTTTTTCTTCAAAATGTGCCCTAAAGAAGAGTCAGAGAGTGAGGCATGGTGGCACACACCCATAATCCCAGCTACTCAGGAGGCTGAGGCAGGAAGGTCACAAGTCTAAGGGTAGCCTGGACAACTTAGCACAACTTAGAGCAAACCTCTCTCAAAATTAAAAATAAAAAAAGAAGCCAGGTGTGGTGGTGTACACCCATAATGCTAGCACTCGAGGAGGCTGAGGCAAGAGGATAGCCATGAATTCAAGGTTGGCCTGTGCCACATCATGAGTTCAAGGCCAACCTGAACTACATACCAAGATCTTGTCTCAAAACTTAGATAAATAAATAAATAGGCTGGGAAGGTAGCTCAGTGGTAGAGAGTTTCTGAGTTTGCTCCCCAATACTGCAAGAAAAAAAAAGCCAGGAAACAGATTTATATGTTAATTATTGCCATACCTCAATCGCACAGTTGTATAATCGATGTCTGCTACCTCCTTAATGCACTGGGTATCATGCAAAGACAAATAAAAATGCTACCTGGGGGCCGGGGATTTAGCTCAGTGGTTTCGCCGCCTGCTGCGCAAGCCCAAGGACCCGAATTCGATCCCCAGTACCAAAAAAAAAAAAAAAAAAAAGCTACAGATTCAATTATTTCAAGAAATTTTCCAATTGAAAAAAAAATTAATTAGAGGAGATTGCAGGAAGGAATAAAAAGCTATGCTTTATACAGCACTCCCAGCCTTGCTTCTTCACATACATCAAGAGAGAAGACACAGGGAACCAAAAGGGGGAAGAACTTCATCCCTGCTGAGCATGCTCAGAGCTAAGCTGGCTAAGTCTGGTCCCTAATTCAGTAGCATAACCACGGTGAGGAAAGTCTGTCTAAGCAGTCTGCCTGAGCAGATGGATGACCAGCAAGCAAAAGGCCAATCCTAAGTACGAATTGCCTGTCATCTTAAAGCCAGAGTCTATTTCCAGAGTAAGAATTCGGAATTGAGATTGAAAGAATTACCCTTGTTGAGGCTGAAGCTAAGATTGAAGTAAACCATGACTGATAGCACTTAATGGTACATGAGAAAATCATACTTTTAAGTTTATTTTACGTAATTACTTTATATTCCATGTGCTGCACATGCATGTATTCTAAAGAAGGAACAAAAATTGTAGCATTAAACGTACATGGATCCCAGACCTAGGGCCACCTGGAGAATTTCCAGAAAGCAGGAACACCTGCGTCTTTGGATTCAGTTGGCCAGCTAACTTTGCCATAGGCAACAGCCCACCAGATAATGCACTTACCTAAATGTATAAAAGTAACTAAGATAAATGTCACAATTATTGCCCTTATGAAGGCCAAATTTTCAAATGCAGAGAACAAGTCAGCAAAAGACTAAGAGTTTCCCAGTGTAACCAGGTATCCACTCTCCTCCAAGGAGACCCCAAGAACTCTGAGCCATAGGCTTGGCTGAGTCCACTCGGACCTCCCCATCCGAGGATGCAGCAGTGGGCCCTGTGTTTGTGCAGCCCTGGCTGTAACCTCATACCACTAATCCCCAAGGGAAACCGTTCTGCTCTGTAGCTGCCCACATGTTCTACACAATCTCAACCTAGCTCACCCATTTTTCATGGTACATCAAATCCATATGACAAAACAATTTGCTCTTGATTTGGGGTTTTGTTACATTGCCCTTCCCAAGACTAGTCCATCCATTTTCCCTAAATATTACTTCCACTGATGTGCATAATACATTAAATCAGCCTGCTTTGCTTGTGCTGTGTTTTTGTTATCCTTCCACAACACTTATGATTATTATTGCATTTAATCCTATCCTCAGGGCCACTACTTTACATTTCCTTGTAAAATTCTCAAAGTCTACAGTGTTTCCAGTCTGGGTCAAGCCCTGAGTCTGCTTTGTCCTCTGTACCAATTTTTTTATTCTACCACCACCGAGGCACATCCTGGTTCAAATCATTTATCTGTAGATCACTTCAAAAAAGTCCAAAAACAGGATTTGAGTCCCAATTTTTTTGCTCCTATTTATAGTTTTGGGGTCTTTTTTTCTTTTTTGTCACTCACTACAAAGTGAAAATGAATTTCTTCTAACACATTTCCTTTTTTCTCAGCTTACATAAATCTACTGGCCCCAATCTAGATACTGTCAGATGATTACAAATATAAAAGAAGTTAATGTATTACCTTTGAAAGAAGAAAAATATTTCCTCTTTTTTCCTCTAGGCCTGCCATATTTTTCTAGTGGCTAAAACATATTAGAAGATTCCTCTATAATAGGACCTAATGCAATTAGAAATACCTATTTTATATCTTTATCGTGCTTACCCTTGGTCTGTGCTGAGTGAGTGAAGGCAGGAGTCTCGGGTTACATTCATGCTCCTGCCACTGAATGATATGTGACCGTGAGCCAGATACTTGACCTTCAAGTGACTAGTGTCATCTGATGATGACCTTTGGCCTTTATGTTTATGGGTTGATGGGTTGGGTTTTAAACTATAAAGCCATTAAGAGCTCCTTTATCTGTGCATTATATAAAACTGAGGAATTTTCAGGAGAGAGAACAGGAATTTGGCCTTTTGATTTTAAAAAAAAGAAGGAAATTTAGATTTCTACAAGGCACAGAGCTACACTAGTGTGATCTCTCTGAAGCCCTACAGTGTGTCTTACTATCTCCCTCCAGGATAAGAAAATCAAGAGAAGCAAGATCGTTGCTCCCAAATGGGTGACAATCAGCATGTGGATATTCCTTATTGCCCAGTGTCCATAACAAGCTACAACTCTGTGCAGTATAATTCCCCTGTACCAACTCTAAAATCTGTTGGGTCTATTGCCTTCCCTGAACAAAATTCATATGAACATCTAGTAGCTTCTATAGGAAGGTTCGGGGAGTTGCAATTGCCAGCACAGTTGTGCAGTCCACATATTGCACAAGGCAGCTGAGCCAGGGGACAAGCGTAGGCTGACATCCAGCCCACTCTCTGCTTGCCAGGCCCAGAGCCCTGTCCCTGGCCTGTGTCCATGTGGAAGAACAGGTACCTTTTCCTCCACACAAAGGTGTAGGCTGCACTGTAGCCAAGCGCCCATAGGCCCGAGGACTCCAGAGGTGGCTCCTTAAGCTAAGTCATCCATCCAGGGGAGAATTTTCCTCTGGTACACAGAGAGGTTCACTTCAGGCTAATGGAAGCCAAGGATGACTGCCCAAAGTGTGTGTGCCATGCCTGTGCACATGGCGTGTGCATACAGGTGTGATAGGAGCACTACCCGAGAGCACTACACTGGTCTGACAGTGGAGGCTGGAAGCCCAATGTCAAGTGCCAGCCTCTGTTGCAGCCCTTTTTACATCTCATAGTGTAGCAGTCGACATCACCCAATGGGCAAGTGAGCCAGCTCAGGTCTCTCTTCTCCTGAAGCCACAAATCCCATGGAGGGCCCATCTTTATGACCCATCTGCTCCTAACCAGCTCCCAGAGACCCCACCTCCATATACCCCAAACCCATGAACCTGGGGATTGGGTCTTCAACACGTGACATTTTGGGAGACACATTCAAACTGTAACAACAGGCATCTATGTTTTTCTTTTTGGTGCTGGAGACTGAACTCAGTCCTTTGCACTGAGCCACATTCTCAGCCCTTTTTTTATTTTTTATTTTGAGACAGGGTCTTAGAAAATCACCAAGTTGCACAGGCTGGACTCAAACTTGCAAACATCCTGCCTCAACCTCTCAGAGCACTGGGATTGCAGATATGCACCAGCTACTTTTTCATACAGTAAGTAGTTGTGAGAACCATATGGCGTTACCTTCCTAGAAGGGTCCCACCTCACAGGGAGTATTCAGTAAATATGAACAAAGAAGAGCAGCCACTGACACATCAGAGAATACCACAGGAGCAGTCGTGAGTCCAAAAGCACCCATGCAAAGGTCTGGAGGCTAATGAAAGGATTCCGATGGGAAGCCATTGGAAGATCAAGATTTTTTTTTACTTTTTAATTTTTATTAGTGTTTATAGCACATAGCATTTACATTCCTTTTGTTGACACATGTACATAACACATCTTAATCCCTTTTTCATCCTCTTTCCCTCCACTCCCTCTCCCTTCCCTCCATCTCTTGAGCCCCTCCCATTTAAGAAAGATCTGTCTCCCTACTTCCTACTATCTATCTTTTATTTTGGTCTCTCTTTATTTATATTTAAGGCATCTCATATAAGAGAAACCATGCATTATATAAGCTTGTGTGTCTATTTATCTTACTTAACATTATGGTCTCAATGTGCATCCATTTTCCTACAAATGACTCAAGTTTATCATTATGACAGAGCAGTACTCCATTGTGTACAAATATCACATTTTCTTTATCCACGCATCTGTTGATGGACATATAGGCTGCCTCCAAGATTTAGCTATTATGAGTTATGCTGCTACAAACATGGGTGTGCATGTATCACTGTAATATGAGGTCTTCTGCAAAACTATCTTTCAAAATTGATGGAGAAATAAGATACTTTCATGACAAAGAGCACCTTAGGAACTTCATGAATACCAAACCAGCACTCCAAAGAATTTTACACAATAGCCTAGGAACAGACATTGAGGATCACAACCCCAGGAAACAAAACAGAATGAACTCATCTGGCATGACAAGAAATTAAATGGAAAGGGGGAGAACCCAACAAAAAGAAAAAGTCATGGCAATGACAAGTCAATACGTTTCAGTTATAACCATCAATGTTAATGGTCTCAATTCACCAATCAAAAGAAATAGACTGGCAGAATGGGTCAAGAAGCAAAATCCAACAATATGCTGCATACAAGAAACACACTTAATTCAAAAGGAAACTCATAGACTGAAAGTTAAAGGGTGGAAAACAATACTCCATGCAACAGGAACCCGAAAAAAAGCAGGAGTAGCTATCCTCTTTGCAGATCAAGTAGATTTCAAACCAACAATGATTAAGAGAAACAAAGAAGGACACTACATCCTTGTAAAAGGAAGAATCCAAGAGGAAGAGATGACAATCATAAATATCTATGCACCAAACACTAGTGCACCCAACTATATAAAACAAATACTAAGGGACATGAAAAGTCATATATGCACTAATACAATTGTAGTGGGGGACCTCAACACCCCACTGTCACAAATGGATAGATCAACTAGACTAAAAATAAGTAATGAAATACTAGAACTCAATCGAACTCTTGAACAAATGAATTTAACAGATGTTTACAGCGTCTTCCACCCCACAAAATCAGAATACACATTCTTCTCAGCTACACATGGGTCATTCTCCAAAATAGACCACATACTCACACAGAGAACATGTTTAAGTAAGTACAAAGGAATTGAAGTTATCCCCTGTATATTATCAGACAATAGTGTGATGAAATTGGAGATCCATAGCAAAAGAAACTGGAAAAATTTCATAAAAACATGGAAATTGAACAACACACTTCTGAATAACCAATGAGTCACAGAGGAAATTAAAGAAGAAATCAGACAGTTCCTTCAATTAAATGACAATGACAATACAACATATCAGAATCTATGGGACACAATGAAAGCAGTCTTACGAGGGAAATTCATAGCAGTGAATACACATATTAGGAAAACAGAACGAGCCCAATTAAACAACCTCATGCTGAACCTCAAGCTTCTAGAAAAAGAAGAGCAGGACAACTCCAAAGTTCATACAAGGGAGGAAATTATAAAGATCAGAGGAGAAATCAATGCAATGGAGACTAAAAGAATGATACAAAAAAATCAATGAAGCCAAGAGTTGGTTCTTCGAAAGAATCAACAAAATTGACAAACCTTTAGCCAACCTTGTCAGAAAAAGGAAAGAAAAGGCCCAAATCCATGCAATTAGGAATGAAAAGGGTGAAATGACAACAGGCCCAGCAGAAAGCCAGAGGATCATCAATACCTACTTCCAGAACCTATATGCCAATAATGATGGACAACACAGAAGAAATGGACAGATTCCTAGATACATATGAATTACCAAAGTTGAAAGAAGAAGACCTAAAAATTCTGAACAACCCAATACCAACGAATGAAATTGAAAATGTAATTAAAAACTTATCAACTAAGAAAAGCCCAGGCCCTGATGGCTTCACTGCTGAATTCTACCAGACATTTAGAGAGGAACTGCTGCCATTACTGTTTAAACTCTTCAGTGAAATTGAAAGGGAAGCAATACTCCCAAATTCATTCCTGGAAGCAAGCACCACCTTGACCCCCAAAGCAGAGAAAGACCCAACTGAAAAGGAGAACTATAGGCCAATCTCACTAATGAACATAGATGCAAAAATCCTTAATAAGATACTGGCAAACAGAATGCAGAAGATCAACAAGAACATCATACACCCTGACCAAGTGGGATTCATCCCAGGGATGGAGGGATAGTTCAATATACACAAATCAATCAATGTAATACACTATATCAATAGAGCCAAGGACAAAAACCATATGATTCTCTCCACAGATGCAGAAAAAGCATTTGACAAAATCCAACATGCATTTATGATAAAAATCCTACAAAAAATTGGAATAGATGGTCTCTACCTCAAACTGATAGAAGCCATCTATGAAAACCCAACAGCCAATATCATACTAAATGATCAAAAACTGAAATCCTTCACACTAAAATTGAGAATAAGACAAGGATGGCCACTATCACCGCTCTTGTTCAATATAGTTCTGGAAACATTAGCCATGACAATTAGACAAGAGAAAGAAATAAAAGGAATAAAGATAGGTAATGAAGAAGTCAAATTGTCATCATTTGCAGATGACATGATACTCTATATAGAAGACCCCAAGAACTCCACCAAAAGTCTTCTAGACTTAATAACCAAATTCAGTCAAGTAGCTGGTTACAAGGTCAACACACAAAAATTAATAGGTTTCTTCTACACCAGTGACAGACTCACTGAGAGAGAAATAGGGCAAATAATTCCTTTCACAATAGCATCCAAAAAACTGAAATACCTAGGAATCATCCTAACAAAAGAAATCAAAGAACTCTTCTCTGAAAACTATAGCACTCTGAAAAGAGAGATTGAAGATGATATCAGAAAATGGACAGACATCCCCTGCTCCTGGTAGGAAGGATTAATAGAGTGAAAATGGCCATACTTCCAAAACTGCTATATAGATTTAATGCAATTCCAATTGAGATCCCAGCAGCATACTTCATAGACCTTGAGAAAACAATCCAAAAATTCATTTGGAACAAGAAGAGATCCAGAATAGCAAAAGCAATTCTAGGTAACAGAGACATGGCAGGGGGTATCACAATCCCCAACCTGCAATGATACTACAAAGCTACTGTGATAAAAACAGCATGGTACTGGCAAAGAAACAGACTTGAGGACCAGTGGAACAGATTAGAAGATGCAGAAACAACGTCAGACACACTCAGCCATCTCATCTTCAATAAAGGAGCCAAACATCCTCACTGGAGGAAAGATAGCCTCTTTAATAAATGGTGCTGGAAAAATTGGGCTTCAACTTGCCAAAGATTAAAACTAGACCTATATCAGTCACCATGCACTAAACTAAAATCAAAATGGATTAAAGATCTAAATATTAAAATAGAAACTCTGAACCAGTTGGAACAGAGGTTAGGTAGAACCCTTGAAGACATCGGTGTAGGAAAAGATTTTATGAACAAAACCTCAGTTGCCCATGAACTAGCACAAACAATCAACAAATGGGATCTCTTCTTATTAAAAAGCTTCTGCACAGCAAGAGAAACCACCAGCAGTGTGAAGAGACAACCCACAATGTGGGGAAAAAATCTTCACCTGCTCTTCCTCAGACAAAGATCTACTATCTCGAATCTATAGAGAACTTAGAAAGATCAGACCTCCCAAATTTAAAGACCCAATTGAAAAATGGGCATCTGAAATGAACAGACATTTCTCAGACAAAGAGGTAGAAATAGCAAATAAATACATGAAAAAATGTTCAACGTCACTGGCCATTCGAGAGATGCAAATGAAAACAACGCTGAGATTCCACTTCACTCCAGAAAGAATGGCTGCTATCATGAAATCAACCAATAACAAATGCTGGTGGGGCTGTGGGGAAAGAGGAACCCTGGTCCACTGCTGGTGGGAGTGTAGACTGGTGCAACCACTGTGGAAATCAGTATGGGGATACCTCAAAGAACTAGGACTGGAAGTCCCATTTGACCCCGCTATTCCACTGCTGGGGATCTTCCCCAAAGAATGAAAAGAATCGTACCACAGTGATATATGTGCACCCATGTTCATAGCAGCACAGTTTGTAATAGCTAAAACTTGGAAACAGCCCAAATGCCCATCAACTGGAGACTGGATAAAGAAAATGTGGTTTTTTTATAAAATGGAGTACTACTCAGCCATAAAAAACGAGAAATTAGAGACATTTATAGCTAAGTGGATGCACATTGAGGCAATACTCTTAAGTGAAATAAATAGGACACAGATGTGTAAATACCGAATAGTTTCTCTGGTATGAGAAACTGAAAGTGTAAATAAGGACGAAATGTATAATAGGTCATGTGAAATAGGAAGAAAAGGGGCAAAGGGGAAGGAAGTGGGAGGGCTAGGGGAAAGGATAGAAGGGAATGGAATTAATATGAGAAAATGGAAAAATAGGAACAAAATCTTTGTAAATAGGGAGGGCTGGAGGGGTTGAAGGGAGGGCTGGGCAAAGGTGAAATACAAGAACCAAGAGAGACTATGTAAAGGTGCAAATTTTCAATGATGAATGTCATTATATTGTATAGCTAAAATGTACCAATTATTAGAATGAATAATTGATAATGTAAAATAGGAAGAAAAGGTCCAAAGGGGTAGGGGTAGTGGGAGGCACAGGGGAAAGGAAAGAAGGGAAAGGAAAACATGATGAGAAATGGAAAAAATGGAAATAAAGTCTTTGTAAATAGGGAAGGGTGGAGGGCATGAAGGGAGGGCTAGGAATGGGGAAAAAATAAGAACCAAGATGCATTATATAAAGGTACAATTCCCAATGAGAAATGTAATTGTGTTGTATACCTACAGTGTACCAATAAAAGAATGTAATACAAAAAAAAAAAAAAAGAAGGAGGAACCAATCTTCAGGCACTCAGCAGGAAGAGTCAGGGAGACTGGAAATGAGCAACCCACAGTAGGGGGCAAACAAGAAGGCTCTGCTATGGAAAGGGTAGGTGACAAGCACACCCAGGAGTGAGCTCAACAGAGGTGGAAATATCTTCACCACAATTGCAGAAAAATTATGCCAATGACTGGAGACAATCAGCAAATAGAAAATCCTAAATCCAGGCTATTTCATTCGTGAATTTAAACTTACTATTCTCCTTCTCATTCTTGATAATTCAAGATTTTGCCACTGTGTAAAACTTTGGCTTATGATTTAAATATGTTCAATATCAACCAAAATAGAGTGACTAAGAAAGAATAATGAAGATAAGATAAGGTTGCTGCACCCCAAGGACAACCAGATACTGTTGAAAGATCTGGAATGAAAAGACAGAAAAGGAAGGAAATTCCAAGGTACTTGTTGAAAAAAATCCTCTGTATTAATCCATCTGGCATCTGTGTGGTGGTAAACCTACTCTCCTTTAGGAAGATCTTAACACTGAATTTTAATAGAATTATTCTTTAAAGCAGCGTTAATATCTATATAGATGGAGGAAGATGCTTTTCAGAAATGAACTATCTCCTTCCTTTCTGCTCTAGGAGTTCCCCCTCCTCCCCTGTCTCCTGCCCCAGCAAGCGCTTTCCCAAGCCAGCTGAGGAACCAGGACCATGCCACCTTGAAAAAAGTCTTCCATTACCTTTTGGTGACCTTTCTCTGAGACTGGGAGATGGAGTTCTTGAGCTGTAGGTCAGGAGTGGAATGAGAGACAGGGCTGACGAATGGCAGCTGAGCCCTGCTTCCCTAATCCTTCAGGCAGAAAGAGAGGCTCTCCACGAGGGTAATCCTGGGTGATTCACGGCTCTGCCGCACACAGCGCACTCACACATCATGTAAAACAAACTGACAGTTCGGACACATTGGCCTTGTGGTAGTATTTATTTAAAGCCCTCTCAAGCACATTCCCAGTGGTCAGGATGGGGACAGTGCTAGGAAAGGCCAGCAAACAAAGACTCACCAACTCGTCATATCCGGCCTCCAGATTTACAGGCATGGTGCCTTTTGAATACTCAGCCCTCTTTGGGGACCACGTGGCACTTATCTCCCATTGGGTCAGGCAGCTGGTTTGCTGAGGAACCTTGAGGATAATCCTTCTAAAAACAAACAAGCAGGCAAACAAGGAGGTAATAAATGGAGACCTTTGGATAACCCTGGGAATTGTGCACACTGCCCTAAAGTTCAGAACATAGAACAAAGACCAAGGAGATGGAAGAATTGTAGACACTGGAAAGAGATGGGCAACTACTACTACTCTAGGAGAACCCTGGCGGTGCCTGAAAAGGCCAAGGGACACTAGGCAGTGACTCTGTAGAGAGGAAGGCTCATGTGGAAACCCCCAAACACCAAATTTTGTTATCTTCCAAAAGGAAATAGGTAGATAATATTGAAAGCCTGATAGGCAGATGCCAACTATTACTGATCTTGACTTGTGTTTGCACTGCTGGTCACCTCCACAGCTTCAATGAAAAGACAGAAACAGTTTTCTTTTAGAGAAATATTAAGGTTGCCCACATAGTCACACGCTGGCAGCTAACCAGGAACGGGGAAGAAAAAGAATGAAGGTGGATTTGGAAGTTCATGTAAATGAAAGCAGAACCAACTCAGAACAGCATCAGTACCACCATGGGTAGGCTCCTTTGGTGGTTAAACGTGGTGTGAAATAATCTTTTTAATGGTCCTGGGGAGCCTTCTCTCCTCTGGGCAAGCCCATTATGTGTTGACTTGAAAGCACACCCCAGCTCCTCTCTAGCTGTCTCTGACATTCGCCCCTGGCACTTGCTCCTTTTTTGTCCAGAGCATGAAGCAGCATCCATTGCAGACCAGGGAGGAGAGGAGACGCACACGAACCAATCAAGAGCTGGAGAGGCTCCAACCAAAGGACGACAGGAGCAAGTCACATTTTTGCAGTTGCTTGTTCTTATCCTTGGTGCAGGACCTAATTAGCTTTCTGTCCTTTTCAAATTCTATCCTAAATATATAAATATACATATAACAGTAGCCACTATATTATTTTATTATCTTGAGGGAGAGGGGTGCTGAGGAGTTAATCTCGGGCCTCATGCAGGCTAAGCTCATGCTGTTCCACTGAGCCATGCCCCTCCCTTATTACTACTACTAACTGATGATCAGCATAATTCTTTCAGTTTATATATGCTGTCCTGAAAGTTGATAAGACAGGGCAAAAACTGAAGGCCATGGAACAGTCACAGAGCTCGGTAAGACAACGCAGAAGAGCTCAGATCCCAAGGAGCACAGATGTGGTGTTGGCTCTGAGCCACATCGCTGCCCGCACACTGAGTTACCATGTTCTGTTGTGGCTTGGATAATCTTCTCAGCCACTCAATGGCTACCAAGGCTCGCTGGGTTCTGACTCACTGGATTCACTGATGGCTTGATTGGTCTAAAGTTTAAAATACTAAGTCATGAAGGTATAGGTTATAGTAACTGTACCCAGAAGAGAGTTTACCAAGATTTATGTTTTACATCAGCCATAATCATTTTACCTTTTATGAATGAATCTCATAATTTCTAGTCCCACTACACAATAAATAGAAATTTAAAAATCTAAGCTGATCGTGATGATGCACGCTTGTTATCCCAGCACTTGTGAGGCTGGGGCAGGAGAATCACAGTGAGCTCAAGGCCAGACTGAACTACATAGCAAGACCCTGCCTCAAAAAACCAACCAAAACACAACAAGCAAGAAGAGGAGCTGAAAAAAATCTGATAGTCTATGGGGATTTTATCGCACAGTTTGTGCAGGAGAAACTCATATCTGCTGGCAGAGGGACTGACATCCTTGAGAACCTGATGAAGCCCCGCTCCTGGTCTAGGGAAGCACTTACTTATACAAAAAGGGACACAGTTCATCTTATGGCAAAGCCACCTCATTCATTCAACAAATATCTGTGGAGCCCCCTTTATGTCTACATCCACCTCTCTGGGTCTTTGCCTACTCTCCTGTGGTGCTCATTCATCCATGATCAACAACTCAGCAACAACCTTGGCTTCTAAACTGCACACAGAGCTGGGATCTCCCTGGCCCACCCCTCAAAGAAGTGAGCAGGCTATGAGCAAGTGTCTAAAGAACCTCTTCTTACAGTGGAAGTGAACGATTTTCTTTTTCTTTTTCTTTTTCTTTTCACAGTACTGAGTATCAAACCCAGGCCCTTATATATGCTCATTAAGTGCTGTATCATTGAGCTATACCCCCATCCCCTAAATCTTAAGACATGGTGTTATGGTTTGGGCCTAGATGTCCCCCCAGAGCCTCATGTGTTCATGGGCTTGATCTAGAGGGTGTGAAGCTGGAATTGATTCATGATGCAAATGCTCAAAGGCACTGGGATTGAGGGTATGAGTACTACCTTCCCTAAGTAGTCTGATAAGATAAAAGGGGTGGGAGATGTTGCTAAGGCTCTCTCTTGTTATCTTTGCTACCTTGTGCATGCCATGTTGTTTCTGCTCTGCCATGCCTGGTTGTCATCTCTGCCTTGGAGTCAGCCGATTATGGACTGAAATTTCTATGAACTGTAAGCCACGTAAACCCCTTTCCCTCCAACTTTGGGTGTCAGGTCTTAGCAACAAGAGAAAAGTAACTGAAACACATGGTCTTTTGAGTCTTCCTAACTTTCTGAGGCCTGTGTTGAACTTGCATCCTTCTGCCTTACCCTTCCCAGTAGCTTAGATCACAGGCCTAAAAGAAGTGGGGAAATTCTTATGCAACTCTGAAAAACCTACTTATTTTTTTTACCATTAAGTTTATTGGTACATTTTAGGTATAAAATTCAGTTTCACTCATCATTGGGATCTTGTACCAATACATGAGTATCTTGGTTCTTATTTTTTTCCCCTTCCCCTGCCCTCCCTTCACCCCGTCCACCCTTCCCTATTTGCAAAGACTTTGTTTCCATTTTTTTTCCTTTTCTCATATTTTTTCTTTTCCCTTCTTTCCTTTCCCCTACCCCTCCCAATTTCCCTGCTCCTTTAGAACTTTTCTTCCTATTACACAATATCAATTACACATTTTTTTAAATTACAGTATCAAGATCTAGGAGACATTACCACAGATTTTACAGAATTTAAAAGGATATAGAAAACATATTTCAAAAATCTTTTTTGAAATAAATTTGACAACTTCTAAGAAGTACCTTGGAAGACAAATTAATGAAACTAACTCTGAAGGAAATACAAAATTTGAATAGCACCTATTAAAGAAAGTATATTCCTAGCTTGAAAACCTACCTATATGACAGTAACAGGCTCATAAACATTTTAACTGGTAAATTATATCAAACATTTAAAGCAGAAAAAAGAAGGAACACTTCTCCCCTCATTTTAGGAACTCAACAGTGTGCTAATACTAAAACTCTATAAAGATAATAGAAGAAAAAAGTATGAACATAGATAGAACTTTGTTTAATAAGACAAACTATTAGAAGTCAGATCTGGCAGGACCTAGAAAGTGTTTTTATTATAGGGATGGCAGTGTTGGTTCAGCATTGGAAGATCCACCCCCAGAACTCATCATTTTAACAGAGGAAAGAAAAAAGCCATATGATCCTGTCACTAGTTGGAGAAAAAGTATTAGACTAAATTCTACAGCTGTTCATGGTAAAAGCTATCAGGAGACTAGAAGTAGAACAGAACCTTCTCAACAGATCAGACATGTACTCCATACTTCCAGCAAAAACACCTTATATGTTTGTGTGGTTCTTTTTTTTTTTAGAACCAGGGATCGAACTCAGGTCCTTCTGCTTGCAAGGCAGGCAGTGGAACCACTGAGCTAAATTCCCAGCCCAAAAACACCTTATATGAATGGAGAAGATAAAATGCTTTCTCCCTAAGGTGGGGAACAAGGGCAGATATGCCTACTCTTCATCTGTTCATTAAACTTTGAAACATAGGTCCAAACCAAAATAGTCTGGCAATAAAATGACACAATTAGGATAGGATTGGCATGGCAGAAGCAAAATCTCTATATGCAGATGAAATGATCATCTACAGAGAAAATACTAAGAAATCTCTAGGAACCCCTAGAACTTGTATTTGAACTTAGCAGGATTAGAAAACACAAGGTATATATAAAAATTCAGGTCTATGTATACTTGCTATAAATGAAGAATTGGATATTGAAATTTAAAAGTTATGTAGGAATACAAAGGACCTAAAAAAGTAAAAAGAAAAAGCAAAAATAACAGTGTTGGAAGACATTTAGTACCTAATTTTAAGACTTGCCCTAAAGCTACAGTAATCAAGGCTGTGTTGGTGTAAGGAAAGATATACAGATCATTGGAATAAAACAGAAAATCTAAAAATAGAACCACACATATATGGTCCACTGAGTTTTGAAAGATTATTTAACATTAACATTTTGTAGAACATAAACTCAATTCAAGAGCAGAGGGAAAGATAGTGTTTTCAGCAAATGGCACTAGAACACCTGGTGTCCGTATATAAAAAATTAACCTCAACCCTTTATTTCCATACATAAAAATAACTTGAAAGTATATATGGACCTAAATATGAAAGCCTAAAAGTATAAAACTTTAAGAAGAAATTATAAGGGAAAATGTTTATGAATTTAGGGTAGGCAAGAATTTCCTAGGATATAAAAAACATGATGTATAAAAGAAAAAAATTGATAAATGAGATTCCATCAAAGTTTAAAACTTTAAAGACATCATTACAATGAAAAGTAGTCCTTAAACAGACCATATTTATAATGCACATTACCTATGACCAAGATATATAAAGAACCCTTACAGCTCATTAATAGACAACCCAATTAAAAACTAGACCCAAGAAGATAATAAATAGCCAGTACAGCACAAGGAAAGGTGTGCAACACTTTAATCAGAAAAATACTAATCAGTACAATAACTAAATCATATTATACACTCATTAGGGAGATGAAGTTAAAAGTTTTAAAAGAACAAATGTCAACTTAGGTGTGAACCAGTTAGAACTTTCTAATACTGCTAATGTGAATGTAAAATGATAAAACCATTTTGGAAAACAATATAGAAATTTCTTGTATTATTGTTAAGAACCAACAGTCCTGTTCTTAAGTTTTTACTTGAGAGGAATGAAAACACATGTTCACAACAGATTTGTACATACAAGTTGAGTATGCCTTATCTGAAATTCTGGGGACTAAAGTGTTCCAGATTTTTGTTTGAAATCCACTTGATCTGCAAAGAGGATAGCTACTCCCACCTTTCTTGGGGGGCAGGGGGTTTCCTGTCACATGGAGTATTGTTTTCCACCCTTTAACTTTCAGAATATGAGTTTCTTTCCTAATTAAATGTGTTTCTCATATGCAGTATATTGTTGGATCTTGCTTCTTGACTCATATTCTGCCAGTCTATTTCTTTGGGGGTTTTGGGGGGTTTTTTTGGTACCGGGGATCAAACTTGGGTCCTTGTGCTTGCACAGCAGGCGGTGAAACCACTGAGCTAAAGCCCTAGCCCCAGTCTATTTCTTTTGATTGGTGAGGTCAGACCATTAACATTGATGGTTATAACTGATACATATTGACTTATCATTGTCATGACTTTTTCTTTCTGTTGGATTCTCCCCCTTTACATTTTTTAAAAATATTATTTTATTGGTACATGTTAGGTATACAATATAATGACATTCATCATTGGAAATTTGCACCTTTACATAATCTCTCTTGGTTCTTATTTTTTCCCCCTTCCCCTCCCCTCCCTTCAACCCCTCCATCCCTCCCTATTTACAAAGACTTTGTTTCCATTTCTTCATTTTCTCATATTAATTCCGTTCCCTTCTTTCCTTTCCCCTACCCCTCCCACTTCCCCTTCCCCTTTGCCCCTTTTCTTCCAATTTCACATTATCTATTATACCTTTTAGTCCTTATTTACACTTTCAGTTTCTCACAGTAGAGAAGGTATTTGGTATTTACACATGTGTGTCATGTTTATTTCACTTAAGAGTATCGCCTCAATGTGCATCCGTTTAGCTATAAATGTCTCCAATTTTTCATTTTTTATGGCTGAGTAGTACTCTATTTTATTTTATTTTTTTAAACACACATTTTCTTTATCCAGTCTTCAGTTGATGAGCATTTGGGCTGCATCAAAGTTTTAGCTATTACAAATTCTGCTGCTATGAATATGTAGAGGAAAGCTATTATTGATTTTTGTGTGTTGACCTTGTACCTAGCTACTCTACTGAATTTGGTTATTAAGTCTAGAAGACTTTTGGTGGAGTTCTTGGGGTCTTCTATATAGAGTATCATGTCATCTGCAAATAATGACCGTTTGGCTTCTTCATTTCCTATCTTTATTCCTTTTATTCCTTTCTCTTGTCTAGTTGCCATGGCTAATGTTTCCAAAACTATATTGGACAAGAGTGGTGATAGTGGACGTCCTTGTCTTGTTCCCAATTTTAGTGTGAAGGATTTCAGTTTTTGATCATTTAGTATGATATTGGCTGTCGGTTTTTTATAGATGGCATTTATCAGATTGAGGTAGAGACCATCTATTCCAATTTTTTGTAGGGTTTTTATCATCAATGCATGTTGGATTTTGTCAAATGCTTTTTCTGCATCTATGAAGATAATCATATGGTTTTTGTCCTTGTCTCTATTGATATAGTGTATTACATTGATTGATTTGTGTATATTGAACTATCCCTCCATCCCTGGGATGAATTCCACTTGGTGAGGGTGCATGATCTTCTTGATGATTTTCTGCATTCTATTTGCCAGTATCTTATTAAGGATTTTTGCACCTATGTTCATTAGTGAGATTGGCCTATAGTTCTCTTTTTTGGTTGGGTCTTTCTCTGCTTTGGGGATCCCCCTTTACATTTAATTTCTTATTGTGCCCAATGGATTCATTTTGCTATGCTTCCTGGGGTTGTGATCTTCATTGTCTTTTCCTAGCATATTGTCTAAAATTTTTTGGAGTGCTGGTTTGGTATTCATGAAGTTCCTGGGGTGCTCTTTGTCATGAAAGTATCTTATTTCTCCATCAATTTTGAAAGATAATTTTGCAGGGTACATCAATCTGGGTTGGAGGCTGTTTTCCTTTAGGGCTTGGAATTTGTCACTCCAACCTCTTCTTGCCTTGATGGTTTGTGTTGAGAAGTCTGCTGTCATTCTGATGGGCTTTCCTTTGTATGTGATTTGTTTCTTTTCTCTGACTGCTTGGAGAACTTTGTTCTTCTGTTGGGTTTCTGGAATCTTAACAATTATATGCCTATGTGTAATTTTTTTTTTGATCAAAGCTAGTTGGAGTCCTATATGCCTCACTTCTCTGTATGTCAAGTTCTTTTGCCCTCCTTGGGAAGTTTTCTGCCATCACTTCTGTGAACAGTTTTTTTATGTCATCTGCACTCTCTCCTGTTTCTTCATTGACTCCAATCAGTCTTATGTTATTCTTCTTTGCATTGTCTAGCAGCTGCTGGATTGATTTCTCATGTTCCCTTACAATTTTAAAGAAATTTTTATTTTCCTGGTCACTAATCACAGTCTTATCTTCTATATCTGAAATTCTGACCTCACATTGGCTCATTCTGCTGCGAATACTTTCAGTAGAGTTTTTAATCTCCTGGAAATCGGCTTGCATCTGTTTTATGGATTCCATTTGTTTCCTATGTTGGGATTCCATCATGTTCCTCAGCTCCTTTCTAGATTTATTAATCATGTCTTGCACTATGGGCACAATCTCTGCTGTTATCTGAGAAATTATTTCTGATTTCATCTTTTCCAGATCCTCTTTTGTGGCCAGTTCAGGGAGTACAAGTGGTTGAGTATCAGATTGTTCCATCTCATTTCCCTTTGGGATTGCTGTAGGTGATCTGGAAGTCTGGTTTTGAGACTTGTTTATGTGTCTTCTCATTTCAATGTGGGGGGTGCTGCTGGCTCCCACATGGCTCACCTCCTGTGTGCTGGCGGGGGTGGTACAGCAGCCCGGAACCCTCCTTTTGTGGTCTGGGAGTGGCTCACTGCCCATGTGCTCTGAAAAACCTACTTATAAGGCTAGGGGTATAACTCAGTGGTAGAGCACTTACCTAGAATGTACTAGGCCATAGGTTCAATTCCCAGCACTGCAAAAATATAAAAGAATAATAAAACCTATTTGTAAAGTGAACCTCAGAAGTTTATACCAACTCATTTTCTTTTTTCTTTTTTCTTTTTTCTTTTTTTTTTCTTTTTGGTTTTTTGAGACAGGGTCTCACAATCTGGTCTCAAACTCTCAAACTTACAGTGATCCTCCTGCCTCAGCCTCCTGAGTCCTGGGATTACAGGAGTGTGCCACCATGCCCAGCCACCAACTGACTTTCTGATCCAAGATCCCTTTATGACTAATTAATACAGCTATAATTAAGCTCTGCTATAATTGACAAGTTGACAATTTACCCATAATGTCCCTGGTGAGAGATTCTAGATGACACAAAAAGTTCCAAGGCACAGGTTTGGTGTCTTGATTAATGGGGAACAAGGACAGAGGCAAAAAAGAAATAAAAGACAATGTCATGAAAAATATTCAACTAATGACTGTGACCTTTCCTCTTTTTCTACTCTATTATGTTATAAAGTGTGAGTTCGTGTTCAAAGCAACTTCAGAACCCCAAATGTACCTGAGGGTGAGCCAGAGATAGCAGAGTTGACTGGAAGATGTGGAAGGAATAGAAATGAAGAACACAGAGGTGAACTCTATGGAAAATGAGAGCCAGGAGTGAGATTGAGAGGTGAGCAGCTAAACTAGGAAGCTTCCTGTATCTTCATCCATGAGTAAGGCAACCAACAAAGGAGCATTTGAAGGCAAAGAGAGTTTTGGCTTCCTTGTGCCATCTTCTGACTTTATGTTAATTTCATGTACATTCCCTTGCCCTAGTAAGTGATTCTGACAAGACAAGATGCAAGAGAACTGAGACAGCCAAACCAGTTCCTTGTGGCAGGTCATTCTAGAGCAGGACAAAGATGTTTTCAACACTGAAAACACAGAAATAGCAAAAGTAGCAAAATAAATGTTTTCCTGGCTAGAATTCACTCATGATCTTGTTAGATCATCTTGTGGCATAGTAGACAGATTTGGCCACCTCAAACTTCTTCTGGAGAGGAGGAATTATTTTGAGACAGGGTCTTGCTAAGTAGTTTGAGCTGTCCTTGAACTCACTATGTAGCCCAAGCTAGCCTTGAACTCACAGTGATCCTCCTGCCTCAGCCTCCCAAGTGTTGCGATTATAGGCATGCACCACCATACCCAGCCCACTTCATACTGTTTAAGTTTGAATCCTTTGGAATATTTTGGTAAAGTATGAACTCTTGTTACTCTCAAAGTATCTATGATAATACCCCATAATTTAATTACCATCCTCCACTCCTGTTCATTTAGGGTATTTAATTTTCGAGCAAGTAAAGCATGGCACTTGGAGGAGTAGAAAAATCATCAGTTAAATAGAAATGGTACAAAGAAAAAGCACAAATAATTAAAAGATATTTCAAGGTCCAGGAGCTCCCCCAGGGCCAGCTCAAATAGTGTTTTGCTTCCTATGCATCTGGAAGTATGAGTCATTTAGCCTACAGGTTGACCTTAATTCTGGCATAATTATACATTGACAAATTTGGATTTTAGTCCAAACTAGATGCATACATCACCCTTCTTGCTGCAGCTGCTGCTCATCAAGGAGACGGCCCAGCCAGGACCCAAGGGTGGCTGAGCTCACCTCTGCCCGGTCATAGATGACTGAGTGCAGCAGGCAGGTGAAGGACACCGAGAGAGATGCCTGTGTCTGCCGGAGCTCAGTGTCACCTATGGTCTAATAGCCTGAGCAGAACATTTGTTATAGGTTCTTGGGCAGCTCGTAGAAGCTCTGGGAGGGTCAGGAAATCAGACTTGAAAACTGTCTAGCCTAGAAGAGTCCCCAAGTTGCCCCTGACAACTACAACAGGTGTGATCACAGAACACTGGATGAATGTGGCACATTCCACCATGGCCAAGGAAGCCTCTGTCCCTCAGTGCTCTCTCCAGGGAGGTGGACACTGTCCTGTCTCCAGCCCCCGAGGCTCTTGTCTCCATCCAAGTTTACCACAGAGCTGTGGTGTCCGGACGACAAATCATAGTGGGAAAGGAACTAAGAGAGAATCCACTGCTATCCATCTTGGGAGTCAGAGCTCAGAGGGTGGTAAAGTACAAAACTCATGCATGTATATATACTAAAAAGAAATGAAGCCAGATGTGGTGGTGCACAGCTCTAATCCCAGCACTCTGGGAGGCTGGGGCAGGAAGATCACAAGTTGGACTCCAGCCTGGGCAAGTTAGTGACTTTGGTGAGACTTTGTCTTGAAATAAAATTTAAAAATTAAAAAGGGATGGGGGTGTAGCTCAGTGCAGACCCTGGGTTCAATCTCCAGTATCCCCTCCCTCAAAAAGACCTCATAAGCCGTAAAAAGACATGGAGACCCGGGTATATTTTGAGTCTTGCAAATTCAGGGTTATGTCAATAAGTGAACAGAGGCATCTTTCTCCTCCTCTAGAACTTTAATTCACACTCACCTGTTTGAAGAGCTGTTCTTTCCCATGAGAATGTAAGTGCTTGGCAGGTAGGAGTCTTGTCTGCTTTGTTGGTGGAGATTGTCAAAGCTAATAGAACAATTCCTAGCATACAGTGGCTGCAGCGTAAATATGTGTTGAATAAATGAATTTGTTGAATTCGTATTCATTTCACACCTACTAGACATGGACTACAACAATGAACAAGTCAGTATCTCACTCACTTTCAGTGACCACTGGCCCTGGACTGGAAGGGAGGAGACAGAGCTTGGCAGCCGAGATGGCCACATGGGGTTGGGAAGAGAGTAGCAGGCAGATTTCCCGGACTGAATGTGGCTTGGCTGTGCAGAGCAAGTGGGCTAGGCTGGCCACTGAGGCAACAACACAGAGGAGAGGAGGCCAGGTGAGAGGGCAGCAGGCACAAAAGCCCAAACATAAGACCACAGTCTTCAAGTGGCAACCTTTAATACTACCCATTACAAAAGCCTACACAGCCTGTGGATTCCCACTCACCGCAGGGGCACACTGGGGCCAGTGTGGAAAGCCAAACATCACCATTAACTTCTCAGAAACAGTGTCTTACAAGAAGTGACTTTGAGCAAATCAGTGCCAGACAGTGTCACTTCACCTGCATGGGTGACGGACCCTGCTGCCCAAGTCAGCAACAGCGCCGCCTCTGCCCTTGTCAGGGAGGGACAGTGTCACCTCGGCCAGGGCCACTGCTGGACAGCATCTCCTTTGAGTCACTGTGGCATTGAAACTCATTTCCCACTACATTTGGGCACACTGTAATCAAAATTAGTTCTTCAGACATTAAGAACAGACACTGCACCAAAGAGCACATACAGATGTGCCCATCAGCACATGAAAGATGTTCCAGAGCATGCAGATTAAAACAGCAAGGACATGTCCTTACACAATACAGCATGACCAAAACCCAGAATGTTAGCATCATCCTGTGCTCCCAAGGATGTGGAGCCACAGGGACCCTCCTTCACATCTGGAGAGTACGAAATGGAACCTCGAATTTGGAAGACAGTTTGGTGGCCTCTCACAGGGATAAATACAGTCTCATCATCTGGGCACAGTCACAACTGTGCTCCCAGGAACTGGTTCAAAGGAGCTGACAGCTTAGATCTACAGAAAACCCAACACATGAGCCATACACGGTGGTACAGGCCTCTAATTGCAGCTCTCTGGGAGGCTGAGGCAGGAGGATGGCAAGTTTGAGCTCATCCGGGCAACTTAGTAATTTAGCAAGACCCTGTCTCAATAAATAAATAAATAAATAAATAAATAAATAAATAAATAAATAGGTTGAATTGTTTAGTTTGGCCAGGATGAAGTATACATCTCACATAGTGTTCTACACATGGCAAGAATTCATTAAATATGGGTTAATAAGTAAGTGAATTTTGTAAAATCTGAAAAAACAGATAGGAAAACAGATTGCTGATAAACAGTAAAGGGCCTTGACAAACATGTAAAAATATTTGGTGTTTATTCTGATTGTAATAGGTTTTTAGGTTTTTATTTTTTGTTTGTTCGCTTTTTGTGTTGTTTTGGGGTTCTTTTTTTCTGGTACCAGGGATCAAACTCAGGACCTTACACTTGCCAGGCAACCATGGCACCACTGAATTACATCCCCAGCCCTGTTTTGGGGTTCTTGAAACAGGGTCTCACCATGTAGTGCAAGATGGCCTTGAACTCACTATGTAAGCCAGGCTGGCTTCACACTTCTGGCAGTCCTCCTGCCTCTGCCTCCTGAGTGCCTGGATTACAGGTGTGCATCACCACGCCTTATAGTTTATAGGTTTTTGAACAGAGGTGTGACATGATTGTATTTGCATGCTTCTAAAACTGAACTCTCAGCTGGCTGCAGGATGGAGAACAGTCTTGTGGGAATGACAGTGAACAGCAGGCTGGGCAGTGAGCGGTGCAGCAGAATTTTATAAGTCACCTCTTTTGTGTGTGGTACTGGGAACTGAACCCAGGGCCTTTCACAGAGCTACATCCTCAGCCTGTTTCTACTTTTTGAGACAGGGTCTCACTGTGTTGCTAAATTGCCCACGTTGTGCTCGGACTTGCAATCTTACTGCCTCAGCCTCCCAAGTGCTGGGATTACAGACACACACCACCACGCCTGGTTTATAAGTAACTTTCAATGGAATTATTGTTTTAAAATCTGTTGTAAAAAGATTTGGGGAAAAAGAATATGCTTACATGTAATTTAAATACCTTATTTTTCCATAGTTACTCAGAGATTCTTTTGACTGCAACTTCCTGATTGAAAAAGTATTATATTTTGAGAAAATGTTAAACACAGCAAAACTGTAATAATCACATGAGATTTTATCACCTATAGAAAGTGTATGCATCTTGTATGTGTTTACAATCTGTTTTCCATTTATGACATACACACATATTCACACACATATTAAGATCATTTTCAATATAATTATTTTATAATCTGGATTTTAAAAACTAAAATGGCTTGGGTCGGGGATTTAGCTCAGTGGTTCCGGCGCCTGCCTCACAAGCACAAGGTCCCAAGTTCGATCCCCGGTACCAAAAAAAAAAAAAAAAAAACTGAAATGGCTTTAACTTTTCTATAATTGTAAAAGTAACACATGATTACTATAAAAAATAGTGACAACTGTAAAGAAGAAAGATAAAAACATTTATAATCTCATCACTCAATAGCAACCATTGCTATCAATATTTTATTGTAAAATTTAAGTTTTTTCTCTTTTTATCATTTTCTACGTGATTACATATAGATTAAATACAGATATATCCTAACCAGGCATGGTGGCGCATGCCTGTAATCCCAGCACTTGGGAAGCTGGGACAGGAATGTCACCACAAGTTCAGCTACATAGGGAGTTTGTAGGCAGCTTGAACTACATAGCAAGACCCTGTCTCAAAAAAACAAAAAAAAAGAAAAGGATATAATGACTTCAACAAAGAAGAAGAAGCAAGTGGTGCTTTCTCCCTGAGTCCTAACTCACTTTGTGGAAAGGGTGGCCCACACCTATCGATGCATGGTGACTACTGGTGACCTCAGAGGCCTCCACAGACAAACACACCAGTGGAACAGAGCAGTGGATGCTGCAGACTGCAGTGGCCACAGCTCCTAGTGTCAGGGTGAGGCACAACCAAGTTAAAGTTGGTAAGAGGTTGAGGAGCTGAGTTCAAGCTAGCAGGGAGCCAAGTTCAAGCCAACAAGAGGTACATGAAGTGTTGCAGGCTGAACAAATTGAGCTCCAGCCTTACAGCCAGAAACCAGCCTGAACTTCAGTAGAACTAAAGATGCAGGCTTGCTGGGATTATCCACTACCCACAGTAAATCTACAGCTGGGTTGTTGGTATTAATCAGCCCAGATCTAGACTCTATATGCCCAATTTCTCTATCAGTGAAAGCAGAGACACACCTTGAAGTGGACTTTTTTTTTCTTATTTTCTTCTTTTTTATTTTCTTGTTTTTGTTTTCATTTTGTTTTTTTTGTTTTTTTTTCTTGATTATTCTTGTCTCTATGTGAGTGTGAACATTGTTTCTAGCTTTTTTGTTGGTGGTGTTCTGTTCTGTTCTTGTTTATATTTTTTTCTTCTCTCTTTCCTTGCTGTCTTATTTACCAGTTTCCCAAAGTTTTCATAATCTTTCTTTATCTTCCAGCCTTGCTTCTAATCTCTTCCTCTTCTTCTATTTCTCTATTTTTCCTGCTAACTCCTTTTAAATTTTCTCTCAAGTATAAAATCACCACATGAGAGCATATATACTGTATACAGTTTTCTGGTTTGTTTTAGATTTTGTTATATAACCACAAATATAGTTAATACAGTTAAAGATAGCAAATCAATAAGTATTATAGTTTGTCATTTTCTAGGCTCTATTTTATGCTATTGTTATTGCTGATTGTACTACTGTAGCCAAGGTGACATAATTGTTCTAATCAGTTGTTCTTCCTGTTATGCCAAGACTGAGATTACATAAGTGTCATAAACAATACTAAAGCCCAGTGCCAAAGAACCAGGGGCTAGGCCAAATAGGCAACAACTTCTCAACATCAGTAAATTGAAAGGGTAGAATCTTGCAATAGACTCAAAATACAAAAGCCAGATATATTTGGGAGACATCTCTGAGTAGTCATTTCCTAAGTGTTTTAAATCCTAGCAATAAAGCTACTTGCCATAAGCAATTTATAAGCATAAACCCAGGAATTAAACTTTAAAAAAATAGCAAATGAGAAGACACATACTCAAGATGTAACCCCAGACTTCCAGCTCAACAAAGACAAACCCAGGGGGCACTGAGGTGGAACAATGCAAAAGCCTGGGCTCTCTGAAGTGGTAACAGCAGAAGTAACAAAGCGGATAAGTGAAGTTTTTTAAAAAAATCAAATCAGAAATAATTTCTCAGACAACTACAGAGATGGTGAACATAATGAAAGACTTGGTTAGTGACTCTAAAGCAGACACAGATTAAAAAAAAATAGAAGAGCTTAGTAAAATGATGGAAACCATGAACACCCAACATAGGAAAGAAATAGAATCCATGAAACAGATTCAAACAGATATTCAGGAGATTAAAAATTCCATTGAAAGTATATGGAGCAGAATGAGCCACTGTGAGGACAGAATAGCAAATATAGAAGACAGTGTTGTGGTTAGTGATCATAAAAAGAAAGGTTTTTTTTAAATAGCAAGGGGTCAAGAAAAATCAATCCAACAGTCAGGGATTTAACTCAGTGGTTCCTGTGCCTGCAACACAAGCACAAGGTCCTGAGTTCAATCTCCAGTAACAAAAAAAAAAAAAAACAATCCAATAGCTGCTTGATGATGTAAAGAAGAATAACGCGAGACTGACTGGCATCAATGAAAAAGCAAGAGCTAGAACAAACAACATAAAAAACCTGTTCACAGAAATAATGGCAGAAAACTTTCAAAGCATGGGAAAAGAATTTGACATACAGATAAGTGAGGCATACAGAACTCCAATTAGCAATGACCAAAACAAAAAAAAAAAAATCTACACCAAAGCATATAATAATAAAGATTCCAGAAAGTCAACACAAGAACAAAATATTAAAAGCTGTTAGGGGCCAGGGATTTAGCTCAGTGTTTCTGCTGCCTGCCTTGCAAGCACGAGGACCTAAGTTCAATCCCTGGTACCCGCCCCCCCCAAAAAGAAAAGCTGTTAGAGAGAAGAAACAAATCACCTATAAAGGAAAGCCCATCAGAATCACAGAAGACTTCTCAACACAAATACTCAACACAGAGCTTGGAGTAAAGTATTTCAAGCCCTAAAGGAAAACAACTTCTAACTTGGATTGATGTACCTCACAAAACTATCTTTCAAAATTGATGGAGAAACAAGACAGTTCAATGACAAAGAACACATGAAGAAATTCATGACCCCCAAACCAGTACTCCAAAATGTTCTGAAGGACATTCTGGAAAGAGATAACAAGAACTACAATTCCATGAGCCCAAACAGAATTAATCCACCAGGCAAGGCAAGCAATTAAACAGAATGGGAAAGGGCTAGGGATTTAGCTCAGTGGTGCCGCTGCCTGCCTCATGAGTGCAAGGTCCAAGTTCAATCCCCAGTACCAAATAAATAAATAAAGAAAGAAAGAAAGAAAGAAAGAAAGAAAGAAAGAAAGAAAGAAAGAAAGAAAGAAAGAGAGTGGGAAAAAAAGGGACAACAGGAAAATAACATGACAAGGTAAGTCAATACATATCAGTTATAACTATTAATGTAAATGGTCTCAATTCACCAATCAAAATAAACAGACTGGCAGAATGGACCAAAAAGCAAGATCCAGCAATATACTTCTAGAAGAAACACATCTAGTTAAAAAAAAAATGTATAGACTGAATGTCACAAGATGGAAAACAATACTCCATGTGACAGGAACTCAGAAAAAAGCAGAGGTAGCTATTCTCTTTGCAGACAAATTGGATTTCAAGCCAAGACTGATTAAGAGAGACAAAGAAGGTCACTACATCCTTGTAAAGGGAACAATCCAAGAGGAAGAGATAACAATCATAAATATATATGCACTAAATACCAGTGTGTCCAACTATATAAAACAAATATTAATAGGCATGAAAAATCAAATAAACCCTAATACAGTTGTGATAGGGAAACTCAATACTCCACTGACACAATTAGACAAATCAACTAGAGAGAAAATCAACAAAGAAATGTCAGAACTGAACCAAACTTTTGAACAAATGGACTTAGTAGATGTCTATAGAGTGTTCCACCCAACAGCATCAGAATACACATTCTTCTCAGCTGCACATGGGACATTCTCCAAAATAACAGCTCATAGATCATGCTTAAGTAAATGTAATGAGTTGAAATTATCACATGTATATTATCAAATCATAGTGCAATGAAATTGGAAATCAATGGCAAAAGAAACCACAATAACTTCATAAACACATGGAAATTAAATAACACCCTCCTGAACAATCAATGGGTCACAGATTAAATTAAAGAAGAAATTACACAGTTTCTACAATTAAATAATGACAATACAACATACCAGAACTTATGAGACACAATGAAAGCAGTCCTAAAGGGAAATTTATAGCAGTGAATTCCCATATCAGAAAAAGAGTGTGCTCAAATAAACAACCTAATGTTGAACCTCAAGCTTCTAGAAAAAGAAGTCGGGCCAGGGACTTAGCTCAGTGGTGCTGTTGTCTGCCTTGCAAGCACAAGGTCCTGAGTTCTATCCCTGGTACCAAAAATAAAGGAGTCAAGCCCAAAGCTTGTACAAGGAAAAAAATTACAAAGATCAGAGGAAAAATCAAGGCAGTGGAGACTAAGAAAACAATACAAAGAATCAATGAATTGAAAAGTTATTTCTTTGAAAGAGTAAATAAAATTGACAAACCCTTAGCAAACCTTATTTTTAAAAAAGGAAAGAAAAGATCCAAATCTATGCAATTAGGAATGCGAAGGTGAAATCACAACAGATTCTGCAGAAATCCAGAAGATCATGCATACCTACTTTGAGAACCTGTATTCTAATAAGATGGAAAACACAGAAGAAATAGACAGATTCCTAGATGAATATGAATTACCAAAGCTAAATTAAGAAGATATAGAAATTCTAAATAAGCCAATATCATCAATGAAATTGAAGATGTAATTAAAAGCCTATCAACAAAGAAAAGCCTAGGCCCTGATGAATTCCCTGCTAAATTCTACAAGGAATTTAGAGACTATCTAATACTTCTACTTCCCAAATTCTTTAATGAAATTGAAAGGAAGCAATACTCCCAAATTCATTCCTGGAAGTAAGAATTACACTAATTCCAAAACAAGAGAAAGATCCAACCAAAAAAGAGAACTACAGGCCAATCTGGCTAATGAACATAGATCCATAAATCCTCAATAAGACACTGGCAAACAGAATGCAGTAAATAATCATCAAGAAGATTATACACCATGACCAAGTAGGATTCATCCCAGGGATGCAGGGATGGTTCAATATATGCAAATCAATAAATGTAATACACCATATCAACAGAGCCAAAAACAAAAACCATATGATCATCTCAATAGATGTAGAAAAAGCTTTTGAAAAGGTCCAACCCTCATTTATTATAAAAAAAAAAAAAAAAAAAAAAAAACCTTCAGGGAAAGGAAAAATGATGAGAAATGGAAAAAATGGAAATAAAGACTTTGTAAATAGGGAAGGATGGAGGACATGAAGGGAGGGCTAGGAATGGGGAAAAAATAAGAACCAAGATGCATCATGTAAAGGTACAAGTTCCCAATGAAAAATGTAAATGTGTTGTATACCTACAATGTACCAATAAAAGAATTTAATTTTTTAAAAAACCCTTCAGAAAATTGGAATAAATGGTCTTTATCTCAATCTGATAAAAGCCATCTATGACAAACCAACAGCCAATATCATACTAAATAGACAAAAACTGAAAGCTTTCACTCTAAAATCAGAAACAAGACAAGGATGTCCACTGTCACCACTCTTATTCAATATAGTTCTGGAAATATTAGCCAGAGCAATTAGACAAGAGAAAGACATAAAAGGAACAAGAATAGGGAAGGAACTAGTTAAATTATTATTTGCAGATTACATGATACTCTGCATAGAAGACCCCAAAAACTCCACCAAAAGACTTTTAGATTTAATAACAAAATTCAGTAGCATATCTGGTTGCAAAGTCAACATTCAAAATCATTAGCATTCCTGCTAACGATTCCTGCTAATAACAAACTCATTGAGAAAAAAATTAGGGAAACAATACCTCTCACAATAGCATCCCAAATTGAAGTACCTAGGAATCAAGAGTTAGAGAAGACAATCCTAAACTTCATTTGGAACCAGAAAAGACCTAGAATAGCAAAAGCAATTCTGGGCAACAAAGGCAAGTCAAGGGGCATCAAAATCCCTGACTTTAAATTATACTACAAAGCTACTGTGATAAAAACAGCATGGTACTGGCAAAAAGGCAGACCTGAAGATCAATGGAACAGATTAGAGGATGAAGAAAAAAACCTCAAACACACTCAGCCACTTTTTCTTTGATAAAGGAGCCAAACACCTTAACAGGAAGACAGACAGCCTCTTTAATAAACGGCGCTGGCAAAAACTGGCTTTCCACATGCCGAAGATTACAATTAGACCCATATCTTTCACCATGCACTAAACTAAAGTTGAAATGGATTAAAGATTTAAATATTAAAGCAGGACTAAATCCACTGGAAGATATAATAAGTAGAACTTTTGACGATATTAGTATAGTCAAAGACTTTATGAACAAAATATCACAAAGAATCAACAACTGAGATCTCATCTTATTAAAATGCTTTTGCACTGCAAGAGAAACCACCACCAGAGTGAAGAGACAGACAACCCACAGAGTGGGAAAAAATTTTTGCCAGCTGTTCCTCAGACAAAAGACTAATATCTAGAATATACAAAGAACTCAAAAAATCAGACTCCCCCAAATGTAAAGGCCCAATTCAAAAATGGGCATCTGAAATGAACAGACATTTCTCAGATGAAGAAGTATAAAGGGCAAATAAATATATGAAAAAAATGTTCAACATCACTGGTCATTCAAGAGGTGCAAATTTAAAACAACACTGATATTCCATCTCACTCCAGAAAGAATGGCTATTATCAAGAAAACAACCCACAACAAATGCTGGCAAGGTTATGGGGGAAAAGGAACCCTTCTCCACTGTTGGTGGGAGTGTAGACTGGTGCAACTACTGTTGCTATTCCTCAAAAAGCTAAAACTAGAGCTTCTATTTGACCCAGTTATTTCTCTTCTTGATATCTTCCAGAAAGAATTAAAAGCATCATACCACAGTGACATATGCACACTCATGTTTACAGAGGCAGTTTATGATAGTTAATCTTGGAAACAGCCCAAATGCCCATCAATGGATGAATGGATAAAGAAGATGTGGGTTTTGTATACAATGGAGTATTACTCTGCCATAAAGAAGGATAAGCTTGAGACATTTCTAGCTAAATGGATCCACCTCAAGACTATACTCTTAAGTGAAATAAATCAGACACATGTGTTTAAATACCACATTGTTTCTCTGGTGTGAGAAATTGAAAGTACAAATAAGAATCAAAATATGTAGAAGATACTGGGAAATGGAAGAAAACATTCAAATGAGTAGGGAAACAAGAGAGGGGAGGGGGGAAGGAAAGAAAGGACAAGAGAAAAAATGGAGACAAAGCTTTTGTAAACAAGAAGGGGAAGAGAGGTTGAAGGGAGGGGAGGGAAATGGGAAAAAAAGAAGTAAAATATATCATGTACGGGTACAAATTCCCTGTGATGAATGTTGCCACCATGTATGTCTAAAATGCGTCAATAAAATAAAAATGTTTGCTGAAAAAAAGGTATATTATATATAGCTAGATAGATGACATACAGAGATTATATATAGATTAGATGACAGAGGTAGATTTTTAACATCTGATCATACTTCATTGCTTATAATCTCTTTTTTACCTGATGATCTAATAAATAGTTCTAGTTCATTTACAAATTTGTATATTTACTGCATGTCACTCATTAAAATGCTATACATCAAGCACTTGTGGAGCTCTGTGGTGGAGCATGCCCATTAATCTCAGCCCTCTGGGAAGTGGAGGCAGGAGGACCAACCCCAGCCTGAGCAACCTGGTGACTCAGCATGACACTGCCTTGAAATAAAAAAATTTAAAAGTGAGCCAGGGATTTAGCTCAGTGGTGCGGCTGCCTACATCACAAGCAAAATGTCCTGAGTTCAATCCCCGGTACCAATAAATAAATAAATAAATAAATAAATAAATAAATAAATAATCGATCTGGAAATGTAGTTCAGTGCAAAGGCCCAGAGTTCAATCTCCAGCGTCCTCCCTCCCCAAACAAACAAAAAAAACTACATCAGATGAATTTTTGAGAAAACTTTATTTTCTAAACAGCCAGTTGATTCATTCTTCTTCTAAATGTTGAGGAGATTTTACATGATGCAAAAATGAAACCAGTGGTTGAGTGCTGAGAGGCAATGACGAGAACGTATTCATCACTAGCAGGGTACAGGCCTTTTAGCCTCTGGCTGATGGATTCGAGATGAGGGAGAGATCCCTGCCACTGCCCTCCCTGAGATCCTCTCCACTTCCGGTTTCTTGTCCGTGTCCTGGGGCCCAGGAGCGCCCTATTTACTCCTCATTCATTCACTTCTCAAACTAATGTCAGTTTGCCCCAGCCTTTCTCTCAGCTGTATTTTTAATTCTTAATAATCTCTGCTCTTCAGTCTTTATGTATTGGATGAAAAAAGGATTGTGAATGTATGCGTTTGTGTGTGCATGAATGTTCACATAGCATCCATGACCATTGTGTGAACAGGGTGTGGCTTTCTTAGTCAAATGGTGATGTGACTAAGAGTACTGGATTTACCCTGCATGGCAAAGCTAGAGCACTGGGTTTGCGAGCACAAGTCATGGGTTCCTAAAGCCTTTGCCCTCTAAGATTCCTACATCACAGGGCACAAATACCAACAAAGTCAATGTGCTAAGCATGCGGGTTATTTGTTACCTCATGCACATACAACAGTCAACTAAAGAAAATACTGGGGCTGGACCGGGCATGTAGCTCAGTGGCACTGCACCTGCCTCACCAAGTGCAAGGTCCTGAGTTCAATCCCTGGTACCAAAAGAAAAAAAATCTAATCTGTCCCAGGGAATGAGGAAGTGGGCCTTGGAGGAATGAGCCCCTTTCCTACACACCTGGACATGTCTCAGGTCCACATTTTCTTCCTCCCCACACCTCAGAAGACTCTGAAGCTGCCCAGACTTTATCCCCCACTCCCCATACTGGGGATTGAAGTCAGGGGCCTTGCACTGAGCTCCATTTCCAACCCTTGATTTTTTTATTTTGAGACAGGGTCTTGCTAAGTTGCTAAATTGCCCAGGCTGAGTTTAAATTAGCAGTTTTCCTACCTCAGCCTTCCAGAATGCAGGGATTACAGGTATACACCACCACACCCAACTCAAGACTGCCTATATTTGGTGACTATTTTAGCAAGACCTTGTGTCTAAATAAAAAGCCTAGAATGGGCCTGGGATTTAGCTCAGTGGTTCCACCCCGGGCCTCACAAGTGCAAGGACCAGAGTTCGATCCTCGGTACCAAAAAAAAGGCTGGAGAGGCAGCACTGAGTTCCGTCCCCAGTACTGCCAAATAAATAAATAAAAGATGTAGCGCTCTGAATTTGGAGTTCAGATAAACTGGTATTGTGTTTTTTTGTTTTATTATAAGTATATCCGAGGCATATTTGGGACATACATATGTTTTGTTTTGTTTTGTTTTTTGGTACCAGGGATCAAACTCGGGACCTTGCGCTTGCCAGGCAGGCACTGGAACCACTGAGCTAAGTCCCCAGCCTATTTTTTTAAGCTACACATTCTTTGAAATTCAAGTTGAACTGGAGCATGCTGGATTTAATCTGGAATCCCACAATAGACTCTGACCCACACTCACCCCCAGGAAGCCCACCTTACACCAGGACTAGCCTTTTTGTCTCCCTCCGCCCAGAGAAATGGTCACTCCGAAGGCTAACAACAAGAACAAAAGAAAAAATAACAAGTGAACCGAAAACCAACCCAACACGGAAAGAATGTTAGCGCAAGGAGATTTCCAACAAAAACAAGGAAATTTAATCTCTCATTTGCAAAAGCTTCCCTTGTCCTAATTTGCTAAAAGAGCTCACGCAGAGACAGAACGAAGTGCATCTTATTGAGCTTCTTTTTTTTTATTTTATGCAAATCAAAGCTGTGCAGCAGGGACAGCAAAAATAGTGAGGCTGTACTGTGCCCTGAAGGCTCCAGTGTCGTGAACTGCACAGTCCAGCAAGTAGAGCTTCTCTTCCCTGGCCATGCAGGTCAACCACTGCGTGAGCCTGGTCAGTCCACAGAGGTGTGTTCCACTGTAGCTCCGAGGCCCAGGACCCTGCCACAGACCCAAGGTCACCAGGGGTCCAAGTGTGGTGCTCAGCTTTGTTCTCCAGTGCACTACTGGCTGCCAGCAGGAGATAGGAGTGCTGCAAATCCCTGCAGGAAAGCTGCCCTCTTGGGCTCCTCTCTGCTGCAGAGAAGGCCATGGAGAGGTCCTCTCCTCTCCCCACAGCAGAGGGCTCATGGGGAGGAAGCAGAGTGGCTTTCATCTGAAGGATTGAATTTTTCAACCAAGGCTCTTCTTTCTGCTCACCCAGTCTGCTCAACTGCTGTGCATGGTACTGAGCATGATCACAGCCCACTGGGCTTGTCCTCTACTTCCCAAGCAGATGCTTCTTGCTGGCTGCTGTAGTTTGGGTCTGAAATGATCCCAAAATGCCAGTGTGTTAAGGCCTGGTCGCCAGCCCTGGTGCCATTAGGAGGTGGTGGCCCTTTATGGGGTGGGGCCTAGTGGGAGATTGTAGGTCTTTGGGCAGGTGTTGAAGAGGATCATGGCACTCAGGTCCGTCTTTCACTTATGGTCATGAAAAAAGCAGCCTCCTCCACCATGTGCTTCCCAATTGACTATGGACAGAAACCTCCAAAGTGTGAGCCAGACAAAGCTTTCTGTGTGTGTGTGTGTGTGTGTGTGTGTGTGTGTGTGCCCACATGTGTGTTACTAGGGACTGAACCTAAGGTCTTCATACTGAGCTACATCCCCAGCCCTTTTTCATTTTTTGTTTATTTTGAGACAAGATTTCACCAAGTCAGTAAATTGCTCAGGCTGGGCTTAAATTTGTGATCCTCCTGCCTCAGCTTCCCAGAGTGCTGGGATTAAAGACATGCACCATCACCATCATGTCCAGCTAAACCTTTCTTCTTTTTATTATCTCAGGTATTTTGATACAGTAACAGCAAATTGACTAACAGTGATACTATAAATTTAAGCTCAAAAATATCCCCCATTTTCTTCTTTCACTCTCCCTTGCAGTGATATTTCTTTTCATTTTTTCTATGTAATTTTTGTTATAAAATTAAATTCAATGTTTATATATGATTTTGCATCCTGTTTACAGCTGTGTTCTTTTAAATTGGAAAAAAAAATAGTCCTCAATCTCTCTACCCATAGAAGGAAAAAAAAGAAAGATATTGTATATGTACTTTCCTAATAAAGCTTTTAAACAGCTAACTCTAGGCAAACTATCCTTAAAATAGGACAACCTATTCCTCTCTGCTGTGCATAGACTCAGCATCTTTCTCTCTCTATTGTCTGTGTGACCCTCGGCCCCATCAGTCCCCAGCTTTGGCCTTTCTATCCTCATCGGAGACTGTGAACTAAACGATCTCTGCAAACTCTTCCAACTCTAAGATCCCAAACTAAAAGTGATCTTCAAGAAGCATTAGAGACCTGGGCAATGTGGGTATTATAAACAGAAGTCCATTAGGAGGCCTCTGGCCATCTCCAACTGCTTGCTGATGTAGCAGAAGCTTGAACTGACAGATTGGACAAAGGATAAAGGGAAAAGGGGCCGTTCCCATAAGTCAGCTGCACGATGCTTGTTCCTCTCTCAGATTCCTGTCATCTTGCAGAGACTGGTTATCTAGTAACTGCTTATACTCAAGGGAGACTCCAGGACTGTCACCATGTAAAGGATGGCAGGTAACCCAGAGCCACATCCTGTCCCGTCACTCATCAACTTGGCTCTGCCTCTGTGTGTGCCTCTGTGTGTGTGTGTGTGTGCACGCGCGTGCGCGCGCGTGCTAAAGAAAATGAACCTAGGCTTTCTCACTGAGCTACATCCCCAACCCTTTTCCATTTTTATTTTTAGAAAAGTCTTGCTAAGATGGTAAGGTGCCCAGGCTGGTCTCAAACTTATGATCCTCCTGCCTCAGCCTTGCACCATGCTGGGATTACAGGCATGTACCACCACATCTACCCATCAGCTTGGCTCTGGAGACTTACATTAGACCTCCTTTTAAAAGTTACTCTTAAGGGCTAGGGATTTAGCTCAGTGGTTCTGGAGCCTGCCTCACAAGCACAAGGTACCGAGGTCGATCCCCAGTACCAAAAAGAAAAAGTTACTCTTAAATCCAGGTGTGGTGGTGCATGCCTATAATCCCACACTCAGGAGGCAGAAGCCAAAGGATTGCTGCAACTTTGAGGCCAGCCTGGGCTACATAGTAAGTTCAAAGCCACTCTGAATTATAAAGCGAGATCCTGACTCAAAAAGAAAAGTTACTTTTCAAAAAACAAAAACACAAAGAAAAGTTACTTTTAGCCAAGCACAGTCATACACACCTATAATCCCAGCACTCAGGGGCTGAGGCAGGAGGATGTAGAGTCAGAGGCTAGCTTGGCCTATATGTCAAGTTCAAATCCAACCTGGACTACATAGTGAGACCCTGTCTTGATCAGCCAATCAATAAATAAAAGTTACTCTGAAGAAGATAAAGTAGAAATAGGTGCTGGGCTCTCAGTGGGCAAAAATATAAAAAATAATGGCCAGATGTTGGTCCAGGCTTTAAAAAGAAATATTTCATCTCCAATTAAGAATCTCAGTTTAAATTTTGAACATAGCCAGTGGCATTCTAACTGGGGAACTAAATAACTTTCAGATGTGACTACTAAAACATGAACTCATCCTGGAAGAAAAGAGAAGGGAAACCTGTGTTGGTTGTGGACACGAGTTGATGCTGCTACCAGGAGATGAGGAATTATTCCAATCATGATATCCTCACTCAACTCACTGCCAGCCAAAGTATCAGTCTCCAGCCAGGTGTGGTGACAAACACCTGTAATCCCAGAATCTTGGGAGGAAAGTTTGAGTCCAGCTGGGGAAACTTAGCGACATCTTGTCCCAAAATTGAATTTGAAAAAGCCTGGGGTTGTAGCTTTGTGTAAAGAAGGCCCAGCCTGATTCAGTCCTCACTGCAGCCAAAAAACAAATAAACAACACTTTCAGTCCCAAGTAACAAGTTAGTGCCTGACTACTTTATCCTGGCCATTATCACACCAAGGTTGTTTGCTGTTATTTTTAATGAAAGCCAAGATTTGTCATCTGCCTTTGTTTTTCACAAGCCTAGGATTCATGTGTAGCATTTTGGTCCTTCTAAAATGTCAAATATGTCAAATATCTCAAAATAAAATACTTTTCAACTTGGCATAAATGCAAAAGAGTATAGCATGGGCTTTGAAGGCATCCAAAAGAGGATTCAGAAAACTCTCTTGGTCAATGACAGTGCACCTAAAATAAGCATGTGCAGAGCCCACTGAGGGGACCACATAAAGCAAGAGAATAATTACTCCCTGTAATCCCAGCACCCTGAGTCTAAGGCAAGAGGATTGCTGCAAGTTCAAGGCCAAACTGGGCTACATAGCAAGAACCTGTCTCCAAAACCTGATGATGATGATGATGATGATGATGATGATGATGATGATGATGATGACGACTCTTGTGTCAAACCTCCAGGTTTTGGTTCCCAAAAACAAAACCTCAGTCATGTGTCCCAGTTAAAGATGATGTAATTGTCTGCACTCTCTTTTGAAACCCCCAACAAAAATGAGAGTAAAGAGGTTTATTTTAAGAAATAAATCTACACAGGCCGGGGATTTAGCTCAATGGTTACAGCACCTGCCTCGCAAGTGCAAGGTCCCAAGTTCAATCCCCAGTACCAAAAGGAAAAAAAAAAGAAATCCACAAAGACAAGACAATGAGAGGGGATATAAAATTTTGAAAGCTGGCTGGGCATGGTTGTGCACACCTGTACACATACATAGTAAGACCCTGTTTCAAAAAACCAAAAAAGAAAACCCAGACATGGTCTCACTACACAGTCCAGGCTGGCCCTGAACTTACTGTGTAGCCCAGGCTGGCCTCAGATTCACCATGATCCCCCTGCTTCAGCCTCCTGAGTGCTGGGATTACAAGTGTGTGCCACTATGCCCGGTTTAATGGGAAGTCCTGGTGCAAATCAGTAAGAAGGAAAGAGACCCACACTCTTTGGTCTTGAGAATGCCACCTCACAGAATTCTGAAGGTCTGTTCTCTGCAGAAAAGAGAAGCACTCCCAACTGGGGCACCCATCCACAGGTGGAAGTGTGGGAGTCACAAAAAAAATAAACACATTAAAATGAAAGTTTGCATCCTGCAAAAGGAGAGGCCCTGACCTTGTCTCCCTTTTAGTAAGCAGAACAGTGGAATCTATGGATCGTCATCAGAACTAGAGACTAGACTATTCTTAAAGCAAGTTGACTTAAAAATAAAGACAGAATAACTTAACAATCAATATGGTGATTCCCTAAACAAGTAAGAGGTCCAACAGTTAACTTCCTGTCCCCATGGACATAGAATCTGATTAGCCATTTTTTAGCTTCTCCACACTTAATGACACTAAAAGAAAGTCATAAAAGGGTGCAGGGGAGGGGGAAAAACAGAGAAAAGCAATTAAAAGGAAAGAGAAATTGTGCTGGAGGAAGAAATCTCCCCTTCCCCAAAAAAAAAAACTTTCAAAAAGAAAGAAGTAAAGGAAGGAAGGCAGGAAGAAAAGAAGGAGAAGGAAGAGAAGGAGAGAAGGGGGAGAGAGAATTTCTGAAATTTTAAAGTATGATATCAGAAATTTTAAAACATCTTTAATAGGAGGGTTATAAATGAAGGTAAAAATATCCTAGAAAGTAATGCAAAAAGATGAAAAAGAAAATTTCAAAAAAGAAAGTAAAAAGGAAGATAGAGTAAAATTATCAAATAAACTATTCCAGAAAATTTCCCAGAATTTAAGGACTTGAATTTCCAGATTAAGAGTCAGAGAGAGTTTAACAGAGTAGACAAAAAGAGATCCACACCAAGATACAACCTCACCAAATTTTAGAGGCAAAGAAGATATTCTAAAATATTGAGGGAAGGAAAAGAATCAGAATGGTCTGAGGCATTTCAGTGTCAGCTTTGAAAGCTATGAGACAATGACATAATGGCTTGAAAATTCTTAGGAAAAAATTAGTTACTGCTGAGAATTAGATCCCAAGCCTAATGATCGTCTTTCCATGTACTGAACAATTGAGACTTGCACAACCTCAAAATATCCACCTCCCATGCTCAGTAAGAAAGTAACCAGAAGAGGAAAGGCAGAGGAAGATGGGAAGACTTGGGAAACAGGAAACGTGGTTCTGGCTCTGCAAAGCGGCAATGGGAATCCCTAGCATGAGGTGATGGGAGGACAATTTTCAAAGAAAGCATCACCAGAGGACCAATCCAAGACAGAGCACACTCCAAAAAAATGAATTCATAGCAAACCTGATGACTTTTGAGAAAAAGTTAACCAAGAGAAGAAGTTTGGGGATTGATGATAATTTTAAAAATTAAAACAAAGCTAAGCATGGTAGTACATGCCTGCAACCCCAGCACTCTGGGAGGCTGAGGCAGTAGAACTGCAAGCTTGATGCCAACCTGGGCAACTTAGTGAGACCCTGTCTCAAAATAAAAAATAAAAGCAAAATTTAAATAAGGGCTATGAATGTAGCTCAGTGCAAACAACCTGGGTTTAATCCCCAGTACCGCTAAATAGATAAATAAATAATATTAACTCTAGGAAAATAAACAGTTTTGTAGAAAAACAGGGTAATCATAATACAAGTGTCTTGGTGTGTGGTTAACAGCCAAGCACCACATTTACTACCTAGTTGTACTGGGAGAGTGTGGGCAGGGCGTGTGTGTTGAGTGTGATAATCAGAGGTAGGGGAGGTAAAGCTTTAGTGAAAGAGAAAGTTTCATCTCTGGGAGTGGAAAGAAAACAGAAAATGCCTAAAGGTGAAATTTTAAAAGTAGCACTAAAAATACGTTATTGAGAGGTAATGGAGGTTAGTATCAAAAGTAACAGAAGAGTTGAAAGCAATTTCTCTGGGACGTAGGAAAGCGTAGGAGAGTGTAGGGCCAGGTCTTGTCATTCTTTATAATAAACTACATAACCTGACTCTCTAAACTAAGTACATGTGTGACTTCAATAAAAATAAAACCTAGGGCCAGGGATTTAGCTCAGTAGCACTGCGCCTGCCTCGAAATCCCGGGGTCCTGAGTTTGATCCCTGGTACCAAAATAATAATGATAAAGTACAATTTTAAAAAATAAAATAAATAAAACCTAAACTATCACAACTTAGATGTTGTTTTATATTGACATCACTTACCAATGCAGAGCAGGGTGGGGAAAGAATATAGGAAAAATTGGTGGTCACAGGGAAAATACCAGTGAATATTTGGTGGCACTTCTCCAGAACGTTAGCTGGAATTCCTCGAATCCACAGTGGAATGAATGCTAGTTTTAGATCATCTGTCTTTAAAAGCAATATGGCCTTTTTCCAAACATGTCTGGTTGCCCATGTGCACTGCATTAGATGCAGTAATAAAGTAATGAAAGGGGCCGCCCACAAAATATCTTTGCTGCGTAGACCAGACCACAACATTTTTCCTCCACCTACTAATGTCAGCAGGGACCTGTGGAGGGCAGGAAGCTGTCACGATGTGGAGAAGCCCAGGATGAAGGTGAGGGTTGCATCTTTATTAAAATTTCCCATAACCAAGGGCCATGAGGCAGAAGAGAACATACCTTCCTCTAGGATCCCAGGTTGGAATTCTACTCAGGCCGTCATAATTAATTAAAAGAGTTAATCTTTCTTGAGTGTTTGCTTTGTGCTGGAAACTGTTTATGGCTTTTGTACATTAAGTCCTTGAATCCATCTCAACCTTATGGAGTAGATACCATTTTCTTCCTCATTTTAGAGGTGAGCAAACCAGAAGGGTAAGATAATCAGCTGGAGACAGCACAACTGGTAGGCGGATGAACTCAGAGTTCTGGCTCTACTCTCCCCCAACCCTGCCCCACCCCGTACTGGTGGTTGAAACCAGCGCCATCACACTGAGATACATCTCTAACCTTTTTTCCTATTTTTTATTTTGAGACAGGGTCTCACTCGGTCACTAAGTTTCCCCAGATGAGGCTCAAGCTTGTGATCATCTGCCTCAGCCTCCCAGAGTGCTGGGATTACAGGCATGTGCTAACTACCCAGATTTTTGCCTGAAGTCTTAGTAGTAATACTCCACTCCTCATTCCTCCCTTGAGGGTGCTAAGCAAAACACTTCCCAAAGAATGGCAACCATAGGATGGCATGGAGTGAGATGTAACTACTTAACTCCAGTACCCTCAAGATTCTCATCACTGATTCTCTGCTCTGTTGGGTCTTGCCATCTCCCTTCTGCAGGATGGGATGTCCTCTGGTAAAATGGCCTGAACCAAGCATCAGAAGTCAGCAGAGATCAGAGCATGACCAACAGTCAACAACAATAAGGAGGGCATCGGAAGCAGAGGGGACTGACTCTCCTCAGGCCTCTAACTGAGGACACCCCTGCTCCAGCCTTGCAGAGGTGGGGGAGGAGGTCCCCACATTTCTTCATGACAGCAGACAACTTGTGTGAATCCCTTAAATCCTGTCACAACCAAAAACCAAACCTTTAGGCCAAAATAATAAATACCATCTACTGGGTCCCTAATATACCAGGGCTCTGTCACAGCTTTCGGTCCCACTTGTTCTTTCTGCAACCCTATTCCAGATGATGGAAACACTGAGGCTTCTGGGTGTAAGTGACTCATTCAAGTCCACATGGTCAGTAAGTGGCAGAGCCAGCATACAAACTCACACTGCCTCATCCTAAAGGTTGGGGCCTTTTACACATGATTGACAAAGACTTGATAGGATTCCCAACACCGAAAGAAGGGAAAGAGGGGGAGGAGCAGGGCAAAGAGAGGGAGAGGAAAGGGGAGGAGGAAAAGGAGAAGAAAAGGACAAGAAAGAAGAAGAAGGGGGAAAAGAGAGGTTCAAGGTTTCCGACCCAAGAGGAAAGAACTCAGAAGCTCTTCAAGGATAAGGACTGGAGTACTCCTGATCCTTAGGACAATTGGCAAGATAGCATTTTAGTTAGTCTTTGTCATTGCAGTCATCATTGTCACTGTTGTTCTTCGAAGATGACTATTTGCTTAAAGTTAAACCTCCAGCAACCAGCAGAGACAGAAGTGGAAGGCTATGGACTCTGTTCAATCACTACCTGTCTTACCAATTGCTAGAAAAATGTCTATTTTCTACCTATGGCTACATTTACTCAGAACAATCAGGGGAAATAATTCCATTTTCTAACATGCACTATAAGTAATGGCTGGTTGTACCTAAAGTCACTACATGTAAACTCAAGGAAAGGAAGAGAAGGAAGATGGAAGAGATTACACCTCTACCCCTCATGAACTAGAAGATGAACTTCCCTCCCCAACCACAGCTCCTGGGACAATCTGTCCCACACTATTGCAATTTTTCCTTCTCTGAACTGAGTCTTGCCATTCATTTGGTCCTTGGAATATTTAGTGACTTCTGTCCTCTCTTTGACTGTTTGCTCCTCCTGTGAGAGGACTGCACTTCCCCAGAGGTACCTGGATGGCTGAGACTTGTTCTAACCTTTGTATTTCCCACTGTGCATTTACTTTGCACAAGGCTATACACAATCTGGACTCTGACAAATATTTGTTGATTTATAAATAAATTTCTCATGAGGGAGGAGAGAGGATTGGAGGTGCTTAAGAGCAAATCCAGCTCAAGTATTGAGAAAAGAGCTCAGCATCACACATTATGTGACATTGTCCTCTTTTTCATACTGCTGGAGAGAATGTTCTCTTTTATAATGAGGGCACTTCAAGGAACAAAGAGTGACTCTATAGTCTTGTATTAGAGAATCAAACTTCTCAACATTTTCATTTCATTCAGTGAGCAAGAAAAGCTTCTGCTTCTGATCTTCTCCCATGCATCTAGCCCACCAGAGCGTTGCAAGGCTGTAAGGTGTAAACATCTTCGAGCGCTTTGGGCTACAGAACAAACCACAGCAAGTCACTGTGGCTTTTCATCAAGAATCAACGTGATGCTGCCTGAATAGAATTAATAATAATAGTAAAGAGTAATGTTCTGTCACAAAAAGAACTGGTTGCTTTGTTCGTCCTCGGTTTTAATGAGACAGAATTAATGGAGCACCTATCAATGAATAATGCCCCTCACCCCTCACACAAACAGCTTGGGGAGGGGGTGACTCACCACAGTGCTGATTTCCATGCAAACTTGCATAACTGAGAGATGTTCCTCACCCTGTACAAGGAAACCCTTCTGTAGCAGAACAAAGGTGAACTCAATGATCAAGCGATATCTACTACTTTTAGGCCTTAGCACATTTGGTAGTTCCCACATCTTTTCATTCTGAAATCATTCATTTTTACATCAGGAATTTAAGGGGTGATTGTCTCCTTGCTCTTTATTTTCTCCCAATTTCCCCCTTTTCCAAAGCAAACATGAACTGTTGAAGGCCATGGTGCTGAGGGGACAGCTGTAGGTTCACTAGGGCCATATGCAAGCAGCAAACCTACAGATAGCATTTCTAAAGCAACAGTTCAGATTTGAGGAACCAAAAGCTCCTACAGTCTTGGAAACTGACCTGAGTGTTTTGCCATCTTTGAGTCCCTTCCAGGCCCACCGTTGGCTGTACGTGTTCTCCTGAGACCTGCTTACTGGGATGTTGACTTCCCATCTTGAGGATCCCAAGCCGATGGGCACCATTGTGACATAAATCCAGAGGTGGTAACTCAGGCATCTGATCAGAGCCTCCTGCCAAACTCAAAGTGTTTGCTTCCACTGGCAAATTCTAGTTCCTCTTCTTGAAAGAAAACATTAAAAGATCTCTGGCCAGTTTCATGGCTTACAATCAAAAATCAGATGAACAAGGATGAAAAGGAGATGTTAACAGATCACATTCCCACAGAGCCCAAATGTTTTCAAATCTATGGTGCCAACTGGCAGAATGTCTGGATCCAGGCTTTGAAAGAAATCAGGGGAGCAGGTACCATGGGAATGTGCACCCAAGGTGCAATGCATCAGCCAAGTGAAGTTTGATACAGGCTACCTGTCCTCACATCCCCTCAGCCCTGCTGTCCATGAGCCTTCTGTGGGCATGGGGGCCATGCTTTCTGCAAGTCAGTCCCTGCATTCTGTGAGACTAGACTCACGATATGCCACATCTGGATCCTGAGGATCAGAAGGCCCACATGTGAACATGGCTTTTTATACCATCCCTCAAGGCAGAGTCACAAGAGAAAATGTTGCACCAAGGCCCTGGGTTTGATCCCAGTACTGGAGAAAGCGGGGGGAATGTTACCTTTCATTTATAATTTTCCAAATTACATTTCCTATGCAAAGAAACATGAAAGAAACTGAATAACAACACGGGAGAATCACAACCTCCAGAATGAGCTCCATCCATCACTGGGAGACATCAGGTGAATTGAACAGGCATGAATGAGCTTGTTCACAAAGGGGGACCCCAGCAGCACAGAGAGCTTCCTTAGCCCAAGTGCCATGTCCTCACTGGGTGCAATGCATGGATGAACCAGATGCTGCTCAGGCCTCCAGAGCTCTTAGAGTCCAGTCTGGGGAATATGTGGTACTAACTGACTATAACACAAGAGCTAATATTCTAAGTACCAAAAAGAGATACCAGTAAGATGCAATGGGTATTCAGATGAAGAAGAGATACTATGTTTCCTGGAGAGCATTTCTGCACACATAGACATGGTTAGAAAGCTTGTGCACACATGTGATATACAACTAGCTCTGAGTCTCCCCAGACTCAAACCCAAAAGGGCCTGGAAGATGCCTCTCATGCACTTCTCAGGCCCCATCTCCCTAACAGGGATGCTAGCAATGTCAAAGCTCCCTAAAATCAGATCCGAACAACATATATCCTTCCCCACACCTCTGCTGTCTGTAAATAAATAAAGAGTAGCCAGGGATTTAGCTCAGTGGTTCTACTGCCTGCCTCGAAAGTGCAAGGTCCTGAGTTCAATCCCTGGTACAAAAAAGAAATAAAGAAATAAATAAGTAGTAGGAAACATGATTAAAAACCAAATCCTGAGCCTCAGAAATGGTAATGCCATGCGACATTGTCATAGAAAACAATGGGATGTGTTTCTTTGTAGGTTTCCCAAACGTCCTTGGTGGTTTTCCTGAACTGGCGTGATATGGAAGTACAGGCCTTGTTCCCAGCCCGTGGGCAAACTTCCATCTCAGCTCCACAGTCCATCTGGGGTGATCTTCGAGGTTTCTCCCACTGGAGAAAACACTGGAGTGTTTTCTTCACTCTGAATCACCATCCCGAGGGCCTTATAGGCATTGGAGTCCTCAGAGCTTAGAGATCCTTGCTGCTAAGGCTCAAGTTACTCCTGAGAAGCATGCGGAGGTAGCTCCATGGTAGAGCACTTGCCTGGCATCAGCACTGAAAGAAGGGAGAGATACATGGAAAAAATAGTTCTCAATCATTTATTTTTTTTAAAAACTCAATAAAAAGAAATGAGAACCCTTGCTCAGCTCAGATAGGAAGTAGGAGAAACTTAAGCAGAGTAGGGGGGGACGTTTTTTCAGAACCCGTTTGGCCATCCCTGGTGGCCACACCCTCTTCTCACTGGCAGTCAGGTAGCACTCCACCCCTGAAACTGACCTAGTTTGTGCCTGTTTCTTTAAGAAAGTGCCTCTGCTCCAAAGGTGGCCCTGGCCTTGTCCAGGAGCCATGAGATTACGGGGGACCTCTACCCAGAAATTTGATAGGACTCTCTCACAGCTCCGGATGACAAGACAAAAATGTTAGGCACTGTTCTCCAAAGATGGGATGAATCCATCTCAGGGGACATCAGGAGCCTCCTCAGCCATCGTTGGCTCCTGGTTCCCAGAATGCACCTGCATTCCTTCTCTAGCTGCCCTGGAATCACTGGTTCCCCGGAAGTAGCTGTCGGCCCAGTTCAGCGCCTACATGGACGAGGGTCCCTCAGGTGAAACCAGCTGGCCCGGCCCTGGGAAGCTGACACCAGACTCCAGCATGAATAGAAAGGCAGCTTGTTTCCAGGTTTCTAGTTCTGCACTCTCAGCCTCCGCTCTCCCTGCCTCTCGTCCCCCGACACTGTCTGAAGCAGGGCAGTGTTGGCTCTTGCCTGAACGTGGCCTTGGCTCCTAAGTGTTTTTCTCTACCTCAGAGCAGCCTGAAGGGCAGTGGGGACTCACTCCTCTGCAGATGGGCTCTCCCAGACCCGCCCAGGCCTCCCACACCTTTTTGCCAGCAGTGACCTGCTTCCCACCCATCCCTGACTCCAAGAAAGAACACGGCCTTGGTGTCACTAACCTCCTTCCCTTTTCTTCCTCACAGCCAGCTCCTCTCTCCTGTCGCAGCCCGGGACACTGACCCACTTACTACTTGAGCTACCCTTCGCCTGGGCTCCAGTAGCACCTTTGGAAGCAACTTCGAAAAGCCCCAGGCTGGCCCGCCTCTCACAGGACGAAGCTTCTGCCTCCCCTGCTCCCCGGTGCTGAAGGAACTGGTTCCCCGCTCTGCCTTCGACAGTGTTTCTCCAGGGGCTTCCTAACATGAGAAAACCAGCACCCCAGAAAGTCCCCTGTTTTCAAAACCCATCTAACTCTGGCATTTTCCCTTTAGGATGTGATAAGGTTCTCTAGTCCACTAATGAGTCACCAAATAGTTATTTGGCTATTTCACTATATGAATGGCATCGAGCAAGTCCGAGCTTAGCACTGAATTTGATTCCAGGTCTCAGTGGGCTGGGATCAATGAAACGTCCTCATCACCTCCAACTGTTCTCCTACTTGACTTGGAAGTGACCCATCCCTGTCATCCCCTGCCACCTGTGACCCTGCCACCCTTAGCCAGCTCTCCAAGACCTGAGGGAGGACTTCATGTTTGTTGGCCTTTCCTCAGTACCCAACAGATACTGGGTGTGGTTCATTGCTCTTCATATTTGCTGGTTTTCTAAGGAAAGCATTAGAGAAGTCCTCTTTCTGGTGTTTCCCAAAATGAGGTCTGTGGTCCACCAACATCAGAATTTCCTAGAGTAGAGTTCTTGCTTAAAATGCAGGCTTTCCAGCCCCACCCCACAGCTGCTGACTCAGAGTGTCAGGGTAGGGTGGGTCCTGGGACTCTGCACCTGGTAACCAGCTTCCCAGCTGCTCTTTGCGTGTCTTAGGTGTTGAGCCACTAATTCAACCCCATTTTACTCCTCAAGGACTTCTCTTGGTAGGGGGAGGGTGACTTTAGATTGATGGTGGAATAGGAATGGAAGTGGTTGTACATCCCTTAGCTACTCCAGTTGGCTCTCAGTATACGTGATGGAGAGGTTCTGGGACCCCTGCAGAGGCAGAACTCAACAGATGTCCTAGTTCAGTATGTAAATTGGTGCAGATTTGCATATAACCTATGCTCATTCTTCCATATACTTCAAATCAACCCTGGATTACTTATAAAACCAAATACCATGTAAATGATATCACTCACATAGGTGAACAGTTGTCACACCTCATTGTTTAGGGAATAATGAGAAGGGAAGAGTCTGCATGTTCAGTGCAGATATGTTTTTTCTCATCTCTTCCATACACAGTTGGTTGAATCTATGGATGCAAAACCCATTGAATATGGAGGAACAACTCTATTTCATCATTAATGACCTCCTACCATGAACATAAGATAACTGAGGCATGAGCTTCACACATAACCTCTCTGACATCAATCCAGCCTTCCTAAGGCAACCCCACAGTGGCAGTGGGCAAGCAGTTCCCATTGTTTCTCCTGCTTGTCACCTACCTGAGGTCTCGAAGGAGCAGGATGGATACCCACTGCCCTCATGCAGGTGAGATGAGCCCTCCAGGTGAGTGGAGAGGGAAGTCTGCCAGACCCCGAAACCCCAGTCTTCTAGCTCATGTTAAGGGCAGGAAAAAGGAAACTAGTGGACATGAAGAACTTCATTCATTTGTAACAGCCCACTTGGTTGTCCGGAACTCTGTGGGGTCATTCCTGTGGCTCAAGTCTTGTGAACCAAACTGGTTGAATCAGTTCAGTCAAATCAATCCAACTGGAAATGCACACAGTTGCAGCCTAGGATGAGTTGCTTTGCAGCAAAGCATCAGAGTAAAGAAAGAGAAGGAGACTTCTTAGAGTGGCAACTGCTGCTTGAAGTCTAAAGCCTTTGCCTGGCATTGGCTATGTGTGAAAATAAGTGGTGCAAGGGGTAAAACATACATCTGAAGTGTGCAAGTGACTGAAAGACTAGAAAACATACAAAGAGGGGAGAGAGAGAGAGATAGATCCGTTTAAATCCAGGATCTCATTAGTTCATTTCAGGCCTATAGTAGAGTACACACATTTGTCTTTTATAACCAGATCTATTCATTTCAAATCCGGAGTCTTTCTCCCTGACACAGTAGCCTAACAACTTAGGTACCCCCATATCAAGATACGCTGAAACTACTTAAAAGGCTGAGTTATGGAAAGACCAGGCTCAGGAGGGGAAGAAGCAACATTCAGTGAAAGGCGATGGTGTGTGCTTGTACACATGCGTGAGTACACGTGAGTGTGTCTGTGTGTTCTATTAAAAAATAGGTGTTATTTCAGACTTTCTCACATGCAAATATAACAAAAGAGTCCAGAGCTCAGAGCCACAGCAGGCCCATCTGTCACGGGCGATTCAATTAACTTATTGTTACCCGCCAAACAGAAGCGCAGTGTGTCTGGGAAAGAGGAAGTCCCAGGTGCTGAAGTGACAGCCATTAAGCTGCTGGCAAAGCAGAGGAAGCAAGTTGTCCCACTTGAGGCTCAATGACTCCCTCTTCTTTCTCTGGCTCTTTTCCTTCCTTTGCCCTCTTTCTCACTTCTTCATTTTTTTTCTCCTCCTAGTTCAACCTTCTTCCCCTCTCTTCTCTCTTTGTGGCCTTCTTCACCAGGGCATAGCTTCTGGGAATGGAAAACTCTTTCTCCATTTCCATTCTGCACTTATTCCTTAACAATGGGTGCCCATGGGATCGAAATGGGCTCAATTCAGAGAATTTGCCAAAGCTTTACTTACTTGAACAGAGCTATGGAAGAGGAAAGGGGAAAGATAGTTTTTTGCCACTTCGAATCAACTTCAAACTATTCCCCGCCCTTCCCTCACCTGAGTGAGACTTTCTTTCCCATTCTCCACCTGCCTGCTGACTACCCTCCCGCCCCATAAGTCATTTCTTGTTTTCACTCCTAAAGGGCAAAGAGGCCAAAAAGGTGGGACCAGTGGGCTCAAAAAAAACCCCTCAAACCGAAAAGCATTTAGGGGGCTCGACATTTCTGGGGGCTCCCATGAGAACCAGCCTTGGGGAAATGTCAATTCACACAGACACCACAACCAGGACATTTGCAAATTTAAGTTTGCACTGAGCTTGCTGAGTTTATCATCCTATTTTCATGATCCGTGACACTGCCAGTGGCTCAGAAGGGAAAATAACAACTCTTCAAGAAAAAGACATTAATGTGACATACATGGATATGGTCTACGCATTATATCTAATTATAAAGAATGAATCACAAATTCAAGCATCTTAAATATAGACATAAAAAGAAATAATTAACCCTCAAACAGGAAGCTGCTGCACTATCAGATTGCAACGTTTGAGAACCAAGAAAAGCAAGTCGGCACACTGTATGAATGAGGAAGGCAGAGAGCAGGGGTTTCAATATCCTGCTCTTATCTGTCACACGGGTCTGTGACAAAGGCACAGTAGAAACACCCCATCTTGTTTAGGAAGGGCCATTCTTTAGAAGATGCATCCAACCCGAATCTTTCTCCCTGGGGTTGTGTCATATTTGATGATGTATTCTGAAGTCATCTTTACAAAGAAGTACCAGCCAGAAAGCAAACACCACAGTTTTATAAAGAAATGTTATCCATGGTTTATTTGCTCTCAGTTGAAAAACTATCTAAGAAATCTTCACTGGTCATTTTCTACATAGTCACGTTATCTCTCATTCTAAGGTTAGACACTCCTAGAAATAAGATTCGTGGTCTCATTTGACTATGTTACATCGTTTCCCGGGCAGGGCCAGGCCTCACCATTCAGACCCACACAGTGTTCACAAACAATGGAGGAAACGGGTTGGGAGGTTTTGCCAGAGGAAGAAAACCATGCCAGGAACAAGAGACCATGGAGTTTAGATTACGGTGCCTTATCTGCCTCCCTATGACCAGGAGAGAGCTACACTGCAGACAGTGCTATGATGAAGTCCAGATATGATCATGTACTGAAAGGAACTTTGAAAAATATATTAATTCCTATGGGACATGTACTTGTGGCAAAGCACCTAAGAAATTCTAAAAAAACAGTACAACTTTTTACTCCATTTGAAGTAAACTGTGCACATCCTTGAGGCTACTTTGTGTCCATCTTAAATGTGAAAATAAACTTCTTGGCACTTCCAGATCTCAAATTTTCATTTTCCCATTATATTCCCCTATCACTAAGAACACCCAGCTTGCAATTTCTTTTATTCCTTGGATGCATCTTTCACCCACAAATACCAAGTACTATGCCTGACTGATGGTGCCAACTGTCAACATGTCACTTATCCACCTGTCAATTGCTTGTAAATGTGCTTAAATTGAAAGCAGTTCTGTCACTTTAAATGGCATTTCAGAAAATAGTTAATAAGCTCATAATATGCACCTATTTGAAGATTACAAAATTAAATACAGTACAATCCCATTTAACATGTACACACACCTATACCCTAAAGAATATAGGATCAAGCCAAGTGTGGTAGCATACGCCTATAATCCCAGCATTGAGGCAGCTGAGGCAAGAAGATCCCTGTGAGTTTGAGGCTACCCTGGGCTACATAAAACCTGTCTCACAAAAAACAAAGAAAGGGCTGGGGATTTAGCTCAGTGGTTTCGTCACCTGCTGTGCAAACGCAAGGACCGGAGTTCGATCCCCGGTACCAAAACAAAAAAAACAACAAAAAAAACCCCTATATATATATATATATATATATATATATATATATATATATATATATATATATATGTATTCTTTAAAAAAAAAAGAAAAAAAGAAAAAACTCCCCAAACCCAGAAAGAATGAGAGGATCAACATCAAAATACTGGAATCATTCTATATTATGGGAACAAATTTTAATTTATTTTTCCTTGTGCTTATTTGTATTCTCTATGGTTTCTAACATCAGCATTACTTCCTTTGGAAACAGAAAGTTATTTTTCAATGCTGTCTTTCTTCTGTAAAAGAAATATATTGAACTAAATGAATCAAGAATCAAGACTCTGTTCTAACTGAGATTGCCTTATCCATGGCGCCAATAACCTGAATAACAATAAAACAATGCCTGGTGCTGAGACTTGCAAACTTTCTCCATAGCAAGAAATTCCAGATCGATTCAATAACATATGTAAGTACAAACGTGACTGGGTGAAAGATCTCAAGAAAGAATACACATTTTTATTTCCCATGATGAACTCTAATATTTTATATTCTCCTCCAGTACTTTGAAGCCGGGCCCATTAAATCAAATTCACCAACTACAATTAGAAATAACCTAACCTATTGAAAACCTCCTTGTTACTGGGCTGGGAATTTAGCTCAGTGGTTCCACCGCCTGCCTTGCAAGCGCAAGGACTGGAGTTCGATCCTCGGTACCAAAAAAAAAAAGAAAGAGAGAATTGCTGCAAAAGAAAGTAAGAAAAAGTGAAAAAAGAAAAAAGAAAAATTTCTTGTTTTACAAAATTATGAACCTGGCTATGGTGCTCAAGATTGCTTTCAAAAGCAAAGAGTAAATCATTCTAAACAGCATCCTCGAGTGATTGTTTTTCCATCTGACACCTGAGGTCTCCCTGGGAATATTTTCAATACATAAATCAGCTAATACTGAAATGAACAAGAGATCTTTGGGGAGAAAGTTTGGGAGAACAACTTCTGGTTACAGACATAGCACCATTGCAAGTACTTCTCCTTTCTGGAAATGAGTGCAAACTCCCTTGAGCATGGGGACTAGGATAAATTACCATGGGAAAAAAACTGGTGAAAATATCTGTAATTTCAGCATTCCAGCAGGCTGAGGCCGGAAAAATGCCAATTTGGGCCCAGTCTGGGCAACTTGGGAAAATCCTGTCTCAAAAAGAAAGAAGAATGTCAAGCATGGTATTGCACATCTATCATCCCAGCACTCCGGAGGTGGGGGCAGGAGAATCATGAGTTTGAGGCCAACCTGGGCTACATAGTGAGTTTAAATTCAACCTGACTGACATAGTGAGACCTGTCTATAATAAATAAATATCAATCAATAAATAAGGCACTGGGTTTGATCCCAGCACACCCCCCACCCATACACACACACACATGTACAGAAAGTGGTGAAAATGAATCCATTAAATATATTTCAGAGGCACATCTCACAGCCCTGTAGTTTTGTCATCCTCCCTTCTTTTGGTTAATAAGGAAAGGGGATACAATAGCACAACTGCATTAATTTCAATTTGATTAATAAGAAAACTGGCTGTAATCATTGTCATCTTCAAACTTATAGGACACCACTCAAGTTAGGATAAGCTTAGGAAAATCCATTGTTTTTAGACTGTTCTCCAGCGGATCTGTTCCCCTAGAATGGCATCATACAGTGACACTTGACTGGAAAGACAGAAGTGAACACAGCAGCAGCAAATGAACAGCCCTCTAAGACTCCGACCCTTGGGCTCTGCTCTGTCAAATCCGATGGTTCATTCACACATCCATGTGACCAGCGGACATATGCAGATTCTTGTGTGACCTTCTCCACCACCCTGCAGAAGAATTTCTCCCCTATATGACTGAGAGTCAAGGTCAGAATGCTTTCTAGAATGCTTCTGCCACTGAGAGTATGGCTGTGGCCATAATGTCCCTAGACTGAGGTTTCTGGAGTTTCCATTCGTGGTCTGGGCTGAGATGATCTGATTAAGCCTCACATCTGCTAAGGGTTTGAGGTGGAGGAAAAAGGGAACTGGAATAGTTCTCACCTCATTAGCTCTGACCACATCCGCACTCTCCTGTTACCCCAAGGGAAGGGAAAGGGAAAGATGGCAAAAGTAGGAAAAAGGTAGGGAAGAAATAGAAGGGAAGAAAAAGCAATAGAGAAGAGAAGAGGAGAGGAGAGGAGAGGAGAGGAGAGGAGAGGAGAGGAGAGGAGAGGAGAGGAGAGAAGAGAAGAGAAGAGAAGAGAAGAGAAGAGAAGAGAAGAGAAGAGAAGAGAAGAGAAGAGGAGAGGAAGGCTGGTGGGGACTGGGCTTATTCTTAGAACAAACTTAAATCTCCAAAGAGCCAGAGTTTTACTGAACCTTAGTTTTTGCTTCCCTATCTTCCTTTGTTCCCCAAGCTGCCTACTTACTATGAAATGTTAAATGGTAGTCATTTGAATCAGTAAAAACTGATTCATTAAATAAATGTATCTGAGCATTCAAAGTGGAGCCTTCATCAGTAAGACCATTAGAGGTAGTCAAGCTTTTCCAGCAGTTTCTTAGGGTACTTGTCATAATAATGGCCTATTAGAAAATGAAACATTTCATACAGTGATTTTGCTGTTTCCTAAATAAGGGCATAGTACCACTCTACTGCATATATTTTCTTTCCACTAAAGTTTGTGTCTAATTGTTTAACTTAACCCAGGTCTCGGAAATCATTGAAAATGATGAATGCGGGGAGAGACAAGAGCAAGTCAAGGAGAAATGATAATAAAGAGACTGCTGTTCGCTCTCACGGTATTCAAGGTTTCAAAGTATTTTACCATATTCCTAAGCAGCAGGTACATCCTATACCCACAATGGGGCACAAATTCTCAGAATGATCGCTATTATCCCATCTGCCACTTCCCTTCTTTATTTCAGGAAATACCTGGCAGGGAAATTTGTGTAACTTGCCTGAGGCCACACAGTGGCTAGGTTGGGTGTAGAATTCAAGCCTCCCCCTGCTTCTTGCTCATCCTGTGTACTGACCACCAGCCAGTATTCTCCTTTCCAACACCACTCCGCGTCTTACAGACCCTGTCTCTGCCATGACAAAGGAACCCAGCTAAAAAATGGGAAACCCAGTTGACCCATTTGTCTCACCCACAGACAACCAAACAACTAGTTTGACTAACCTGAGTCACCAAATGGATTAATTTTTTTTTCAACTTCTAAGACTCAACAGACTAAGTTTTCTGGCATTGTAGAGACAAAGTCATAATGAATCACTGGAACTGAAGTTATTAGGACAATATTCAAAATACCAGGTGATCAAAATATGACTGTTTCAGGAACTCCTTCTAATTAGACCCTCTGTGAGCTGCCAGCTGAATACTTACTGAAAAATATAGGGGCTATACGCTGTTGTAAGAGTATCCTGGAAAGTGACCTCTGTAAGTGTACAGACGGTTGGTACTTGTGAGTTTCATTCCTTCATGCATTTCCCTATTCTTTTTTGGGGGGAGGGGTTGAGAAGACAGAGTCAGGCTATATAGTTTGGGCTGCCCTTGGATTCCCAGGGACGATCCTCCTGCCTCAGCCTCCTAAGTGCTGGGATTACAGGTGAGTGCCACCACGCCCGGCTCCTCATTCATTTTCTTGCATGCCCATAATGTGGCAGAATGTGAGCTAGATGTTGTACAGTATTGTATTCCAAACTAAATAACAGTCCCTGCCATCATACATTTTATACTATAAAATTAGAGAGAAATACATATTAGGCAGGATAAAATAAGGACTACATGTTGAAAACCCTCCCGCATTTTGGGCATTGTGGAAGAACAAGTGATCCACATCAGTGAGTGCTGGAAAGAGTGGAAGAAGGGGTCCAGGGCATCTGCTCAGGAAACTCTGGAGCAGGAAGATCCAGGATCATGGAACTGAGGCCCTAAAGACCTGGACAAGACAACCAAGATCTAATCCACCCTGGACAGCCAAAGGGGATGAATGCGCAGAGAGAACAACCAAGACAGGAACCTCACTAGAGATTCAAGCTTCTACTAGACAGAGGTGGGGAAAATGAGGACATGGAGAGTTCATATCAGAGTCTTAGGTGGGAAAAATAGAGGTGAAGAAACTGCACATTATATGTCACCCTGTGTAGAGCAATATGCCGGGAACTTTATGAAATAAGTTACCTCATTCAGTCTTTGCCACAGCCTCTCAAATCGGATACCTTTACCCCTATTTCTTCAGTGACTGCCCTAGAGCTTTAGCAACTTACCAAGGACTTCTGTGTACACTAAAGTCTTCCAGTCTTCACACTCCTGTTCAGTAAGAGGATCCGGCTTTTTTTTTTTTTTTTAAGGCAGAATCTCATTAAGACACTAAGTTACCCCGGCTAGAGTCAAACTTACAATCCTCCTGCCTCAGCCTCCCAGAGTCCTGGAATTATAGGTATGTAGCACCTGCCTCAGCTGGGACTCTCCACTGGATGAAAAGAGAAATGGAGACTTCAGGACTAAGTTGTTTTCCCAGGACAGTGGCAGAGCTGCAAAGATCTCCCATTTTCTTGGTGTAGCCTTACACAGCCAACCTGACACACTCACTTTCTCCCTAGTCTGAGTTCAGTTTTTATCTTTGTTACCAGAAAATCACCCAGTTATCTGAGATCCAGCTGACATAAACCCGAACCCATAACAAATGTGTTATCTCAAGGAGCTCATGCAAGGGTTGAGAAACTCAGGGCCCCCCACCTAGGACTGACCCACAGCAAGCACCTCCCCATAGACTTTTGGGAAGTTCACTGTCATGCCTGCTAACTTGCAAACCAAGGTCATTGTGGAAGCTTCCACAGGTCTACACAGCCCAGGAAAAAAACCCAGGCAGATCAGTCTGGAAAAAACCCAAATTATGATTGCCCAAGTCTCAACAAAACTTAAAGAAAAAAGCAAGTCTTGCTTGGCAACTGTGTGAAGACCACACCTTACCCTGCACATACCTTGGCCTCATCATTCTTGCATAAGAGAGTTTCAGAAGGGCCAATAAAACATTTAAAGATAAAGCTCCTGGACTGTGAGAACTGTTTGAAAAGTCTCCAGGCAAAGATGGCCATGCATTCCTCCAAAAAGGCCGTGGTGGTGCACTCCTATAATCCCAACTCTTGGGAGGCTGGGGCAGGAGGATCACCCTGAGTTTGGGGCTAGCATGGGCTACATAGTGAGTTCAAGGCCAGCCTGAACTACTTACCAAGACCCTGTCTCAAAAAAAAAAATAAACTGAATTTAGCACCAATAACAAACAAGCAAGCTAGTGATTTGATAAGCTACAGCCCATGGCCAGCAGAAATCTCAAGGACGTAAGTTTCCATTAAATAGCTCTGTCGCCTGAGTATTTAGCCATTGAAATTCCACCCCCAAAGTGCTCCTGCTGGTCCTAGAAGTATAAAGCTACAAAGAAGCATTGAAGACCCTTCTGCTCATCCCTGCCACCCCGTGGGGTCACTTTCTGAGTGAGGACCACTCTTCACAAGAAGTCTCAGCACACACTCCGTTCTGACTGGCACCTCAGCTCACTCAAGTGTCAAATTGTTCGAGTCCAAGCCCATTCTATAAACAACTCCACTGAAAAATAAACACCACCTACGGCAACGGGCCAAGGACTACAAAACATTTCAGTAGAAATCAAGTCGGGGGAAAGGGAAACAAGCCCTGATGTTTCTGTCTCTCAACACAGCTGAATCCCAAATGGCTGTCCGCCTAGAAAGTCACCAGAGCAGGACAGACATTCGCTCGGGGCTCTGCTCTCAGCCAGCTACGTAATTGTAGGGCAAAGCTGATCATTTAACTGCTATGAGTTCCACTTCCTCCTGTGTGAAACAGGGCTAATAATAGCTGCTTCCTATTTACTCTACAACTGGAGTATGGAAGATTAGCAAGATACTGTCTGTAAAGGTGCTTTGATCTCAGAGATAGGGCCCTATGTAAATTTCAGCCAGTGTGATTACCACATTTTAGCACACAAAACCCAAAGGACCACTCACCAATCAAGAGCTGGTCATCAAAAGGGAAGAACGGAAAACAGCACACAGTGTAAAAAGAACAGAAACCCAAGATGTGTTGATGCTAAGAGGCAAGAACGAAGCAAGCATGTGCATCTGACCAACAGAAGAACCCAGAAGGAAACTGCAATGTGTGTGTCCAGGGAGAGAGTCAGTGGCAGGACAACCTGACCTAATTCTTGGAAATCAGTCAGCAGATCAGAAATTACAATAATGTGAACTGGATGTTTATTCAAGACGCTCCGAACATCTGAACTCCTCTAGGAAGCCTTCCCTGCCTCTCCGGAAAAGAGCCAGCTAACTCAGCCTCCCCTCTGCTCTGTGCTCTGGGGCTCTTCTTCCAGAATTCACCATGAGACAATTTTGAGTTTCTCCTGGGCTAAGACTTAATGTGTAGGCCATTTTCTAAACATTTCAGTTCGTTTAAAGTGTTCTTTATGTATATCTGTGCCATTTTCTGCTTTGTCCTTTATATCACTGCTTCCCAATATTTCTAGGTGAAGACAAACAAAATTCTCTTTACCAACACAGCTCTTTCACCAATTTACTCAAACCAGCATGTATGGCTCACCTACCATGTGCCTGAAGGAATCCAGCAGAATGAGTTTAAACGGATAAGTGCTTAAGGGTTTGATCCTGATAATGATCTTAACAGTTCTATATTCTTTGTAAATGACCAAATACTCCCAATTCATCTGTTAAAAGAAAAAAATACTCCAGAAGTGGTGGCATACCCGTATAATCTGGGAGGCTGAGGCAGGAGGATCATAAATTTCAGCCCAATCTGGGCAATTTAGCAATTTAGCATGACCTTATCTCAAAAAAAAAAAAAGTTCAAAGGGGGCAGGGCTGAGGAAGTAGCTCTGTGTGAAGGCCTTGGGTTCAATCCCCTGTACAGAAAGGGAGAAGGAAGGAAAGGAGAGAAGGAGGGAGGGAGAGGAAGGAAGAAAGGAAGGGAGGGAGGGAAGGAAGGGAGGGAGGGAGGGAAGGACAGAACAATACATCTGCATGATCACAGGAGTGTTGATGTCCCAAGCTTCAGAAACACATTCTCGCTTTAGTGGGAAGAAATACCTAAAATTATGCTTCAATACTTGTGTTTGTCTCTCTAGACCTTTTTCAACTCTAGGATAACATGAATCACACAAAATATTAAGGAAATGAAACTTGTTTTCAGAGTGAGGATAATGGCCTCTGTTTCCTTCTCACGACTCTCCTGGCAGAGCCCAGACCAGTCCCTCAGTGACACCTCAGCTTGATCATTTGTCCCTTTGTGACTCCAGCAGGCTCCACCACTCTCTGGGTTAGTGAGTGAAGCTCAGGGTCAAGGTTCACTAAGCATGCTGGGATTGTTTCCTTCTTGCCCACGGAGTAGCACAACTCCTACTTTTCTACCTGTTTACCCGAAAGAACCAAGTGCCATTAGCCAACATGGAGGTTTTACTGTGTGCCCACTCTGACTAATGGGCTCTGAAGAGATTAACGAAGACCAGGATCAATGCAGGCTGCTAAACTGGACACGATGATACATGCCTGTAATCCCAGCACTTGGGAGGCTGAGGCAGGAGGACTGTTGAGAGTTGGAAGCCAAACATAGTGAGTTCAAGGCCAGCCTGGAATGCATAGCAAGACCCTGTCTAAACAATTTCACCCCCTGAAAAAGGACAACCAAGGCTTCTAGGAGGTGTACTTCTCAATCTTGGGTCCTTGTAGTCATGGGAGTAGAGAATGTTGTACTATTTTAAGAAAATCTAAATCAGAGAAGTTCTGATGCTCTACCCTTTACCATGTCTCTTCCCAGGTGTTTTCATTGAGAACCATATCTTGAAGTACCATGTACTCCCAAATCTCCATCTCTGTCCCTGACTTCCCATCTAGGAAGGCTCCAGACCCACGTATCCAACAGAATCTTTCCACCTGGACATCTCAAAGATGTCCAAAACTTCATGTGTTCAAATGACAACTTTTAGTTTTCCCTTTTCTAATGTATCTTCCATAGATCACCATCTCATTCAATGAAACCACCACCTACCTCTTAGCTCAAGTAAAAACTCCTGTCTGAAATATGAAAATATTTAGAAAATGGAGCCATGCACAATGGCACACACCTGTAATCCCAGCACTTAGGAGGTTGAGGCAGTTCAAGTCCCACTTGTGCAACTTAGCAGGACCCTGTCTCCAAAAAAAAAAGGGTGTATGTGAGGATATAGCTCAGTGGAAGATCATCCTTGGGTTTGGTCCCCAGTATGAAAGGAGAGAGACAGGGAGACAGAGACAGAGAGACAGACAGAGAGAGTATGCACAAGCAAGCATGGAGGCTGGGATATAGAATAGATTTCCTTGATTTCTTTCGTTCTATATGTGTAGTATCAGCCCTTTGGCAGTAAATCATAATGCATATTGTAGTAAGACTGTGAGACAAAAATCTTAAATCTAAACTCTAATCTTTTAGTTATATAAAGATACAAACTCTTATATGTGTGATTTTTTTGGTTATTTGGAGAATCCCACAGTCTATCTCTTGTTTAATACAGAGGATAGTTTGTGTTTTAAGCAAATAATCATTTACATTTGGTTTTAGCCCATTTTAAAACACTTTTTTTAAAAATCCAATATGACATTTCTTGCTAAGTCTTATGGAAAGTCAGATCACAATACCCAAACTCCTTATTTGCAATGTGACAGCTTGATTCGCCTATCTTCCCAGTTCCGGTTAAGCACCTATGCATCCCCTTAACGCACCACACAATTGACAATTTCCAGACAGACTGGCTGTCAAACAACCCTAACACACAAGGTCATTTGATTCAATCACTGAGATGACTGAAATAACTCAGACAGCTGACCGGAGCACAATAGAGTCACTCCTCAGTAATTGTCTGAGTTAACGTCCACTCTCCGCTGTGCTGTTTAGTAGGGATAGAGTTGTAAAGTGTAGACAGTGCCAGAATCCCAAGACTGGTTTTGAGTCAAACTCCCCTTCATCTGTTCGCATGTACATTAGGCTGCACCAAAGAAAAACAGAAAAGAAGTAAGGTTTCTGTCTCCATTTGTTGTTGTCCAGCACTCGTTTGTGGATCTGGATGTCAGAGTAGGAAAGCAACAGGAGCAAACAGAAATTTCTGAAGACTCCTTTGGGAAGCCCATATCTGCCACCACGCATGTTTTCTCTCCCTGGCAGACACTTTGAAGCGTGCACCATTAGCTGTCTCACAGCTTTGTCCAAGACTTGGGTTGGACAACAGACCCTAGAAAATTCCTATTTTCTGTCCATGTGCCGGATCTTGTTCATGTCTGTGGAAACAGGAGCAGGTGCCGCCTGGACTCCCTGCCTGGTGAATGTTGCTAATGAATGAAGAAGCTCAGCAGAGAGAAGCAATCTTCTGAGGACAGGGAAGGTTGGAAGGCAGTAGTGTGAGGGCCATGTGAAATGGGGAGCCATTCACTGCACCATAAAGCAACCCTGGATGCATGAAGTGTCACTGAAACATATGGTTTCTGCTAAACAGTCATGACTACCGGAGCATGTTCGATGACCTTCACTGGTCCCTGATAATGTCTGTCCCTTGATTTCACCATTTAGGAATCTCAGTCAGGGAACACAGGGATGTCACCAAGAGTGAGTCTAGCAGTGAGACATGCGTGAAAGAGGCCCAGTCCCAAAGGAAGCAGAGAAAGCCCATGTTTCTGTCAGTGAACGGGAGGATGAAAGGATGATCCTTTCCACAGAGACAGAGATGCCAGCTCAAATAATGCTGGACTCCAAATGCAAAGTAGCCCCCATCCTTGAAACTTCCAAGGAAAGTCTAATGGAACCTTGGAATTCACTTTTCTACAATTTCTATGAATACCAATTCCAGGTAACTTTGCCCTTTAGGAGTCTCACAATCAGAAGGTAGTACCACCCCACAAAACAACTTGCACAAATGTGTTTGAGGTTTTTAAATATTCACAAAAATGCATGCCAATATGTTACTAAAAAAATGTGTTAGAGCCATTTTCTATAAACAATGAAATTGTGTTCATTTTGGTTGTCTGTTTGGTAATAGGGATTAAACCCAAGAACTTTGCACTGAGCTACATTCCCATCCCATATATATATATATATATATATATATATATATATATGTTCATTTATTTATTTTGAGACAGGGTCTTATTAAGTTGCTGAATTGCCCAAGTTGGGCTCAAACTTGCAATCTCCCTGCCTCAGCCTCCCAGAGTGCTAGGATTACAGGCACGGTATGCCACCATGTCCAGCAAGTTCTAAATTCTTGATTCATGAACTTTATAAACCTTTATTCATCACCATTATATACTTTGCTTTATGTGGGGATTTGAGGATAAAAGACACTTTTTGCCCTCAAAGAGCTCATGGTCTAATAAGGAAGGCAAAGAGACATTGTGATAAATGTTTGATAAATGCTTTGATACAAATAAACATAAAATGTTTCTGGAGCAAATGAAAGCAGTCCTCATTCCTGACCTGGGGCAGAGGTCTAGTTTGGGGAAAGGCTTTCCTTTTTCAGATTTGTATTTTATTAATATATGTTTGTAGTGCACGAAGTTCGTGTTCACTTTTGGGAGGGGGTGCATGTGGGGAAAGGCTTTCTGAGAGCAGCCGGAGGAGTCAGCAGGGACGCAGACAGTGAGAGAAAGCAAAAAAGGCTGCACTACAGGTCCCAGGCCTAGTAGGGAGGGTGAGCCAAGAGTTGCCCCAGGCCACACGATGGCCTTGGCTTAGGCGTCCCTGAAGCCCAGACATTGTCTCCAGTGAAAGCTCCCAGCAGAGAAGGGTTATGGTCACATTTTCGTGCAGAAGGCTCACTTTGGTGGCAATTTGGAGATCACTGAAGTGAACCAAAATGAGAGTTGGCAAGACTTGTTAGGACATTGTTGCAAAAATTCAGGTTAAAAAAAAACGCTGGTTTGAATTCATGCCGTAAGGATAGTTCTTCAGGTAACGTCCACAGAATTTTATGACCAATTAGAGGTGAACAGGGAGGAATTGTGGACAGCTGCCAGCCTTTCAGTTTGGGGAGCAGGGTGGCTCCCAGTGCCATTCACCAGTATAAGGAAATATGGTTCTTTTTCTCCCCCTGGGGCTCTGACTGACCTCCCCGTGATCTTTCTCGGTCTCATCAGCCTCGGGGAACTCCTGCCTCAGCAGCTAATCCAAGTCCTCTCCTGCCAGGCGCTTTGGACCTTCGCCTTCTCTTGCCAAAGGGTGGGAATCAGGAAGGTGTTTTAACAGTTTGACACAAACAAGGGGCAGAAGCCAAGGAGCCCACCATCCCACAGCAGCCGCCCCCGAGCAGAACCCTCTGAAGGGGAGCAGGAGGAAAGCCTCAGGCGGAAGAAGGGTTTTACTGGGGAGATTTTGGCCCTCACTCTGAGCACACAAATGTTTAAAGAAGTTGGATTCCAGTTTCACTAATGTCTTTGAAGAAGTAAAGCCAGTGCACATCTTCAATAGGTATAGAGCCAGGATGGAAATGATTAAGAAAAAAGCAGAGCCATTGGACCCAGAATCCATGTGACACTGTGCCCCAAGGATTTCAAATAATGAAGTAAGAGTGGATCTGTGGTCCTGTAAAAAAAAAAAAAAAAATCTTTTTAAGCAATAAAAGAAAAGATTAACCATGAAACAAAAATAAATGTAAAGCCAGCGACTTAGCTCAGTGGCAGCGCACCTGTCTCGCAAGACCAAGGTCTGGAGTTCAATTCCCCATACTGGAAAAAAAAAATGTAAAATCCAAAAAATGTAAAATTTTATGCACTTCAGAAAACATGGCAATTTCCCTTAAAGTGGTTACTACTACTAACAATTTTTGTGAGGGTATTTTTGTTTGTTTTATTGGTTTTTGTTTTTTGAGACAGAATCTTACGCTTGCCCCAGACTGGCCTCCAGCTCCTGGGCTCATGTGATCCTCCTGCCTCAGCCTCCTGAGTAGCTGAGAATGGAGATGGAAAGCAATTTTTTTTTTAAGTTTCCAACTCATCAGTTTTTATTATGCTAAGCAATTCTTCCCAGCCAATCTGTACTCATTTTGCTAAAATGTCTGAATTTGTCTCCGGCTTCTGCTTTGGAAATAGTACATATGGAATGATGACCACAATCCCACATAAAGGTGAGAGATTGGTGGGGGAGATGTTTCCTGACACTTCACTTCCCTCTCAGTGGGAAAGAGGATTCTAATACCTACCTGGCAGCAGCATTTGGAAGGATTAATGAGTGTTTGTCAAGCACTCTCAGGCCTGAAGATGAAAGACATCCTATGAGCACACAGTCTAATTGATGTTTGTTATTTTGAATGTTTCACTAAAGGACTTTTCGCTACATAAATGAACTCTCATCCAGGGCTTTGAGAAGGACATAGAATTGAAGAGTCTCACGTGTGGTTTTTTGCCTACATTTTCTTTTCTGCAATTATTTCAAACATGGCAATTTTCCACTCAGTAGTGATTATCCCTGCTAGAATATTGACTGCAGGTGGTATGATCCTCAGGCTGAGTCCATTTACAGCCAAAACAACCATCTAATTCCATTTCTTTGGTAGTAAATTAAATACATAGATAAATAAAAAAATAAGCTCAAGTCTTTGATGGGCTAAATGATTTACTTTTCAATCTATTTTTAAGTAGTATGGTAATGACTTTATTTTTCTTGTACATTGGAAATAAATAGGCAATCAAATATTTGGATGTAGTACTATATTTTTGGGGGGGGGTTATTTTCCAGTGAGTTTTTTTCATAATCCAAAGGCTCAAGGAAGAATCAAGTTGGTTCCTTCACATTCCAAAATAGGCATATCTCACTTCATAACAACAAAAAGTGGTTGACCAGTACTCATCTCATGGCCCACGAGGTCAAATGTCTGTACATCCACATTTAAGAAGCAAATGCAATGCTATGGCACACACTGACACTAAATCAGTGGATTCAGCCCCAGATCCAAATGGCAAGGACTAAATCCTTCTCTGATGAGCTCCTTCTCCCAGACTAAACAACCTAACAATCTTCCTTTCCCATTCTTACATTTCTCCATCCTGACTCACAGTATTCCGGGCTGAAGAAGGAGATTATAGACTCAATCCCAAGCACATCCTCAGCCAAGTCAAAGAGTAAGTTCCTAAATCAGCAGATAAAAATTAAAGGCATTAGTCATCAGAGATTAAATATTACATCTTTCTAGATTTCTTTTGAAGGTGCCAATAACTAGGCAAGCACAGACACTCTATAAAGAATGGAACTTGGCCCCTATTTAAATAGATCTTTCCAAATATAATTTCACTGACCACACCTTAGGCTAGCACTTCTAGAGCAGACCATTCTCAAGGGACTGTGTTTCAAGAAATACCCCTGGGAAGCTCATGTCTCTGTCATGTCTCCAACTGTCTCAAAAAAGCTTGAGTTTTGGCTAATGGGGACATCTCCAAGGTAAGGCAAAGGCCTGGTCACTTGATCTCCAGTCCCTACCTCCAGCCCAGGAAAGGCACATCCCTTCAGGCCTTGCCTCTGTCACATGCATTCCCTTTGAAGCTCCCTCTGGGCTTTTTTTTACCATGACTTCACCTTTAAATTTCTGCCTGATGGGCAGAATGCAAAACATGGCGGCCCTGCACACTGCACTCCCTCTAAAGATGGCCCTGAACCTTCAGCTGGGACTCAGAGAACTGGAGATGAGAGGGGACCATCCAAAGCAGGATTTGATGTGCCCAGTGTAGGAACACACACACACACACAGAGCAGCAGCATGATGCTGGGTGAGGAATCTAGTAATATACATCTCCATCCGGAAATCAGATTATTAAAAATAAAATTAAGTGAATGGCAGAGCAATGATCATCTGTTATGAAGGACGCCAGTGACAGTAAAAGCTTCGTTATCAGACCAATTGGGGGGAGTGGCTGCTGGTCAGCTAAAAATTCTAGTTAGCTAAGGCTTTATTCACATTGCCCCAGGAGCTTTGCTTATCTCTTCTTTAGCACTCCCTTTTATAAATGAAAGAAAGTGTGTCTGGTTCATGAGTGAGTTACCATCTGAAGTCTGTGGAGATGGAGAATTAATTTTGTTTTCCAAAAGCAGCAGGAATTGTAGCTCTGCTCCTCTGCCCACCCAACCCTGGCCGCCCTCCTGTGCGTTCTCCCTATCCCACTCAGCTTTAGCTGATTACTGGACTGAAGATTTTTGCACAAGGAATTGATAGAATTCTAATTGAAGACACAGCATCCTCCACACCCACACCTGGGTACTGAACCCTGGGCCCTCACCTACCTACCTCTCCCACCCATTTTTGAGACAAGGTCTCACTAGAGCCATTAAATTGCCCAGGCTGGGCTTGAACTTGCAGTCTTCCTACCTCAGCCTCCTAGAGTGCTGGGGATTTCAGGCCTGTAGTATCTTTTTTTTTTTTTTTAATATAATCTGTATATAATAGAGACTCTTTTTCTTGGTACTGGGGATTGAACTCTGGACCTTGCACTTTCGAGACAGGCGGCAGCACCACTGAGCTAAATCCCTGGCCCTGTATATAATACTTTGGGGATTGACTTTGCAAAAAATAGGTTTACCTCTTTTTTTGTTACCAGGGCTCAAACTCAGGATCTTGTGCTTTCAAGGCAGGCAGCAGAAGCACTGAGCTAAATCCCCAGCCCAGGTTTACCTTTTTAATAGCCAGTCTTAAAGTTGTAGACTGTCAAAGCAACAAAAATGGGAAACACAAACTCCAAGAAGACTGAAAGAAAGCTCAGTGTCCTGGATGGCCCTGTACTCTCCTGCCTTTACCAGGCATTATCTTTATGGCCTTGAGCAAGTGACTTAGCTTCCTTGGTTTACTATTTCGTTGGCTTACCTGTACAATGAGAATATTGTATGGCGTATGACTGAAATATACAGTCAATGTTTAAATTTTAAAATATATTACAATAAATGACATATTCCCATTAACCACCCTCCAAATACACCCCCTTACTTCAAACACACTTATCCCATCATTCTTGTCACTTTCTGAAGCAGCTCTGGAAGTCCTCTTTCATGAGGGTCTTTAAAAGTGTGGTCAAAAATATGGTGGATGCTCCTGCTGACTGACATGGAGAAGAGAGATGGACTCATAAATACATTACACTGTGTCTTCATTACAGCTTGGTCATCACATCGGGCACCGTGCAACTTCTGGCTCTTCCCTAAAGTCAAAATGACCATGAAAGGTAAACGTTTTAAATCCACTCAGGACATGGAGGCAGCTGTGACCTCACAACTAAAGACACTCATGAAAGAGAACTTCCAGAACTGCATCAGAAAGTGCCAAGAATAATAGTGTGTTCGAAGTGAGGAGGGCATATTGAGGGGAATGGATGGCAATGTGTCCTTTAATAACTTTTTAAAATTTAAACCACTGTATTTTTCTACTATGGATCAGTGAGGAGACTGTGGAGCTTCTTCTGATCTAGGACTCTCAACTCATCTTCAAGAGAGAAAATTCCTTGCTCATGCTCCAAGAGCCTCCAAATGAGTGTTGCCATGATAGCCCATACACACTGAAAACTTTTACAAAGTTAACAGTGCTAAACCCTCTGGAAAAGAAAGCTGGATTCAAGTCAATCTACTAAAAATTCTTTAAAGACTCCCTGACACTCAAACTGGTCCATCAAAGCTCAAGAATGAGTTCATTCTCTCCTTCTTGAAAATATAGAGAGGCGCTAGTCAAAACTTGGCCTTGGTCTCTTTATTTGAAACCAAGAGGATGAATGCTGGAGACAGAACAAATGGTTTTGTAGACAAGCAGTGCTTTATACCACCCTGAGGGAATCCAGATGTGAAACCAATGCTCACCAAAAGAAGGCCTCCCCACATGTTTGGAGCAGGATAGAGATCAGTAAGTCAGACACACGCTGTCATGGCTTGGGGAAGGGGCCAGCTGGAGAGCCAAGAAATCCTGAAATTGAATCTGAGTCTATCATTTATTATGTGATTTGGGGCAAATTACTTACTCTCACCAAGCCTGAGCTTTTCTGAATAAATAATAACTACCTTGCAGAATTATGATGATGTTTAAATGAAATAATGCAGTGATATCTTGATACTCAATGTTAATTGGTTCCCGAAGGCTCAACATATTTTTTGTGTCAAAATGCAGTAGAGTATGGCATGGAAACCATCTTGCATTGGCCAAGGAAAATGGATCCAAATTACCTCAGAGATCTCCTCTGTAGGAGTCTAGGAAGGAATTCCTATTCCTCAGGGGTGGTTAAAGAAGAAGGAAGAGAAGAGGGAAGGTTCTCTTCATCAGGGGACTGAACTGACTCATTCCTTCTGGCCAGAGGGACAGGAAGGACTGAGAAGAACTTCAGGAATGAAGAGAATTAACCCGTGAAGTGAAGGGAAATGACAAGGCAGTTATCAGTGTGCTGATAACAGGAGGGTAATGGGGACAAACATGTGCCTTACAAGGCTCAAAAAAAAAAAAACCAAAGAGATCTCTCCGTGCTTGGTGAGGCTGGCCAGCCGGAGGATACTCAGGGTATACACTCCCTTTGAAGCCATTCACTTGCCTTCTCCGTGTGGAAAGAGAAGGTCATTGTCCCTATGTATAAAGGAAGTAGAATAAGAAAAGCCAACCTGAAGACTATCCCTTGTCTGTCAGGATCCTCTCAGCTCATGCTTAAACTGTCACCTCTTGACCCCCAAACCCAAAAGGTGACACAGGAAAGGGTCTTCTTGTTGTGTCCACCTCCATGGCAGCACATTTCCTCAAGACCCAAGCCACGCCAAGAGGAGAGGAGACAGAGTTAAGAAGGAGGGTTCATGGAGACTGTCCTACTGGGGGCCCAGGACTTCAAGTCGGGGACCCACAGGGAGACTCTGGACTTTCAGGAACTTCCTGTTTTGAGGATCCAAAGGAAAGAAAAGTCGGGACACTGAATGTTCCCTGTCTGTGGGTGATGTCTCTCTGTGACATCTATTATTAAGGATAATGAACCAAAGGATCATATCATTAAGTGGGAAAGAGGTCATTATTTGTTACACCATCTCACTTTAAAGGAACCACTTGGAACAAAGAGCAATGACTAAAAGTAATTAGGCCAGGCCCTGGAGTGTGTCGGCCATGTTACTGGTGACCCTACGCTGTGTGCTAGGGTGTCACACAGACTCAGGCCCAATTCCAGCAGGCAGGGGGCAGGCAGTGTGAGTTATTCCATCACTGAGAGTGCTAGAAGAGGAGTCACCAGCACTGGACTCCTGTTTTAGCTAGGTTGAAATTTTGGGGTAAAACTCAGAAGAGCCCTCATTTCTTGACCCCCCTACCTTGTCAGAGCCCCTACCTGGCCTGTGCAGAACCCAGGCTCCGGACCTCCAAGACTGTGTGACACCGGCCATCCATTCACTATGATCGGTGGGGGTGCGGTGCGGTGGTGCAGCACTTGTCTGCATGCGTGAACCCTAGGTTCCTTCCACAGTGCTACAAACAAAAGTAATGACAAAAGCATCCGCCTCCTAAGATTTGGGGGAAATTAAAGGTGTCAATACACAGACCATCGTGAGCACGAAGGTAACACAAAGAACAGACGGTCAGTGGGTTTTTAATTTGTAAGAGGACTGAAAGCAGTAAAAAATGAAAAAAGTGTGTGTGTGACGTGTCAATACATTTTTTGTAAGAACTCATCCTTAATAATAGATGTAATACCTTAAAATTCACCCTTTTTTGTATCTTTTTTTAAAGACAGGGTCTCACTATGTATTACAGGCTGACCTCGAACTCACAGCAACCCTCCTGCCTCAGTCTCCCCAGCGCTGGAATTACAGATGTGCACCACCATGCCCAGCCATATTGTTTTTAGCGCACGTTTGCAGTGCGGAATGACTGCACTCCCAATGGAGAGTCGGAACGCTGCACAACACACGTAGTTCTTTCTACGTGCCCCTGTCCTCCCCTCTGTCTCCCATCTCTTCTGTGCCTCCGTCTCTCTGACCCCTTCCCATTTGCAAAAGATCTATCAAAATTCGCCCTCAGTGGAAGTCAGGGGGTGCCGACCTCGGCCCCAGTCCCTCTGGGCCTCATCCGCGGGCCGGGATCTCTGGGGGCTGACGTCTGAGCTGTGCTGGGCCAGGTGGAGAACTGCGGGGCGGGGGGCGGCTGGAGGCAGCCTGACAGGCCGAGAATGAGGAGAAACAGGAGAGGGAAGGCATTCCAAGCAAAATGGATGGATGTAGGGACAGGAGCGTGACGGCAGAGGAGAGCGAGGAAGCAGGCTTGAGAGGGAGAAGGGCTCGGAGGCTGTCCCTCAGCCGCAAGCATTGGCAGTGGAGGAGGAAGGAGGAGAGGAAGGCAGGCGAGGGCGACGCCTGGGATCAGAGGGCGCCTCCTGCAGCCAGGGCCAGCTCGAGTGGCCACCGCCACCTTCTCTGGCCCTGTGCCGGCAAGGCCCCTGGCGAGCACTCCCTGAAGTCCCTAGGGAGGACAGCAGGCTTCTCCGGCTGTCAAAAGGAAGAGGAATCTGTTTATGCACAAATTTGAAAGGCAATATATCAAAATCTTGACAATAATGGAAGGTCAATAAAAGTACGGATGATTTTCATCTTTTTCTTTTTTAGGGGGAGGGGCGGTACTGGGGATCAAACCCAGGGCCTTCACACTGAGCTAAACTTTGTAATCCTCCTGCCTCAGCCTCCTGAGTGCTGGGACTATAAGTGTGCACCACCACACCTGGCCTTGTACCTTTTTAAAATTGCTAAATGAAATCTATATTACTCTTATAGAACAAAACTGTGACTACCGAAACCAAATTTAGTTGTCTTGAGATTCAAAGTCAACCACCCTTCCGACAGCAAGCATTATTAGTCTTAGGCCAGGGTTCCATATCTGTCTAGAGAAGAGCAAGAGAACTATGTCCCGTTATGTCTTTGTTATTGTCAGCACATACTCCCTCCCTGACTCCCTCTAGATCATCAGGCAAAATAATTCCAGAAATTCTTCTGTTTTCCTTTCATGTGTGTGTGTGTGTGTGTTGCACTGGGGATTGAACAGTAAATGCAAGGCCTTCACACTGAGCTGCAATCCCAACCCTCCCTTGTTTTTTTATTTTGCTAAGTCTTGCTAAATCACTAAGTTTCCCAGACTGGACTTGAATTTGGAATCCTCCTGCCTCAGCCTCCCAGAATGCTGGAATCACAAGCATGAGCCACCGCGCCCAGCTCCAGGATATATTTTCAGGCTTTCACCTCAGGAATTTTCTGCCTCTAAAAGTTATCTACTCTTTTTGTTTTCTTTTTGTTGGTAGATATTTGTGCCTATGATATCAAGCCAGACTATAAATCCTAGAGGGCAGAAACTGAGTCTTGTTCCTCTTTCTTGCACCCTCGGTATTTCTTTTTATCTTTTTAAAAACAGTTTATTTCCTTTATTCCTCCATAGTATTATTGTTGGAATCATTTTCCTTGTCAAGGAGGGGAAACTCCCACATGATAATCAGAAACCCACAGGAAGCTGGACCTGGTGACACATGCCTGTTATCCTAACAGGCGGGGAGGCTGAGACAGAAAGATCTCAATTTAGAGCTCAGCCTGAGCAACTTATAGTGATTAAGTGAGACTGTTTCAAAATAAAGAATAAAAGGGCGTGGGGTTCGGGAGGTAGCTCAGTGCAAAGGCCCTGGGTCCAACCCCTAGTAGTATAAAACAAAACCAAATAAAAATAAATTTAAAGGGCCAGGAATGTAGCCCTGAGTTAGGTCCCCAGTACAGACACACACACACACAATCATAGAAGAAATGGCAGTTTTCTTTCCAATAGAGGGATTTTTTATTTTACGTATTTAGTATTTAGTTAGTAGTGCCTTGCATACACTAAGTACAAGCTCTATGTTGGAGCTACACCCAAGCCCTCAGCCTTGCATGGTGTCTGTTGAGTGATGTCTGCTGTGTAGCATCAATGCAGTCTTCTTCCCTTTGTTTCCTGTTTTGTTTTGTTTTTGAGACAAGATCTCGCTCTGTAGTTCAGGCTGGCCTTGAACTCACCATGTATCCCAGGCTGGCCTCAAACTCTGGGGGACCCTCCTGCCTCAGCCTCCTGAATGGGTGTGCCACCACGCCCTGTCCATACCCAGCCATCTGCCTGGCCCCAGTGTCCCCCAAACATCCTTAGCATAGTCCAGGGCCCAACATATGTGATTCTTCCCTGGGCCCTGGGGTTTTGCAGTGCACCCTCTGCAAGTTTGGGGAGGCGACTGAAAACCCAGGAGTCATCTGCCAGGGCTGCTGCCTGTGGTGTGGTTCTCTGAACGATCACACTCACCCGTAAGTGCCGCTTCCACCATCCTCTTCAAAGCCTGTTACGATCATTAGCTAATTAAGCCGAAGCCCTGTCCTGCTGACTGCTTACAATTCCCACTTGCAGAAGGGGAAACCAAGGCAGGTGTTAAGTGAGATGCCACAGGCCAGAGCCAGCTTCTGAGCCAGAATCAGAAGCAGCAAGTAGCTAATTTTGTGTTTAAGCCACTGGACTGCACAGCCTTCTGATTCCAAATAAATGTTTTCTGAGTGTGGGTGGAAAGGTCTTTCCCCTGAACTGCATTTCTGAGAGAAGAGTTGAAGTCCCTCATGGAGTAGCTGCGTAACTGTCCACCTCAAGCTGAATTCAGTGTCAGAAGGCAACTGACACGGGTGTGGTGCCTACCTGTAACACCGGCACTTGGGAGGCTGATACAGGAGGGCTGCTGAGGGTTTGAGGCCAGCCTGGGCTACACAGTGAGTTCAAGGACAGCCTGAAGTGCACAGCCAAACTCTGTCTCAAAACACAAAACAAAAAGTGGGAAGCAAGTGCTGGGCAGAGAGACACACGTGTAATCCCAGCACTCTCAGAGGCTGAGGCAGGAAGATGTCAAATTCAAAACCAGCTTGGGCAATTTACCTACTTAGCAAGATCCTATCTCAAAATAAAACATACAAAAAGGCTGGAAATATAGGTCAGTGTAGAGGCCCTGAGTTTGATCCCTAGTACCAAAATAAAAATAAATAAATAAATAAATAAATAGCAACCAAAATGGACAAAAGAATGAGCTTGCCGTAAGAGTTTTTAAGAGTACTTACCTACTATACAGCTCACCTTTTCTGGGCCTATGTAAAATACATATAGCATTTTAGAGCCCATTAAACTGTGTTTCTCCACTTCTGTTCTCTTCCCTAAATGAGCTTTAAGAAAGAGAAAGGAGATGCAATAAAATTGGAAGCTATAAGAATCCTCCACTGGTAACAAAAATAATATTAATAACCAGCCCACAGCCAGAGACATAAGAAGGCATATGATTAGGAAGATGAACACTTCTGGCCTTGGAGTAAGCGTTAAGTAGGAAACCCTGGTGGTGTTATTTGGTAGAAAGCTATGTGACTCAAACTCTCTGAAAGAAAACTCGAGATTCTCAACTACTGAACAGATTCCAACTACCAGCCCGGAGTAAAACCACCCGTGTCATCCAACATGATGCATTTGGGATCTGGGCGGTAGTTCTTGTTTTGTTTTTAATATTAGGATTGGAAACAGATATTTAAGATTCTTTTTTGTTGTTGTTTTAGTTTTGAGACAGGGTCTCACTATGTAGCCCAGGCTGGCCTTAAACTCTAGGCAATCCTCCTGCCTCAGCCTCCCAAGTGCTGGGAATACAGGTGTGCACCACCAAACCCGGCTAAGATTCTCATAAAGACAAGTTGTCTCCCCCTGGGCTCTAAGACAACAGGCAAGCACCCTCAGGAAGATGGCAGTGGGATGGTTCCAGAAGGGCTCCCCCTGGAAGGCTCCCTCCCTCCGGGTAGTACAAAGTGAGGGAGTTTCAGTTGCCAGGAAGGTGTGGTAAGGACATTCCACACTCAGCATGCAGGAAAACACAGAGATAAGGAAGAAGAAAGCAGTCTCAGAGCCTGGGGAAAGAAAGGAAGCAATGTAAGGAAAAGAATTTTATTGATTTTTAAATACGAATATTTTCTGTGATTCAGAATCATGGTGACCTTCATATCAGGTTTCTTGGGGGGAGGGGGAATCTGAGATAATAGTCAACAACCCCAATGGAAACCACAAGAAAGTATATATTTTTTGTGCTTAAAAAAAAAAAAGAAAGGTAGAGAGCAGGGTGTGGTGTTGCACACCTGTAATCCCAGAATTCAGGAGGCTGAGGCAGGAGGATTGCCTTGGGTACCAGGCCAGTCTGAGCTACATAGTTAGTTCCAGGCCAGCCTGAACTACATAGAAAGACTATTTCAAAAACCAGCGAGAGAGAGAGAGAGAGAGAGAGAGAGAGAGAGAGAGAAAAGATGAATATAATTTGTGCATCAAGGAAATCTTGCAAAGCGCAAGGACCTGTGTTCGATCCTCAGTACCAAAAAAAAAAGAAAATCTTGCAGCCAAGGACAGGGTAAAAATGACCGAAGTATGGTATGTACATGTACAGACCTGCCACAGTGAAACTCATTGATCTGTATAACCAAGAAAGAGAATAGGAAGAAGAAAATCTGGGCTGGTAGGGTAGCTCAATGGTAGAGTGTTTACCTAGCATGTATAAGGCCATGGGTTTGATCCCTAGGATTGCAAAAACAAAAAGCAAATAATTTTAAATGAACACTTTACTGTTAACATTGACAACTTACAAACAATTCAGTTTGCAACTCCTCACCCTGTGCACACTAGCAACATGGCCAGAGGCAGAGAACATACCCTAGAACAAAAGTAAGATTCTGCTATTAGAGGAAAACCTAACTTTGCTCCCAAAATAAACACCAGGAGCATCGGATCATAAACATTTAAGCCACGAAGTCCCTCCTTGGCCAGCTATGAGCATTGTTCATGCAGGCCAAGGAGCTGGGCTTAGGGTTTGTTTTGTTTTCCTTTTATTGAATTAATGATCAGAATTAAAGCAATTAAATGCTATTAGTTTAACAGTTCTTGATTATTCTAATAGTCCAGGCTTGAACCAGGTAGGTTCAAGTTGGATTTCAGATCCCATGCATGTTCAGGCCTTGAACTCTGTTGGGTTTCTTTTTTTTTTTGGTACCAGTGATCGAACTCAGGACCTTGCGCTTGTGAGGCAGCACCACTGAGCTAAATCCCCAGACCTCTGTCGGGTTTCTTGTGGAGTGAAAGAGGGGCTAGGAAATAAATAGCAGGTGGCATAAAATGAAAAGACGGAACTGCACCAGGCGAAGAGCTTAAACACAATTGTGCGCTTACAGTCCTTGTGCATGGCCGTGTTCATGGCAAAGTCCCTGAGCAGAGATAAAAGAGGCTGAGATAAGAGGTTTGAGAGGATGCCTCAGAAGAGAAATAGACAGGCAGCTCATGTTCCCTGAGTGTCCTCTAAGTGGCTGGGGACATAACACTAGAGGTCGATTGAGTATGGAAAATCAAACTTTCGTCCACTATAGCAAAGGCTACCAGATAAGATGTAGGATACCCAGTTGCCCTGGAATTTCAGATAAGTGTTCAAAACCCTTTAGTATGGGTATATCCCAAACACTCCAGGGGACACACTTGCGCTAAAGCAGTAGCATCATTTATTTGAAATCCACCTTTAACTGAGTATTCTGTATTTTTTTATTTGCTAAACCTGGCAACCCTAATCCTAGCAAAAAGTTCACAGTGTATGTAAGTGAAAAGTCAAGGGATGAGAAGAAAAGCACACTCTTCGGAGATACAAAAGTAACTCTCAGAAGAAACAGCTAAAAGGGTTTAACATGGTTTCTCTGGGAAGCAGGGATTGAGAGTGGAGTTAGTTCCAGGCGGGGGACTGCTGTTTTCCTTAAGCCTTAACAGTAATGTTAAAATTTTCATCCATTTATTTATGTAACTTTGACAAAAATTAAGATTTAGTTGGGTCGGGGATTTAGCTTAGTGGTTTCGCTACCTGCTGTGCAAGTGCAAGGACCCGAGTTCAATCCCTGGTACAAAAAAAAAAAAAAAAAAGATGTGGAAGATTTAGTTTTTTAAAAAGGAAACAGTCCCCAATGACTTATTTTAAGTAACAATGGAGCTGGTTTTGGTGGTGCACACCTGTAATCCTAGAACTTGGGAGGCTGAGGCAGGAGGATCATTATTTTGAAGACAGCCTCGGCAACTGAACAATTTACCAAGACTCTATCTCAAAAATACAAACAAACAAATGGTATGCTGAGTTGCCAAGTTTCAAGAGAATGTGAGGGAAAAGGAAAGAAAACATTAAAAATAAAAGAGAGAGTGATTCCAGGAGTAGTGATGCACATCTATAATCCCAGCACTCAGGAAGTGAGACAGGAGGCATCGCTGCAAGTTCAAGGCCAGCCTGGGCTACATAGCAAGACCCTGTCTCAAACACACACACACAATGCCACTGTGGAAACCAGCATGGAGATACCTCAAAGAACTAGAACTGGAAGTCTCACTTGACCTAGCTATTCCTCTGCTGGGTATCTTCCCCAAAGAATTAAAAGAATCATGCCACAGTGATATATGTGCACCCATGTTCATAGCAGCACAGTTTGTGATAGCTAAAACTTGGAAACAGCCCAAAGGCCCATCAGCTGGAGACTGGATAAAGAAAATGTGGGTTTTTTATAAAATGGAGTACTACTCAGCCATAAAAAATGGGAAATTAGGGCCGGGGATTTAGCTCAGTGGTTCTACTGCCTGCCTCGAAAGTGCAAGGACCTGAGTTTGATCCCTGGTACCACAAAAAAACAAAAATGAGAAATTAGAGATATTTATAGCTAAATGTAGACACATTGAGATGATACTCTTAGGTGAAATAAACAGGACACACGTGAAAATACCGAATAGCTTCTCTAGTGTGAGAAACTGAAAGTGTAAATAAGGACTAAAAGGTATAATAGATAATGTGAATAGGAAGAAAAGGGACAAAGGGGAAGGGGAAGTGGGAGGGGTAGGGGAAAGGCAAGAAGGGAATGGAATTAATATGAAAAAAGGAAAAAATGGAAATAGGGAGGGATGGAGGGGTTGAAGGGAGGGCAGGGGAATGGGGAAAAAGAAGAACCAGAGAGATTATGTAAAAGTGCAAATTTCCAGTGATGAATGTCATTATATTGTATACCTAAAATGTACCAATAAAATTAATTTTTAAAAATCAATTTTAAATTTATTTTTTTTTAAATAGAGAAAGTCACCTGCTCCTTCTTCTCCCTACCTAGTCCACCGCCTCGTTCCACTCAGCGTCTCCCCTCCAGTGGGAGGTGAATGCCAGCCTCCGGCTTGCAGGGCCCTCAGGGTGGCACTCAAGGGGGTGGACGAAGTGGGAGCTGGGGGCTGTGCTACCTTGCGAGTGGGGCCTGAGGGTTTAGTTGCTAATGGTTGAGCCCTTGCTAAATGCCAAGCACGGTGTGAAGAAGTGAGCCATGTGGCCACCTCCAGCCCTCCCCACGCTGGTGATGGGGACTCGCCGCCATCTGCATCTGCAGAGGGAGAGGTGGAGGCCCACTGAGGCCCAACGACTTGCCTGACTTCGCCGCGCTGTCTCCGACTCACTGTGCCCAACCAAAATATCCTTCCATTCCCCCGGTGATGTGGAGCTCTGGACTCCGACAGAGTCACAGCTGGAACTCAGGGTCTCGGAGTTCTGCGTGGTCACCAAAGCCTGGTGTCCTAGAAAGTGACCTGGCTGTCCCCACAGGGCACCTAAAGCTTCTGTGGTGACAGAGAAAGCAGTGGGGTTCGGGGACCTGGGCGCCGGCGCTTTGACTCTTAGGGCCCTTGATGAGCCCGTCCGGGAAGGAGGTGCGCGCGGGACACTTCTGCAAGGCTCTGCCTGAGCCACACCGCATGTGTCCCACGGTGACAGCGGGGTCTGGTGTCACTCGGAGGTTTGCCTCCCTGCGAGCCTCTCCGAGGATGTCCGGAAACAGCCCCAAGGAGGCCCACAGCCTGGGGTGTGCCCCTTCCCCTTACATTCCTGGCAGAGGGGGCCGGGAAAGGAGATAGGACGATCCCCGGGGACGGGGAAGGTGGGGGCTTTGGGGAGGCTACAGCTCACAGCCCGAAGGAGAGAAGGCCGAGCTCCTCGCCCCGCGCGTGGGTGGCTCCAGCGTGTGTTTCTAGAGAAAACAAGCTCAGGGCAGCAGAGCTGTGGAGACAACCCGGGCACCTAACAGCTGCCACTCAAATGAACAACTTTCATCTGGGCTCTGGTTCCTTCCCAGCCGCAGCTGAACAAGACGAGCAGATGAGTTATCACTCAGATCAGGGTTGGGGTGGAGTCGGAGTTCTGCTTCCTCCTGTGGTGTTGCAGGTCCAAGGCTAGGGAGAGGGCTTGGTGGGGCGGCACAGAGGCTACCACTGCTATTCGTGATGATTATTATTTGCAGAAAGCCCAGCTGCACAATCAGCAGGTTACACAGCCTAGACCTTCGTGCGGGATGCCCCCTGGTCATTCTCAGGAAGTCAGCTCGAGTTCCCCTTTGCCAGCATCAGATAATGGCGAGATGATAAGTTTCAGCTACCTGGGCTGGAGCCTCCTCCAGTATTTGATCCAGGGCATCTGATTCCCTTCTAATGTGAGTTCTCTTTGATGTCTGAGATTCTCCTGAGGATAAGGAGTCTTCGGAGGTGACTCCTTGCCCCTGCCCAGGTCTGTACCCTGCCTGGCTCCATCTTGACGCTGCTGCTCCCTCAGAAGTTTCTCCCCTCCTGGGGCCCCTGCGTCCAGCGGCCTCTTCCTCATGCACTGCAAGGAAGTTCACAAAGCCTGCTTCTAAAACACACATCAAGGAAAATCTTCTTTTTGTCTATGCTAAGGACACGAGTCTTCACAGGAGTCTGTTTTTGTAAAAAGCCAAAGGTGAAATGTTAAGACTGGTTTAGACGAGGATCCATGGCTTTGCCCACTTGTCTTGCTCTGAAGAGAATTTCTGTTCTATTGTTGGTGCCTCTCACTGACTGGTTTGGCATTGTGTGGCCTAGGAGATAAACTCAATACCCTACTTAATATTTAATCACAAATATTTATGAGTTGGCCAAACTGGAGGCCTCCATTTCCATCTCTGGCCGATAACTGGGAATTGGCTGGCCCTCTAGAAAAGGGTACTGGCTGGTGGGACTGGGCCTGCCCCGCTGCTTGCCGAGTTACTGAAAACCAACTTTGCAGCCTGAGTTAGAAACCATAAGAAATAAGCTCTTTAGGTAGCCAGCCCTTTCTTTCTTCATCTGGTCATGTACAACTGTTTGCAGCTGTTGTTGGGGGCAGGGGTGCTTATTCCAAGTTCTCGATTTCTGGACAAAAAAATCCATATTAATAAAATTCACACACACACACACCAAAACCCAGACACAGCTAAGAATAACTGGCAGGTCCTATGATGACAAGATGAGATGGGGGTCTGTCTGATAAGCCTAGGGGGAGTGAGTTGTAGAGGCCGGCATCAAACAGCTGCCGAGAGTCATCCTGCTGCTCTGAGCTGCGGGACTCCCATCAAACCAGGGACTCGATTCCTCCAACACTGGGATTCGGCTACCTGTGTGTGGGAAGGTCAGGGAGGTCAGATGGGCCAGCAGATGTCCTTTCCCCCTCCCACTAAGAATGAAGGTGGGGTGGGGAGAGAGAACAAGCTAGACCATAGAGCAAATTCCACCAGGCAAGAATCCAATGACCTTCTTCCCCATTCTGACCCATCTAAGTCAGGGACAACCCCAGTGGCCTAGAAAATTCTAGACAAGATTCTCCAGGGAACTAGCCAGCAGTCTGAGATCCGCTCCAGGCTTCTTGAAACCTTGGCAAACATCTCCCACTGCCAGCTCTCCCCTGGGGGTGGGCATGCAGCAGCTCGAGATAGCAGCTCCCTCCCTAGCTCCCTCCCTCTTCCCCAGGGAGGGAGGAGGCGGGCCCAGCAGGTGTCTCTGGCTTTTCTCCTGAGGCAAGAGGCAGATGCAGGTGCCTCCTGCCACTCCCTTTTTCCTAGGAGTGGGTGTGGGTGGCTAGGGAGGTGCCCAGCCACTCCCTCTGGCCCCCCAGGGCTAGTGGATCAGGGAGGGCCCTCTACTACCAACTCTCTTCTCCAGTTGAAGTCTGGAGTCCAGAAACCAAACCACACCCACCCTCGCTGCTTTCCCACCAACCATCCCATGAGCAGGCTCCTCTATAACCACCTCCAAGGAGCTCTAGAATTCTCCCCAAGAAGTGGCAGCTCTCCCTGACTGTTACAGACTCCTTGAATACTGCTTTTCTACCTCCATCAGCCTGATACCCATCCATGCCTCCAGTGCCCAGCAGGGAGGCAGGAGGCAGCCCTGAGCTCCAGAAGCTGTCCCAGGAGCTCACAGTTTGGGGAGCTAGATTTCACCCCACCCACTGCTCTGGCCTGATAAACACTCAGGAGTCTTATGCAGCCTGAACCAGAACAGGACTTTGGCAGAACAGACCTCCTCTCCCTCCTATCTGCTCTCTACACTGGGAGGATGAAGAAAGAGAATTCCCCATGAGTGTGCAGGTCAAAGGTAGAGGATGGCAAGCCAACGTTTCTCCAAAGCCCTCTACAAAGACTTCCAGTGTGGAGTCTTCTACACACACACACACACATGCATGTGCACACGCACACACGTGAAGTGTAATAGCAGAAAAATGAGGAAACAAAATATAGAGGCCCCTTCCAGGAAATAGCTGCTGTGTATGTGTGGGGACCCCTGGCCTCATTTCTGGATCATTCAAGGCCAGCCAGAGAAACCCCAGGCAGACTGAAGTAAACCTCCCACAGACGCTCAACTGCCCCAAACCCCAACCCTTCCACAAAGGATCTCCTGCTCCAGGACACTGTGGGTCACCTTACCAGGAAGCACCCTGACACACTAGCAGGAGCTACTCAAGAAGGCTGCCTTCGAAGGACCTGGAGGAAACCCTAAAGATCCAAGCACCCACACACACATTTGCCCTACAGGGAATCCTGGAGAGGAAGGGCAAATGGCAGAGAGAAAATGCTCCCTGGAAAGACAACCTGCGGGGTGGCAGTGACCTGGTAACAGGAAGGTGAGAAGGGGTCAGTAGTGATGGCAGAAGTACCCTTCAGGAAAGGACCTTAAGGCTTAAACGTAATTATAATTTTGGAAAGATCAAGAAAAGTCATTGTCCTAATCCAAGGACTAGTGACTTTTTTACCCCTCAATGCTGGGAGCAAAATTCAACCAAGCCTGTGTTCTGGCTGACCAGACATGCACACCGGAGCAAAGGAAAAAGAAGACACAGGAACAGGAAAGCAAGCCACAGACTAGAACAGGGCTGGAGCTGCAGCAGAAAATGGGACAGAGAAGGGAAATGGAGAAGCAGACAGCGTGCATGGGCTAGGCCCATTCCACTGTGGATGGAAATAAGCCCAACCCTCGGTCAGCTAGGCCCAGCTTGGGCAGAAACTCCAGGAGGCCTCAGCTCCTTTTTGCTAGAAATCCAATCACTAGACATGCAGGTCAAGGCGACATTTTCCCAGAAGCAGTCAAACTGGGATTTGGGGATTACTCTCGAAAATAATCTCTTAAAGCCACTGGCTGTATCTGGTTGTCCAAGATCTGTCTGTGCAACAGTTGAAATTACATTAGGAAAGCATCTCTTTTATTTATATATATATATATAAAATTTCATTCAATGAATCTTTCTTAGCCCAGAGCAGTTAATAATCATTTTCTACTTTCCACAAATGTTGCACGAGTCAAGTTGGCAATTGACAAATGCACCATGGTACAGACAAGGAAACTGAGGTACTGAATAGGGAAATGTTCCATCTTGAGTATAGTTGGAGTCCTAGCAAAGCAGAGTCCTCATTTTCAGGAACCTGTGTGCCCTGGAGTCTTCACAGACCTGTGTCTAGGGAATGATACCTTCCATTTCCTCCTAGTGCCTACAGAGAGAATGGGGGCATCTGGGATGTTCCAGCTCTCATCTGGGGACAATCAGGCTGAGTTTTCAATATCTCTCCTGACAGTATGTTGCTATGAAACACCACTCTCTTCTAGAAATGTGGGTTCTTAACTCTATAACTTCCCATGAAGTTACTTAAAAGCAATAGAACTACAATCAGATAAAGTAAAATTCCAAAAATCACTTGTGCAACTCCTAAGCGATTCCTAGCTTCTTAACCACACAGGGGCATGGGATCAAAGAATAAGTAAATAAGACCTAGAAGGGCCCTCAAGACTCTCCAGGCCATACTTCTAAGGCAAGAAATGAACAAAGGGTATCCCAGGTCTATTTGACACCCCCCCACCCCCCCCACCCCACCCCCGCCACACACACACACACACACACAGAATACTCCCTGGGGATGGAATGAGCCAATCTTAGGCTCCTGATTTCCAAGTCATAGAAGAAGAAATTAGCATCACAATAACTGGGTAGCCCCCTGATACTGGTTTATATGTTATAAAGCTGTTAGCACTCGCTCATTAGCTTAACCTCACAACCACAGTTTGAGTTATTTAGTATTGTCAGCAGCCAATCTTGGTAGTGCACCCTTGTAATCCCAGCAATCTGAAAGGCTGAGGCAGGAAGATCACAAGTTCAAGCCCAGCCTGGGCAACTTAAGAATACAACAAGACATTGTCTTAAATTTCTTAAAAATGTAAAAAGAGCCAAGAACTGTGTGAACTTAGGCAGGTAATTGAGCCTCTGTACACCTCCATGTTCTTATCTGTAAATGGTAACATTTCCCTCTTAAACCTGTTATGAAGATTCAGTGAGATGATACAGGTTCAGAACCTGGCACATAAACACTTCTTGAATGGTCCTTGTTAATCCCCAGCAACTCATTCTCAGACAGTCATTTGTTGGTGGCCAGCATACCTCTGATGACCTATGGTTTCCGCCTTCAAGGACTTTACAGTCTAGTGAGGGAGACAAAAGTTAAAAACAAACAATGATTACATCCACCATCAGGCCTGGGAGGCAGACGTTACAATCACCCCTGACAGATTACCTTGTGTCTCTTCCCAGTAATGCCACCAGGTAAATGTTACTGTGCCCACTTTGTAGGCGATGAGTCTGAGGTCTAGAGGTCACCTTGTGGACTTGAATCCAGGTCTTTTGAGTCCAGCTATATACTCTTAATTCACATTCACCAACTCCCTACCCCCATTTTTTTCTTTCATCCTCTCTTACAAGGGCCACCAAAGTTTCTGTGCCTTTTGACAGGTCACTCTGTAGACCTGATGCTGGGCACAGCTCTAAATCTGAACACAAGAGTACTCACTTATTAGGTACAGTTTCACCTCTGCCAGGTTGATGCAAAGGAACCTGTCATCAATCCTGGCTCCTGTGTCAGTGTTGTGCTATTCTTTGTCATTATAGCTTTGCAGCCCTGAATGCCACTCTGGGACATATGGCCCGGGGACTGTAAACTGCCACTAAGCCATTGCTGCTGTTGGCCACTCCTCATGGCCTGACAGTGATGATTAAACATTGCCTATTAAGAGAGCCATAAAGAAGCCAGACATCCTGCTCTGCTGAGTAGTGGGGAGCATGAACAATGGGCCAGATTTTTCTGTCCCCCAGGGGAGTCGTTCTGTCATCTTTCAGAGAGGTTAAAAAAATCATGCAAGGAGAATCTGGCAGGATAACCTTAAGAGGATGGCGGGACAGGTCAGGAAAGGTAGCCTGCACAGGAAGTTGGCTGCCATGTTCCTACCTCAAGCTAAGAAGTGGAAACCGATTTTACTTCTGAATTCCTAGCATCTTGCTGGTTTGCATTCTTGACTGCCCATGAAGGTGGAGATCCCTGCATCCCAGCCCTGCTGGCTGGGCATTCCAGACCAGTCCACACTCCCAGTCTATTTCCCCAACCTGCTGAGCCTCGCTGTACAAAGTTCCTCGCTTAACTCAGCCTGCCCTGCTGTGTGTCGAGCCTTTAGTCACCTTCTCCGGAGCCTCTCCTACATTCCCTGTGGAAGCTACACACAATTCCCAAGGGAATTCCTTGGCATCCCCAAACCCCTTCCTTCCTGAGGACAGCCTGGCTTCCCCTCTTCTTGAGAACATGGTTCCTGCCTTGACCTCTCTCAACGTCCCTGTCTGTCATCCACTCCAAGAACTGGCCAGGCCACCTTTGCATGGGGACACAATCTTTGCTACCCTCCTTTTCCAACTTCTGAATCTTTTCCCATCTCCCCAGTTCTACCTCTTTTCCCAAGGTCTTTGTTCCCAAGCCCCCTCTCTCATACACTCTCCACTCAGCCCTATCTGTCTTGCCCTTCTCTTTCTTCTTCTTCTTCTTCTTTTCTTTCCTTCTGTTGTTTTAACTGAGGACCAAAGCCCTGTATTGCCGAGCCACATCCCCATCCATTTTAATTTTTATTTTGAGACAGGGTCTCACTAAATTGTCCACACTGGCCTCAAATTTGCAATCCTCCTGCCTCAGTCTCCCAAGTCTTACACCTTTTCATCTTGTCTACTTTCAATTACACCTTCTCTTCTGCTTAGTGACCTGACTGGGTCTCTTCTAGCCTACCAGCCTGATTGTGACCCACTCCCTTTCCCAGTTTAATGCTGCTGGCTTCGCTCGGACAGACATCTCTGGGAAGAAGTCTGCAGCTCCCAGGGTTCTTCCCCTCCTCCAACCCATGCTTTCACCTCTGCCAACCCCACAGCCACCACAGCCATTAACTGAAACTCTTTCCAGGTCGCAAGGACTGCCCGACTCCAAGAGCTCATGATCTCTTCTCAGTCTTTAATCTCAATTTCTGCAACTCTTTCTTCCTTCTTTTCATCTTTCTTCTTTCTTCCATTTTGCTTCCTTCTTTTGTGAAACTGGGATTAAATCTAGGGCTTTCACACTGAGCTATCTTCCCAGTTTTTTGTTTGTTTGTTTGTTTGTTTGTTTTATATTTTGTATTTTGAGACAGACAGGGTCTCACTGAGTTGCCCGGTCTGAGCTCGAGCTTGTGATCCTCCTGCCTCAGCCTCCCAGAATGCCAGGATAACAGACATGTACTACCATGTCTGGCCCCTTCCTTTCTGGAAACATCTCCTCTCTTGGCTTCCAGGAGGCAGTTCTTCCCGCTCTCTCCTCCCTCTCAAACAGCCTTCTCTGCCTATCCACCTCCTGTTCCATCTTCCACCTTTTAAATGGGAGTGAACTTTAGTTTGGGCCCCATTCCAGAATGCGCAATCTTTCTTTATGATCTCTACCATACCATGATCGATAGGGGAGTTCTACACAGACACCCCCTGCCACATTTCATCTCTTCCTTTAATCTTGGCCCGTTGATCAACTTGCTCAAAACCCCACGATGACAGCTCAAAATCCTTGAAGCTAGGTTTGTCATCTTTTCTCCAATCACTGCCTCCTTGGAAACTGACATGAACTTCTAAGCAGCTTCTGGGATGTTTGGGAAAGCAGATCAAATGACTGCAGTGGAGTCATTCTCACCAGGTCCCGCTAATTCTTCCTTCAAAAGCTCTTGGGGCCGGGGACTTAGCTCAGTGGTTTCACCGCCTGCTGCGCAAGCGCAAGGACCCGAGTTCGATCCCTGGTACCAAAACAAAAAAAATTAAAGAATTGAAATTTCTCCTTTGGGGGCCGGGGATTTAGCTCAGTGGTTCTGGCGCCTGCCTTGCAAGCGCGAGGTCCCAAGTTCAATCCCCGGTACCAAAAAAAAAAGCTCTTGGTCAGATGCCATCTACTCGGGCTCCCCAATGGCTCCCCAACTGCTTTCTCTTCTTCCCATCTCTCTGTTTCCAAATTCTTCCTATCATCCTTATCAATGTACGGCTGTTACCTGTCTGCTAAAATACATTTCATGCCTTCATATTGAGCACTGAAGAAAGTCCCAACTCTTTGACCTGTGGTTCATGATGTACACCCAACTTCTCTTTCCAGCTTTTACACATTCTCCACCTTTGCAAACCTGGACCCACACCTGAAATCTCCTCTGCATGCCAAGCCCTTGCTTCCCTGCACCATTCTGCCTACTGCACTCCCCCCAAACTCCAAGTCAAATGACATTCGCTCTCCAGAAGCTTCCTCAGCCTCACTCCCAGTCTGCACCGCCCTTATCCTACAAAATAGTCTTGTTACTAGTGCATGATTCACTTTCCCTGGTGGATTTCAACCTTCTTGTGGGCAAGGGCCAGGGCTATGCTTCTCACGTCCCTCCTGGAAGGCAGCGCTATGCTCCCTTATGCTCATGCCCAGGACGTACGCTGATTCCACATCTGGAAAGGGTTCCCATCTTTAATTGTGTCCACAGAATCCTTGACTTAAACTTCTGGGTCACAGACATCTTTGCTCTGGAGAAATCTCCACAGCTGCATCGGTCTCAAAGGCTCTCAACTCCTACACTGATCGTTGGCCTTTCTAGTAGTAATTAATATAGGAGTTGTCATCTGCTGACTATCATATGCCATGCTCTGGGCTAAGTGTTACATAGAAACCTCCACTGGACACATGAGAAAATATACTTCCTACAATCTGAATATGTGTGATTCTGTGATTCTCCACCCCCGCTCTACCCTTCTGAGCTCACCTTAAGCTCTAGAAGTCCAGGGAGTTACATGGCAATTAGCCTCAGTGCCTAATTTTCAGAACGTCTGAGTTTATACAGCCACTAATTCTCTTTATGAAGAGCCACTGGTATGGAATTTGCCACTGCTATTAATCAGCACCAGTCAATCAGAGGCAGGAGAAGCCGTCAAACCTGTTTGCCTTCATGTGCCTGAATCACTTCTTTCTCAGAGTTGAAGTTTTATCCATCTTTCATACCATCAGGTCACCACTGAATGCACAGTGCAATATACAGACATCATGGACACTTAATACTTTCATTAAATTTCTTCTTCCTTTTTAGGATGGTATTGAATGTGCATATGGAACTATGATACATAACCACACAAGTTCACCTTACTCACATGGAAACATAACTTCCAAAAGGGCAGAAGATAAAGTATTTGCCTCCTCTTGCCCTCTTGGATTCGAAGACTTCCGTATTTGGGAGTCAGAGATCTGAGTCCTATACAACAGCTAATCACAGTGCTAGCCTGGATGCCTTAGGAAACTGGTTTAGGTGAGAGTTGAGGGGTTGATCAGCTCTTGCACAAAGTGTCAAGGACTCTTCCCATTCTCCCTGTGCTCCACACAAAGGATGAGGCAGCAACTCTGCAGAGAAGAAATCTGCCCACAACTCGGGCCGCACAGCCCCTGTGCAGCCCCAACGACAGAAAACAAGGCCCTGAGTCCTTCGAGTCCTTGTCCAAGCTGCTCCCCAGGCCAGACAGCATGGATCTGGCTGCCCTCTTTCTCCTCTACTTAAAGAGAATGCAACCCTAAAAAACATTCTTCTCTATCCAAATATTGAGCCTCTATTTTCTCTCATAGAAAAAAAGAAAAATACAGACACAGTATTTCAAGATCATGAATAAACCTACACTAATTTACATATGGATTTGGAATGTCAAGATGAATACACAAACATGTAAACACAAGCACATGTATTGAGAAAGATGTAGTCACCCATACTCTCAGATGTAAACACCCACTTTTGTAACCATCCTCCATAGAACTTGCCTCTGATCCTACTACTAGAGGCCAATCCCCGGCCCATATGAATGAAGCTTTGCTAACTTTTACCTCTTCTGAGGACATCCTGAATATACATGGGTTTTATTCCAGGCTGATGTCCATATCCTCAATGTTTTCCTCTGGATGCAAGTGTACATTTAGACATTGGGTTCAACTGCACATCATATTATAACATTTTTTAATGTTGTCCAACCATTTGATCTCATTCTGGGGTAGACTAACAACCCTTGGGGAGTAACAAAATAGGCTGAGATGGAGCTGACCACACTTTCTTATCTGAACACCATTCACCAAAGGACCCATTATTGCCATGCTGTTATTCCATGGTCCTGAATTAAGGAAACTGGGGCAAAGGAAGTGAGCCCCCAGACTGGTATCACATAACATGTGAAAGTGAGAATGAGGACTAAGAATCGCTAACACTCCGCATATTTTTCATCACTTTCTTCCATAACCCTAGTGCTTCCAAGAGGGAAAAGAATAGGAAGTTGAAGGATCAAGTCCAAGCCCTTGGCAGATATCCACTCTCTTCAGGCTGATCATTTCACTCTTACTTTTTATAGCACTGCCAAAAAAAAATACCAATGAAAACCTGAATTGTACTGCCCATTGCAGTGCCAAGCTTTAGCATTTTGGGGACTTAAAAACTTTCAAAAAAGGAATTTCAAACAATTGACTTTTGGGGGGAGGATTGAAACAGTGTCTCATTATGTAGTTAGGCTGGCCTTGAAGTCAAAATGTAGCACACACTGGTCTCAAACTCAGGGCAATCCTCCTGCCTCAGCCTCCCAAATGCTAGGATTACAGGAGTGTACTACCATACCCAGCAGTCAAACAGTTAACATTTTCAAATGTGCCTTTATTGGCCAATCCCTGGTATGTAGCAGCCTCCATATTCCTGCTGACTGCCTTTGGGCTGCTTTTTTCACTGGCCAACAACTGAGTCCTTTCAGAAGGCAAGTTGTTCTCATTTTCACATGGTTTAGGATTCTTATGAATGTCTCACTGTGTCCCACCATCCTCTGGTGGAGATTATGTATGGTAATACCAAGTGCAGCCCTCTGGGATTGCTCAATTTTGGAGGTGCTCTGCCTTCAAGAGTAATGCACAACACCAAATCATTATTACCCAGCCCTATCTCGCATTACACAAGTACTGTAGTAACTATTCTCCCTCACAACCCTGGGAAAGCACAATGGTTAGCCTCCTGAGAGGCAGAAGTCTGCTCTTTAATAGGGCTTCCTATGTGATTGGCGTGGATTTAACACACTTGGAAACGAGCGCACTCCCTGACTCTTCCCCAACAACTCCCCCCTGATTTAGCTGCCTTCTCAGAACTTCCTCCCAGCAAGATACCCACCCACCCTTCATGCTTTCATCTTCTATGTTGACTCTGGAAGCTTCTCCCAGTCTAGGATGTTTATTTCAAATGAATTTCTTGGACTCTTTCTCCAAAGAGTTGGATATGGGGCCGTTGAGCATCTCACCCTCCTCACTCCTACCATTGGTCAGGAACATGAGAGAGCAATTTCCACATCTGCCACTCAAGGACTTCAGAGGCCTCAAACAGAGGCCAAATGGCAGAGGTAGGGCCAGGTAAATATGCCATGGTGGCCCCCACTCTCCCTACCACAATGACCCTTGACCATTCAGGATATCTTTCCTGTGCCCTGCCTTTAACTGATGCTTGCTTGGTAATCCACTGGTAACTAAACTTCAAAAAGCCTGGAGTGAAATGGATAATAACAGCATTTCAATACTGTAGGCTGAATTGACACCTGGCATACATCTTCTTCCTCCCACCCCTAGTACTGGAGATTAAAACCAGGGCCTCTGCACAGAGCTACAGCTCTGGCCCATTTTTTATTTTTTAATCTGAGACTGTGTCTCACCAAGTTTTAGTTGCCCAGGCTGGACTTGAACTTGTGATCCTCCTTCCTCAGCTTCACAGAGTGCTGGGATTACAGCACCACACTCAACATGGTACTCAGCATAATTCTAAGGACATTGCATATACCGATAATATTTACTTAATCCCCACAGTAACCAAATCCATGGACTATCTCTTTATTTCAGAGGGTGAAACAAAGAAAGCCTAAACAGGTTAAATCCTTTGTTTTGAGGTGATGGAGCCAGAATTTGCATCCCGGCCTCCTGGTTCCAGAATGCTTGCTCTTTATCACAGCCAGAAAGGCGAGATGACAGGTGACTTCCTGTCCCAGGGCTGACCTTGGCTTTGGCAGCCCAGTTTGCACACCAAGGAGGTCTATTTGGGCCTCCCTATCCTGAGCTATCCCCAAATGTCCCATCTGGTAGTGACTCTGGAGAGTGCATCCCCCAAGCTCATGAAGATTAAAGAAAGGGAGCCTGACACACCACTTTGTGAAAATTAGCCACATGTGCCCCTCCCCACCCCCACCTTCCATCCCAAGGCAAAGCATGCACAATCTGGGCCCCTGAGAGCCCATTTCAACCACTAAAGCAACTCAGCTTCTTGGCCAAAGCCAAAAATTCACCCAACGGTGAAGCACACAGCCCCATAAGATGAAAACAGGCTTCTAAAATCCTGTCTTCCTATTAACACGGCAAGCCCCGGGACAGAGAGCTATGTAAAGCCCACTACCTTCACCACCTGTGCCCCCAGACAGACAGAGAACCGGACCCAAAATAAAAACAAAATCCCTGCTTTATTTCCCCCACCTGTTTATAGTTCCAACAGGGCCAAACCGCATTAACTGACAGTAGCCAGCCACTCTCAGATCTGCGATGAAAGGCAAGAGACCATGCAGAGTCTAGCACTATTAATATTATTGTTATAATTATATTTTATGACAGTTTCCCTAACCTCTATGCTAACCCTGGTTAATTTCCACACTATATAAAGAGGGTTCTTTTATTGGACTGTTTTGTGATTAGTTTGCTTGGGTTTTACCAGCCTAGACATAATTAATACGGCAAGTCTCCATGCAGTGCCTGCAAGCCCGTTATCTATCCCATGCTGAGCTGGTGAGCAATCTGAAGGGAAATGATCACTCACAGTTGTCCAATAAGAGAACAAATCCTCCTTCGGTCTGAGAAGGGGATTTTTTGTTTTTTTCTTCATTACTGGGGATCGAACCCAGAACCTCTACTTTGAGCTACTTGCCCAGCCCCTTGGTATTTTTCGTGTTGAAAGAGTCTCGTTAACTCACTAACATGCCCAGGCTGGACTCAAACTTTCAATCCTCTTGCCTCACCCTCCCAGAATGCTGGGAGTACAGGCATGTGCCACTACATCTGGCAGAGGGGGTTTTTAATCCAGAGCCTCAACATTAGAGATTATGCTGGGCTCCTTAAACTGTTAATGAGCACCAAGCAATCAAATCTAAACATAACCTCCCTCTGCCAAGAACATTCCCCCAAGGACACCTGGCCCTGAGTACTTAGGCTGTAAGTTTTCACCCCAACGTTGACCTCTGCCTGCCTCTTTGCCTGCTGTGAGATGTTGGGCAAGTAACTTAACCTTTTGAAAGGAAGGGTTAAATGGTCAGGCTGCCTTACAAGGGGAAAACTGCAAGACAAGCACTTGACAGAGAGAACCAATGGGAAGAGCGCTAAGAGAAACATTCAGGGCTGGAGGTGTGGCTCAGTGGTCAAGCTGTAGCCTGGCATTCACTGGGGAAAAAAAAAATTTAAAAATTAAAAATCCAGAAGCCAGAGGACATAAGGGCTCAAGATCCTTCCTTTGACTTCTATTTTTCATTGAAGAGGGAGGTGTCTCATGGAGCACAGAGGGTAGCAGCACAGTAGAGACAACTGAGTTAATTGATCAAGTTAGGTTCTCTAACGTGCTTTGTCCTCTCATATGTACAACAGGGAGCTGATAATCCCAGCTACTCAGAGGCTGAGACTAGCCTTTTTAACTTAGCAAGACCCAGTGGTAAAGAACATGGAATCGGGCATGTCGAGTATGCAGTAACACCATGGCATACTGCTGGTAGCAGTGAGGAGTTTTTAAGAACTCTAAAGAGAGCAGCACCCAAAGAAACTGATTGGTTGGGGGCCGGGCAATTAGCTCAGTGGTTTTGCTGCCTGCTGCGCAAGTGCAAGGACCCAAGTTCAATCCCCAGTACCAAAAAAAAAAAAAAAGAAAGAAAGAAGGAAACGGATTGGTTAAACCAGGCATGGTGGCACACGCCTGTAATCCCAGCACTTGGGAAGATGAGGCAGCAAGGACAGGCTTCAGTTTGAAGCCAACCTGGGCTACATAGTGAGTTCAAGGCCAGCCTGAATTACATAACGAGACCCTGTCTCCAAAAAAAAAAAAAAAAAAAAAGGGAAAGAAAAGAAAAAGAAAAACCTGATTGGTTATACCCAAGAACAGATGGCCTATTATTGCTGAAGCGACAGGTACAATGGATGGAAATTATCACAAAAACCTCATACAAGGAAAAACTGAAGTGCAGTTAATCAGACATGATCATCTCTAACCAAAACTTTGGTCATGAGCCACGGATGCTCAGCTGCAGGACCTCTGTTGGAGAACACTGTGCTCTCTTTGCCTGTCTGAAATTGGACTTGAACTTTCGTTCAGTGAGTGACCTGAACTCTTTAGTCTCATATTCATGTGAGTGACTGAGATTGGAACCTTGTACCTGTGTGTTCCTTATAGAGTGAGGGTTTGCTGTGGGAACTGACAAATGAATAAACGACTCATTAGAAAGACAGTATCTGTGTCGTTGTCTAATCTGTTCACACCCCTTACTATTATAAAGCATTCACAACACCAGTCTCAAAGTAAAAAACACACAAAGGGCTGGGGATGTAGCTCAGTGGAAGAGCGTCTTGGGGTTCCTTCCCCAGTACCACAAAAATGGGGTGTGAGCTGGGGTTGTAGCTTAGAGCTACAGTATTTGCTTGGCCTCTGTGAGGGCTTGGACTCAACTCCAGGACCGGAAAAAGTAAATAAATAACAAGGATGATGATATCTGTATCTTAGGGCTGCAAGTGCTCCACATTCAGGGTGGCACCCATGTCTAGAAACAGGAGAGGACATAAATGGTTTGTTGACATTAATTTCCTTACATGATAAAATAACTTCATGTTTCTGGACCTGTTGGGAACCCTGGGTATAAGCTGGTAAGAGTTATCCAACAAATGGCACCACGTTAAGTGTTCGGCCCCTCTCCCCAAAAGTACTCTATTTCCCTAGGTACCTAGAACTCCCACAGGATTCACCTGCTTAGTTCAAGTTCACAGGCATTAGGGCCTCTTTTACATGCAAAGCTCAACAAAGAAGGATAACATTAAGCCACTAAGAGTCATCAATACTTCAGCTCAGAGTGTCAGCCCAGACTTAGCTGGGGAGGACTCAGCACTGCTGGACTAGTTCTGAGAGAGAAGGAGCAGTTGACAGCATCCCAGAAGACAGCTGTGCTGGTGACAAGTTCTGCAGCTGAACAAGGACCCATGCCGGGGCTCAGCATCATGGCGACAAATGCCAAAAGGGAGCCTGAAAACTGAGGGTGGATCCGAAGTAAACGTTACCTTTACCTGTATGAGTCAGTCACCTCTTTAAAATCCAGGTCACATTCATGTGGGGTGGGGGGTCCTGGAGATTGAACCCAGGATTTTCATACTGAACTACATCCCCAACACTTTTCATCTTTTATTCTGAGGTGAGGTCTTGGTAAATCACTAAATTGCCCAGGCTGGGATTGAAATCAAGGTCCTCTCTTGCCTCAGCCTCTCAGAGTAGTGGGATTATAAGCATATGCCATCATGCCCACCGTCTCACAAAATAAACACTTAGCATTTCCCATCAACCGGCATGGCGGTCTGTTTTGACCTGGCCTTCGAAATCTCTTGGTGAGATTTCTGCACTGCAGCAAGCATCACGGTGATCCCTAGGAATTCATCTCAGACAGGGAACAAATAACTCCGCCCACCTTCAAATAGCTCAGGTAAGCTGTGGACTGTTATGTATTCTATTCTGTTTTATTACCTAAGACTCCTCCAAAGTGGCCTCCAGATGTACCAGACAATAACTGGAGCGAGGCCATGCCTACACTACAACTCTGAGCAGGGCATATCCTACCTGGAGCAGGAGCCCTGTTAATTATAGGCCAGAAAGGTTGCGCAGCAGAGGTACTGGGAGCTTCTGTATCAGACGTTCCTGTATTTCATGTGGACAAGTTTGACCCTTTAAGCTCTGCAAACACCCAGAGGGCAAACTGTGAGCCCCATGCCCAAAAAATGTTGCCCTGAACAAAAAGACCTTTACGTTCTTAACTGGTTTCATACTTTTAGGCCTCTGCATACATAGTCCTCTCTGGTCACTCCCTAACATCTTACATGCGTTTATTCACTGCTAGAGTTTGCCCTCTCTGGCCAACAGCTGCTGATTAACATCTAGGCTGCAAAACATGTGGAAATGTAATCCTTAACAAAATGTGTCAAGTTCCCAGCAAGCCGACACGTTGTGCTCATTTGCAGACTCCGGCCCAATTTGAGCATCCTTTCTTCAGGAATTACGGCTGTCTGTCTCCAGGAAAAGTTCATGTTGCTGCTCAGACTGGAGGACCAGGTGGGGACTTCTTCTTGTCAGAGCCTCAGCAGACATTAAATTCAGTGGCAAAAGCACAGCTCGAAGATATGTAGTGGGACACCCATTAACAGGAATGGGACTTCTTTATTTTTTAAGGCATGAAATCAAGGCGACAAGGTTACCTTTATCTAGATATCAAACATCTTTTTCTCAATGGTACACTAGTACAGTATTTTCCTTAAGTTTAAGACTTACATTGTAGGCTTTGGGGGGCTGGGGATGGTATTGGGGATTGAACCTAGGGCCTTTGTACTGAGCTGCATTTCCAGACCTTTTTTATTTATTAAGACAAGATCTTGTTAAATTGCCCAGCTTGGGCTCAAACTCACAATCCTCCTGCTCGAGCCTCCAAGAGTGTTGGGATTACAAGCATGCGCTGCCACACAGGTCTTTTCTGTCTTTTATTAATACTGAGAACAGAAAAACCAACACTCCCACAAGCTAGGACAGGCCCTTGGGGACAGGTCTTTCCGTGTCCTTGGGTAACTCACATATGTCCCCAGAGCTCCAATTTCCCAGGTCGAGACAGACAGGGAACACAGGCCAGCAAGCGACCTTAGAGGGCTGTGTGGATGGAAAAAGTGGATTGGTACATGCCTCTGTCTTCCTCCTCCCCTTTCACCTGTGGCCAGCCAGCTGGCTTGGAGGGCAGACATTCCGCCTGGGCTCTTCTATCTGGGGTAATGGAAAGCAGGACACCTAATCCCCAAACTTCATCTTAGACACAAGTGTAGTTTAAAACCTCCTCCTCCATCAGGGCTGCTCATGATTAGTGGACCGACAGCATGAATGCCACAGAAGCCTCTCCCCTGGGCTCAGGATGGCTCAGGAGCAGGCAAGCTAGCCAGGTCAGGAATCACAGAGCACAGCTACAGAGGTAAAGGCTCTGTCCAAGCTAAAAACTGGAGAGTCCATCCCTGGTGGGGTGGAGGGTGTGGTGTGCCAGCTGGACAGCCAAAAATGGTCCCTCATGCCACCACAATCACCTTAGAGTCCAAGTGGCAGCTCCAGGGCCCCTGATCCAATTAGAGAGGCCTGGACCTCCTGTCCTCTGTTATGAGCACAGAAGTGAGCAACTTGCTCAACCAGTGAGCCAGAGCCTCATCTCAATTTAATTGTTCTCAGGCACATCTTGTCACCCCATAGCAATGGTAAACCTCTTAAGGGAAGGGCTGACTCCACACATAGTTGGATTAAATGCTCACTTACTTGGTGCAATTTATCAGGAGCTGAGAGAAGACCATCTGCTACCCAAACACATCCTGCTACTCACCTATGATACCCTCTGAAATTCCATTCAAGAGAGAAAGAAAGAGAAGAAACAGAAAGAAAGAAAGAAAGGAAGAAAGGAAGGAAGGAAGGAAGACACCTTTGGTTTAGGTGAAATCTCATTATGAAAATGTCTTCACTTGGGGCTCGGGATTTGGATAAGTGGTTCTGCCGCATGCCTTGAAAGCACAAGGACCCGAGTTTGATCCCCAGTACCAAAAGAAAATGACTTCACTTACACAGTTTTAAAAAGGTAGCCAGGAACAGTGGTGCACACCTGTAATCTCAGCTACTTAGGAGGCTGAGGCAGGAGGATCACAAATTCAAACCTAGTCTGGGCAATGTAGAGACCTTGTCTCAAAATAAAATGGGCTGAGGATATAGCTGAATAATAGAGCACTTGCCTGGTATGTATCAGGCCCTACTCAAATACCTCAGTATGCACGGGATTTAGCTCAATGGTCCTGCTGCACAAGCGCAAGGACCCAAGTTCGATCCCCAGTACCAAAAAAGAAAAAAATCAAATACCTCAGTACCACACACACACACACACAGAGAGGCAGAATAACAGGAATCTCTATTATTTTGTTACATGCCACCATTATAAAACGGTTCCTAGCAGCAGGAAGGTATAGAAAGTAGGCTTTCTTCCTGAGCTATTGAGAGATTTTGCTTGAAGCTATATAGTCAACATATCTGGAGACATTTGTCAAAAAATGAAAGAGGGCTGGGGATTTAGTTCAGTGGTGCAACCACCTGCCTCGCAAGCGCAAGGTCCTGCGTTCAATCTCCAGTACCAAAAAGAAAAAGAGTTGGGTGGGGTAGCACATGTCTACAATCCCAGCACTCTGGGAGGCTGAGGCAAGAAGGCTGAAAGTTCCAGTCCAGCCTGGGCAACTTAGTGACTTAGCAAGTCCTTGCCTCAAAATTAAAAAAAAAAAAAAAAAAATCTGAGGAAGTAGCTCTGTGCAAAGGCCATGGGTTCAATTCCCAGCAGCAAAAAATAAAAAACAAAATGAAATGAAAAAGCTTACACTTCTACCTCACTTTGGGGACCAAGGAACCAGGGTCACCTGTGTGACTGGAAGCCATGTATAAAACTGCCTCGACTTGGGTAAAGGAATTTCTTTATTTGTTTATTTCTTTAACCAATACCGTGGAATCCGTAGAGTACACTCAGTGAGGCCTATTTCAGCTGATTCACACTGAGCAGAATAAAGGTGAGAGGGTGGGGCCGCCTCCAGCTGGGCCTTGTTAACTCTGCAAAGCAGAAAAGCTCCCTGCCTAACATTTCGAATTTGCCGCAGAGGGAGGGAGCCAATCCCCTCTCCCCGGAACTCCTCCAACCACCTCTCTCCCCAGGGCACAGGGCAGACCCAAGGCTTTGACAAAACTTGAGTCGGGACTGTGATGTGGAACAGAGGGTGGGATGGCCAGGGACGGTGGTCCAAGCCAAGGAGTGCAGGCAGAGTCCCAGACAAAGACAGGAAAGCTCAGGTTCTCCCAGAGAGGTGAGCAGAGACCGAGGTGTAGAGAGCTAGCTGTGTCCTTGCAGTCCCCCACATGGGCGATGACAGGAAAATGACACCACTGTGGGGACCACAGAGGCACGGACCGTGATTATTGGAAAGAGCTGCCTAGGAGAAAAAGATCTCAGGGTTCCAGGGGATCTTTTACCTGGCCTCTGTCTGCATCACACACCCCTCACCACCTACTGCCTAACCAGACTGAGCCAGGGTGGGCTGGTCACAGTGGTGCACACCTGTGATCCCAGCACTCTAAGAGGCTGAGGCAGGAGGATGGCAAGTGTGAGCCCAGTCTGGGCAACTTTGGGCAATTTAATGACTTAGAAAGACCTCATCTCTAAAAATTACAAGGGGCGGAGGGGTCCTGAGGATGTAGTTCTGTGTGAAGGCAATGGGTTCCCTAATACTTAAAAAAAAAAAAAATGGGTGGCCTGGGATTTGGCTCAGTGGTTTCGCCACCTGCTGCGCAAGCGCAAGGACCCAAGTTTGATCCCCGGTACCAAAAAAAAAAAAAAAAAAAAAAGAGTTAGATTGGTAGCTACTATATCTAGCAGATAATTTTGATTTCTCCTTAGAGAAAGCGATCTACTTATGTTCAGAGCAGAAAAACATTAGCATTTGCATATTTAACAAAATGTGTGTGTTCATCATACAGGCCAGGTGCACTGTGCTGCTAGTCACAGCCTTCAGCAAGGGTCCCTCTACTCATGCCTTGACTGAGCACTCCGGGCAGGTCTGGGCTCACGGGGTCCAAGTTTCCACTTCTGCACTTAGCAGATGTGACTTTGGGCAAGTTACCTGCCTTTTCTACCTCACAATTGGTTGGGGTGGGGGTGAGAGGACTCTCACACTGAGCTATGTCCCCAGCCTTTTTTTGAAACAGGGTCTCACTAAGTCACTGAGTTGCCCAAGGCTGGGCTGGAACTTGGACTCCTTCTGCCTCAGCCTCCCAGAGTGCTGGGGTTACAGGTGTGTGCATCATCACTCCTGGCCTCACACTTCTTTAATCCATCAGATAGAGCTGATAATCTTCCCACGTTACAGAGCTTTTCCAAGAGTGGAGAGAGAAAGGCTGAGTGAAGAGCTGAGCACTGTGTCCCGCACCCCAGCTGGCCGGGCTCCAAAGATTCATGGCTTTTACTTCCTGGTGCCTGGTGTGCTGCAGGCTGTGCATGCCGGCCTGTGTCTTTTCGGCTGGGGTTTCCATTGCAGTCCTCTCACTGTCAGGTCCAAGCAAGTCCCAAGGGTTGGACCAAACAAACAGTAGGTGCCCTGTCTTTCTTGAAGGTCCCACGCTTCCAGGTAGTTGGCAGGGTCCCCCAGGCCTCTGGGAGAGTGAATCCAGTCAGTCGCCTGCTGGGGAAACTAGAATTCTCTGTAAAGGCCCTGGGGTCAGAGATGGTCTAAGTGGACAGCAAGGTAGCCGAGCAAGCAAGCCAGTGGCGTCTCAGCATGAAAGATTATAAAAAACAGTCAGCTTAGGTGCCCCATGAGCCACAGTGGAGGAGCCACCTATCCCGGCCTCAGTTTGTCAGGCTGTCACGGGAGGGAGGCCAGGCGGTCTTGCTGCCAGGGCCAGCAGCTGCAGCCCCAGCTGGGATGCCTTTGAAGTGCTGTGAGCCACTTGCTGTTGGCCCACAGGCTGCCTGGGAAAGGGTGGTCCCGACAAGGAGGGGCAGAGCCTCCCCTAACAACAGGGGCGGGTGAGGGGCTGCCTTTTATAAGGTGACTTTTATTTAACTACCGCTTCCAGTTCATGAAATGGACTTTTAATGACCCTTGGAAAAGCAAAGCTATGCTCAAGCCACCCCCAACCCCACCCGAGGCCCCATCAGATTGGTACAGACATTCTTGTTTGACTGATTACTCATGGCCAATTCAACAGGAATGAAGAAAATCTATTTCTTCCGTGTCCTTTAAAAAAAATGTAAAAAAAAACACTTTTGGAAATGTACAATTTGGTCAGTAAGTATTAGCTAATTTCTTCTCTCTCTCTCTTTTTGTTGGGGGGGGGGGTTCTGGGAATTGAACCCAGAGCCTTCACACTGAGCTACATCCCCAGCCCTTTTTTATTTTTTATTTTGAGACAGGGTTTCACTAAGTCACCAAGTTGCCCAGACTGGATACAAACTTTCGGTCCTCCTGCCTCAGCCTCCCAGAGTGATGAGATTGCAGGAGTCCACCACCAGGCCCGGCAGTATTAATTAATTTCATCATCAGAGGGAAAAAAAGAAAGAAAACAAAACTTTCATTTTTCTGGAAGTTTCTTATGCCCACAGGGCTTCCTTCACACTCCCACTCCCCACCCGAGAATAACCCAGATAGACTGGTTTCTTCATAGACTACCTTGTAGGCTCTGTGGTGAGGTCCCCTTCAAACCAAATCACTGAATTCGGACCCAGTTCCGGGAGCCTGGGCCTGATGTCTCCAGTCTGCACCCCTAAACTATGCCATTCTAGGCTGGAGCTGCTTCCTGAGAAACACAACCTCCCTCCAGGTGTTTACACAGCACTCTGTGGGCTCTGGCTGGGGACCGGCCCCTCCCCAAGGGCAGGAAGATGCTGGCTTCGGAGTGCAGGACCTCTGCTTGCCCTGAGATCGGTGGGGGCAGGGTGGACGAGTGCCCCGCCCCGCCCCGGTCCAAATCCCTACGCCAGGGCGCAGCCTGCCAAACTGTGCACCCAGACATGACAGAGGATTGCGAAAATGCACCGCAGACAATGTAGCTAATGGACCAGGGTCCCCTGCAAAGGGCCTCGTGGGACCTAGGGATATCCGAATCTAATAGAGCACCCTGAAAGGAATGGCTGCTTTGGAGCATTGATCTGCTTCCTCCTTTCATCCCCGTCTGCAAAGGGAAAGAGAAAGAGGACACGGAAGAAGAAAGGTTGGACTCTGGCTATATCCCGAGAATAGCCTGTAAGCAATTCAGGCAGAATTTCTTTACACAATGGATGAGAGAACTGAGGACCAGGCTGCCAAAATCAGCAGGACAAGCAAGTCCTGTGTATTCAGCTCGAGAAGAGCCTGGACACATTTCAGAACCGCAGAGAATCCAAAGACGGAGACGCTGACTCCAGTCCCGGGTTGACAATCAGAAAATACAAGTTAATTTGTATTTCACAAGGTAGCACTAAGGACAGACACAAGTAGGCATACCCTGACCCAGCTGGAAGCTTATGGACCATAACTACAGACCTTTCAAAAACCACTTTTCAAATTCTGAACTATCTTAATAAAGAATATTCTGAAAGAAAGAAAAGAAAGAAAGAAAGAAAGAAAGAAAGAAAGAAAGAAAGAAAGAAAGAAAGAAAGAAAGAAAGAAAGAAAGAAAGGAGACAGAAAGAATCCAATTGCATTGTGGTATTTTTTCCCTCTCAAATAGGTCTTAAAGTTCATCTTGTCTAATTATATAGATAAGGTACCCACTCCCAGAAAAATCAAACAGTGGCCGCAGATCTCTCTACGACTTAGTGGCAGAGCTGAGAATCAAGCCCAACTTCCCAGGCTTGTGGCTCAGGGCTTAGTCGTCACAACACATTCCAGTGATCAATGAGTTCCCCCGAATTCCAAGGTTTTCCCCTTCCTGGGCTCTTTACAAAGGGTATCCAGGATCCTGGGACAAAGTCAAATCTAAGGATGCATTCACACTGTTTGAGCTAAACGGTATTAACAAAAAGGAAAATGTTTTACAGTTCCGTTCACTGAGTGCAGGAGAAGGGCCAGGGTATAGCTCAGCTGATTTAGAAAAAAAATGACTAAAACTTTTGTCCCTTGAATGAAAGAATAGGTCATCATTCCAGTGTTTTCCTTGGGCCTTTTAATCTCTTCTTAGCTTGGAAACTTAGAGGTTCAGCAGTAGCTTTTGTCCTGGAAGGATCACAGAAATGGCTCTAGGATATGAGGTGGATTTGGGGCTAAGGATATGGGACAAGGGAATAGAACAAAAGAGAAAATGGAGTAATAATGCTAAATCTTTGAAATGTAAATAGGACAGTTTACCATTGTGAGGAGAAACATCGAGGGTGGGCAATGGATTGCATCTGAGTTAGTGAGTTTGAAATTTGGGAGCAGGTGTTTACTAAACTCAAGCCAGGTATACAATGTTTGGAAAGAATTCATTCCCTTTCATAGTTTTAGGCTTATGAAGTACTACAATGAAATCTAATGATGACGATCTGCTGTAAAAATTATTCTTAAACCTTAGAAAACAGATAGTGATCTCAGAAAGCAGACTCTGGGTCTCCCGGCTCTGTCACAACTTCTCTGCTTAGGGACAAACCCAGAGGCCCTGTCGGGGAACATCAGCACGGTACCTATAGTTCATTTAAAAGGGGAATAACAACATAAATGTCACAGAGTAAGAACTACATCACCGAAGTCTTTGTTTTGCTACTGCCTGATCTCCTTTTCAACAAAGATTTTTTAAAAAGTGATCTTAAGAGAACTTCAGCCTAGACAATCAAAAGGTGTTTGTTGAATAAATGAAAGAAGTACTTAAATCCAAATCTTTTACTTCAGGAACATCTACCTTTAGCTATACTAGGAGTTCATAAACAGAAAAACTAGCTTTTCTATTATGTTAGCTTTTAAAATATTTTACAGAACTAACCCATACTACAATACATTTCCCACAAACATCCCACATTTTTCTCAAATATTCTGTGGATAAGCTAATGCAACTATTTCAAAAGTGAAATAAAACATATAGAGTATTAATTAGGGGAACAATTTGCTCAAAAATATGTTAACACTACTTTAGATCTACTATCTTGTCCTACTTTTCTAGCTTACCTCCTTGCTAATATTGCTTTTCCATTGTGTTTTATTTTGTAAAAAACTTTAAGGACCAAAACTATTGAAGCCATGAAAATATAACATTCTAAAGAAATGACATCAATATTCTCAATTTAGACCCATACATATATTTTAAAGCTTTTGCATCATCTTCTAGAAACATTGCAGAAAGGTTAAATCAGCGTGCACAGTAAGGAAGAACGTGCCGACATCTCTCTGAAGAGTGAATAGGGCGAAGCGTGCCATTATGGCTATGGCACCTAAAACGAAACTGAGGAGAGGTACTGACTTCGGGACTTTTCTGTGTGCCCCCTCCCTTCCCATTCCAAGAATGTCAAGAATTTGAACTCCTTGTTCTTAAGGTGAAAGGGCATTAACTCAAATCTGTTCATGAAGAAAAGAGGTGGGGAATCCTGAGACATGGAACTATACAATAAAATCTCCCAGGTTTAATATGGCAATAGGTGATTATTTCCTTTGGTGCTTCAAAAGTAATTGGAAACATTTGAATTATAGGTCACGAATTAGGAGTCGGTGAGATCGCCATTTGCATCTCAGTAATTCTCTACTCCTTTATTTCAACATTTAGCTTTAGGTTTAAAATATTTGCTAAGAAAGCAGAGAGGCGAATAACAGATTTTTAAATGTGTGCCATAGTTACACATTCTGTCAACAGAGTAAAAGGAAACTATACAGCATAAGTTACAAAATGGTTATTTCATGTTTCGCAAACATTCCAATAAACCTTTCACTGTGGTGTTATTCAATTCAACAGTGGAAAAGCAAAACAGAAATCAAGAGCAGCCCAGCTCGTTTACAGCCCCAAGAGCAGTCCACCGGCTGCAGTTTTTGCCTGTGAATCTCAGCCAGGAAATCTTCCCACTTCTTGGAGAAGAGTGAGGGAGCCAGCAGAGAAACTGCAGCTCACTAGGGGACCCCAGAAGTTGTTCCAGCCCTAGGATAAATTCCTCTGGGCTACTCCTGGCTTCTCTTCCCAAAGGAATAGATGTTGCCTATCTGGGGTAAGCATTGTCTCCTAGTGAATAACTTGGCATGTCTGTTTGGTTGTGTTGTTTTTTTAGGAAAGCTCCTTTCTCTTAAATCAGCTAGAGCTACCAGATTCTATAAGAGCGCAGTCATCATTCTGATATGATGTTATTCTGTTGTTTTAAAATAGTTTAACTTTATTACTATTTTTACAGTATTATTCCAACAGACTGTAAAGGCAGTGATCACTAACACAGAACACAACAGGGGCTAACAGTCAGCCAGGCTGCTCTGGAGCGAGGCCGATAGGCTGGGGTCACAGACGTGCACATTGGTAGCTCATACACTGCTACCCTGATAGCTCAGGCTGCAGGGGGAATGAGTGAGAGGTCAGATATTGCTGACCCTTAGAAGCTATTTAATAAATATCACCCAAAAGCAAAAGGGAAAAATAAACCCTCCAGAGCACAACCACCTTGGGTCAACTGAATGTAATCTAGTTTATTCAACCAAAAATTGAGAGAAGGAAAACATTAAAATCAAAAAAAGCAGTTCTTAACACTAGCAGTAAATAAATTTGTACAACAATTCAGTCTGTATAATATGATGAAATAAATCTACATCTTTTCTTATTTTGGTGCTTTGAATTATACATACAAACAACAATTACAGAGACTTGTTCACAAAGCATGTAGGCCTAGAAGTGACACTTCAAAACCCTCGGTGGCAATTTGTAAGCTTTAACACGGATTGCCCAGAACTGATATTTCCTTTGCAGAGGCCCACAGCTTTGAATGAATGATTTGCCTACAATTTTTTTCTTTTTTCTTTTTTCTTTTTTTTTTTCTTTTTTTCTCTCTCTCTATATTTTTCTTTTAATGCATCGAACAACTGTGGCCAGTGAAAGGAAACAAAACTGGCATTTTGTCCATTTGGATATCAGACCTAGTTTCTTCTGAACTTCCATATTTTATTTCCCCCATATTCCTTAAAATTCTTGGCGTCCTTCATGCCTTTCTTACAGCTACCCAGGTGCAATAAAGTCTTCCTCAAATGTACAGTATTTCTTACAATATAAGTTATAAGCAATGTTCAGCAATTTTTTTTCACAGCACTAGAGACCCTGTTAAATAGGGAATGTGAGTCTGAATGGCTTATTCACAAATGGGATCCAGATTCAGTGGTTGGAACACAGACACCACAGTGAGCTTCTTTGCAAAAGTGCCAAACATCATTTTGCTTTCTGCCTTCAAAAACATACATCCATCGCTTTTAGGCTTCATGATACTGCTCCTGCAAAAACGCAAGTAGAAGGTGTTGGAGGGACTCTCGCTCACTCGCTCACTCGCTCGGAGACCTGTGCACATCGAGCAGGGCTCTAGCCCATGGCGGTGACCATGCTGGAAGGATGGTGAGGTCCGAAGGAGAGGCCGGAGGGCGGGTGCATGGGCGTGGGTGTGGTCAGCATGTGGCTGGAGTGGCTGAAGGGGGAGATGTGGCTCAGGGAGGACATGTGTCTGGAGAGGGCGGCTGGGTTGAAGGAGCTGCTCTTAGGGAAGTCCTCCAGCGTGTCATGCACCTTTTTGCACTTTTTGGATTTGCTAGACATCTTCCGGTTTCTGGTCTGGATGCCTTCCTTCTTCATAGTCAGGGGTCTGTTAATCTAAACAAAGATCAATTTTTTTTTTTTTTTTTTTTTTACTTTTCTGCTGCCTTTGAAATGGCACAGGTTTTCACAGCAACTCAGGCTCTGCCAGCTGATTCAGGCCAGGGATCTATTTCAGTTTCAGTGGCCACTTCCTTCTCCCCTCTCCCCAGCCTGTTTCTTTCTCCTTTCCAGGACCAGAGTAGCTGTGCTAGGTCTCTGGGGGAGGGGGTTCTGACTGTCAACTTCTATCGCCTACAGAGACCAGAGACCCTAAGCTCCAAGGACAGCTTACCAACTAAGTTCATCAATAATTTGGGGGACAGTTTTCCTCCAGGAAATTTGCATCTCCAGAGACCCACTTAGCATGACTATATTTCTCAAGTAACTAAAATAGAATAACTTGCCTTACTTCATTACCATTTCCCTAGAATATTTCATCAGACTATAGACTGTTGTGGAAACTTCCAGAGGGAAATACCTTTTGTATACTTGTCTGAAAATTCTAAGATTTGAAAAGCACTCGCTAGGTAATCAGTCTTCAGGTGTTGAGGTCTAACTGCCTTGAAGAAACTGGGGTGCACTTCTCTGCAAAGAAGTTTTTGGTTGTTTTTCTTCCACCTCACCTTTTTGCAGTGGCAAGTGCCCTAAAAATTTCCCTAGAATGTGTATGTTCTGGGACCTGTATTAATACAACATTGCTTTCCTGAAAGATAATCCTTTGACTATCACCAGACAGAAACTTCAATGGTTGGAAGTTGCTACTTCTCCCTAGTTCTAACTAGACCAAGAGCTGAACAACCAATCAACAAGTAGTTACTACCCACAGGGTCTGGGGCACTTTTTATTGTTAGTATAAAAGTGCATTTATCCTAAAGATTACAGGCCAAGGATGAGCCAAGTGAAGAGACAGTGGTAGGACTCCACACTAAGGATGACAGGCTTCGCTTTGCAACAGTTTGCTGTCTCTGGCTTTCTGATAAACCTCTTTTATCCTTTGTAAATACATCTGCTTCGGGGGCTAAGAAGCAAGACCTTGGACTTTACAAAGCAAGCAGAGGCTTCTTCTGACACAGCACCAGGCTCAAGTCAACCTCAAGAGCACCCATCTGCCGCCAAGAGCCAAATGCACATCTGGCCATGTTCCCAAGGGATTGCAGCAGAGACTCAACAAGTGACTGTCATGGCCCCAGTCATTCTACACTTCCCAGGGGGAAACAGGGTGAAGGAAAAAAGAATCCAAATGTCCGTGAAGGACCAAATTCCCAGACACAGCAAACACCAGAACCTGGGAGAGGAAATGCCTGAGAGGGGGACAGAGCCCTACACTAGACCTGAGACCTTACTACCCCATCCTTGTGCCAGAAAAGCAACATGAGTGTCAGCAGAAGAGCCAAGAAAGGTCACTGCCAGGAGAAAGGCTCAGGGTTCCTTCTTCAAGTCATCATCAAGATAAAGATGCAGTCTACAGGGATGACAGGAATCTACTCCCACATCAAATCTTCACCAAGATAATGTCTAGATACACTGGTCTGTATGCTGATAGCTAGACATACACTGCCAGATATCTAAATATAATATCTAGTTACACAGATAGCCACACAGCTCCAGATAACTAGGCACAACACCACCTAGATACACTGATGCTGAGATAGGCAATTATCTGGACGCTCAGATAAGAAAGCAGCTTATGGCATGCCTGTGTAGAGATTTGCATGGGCAGAATAGAGCGTGAAACCCTGAAAATGTTAATAGATTATTATCTCTTATTGTTACATACACACAAATCACTTCCTCTGACAAATCACTACTAAGCCAGAGCAGACAGCAAAAATATATGAGAGGATATTCTCCCAGTCACTGGATCCCAGCCCTGAAGACAGAGCTAAGGAAGAATAAGGTAAGCATGAGCATTCCTCAGACACTTATAGATATTGGATTGGATACAAGTGAAATCATATCCTGACTATTCAAAAAATGTAGAGCTAATTTCCCATAATTCCTATGCTTTCATGGAAACAGAAAGAAATATATACATGTGCCTGATTCATTATGATTCTGTTGTACTCCAAGGTAAGACAGTATACTTTCAAGCCTTCTCCTCTCAGTTCTGATGCCGGTGGCCCCCGGGGAAGGAGACTGATGCTCTGAAAACCGTCCTGACTCTTCTCCTCTGTCACCCACGTTGCCTTGCATAAGCAACTTGCTTTTCTGAGTCATCAATTCTTCAAGTCAAACTGAAGTAAAAGGAATTTCTGCTCTGTCTACATAATGGGGCTATTTGAGGCTCAAATATGATCGAATAACATAAAAGTTCTTAGAAAATCATAAATTAAACTCAAAAACTAATTTCAGGGGCTGTGCTGGTGACTGGGGCACTAATAAACACTAATACCCCAAGCCTGCCAGAGTTTTTAATCATGAATCCTTCTGTCTACACTACAGTGAGCAAATAAATCCTCCAAGGTGAAATTAGGATGAGGACTTAATTGCTGATAAATATGCACGTGCCACAGCCCCAGGACCTGAGGGAGCACAACAGATGCCCACAGGGACATGTCAGGAGTGCAGGACACTGAAGGCAAGGAGAGAAGTTTCTAAGTTCCCTGGGAATCTCAATGACTTGTTCCCAGTAAGTGAAAAAGGTGTGGGGTGCTGGTGGTTACCCTGAGAAATTCTCTGTGACTCAAAAAATCTAAACAGAAAAGCTTCCACCCCAGTTCCTAGGTAAGATGAATGTACTGCCATGAGGGCCACAAGCAAAAATTTCTGCCTCTTCTCCTCAGTCCCAGAGTCAGGTTAGCAAGGAGATTTTAGGAGAATCAGAAAAAGCTGAAGGAGGAGGAGAAAGAGAGACAGAAAGAAAGAGGACAATTTCTTCTTTGGGATCAAGGTAAACTTGAGGCCTTATTCAGGTCGTGGTCTATAAGCCAGAATTGCTTCCAAGACAAAGAAAAGTCTGAAAAAAATTTTAAAGTAAGGATATAACAAAATTGACAGACTCCAAATTAAAAGATTAGAAATGACACCAGTACACCTGGGTGGGTGGTGACTGTCATTCTGCTAATGTCACAGGGAAGGAGAAACCAGGAGTTTCTTGGTGCAGTGTGTCAGCCTCACCCGGGCAGCCCTCAGGAGTTCTCAGCTTGGGAAAGGTGGTCAGGAAAGAGGGCAGATAAAATCTCTGCCATACAGAGAATCCCCCGGAACTTCACAGCACAGGTTCAGTCAAGACTTTTTACCCCGCAGTAAGTGAACAGGTCGTCTACGTTCAGGAATCACCATGCCACGCATTACAATTCCATTTACCTTTCTCTTTCACTCTCTTCCTCAAGCGAGTCCCGCTTCTCTCTTTTTTTCTCACTCTCTTTCCAAAAAGTTTAAAATGCAAAACACCAAAATAGAACCAGTGACTTTTTGTGTTTTCTAAGGGAAAGATTTTTTTCACCCCTTAAAAAAGCAGACAGATCCACATAGCATATCAGATTGCCACATCGAGGATAGCGCATTCAATACATACTAAGTGGGTTGTGCTGCTGTCTTTGAGCCCTTATGGTCTTGGCCAGGCTGACAGAGACAAAGTAGTTTTCTGAACTAATCCTTCCTGCATTAGGTATCAGGGGCCCATGGCTCAGCCCAAAAGAGGGCGATTCACATCGACCAGGGACTCTGCACAGGCCCTGTGACTTGGTTTACTGGGCTTTGCTGGAAAGGGAACCCCTTCTGCTGGTCCCCGGCCCACTTACATTGTGGAGCTTGTAGTAGAGCCCGCAGGCATTGCAGACAGGGTCCCCATTGGCGTTCCTCCTCCAGAGGGTGGTAGTGGTGGTCTGACAGTTCGCGCAGGACGTGCCGGCCCTCCTTGCTGCCGACTGAGGTGGGGAGGAGGGAGGGGAAAAAATCAAAACAAACGTTAAATGTGTTGTCAGAACTACGCAGACAGACGAGCTTGAAAAAAAAGACACACATTATCATTGAAATCAAAACTAGCAAGTGGCCCACATGAAAGTAATAAAGATCCCCAAATCTGCCTCAAGAAGAAAAATGTAGCCGATCCACTGGATAGGAGCAGATGAGGCTACAGCAATTTAACCTGTCACCTCCGTCACTCCTTCCCTCCACCCTGCAAAGCACACTAGAAGATTCATTTTTATGGGTAGCAACTTTGAATTCACCAGACTAACTTTAGTACCTGACTTTTAGTCATTTTATTATCTAAACCCAAGCCTACAAGAGGTCTTTTTCAAGCATAACTTCTGAGAATGTCAATCCTTCATTAGGGTCCTGGCCATTGAGTTGCATGAAAAGCAAAGGCAGAGGAAATCCAAACAGGGAAAGCAAACACTTGCTAGATCCCAAGTGGAGAAAGGCTGGAGTATGTATGAAGAGAGAGAACAAACTGAGTGCTAACAGCACAGTGCTGTAGCTGTCATTTTCCGAGATGTTCCTGTGCGTGTGTGGCGCTCACTAACTGCTGAAGCAACTTAGGAAGCACCAAGCTAAGACGTCCTAAGTCAACAAGCCCTCGTCCACTTTGCAGCTGGCCTAAATTCACACAGCCCACGCTTTAGGGCTTGGGCACCTACTACTCCTGGACAGCCACTCGGCCTCCCCCCTTAAGTGGCCGTCATTTAATGAGATGAACTGAAAAGAATAAACAATTTTGCTCTTCAGCCAGAATTCTGGACCCCCCTCTTGCTCTTATCTCATGTCTCCTTCATGAAATGAGGAATTTCCTATTTGCTGTTCACCAAGGAGAAGACCCGAAGCCTTGATGGTGAATGCCCATAATCCCATCACTCTGGGAGGCTGAGGCAGGAGATTCAAAAGTTCAAACTCAGCCTGAACAATTTAGTGAGATCTTGTCTCAAAATAAAAATTCTTTAAAAGGACAGGAATGTAGTACAAAGACCCTGAGTTTAATCTCCAGTATATCCCTAAAATAAAAAAGTCGGCCTGGACTTATACTTTAATTCTTTAGTTGTGCAACTCACTGCCTTCATTATCTTTAAAATGAGGAATTTTTTCCTTCTTTTTTTGATGCATTTATCAGGTGACTATATTTGATATCCATACTTTAAATAAAAATGAAACTCAATACTATTGAAAATAAAATGGAGTTGAACTACCTCTAACATACTCCATCCTCCCCTTCCTCACCTCCTATCATAAAATGAAACCTTCAACTGCCAAATTACTTCTGCTCCTGGATGCAAAATTATTACCAAAGAAAAGGCTTAGTCTTCATCTGTGGTCAAGAAAGTTCTGGTGTGCGGGCAGGCAGCGCAGCTAAGTGTTAGCTCAGTGCTTAGTGTGCACAAGAGCCTGGGTTTAGTCTGAGGGAAGGAGGCAAGGAAGGAAGAAGAAGGGAAAGGGAAGGAAAAATGGAAACCTTGATATAAGAATATGGGACAAAAACTACAGGGCTCCTGGTGCTCTTTCCTATCAATATTTCATTAAACAAAAAGTTGGGCCAAGCACACGAAGCTACCAGATACGGAAAAACCAGTGGCAATTTTGAATTAACCAGACTGCCACAGCCACTCTCTAGCTCCACAGATATGTCCCTTTAGGCCTTAAGTAGCAGAGCTCGGACTTCTTTTTTTTTTAAAGAAATTTTTTTTTCTGTATTCTAAGGAAATGGAAATTAAAAATGGCCTTCATCTTTCATAATGGAGAAGGTGCTACTTTTTTGCTGTCCATTTTGAACATAATTCACTAGCGGGTGCTAATTTCACAGGCCTATGGCCACCTGCCTTTGTGAAATGTGATAATACTTAAATAACTTTCATTTTCTTGGGAAGAAAGTACTATATAAATTAATGTTTACTGATTTTTGTTTGTTTGTTTGTTTGTTTGGTACCAGGGATCGAACTCGGGACCTTGCGCTTGCGCGGCAGGCGCTGGAACCACTGAGCTACATCCCCAGCCTGCTTACTGATTTTTGATAATTATGTTACATGTGATTATTATTATCTTCCTGCAGCTCTGTTTTTCTTTAAATATACAGATATAGTGGGCACCCAGATTTCCCAGTGCAACAATTCTAAATTTATAATACAAATACATAATGCCAACTGATAAAAGTACAGTTCCAAACAATGAGGTTCACTATATAATCCTTTGCAGTACACTGAAAATAGCATAAATGTTTTTTTAAAAAAGAAAATAACATAAAGACAGGCTCAGAATATGTTTTTAGCGCTACCAACTTTATGCAAACTTACACAGGGCCTCTCAGGGCCACAATGCTTGGTTCTCAGGCAGAAGCAGAGAATATTGATAAAGCAGGCTGCTCAGTCTTTTGCTATATATGAGATTTATGAAACCCCTGGCAATACCAGAGTGGTGGGAACCTATGGATTTTCCCTTCCATCATCTCTTCTATCCCTTGCATTAGTTTATCAGTGTTAGATATGCATCTCACAGCAGAGCTAGTTACATTAGGGGCTGGGAGGGCATCAGTGACTCCGCAAAGGTATAAAACAAAAATACCAAGGTGGAAAGATGGACCTGAAGACACAGGAAATATAGGGAAGAGGAAAATTAGAGGTCCCAGGCCTCAGAGTGTAGCTCAATGGTACCACATATGCTTAGCATGCACAAGGCCCTGGGTTTGATCCCTAGCACCAAGAAAAAAACCAGAAAACGAAAGCCTATGTGTCCAGAAGTCAAATACACCTAAGAGCTAAAAAACATAAAACAAACAAAACAATCTCTTAATGTCTCTCTACACTTTATTAATTCTATGGAACTAAAAATATCAAACCACTCAGGACAGATGATTAAGATAGAAAAGAGCTTAAAATGTGACAGCCAGTGAGCCCTAGAGTTAAAAGCAATTATTAGTCAGAGTTCTACAGATTTCCTAGGAAAGGTGAGTGAAGACAAAATTATGTAAAATGGAAGTAAACCCTCCACTGCAGTCTGCACAGACAGAAGAAAATGTCAAATGAACTCTTGCTCATATATCAGCCTATCATACATATGAGATATTTCCCCTCTTTTTCTTCTTTATTTTTACCTTAAAAAACACTGTAATTGTACCAAGATTTATTTTAACAAGAAAATCTCTCCTCTCTCCTTCTCTTTCTTTCTTTTTCTTTTTCTTTCTCTCTCTCTCTCTCTCTCTCTCTCTCTCTCTTTCTCTCTTTCTTTCTTCCTAAGGCCAGGTTTTGAGTGATTCAGAACATTCTTTCGTAGTGTGATCACATTCATTCTGTGTTAACACCTCCAGTCATTTTTTTTTCAAACACTTCTTGTTCTGATCCGTCCAAACATCTTGATGTTTAGGTTGGGGAAGCTGAGTTGTTGTTTATGAGTTATCTCTAGAGCTCAGATATCCGGCAGCTTTTTCCTAGGAAGTTAACTTTGTATGTGAGAGAAAGGAAAAGAAAAAAACCAAACTGCGTGAGAAGTGGGGGAGGCTGAGAAAGTTGGAGAAGGGGCAAAGATCAGAAAGAATCAAGTCAAGAGATCTAGGATTGCCAAAAATTAAAGTCATGTGGGCACTTCCATCCCTAGAAAGTTTTCCCTTTTTCTAAAGAGGATGTGAAAGGTGTTGAGTTGCGCTACAATCTGATGGAGAGGATAAATAATGCTCTAAAAAAATACAGAGGCTTTTTTTTCTTTAGAATTTGATGTTAATTCATCCATTAATCTACAAGGGGAAATTCCCCTCCTCCTCTCTACACTTGGTGAATTTCAGCACCACGAAAAGCATTTTGATCCCGGACTGTGGTTAGCTGTCATCTGCTAAGCCCGCTTTTATTTGTCACTGTTGCATACACTCAATGTTCTATCCGCCCTAAGGTTCTGAAGATAAGCTTACAAATGGATCCCTCCTATTTGACAGTGCCAGGTTTTCTCAAGTATTCCTAATGATCAAGAAGTTTAAAAAAGAAAGAGAAAAAAAGAAAGAAAGAAAGAAAGAAAGAAAGAAAGAAAGAAAGAAAGAAAGAAAGAAAGAAAGAAAGAAAAAAAAAAACTACCACCCTATTAATAATAGTTCAAAGAGAAAATGAGACCAAATCCTAGGTGAGACCAACAGGCAAAAGAGGAATCACAAAACTTTTCCCACTAGAAGTTCTCAATTCCTAAGACCAAGGAAAGAAAAAGTGCAAAAATCTCAGTGGCTGCTACTTCTTAAATTTAAGTAATTGGTCCCCATCAGTCTCAAAGCATTAGCCCAAGAGTCACCCACACCAATGAATTCGATTACTTCCTCAGTGCCCACCTTGAACTACTTCCGGAGCATGTTCCCAATGCTTCCTGGGACATTCCATCCTTATACTAAATTTCTCTGTCTGAGACACAGTGATTACCAATATATTTTGAATCAGTTGCCCTGTTTCTGCTAAACATAACTGTTCTACTGGGGAGTATATTTCAGATGTGATAACCTAGAACAGAATCCTTGAAAATGTGAGAGGCTGTTTAAGCAACATAAAGGGGAAAAATAGTTTTCCTATATCACTAATTTTTTACATTATTTTTTGAGACAGGGTTGTGCTGTGTTGTTCAGGCTGACCTGGAACTCGTGGTGATCCTCCTGCTTCAGCCTCCCAAGTCCTGGGATGATAGACACGCACCACCACGCCCAGCAGTATAGCTCATTTTAAAAAAGCAAAGAAGCTGTGCTGACCAAATCGACATGATTTGGAGCTGCCCTGTCAATTTCCTGGAGAAAGCCCTCCTTCCCAAACAGAGGAAATGGAAACACAAAACACCTCGTTTTTCCAAGCAGAACTTACCAGTCTTCGCTTGGGCTTGATGAGGGGCCGGTTCTGTCCATTCATTTTGTGGTAGAGCCCGCAGGCATTGCAAAGGTAGTGACCAGTCCCATCTCGCCGCCACAAAGGGGTTGAGGTTGCCCCACAGTTCACACACTCCCTGCCTTCTGGAAACAAGAAGACAGATAAGTCACTTATGGAAGGAAAATACACAGGAAGGCAGACAGCATTTGGAATTAGCAGGAAAAACGTTAAGCTGGAAACTCTTCTTTCTTTCTTTTCTTTTGGAGGTCATTTCTGTCCCCACCTCATTTTTGCTAAGCTCCAAACAGTTATTATTGCCCTTCATTCCTCTCTTAACCATTCCCAGGACACAAGCTGCTGTGCCCAAGGAAGTGAAAGATTAATAAATAGCAGCAGAACCTTGTTCTTGGCCTGCTTCATTTGATGGGGAGAAGCAGGCAGAAAAAAGGGAGGAAAGCAGATTTCACCTTGAAATACTTCCCTGAGAAAATTCTGAGCCCTAGATCGTGGCAAAAGCCAAACATTCCTTTCATTTCCCTCAAAGGAAAACAAAAAACAAAGGTAACCCATTTCATCACCGGGTCTGTCTATATAGCTTGATTAAATAATGAAGATTAGGATGAGGAAAAGGAAAGATTAACCAATGACTAGATAGATAAACAGATAATAAATACATACATAGATTGATCAATTGGCTGGCTGATGAACAGCTGGGGCTCCATGCTCCTGATTGCAAGATAGTAGATTAAGAATAAGCAAGGTCCACTCATCCCCCACTTTCTTTTCTATCTAGAAAACACCAAGGTTTTCCACTACTTTCCAGCCACTGCTGTAGGAACTAAAGTTGAGTGTGACCCCAGCCTGACCAGCCAGGGGTTGCTGGAACGAAATACAGAGCAGACCTGGAGTGGGGAATGTGGAAGAGAGACTAGAGGGTAGAGAAGAGGTGGGAAAGAAGAGTTAGAAGGGACAGAATAAAGATGGCTTGAGGCTCAGGAGAAGAGAGAAGTCAGCCAAAGACAGCAGGGCAGTTGGTGGGCTCATCAGCCATGCCAACAACACAAACCAAATACACAGAAAACCAGCTAGGCCGGGTTTGCTCCAGTGGCAATTTCTCCTAGAGCTGGAGCTAAAGAGGATGTTCTCTAGGAGAATTGCCTCCCTGTGGTACTTTTTTCTCTCAGTGCCCAGGAGGGACCTGGAAGGGGCAAGGGGCTTGGCCCATGCTGGTCCACTGGGGCAGGCCCAGGTGCTGGGAGGGTGACAGGGAGGTGGGCAGGAGAGAAAGATGAGCCCTACAGGTGCTTTGTCCTGAGAGATTAGTAATTAATACTAGTCTACCAGGAAGGCTGAAGTGGGAGAAGAGAACCCAGAAGGGAGCTCGGGAATTTTGACTCTTCTAAAAGGAAGAAAAGTCTGCTTTGGCAGGCCTGAGACCTACTCGGCCTTTGGAAACCCCCAGATCAAGAATGAGGGAATTGGGGAACTCACATTCGTGGGGCTCTGGTCCTCTCCAGGGGAAAGTTCGGCAGGAAAATTAAATCCTTGGAAAACAGAAGACGGTCTGACCCCTTTCTCCCCTAGAGTCCAGGATAGTAGTGGTGTTTTTGTTTTTGTTTTGTTTTGTTTTATTTTGTTTGAGACAGGGTCTTGCTATGTAGTTCAGGGTGGCCTTGAACTCACAGACCATCCTGCCTCAGCCTCCCCAGTGCTGCACCAATACCCCTGCACCGATACCCTATAGGCCTGCACCAATACCCCTGGCTAGGATGGTAGTTTTTGTCTTTCAAAGAATTTTTTTTTCAAACAATTTTTAAGCAGAGATTTTTTTCCGCTTGCTGGATTCCAAAAAGCTTCTTAACCTGGGGTCTACAGATAGCTCTATGTCCAAGAACTTTGTACTTGGAAGCCAAAAACACTTTCCCGATATTCAGCAGCTCTTCTTGGTTCTCTAAATAACCCGCAGAGTGCCTCACATCCTATACCTTTCACTTGGGGTCAGAGCCCCAGGGGATGTGGCAGACTGGATGTGGGGGAGGCATGAAGGAGAGAGGAAAGGGCAAGTGGGCGCGTGCTGGCTGCAGCGCATGTTGGCAGCAGCCGAGAGGCTGCAGGCACCAGTTTCCCTGCCCAAGTGGCACTGGGTCAGCCCCTTTCTGGGGGCAGCAGCCCTGGCCCCATCCTGTCCAGGTACAGCCACTTAGGTTCCTGCCTTTCTGGGCCACTGGCCGGGCAGAAGGGCAGAGCGAAGCCCTGCTGTCCACCCCTCCTTGCTGGCTCCACAGCCACCAGCAGCCACCCAGACTGGTGTGGCAGCTGTGGGGAGCAGTATGGATGGCGCCCTGCTCCTAGGCACCCTAGATGAGGGGATCTCCCCACCTGACCTGACCAGTCTGATTTCCTTTCCTTTGTCAGGCAGGAGGTAGGATGATAGCTTCCTTTTCAGAGGCCCTTGATAGCAAGAGAGTAACGGCTGTGGCTGCTCTTCGGAGGGCTCTGCACACTAGAGCAATTTTCTGTCTTGATTCACTCCGAAAGTTTGCGATTGCCTTGTGTGGGCTTTTTCTTTCTCTTTTTCCCTTGTTGCCTCCAGTCTGTGACATCAGCCCACAGCCAATTTTCCTAATGGAGGCCCTGCCTCTCTACTGCTTTCTGTCTTCCCCTCCTTCGCCCCCTGCCTATATGTAGTGAGCTGCTTGGGCAGACACCTCTCTCTTAGGTGACAAGAACCACAGAGCTGTGAGGCTTTTTGACATTCAACAGCCATTTTCAAATGCCCCTTGTGCTTCGGGGACTGAAACCCTGACAAGCCTGGCACTGTGTACAGAACAGGGTCCAGGGCAGGAGATTGCAGAGGAGCCCAAGGGAGATGCCCACAGTCAAAAGGTGGTTGGGAAGCCCAGAAATGGCCCTTTAGTGAAGGCTTTTGTCAAATGTTTGCAGACATATCTCAGTTCAGAAAGCCCAGGCAGTAAGACAGCCATGGTGCCCTGACCACAGCTTCTACCAGTTCTCCAAATGTGGCAGCAACAGTCCTGACAACCCTCTTTTCTGTCTCCTCCAGCAGATGCATTTACAAAGAGAAAGGAAAGACAGACAGACAGACCCAGGAGAAACCCTTCCAAAAGAATTCCTACCACTGCACCCTCTGCACACAAGGGCTTTCCAAAACTTCCCCTCCACTTCAAAAGTCCCAGCTCCCTCGCTGGCCAGGTGTGCAGTTCTTGGTTTTTTTGTGGCTGTGAGAAAGGAATAAGGAGGAGGAAGTAAAGACCCAAAGTTCAATGGCCTCCTCTCCCTCTTGCAAAAAACTAAAATAGAGGTGTAGGTATTTCCAGCTCTGCTTTAGGGAAACCCCAGCTCTGTTCCCCTTCCCTCTGCTCCCAGTCTTAAGGAAAGAAAAGAGAGGCCAAACTGCAGACAGAAAGAGCGCACAGTCAGAGGGGTGGAAATCAAACACGGAAAGGCGGCCAAGGAAACCAGAGGCTTTGGGAAAAGTCACTCTGTCCCCTCCCCCACACAAACCACCGCACGGGCCTCAGAGACCTGGATCTTCCCCCAACCTCACGGCCCTGTCAGTAAAGAGAACTTTAAAAAAAAAAAAAAAAATCCCATTATGACCTGGTCTGCTCCTTACATGAAGCCCTCCGACCCACTGTTCTGAATCTGAGCTCTCCCCATTTCTCTGCAGTCCTCCACTCCCACCCTAAAGTCTGACCAGGCACCAAGGCCACTGTGCTCTAAAGTTCTCCTTCCTTTGAGTGCGCGCGCGGGCGCGCTCTCTCTCTCTCTCTCTCTCTCTCTCTCTCTCTCTCTCTCTCTCTCTCTCTCTGACTCCACCAGCCAGCCTACCTCCCTCTCCCTTCTGCCTACTTTCATGTACTGAACATGCAGGTCTGAGTTTTTCTGTCAGCCTAACCGCATCCGGACTCTATTAAAGTTCCTGGCTCGGGATAAACAATGCAACTGTCGCGTGCAGCAGTCTGAAAATAATTGGATTAGCTAAAACATATCAACTAAATAGAGACAGTCCTGCTCAGGCAGTCGGAGTGAATGTCACCCTGGAAAAAAACCCTGAAAACTGATCTCATGGTCACTGGGCTCCCAGAACCCTCTCCTCTGAAGTTTTTCAACCCGGAGCTCTGGGAGCACTGTTTCAGGATTGCTCGTCTCATCCTTAAAAGACAACTAACTCTGCACAAGTGCAAGGACCTGAGTTCGATCCCCGGTACCAAAAAAAAAAAAAAAAAAAAAGACAACTGACTTTCACCATCGCTTTTTATAGGATCCATGCAGACAGAGGGCAGAGGCAAGACAGTTGCAGTGGAAAAGGGAATAAATGCTCACCCTGAAACGAACACACCTGAGAAGACTACAATCTTCATAAAATCATACCCCAAAATATACTTAAACCTTATCTCAGAGAATCCCTGTCTTTCTTGTGACTAAGTGTTTCTGTTAGAAACAAAATAGATGATGAGCTCTTCTCTTTTTAGGGTAAAAAAATCTCTGTGTGTGTATATTTGTTTTAATGCAAGTGACTGCATCAACAGAATAAATATGCAGCATGCCGCTAGACAGATAACAAGCAGAGTTAACAGAAACACACACCTGGAGAACCTTTTTCTGCCCTTTCTACATCCTCTACTTCGGATCAACAAAGGAATATGCCCTAATACGGCTTCCTGCCCCTGCCGCTCTAAAAGATGGTACAGGTAACTAACTGGGCCACTGGACTTTGATTTTCATTCAACTCCGCTTCCCCATCATGCAGCCACCTCCTGCTCTCAGAAGTTCAGCTCAGAGTCTTCCACCAAAAAAAATAGGTACTGTTTTTGCCTTCTTCCTGCCTTTTCCTCAAAATTTCACTTACACACACACTTTATTTATACCTGTCCCCTAAAGAACTGTCCTATGCTATAGACAGAATAACCCTCTTTGAGCTGGGCGGAGAGGAACAGTCTCAGACTGACAGGGGCCAAAGGGGTCACAGGAGGGACCTGTGTTTGTTTAGGTTTGAGGTTTCGTTTTAGCATTAAACACTAAAGATTTATTCCCGCGGCCTTCCATTTGGTCTTGGAAACAGACTAAAAGTTACCAGCAGTATCCAGAAGTCCTGCGACAGGCGGGAGAGCTCATTGCTGTGCTTTTGTTTCTCTCTTTCCTAGTTCCTCGTTCCCTTCCCAGCTTACTGGGGCTTTTAAATCAGGTCCCCTTTCCCCTCTACCTCCTAAGACAGGAGTGATGGAGGACATACCTCATTCTTCCCAGGGTGGAAGAATGGGAAGAAAACAATCTCTCAATCACCTGCCCCCATCTCCCCCAGGGGCCCCTTTGGTGGTAGCCTTTGCCCTGCCCTAATTTAGGAGAAGGAGGCAACAGCAAGAGAAAGATCCAGTGGCAGAGGTGGTTCCTACCTGTGCTGGATCGCGCCTTGGGCCTCGACTTACATCCGAAGCCCGTGGGGGAGCCCCCCAGTAGGCTGCTGGGCGGGAAGAGTCCGGGGCTGTACTCGGGCACGTAGGGCGGGTAGGTGGTGATGGGATGGTGGGCCGATGATGAGGCGCCCCCCAGAGTGGTCATGCTGCCGCGCGAGTGTGATGCCTCCAGCTTCATGCTGTCGGGCAGCGGCACCTGGTACTTGAGGCACTCTTTCTCATCCTGCCTGGCCGAGCCAGCCGAGCCCGGAGTGGATAGCGACGGGTCCGGGGAGACGTCCTTCGGCGGGGTGGGTGGGAAGGTGAAGAGGTGCGGGCTGGAGTGGCCCGCAGCCAGAGACGAGGAGGAGGCTGGTGGATACACAGAGAGTGGCCCCGGGGAGCCGTGGTGGATGGACGTCTTGGAGAAGGGGCTGAGGTTCCAGGGCGAAGCGGTGTGGTGGCTGCCCAGGGCTTTGCTGCCGTCCAGCCAGGGCAGAGATCCATGAAGCAGAGGCGGGCGGCACACTTGGCTCCCTGCACCACGGTGGCCAAGGGAGAAAGGGAAGGGACAGGAGAGAGAAATGCAGGTGAGAGCGGCCCTTGACACACCTGCGGATCAGCTTCCACACCCAGCACCCACCAGGACCTGGGTCAGGCCTGCTGTCTTGCAGTCCCTGTGGTCGGCCACCTGACCACACACCTTGGGGTCCCCGCAGACTGTCCACTGCTCTCTCCCATGCCCTGGTCCCATCAAACCCAGCAGAACTAAGGGCCCATGCCTGACACCAGAGAAGCACTGCAAAGAAGTGGAGAAAGGCCTCTTGGCTTATCTGGCCTCTCCAGATACACAGTCTAAATCACATTCCCTAAGGTCCCTCTCTAGAACCTGACTTGATTTATTGGTTTCTTTCAATGGCCCAGAGTCTCCCATCCCAGACTTAATCCCATGCAGCCTGATAAGAGTCAGCTGTGAATGATGAGGCCTGAAAGATGGAGCCTGGCCACACCAAGGCTCCGTACCAGGAGATAACTCTCCACCTTCAGGAGGCCCAGCTCCCAAGGTGGAACTAAGGCTCTAGAGCAACACAGGGAGTATTGCAGGGTTAGCTCCAAGAAATCAAATTTCAGTGCTTGCTCAGAACTGACAAGGCTGCTTCCAGAAGGCCTGAACTGGGTTTTGCAAAGAAATTTTCATTGCTCAAGCAATTGAGAGAAAGTTTCCAAGGGTGAAACTTGGGATGAGAGTTTCCCTGCTTTTCTCACCCTTCCAAATTCGGTAGGAGAAGAAAATATAACTATAAGCCCTCAAAGCAGTAATTCTAAGTGTGCTAAGTGTGAATTTCCACCTGAGCCCCTGAGATACAAAATTCCTGTTTATGAGTATATTTGAAACTGAGGCTGATTCATGCTGAGTATATTTAGCCTTCATTTAAAATGCACAGTTTTAAGGCAGTCATAACATACATGTCCATAATCTCTGAGAGGGGTCTGTTTAAACTGCAAGTGCAAATCCACACACTTATTCATCTTTTAATCCAGTACCTGCCTCACCAGTTAACACTCTATTCAACCACTAAGAACAATACTGAAACTAAAATCTTAAGAGGAAGGGGAGGGGAGCTGAGGCGGACGGAGAGTTCTTTGAACACCAAGGGTTAAGATTCAGTGTATGCAGGAAGTAGTATAGTAAATAATATTAGGTCTGCATCTACTGCCTTTCCACTTAACTGCTGATCTGCAAAGAGCGCCCCATCCGCAAAAATGATTGTTTAAAACCTGGCGACTGTGGGGCAGAGGACTCCTGCTGCCTGACGGGCTGTGTCATCAGGCGCCAAAGCAGCTTTGAGCAGAGGGACCAGGGCTACCCCGTGTCTGGCTGGATTGAAAAACCTCAGAGTTTCTCCTTTTGAATTCTTGCTATTTCTTCTTTAGGAACAAATTTTCAGCTGGAAAGTATTAGAGCTTTTTTCCCCCTAACTACCCTGAGTTGCATTTCTTTCTTTACATTTCCAAACTCTCCAAACTCAAGGTGAAAGAGGGGAAGAAAAAACTCAAGAGTCGATCCTTCTTAAAAGGAAACCCTGATATATTCTAAGACTTTTGTAGGAAACTAAGGGGACTGTGATAGGCCAGAGGAGAGAATAGGGCCAGCGTTGTAGCAGGCAATGAGACAACCTGAAAGCAAAGACGCAGAAAAATTCTGTGCAGCCGGGAAACTAGGAAGCCTAAAATTCCTCAAGTTCAAGACAGTAGTCTTTACCCTAAACCGAGTCAAGCACCAGAATTCCGTTCCTGGCCAAGAGTAGGTAAGAAACCTCAAAATCAAATGCACTAACTGTGGGGTAAACTCAAGGAGAGAAATGGGAATAAATAACGTCTCTTGGGCCTCTCTGAAAAATGTACCGGGAGAAACAAACTCGGGGTCACTGACAGAAGCTCCCCTAAGGAAACAGCTAGAAAACAGGGAGCTCCAAACCTGTGGAAGAGCCGAGCCCGAAGCCGTCTTGGCCGGTGCCGGCTGCCCGGCCCGGCAGCCTCGGCCCTCGGAGGCAGCACCCGGGCGTCCCGCGCCTGGGACCTCCCGGCTCCTTAAGGCTCCTTAACCTGCGACCGCGCGGGACGAAGGGCTGCATCTCCGCGCGCGCCAGGTGAGCGCCAGGCCAGAGGGACCTCAGCCACGAGAAACGCCCGCTGCGACTCTTTTCTAAAAACACACTCTCACAGCGAGCGAGACGGCTTCCTCGCCCATTTCCGGGCCCCAGTATTTTTTTTTCTGTAAATGAACTAGTAACTTCGCTTAGGGGATTTCGCTCGTCTCCCCAGCCTGAGTCCGCCCAGTCTCCTCGACCGAGGAGCGCGGGCGGGCAGGGCAAGGGTCTCAGCGCCCGAGAGAGCTGACTCACCGTGGTGGGTCGGAGGGTACCTCTGCACCGTGGCCCGGACCGAGTTGCCGTAGTAGGACGGGACGTGGTTGCCTTGGCCATCGATGTTAAAAAGTACATCCACCTCCTCGGGCAGGGGATACTGCGCCGGGTCCATGTAGGAGTGGCCGAGGCCGGGGTGGTGCGCGTCCGGATGCTGCCCGTTGAGGACCGCGGGGTGGTGGTGGCTCACCCAGCGCGGCTGGTCCGCAGTCACCTCCATGTCCTCGACTGCGCTCGCGCCCTCTCGCTGGGCCTGGAACCCGCGCGCGGAGAGGGAGGGCGGTCGGCCTGGGAGGTCCGCAGGCTCCGGCCGTCGGAGGGCCGGGGATTCGATTAATGGTCTGCTTTCAGTGGGGAATTAGGAAGACTGGGAAGGAAAAGTGAGCAAAGGAGAAGGTTTGGGGAGTGGGAGGAATCTTCAAATTATAGTTTGACAAAAAGAAGAGGAAGGGGAAAAAAAATCCAAAAACTAGGACTAAATTGTAAAAAGGGGGTAAGGATGCTGGAATTCTGCGAGTGAGGTTCCTCTCTCGGCGCCGGGCTCCTCAGCGCCCAGAGTCACCTGCAAGGGAGAGAAGGAGAGACGTGGATGAGCCGGTAAGCACTTGAGCACCTGAGTTTTGGAGGTGACCACCGCCCCTGGATCCGCCCGCCCGGCCGCCCGCCCTGTGTACGGGGCCGAGGACACGCACAGGCGCGCAGGGACACCGCCAGGGGGGCCATCGGGCTTCCGAGGACATCCCGGGGCGGACCGAAAGGCTACAACTGGAGGACAAGTCCCTCCCTCAGGGACCCCAGTCCCGGGACCTTCCTTCAGCCACTAGAACCCCTCCCAAAAAAGCAGACTTGCGTTTTAATTTTTAAAAAGTCCTCCCAGGTTGGGGGAGGGGAGTGAATCAAACTTTTTAAAAAAGTCACAGTACCAACCTGGGTAGCGAAGAGCAGAGAGGAGGAGGAGGCGGCGTGGGACCTGCCCGGTCAGATTGCGTAGCTCGCTCTGTCTCGCGCTCTCTCCGTCTCTCTCTCTTCCTCTCTCTCTCTCCTCTCTCTCTCTCAGTATTTTTTTTTTTTACAGGGAATGCATTCTTTCTGAAAGTATCAGGACGGCGCCAGGCAGCTCAGTGTTCGCAGACAGCTGTGGCGCGACGCAACTTAAGGAGGTCCTAGTGTCATCCGCGCCGAGGGGGAGGAGCCTGGCGCTGGCGAGGAGGGGACAGGATCCCCGGCACAAGGAAACAGCAACCCAAACCGCTTCAGGACTTCACCCCCACCCCTCCGCCCCTCCTCCCGCCCCGCCACTGACCGGAAAGGGGCGCCGCGGAGGGCGGCCGCGGGCTAGGGGCGGCGGGCACGGTGGGCGAGGCCGGCCGCGGCGAGGGCGGAGGGGCGCGCTGGAGGGAATTCGCGCTCTGGCCCTTTAAATGTGGCCTCGGCTCCTGCCGGTGCGTACGGACTGGGGAGACGATTCCTTCCCGGGGAAACTGTCCTGCCCCATTCATAAAGTTAATTTCCACCAGCAGAGTTTTCTCTTTCAGACTTTTTAAATAGGCACAATTCTAGTACTATTAGTTCAGGGAATTTCGGAGAGTTTTATCAACTGGGAGTTATGTGCACGTCAAAGTGATCAGAAAAAACAAATGTTGCCTGCTAAGGTTCTTTCAGATTTGCCCCTAGGTCCAGTTTCCCTAAGAGGTTGAGGCATCAGGCATAGGGAATGTGTCCGCACCACTTTTTGTTGTCGTTGTCGCCCTTTCCCCCCGGCCTTTAGTTTTCACAAGCCTCTCCTGTGAAAATACCTCAGCTGTTGCAGCTGTCCTTTGCAGCCCTAATAATATTTGTAATCGATGTGTGCTTAAGTCTTGAGTGACAATAGTGATGGATGACAGTGGGAAGGGGGAGATGGAGCCTCGCTTGCTCGTGCGGGCGCCAAGTACAACCCGAGGAGGTAGAAGGGACTCGGTCTTCGCTCCAGTTACCAAACTTTACCCTTCCCCCTGCCTGGTTGCCTCCTTACTCCAGTCCCCGGCGTTTCTCCTCCAGCCGGGGAAGCCGGTCCCCTCCACCGACCCTCACCCTAGCCTCCCGGGTGGTACGCGGGGGCGACCCCAGCAGGGCTCCGGGTCTCAGCCCGGGTTGGCCCAGTGCGCAGCCCCGGGGCGGAGGGAGCGCAGCTCAGAGACGCCCAGGGGCGGGGCTGCGTGTGGGCGGGGACAAGGGAGAACCAATCAGCGGGCGGGGCTGCGGCCAGGCCGGGGTGGGCCCGCCCAGAGGGCTGCAACCTCTGCGGCCGCGTTTGGTCCTTTGAGCCACTGCATCCCCTAGTGGTGCTGAGGTTCCTGCAGCCACAAGGCCGAAAGTGAGGCCTGGGCGGCGGGGTCAGGCGGGAAAAGAAGACTCCAGGTCCGTTGCAGGGCAGTGTATGCGAGGAGAGGATGTGGGTTCTCCTCGAAGCTTTCCCACTTGACTGGGCTGAGAACTAGATTTGGAGGATCATTTGAATGAAAGACATTATTTCTTCTCTTCACTCCTCTACCCATAAAATTCCTCACAAATTCTATATACTGTATACGAGAAGCCATCCCTACAAGTCAGTTCTGAAGGAATCCTTTCAAGCGATGAAGGGAAAACATCAATAGTCAGCTTCAACTTCGTGTGTGGAGAAGGCCTTGTTTTAAAATGCGATCCTTGTAGAAAGACGGGGAGATGTGTTTGGAAGAGTGAGTCCCTCCAGTCCTAGATTTGGACCTTCTGTGGGGTCCTCACTTTAAAAAAAAGAAAATTCTGATGCTTGTTTGAAGTCATGGTTGATTTTCTACATATAGAACAGGAAGAAAATCCCTAATATAAATTCTCCCTCCCACACGGATTTTGCGCCTAGTCGGTCTCCAGATAGGGTCGCCCTGTAAAGGAGCATCGATTTTCCTTTCACTCTTTGACCACGCATCTCTCATGGGCTAAACTACCAGCCTCTCCTCCAGCTCACGGTGCTCTCAAAAACCTTTTAATTATTTAGCTGCTGTCTAACATTCACCGGAAACCACTCCATAGACAAGGAGAGACAAATGAATCCGGGCATATGTTTTGCTAAGAGGCCCAGAATTAAGATTAAGGATGTAAGTGGCAAGAAAAGATGAAAAGTGCTTCTTCACATGTCCTTGAAGGCTGCGGATGCCAACCAGCCTGACCCTAATTCGCGACCTCTCTGAAAGCCCCAAGCATAAATTGTTGGTCCTGGGCACTGAGAAGCCCCAGAAAGGGCAAAAGGGAGCCATCCTCCAGACACACACACACACACACACACACACACACACACACACACACGAAAAAACTACTGACGCCAGTACTTGCAAATGTTAACTTCTGAAGCGAAGAACGAAGAACGATGTAAAAGACAAAAAGAAAATGTTGACGAGAGGAGGCCTTCCGCTGTAAGGGCCCCTAGGTGTTACCTTCCATATCGGCAAGGGCGGAATTTTTCTATTTAATTCAATCCTTTCCAAGTTGGACCGAACTGGGGTCCAAAAGGGCACACATGCACCCCTCCCTGGAAAAATAAAAGGTCTTGAAAGGCCCCTCTGGGTCTCGGGTGGTTTGGGCCAGGCAGAGAGGAGTAGGGGGCCTGGGGCTGCAGGCCCGGGGTAACAGAGCCAACCTGTAGGGGGTATTTAACATGTAATTCCCAGCCGGTCCGCCCCTGTTCCCGGACTGACAGTGGGTAATTGGGAAAGAGGACGTTGCTCTTTTGATGGCCCGCGCCGGCCAGTCTCGCCGACGCCACACTGGGTTTGACGTCACGGGCCCAGCCCCAGAGTCAGGAACACAGAGCAGGGGGGAGGGAAAGAAAGGGAGGAGGATGCCCAGGAGGGAGGGCCGAGGTCGGCCCCGGGACCCACGGGGAAGGAAGGGGGAAGGGAGCTCGGCCCGAGCGGCTGTGGCGCGTGGCCTGAGGCGGAGAGCCGGGCGGGCTGCTGGGGTCTGGGCCCGCCCGGCGCCGGCCTGACCCGCCTCGCCGGCAAATGCAGCCCGGGCTTCCTCCTCCCAGGCGGGCGGCGGGGGAGGGAAGGGAGGTGGAGGCCGGGGAAGGAGGGAAAGGTGGTCCTGATTCTCTCGTGGCCAGAGACTACAAAACTGATTCTGGCCTCCTGCGGAGACGCCTCTGCGCCCTCCAGCAGACCTGCTGTGCCCCCTCCCCAGGCACCCGGGCCCCGACAGGGTCCAGGATGCCCCCCTCCCAGGGAGCCGCGGGCGGAGCTCCGAGGGACAGAGGAGGCGACCGAGAAGGATGCTGCCGCCGCCACCGCCCTTGCCGTAGAGCCCGGGCTCCCGTAGTGCGCGAGGCTTCCCTTCCTAGGGCTAGGGGCTGGCGAGTGGCCTGGACGCCTGGGACCCCGCCTCTTGGAGTCGAGCGAGCGAGACACAGCCACCGCCCTCGGAAGAGCCGGGTTGTAGTGCGGAGCATGAGACAGCGGGAGGCACCTTGGCCTATCTGAAACCCCGGGCCTCGAGGCGGCTGCTTTAGGCGTCAAGTTGAGCGGGGTATGTGTGCCCTCTTGGGGAAAGGGTAAGAAAAGGAGCCTGACTTTCCCTCCTCGGTTGGGGCAAACTGGGTCCCACTCACACACACCCAAACACATGCCCATGTGCAAGTCCCTCCCACCTGCCCTCCCTGGGGCGCAGAGACCCTATCCGGGTGGAAGTGGGGAACCCCCAGTGCCCGCAGAAACGGAGTCCCTGGCGCAAGAAGGTGGAACGGGTTCCTCAGCCTGGACCCTGGCGTGGTGAACCCAGAAAGCCGAAACCCACGCAGCCAGCAACACCCATCCGAACCTGGCGACTGGCGTGACCAGGCGAGCTCCGCGGGGCCGCGATGCGGGAAGAGGTTGCCCTGGGGCGCGAACGCAGCGCACCGTGGGTAACCAGCAAAGCAGAGCCTCCGGGTTGAAGTCCTAAAGTTACTAATCTGGCTCAGGGGTAGAAAGCGTGCCTCAGACCGCCCGGGGCGGTCATTTGAGCGTGTTTACTTAAGGACTTTGCAAACCGAGCGCGCGCGAAATAGTCGAATTTCCAGCGAGGCAGCAAATATTTGCAGGCGGGAGAAAGAAGCGGAGCCGGGCCGCGCCGCAGCGTCCCTCCCCCCGGAGTCGCGGCGCCGGCCTGGGCGGACCCAGCCGAGCTGTTAAGGACTGAAATGAAGCCGGGAACTTGCGGGGCTGGGGGGCAGGGAGAGCTCAGAGCGGCTCCAAAGGCCAGCAGGGGAGCAAGGCCCGAGGCCCTGGCGAGCCTGGGCTGGGGGAGAAGTCCCTTCCCATTCCAGCTCGATCAATCTTCCTTGGCTGGGATCGGTCAATAAAAATAGTGTGAAGCGGTGGTGGTAGCAGAGCGTCTGGGGAGGAAGTGGAGGCCAGAGGTGTCGAGGCCGGCGCCGGTGCCCCTCACCAGCCGGGTGCGCGCCCCCATGGTCTGCAAACCTCAGGCCCGGGCCCAGATCCTCTCGGGCCGCCGAGCGCGGCCAGGCAAGGCCTTTAATTGGGTGTCTCCATTTTAACAGTGTCCATTGTTAGGGCAATTAGCGAGAGACAATCAGCACCGAGAGGCGTTTAATTCGATACTGTGCGCCCGCCGCAGCCTCGGCCGGGGCGCTTAGAACGACTGGCCGCGGCTTCCCCGGAGGACTGGGGAGGCGCCCGTTCCTTTCCTTGCGCGTTTTGTCTCAGGTGTGAGAGTGAAAGGTAGGCGACTGGGAAGAGAGCAACCTGAGACAGGCCTTGGCGGGAAACCCGTCAGGGCCTCAAAATCTCTGCCAGGCGCCCCTGGGTGCCTTCTGGGCGCGCGCGCCCGGGCTGCGTCGCTGCCGGAGTTCCCAGGCCTGCTAGGAAAACGACGAGAGGAACGCGACCTGGAAACCAGTTTCCTTCTCCTTTTTGTGGGGTCCTCTCCTCAGCCACCCGAACCAAGTCCGAATTTCCTTCCTGATCAGAGAAGGCGGAGCAAAAGAGAGACCCTGGTTTGTGGCACGTACACACCTCCTTCTCGTACGGAGCCAGCCCCACTACCCCCTCCTCTGCCTCGGCCCCCGGATTAGGTTACCGTGGTCGGGCAAGGATTTTTACTGGATACGAGAATAACACAGGTAAAGCTGTATAAACACCTCTCCGGCTGCCGGGCAGGAGGGTTACTCCGGGGACGCGGCCCAAGGCGCCACCGCCGGGCCAGGCTGCGCGGACCCAAACGCGGCGAAGCCCTCTCGGGAGCGGCAACCCGGCTGCACAGGTTAAACCATATCATATATCCACGCCGCGCCCACCAGTGCCCTCTTTCTCTTTCCCGCATGAGCTGAAATGCAGAGTAGGGAGCGGAATCACAGCGTGATGAGAACCCCAGTGCTGGCTGAGGACCCCAGCTCAGCAAGTTTGACCCTTTTAAAATAAAACACAGCGAGCAAGGACTTTGGGGATATGGAGAAAAAAAAGGCACCCAAAACTCACTCTCAACGGGAAGATGCGGGAAGTGAACGCGTCCAAGGAGAGAACCCGTAGGAACTGCTACGAAAAGAGCTATGTATACTCGCCTTTTCTCCCGGCTCCCACGCCCAACCTCACGGGCCTGGGGTCTTCCCCCCCCCCCCCCGTGTGGAATGAGCCACCTCTTTGGCAGTGAAATGTGGTTTGATTTACCCTTTTCTCTTTGTTTTTTGCTTATTCATCTGTCACTGCTTAAAACTCGGAAGGAAACCCGCCCAGGCCAGGAGGAGCGGAGAGCTATGTGGAGAGTCAAAGAGAGAAGAGATGCGCTCGGAGATTACCCATTCGCACTCCGCCCCCAGCCCCAGCCGCGGCGGGGGTCCCCGGTTTCGAGGGATGCTGTCCCTCCCTCCGCCCCTACCACCTTATTCCCAGGCTGAGAAAACCTCTGATAGTAGCAAGATAAAAATTGGATAGGTAGGGATGTAGCAGAACTGGGGAGCTGGACCTGGAGAAGACAGGGGATTTCTGCTTCAGGGTTTAACAATGCTCACGTGAAAGGGCGGGGGAGGGGGCGGGGTTGGGTAGGAAAGAGCTCCCCTAGAGGGTGGGTTGAAAGGAATCCCAGTCACCCGGAGCAAGGTCGCACCTCCCTGCTCTCCCTCCTGTCTGTGTAGGTTTGGGGAACAGGTGGGAGCCTTACAAGAAGAGGAAGAGATGGAGGTGTCCCAGGGGGCCAGCACCAGTCTCCGGAGCCGTGGCCTACTTATCCTCCCCTCGCCCCCTTGCGCACCTCTGATTCCCAGCTGCCTTCTCAGCCAGGGACTCGCTGTTCCAGACCTGGCCTCTCCTTCTGCAGGCCCTTCAGACGGAATCGCTGGAGCAACCTGGGCCCTAGACCCGGTGCCCAGGTCCTAGCATTCTTCGGGTGAAAGGGGGTGCCCTGTGGTTCTCAGACCGCCCCCCCCCGGGCTTCTGTCCATGCCCCTTGACCCTCCGGGGTGTAGCCACTACCTCTCGGCTACCCATCTTCAGACCCCCCTAGCAGCCCAGGCCTCTAGCGCCAGCCTTAGCCGCTCTCATTTGGCACCTCAGACGGAAAAGGTGGGCTTTATCTCGGGGGTTTTGGGCTTTTACTCCTCTAGACCAGCCCGAGGAAAGTGATTGTTGCAGGATAACGACCGTGGGAGTCCGGAGTGGAGGGGGGGCGGTGTTCCTCGCAGGGATCGGGAAGATGTGGGGAGGCTAATACTGTGCGGATCCTGGAAAGAGCACAGGTGGGCTTTTAAAAGCAAGAAGCTTTCCAGTCTCTGGGCTGGCTGGACGCTGCACAGCAAAATCCGTGAATGCGCAAGGAGCCGAGGTGCGAAGTGGATGGCCTCTTGCACACCTTTCGCGTGGCCCTCCTCCCACCGGCCGGCTGGGTATCAGCCTCTGCAGCTAGCGCCTCAGCGCGCGAGCGCTCGGCTCTCCACCGCCTGCCCCCTCGTGGACCTCCAGCAATTTGTTATATAAAATAAAACAGCAACCAGAAACATATGCCTCTGTTTCGCTAGCGCCTGCAGACCCGCAGCTGCGGACAACTGGGGGCCTCAGTCAGGGCGCCTTGGCAACTTTCCTTCTCCTCCTGTCTGACTGCTGCACCCAGCCAACAGCACCCGCAGGCCCAGTGGGCCCAGCAGCCGAGCAGAGGTGGCCCCTTGGCTCCCCTCCCCACAGCTGCTAAGCCTCTCTCTCTGGTTATTCCAGCCACTGAGAAAGAAGCAGGGATCAGAAGTATTTGGTCTGTCCACAGACTAACCAAGAGAGAAATAGACGCGTAGGTGTAAAATGGCTCAGACACGGAGAAGGAGACATCACCTCGACCCAGCCTAGGAAAGGTTAAAATAGCCTAGTACTAGTGAACAGAGAAGATTTTCCACTTGGACCCACAAATGTAATCAGGACCCCCAATTCCCTGCCACCTTTTATAGTTTCAGGACACAAAGTGTGACCCGGGGCCTCTCAGGAACCTGCCACTTCCCCAGCCTCTCTGTGTGGCTCCTGGCATCCCAACAGAAGGACTCTGCCAATGAATGCCAGGGCCCCTCTCCCATACCTTCAGTGCACCCCTGCCTGACTCCACCCCGAAGATCTTCTGCTAGAAGGCAGAGTGAAACAGGAAATACAAACAGATCATCCTGGGTCCAGGGTTTTGGTGGGGACAGTGTGGCCAAAGCACCGCTATCCCGGTGCTGGCAGAGGCAGCTTGGATAGAGAGGAAGGTGGGCTGTGGACTGAAGCCACTAACTGAACCCTCCAAGCCCAGCTCCCTTCTCAGCCAGGAACCTCAGGCCTCCAGGAGCAGCTGGCTTGAACCTGGAAGCTGAGCCCTCCGCTTTATCCCTGTCAGTCAGTAAACCCAGCCCAAGTGAACTGGCACCCACCTGGGTCTTGATCTGTCTGAACTGACGATAAATCTGGACCCATGTTCAAAGTAGCAGCAAACAATTCTATTCTTCACCTGGCACACCATTTAAGGGTCAGCCCCCTCCTCTTGAAGAGCAAGGCCCCCAAGCATCCAATTTACAGACACCTGAATGGACTCAACCTGCCTGGCTGGGACTCCTGGCCCAAAGCCTGGCACAGATCAGTACACCAGCACCCTTTCTCTGGCAACCACTAAAGGGTGGAAGGACCAGAGAAATCCTACTTCGTTGTTTGTTCCTTCAACATTCTTCCTCTCCCATGTACAACCCCAGGGACCTGGTGAATGTGGGTTGTGAGGAGGAGAGAAAGACCAGGAAATATGGGAAGCAAACCCAAACTGAGGGGAACGTGCTGCAGGTAGACTGACTCACTTCCACCCCTTCTCTGGACAGAATTGCCCACACCAGTTTCCTCAGGGACCCTATCATATCTAAGAGGAAGAATTGCATACAAGTGACATTTAAGATTATCTGTCTATAGGAGGAATTACCTCCACAAAAGGTCTTGGAGGTCTGTGAGTCCAGTGTCCTCAGATAAAGTCCAAATCATGTCCCCACCGTCCCTTCAGTTCCTCACAGCCCTGGTCACCCTCTCTGGGAAGCCGTGGTTTTCTCATCCACCTCTGGTGCTTCTGGAAGCAAAGGTGCCTCCTGACCACCACGTTCCCAAGGGGCCAGATGCCTATACATTTGGGCTCCAACTTTATCTTACAGTGTACATCTGTTTCTTTAATTATATGCAGAGACAATGAGCCTAAACATACACTTGTAAGCAAGGAAAATAAACATGAAATTGACACTTGAGCACTGCAGCCGCCTCCGGAGAAGGCTTTGGGGAAATGGGTTATTTTCTCTAATTTTGTGCCCTCCCTGCCTTGGAGAATGTGTCTCCAGCCCTTTCCAAGCATTCCCACTGGCTCTGAATTTTCTACTCAGTTTTTCTTCGAATTCCTGGTTCTACTAGCTCTTTCCTCCAAACAAGGACATCCACACACCCACACACCACACTCACCCAAGGTCACTGCAGAAAGCCAAGCATTTCTAGCGACCAGAAAGAACAATAAGGACTGGGTCTAGTCCACTTTTTTCTAGAGGCAGCTGTCCCTTTAGAGGCAAGACCTCCTCCTAATTCTCTCCACGTGGAGCAGGGAGAGGGCGTGCAGAGTGAGAGAGGGAAGAGATCTGCATTCACTGACCTGGGCAGCTCGCTCCTGAGGGCCAGCTGTTTTTTATTTTTACCCCCACTTGCGCAGCGATCTGAAGGAAGAAATGACAGGCAGAGCTCCCCCGTGGCCGCTGCTGTGTCCTCGCTGCTGGAACTGCTCACTGCACCTCCGGCTTGCTTCCAGCGAGAGGTAAAACCTGGGTGTTACGCATCCTTTCTCGGAGCCCCCTCCCCTCCGCCTTCCCCTGCTCACTGTGGAGAGCGGAGCTCTTCCGGGTTGTGACGGGGATGGGGAGGGAGGGAAGAAGAAAGAGGGAGGGAATGGATTTCACCCCCCTTTTGCAAACAAGCAAACCACACGACAGGGGTGTGTGAAACTGAGAGAGTGTTGGGGGGGGGGGAGAAAGTCTGCCTGAAATGTGACCTGTCCCTGGCGCCAACCAAGCCAGCCCACTGTCTTCTGGCACCATTGGAATTAACACTATAAATGTCATCGGTGGTGTTCAGCAGGGGTTACCATAGGTACAAACACATTTGTGGAATTTTCCTCCCATTTTTGGAATAAGTGGGGACCCAATGGGAACAACTAGGTGTACAGCCCCCTGACAATTGCTAGCAGTGGCAACAAACATTGCCTCTGCCTCACAGAGCTTTTTCTCTCCCTTTGCACTGGTCCTCATGTTTCTGTTTATGAAGACATCTGCAGAACGCGTGGACTCTACCTTCATCTCTCTGCAGCCGCAGCTGGCTGTAAAAGTTAGAGGCAGGATGTTCCTAAACTGGGCTTGGCTGCTACCCTCCGCCCTTTCCATGTAAGAGTGAAGGTAGAGGTGTCCTTGGCCACACAGGTTAGATGGGGGGCTCCCTAGGGTTCCTAACTCCTTTGAAGATGAATTCTAGGGGAAAAGTTACTTTCTTGGAGAGCAAGATAAAGGCTCAGGAATCAAAAGCATCTAGAGATAAAATATCTTAAGGAAATGTTCCCTCTTTGGTTCCCTAGGATTGGGTAGACTGCAGCCCTACTTCCCCTCCATCCCCTCACCCCACCCCCTTACTTTCCCCACCTCAACAGCCTGGAGATCAAATCATCCACGGAGAGAATCTGTCCTGAATAAATTTCAGCTAGAGTAAAATGAAACTCCATAAACATTGGGGTAGAAAGGTCAGGGTCCATTTGTTTTGACAGGTAGAGTTTTCTCCACACAATATTTATATAATAAGAATATAGAAACCGACTTTAAAAATAAATCAATCTTTGGGGAGAAATAAAACAAAATTTGTCCATGGCTGGGCCAGCAAGTCAAGAATTTTCAGGTGCTCCAACCGGTTGGGTAGGAAGGAGCTGCCCGGCTTAGCTGGACAGCGCATTGGGGGGATGTCCGTTCCCTGGGGGAAGACTGGGAAATGGGTGCTCCGGCTGGAGAGCGGGATGTGGACAGAGGTGGGCCGAGGCTGGGGCCCGGAAAGCTGGGAGGATCAAGGGAATGCAGGGCAAAGGTATAGCTGCAGGGGGAGGGTGGGGTGCACACAGCGATCCCTGGGCCGTGCCCCCCAGTGGGGAGTGAGTGGGCAGCACCCCTCCCCAAGGGGCCTTCTTGCCTCCTGGAGTGGGTCCTCGGCCTGCCTCTAGCCGCAGAAACCCGAAACCTCGCTCCCCCGACACAGCACCAGCCGGTCGTCTGCCAAGTGGTGCGCGCCCGGTCTGCGCACCTCGCGGGCGCGTGGAAGCCCAGAGTGGGCCTAAGGGAGCGTGTCATTTGGCATCCTGGCCAGGGGAAGAGAAGGAGGTCTCCCTGTCCTTTAGGAAGCCCCCAGCCCACCCGTCGCTCCGAACACAGCCCCTCCTCCACGTTCCTGCCCTGTCCCTCCCACCTGCCGCCACCAAGTGGCAGAGCCGCGCTCTTCCTCGGGTTTCGAGGACGCAGGGTAGAAGGCCGCTTTCCTGACACCTTGCGGTCAACCTGTTGCCCAGACGCCCCTGGGGTGGGGAGTAGGAGTGGGGGCTGGCTGGGCAGTGCCAGAGAGGCCTCAGCACCTAGGAAAGGGGACCTCACCGATCTCCCGGAACCCTACAGAGGGTCCCCACACTGCCTCGCCTCTCCTGGAAAGCTGCGGGGTGGGAACTAAGACAGAGACCCAGGGAGAGCGCGTTTATCACACAGGTGGCGCCAGTTGTCTCCTCACCCCGGTTGTTAGCTATACCCCAACTCGAGGTCCACTAGGCTGGTGGGGCCCTTTGCGTCCTTCCCCAAGCTTCCCTCTCCGTGCTCCGCTCCGGTTACCTGCGAGTTTCTCATCTGCCTTGCCCCCACTTCATTCTCTCCCCACCCCAAGTTCGCCTTCGTTGGCGGAAAAGCCTTTTCCCCTTAGAATCTGGATCCTGCAAAGGCACCATGTGAGAACCAAGTGGACTTTTCTCTTTGCTCTCCCACCCGCCCCCACACACAACCTGTCACCCTGTCCCTGAGCCGGCGCCCTTCCCTCAGCCTGGTTCCCGTCCAGCTGGCAGCCTCCTCCAAGTTCTTTTCTGCTGATGCGGGCACTTTCTTGTCTCCAGGTCTAAAGGGGCTTCGAAATGCGACTGGCAAACACTAGGCTCCTCCACCACCCTCATTCTGCCTTTAGCAAAGGAAGCCCTGACTGAAGGAAATGGGGCTGCCAAAGAAACTCAGGCTTAAGAAGAAAATCCAAAGGATTCCATAAAAATAGAAGGTTTTGTTCAAGGTAATGGTCAGACAGGGACAAGATTCTGCCAACTGGGCCAGTCTGGCTCTGAGGACGACGGACTTATGGGTGGGAATGCTATTGAGGCCAATTATTCCTGGAGAGCAGGGGGGAGCTTTGAAGATAGGGAGAAAGTGGTGTAAAGAAAGGAGAGAATTTATTCTGAGAAGTAAACAAAGTGGGGGATAGCTCCCAGCTCCTAGGTGCTTAGTCACACTTTCTGGGCAAGAGGACTGAAGATTTATTCCTGATCCGTGGACATCAGCCGGCACACTGCAAAGATACTGCTTTAATGAAGCTAAAAGTCGCTTTCTGAATTTTAAAAGCTACCACACTGGCTGGCTGATTTGTGGTTCAAGTCTGTGTGTGTGTGTGTGTGTGTGTGTGTGTGTGTGTGTGTGTGTATGCGTAAGTGTGGATCAGACAGAAGACTAGAAAAGTGACACTCTCTTCTCCAAGGGGAGACTGCCTGTGTGGTATACCCTGAGGGACAGTGGTGACCGGTGACTGGGTGGTACACAGGCTGCCCTAATTTAACCCCTGTGAGGAAACAGATGGGTTCTACTTCCAGGAGTTTAGTGAAACTTTTCATTGAGCTTTGTGATCTGAGGATACCAAGAGCACCAGCCCAAGGCATAAACTCGGCCTGAGGCCACTCAGACAGGAAGACACTTGTACTTGTTGCTTCCCGCTGCACTCCACACTCCTCAACCCTGGGCTCCCTGGTTCCATTTTCCCTCCGTGGCACCCCGACTGCTGGCCTCCTGGCCACTGAACCCTGGGCTGGTGATCATCCTTCTCAGAGGAGCAGCTGAGCCAGCTAGAGAGATAGAATGGCTTCTGGGCCTGACGACTTTTCCTGAGGGAAAGTTGTCATCTTAATTGGCACCAACATAAAACTGTTGTAAGTCTCGTGGTGCATTTAGCAGGTCTGCCAAGGCCACAAGCTAAGGCATTTGATTGGATTTTTAAAATAAGGGAAAAGGCACTGTGCACACGGAGGTACAGGATGGATCAGTAAATGATAACATAACAAAAACATTGGTCCAGATCTCTGCAATGGCTATGGAGATACAAAGTTCACCTGTTGGATAAAGAAGGAAGAGACTCTGTGGGAAGAGATAATCATTGCCAGAATCTCCCATCTTCCTACGACAGTGTGGTCACTTAGAGTTCTTCTGGGTAGAGCTAGGGAACTCATATTCATACTGTATTTCTTTTGGGGGGGGGTCCCAAAATCCCATTTCTTTTCACAAAACACAAGAAATATTTTTCATTTTGCCCATCAGACTTTAACATCACCCCTTTTTCAATTTTTTCAATCTTCCTATATTTACTTCTCAGATTGACTTAGGTCTTTAAAGTGCACTCTGCCAGAGGACAACACACTCAATATTGGCCTGGGTTTAAAAGTTCTAATCGTTTAATCCCATTCACAGAGATTTATTTTATTATAAATATGTAGGAGGAGGGGGAGTGTGAAAAGTCTTAAAGAAAGAATGGCATGGAACCCAGTTCTTTCATTTTTTCATTTTTTTTTTAACAGAACATTTTTATTAAACCCAACTTCCAGGACTGTGACTTCCAGGGTGTTTTCCTGACCAAGGACTGCAGCCTGGCTAGGGGAGGGCGACTGGGGGTCTGGGTGTATGGAACTAAGGATGTCTCAAATGAAAGTTTCAAAAGCAATGACTGGAAATTTTTTTTTTAAAAATCAGACCTATTCCACCCAGGCGCCCTAAATAAATAGCCCCGTTTGCAAATTCCTATCAATTATTACGTGATGGGAAAAAATCCTATCTGAAAATAAAGCACGTGGACGTGGAGAATTTTAATTAAATCTTACTGTGGATATAATAACATGGAAGTGATTTTTCATTCGGCGCTTGCCTGCTCACCAGTGTTTTATGGCGTTTTCTTGCCTCTGACTTTATTTTAAAATATTAGACGAGGTGGAGAATTATAAACGACTCTTTCCTTATCTGTGCTGCTCACATATCCAGGATCAGAGGAGCTGATTAAGAAAGAAGTCAGAGGCAACGTTGGATTCATAATGATTTGGAATAATGAATCCTTATCTCTGCTTTCCAGATTATCTGCCTTTCAGCTCCCAATGTTTTGTTACATGGGATAATTTATTGCATCTAATACATCACAATGAATCTGATGGTAGAAAGTGATGGCCAACGTTGTGAAAAGGGGCCCTTATTTTTTATCCCGGGGCAATGAAACTGCTTTTTGCAGTTTTTAATTGGGAAAATATAAGGTAGATCTGATAAAAAAAAAAAAAAAGCTGGGTATAATCTTGCCTGCTCCTGCTTTACCATGCTGCTCTTTAATTAGTGTGTCAATTTCAGGCTGAAATTAACAAGATCGACCTGAAACCAGCTCTTAGTTTTCTTCCCAGTTCCCAGATCCTAATTTTTAACATGATTTATTTTTATGAAAAAGGAGATAATTAATCATAAATACTGACTACAGCACAGGGCCAAGTTAAGATAAAATGCTATTTGCATCTTTGTATAGAAAGATACCAATAATGTTAATTTTTCTGAGATTTCTTTCTCCTCATTCTCTCACCCCCACGCATCCAACTCCCATCTCAGCTACCCAGTCCAGCCCCATTCCAAGTAAACAAACAAACAAAAAAATCAATTCCAGGTTCCTCTGGATAGTAATTGAAAAAAAAATATATATATATATATATTCAGCTTTCCTGGCTTTGTTTGTTAACACATGAAAAATATACATAGGTTTAATTTTTTAGAGAACAAGGGTGGGTAAATTCTCCCAGCCCCCTCACCCTCATCAACTTCCTTCCTTTTTAGGGTTAAAGAGGACACACAGCTCATTTAATGGCTAATTAGTTCCAATAATTGGCATTTTTGTTTCTTTTGTCTTTCATCCTAATGCCAAAAGAACAAAAGCCATCTAAATGCAACAGGCTTTACTGGCCTCTTACAGGACAGATTTCAGAATCCTGGGTTAAACCAGTAGTCCTCTCCCGACGTTTGACAACACCAGCAATATCTGGGCTTAGGGAAGCAGAGGGGCAGGAGTAGCTGATGATTCTCTCTTTAAGCTTTTTGTGCCTGTTGATTACTTTCTGGTTGCTTGGATTAAACAATCGTTGCAAATATGCAAACCAGTGAGAGGAAATTCATACATATTCGCTCTCCAATTGTTCCTACTGACGTCAGATCATAATTTCTTAGTAATTGGATGGCTTGCTCCAGAATACTGCTCTTCTGAACTTCTCCACATTTTTCTAGGTTGCAGTACATTTTTGTGCAGGGGAGGTAGGAAGAAGATTTGGTTATTTTTTTTTAAGTTATTTTCTGTTCACTGTAGTTCTTCTTGCCTCCCTCCCTCACACACATACACTTAAAAATTAATTTTATTTCTTGAAATGTAAGAATCTGGAGTTTGTTTCCTGGGATAATAATATCCCAGACAATTATTGAGTAGTCGAGGATGACGACATGGGCAGATAAAAATGGAGAAAATGGGGGTGGGTAGGGGCAGAAACAGGGGTGAGGTTCTGCAGAGATATTTTCCCCTCTGCTTAGATATACAACAGAGCCCTAGCGAGGTCACCCCTTCCCACCTTCCAATTTCCCTCTCTGGGTAACACCAAGGTTCCCATCTATCTCAAGTTCAAGTTTCAATTTCTGAGCCCTTCCCACACTCTTGAGCAAAGACTTCTTTAAAAGCTTGAATTCTGATGATAAAGATATACCAGGTTTTAGGTGATGGCAGAGGGAGACATCTAATTTTCTGGGCTACTTTCCCTTTATCTTTCAGTTCACTTGGGCCTTATTGTAGTAGACTTCAGACTTCTAGATCCCATTCTGAATTCAATATTGGATCCTTTCCCTCTTCTTTTCTTTTCTCCCCTTTCCTCTCTTCTCTTCCCTTTCTTCACGACACATCACTCCAAGAATTTCAAGTATCAATTATAAGTAATATTAATTTCTCAGCCCCAACCAGTGAAGTGCAGATGATCTGATAGGAGCAGAAGAACGGGGCTTCCCTAGATGAGACAGACCAATGGAGCCCACTGGGCCGTTTCCCATGCCCAGATGAACATTCAATTTTCCGGCATTATCTCCGCACTTAAACTCCCTTTCTCCATTTCTGTGCCAAGATAAATTTGCATAATATTTGCAGCTGTAATTAGCTGATGAGCATCTCCCAGACTCCCCCTTTTGTTCCCCATGCATTTGGTCTTCCATTGAGGCCACGTTTGATCTTTAATATCACAGGATTCCGGATAGAGGATTGCATATCTTATCTCCCCGGCTCCAAATTCTTTTAAGAAGGAAGGAGGCAGGGAAGGAGAGGGTTTGGGGGAAATTGTGAGTGAGGAGAATGAAGGTTCCACTAATCAGAGTTTGAAAAGGTTACATTGGAAGAAGGTATAGGTAATGACAGAACAACTAGATGAATGTTAGGGGAGTTAGGTGGGGAGAGGCTAGTCCTGCCTCACGGAGTGGGAGAGTCTGTAACAGCTGTGTTACTGTGTGGAACGCAAGGCTGGGGCTTGGGGGAGATTGGGCAGAGCCGAGAGTGGACAGGCGTGCAGAGTGTGGTCAGTCCCAGCCTCACCTGGGGAACTTGCTCTTTTTTTGGAAGGGCAGTAATTGCTCCTCAGTGAGACGTCTAGGTCGGTTTGCTGCCCTTTAGCAGAAACTGGAACTTTTGAAACCGGGTGACTCCCTTATCTGCCCATCTGTTTGTCTCTTGCTCATAGACAGCACAGCACTCCTGAATTACTAATATGCTACTGACACTTTGCATTCTCTCCAGCCCTGTTTAAAATAAACAAAAGACAAAAAAAAAAAACAAAAACGGGAAAAGAAAAAAGTGATACAAGGGACTAAAACAAGGAGACCGTGAGTTGGTGGCAGAGGAATAATGTCACCTTCAGAAGTAGAGAAAAACCAGAGGAGTTACCCCTGGCATCATCCAGGTTAACATTATTATTTTTCTCCAAATTGGGAGTTTTCTGGCTTGATGGCTGAGTTGTAGGAGAGAAGGTGGATTGGAAGAGCCACTGGCTGGATTAGTTTTTGTGGGAATCCAGAGCGGGGAGAGAAAGGAAAGGAAAGAGGGAGAAGGAGGAAAAAAGAAGACAAGAAAGAGTCGATTTTCATGCCAATCATTGGAACAAATAGCTAACATTTAACGTTTACACCCGCGCTGGCGGCGCCCTGGCGCTGCGCAGACCTGGAGCCGGGCTAAAATGTCCCGAAAGCCTTTGGAGAAAACGAGTTTCCAGCTATCAGGTTCTCCCCATCTCCCCCCTTTCATGAGGCTTCGGTTTCAGGCTGGTCTTGTCCAATGTCTGCGTTACCGCTGCGAGCTCCTAAATGAGTGTCAAGGAGGCAAATATCAAATAGCGCCGGGGTCAAGACGATTTAGTTAACCATTGGGGCGCTTGGGATTTGGAACTTGTGTAGGATGCCGCGGGGGAGGGGAGGCGCGAGAGGGAACGAATGAATGAGGAAGGAATGAATGGGGGCACAGCGGACCGCGCTCGGCCAGAGCAAAGGGGTCCAGACCGCTGGGCTGAACAGGGAGCCTGCCCCGCGCCTCGAGCCAGCCTCTCCACATCTCCCGGTCCTGAACAAAGTTAAAGCTCTCGGTTGGAGAGACGTTCTCTTAAGACTTTTTTTTTTTCCCTTTTAAATGAGGCCAGTTTCCTAAACCAAAATTTAGAAAAATGAGCTCCGGTGCGGCCCTATCAATGTATGGCTTTAATAACTGTCATCTCCAGGCCTCGATTTCCCTACCTTCTAGAGGAGAGACTGGATACCATGAAGGCAATCTTATCCCAGGGGAGGGAAGCGGGGAGTGGAGTGAGCCTCCATCCACGTCACCTGGGGTACCCTTGTCACGCCGAGAGCCTGGCCGCAGACGCGGGCCCGACAGACCCCAGGACAGACAGCCCGACCACCAGGCTTCACCAAACCCCAGCGCCCGGGGCTGCGAGCGCTGGAAATTATTCTGGGGTCACCACCCCCCGCAAGTCCAGATTTCACTGTTGCAACAGACCCCAATTCCTTAGGCAGCCCCTCCTCCGAGTCCTGTGCCTCACGCGTCCAAAACAGAGCCCTCTCTTTCGGGGCTGGGGAGCAGACTAGGTTCATTTCTAAATTCCCGACTGAAGTCGAGGGCGGAAGTCCACGCGGACGCAGCCGCTGGGCGGAGGGCGTAGAGGAGCCAGCGCCACGCACCGCCTTTGGAGTCCCTGAGCCGGAGCCCGCGCCTTCGCTGTGCATGGGGTCTCTTTGCTGGATCGAAACCCGGGTGTCACGTGTGCGAGGTCTGCTTGCGTGGCGCGTGTGCCTACAGGGGTGGGGGGTCTCTCCAGCTGGGAGGTGCAATGGACTGCGGGCTCGAGCTGTTGCCCTGGACCCTGACCGAAAACCAAGGCGAGGCATAGGCGGCCGGCGAGAGGTGGCTTCGAAGGATGTTGTCTGGCCGAGGCCGGGACCCAGGCCCGCACGACGCTCCGTCAGTCCCTCCCACCCCCCGGCCCCTCGGGGCGTCCCAGACCGGGCCGGAGGCGCCAGGCCCGCGCCCTGGCCGGGTGGACCGGAGCCGCGGAGTGGGAGTGGGAGTGGGCGAAGGCGCGGGAGGCCGGAGAGACAGCGAGAGAGGGGGTGCGGGAGCCGGGGTCCAGACCTGCGGGGGTGCGGTGGGGGCGCCCTTCTCCTCTAATAACCCTGACTTTAGGTGAGCCTTTCCCTCCCCTCGCCGTAATTCTCAGTGATAGTCATGAAGAATAATCATGATGATACGTCTCCCCCTTCTTTCTCATATTAAAAAAAAAAAAAGCCAGGAAGAAATACACACCCAACTCTACTACCGTTCGGGTTCCGGAGAAATTCTCCAATAGAGCAGTGTAATTTCTCAGTTGATTTTGATTGACATACTGTCCCTCGGATCATGTGTTAATCCCTTCTTCACTCAAGCCTTTTCATAACTCATTTCTCTCTTGCTAGATGGGGACTCTGATGGTTACCGAGGCAACGATGATAGCACTAAGCTATTTCCCTCTCTGCAAGGAGACCATTATTCCGCATGCATAGGCCATTTGCAACAGAGGTCGTCGCAAAGTCATCCACAACACAGCACACGTTTATTAAACTTTTATTCTCTTTTTTCCCCCAACACAGAAACTAGTTTGCACTTGTACTAGGGGTCTCACTGTCCCGGTCTGGATTGCTAACGACTGCCCTGGAGTGTGTGGCCCCACGCGGACCCGCGGCTGCAGGCGTCGCTGCCAAGCTCCTCCTGTGAGCGGTCTCTCCTCTGCCCCATCCTCCCGTCGGGTCGCTTCGGATGCTCTTGGACCTTCGAGATAAGAACAGGGAACCGACTTCTCGGGCCACGCCTCGGGAGGCTCGGCCTCTGCCTACCTTCCAAACTAAAGCCACCTCGCGACCCACTTTCTGGAGCCCTGCCCCTCCCGCGATGCTCCTTCACCCTCTCCTGATAGCGTTGCACAGCGAGGCCTCCCCAGCGCGCGGGTCTTGGGTTTCCTTCCAGTCTGGGCAGGAAACTTGACCAGCTGGTGCGCAGGTTCCTGGGCCTCCCTCTGTCCCTCCATGGGTCCGGGGTCCCAGCTTGATGGATTTGGTCCCTGCGGAGGCTGGGCTGGATGCTGGGGAGTGTAGAAAGAACAGGACCGCGAGGGACAGTGCCCCAAGGTCATCTACCGTAAAGGAAACATGGCCCAACCTGCAAGGCCACCAAAGTCTAAGGGCTAATGGAGGTCATTGATGGCCAAGACCTGTTTCCTCCTCAGCGTCCCCCAATTCCTTCTGTCTTCCCTCTCTCCCCTTTCTTCTTCTCCCTTCCACACCTTGTTCCATCCCCGACCTGCATTCCTATCCCATCTCCAGTGTTGGAAATTGAGCCCAGGGCCATCTAGTCTCACTAAATTGGTAAATTTCTCAGGCTGGGCTGGAATTTGTGATCTTCCTGCCTCAGCCTACCAGAGTACTGGTATGACATTACGGGCTTGTGCCACCAGCTCAGCTTTGGTGTGTGTGTGTGTGGGGGGGATGAAAGCAGTAGACCCCCTGGGGAGGCACTCTCTCACCCCTGGTGTCCTGAATTTGTCCTAGGAAGGTCTAGCTCTGTCAGCCTCCAACCCCATTCCAGTGAACATGGCTGTGTTCCTGGGTGCCCTGCTCTTGTGCCATCTTATAACCACAGCCATGCCTCCAAAGACCCCTCTCCGGGACGGGCTTGCTGGTGCGTGCCTGTAATCCCAGAACTTGGGGAGCTGAGGCAGGGGGATTGCTTCAAGTGTGAGGCCAGCCTGGGCTACATAATGAGTTTAAGGCCAGCCTGAACTACATAGCAAGACCCTGACTAAAAAAAAAAAAAGTAAACAAAAGACCCCTCTCTGGGTCACCCTGATAACATTGTCACAGGCCCTGAAAGCCAGGACCAGACCAAGGAGCTGGCTCCACACTAGGGTGAGGTCCCTAACTAAGCAGAGCCAGATGGGCGGTGTCTTAAAGGTGTGGGCTGCACCCCTAGGTGACAGGTGGAAAATGCTCCAGAAGGCTCAGGGTTCCCCCTCCTCCCCAAGGCCTGGGTCACTTGTGGCCTGGCAGTGGAGGGAAAGGAATGCACGTTCATAGGCACCCCCCAACTCTTTTTTTTTTTTTTTTTTGATACCAGGAATCAAACTTGGGTCCTTTCGCTTATGGGGCAGGGGGCGGAATCACTGAGCTAAATCCCTGGCCCTGCCCCCCCCAACTCTTCCTAAGGTCACGGACACTGCTTGGCCACAGCAGCCAGGTCGCCTCCCTGGTTTAGAAGAATGTTAGCTGTCCCCTTAGGGGGGCTCCCAATCCAAGACAATGGGTGCAGAGGGGTTCCAGGAAGAAGGAAAGGAGGGGACATCTCCCTGACTTCATGGTCCTCTCCTTTCTACAGCTACAACCCTTCCCAGTGATGTATTTAGAAATCACTCTGCAGACAGCCTCACTTTGGGGGTGCTGGCTTCTAAAGCACCCCAGGACAGGAGTGGGACAGAGGCCAAGAGGGGAGATGTGACAGGGGCCAGTGGGGCATGTGTGTGGCTAACCTGCTGTTTGGAAAGGGACCACCGAGCCCAGGAGAGCTTGCTGAGCACCAGAAGTGGGGCCCAGAGGCTGCAGAGAGAGTTCCTATCTAGGACGTTCCCACTGGGGAGATCCAGAGGGTCAAAGCAATGTCCAGGTCCTGAGTGGTGACCAGACTATAGTCAGCAGGGGCTGGAGACCTGGTGTGAGTGAGTGGCCACTGGAGAAAGGCCACAGTCCAAGAGGGAGGCTGGGCGATGCCCTGGAACCGCATCACAGGGGAGTGGAGATGGAAGCAGGATGCTTACTTAGCCCAGGGTCCGTCCAGCAAATTCCAGCCTAGATTTGCCCTGGTCTTCTAAGGCAACATGTGCCGCACACTCCACCACCAAACTGATGGAAATTCTGTTCTAAGACAAAGGCTGTCCAAATTACTGAAAGTGTAGGCCCTTGCACCAAAGAGAGTAATGGTATTATTATAGAATAACAGTAATCCCATCTCTCATAAACTAAATAGGTTACAAGCATTATCTCACTGAATACATGGAGCATCCTCTAAGACAAGTTGATCCCTTTTTTATAAATGACACCGTCTGACTATGACACCAGCTCTCGCCCTTGCCACTACTCCTTGAATTTCCTTCTCTCCTTCCAGCATGTCTCACTGTACATTAAGTCATAGCAGTAGGGCAAGGGCACTTAGACCTCTCCAATCATCCTCTGTTCCTTCCTAATTGGTATCCTGCTAAGCTCTGAGACTGCCAAGTAAGAAGCTTTCTCTGTCCTCAAGAGGCCCACAGATAGAGGGGGAGAAAGACAGGTAAATAGATCATTGGAGATGCAGTAAATAACTCCATGGAAATATAGCCTGAGCCAGGTATAGTGGGGCAGGCCTGTTATCCTGGCACTGTGGGAGGCTGTGGCAGGAGAATCACAAGTTTGAGCCTAGGCTGGGCAACTTAGCAAGTCTGTGAGATGCTATCTCAAAAAAAAAAATTATTTTTTTAAAGATCTGAGCATCTAGCTCAGTGCAAAGACAGAATGTTCAAATCACCCTTGGTACAAAAAAGAGAGAAAAAGAAAGAAAAAAGAGAAAGAAAGAAAAAGAAAAGAAAGGAAAGAAAGAAGTATGGAGTAGAGGAAGGAAGGCTCCTGATGGTATGTGAGTCCAGAGGCAAGAATGCCAAGGAGCACCTCGGAATTTTCCACCAGAGAGGGCAACTAGATCTGGCTCTTGGATGAGCACACTCAGGGCTTCCAGAGCAGAGGAAAGAGCTGGCGCATCACAGAAGGGTAAAGGCGGGCTCGATGGTACAAGCCCTGAGAAATTCCATGTGCCCAGAGTGAGAGAGGTAGGTCCTCCCACAGAGAAGTGTCTTCTAGGTCACGCTAAGTGGCGTTATCCTGCAGGCCTTGGGGACCCAGGGGTGGCTTCACACACAGGAGCAGCAGGGTGGGAACAAACGAAGAGGTTAGAGAGTCTCCATTCTGGTGACCAGCTTCCCCTGCCCACTTCCATACCCCCTCAATGAAGGTATTTGCCTCCGTGCTTCCAAGTTTATTGAATACGTGCACAGTAACAGATTGTTTTTACAAAATGCTTAGGTAAAAGCAACACTGGCGCCAAAGCTGGCATTTCTCTGTGTGTTTTCAAGATCAGTGTGTGTGTGTGTGGGGGGGGCGCTTAGTCCTGTGGGGGCGGGGAATGGCTGAGATGAGCAGCCCTGTTCTTTGGCCTTGTTGCCAAGTCACCGTTATGCAGGGATAGTTTAACTACTGGGACAGCTGAATGAAGGCCAGAAGGTAAACAGGAATCCAGACTGGAATGTGTCCACAACGGGAGAGAGAATGAGGCAGGGAGGACCCACACTCATGAATATATGGCAGGTATCTCCAGCCCCCCACTAATTGATGGGCTCTCTCTATATCATCCCTGATAAAGGGCCACTGGGCAGTGAACACCGATGTTTAGAACATCCTGATAGGGCTTTGTTAACAAGAAGATAACGGAAGAGCAAGATATGTTTGTTTCACTGCCTATAGATAAACCCAATAGGTCTTTGTTAACTTTTCATGACTGATGGCAACCACTAACCATGATAAATAATCCTGGAGCGGGGAACTTTATTTAAAGGGCTAGAAATAGGGCCTACATTTTTTGCTCTTCTGAAAGAGGAAGAAGGATTTGCCGTCAGTTACTGAGCATATGTCACTGTACAACAACATTGAAGCCATTTGAAACCGTCAGCTGAGCCTCTGAACCAGACTAGCCCTCAGTGCTTTTTAGGGTGGGCTATGTTCCCATTGTGTAGAAATGCAGCAAGCCTGAGATGCTGATTTCACAAACAAGTCTTCAAAGGGTTAGCAGATCTTTGAGAAATGAATGCACATGTTTTGGTAGCAACTAGACACAGGTTAATATTCATTTATTCCCCTACCCCCTTTTTTTGCAGCACTGAGAATCAAACTCAAGGCTTTACACATGGTAGGCAAGCATTCTTCCAGTAAGCTCAGTATCTGCTTTCTCATACAAAGGCTGATCCAAAAAAAATACAGTAGGTGTTTAGATTTTTAAAAATGCAGGGTCAAAGGGGAAGGGAAAGTGGGAGAGGTAGGGGAAAAGAAAGAAGGGAATGGAATTAATATGAGAAAATGAAAAAAAATGGAAACAAAGTCTTTGTAAATAGGGAGGGGTGGAAGGGTTGAAGGGAAGTCAGGCTATGAGGAAAAAAATAAGAACCCAGAGAGATTATGTGAAGGGGCAAATTCCCAATGATGAATGTCATTATATTGTACACCTAAAATGTACCAATAAAATTAATATTATAAAAATGTATTACAGTAAAAGACATATTGTTATTAATCATCCTAAAGACACTCCCCCTCACTCTGAATGCACTGATCCCATTGTTCTTGCCACTTTTGGCATCAGTTCTGGAAGTCCTCTTTCATGAGGGTCTTTACAAGGTGTGATCAAAAATAAGAGTTGAATGCTGCTGCGGAGTGCCATCCAATGGAAAGGCAGGCTCACAAAAACATTACAGAGTGTCCTAGTCCACTTTATTCACTAGATCTGGTACCTTATGACTTCTGGCTCTTTCCCAAAGTCAAAATGACTGTGAAAGATAAATGTTTTGAACCAATTCAGGGCATCTGGGCAATCATGACAGAGCAACTAAAGATATTTACGAAAGAAGACATCCAGAACTGCTTCAGAAAATGGTAAGAACAGTCTGTGGCCATACCACCCTGATCTTGCTGGATCTTGTCTGATGGTGAAAGTTAAGTCGGACCTGGTTAGTACCTGGCTGGGAGAAAGTGGCAAGAACAATGGGATGAATGTGTTTAATGTGAAAGGGGAGTATTTTGAGGAGGATTAATGGCAATGTGTCTTTTACTGTAATAAATGTTAAAAGATTTAAATCGGCATGATATATGGGTTTTTGTGTGTGTTTTTTTTTTTTTTTGGTACCAGGGATCGAATTCAGGACCTTGTGCTTGTAAGGCAGGCATGGTGCCACTGAGCTAAATCCCCAGCCCATTCACTATATATTTTGATCATACCTCATGCTGTACTTGTAAGGATATGGTGGCCAGAAATGTTTGTCTTTGCAACCCATTATAAGTTACGAAGTATTATGCCAAACAGAGTGCTGAAGGATTTATTTTTATTTATTTACTTATTTTTAAAGGTTTTATTTTTAAAAGCTGAGGAGGTAAGATTGTTGTTTCCAGTTCTTTTAGTGACATCTTGTCTATGGAGGCACCTCATTCCTTTAAAGAAGTGGATCTTCAGGATGGAGCTATGTTCAGAACCACCCCCAAATGAAAGCCTTAATGCACATTCCACCCAGCCGTTGGATAAATGCAGTTAAAAAGACAGAAAACTTTTCTACTGTTGGAAAAAAAGTATTATTACACTGTTATCTTTAATGCCATCTTTTAAAAAGAAGGCAATCATCTTTTACTAAAAAACATCATTTGAATTTTATCTTTGCTAAAACGCTTGACCTGACCTTATAATCTTCCCTAACCCGCAGACTAATCAATTTTGATGGAAAAAATGATACTAGGCTCCGAAGTTAACCAGATTTGCCTTCAGTAAATGGAGGTCCTGGGTGAAATGATGTCTCGTAATAAAAAGAATATTAAAAGGAATTAATTCTTAATGTAGAAAAATTACTATTTGTAAAAGCTGCAGGTTATGTATGTTCTAAAGTATGAGTAAAAGTAGGGAAGATTTTTGTGTGTGTGTGGTTTTTTTTTTTTTAGTGTGTCACTAATAAAAAAGAGCTATTGTAATTCAGTTTCCTTTTCAGTTCACATAGAAAACTCCAGTTGGATTCACTGTATGGGGCAGCTTAGTCCTGAAGGCATCAGATTTGACTTCCTAGACTCCCTGGAACCACGAGTTCACATCCCAAAGGTCTTGGGCTCAACCCTTCCTCCTTCCTAGGCAATAAAAAGCATGGAAACCAGGTTATCTCTGAGGCCGACTGTCAGGAAAGACCTTGAAAACAGAGAAGGGGTGGACCTTCCAGACCACGTGGTGCTTCCCAGAACAGTGGGGGTTTCTGCAGGGGTGGCTGAAACTTATTGGGGCCAGCCAGCAACTAAACGCCACACTGATCCCTGGAGATATGTCAACTCAGGTTTTGCACAGAAGGCCATTTAAAAGCCTGCGATAGACTGCGGAGGGAGCCAGCTCCACTTACCCCGGGTAAAGCCATTGGTGGGTCCATCAGATTAGGTGCGAGAGGGCTGGGGAATTGGGAATGTTTACTTTCGTGTTCAGTATTCCGCGGCACTTCTATAGTGCCTTCATATCTTAGCGCTCTATATTTTGTATTCCTGATTAGTGGGTTGGCTTAGGTACAACATGATTAATGTTTCATTTGGGGTGTTTTTTTCTTCCTTTTTTTTTCTTCCTTCTTTTTCTTTTTGGCTCGAAGAGCAAGTGCCCTCGCCTGAGCCTCCACAGTCAATTACTGAAATTCTAGCACATTTGTTTTTTTTAAACCATGCCCTGATTCCTTACCTGAAGCCTACTGTTTCTGCCTGCCTCTGCACATACCGTTTGTCTAATTTGGACAATACTCCACTTAATATGAAAGATAGGCTCTTCTTGTGAAAAACTAAAAAAAGAAAGCAAAGCAATCACACAAAGCTGGTGAGAACAAGCAAAGGGCTGGGCTACAGTTTGTCTTAGTAATATGGGCTGTCCTCACACTTGAGTAACGACTGAGGGAAGAGACAGATGGGTCACCCAGGCCCCTCCTTACCTTTGCTCCACACCTTTTGTTTTTCTTCTGATGTATGAGCACTAATCAAACATGATCACCAACTGAATAAAAAATATCAGCTGGCGAACTCTGATCAACCATACTGTCATTCGCATTGCATTACACTCATTCAAAATTAGAGCCTTCAGTGTGACTTTTGGATCTAATATACGTAATTGCAAAAATTATGAATGTATGTGAATATGGAGTATTGTGAGCCCAATAGAGTGACAGCACCATATATATATATATATATATATATATTTTTTTTTTTTTTTGGTACCGGGGATCGAACTCAGGTCCTTGCACTTGTGCAGCAGGCCGCGAAACCACTGAGCCAAAATCCCTGGCCCCTTGCACCCCTATATTTTTACATAAACATCCTTCATAGGAATCTGTACATACAAACTTAACGATCCTTCCCAAAGACAAAGTGGGCAGCTGTCAGACATCAACATTAACTGGTTATTTTGCAAAGAAACTGAATGAGCTGTTATGGCCTACATACATGTTTTGAATTCAGCCAGGATTTCTGCTGCATTAAATTACTGTATTGTCTGTGACTACAAACTGAAACTTGGGGCTAGCTTTGTTTTGGTAGCTTGGTCATTTGAAACTCTCAGGCAGGATTTAGTATTTCTGTAATCTATAAACGGACTCTCTCTGATGTCTCTAATAATTTGAAACAAAGTTTGGTGACAATAATTTGTACAGAAAAGACATATGAGAAAATAACTAACCATCCAAGAAGTGGAGAAGATGTTCAAAGGGCTTAGATTGGGCTGGGGATGTAGTGTGGTGGCAGAGCACTTGCCCAGCATGCATGAGGACATAGATCTGATCTTCAGCACTACCAAAAAGAAAAGGGAGGAAGGGAAAAAAAAATAAAAGAAAGGGCCCTTATATTACCTCCTAGATGCTAGAAACTCATGGAGAGAGTTTGCATGTCCCTTGGTCAGTGTATGTATGTGGACAAGTTATTAATGGCTGCAAAAACACATTTGAAATTTTGCACTAAAATGTAACAACTGATATGTACATAGGTGTGGACTCCTGGGTACATAACCTATGTACCTACTGTTAGAAAGGTAGAACTATCTAGCTCTTTCTGTCCACTTGCGTTCTTCCGTTTTATTGACAATAAAGCAATACGAATGTTCCCGTACCGTTTTGCACAGCTTCCTGCAATTAAAGGGATGCTGGGCCGAGAAATGTGAGTAACACTCCCTACCCCCGCCTTGCCACAGCCCTGGGGAGCCCTTGCCACAGCCCCGGGGAGCCCTTCCTACAGTTGGAGGAGCTCCTCTCCTTTCCTTTTCCCTGTCTCTTGCAAGAGGAAGCCAACCTGACAGGCCCAGCTCATCTGCCTACTTTTTGAATCCTTTTAAAGTCCCCTTCATTTTATTTCTTTTGTTTTCTGAATTTAAGCCTATTCTTTACATTAATTTAGCCAAATTCACATTTTAAATGTGTTTGGGGGAAGTAGTAGTGGGCATTTTATTCAGTTTTTTTTTTTTTTTTAGTACTGGGGTCAATCCAGGGCCTCCTAGGAGTTCCCTTCCCACATTAATTGACAGGGTAACAGACACAGGTGTCAGACCTTATAAGCAGAAAGTATTTTTTTTTTTTTTTTTTGGGTACGGGGGATTGAACTCGGGTCCTTGCGCTTGCGCAGCAGGCAGCGAAACCACTGAGCTAAATCCCCAGGCCCAAGAAAGTATTTCTTTAGCTGTTCCGGTCTTATGCACAGAATGTTAGAGCTACAAGAGCACATAGATCCTACGTGAGGGGTCAGGCCATGGAGTTAGGGGACAGTGCTGTGACTGTCTTGTTGCTGCTCCTGACCCACCCCAGCTCCTTCCCAGCCATGTGGAAGTTATGAGGATGACAATGATGTTGTGGGACATGCCTACCTTTCTGGATGCTCCAGACGCACTGCACTGTGCAGTGTGGCAGCCAGCTCCCAGCTCCCTGTGGCTGTTGACATTTAAATTAGTTACAATTAAGTTGCAGGAGCAGCATTTCCAGTGCTCCACAGTCAAATGTGGCAGTGGCTACTGTGTTGCACAGTGCAGAAGTTAAAAATTTCCATCTCTCAGAAAGTTCTATAGAAAACCCTGAGCCCCGGGATTGAGTGCAATGATTAAAGGACACTGGTAGGTGTACCTCAAACAGATCGCTAAATCTGTAGAGGGGTGGTATACCCAGAATTAATTATTGCGGCTGGAATATATTTAGAAAACTCAGAGAAGTCTCTGCTGATTTTAAGTGTCAGTTAGGTTCTTAGTTTATCTGATACATGCTCTATACTGAGGCCTGAGGCTGACCAAGAATGAAAGTACCTGGTGGGCATGGTGGTGCATGTCTATAATCCTGGGAGGCTGAGGCAGGAGGATAGCAAATTTGACTGCAGCCTGAGCAACTTACTGACTTAATGAGATCTTATCTCAAAAATAAATTTAAAAAAATAAATAAACAATGGGGGGATATAGCACAGTCAAACCCCCTAGGTTCAATTCCCGGTACTGCTGGCGGGGTGGGGGTGGGGGTGGAGAATAGAAGTGCAGCCTGGATCTGTTGGATGTGGGAAAGCTTAATGGAGCATTTTCTCTGAGATTCACTCTTCCATGTAATGCTCTGAGGTTGCTGAGTATGACAGTCAACACACCCATGGCAAATTGAGTGCACACTGCTTGGCTGCATGGTAGTATTGGCTGTCAGCCCTGCTGGTGCAAGCCTGCTACCAAGTCTTATTTAGCTCCCTACTCTGCACACAGATGTGCACCACACAGATGTGCAAAACTGAGCTGGACCAGCCACCCGGGAGGAAAAGTGCATTGGGAAGAACCCTGTCTCTCCTGGCCTCCCTCTGTGCCAAACAATCAAATCACTGATTACAAAAATTGCCTTCTTAATGTCATGGCCAATATTTTATTTTTTAATCTTTGTTTATATTTTTGCTGTACTGGGGATTGAACCCAGGGCCTTCACACTACCTACATCCCCAGACTTTAAAAATTTTTGAGACAAGGTCTTCTTAAGTTGTTAAATTTCCTAGGCTGGGTGTTATGACTTGAGTCTAGATGTCCACCAACAGCCTCATGCAGTCATAGGTGGGGCTTTTTGGAGATGGCTGCATCTAGGGTGTGTGATGCTGGGATAGAGGACGTGATATTAGGGTTAAGGGTGTGAGTACTCCTGCCCTAGGGGTGCATGTCTACGCAGCACTCCTAAGGGTGGGTAGCCTGGGTAAGATATGAGGGGGAAAAAAGAGTCTTCCCTTTTCGCTTGTTGCTTATTGCTGTTGCTGCTTGTCTTCTGCTGCCTCCTGCCTGCTCTGTGATGTCCCTCTGCCACGCCACCTTGCCTTGGAGCCAGGAAACTATGAACTGAAGCCTCTACACAAGGTGAGACAAATAAACCTTTCCTGCCTTAACTTGTGGGTATTGGGTATTTTGTCTCACCAATAAAAAAAGTTAACTACAACAATGGGCTTGAATTTCTGATCCTCTCAGCTCAGCCTCCCAGTGTGCTGGGATTATAGGCCATGACTCACGTTCAACTTTTCAAGCCTAGATTGTACTCTCAAGATCATTCTTTTTTGGACCGGGGATTTAGCTCAGTGGTTCCAGTGCCTGCCTCAAAAGCACAAGGTCCCGAGTTTGATGCCTGCTACCAAAAAAAAAAAAGGTCATTCTTTTTGGATATAGTGTGTAAATTTCAGAAACCAAGATTCACAGAAAACCCAGAATTCATAGAAGCACTGAAAAATTGCTGAAGCAGCAAAATAACACATATTAATGATTAAGCAAAAAAAAGTCACAATACCTATCATTTATTGAATTTTTATCTGTTAAATGCTTTAGATATAATTTCATTTAGTTTTACAGTGGTCCAATGCATATGTTCTTATTTTTCTTCTTTTAGAGGAAAGGAAATTAAGATTTAAAGAAATTAAATGATTCATTTAAGTTCCTCCAGCAATTGAATGACAGAGCCAGGATTCAAATCTAGGTTCTGGCTGAAAATCTGCACTCTTGGTTACTACCTTGCTAGCTAGATTCTTTAACATTCAGCCGAAGACCTGAACTCAGCTTGAAAGGTGGACATGGCACAGGCACTGACTTAATGCACGGAGCTCGTCAAAGACATTGTTTGTGGCTTGGGGTGTAGCTCAGCAGCACAGCACCCACCCACCTGCAAGGGGACCTGGTTCTGTATCAGCACCAGAGAAACAAAACACAGACCTGCCTGTGCACACCTTAATAGGGACATTGGTCTGACCAAATCAACTTAGTTTCTAAAAATTAGTAAAAATATGGCAAGCAAAAGCATTTATTTTATTGTCTTTCAAGCAATATTTGACCAGCCTGCCTGTGACCCAGTAGAGCAGGATGCCCTGTCTAAAGGCTTTCAAGTTCAAATGTTTTCAGCTCTGTGTTCTTGGTCAGACATAGTAAGAGCAAACAAAACCCAACACTCCTGACAGCCAGTTTCCAGGCAGGACCTTTGGTGAAGCACGGCCTTTGGGAGGAGACCACTGAGCGTTTCAGGAGCTGCCTTCTTGTGGCTGCAGTTGGCACCACTATGCCTGCAAAATTAAAACGTGGGCTTCTCTGGGAGGCTGAGGCAGGAGAATCACAAGTTCAAGGGGGCAGGGGGTAGGGGTCATCCCTTATATTTTAAACAAGCAAACAAATGAACTCCATGGGTGTTTAGTAATGTTTTCTTTCTTATTTCCTTGGTTGCGAATTTGCCTTATTCTTTAAGCAAAAATTCTCTCCCCAGGCATTTAGCATGAGTGCATTTACAAAACTTTAGTTTATGATTTGAACCAGGAATACATCTATTGCAACAGATTTCTCTAGAGAGACCTACTGCTGTTTTTTATCAGAACCAATAATTACTCCTGCACAGGTTATAATTTTGTAAACTTCCTTTTTTCCCAATTAAGTGTATTGTTTTTTGTTTTTGGTATCAGGGTTTGAACCCAGGGCCTCACACACACTAAGCACATGGTCTATCATAGAGCTACACCCCAACCCCTGAAATTTTCTTTTTCTTTTCTTTCCTTTTTTCATTCTCTTCCTCCTCCTCCTTCCTCTCCTTCTCTTCCTCCTTCCCATCCTCTTCTCCCCCTTCTCCTTTTTATCTCAACCCTTCTCTTCCTCTCCTCTTTCTCCACCCTCCTTCTTCTCTCTCTCTGGCTCAGGCTGATACTCACAACTCTCCTGCCTCAGCCTCCCCAGTGTTGGGATTATAGCCATGCACCACTATGCCTGGCATGTTGTCTTTTTTTCTTTTAACTTTTAAAGGAAACCTACATTTTTTCATGTCAATGGTTTTGTTTTTGTTTTTACAGCATTTTGTGCTGTGTCTCCTTAGTCTCCACCCAGAGCTGGCACTGGTTGAACCGTAGTTAGAAACAATAATCTGGCTGTGACTTCTGGTTTGTACCCAGTTTCAAGTTGTGCCCTCCTTCCTGATCTATGCCTGTTACCTGTTTAACTATTTCTCTGCCACAATGGGGACATGTGCTGTCATGTTTGCGCCTCACAGTACACAATGTGCCTTGCCCAGAGAGATGACCCGTGAACATATTTCTTTTTTTGGTACTGGGGATCAAACTCGGGACCTTGTGCTTGTGAGGCAGGTGGTGGAACTGCTGAGCTAAATCCCCATCCCATGAATATATTTTTGCGAACTGTGTGGATTGGCTAAGTGTGGGACATTCCCAGCCTCATCAGTACTAAGTAAGTGCAATGCCATTGAGCTATGTCCCTAGTCCCTAATATTTGTTTTTGTTGTTGTAAATAGTCATGTCAAAAATTAACTGAATGAAGAAATGATGAGGAGTTGCATAACTAAATCCAGTTACAAAGAATCTTTCTAGCTGGGGATTTAGCTCAGTGGTTCCGCCGCCCACCTCGCAAGTGCAAGGTTCTGAGTTCGACCCCAGTACCAAAAAAAAAAAAATCCCAAAAAACCAAAGAATCTTTCTAAAAGCTGGCAAAAGCCAGGCGGGGTGGCACATGCTTGTAATTCCAACACTTGGGAAGCTGATGCAGGAGGACTGTTGTGGGTTCAAAGCCAGCCTGGGCTACAATAGGGAGTTCAAACCTGCCTGAACTACACAGCAAGATCTTGTCACAAACAAACAAATGGTAGCAAAAACAAAAAGTTGAATCATGATCCCAAATACTATAGGAAATAATCAGAACATAACCTGATATTGCTGGACAATTTCAACTTCCTTTGCTAAGTGTATCTATAGCTCTAAGTGAGTTACCTAGAAGTAACACATTTTCTTCAAACCATTTAACTTGGCAACAGTTAATTCATCAAGGACAGTAACAGTGCCATTTCTCAGTGGCCATTCTAAGTGTTTCTTTTTTCAAAAACAAGACCAAACAAAAAAACTTATAAGATTTATAAGACTTCAAAAGGTTAACAAAATGCTGACTTTCCAAGGATGTACAGTAGGAAATTATTGCTTAGGGTCCAGTACCTAAAATAATGCTTCTGAGTTGGATGCAGTGGTCATGCACTTGTAATCTCAGCTACTTGGGAGGCTGAGGCAAGTTCGAGGCCAACCTGGGCCACTTACTGAGACCCTGACTGACTCCTCTCTCTCTCTCAAAACAAAACAACTTTGTCCTGAAAGCTCAACACATTTACATCTTATAGAATATATATCTACGTATTTTTTCATGTAAACTCTACTCTCCTAGACCTAGGTTAGTTAATGGAAACATTTGCTAAGCTTTTATTTTGTTGTAAATGTAAGCATTTCCAAGTATAAAGCTGTATGAACATTAAAAACCAGTTGCAGTCTAAATTGGACACAAAGATTGGGTACAGAAAAATGGGGGGGCATGGTGGCATACACTTGTAATCCCAGCATTCTGGGACACTGAGGCAGGAGGACTGCAAACTCAAACCCAGCCTGGGCAATTTAGCAAGACTCTGTCTCAAAATAAAAAAAGATTAGGGCCGGAGATTTACCTCAGTGGTTTCGCCGCCTGCTGCGCAAGCACAAGGACCCGAGTTTGATCCCTGGTACCAAAAAAACCAACAAAATAAAAAAAGATTAAAAAGAAATGGGCAGGGGATGTAACTCAAAGCAAAGACCCTGAGTTCAATTCCCAGCACCTCAAAATAAGAAGAAAGGCAAAGAATGAGCAAGTACTGGTCATGCTTAGAATCTAATGCAATACACTTTGGTACCCAGAGTTCGTAAGGAACAACTGCAAAGCCAGGGGCGAGTGGAGAGACTACAGCACCTCAGAAACCACACCCTGGGAAATAAACTTGGTTGCCATTTCCACCAAGAATGCCAAGGAATATGGACTCAAGGAATGAAAATGTTTACCCTTGTTCTCCTACAAACAAAAAACTTTGTTGCCCAGGATGAAAAAGTCACCAGTAGTTGTTTTAATAACTCATGTATATGTAAAATGTTTTATTAATTAATGATGTTGGTGCCAGGGATGGAACCCAGGGCCTTGTGCATGCTAAACACGTGCTCTACGATGAAGCTGCACCCCAGCCAATATGTTTCATTGAAATGCAATGAATATAAACTGTCTAGATGCCCATCTAAATATCTAATTTCAATGTCCTCTCCTGGCCTGCACACATGGCTTACCAGTTACTTTATACTTTTTAGGCTATAACTAAAGCAAGATTCTCAAAAGAAATAGTTTTCTAACAGAAATGACTGATAGCATTGTGGAAAGAGACATTATTCAGGGCATTATCTATTTCATTCTTCAGTCAAGGTAACTCATCTACTTTTTTAGACTTAAACTTCTAAAGAAAACTGCTATGATCTGGAGAGATTGGCCATAAAACTATTTGTATTGAAAACTTAGCCAGTGTGTCTTTAGTGAACTTCATTCATTAGCATTCTCAGTGGGAAGGTTTCCATATCTCCGTGTTCATTTTATACTTTAATTTGGTTAGTAGGTCTTTGTTTAACTGTCCTATTGAAAGGAGAACAAAGGCGGTTTGGGTGACACAGTGGAGTACTGCACTATATTTTATCTCTGAAAAAAGCCCGACAAAGTCAGAATACTCTGATACTCTCTGATTTTCTTTAGGACGTTTGGAACCACAAATCAGCTGGAGGATACAGGTCCTCGCTATAGTTAACAGCAGACATCTTCAGAAGAGAAACATCTTGTTGGCCATACAAATTATGCTTTGCCAACTACCCCTGACCCCAAAGGCTGATTATCGTACCAGAAGAGCAGCTCAGTTTCCTGCGAGTGTCTCTTTCTTAAATACCACTCCTCCAGTGAAATCACAGGCCAGGATAAGTTCTTTTTCTGACTACTTCTCTTTATAAAGCATTGATGCTATTCAAATGATAGTGCCGGGTAAATGAAAACAGGACAGGATTTTATTTACACTGGAAAACTTCTCTCCAAAGGGAAATACTTTTCATTCCTTTGCATCTAATTCTCAGTTACAGAAGCTCCTCACATTCCTGCTGCTGGTGATTTCTTTCCCCCTCAAAAGTCAAGCCTCATTTTTCCTTACAGTTTGGGCTCCCTACAGCTTTCTCCCAATATCAGGTTTTGCTTTTCCTGTTTTGTTTGACTTCATTTAAGGCAAGTAAGTTAATTTCCATCTCTTTGTAACATCTGCAGTATTTATATGTTGCTCCTTTTCTATTACTTTCTGGAGAATGACTATGACCAACTTTCTAACTTCGTTTTGCAACATAGATATTTTATTTTCTAATCCACATTTCTTTTTGTAGTTTCTTGAACTTGTTTGGTTGGTGTCACAGCCAGCCAGCCAGTAGAGGCAGAGACCACCAGTTCATTTTACACAGGCCACTGAGCAGTCGTAAGATGGTGACAACTTTGGGTCTCTGGTGACCTGGACTAGATTCGACTCACTGACCTAGAGGTGAAGGCTCTGTATTCCATTACTAATCCCTTGAGCCATCCAGCCCCCTGAAAATGATTCTTTGGTTTTATTATTGCAAAGACCATTTATAAAATCATGAACTGGATTTAGGAAAGCAACCATGAAATAGCAAGGGACAACAAACTGATTGAAATTCCTTAAATGTAGTATGGGCTGAAGTCTCTCGGTGGGATTGGGGGAAAAGTTATATATAGGCACCTCCATTCTTATTTCAGGAGCATGACCTGCTCACTTAAACGTGGCAACTTTAGATCCACTGACCATGCCTCGAGGAACTAAATCCTAAAGAAAGAAAATGGAAAAGCAAACTATGAAATAGCCAATAATCTTTATTTCATACTTCCCCCACCCCTCATCCCTCTCCAAAAAGCACTAATGGGTATATCTGTGATTGTGAAAATACTGCATAAAGTATTTGAATGATCTCAAGTTAATAAAACAAAAGAACACATATCTCAACATACTTTTTGTTTGTGCAGGGATAGAAAAGTTCTGGCCTCTAGAACAAGGAGGGCAATGATATCCTGCACTTTTAAAAAGGTCTATTCCATTTCTACCCATTTGCAATTTAACATTCATGGCAGAAAACCACATTTCTGTAACCACATAGTAAGTTTTAAAATATGGCTGATTCACACACCAATATCAATTGACTTGGCAGTAAAAAAAATCACATTTTCTATTAATATATTTGTATTAGATTCAAAGCCCATATTCTAGCATTCCAGATCTCCATTACATGGGCCCAAACTGGGATTATTTCAAAATCAAGTAAAAGTCTATATTTATTCCCAAGTCGCTAAAATATGCTAATAAAGTTAAATTTGATGTTTTTACATTAAAAATAAAATATTTTGTTTACTTTCAGATACCTGTAACATATAATAAATATCGGGCAGTATAGCAATATAATAAAGTTTTGTGATACCCTGAAATTTGATGTTTTCTTAAAAAAACTCAATATATTTCATTTCAGCCTTAAAGTACAATATCAATGAACAAATCCGTAGAAATAAAATAATATAACACCAAATGCTACAGTTATGGTTTTATGTTGTTGTTTTTTCTTTTGTGGAAACCATATGTCCTTTTAATAAAAGTAAATAAATTTACAGAAACAAAATAGATAACAAAGGAAACAATTCCAAATCATAAGATCTAGATTTAAATTGCCTTGTTTTCCTTCCAACTGCTAGGGTCCTTTTCCCCACCAAGTCCTGGCACTGTGCAGGTTCACTCAGCTCAAGGTAAACCAATCTGCACTGTGGCTCTTTTTCTCTAGTCTTCTTTGCTTATGTACAGCCGTAATTACAGACATGGCTGAAATCACAGTGGATTTCAGAGAAAGCCAGAATTAAACACGATAAAAATTTTAAAAATAACTACTTCATAAATATTTATTATTTACATTAGGGGAAATTTTTTAGTATGAAGTTTTTATACAAGTTGATGAAATGTACAAGCAGTGAGAAGAGACTCCAGCAGTTTAAAGAAGGGCAAAATTAGAATGTAACAAAGGTATGAAATACATTAAACAAAAATAATTTGCACAGAAGCAAACAGGACATGATAGAAACCTTTTTCTTAAAAAATATAAGGTATTTCACAAAAGCCTGAACATTTTACATGTTAGTACTAAAAACAGGGCGAGGGTGGAGGGGAAGCTTCATATATTCTCATCACAAAAATATTTACCAATACTCCTCCAACTGGAGTTTTCTTTTATGTTATTATGATTATCTTACTATAGAGGGAAAGGAGTTGAAAACTGTATACAGACTAATGATATCATCCTTAAATTACAATCAAGGCAGTTTACATTATCTTCTCACCTAACACCTTAATGAAAAGGCCCTGCAGAGAATAAAGGGAATCAAAAGGGAAGATGTATGGTCTTTATTACTAATACTTGTCACTGGTAATAGAAAATTGGAGGTGAGCAGCCCTTAGGCCACACCCCTGCTGGAGTTCTTCACTCACACGGCCTTGGAACCACAGGCCAGCGTGTTCCAGAAGGGACAATCCAGAGTTCCAGAGCAGGCGGCTGTGCTGTCCTCCGTCTTCCCGGGCTCCTCATCCTGGGGCCTGGGAGGCAGGGCCCACTGGCTCCTGCCCCGGAGGAAGGAAGGGAGGGAGGCACAGGAAAGGAAGAGCTGACATGCGGCCCACCCTCAGGAGATGTCAGTGCGCTCGGTGCTTCCTCTTCTTGTGCTTTTTATCTTTCTTCTTGTTGGCACACTTCGGGCAGAACCACTGCATCTCTTCTGGTGGTGCAGCCATTATCCCAACGCAGGGCCTGCACATCAAATACAGAGAGGAGTTTTCTTTATGTTTATTCTTTCCCATACCCCATGCTATACTGGGGGTTTAATCTAGGGCCTTCACACTCAGCTACATCCCCAGATCTTTTTACTTTTAAATTTTGGGCCATGGTTTTGCTAAATTGCTAAATTGCCCAGGCTGGGCTTGAACTTGAAATCCTTCTGCCTTAAACTCCGAGTCCTGGGATTATAGGTGTGAGCCACCATGCCTGGCCTATTTTCTTCCTTCCTATATTTTTAAGACATTCTTAAAGTCACGTATATTTATGCCTATCTTTCCCTTTCTATATTTTCAAATCATTTAAAAGTCTGATCTATTTACCATAAGTCAAATGGCTCTAGGGCCAGGGATTTAGCTCAGTGGTGCTGCATTTGCCTTGCAAGTGCAAGGTCCTGAGTTCGACGCCCGGTACTAGAAAAAAAAAAAGTCAAGTGGCTCTAATTGATTTATCACTGTTTATTATTAGGCATGTGGATTATTAGAGAGATTAATTTCTCCTTCTTATTTGCCAGAAATATTGTAATTCTGAACAATGGCTTTGTTTTTTCTCCTGTAGATATCATACCATAACTGAACAGCTAGCTATCTTCTTACAATGGGTATTTTAAAAACAAAGTAAGAGGGGCCAGGGATTTAGCTCAGTGGTTCCGGCACCTGCCTCGCAAGCGCAAGGTCTTGAGTTTGATCCCAGGTACCAAAAAAAAGTAATAAGGGGCTGGGGATTTAGCTCAGTGGCGCCACACCTGCCTTGCAAGCGCAAGGTCCTGAGTTCAATCCCCAGTACTGGAAAAAAACCAACAAAAAACCCCCCAAACAAACCAAAAATAAAGTAAGAAGGCTGCATATATTTTGGTTGAGCTTTTTCAGTTGAGGAACTGCAGAAGAAGTTTAAAACAGATGAAGGTGGGCATGGTGGTGCATGCATGTAATCTCGGCAGTAGGGAGGTCGAAGCAGGAGGATCATGAGTTCCAGGCCAGCCTGGGTTCCAAAGCAAGACCTTGTCTTAAAAACAAAAAATAAAACCACCAAACCAACCAACCAACCCCAAACCCCTGCAGACAATCTCTTTGTCTCTGCAGTTTGTGTTAAGATTACAAGGGGTCACCTCGTAATGACACTGTCAAGCTCTGAAGCTCTTACAGAACATCAGTGGAGAAGGAAAGGACAATCCCTGTGTCTCCTCTTATTTATAAGCTAAACAAAACAGTCATAATTTAGGCTGAATACCAATAGTACAAAGACTTGGTTTTTTCAACCGATCTCAATTTACAGGCCTGTGTTCTTGGGAGTAGCTGGACTGGTCCAAAAGCACTAATCTGCAGGACACCCCTCCCCACCCAGCACTTCGCTGTCCCAAGTAGGCAGCAGCCACCCGCTGCGGATGGCAGTGCTCTGGGACACTCACCAGTGATACCAGTCGTCACAATCATCACAGCCGATCATCGGACTTCCGTCGTCAGGTTTGTTACACCCAGGACAGATCCAGATCTGATTGCCCCACTCATCTCGGATCTTACGTTTTCACAGGGGAATGGGCAAAACCAAAGATGGAATGGGGAAAAAGCAGCACAAAGTAGACAGGTAAGAATTATTGCTCCATACTATACGTCACAGACTAACAAATTAAGCTTAAAAAATAGGACAGTAACACTTTAATGCTACGATCATGGTCATCACTGAGTTAGACTTACATGAAAAGGAAAACAGCTACTAAGTACCCCACGATAAAACATTTCTAGTGAATATTCTAAACTCTCATTTTTAAGTCATAAAAAACCCAAGCATTTAATAATCCTCTCTGAACAAAATGATCTAAAAATTCTTAATGATCAAGGGCTTCATGGCAGTAATAATTGATATTTTTGAAAGCTGTGGAGCTCAATGAACTATGGTTTCCTAAACCACATTCACAGGCAAGGGATTAATATATACAGCCAAATGTGCATGTGTCCCCTTATTACTTATTAGCCAAACCCTTTTCTTGAACCAGCTGATAAGATCAAGGGTATAAAAGAGTTGTTACTAAGTAACTTTCCATTCCCTTTATGACATTTTTAGAAAAGTACAATCAACTAAAGGGCAAACGAAATAAGGGGCTCGGGAGACCAGAGAGCTACATATTTAAACATTATTTTGCTACAAGTACTGTATGTCCCCAGTTTACTTTATTAATTTAGCAGTTCTAAGTAGGAAGCATCCCTAATTTACCATTTCTTCAAGCTTTGCATTATCAAAACCAATCTGGAAGAAACAATTCTATGATGTGAGCTCTGGAAAACAGTACTAAGTAAAAACTAAATTTTAGCCTTCATAGTAAGAATTTCATTTCACTTATTTTGCAAGGTGTGGATTCTTCTCATATACTTTTAAATATAATATTGACTAGATATGCAAAAAAAGAAATGGGTTTCTTTGTGTGTGAGGAGGGTATTGGGGGCACAGCTCTTTCACTCCACTGACAGGCTTACTTTAAGGCCTACTACTTTTGGAAACTCTACAAAGGCAAACTACACTGAAGAAGATTTCCTAGAGGAATCTTAAGCAGGAGCATCTCTGTGCCCTCTGGTTTCAGGGCAGTTGTGTCACAAGGAGAACCAGCAGTCACAGGAGCTGGCTGTCCAGCAGCCACGGCAAGGTCAGCACCCTGGGCCTGAAGCTCTCACACATGGCCAGAGCTGCTGCTGGTTGGCCTTTCTGGAAATCAGCAGTGTGCGACTGCACTACATGAAACATGTGCCACAGCGTCTGTGACAACACCGAGTACTTCACAGTTTACCAAGTTCTTTCAAACGTACTCTTTCATTTAGGCATCGTAAAACAAGCTTTGGACAGGTTAAGAATGGGGAACCTGGAGCTCCAACATCACATAGGTAGTGACAAAATCAGCCTTTTTTGCCTAATCACACTCTGTCCTCTATCCAAAGTGTCCCTTTAGGAATTAGAAAGTTTTCAACTCCACTGTCTATTACAATTGGACCTGTGGAGTTAGCACAAAAATCTACTGCAGAGTCAATGTTTTTGAGCTAGACGACAGCGCATGATAGCGGCTCCGTACAGATAAACAAATGGAAGCTGAGAGAATGAGGTAGAAAAGCTTTCCAGATCAACTTACCTCAGTGAGGGTGCTGTTCCTTGATTAAACACATAGCAATTGGCCCTTAAATCACCAATGTGATGATCACAGCTTTTTTATAAGTCACAGCTTTTATTTTGTCTCTGTCAATTTAATATTTTCCTTTAATTTTTCATATCTATATCCTCTGAGTACATATAAGATTTTCTTTTATACTTAGTGGTATTATCACAGTCTCATAATATTTAATGTTCACATAAATTTCCTTCTAAACTCCTTTAAGCAACATGATACACAGTTTAGAATAACAAACACCATGAGTCCCAGCCTGCTATGTTCCAGTCATTGTCTACTTCCAAAGGCCAACTTCATCACTAGCCAAGGGCATCATCGTAGGCAGAGCTGGAGCCACAGTGATGTCAACGCCTCCATGCACTCAAAACATTTTGTTAGCCAGGTGTGGTGGGGCACCCCTTTAATCCAAGCCCTTGGGAGGCTGAGGCAGGAGGATCGCCAAGAGTTTGAAGCCAGCCTGGGCTCCACAGTGAGTTCAAGGGCAGCCTGGAATACATACTGAGACCCTGCCTCAAAAAACAAAACAAAAAAATCTGTTGTCTGTTCATGTGTCGTTCTTTAGTGCTCACAGAACATAGCTTTAGAAGCACTTCATGACTAGATTGAATTCAAGATTTGAACAGATCTGATATTATTTGTTTTTTGGTACTGGAGATCGAACTCGGGACCTTGCGCTTATGAAGCAGGTGCCAGAACCACTGAGCTAAATCCCCGGCCCTAGATCTGATATTATTAAGTATGGGGGAAACACCTAAATCCAGTCCCTGGACAGTGTGGACTCATTTATCATGGTGGGTTTTACAATCGAAAGTCACACTTGGATATTCAGGAAACTCTGTGGCCTAAAAGTTCATTTCCATTTAACATGCAAGTCCTGGTACAGTCTGAATCTTGGCCAGTAAAATATTATAAATAGTGCTGTAATTCAATGACACCAGCTCACTCTTAAAATCTGTGTATATTACGTAAATTATACTTTGAAAGGAATAAATTACTTAAGAAATTCAATATAGGATTTAAGTATTACTATTTGTATAGTCACCTATATTTCTGTATGTAGGTACATGGTCATATTCCAAAATAATATAAAGTAATGAAACATAATGTTTTGACATATTTATGGAGAATGAATATGTGAATACTGTAATATAATATTTTTAAGCCAAGTCTCCAAATGCAATGAAAATACTTTTCCAATCACAACGACTTGCACCTAAGTTTCAATAATGATATACAGGATCTTCTTTGTAATTGACAATACTTCTCCAACTGGCTCCTGAGCAACGTTCCAGTAGCAACTGTGCAAACACAGAGCACCTACCACATAAGTGCTGACGGTCTCGGTCACTACGCTCCGCACAGGCGCCTTGGAGCTCCCTGCTGCCGTGAGGGCAGGGGCCAGGGATGGCAGCAGAGTCGGGCACGCTGCTGCGGCCTGTGGCAGGAGTGGCAGCGGCAGTGGGGTGGGGTTCACATGCACAGAGACCGCGGCTGGGGTAGGAGGTGGTGTCTTGGGTCTATTCAGAGAAGGCGCTGGCTTAGCCTCCGGGGCTGACACCACTTTGCTGATGACACTGTCAATAGGAGAGAGAAAAATAAAAGTCAAAATAGCATAACTGAGCCAAATCACATGTTTGAAAAAAGATATCACAAAAGAGCAAAATGTTTTCGTTTTCTAGCACTTTGGGAAGCTGAGGCAGGAAGATTGCATGTTCAAGCACAGCTTGGGCAACTTAGTGAGATCTTGTCTCAAAATTAAAAATGGGCTGGGGATATAACTAAGCAAGAAGGCCTTGGATTCAATCCCCAGACACTGAAAAAAATAACCCAAAAAACTGTACCAGGGTTGGGGATGTAGCTCAGTGGCAGAACATCTGCCTAGCTAGCATGTGCCAGGGCCAGAGTTTCACACCTAGTACGGAGAGAGAGGAGACACACACACACACACACACACAGAATACTTCACTACTTTCTCTTTACTATTCCACACTTTCTAAGTCTTCCTTTTCTGATAAAGTGGAAATAAAAAGAGCTGTATCAGAGCGTTGTAGTGAGAACCTCAAAAAAAACCACTTTAAAAAGTATGTACAGATGTAAAGGGTTAAGGCAGGCATTATATCCATGGCTACTGCTTGTGACAACACCTGGTGTCAATTGTTGCCAGCCTGTATAATACCACTTTTTCAATGTCCTAGTATGGAAACCACTGTCACCAAAAAGTATTGACTTGCCAGGTGTGGTGGCACATGTCTACAATTTCAGCACTCAGGAGGCCGAGGCAGGAGGATCATTACAAATTCAAGGCCAGCCTGGACTATATAACATAGCGAGACCCTGGCAAAAAAACTCCACAATAAACAAAAACAAAGCATTGATTCTGAATTCTCACTGAAATCTATAAAACATTAAATTATTTCAAGAGACCACCATTAAAGTAAATTAACTCAATTATGGGAGCTGTGGATGGAGCTCAGTGGTACAGTACATACTTAGCATGCATAAGGCCTTAGGTTTGATCTACTTGCTGTCTACTTTCTTTCTGTAAGTGTGATTACTTAACTTCAATATAGCCAAAGACTAAGGGGACTTAAAAGAGTCTGTAGGATACACTTGATGAATGCTTAACATAATTAATGGTGTTTCCTGAGCATTTACTATGGGTACTGGAAACACTTGAAAGCAAATTATGGACCAGACACTGTGCGAAGTGCTTACTTGCCTTATCTCATAACAACCAAATAAGATAAGTGGTTATTTTATTTATTTTTCAATTTTATTTTATCTGTGCTTGCTTCCACAGCACATATACTAAATTTTATTTTATCTGAGGTAGGGTCTTGCTAAGTTGTCCAGACTAGCATTCAACTTGTAATCCTCTTGCTCAGCCTCCTGAGGATTACAGCCTAGGATTACAGGAACAACTGGGTGAAGTAAGATGTTATTATTTTCCTTTTGCAGATGGTAAACTAAGGCACAAAGAGAACTCTGCATAAATTCATAGAAATGACTATGTAATGCATCCAGGACTTAAAGCACAATTTGATTTTAGAAGCCACAACCTTAAAACTACTCTGTCTCTCAAAGCTTTCTATCTAGGTTCATCTACAAGGTTTATCTACAAGGTGGGAGATCAAAATCACTCCTGTGCCTCCAGAGAGTGAGAATTTTCTATTTTTATTTTAGGCTAAAAATTAAAAACACACTATTTCTGAAGGGTGTTTCCCACAATGATTTAACAGATGGGTATCAGCATCAAAACTGAATGAGAAAGCAGGAACCCAGACCGTAAGAATGGATGATTTTGTCCTGAGGGCATTTATACATAAGGGAAATCTGATCTTTGGTTTTAATGAAGAAGACAGATATGAACACCCAAGGCCTGTCCAAAGTACAGAGTCCAGTAGAACTTCTTCCCTATGTTAAGGGTTTGCAAAGGAGAAAAGATGTGAACAGCAGCCAGAGGAGAAAAGAACAATTACTTTCATAGAAACACATGCCAGCCAACTTCTCAACCAGCCTTGATGAAATCTAGAAGACAGTGGGACAGCATCTTTATGTGCTAAAGAAAAATAAACTTTGTCTTTGTCTTAGTTACTTTTCTTGTTGCTGAGACAAAATACCCAACACCAAAAGTTAAAGGAGGAAAGGTTTATTTTGCTCAGTTTGTAGAGGCAGGATGGCAAGACAGAGGGATATCGCAGAGGAGAAACAGTTCATGGCAGTTAGAAGAAAGAAGGCACCAAGCAAGCGAGCTACAAGCAACAAGCCACAACCACAGCTCTTTATGTTTCATATTTTACCCAGGCTACAGGTGGGCAGCACTCACACCCTCAATCCCAGCACCATGTCTTTGATCCCAGCAAACACAAACCCTAGATCTAGCCACCTCTGAAAAGCCCCACCTATGACTGCATTAAGCTCTGGAGGGACATCTAGATACAAGCTGTAACAGTCTTTAAAACAGCTTTCAGAAATAAGGGTGAAGGAGACATTTTCAGGGAAATAAAAGCCAAGACTGTGCTATTGGCAGGCCCTTATGAAAAGAAATGGTAAACAATTCTCAAAGTTTTGGTGTTAGTTCCTTTTTACATAAAAATTACTATGAACCTTTTAAAACATGCACTGTGTTTGTCAAAATTAACCAATTAAAATTTAAACTGAGAAATTAAAAATATTTAATAATTCATTTAAAAGCAGTATGGCTCAGAGTAGAGCTCAGTGGTAAAGCACTGGTCCAGCATGTGTGAGGCCTGGGTTTAATTCCCAACATTATCAAAAAACAAAAAAAGATTTGGGTGTGGTGTTGCATACCTGTAATCCTATTACTCTGGGAGGCTGAGGCAGGAGGATGGCAAATTTAAGTTCAGCCCGGACAGCTTAATAAGTTAGTGAGACCATGCCTCAAAATAAAAAATAGGAAAGGGATGTAGTTCAGTGAGAAGACCCTGAGTTCAATCCCCAGCACCCCCAAAAAAGGTGGCTACCATGTGCAATCATATAAATGAGTTTTTCATATGCTGTCACACTCAAATCTATACACCTGCCTAGCACTTTGAATACACGATTTGCCCATGCATGATTTTATAACATGCATTGGGCATCTGAAAATATTGGTTCATTGAGTTATATACACAATTTGTTAGACAATATGGTAAAAAACAAAAAATCACAGTAGGCTGGTATTACTATACATCTTATCAAAAACAACTTCATTACCCAGGGGGCATAACACACTTTTTATCATAAAGGTGCATAAAAGTACATGGGTGTGTCAAACTTAAATTTATTCTTTAGAATATCTCTGCTGAGGAATTCTTAATTTGAATTTTATGAGTTTTATAATATTAATGAGTGCTTAACAGGAAAAAAATCACAAAAATAAAGTATTGCATTTTTAATATTTATCAAAATTTTCAACATTGACTGGTCTTTGGTGTACGAAGTCCAAATAAGAACATCAGAAATAAAAACCTATGTGAACTACAATGAAAATACCAACAGAACTCTACAACAAAAATCATCTTTGGTTCAACTGAAGCAAAGGCAGTGTTCACACATGAAAATTGCATATTCCACATAGTTATCGCTTACACTGATAACAGTGTTTTGTTTTTCTGTCCTTTCTTGTAGGCCACAGTTGATATCTTTGTGGTTTTCCTGTTATCATAGTAGGTCTTTAGGATGCTGTGCCTGCCTGTTCACCTGTCAGGTCAACGGTGTATTACACAGTTTTTTTGCATAGTTCACCTGGCAGAAACATTTTTTTTCCCCTACTGTAAATGATCTCTCATGAGTTCCAGTCCCAAACCTCCAAGAAAATTTCTCCATGGTATTTTGCACTTGTTATTTTCTTTGTAAACTATCAAACTTTTTATATCACACATGTTTAGGATCAGGTAAAACACAAATATTGACCAACAGTTTGTGTTTTGAGTGACATCATAGTTGCTGCATAACTCATCAACATCTACTCCATCTTTGGTTTTGTTGTAGAAAGTTTCCATCTTAGGCTTGTTTTGTTGAGATTTCCCTATCAATATTTCTATCATGGTGCAATGTGACATCAGCAGTACCATTTTGTTTTTCTTTACCATACACGAGGGCAGTGTAAATCTTTCTGAAATCCAAAGACTGTACTATACAATTCTGTTTAGAAATTGCAATATTTCATTTGGAATTTCTGCTTTGTTACTGTGTACAGTTCCTATGCTGGTCAACTTGTGCTCTGTCAGCAAATATAACATTGATTGGAAACTGGTAAACCAACTGTCAAATGTCACATTTTGAATAGCTTGGGGGATGGGAGCAACAAATCTGTTCACAGCATCATTCAATTTATTACTATACGAATAAGGACTTGGCGGCTGAGTTCTAGGATAAATTTCTAAGTTGAAAGCAATAGTCTTTGTCTCTATAAGGCCCTTAATTTTTATGCCATATTTTTAAAGTAATGTATTCCCTGAAGTTACACTGGCCATGAAATGGTGCAAGATGTTCACCAATAGTCGTGTATTCAGGTGGTGTGTAAACTGCTTGGCCATTACTCACAAATCTGTAAAACAGTGACTGGATAGCAGCCAGATTATCAGTTCTTTTTCTTTCTTGGGGGTGGTTTTGTCATTAAACCTCGGGCAATTTTGAAGGAAACCAAATCTCTTCAGTGTCCCCGATATTCTACAAACCTCCAGCCCACACCCATCACTTTTCCATAAGTCATTTACATTCTTGCGATTACCATGAGAAAGCCCTGCTAAGTACAGCAGACCTATGAATGCTTTCAGTTCAGCTAGTGAGGTGTCATAATAAATACATTTCTGAGTATAGCTATTGGTGCATACAGAACGTTTTACTTGTATTTCGGCCTTTGTGTATTTCACAACATCTTGTAGCATTTCATCTCTTACAATTTCCAATACTGAATGGTAGTGCTGGCATTCTGTCCAATAAGTTTCAACCCTGCCAAGGTCCTCACTATATTTTCGGACCTAGTTCTAACACTGGGTCATTCTATTTGGTTGCATGATCATTTTGCAACACTTCAACTAGTCAAATATGCACTCACATTGCTGTTTTCTTCGTCATCTGAATCAAGAAGTTCTGCATTCCCTGTGTCCGTGTCACTCAATTCTTGCTCCATTTCACTGATATGAATAATTTGTGTACATATTTGTTAATCCTGCTACATGAGTAATTTTGTGAAAGAATGGAAAGCTCTTTTTAATCACTGTATCCCCACCATCTAACATGGTAATTATTTAGTAGGCACCTGATAAATCTGAACTTAAATCAAACACAGAAACAAAATCTTGCCCTGAAAGTAGTGACAGCCTGAATAAAACAACACATTTACTTTATTTTTCTAGCTAGTCAAAATCACAGCAAAAAAATAAAAATAAGGTTTATGGTGTGAGAAAGCGTGGGAAATACAGAATATGAATGAAAGGAAGCGAAGGAGTTAAACATTTAGTGTAGGCTAGGATACCAGGAGGCAACCCAGGCATTTTCAGTTGTAAGCTTAATGGAGTTAATTTGGGATGAGGGAGAGAGCAACAAAAGGAGGACAAAAAGGAGGAAACAGCACTATGACCTATATGACTATAGTCAGAAATAAGCCTGAAAATTTAAATTAAGAAGACGCATTTAAAGGAAAACAATAGGACTGATGAATGAGGGACTCAGAAAGCTACTTACAAAGAATTTATCATTGTGTTTCAGTTTTACTATTTGTTAGCTATCTTGGTGGAAAGTGTTTCTTGGAGGGAAAGACTGAAACTATTATCTAAAATAATAACAGATATATTCATGGGTTCTAATACACAATGATCATCTGAAAATGAAAATTAGCTCAATTGCGAGTTGTAAAATGGTATAATTTAGTTTGTCTTTTTTTGTTGTTTTGAGACAAGGTCTGGATATGTTTCAAGCTAGCCTCAAACTTGCTCTATAGCCTAGGCGGTCCTTGAACTCTCAATACTCCTGCCTCAGATTCCCCAGTGCCAGGATTACAGGTGTGTGCTACCACGCCAAGCAAAGATGGTATAATTTGGGGTATATCACAAACCATAAATCCTATAGTGCTTTAAGATTGGTAAAGCAAGACAAAATAATGTACCCCAGATTTTCTAAGCATTTTCCCAAAGCAAAAACCACAAAGGGAAACAGTGATTTGATTGCACAACGATTTTGTACGGCACAAATATCATAAGCAAAGTTAAAAGACAAAAGACAAAATGAAGAAAATTATTTGCAATGTGCAAAGACATATAAAGTATTCACTTAAAAGAAAACTAACACTCTTATTTAAACATGATCAAAGAACAGAAGCAAGTAAAACAGTAACAGGTGGGAAAAAATATTGTCTTTACAGTAATCAAAGATACCAACATATCGATAAAGCCCCCCCCCCTTTGGGTACCTGGTATCAAACTCAGGAGCTTTCGAGGCAGGGGACTCCCCCCCACCCCTTTGGTACTGGGGATTGAATCCAGGGCCTTGGCACTGAGCCACACTCCCTCTTTTCATTTTGAAATAGCATCTTGTTAAGTTGCCCAGGCTGAGCTGGAACTTGTGATCCTCCTACCTCAGCCCCTAGAGTGTTGGGATTACAAGCATGTCCCACCACAGCCAGCTAAAAAGATGCCTTTTTAAAAGTAAAGATGAAAAAGACCAACATCAATTGTCAAGATGGGGAATGGGAGGGGTGGTTGGTACAGTTTTCTGAATGTCTATCAAACCTTTAAAAATGTACCAACTCTTGACCAGCAACTCTATTTCTAGAGATTTGCCCTGAGGAAACAGATAACTATGCAAGGGTATGGGGTGAAAAGCATTATTTGCAACTCAGTTTACTATTGTAAAAAAAATTTTTTTTAATAGGACTGTAATTTAAAATACCCCAGGGCTGGGGATTTAGCTCAGTGGTGCTGCACCTGCCTTGCAAGTGCAAGGTCCTGAGTTCGATCCTCAGTACTGAGAAAAAAAGAAAGAAAGAAAAATATCCCCAAACAGAGGATTGGTCAAATAAATGATGACCAAAATACCACGTTCTGGGGCCGGGGATTTGGCACAGTGGTTTCGCCGCCTGCTGCGCAAGCACAAGGACCCGAGTTCAATCCCCGGTACCGAAAAAAAAAAAAAAAATACCATGTTCTTCTTAGAAGTGGTGACACACACACACGCACGCACACACACACACACTCTCTCCCCTATATGTACTTATTTTTTATTTTTAATTTTTTGGTATCGGAGATCGAACTCGGGTCCTTGCGCTTGCGCAGCAGGCGGTGAAATCACTGAGCTAAATCCCCAGCCCAATATACTTATTTTTAAAAAGTTGTATTTGGTGACCTTTAAAAAAAAAGCTGTAGGTAATATGCATAAGAGAACCCAACTTTTATAAGAAATAAGAAAGCAGACAGGAATGTGTGTACTTTGAAAGAAATTCAAAGGAATATATACCAAAATATCTAGAAATTGCCTCTGTATATAGTACAATTACAGATGACTTTCAAATTTTTGCTTATCTATAATTAACATATATAACCTGTATAATGAAAACAAGGAAAAAAGTAAAAAATACTTGTCACAATGTACACATTTAAAATGTCATTGGGAATTTTAAAATGATGCTTTGAGTTGTACACATAATTTGTTTACCTTTATTATATATAAATCGTACTTTATTAGAAAAAAGTGGTATCTTGAGTAAAGCCTTTTAGACAAATTACCATAGTCTATTCCTAAATTGATGGACTAAAGCCCCAGCTAAATCAAAGAGCTATACAATCTAGTGTATCTAAACTGCCAACATAACCATTAACAGAGATCAACAACAAAAAAGCCGAGGGAGGAGAAAAGAATCTCATGTAACTATGTTCAAACCTCATAAAAAAATAGTAAAAATAATACATAGTTACATAAACATAGTTAAAATAATAGATTTGAATAGCCTTTAGATATTGCAAGGTAATTTATTTATACACACATATATGTACATACATATGTATATATACACAGTATAGTTCTCACTCAAGTTGGTTGTATGTATGTATCTAGTAGCACTAGGAATTGAACCCAGGGGTTCACACATGCTAGGCAAGTGCTATACCACTGGGCTACATACATCCCCAGCATGAACCCCCCCACACCCTTTTTTGAGAAAGGGTCTTGCTGAGTTGCCCAGGCTAACCTTGAACTTGCAATATTCCTGGCTCAGCCTCCTGAATAGCTGGGATTAAACAAGCACACCACCATGACCAGCCTCAATTTTTTTTTTTTTTTTTAGAAATAAAAGGAAAAATGATTGAAGTGGGCACTTTGTAGATGAGGAAAACTATCCTAATTTTTTGTTTTCAAAGGATTAGGTTGGTATTATAGAGGCACTAAAATGATCCATTTTTCCAAATCTTTGGAAGTTCCACAGAATAACTAGAGTTTGAGTAATTTTGATTTTAGCTTTTAAGTGACTTGTGGTAACTGAATACATGGTTTTAAAAGCAATCATTTAATTTAATTTTAGCATTAAAGAAAAATATATAACAGTATGACATAATACCGTTTCTCATCCCAAGTGGGATAAACTATCAACACTTAATCTAATTTGATCATTGTAAAAGTAATTTTGGATTCCAAGAGGTTATCTCATTGCTACTCTTTTTGGTTCTACACCTGCAGACAGTGCTTTGCTTCCCGAAGTACTCTCCCAAAGTACCACTTTTCCCCTCCTACTTGATTGCATAGTCCCTTCTTCTCCAGAGCTGTAAGCTGAATGCAGCATCTGGGGAGAAAGCAATACTGCCTACAGCTGTGTCCCATGATGGCTCCGTGCTGCTAACATTACAGCTTTGGGAAGATTTGGTCACAGTGCCCTAACTGCTGTGAACACTGGTGTTATTCATACAAATGTGCAGGAAGAGGGACTTTCAGTAGGATTTCTTTACCTGTTTCCCCACCACAAAACAGTGAAGTAAACAGAATGGGTCATGAGCAGTTTGGCCTGTAATGCAAACTCACAGCCTGACAAGTCAATAAAGAGCCAGCCCTGCCTGCACAGCCCCAGAGCCTCTAAGGTTAGCAGCAAACGCAGTTTGGATATGTTCTGCACAGGGGTTTTAATGCTTCTCATTACTCAGCTATTGTGTGCAAACACTACGAAACCAGTAATCTAAATTATCAAGTCCAAATAACTGGCTACTAAACTGCATGTAAAGTTCAAAAGTTCCCCACAATGGCTTACTTATTTACCTGTAAGAGTGAATGGCCATTTTTAAGTGGTCACAAAATGATACCATAGGTAAAAACTACTGCAATCATTTCCATGAATTTTACACAATCTTTTGGAAAGGCAAATTCTTCAATGGAGAAAAATTGCTCTGATGAAAAAATATGTTCCTTACACAATTCATTTTTCTTTTTCAGATCTAAATTTCTAATCAATGTCAGAAACACCACACACCTTTAAAAACTGATTCCTTTATTTTAAACTAACCCCTCCTCACAAGACATTAAAAAAGTAACATTAATATATATATTAATATATATTAATATATATATATTTGGGTCAGTAATATTTGGGCCAGTCTTCATATTTTTACTTTGTCAGTGTTGCTGAAAGTCCCTGAAATAGCTGGGTATGGGGGCCACATGCTTGTAATCCCAGCTATTCAGGAAGCTGAAGCAGGAGGATGGCAAGTTTGAGGCTAGCCTGAGCAATTTAAAAAGACTCTGCCTAAAATAAGTTTCTGGGTTAATCTCAGTAACACCACCACAACCACCACCAGAAAAAAAAAAGCCCTTCAAGACTGGGCCATAAAACACCCTGCAGTTTCTACCTTGCTCTCTCTTGGAGCACTCACTGGGACAATGCACTGCCAGGTCCAGAGCCAGCTGACTCCACTTACGCAGGAGCCCCAGGGCCTCTCCTCACAACCCCAGGTGTGAGCTTGGTGCAGATTCATCAGCCTCGGCCTCCCGGAGGCCTTAGGATGATGGCAGTCCTGGTCTTCGGCTTGATGAGAACCAAGCCTCAAACTCTTGAAGAAACTATGAATAAATTACCAAGTTTGGGATCATTTGTTGGGTGGAAATAAAAAACTCATACATCAAATATTCAATTTCTCTCCCATAGGTATATGAATAAATATTCAGAATTTGGGAGAAATTATATTTTAGAGAATCAGCACTTAAGGTGCCAACTGTATCACAGTCATTTCCATATTTTACATTGATCAAATACCCAAAGACAATTATGAGAATCAGTTTTATGTTGATTCTTCAAATCAATCATTATACCTTATTCTTCTTGATCCTCACAGCACAAATTTTAACATTCATATGATTATAAAACAACTATAAATGGATTTAATTCCTCAAGCTCATGGCTTGCCTCTTGAATATTTACATCATCTCATAAAACGGGTATTATATCTTGTCATAGCCCAAGTACATATCAAGTAGCAAACATTTTATCTTTTAATGCAGCCATGACCTAATTGCATGAAGTAATTAGAGAAAACATAGCCATTATAGAATCCACAAAAATGAAACAAATTGCATGAAGAAATTAGAGAAAAACATAGCCATTACAGAATCTACATTTCCAAGGGAGAGCCCCAAATGATTATAGTTCTATTGTCAAATGTTCAAAATCTGTAAAATACCTTAAGAAGGGTATTTTTACTTAGATACTTAGATAAGCAATGAATAATGCACATTTCCTCATATTCGCAAGAAGATATACTAGAATGATAATAATAATAACAGAAACCAAAATGTTAACCTACAGGGTAAGGAATAGAAAGGGCAAAAGGAAAGGGCTGGAAGCAAGACCTCTCTGAATACACCTGGTCATACAGCTTTAACTTCAGTCAGGTAAATGATCTACATATTCAGAAAATTAAATTTAAAAATTTCCCTTTGAAGTGAAAATAAACAGAAATGAATGAACCTTGATGTATATCATGTTGGAAAAAAATCATTTCAGGTGACTTTAGAAGGACACCATTTTGTTCACACATCATAGCAGAATTTAAGAGCAAACACTGAAAAAAAATCTTTAACCTCATCTAACGGTCTTTTATTAGCAGTAGCTACTAAAATAGTAATACTAAAGTATTACTACTTTCAGACTACTTTATACAGTCCCCGTAAAATAAAGCAAATAACTAATTATGATGCCATTATTACTCAAGATTTCTAATATAAAAAATACAGAAATAAATTCAAAGAAGTAACAGTAATGTTAGGCCTGAATTGGATATAAACTTATAAGTATAAACTTGTAAACTGGTTTCACATATTCCTATTTGCTAGTTCTGTCCTTTGTAAAGGTCTAGAAGTAATGAATGATATCCCAGCAGCAATGGGCACCTCTAGTGGTAGATTATGATTCCTAAAAAACATTCCCCACTAAAAGGAATCAATGTTTCTTGCAGGAATAGCTAAATCCAAGACTGTGCAAATACACAAGTATATAGAGAAAATGTTCTAAAAGATAAACTTAGAATCTTCTGTAGTAGAAGTAAAAAAGTTATCAAATACAATGGGGTTGTGGCAAAATCTGCAGGTAACATGGAGTTACGGTTGGTCAAGATGGGACAATTTGAACATGAAAAAGAATAATGCAGAAAGGAAGAGAATGAGAGGGAGACTAGAGAAGAGGAGAAGGAAGAGAGACCAACTCCTTACTAATAGCTTAATAATATCACTCGATACAGTTATCTATGGTATCAACCCCATCAATTCCTCTCTCTCAAGAATGGCAAGAAAAATGAAAGAATTAAGCATTATCTTGTCTCTCCTGAATGATGTATATTTTAGGGCAAGCAAAATGGGGAGATAAACAGGAAACTCTGAATATAGACCAGATAAAAGCAAGCAAATGTTCATATATTTTATGTGTAATAGCATTATGATTATATAAGAAAACAGCCATGTTTTAGAGGTGAAAGGCTATTCAGCCTAGATTTGCTTGGAAATGCTAGATGACAAGAAAAGAACAAAATAGATCAAGCAGGTATAACAAAATTTTGGTAACTATTAAATCTATCAAGGTGATGAATATATGAAAGGAAACTGTTTTGTTTTACATTTGAAAATAATTTTTTAAATGTATAAAGTTTTAAAGAACTGTCAATATGCATTCTGTCCAAAATGATTTAGGATTATAAAATATATTAAAGTTAAGGTACATATTTACCACTATTATCAATAGAATACTATGGAAATTTCATTTCCCTTTTCCAAATTTTACTCACCCTGCAGGGCTCTACTAAAATTCTACTTTAAGGCTTGCCAGAATGTAAGCTTTATGTACAGCAAACATGTATAAATGAATGAATGAATGAATAAATAAATAAATAAATAAATAAATAAAGCAAGAAAGCAAGCAAGTAGGCAGGCAGGCAAGCTTTCTAACCCTACTTGGAAGTAATCACCTTGAACTTCTATATAATTTAGAGGCACCTCTTTTACTCTTCAACATGTACAGCCTTCCACTATGATGTTTAAAAATTATGTTTCTGAAAATGGACATGTGTTTCAAATTTTCCATTTTCATATCTATCTCTTTGGATACATTTTATGCTATGTATATAATTAAAATTAATATTTTAAATTGCAGATCTTTTTAAAAATGTGGACCATGAGGTTGCTGTCTAGGGCACTTTCAAGGGTCTTTTCAAAAACCAAATTCTCTGGAGTCATAACTTCTAAAACACATTGTGGTTTCAGAATTGCTTTTGCTTTTCTACAACCAATAAATGGGTGTTAGTAAGAAAAAGTAAAGCCAAATGAAACTGAACATTCAATGTGGATGTAAAGTTATTTTCAATAGTGCCAGAGTCTACAGTCTGTGGAAGAGGATACTTTTATATAAAAACATGTTAAAGTTGCAAGTTAACCATAAGATATACCTTTCTATTTTTTAAAGAATCAAATAATATACCAAGTTATTTGAAAACATTAAAAGCAATAAGATAATATTCAGTGAACTTGAAAAACGAAAAAGACTGTGAATACGATTTGTATCTCACTAGAGTGCTATAAAAAATTCAGTCATTACTGAAGTCATGCTTGGAAAATCCAACATTAACACTTCAAAATATATTAAAAATTTAAAACAGCTGCTGTTGGGCTTGGGATTTAGCTCAGTAGTTCTACTGCCTGCCTCGCAAGCGCAAGGTCTCAAGTTCAATCCCCGGTACCAAAAAAACCCAACCAAACAAACAAAAAAACCCAAAACCAGCTGCTGTTTTCACCAAAGATTCTACATGAATTCTTACCTTCCTTTGTAAATACCATGGAACAAAATATATTACACATACAATACAAAATATATACATATTTAAGATAAACACATATATATTCATCTGTGTGGCTAAAATAAGTAGAAAATGTATATAGGTGTTATATTCCTGTGACCCTTTCAGTGTCAGTGTCAGTAGACTGTTTAATATTATACATTGGATAAGAAAAAGTGATCTTCCAAAATGAAAGTGAAGAGGATTTCAATAATTGGTTTGGAAAAAGACATGTGCAATGGTTAAACTGTAACATATGAGACAAAAGTATATAATTTCATACCACAAAGAAAGAAATTTGTTACAAGAAACATTAATAAAATATTTAATGAAAAATAATTTTGTTTCTTTGGGATGGAAGGAACTTTTATGAACAGGAATATTCATTAAAAAAGTGAGCTGGGCATGGTAGTGTACCCCTGTAATCCCAGCACACAGGAGTCTGAGGCAGGGGGGTCACCACGAGTTCCAGGCCAGCCTTGGGAACATAATAAGTTCAAAGTCAGCTTGAAATATATATAGTGAGATCTTGTGTCAAAAAAAAGTATCCATAAAACTTTGAAGATACATATACCTGTATAAAAAATTTTCTGAGTCAAGACAAGACTTTAAATTATTCCACTGACTTAAGATTCATACTAAAAGTCATTCTAAAAGAGACAGGATAAGAAGAGAAGCGAATAGATGACCATAGCTCTTAAATCACATAAGGACCAAAATAAAGGATTTATTCAACAAGTCAACTGCAAATCAAAGAATTTAGTTGTGAGTTTTAGAGAGCTGCTTGAGATTTTGGTCCTCTCATCTCCTTTTTTCCTAGCTTCCTCTGATTTCCAGGATGAACTGGAAGGGCAAGATGGGTTTGCAGCTTAGTCACAGGGACAGTGAAGACAGAGCGGAAGCCAGTTGCACTTTTCCCTTTGTGAGGATCTGTGTGGAAGTGCTCAGCACTTTCTGACTGTACCAGTGCCAGGGTCCCGCAGTGTCACACAATCCTGAACCCATTGGTAATCTCTGCATTGTTTCAAGTTAGATGTTTACTACAGGGTCCACCAATAAGCTGAATAGCCAGATGCTGGGCAATCTAAAAAAGTTATCTTTCTTCTTATAGCTTCTTTCTAGTTATATAACAACAATACTTTAAAGCACATGTACTAATGGACAGCTGTATGCATGCATAAAGTAAAAAAGTTCGTAGTAGAAAGGCCAAAAAAAAAGCAGCAGAGGCAATTCAAGATTTACCTGGTCTACTCTGAAAATGGCCTGAATTTATAAGCTGAAAGTGAAATTCCTTGTATTTCTTATTAGCCAAATGACAAAACAATGAAAGCAAACAAACAAAAAAAGTAGTAAGACATTCTCCCATACATGCCTGGCATGGTTTGATTAGAAAAACAACCCCCAAAAAACCCAGAACGTGGCCATTTACCATTACAACTGTGACTTAATCATTTTGTTCATCTTAGCTCAAAGCAAACGAGTCTAATAGCATTCATTACTCTCAGTATATATACAGATTAATCAGTATTTCCTAACTAGCTCACAACGCACATTACAGCTATGTTCAGAAACAGGTTAAAGTTCAAAATTAGTCAGAAGTACTCAACAGTTTTCTAAAATCACAAAGAAAGTAATTATTTGTAATATTAAATTTTACATGAGCAATGCACTCAATGAAAAATTCATCTGAGATGGAGACATTGTCAAGCACTGATAGATTTCAATAAGCATCCAGGAATAGCCTGAGTAAGAATGTGAAGTACAATATTTTAAAACCAAAGGCTTCCCGCAAAGGAAGGTTTCTATAAAATGCGCACAAAGGTCTATGAGGAGAATGGATCTAGCTTTTCATATAAAATTATTAGTTAGTTGCCCAAAGTCTTGCTGAATTTTATCTTTTTTTTTTGATACCAGGGATCAAACTTGGGTCCTTGCGCTTGCACGGCAGGCAGCGGAACCACTGAGCTAAATCCCTGGCCCCTTGCTGAATTTTACAACCATCAGATTTCATGAATTCTTCTTATATGTAGGGTCATTTCATTTATTAATGGAGGGAATTTTAATTGCTACAATCTTTGGATGATATTTGGCACAATCTTTAAAATTTTAAATGTCCACATTCTTTGATTTAGCAACATTTGAACAAAGATATCTTTATCTGGTATTGCAAAATCTGGAACAACTCAAATGATCAAAAACAAGGGAATGACAGGACATCTAAATTATCATACAACAGTAAAATTTAATACCATGTCATAGGCAGAGGAAAATACCCATGGTTTATTATTATGGGGATAGGGTAGGGAACAAAACACAAGCTGCAGAATAGTATATGTAAGATATTCCTAAAAAAATTTTTTTTTTTTGGTACCGGGGATCAAACTTGGGTCCTTGCGCTTGCGAGGCAGGCGACGGAACCACTGGGCTAAATCCCCAGCCCATATTCCTAAAATTAAAAAATATATATACAAAGAATAGTTAGCAGTGGTTATCTGAGAAAGGATGGGGCTTGGGGAAAACATTTCCTTTCTAAGTTACACATTTCTAAACAATTATCATTATTTTTTAAAGATAAAACATTGTACATTATTTTTTTAAACAGAACAAAAAGACATACAAATCCAAATACTTCCATATTTAGTAGCACTTGTTAAAAATGTTTTCTTAAAAGTTCCTTTCCTTATTATACCTGAATTTATCTAAAATACACAAAAGAATACAGGTAACACCTTAATGAGAAGCATTTATCTTTAAAGTAAATGTTCACAGCATTAAAAAGAGGAAAATATATAGCTAACATTTATTGAAGGTCTGTTACGTCCTAACCAGGAGTTTAACTGTTTTGTTTCCTAGATACTCTTACATAATTCTCATATATGAAAATCCTAGCTGTAGGTGGTATGGTGGTACACAGTTGCAGTTACTTCAGGAGCCTGAGGCAGGAAGATCACAAGTTTCAAGCTAGTCTGGGCAATATACCAAGACCTTGTCTCTTATTTAAAAACAAAACAAACAAGAAAACCTAGCTCCATACATCCTGCCCCCCATGCTAACAGTATCTTTGTCTGTGGTGAGTTATGGAAGCCTGTGAATAAGGCTATGGGGCATCTTTTCCTTCTTGGTACTACTGACCACTTGTGTCTAAAAAAAGAAAAGTTATCCCAGTTTGAAGATGTGAAATCAAAATTATAAGATGTTGAGATTTCAAGTGAAGATCAAAGGACAGGAGGGCCGGGGATTTAGCTCAGTGGTGCTGCCACCTGCCTCGAAAGAGCAAGGTCCTGAGTTCAACCCCTGGTACCAAAAAAAAAAGGACCGGGTCCTTCTCTTTCCACTGTTTAGTTCAGTCTGGGAAACTAGGGAGGCATTCATATCTTATTTTTCAGGCTGTCTAGTCTGGTATGACAACAGAAATAAAATCTCCCAATTATGCTAGATAGTCTTTGGCTTCTTTCAAGTTACCCTAAGGCCTGTAATGGCTTGAAAGTGGAGGCTCTGGTCTCATCATCAACATATAAGACATATAAGAAAAACCAGCTTGGGGAACATAATAGTGTTTTGGAAATTTGGAAATGATATGTTTGAAGCTACTGGTCCACCCAAGCAAAACTTTCCAGAAGGTAAGTGGGCAGACTCGTATGAATCATGGGGGAACAATTTCAGCTGGAAATAAAGATTTGGGAATCATCATGCATAATTGAGACCTAAAGGATGAATAAGTACATTTAGGAAGAAAAAACACAGTGCCTAGGAGTAAGGAAAAAAAAACACGCAAAGAAAAATAAAAAGGCATAGTAGGAAAAATGTCTCAGATGAGTGTAGAATCAGTAATAAAAAAGTTTCAAAAAGGGCTCAAGGGAAACAGGGTCCAAAACAGCAGAAAGGATTAATATAAGGGCTACAGCATGTTCTCTGGATTTGGGAATTGGAAAACATTTAATGATTTTAGTGAAAAAATGCAAAAAAGTTTCTGGGGGAAAATACCAAAATACAGTCAGTTTAGGAGTGAACAGCTGGAAGGTACATCTAATGAGTAAGTTTTGAGAAGCCAGAATGGGAAGAAGAAGTTATACAGCCTCTTTCTCATGTAGAGGGAAGGCCTAGTGAATAAAAGTGAGAAAGTTTAGCATTGGAGAGTATAAGGCTGAAGGAAAAATGTGCAAAAGGGGAAGAGAGGAGCTAACAGAGGCAGGAAAAATGTGCAGAAGGGGAAGAGAAGAGCCAACAGAGGCAAGCAGGGAGTGAAGGAGTGTACCTTAAGGCCTTAGGAAGAGGGGCCACAATGCCACAGTCTCTTGGAGCCTGCAGGATGAGCTGGGCAGACACCAGTAATCTTGGAGCCCAAATCGCAAATCCAACCAGTCAGGAGGTAATGTAGCTAGTCAATTCCACATGCTCAGACTACAACCAAAATCCTAAGAAAATGGTCTCCAAAATTCTAAATCACACAAGTCCCACAGTGAAATGCTACAAAGGTGGATGTGTGAAAAGAGAAAAACAATTGCTACTCCATGCATCTAAACCCTTTATGTAAGTATATGAATCTACTACAGGCCTAAAAAGTGACAGGAAATAAGAGACTGGGAAGATTTAAAATTTTTTATGTTGTTGTAATACTAAGAGTGTTTAAGTGTTTTCATCAGTAGGTACATATTCTTTTTAAATGCTACAAATTTGAGTAGTTTGATCTTTAGGGGAAATTATAATCAGATAGTATCCAAAAGGTTATCATGATACAGCTAAATTATCTCTGCCTGTCACAGGTTAAAGAACATTTAAATTCTGGAAGTTCACATCAGCTTTTTCTAGATAACAAATCTTAAGTATCCTCCGATATTCATTCAATTAGTGATCTTGGGCCTTGATAACACCACAGAGAGAAACTTTCCAACTATCATTCAAATCATATCTAAAAAGGTGGTCATAAATATTTTAAAACCCAAGTGAACTAATAAGACCTAGACCCATTAAGGATAAGATCTTTTACAACAAATTAAATAAAACAATTTATTGAAGTCTGGACTCAAGATAAGCTAGATTTATTAGCTGACCTTTTATTCATTTAAAGAACAAAATTAGCTCTAATTGCATTAGAATGGAATCCAGTAAATTTTCCTAAGTCTCCTAATGTGGCATCCATGTAAGAACTGCTGTAATTGTTTACAAGTAAGATGGAAATGCTTTGATTATAATCTTTCCACTTGTTTTACTGTGAGGTAAAAGCATTTCCCAAAACCTTAAGCTAGTTTTTCTGACAGTATATTAATTTTTCTCTTACACATATTGCATCTTTGGTGTTAATGAACAAACTACAACATGGCAGGGGAAAAATTAAATTTGGACTTGATTATAATTCTAGGTCAGTAAAAATAAGAGTAATATAAGCAAGTTAAGAACTACTCTCAAAAAACTGGAAAATGGCTGAAGATCTGAATATGAAAAATTTTCATTATTTGTCTCCTCTTGAAGGTGGCTCAGAACTATCCTGAGACATATGGATACGGGAACATTGAATTTATATGTATAATAATACAGCAAAACTAAAAAGTCCAACAAAGATGATGCTCTGAAATGTTTCTCAACTTTTATCTCCAAAGGCTCATGTTTTAAACCAACAAAATTCTTTGCTCTGCTCCTTGGGTTTCATTTATAAAAATACAAAATCTGACAGCCTTTCTCTAACTAAAATAAAATAAATCTATTATTTCTGTGCCCTCTCCCCCTGTATTCTGACTAGAGTCCTCCTTCCCCTGAGGCCCACCAAGTCTCTGTCTGACAGGACTTCTGCCAGAGGAGCTGTCAGGCTGAAGTTCCTGATGACGAGGCTTCACCAAGGACTGGAGAGACCTGGGCCACCTCTTCCATCACAAAGAGGCAGGATACAGAAAAGGAAAGTGAGCAGAGTCCTAACAACACTTTAGGAACCCTGCACAATGCCTACTTAAAGTCAAACCCCCAGCTCCATCCCCATTTCCCTTCTCTAAGCTAGCTTGACTTGGGTTTCTTTACGTATAGCAAGATTTTTTGGGTTTTTTTGTTGTTTTTTTGGTACCAGGTATCGAACCCGGGTCCTTGAGCTTGCACAGCAGGTGGCGAAACCACTGAGCTAAATCCCCAGCCCCAACATATAGCAAGATTTTGGACTAACCGATACCCAAAAGAAAACAAGAGCACTGCAACCAGAGGGAACTCAGCCTCTTAAAGAGGATCTTCACTGAGCTGTGCTCTTATACTTGCCCTTGGGTTATGAGTTGGTTTGAAAAAGTCAATAAAAAAATGCCCCAGTGTCAAGTGTAAAATTAGCTACAGAGGACACTGTCTTGAGATCTGGTTCCACATGGAAATTAAGTTTTAAATTTAGAGACTTGAAAAACTTTACCTCTCCCAAGATATAGGGAGGCACTTTCTTAAAAACTGTTACATGGGCCCAGGGGTATAGCTCAATGATAGAGCATGTGCTTAGCATGCGCAAAGCCCTTGTTTAATCTCTAGCACGTGCCTGCGCACACACATGAAAAGCAAAAACCCTAGTGCTAGGAAGCTATAATCATATTTGACATAGAATCATTTGTCTCTTTTTCCTCTCCTTGATCTTAGTTTCCTATTTCTACTTCCTGCTTTGCTACGCATTCTCATTTAGTTATCTTAAATTCATTTAGACTGGAAAAAACATTTCAAATATAGAAAGGAAAGCAGAAAGTGGGAGAAAAACTATTTGCTATTATTCCTTTAAAGAATTTATTACTGAAATACCATTACACATTTTTTTTCACTTCATTAAATGCTTTTTGGCTAAATCTAGCTACATTTTAAAATATATTTTCTATTTTCTTTGAAAATATTTTAAATGACTAGTTTTGCAAGTGCTCATGATTATTTTCTTTTCTGTCAAAAAGTTTAGATCTCACAAAGACAAAAATATCCATATATATTTTGTTTTAAAAGATTAAACCTTTTAGGGGGTCAGGGATATAGCTGCATCTGCCTGGCAGGCATAAGGTCCTGAGTTCAATCCCTGGTACCGAAAAAAAATTCTGAAGATTAAACCTTTTATATTTTTCAAGGTTAATACAAAAAGTGTTACAGATGTGTAAATACCGAATAGTTTCTCTGGTGTGAGAAACTGAAAGTGTAAATAAGGACTAAATGTATAATAGGTCATGTGAAATAGGAAGAAAAGGGGCAAAGGGGAAGGAAGTGGGAGGGCTAAGGGAAAGGATAGAAGGAAATGGGATTAATATGAGAAAATGGAAAAATAGGAACAAAATCTTTGTAAATAGGGAGGGCTGGAGGGGTTGAAGGGAGGGCTGGGCAAAGGTGAAAAACAAGAACCAAGAGAGACTATGTAAAGGTGCAAATTTTCAATGATGAATGTCATTATATTGTATACCTAAAATGTACCAATGATTAGAATGAATAATCGATAATGTAAAATAGGAAGAAAAGGTCCAAAGGGGTAGGGGTAGTGGGAGGCACAGGGGAAAGGAAAGAAGGGAAAGGAAAAAATGATGAGAAATGGAAAAAATGGAAATAAAGTCTTTGTAAATAGGGAAGGGTGGAGGGCGTGAAGGGAGGGCTAGGAATGGGGAAAAAACAAGAACCAAGATGCATTATATAAAGGTACAATTCCCAATGAGAAATGTAATTGTGTTGTATACCTACAATGTACCAATAAAAGAATTTAATACAAAAAAAAAACAACAAAAAGTGTTAGCTCCTATTTTCACAATGTATAGAAATAATTTAGAAATTCCAATTATTACATATCCCCCACCAGATATAAGCTAAACTTTGTGAACTACAGCGAAAAAAAAAAAAAAAAAAAGAATGACACAAAAGGGGTATACAAAATTTTAGCACCTCTGTTGTATTTGTTTGGTTGTGGGTTTTTCTTTTCTTTTCTTTTTTTTTTTGGAGACAGGGTCTCACTATATTGTTCAGGTTGGCCTTGAACTCACTATGTAGTCCAGGCTGGCCTCAAACTTGTGGCAAACCTCCTGCCTCAGTCTCCCGAGTGCTGGGATTACAGATGTGCGACATCATGCTCAGCAGCACCTCTGCTATGAAAGAACTGGAGAATAAGAAAATTTCCTGGGTTTAAGAAAGCAATCTAGTTGCCACTGGAAATCAAAACATTAGCAAAAAGAAAACTATAACCACCACCAATAAGGTCATCTTTGAAAAAAATCACAACATAATTTGAGTGGTTCGAAAGCAGAGTTAAATTTGAACTCTCAGTCAAAGGAAATTTAGTTATCATTGATAGCAATATTGCCCTCTGAAAGGCATATATGGTTTCTGTATCATCTGATCAAATGACATCTGATCAATCACTGTTAGATATTGATTAGAAAATACAATCAAGCATTTTGGGTTGTCAGGAGGGGTTTAGTTCGCCCTCCCTTCTCCGGTGAGCTCATGGAATTCAGCCAGGAATGTCCTGAGAGCAGAGGAGGGCAGTTTAGTTTCCCTACCACAGTGTTCTGGCCACCAACAGCGAGTCAGCAGGCAGCAGTGCTTCTCTGCCCCAGGGACAGAAAAAGCAGCAACCCCTGTCTAGGACCTGTGTGAGAAAGGTGTGCAAGGAGACCTCTTAAAAATGTGAGCAGAAGAAAGCTTCTTTCCATACCCATCATTCAACACTAAAGCTTTATACAAATTTACATTGTTTTTCTAATACTTTACCAATATGTAAAATCAAATCTTTTTTTTTTGGGTACCAGGGATCGAACTTGGGTCCTTGTGCTTGTGAGGCAGGCAGCGCAACCACTGAGCTAAATCCCTGGCAAAATCAAATATTTTTACATAACACTCCTTTAATAGAACTTTGAGCTTTATAAATATAGTCACACATTTAAAAGTTAGAAAAGCCGCAGGTCCTATTCTGTCAATCTTTCTTGACCAATCGCTCAACAGTCCCTGTCCCTAAGAAATTCCATCACATATTTTCTTCACAGAAATGAGTAAAAGAATGAATAAGTTAGCCAATAATCCCAACACTTACTCAAAATAAACTAACTCAGCAGATAATAAGGTGGGGATGTCAAAACACCTGACAACTGTGCTGCCACTTGCCCCGCCCGGCACAGCAGACATTCTATTTACTACATGGTGCCACAAGGCCCCAGTGGGACCCAGAATCCTGATCAGCAGGATTCCAGGGATCCTGGGTGAACTGAAACCCTTTTGCTTTCCTGGCATCAAGGCCAGACTTGATTGTTGAGCTAGAGTCAGATCTCCCAGCAGTGAACCTGAAAGTGCTAGGTCCCTCCCTATTCATACTTCATGGGTATAGAGACTGTAATTTCAGGGTTAGGATTTTTTTTTTCTCTTGAGACAGTGTTTTGCTATGTAGTTCAGGTTGGTCTTGAACTCACTATATAGCCCAGTCTGGCCTTGAACTCACAGCGATCCTCCTGCGTCAGCTTCTGGAGTGTCGGGATTACAGGCATGGTTAGGATTTTAATTTCATACTCAATTAGACCACAGCGAACTCTGGATATCCATTATGGGAAGACATATTAAAGGAATTTGAGGTCTTTGGAAAGTTACTTAACTCCAGTCAGGAAGAGGTACTGGCCTCACCATATGCTCCCTTCAGAACAGTTTCCAAGAATGTGAAATCAAGGAAAAAAGGTTACCTCCATCTTACTTCAAGTAAAAAATACACAACAGAGGAAACAATCTAACCTCAAAGTACTTTTCTGGATCAAGGGCAGAAGATATAACTTCTTTATTTAAGAAATTAAATATTATCTTACAGATCTTCCAACAAGAGGGTATAATTTAAACCTTGTAAAGAGTTTTTTTCCCCATAATTTCAAGACTCTATATTCTCTGCCTGTCTTTCAGCAATAAATATTCCTCCTTACCCCTAGACACTTCAACCCCCTTCATTTTTGAATCCTAGTCTGCCTATCAATTTCAGTTTAAAAGAGGATTAGTTCACCCCCAAGTGTGTACAAATTAAGTAACTAAAGGCATATTTACATGGATCTTTTACCTCTTTTCCATTATTGTAGCCATGTATCCTTATGCTACAATCATAAAAGATTATAAAAATTTAAATGCCATATAATTTTCATGGATCATTGTTATGTTCCCGAATGGCAGCAGCCTAGGGAAGCTGTTCCTTGGGATTTGGTTCATAGGTATTTGACCCCTACAGCCAAGAGAAAAGGAAGCCTGGCTACTGTTGCACGTGGTGGCAGACCTTGGCATCATCCATGTGGTACTGGTTTTAGGTGCATGTAGAATGCAAGAATTGTGGGGCCAGGAAGGTTTCCACCCATATTTCTGAAGAAGGCCTGGGAGGTCAGACAGTGTATCCCTGAGAGGGCATTGTCTGAAGCTGTGTGAAGCCGAAGGTGCAATGGAGACCCCAGAAGTTTGGAGAAGCCAGGACTATGGATCGTCTGAGGAAAATTGTGAGGCAGGAGCAGAGCTGGCCCAAGAAAGAAGCCTAGGGAACTACAACCACTGGAAATGCCATAGGGGCAGTCACTAAGCCCTTTGAAGTGCATGTCTTTTTTTTTTTGGTACCAGGGATAGAACTTGGGTCCTTGTGCTTGTGAGGCAGGCTTTGGAAGAACTGAGCTAAATCTCCGGCCCTGAAGTTCATGTCTTGCCACAGATTGTCATGGATGCTGGACATGGAACTATAGGTCTTTAATGTCTGTCCTGCTGGATTTTGGACTTGCTTTGATCCCATTCCTTTGTATTCCCCTATTTGCACCTTTTGGAGTGGGAGTGTCTATCCTGTGTCATTAAATGTTGAAAGTATTTAACTTTCTTTTCATTTGTACAGGGGCTTGCAGCTAAGAGTAAGCCTTAAATCTCAGAGGATACTTTGGACTTAAGACTTTTCAGCAATGCTGTAACTGTTAGGACTTTGGCAACTCTTGGAGATGGACTAAATTCCTTTTTCATAAAGGGATGTGCATGAGCCTTTGAGGGGTCAGGGGCAGAATGTTATGGCTTGTGACTAAACGTTCCCCAAAACCTCATGCAGTCATAGGTGGGGCTTTTTCAGAGGTGGCTGGATCTAGAGTGTGTGATTGATACATAGTGCAATGCTGGGATTAAAGGTGCTAGGATTAAGGATGGGTGATTACTACATCAGTCCACTGATTGGTTTGGCACCACCCTAACCTTGGTAACCTGGATATAATATAAGGGACAGAAAGGGGCTTGTCTTGTCCCTTGTTTGTTTTGCTACCTTCTGTCCACCATGAACTGTTTTTCTTCTGCAATGCCCCTCTGACACACCACCCTGCCTTGGAGCCAACCAATTATACACTGAAACCTCTATAAACTGTGAGCCAAATAAACCTTTCCCCCTTTAACTTTGGGTGTTGGGGATTTTGTCTCAGCAATGAGAGAGAAGTAACTAAGAAAGCCATGAAGTATTCCTCTTTTAATTTTTTCAGCTACTTAAAATTGTAAAAACCATTCTTAGTTTGTGGGCCATACAAAAGACAAGCAGTAGGCTAAATTTGACCTAAAGCCTGTAGTTTATTGACCCTTGACACTATGAAAAGTACTTTACCGAATAAGTTCTATTTTACATAAAATTCTATTATTATTTGCCTTGGACTTCTCTTTCTCTCTCTTACTTTAATTAAAAAATATAATGTATTTCAATTAATCTCTTTGTTCCATTGGAAGGATTTTCTTGCATCTGCCTTGGTCAAACGATTAATCCTTTATATAATATGGGGGTTATTTACCTAAATATCTGAAAGTTTACATGTTATATAATATTGTCCTTTCAAAGACAATTTGTCTAGAATCTCTGCTTATTATAATTTCCTCAAATTGGATATGTTTTTCCAAAGTAATAAGATCTATTTCTCACATCTTCCAATATCTTAGGTGTATGAATGATTTATTGAAAGGAAAAAATAGAATAAACAGTCAAAAGAATTAGCCAAAAATGCCGAAGGGCAGAGAGATGAATGTAATTATCAATGCCTTTTTATGAACTTTTTATCTATAAAGGGAGTAAGGAAGCCAAGCTTCAGTGTGGAAGTTGAGATTAAATCCTGGTTAGTCACTGAGAAAATAGGAATTAAATATGAATGGGTAGGAGAAAAAAACCTTTTAAAAAATGAATAGTAAGAATGTCTCCAGAGCCAGATGATACACAGAATTCCCACTGGGGTGGTATGAAGAGTTACTTGGTGGTCTCCCCTATCCCCTACCAGCTGAGAGATGAGGACACTACTCAAACGTCTCTAGGTAAGACTGAGTATACTGTGTACACTAGATACTGTACCTGAAGATACCTGATATAAAAAGAGATGAGTCCATGGTGTTTTTGCTAACATTTTTGAAGCTTGTCATCAGTACTACTATCAATGGTGTAGGTCTCTCTACTGGTGCAGTAAACTAATTATGTGGAAACTGTACAGAGAATATAGGTAAAAAATATGATGGACTATCTGGATTTTCTTCTTTACATCTTAAGAGAAGTGTACACCACTGTTAAAGGCACATCTGTGTCTCTTTCTACCACTTGTCATAATCATTCTGGGCTTTTACATGCCACTACCACTGGGCTTGACAGGGCAGTGGCGTAAGATACACACAAACTTTAAGATGAAATGATCCACTGAGAAAACAGAGCACATTTTTTTTTCTTTTTTGGTTCCAAGGATCAAACTCAGGACCTTGTGCTTGCAAGGCAGGCACAGTGCCACTAAGCTAAATCCCCAGCCCTCGAAATACATTTTTGATCCTCACCTACTTACACAAACTTACAGGTCCTACTCTCATTTTTATGACTAAAATTGAATGGAAATGCAAGCTTATTTTTAATATATTTGCTTACAATGCAAACTACTCCATTTTCAGACTTACTGGGAAAATAGTTGTAAGCTTGTACTTTTAGCTTGTGAATTCCATGTAGATGAAATACAGTACAGCGTTTAGAAAAATTGTTTTCAACATGATTTACAAAATCAATACTTCATACCTTATTAAGATCATGTTAAGAGTACTACAGACCTTAAAACTTCATCAAAAGGTGAATAAAGGATAAACTCCTTTAAAGTATATGAGTCTGTGAAAATTAAGGCAAACAAATGTGAGATTTATGGTTCTAGTTTTAAAACAAACAAAGAAAAGTGGACAACTACAACTTCATTTGTTTCACCAACCCTCTGGCAGTATCTTTGTTTTATAGGTACAGAATAAAACTATGTTCCATCAGTATCTTTGTTCTGTATCAGTGATAGATAATGTGTGCTTAGAAAGGTATAACATCACATCTATGTGGTTTGATGGTTAATCTTGGTTGTCAACTTGACTGAACTGAGAAACACCTAATAAATTAGTAAAACACATTTCTGCGTGTGTCTGTGAGGGTGTTTAAAGAGATGATTGGCATGGAGGACAGTAAACTGAGGAGAGAGAGTCACCTTGAAAGTGGACAGCTCCTCCCAAGAGGCTAGAGGCCTGGATAAAACAAAAGTGGAGGGAAGAGGAAGCCCACCAGCCTGGGCTGTTTCTCTCTTTACTTCCTGGCTCCCGTGAGGTGAGCAGCTTTCCTCTACCACACCCTACAGCCATAACATCTCTCTGCCTCACCTCAGGCCTAAAAGCAATGGAGCCACCCGGCCACAGACTGAAACTTCTGAAACCATGAGCCAAAATAAACCTTTCCTCCTTTAAGTTGTTTTCCTGTTATTTTTCACAGCAAAAGAAAGTTGACTACTATACTAGGTGAAATATGGCAGTTAGTCTATCCAATAAACAGTTTCTTATTTACTAAGACCTTAAAACACTATGCAGAAACAATGTTATGTGCTTGCCTTTATAAAAGATAAAAACAACAAGAAAACAATGGTCCTATATGTTGAAGCAAAAAGTATTTGGTGGAAGAAACCAATAAAAACTTGAAAAGCTCTCAAAACAAAGCTTTACCTTACATGTTCATACTGGAAAGAACTGTAAATCTATTAGGAGAGGATAGAAAAGGTTAAGTTTCACTTGTTTCACGCTGATTTAAAACATTTGTACTTACATCTTGTCTTGGCCAGCACCAACTCGCAGAGTCAATCTGGGGATAACTGGACTTGGGGCTGGAACAACTGGTTCCACTTTTATCTGTGGAAGTTAGTACATTACAAGTCAATATTATTTTTTCCCCTCTATAAAAGTGCCTGCTAGTGAGTCTATTTCCCAACCCCTACAAACTTAATAAACAAATTTAAGTCACAAATATGCCTAAAATGCTAGACATAAAGACAATCTGGCCTATTCTGTATTTTGTTTTGTTCTCAATAACTGAAGGCTATCTTGCAGCATGAGAAAGTCTATGAACTTTAATCATAATATGTAAATAGGGCAGTTATTTCTGTTTTATTACTTTGGGTTAATTTCTTGAGTTCTATTATACTGTTTTAAACAAAAATTGATATTTAGAGCATTTGGTGGAATATTTACATAATTGCCAGATTCAGCATAAATAGAAAACCTACAGTGATATTTTCCTTTTAAGATGAAATGCACATGTTTATGAGACTTGACAAACATTAAACTCGTTATTAAGTTTACTTTATCACATGTGAAAGCTGAAATGCCAACTGTAACTACAGCATTACACTATTCCATTTTTGGCTAGCAGTAAAAAGATCTGAAATGCTGTAAAATAAAAAAACTGTATTTTTTCTTAGAAAGGATTTATAGTGATTCCTGAAAAAGATGAAAAATTCAAATATTTGAGCTATTAGTTAGAAAGAAAACATAGAATTAAGTATCACATTAAAGGGTCTCCACAATTTTTTTGTTTGAAGGTTTTATGGTATAATAAATATTTTGAATAAGCTAAACAAAAACTCTGTGGCTCCAAATTATTATTTACATCAAAAGAAATTTTTTTTTTGTACAGGGGATCGAACTCGGGTCCTTGAGCTTGCGAGGCAGGCGGTGGAACCACTGAGCTAAATCCCCAGCCCTACATCAATTTTCAATGGGGACTTGACTGGCATTTTCAGTGGGATAATTCTTTGTTGTATGGGACTATGTCAGGCACTGACAGATGTTCAACGTCTATGGTCTTGGAATACTTTGTGCCAGCAGTTTACTGCCAGTCAATGACAACTAGCTGCCAACCACTGATTATGTATTTTAAGAATTAAATCATAATAGAAGGGTATTGATTCTAATACTACTCAGTACATTAAGTCACATTAGTGATTTGAACATGGGTCAATCTACAACTTTCTCTTACATATTTACCTGTCTCCTCCAAGAGTTTTGTTTAATCCACCATCATATCAAGATCTGCTTTGATCATTCTCTTGCACAGTGCCTGGCATGCAGGAGGTGCTCAGTAAACATCCCTGAATCAACACTATCTCAAATGTCCTCTCATCTCTCATGTCTCTTGGTTATTCCATTGTTCATCCATGACCAACCTGAAACTATCCTCCAGAGCACTAACTGATACCAGAGAAAAATTTATGTCTTCCACTATCAGTTTATTTGGATTTCCAGTTCACTCATTTTTTTTTTTTTGGTACTGGGGATCGAACTCGGGACCTTGTGCTTGGGAGGCAGGTGCCAGAACCACTGAGCTAAATCCCCGGCCCTCCAGTTCACTCAGATATGGGGTGACACCACGTCTGCTTTGTTTATTGCTATTGGCCAGAGTTTATTAAGTGCTTAAGACATATTTAAAGCATGAATATGAAGCAATGAATCTAAAACTTTAACAAGACCACTGCCTTTTTGCTCAGCAAACTCCACAGGAAAAAGTATCAAGGCCACTAGGCAAGAGAACTCCTTCAGCTTCCTACACAGACTTTTCTGCACCCCTCCATTATAACTAGAGCCCATTTCTTCTGGTTTTTAAAGAATATTATTCATTAGCTTAATTATCTACAGTATCCTCAACCTACCTGGGCAATTAATTATTTTTATCTACCCTTTGAATGTGTTCAACTCTATTTTTTAAAAAAACTACCTTCCCCTCAACCTCTGGCTAGCAGTCCCTCACATTTTTGTCTTCATTATTTCTTTATTTACTTCATTGTCTCTGTTTCTTTGCTCCTTATTCATTCCTCAACCCGCTCCAATCTAGTTTCTTCCCCCTCCAATCTAGTTTCTAGTTTCTCACATTTTTCAGTCTTCATTAATTCTTTATTCACTTCATTGTCTGTTTCTTTGCTCCTTATTCATTCCTCAACCCACTCCAATCTAATTTCTTCCCCAATCCTGACTTGTAGGCACTAATTACTTCCTGATGACCCAGTATGTTTTCCATTATAGGTCTCCTATGCTTCTTCCTTTTCTTTACAAAGTCCCCGACTTTTGCCTGATCTTATTTGGTCCTCTCATCATTCTAGCTTCTTTTGGGATCTCATCCATTTCCATGGTTTCAACTGGGGATTTTAAATATGTTATTTCTTTAAAATTTCCCTTTCTTGACTAGCACTGATTGAACATAGGACCAAAATGTAAGGCTGTCTATTGAACATTTTCAAGTAGATATCCTGTAGGTATTTCATCTCATAACATCCTTTTTTTTTTTTTGGAGTTCTATAGATTGAACTGTGGGCCTCCTGCATTCCAGCCAAGCACATTACAGCCCAAATCTTAATTTATTAACGTCCCTACAAAAACCTGTCCATTCAATACTCTCACTTTTGGATGAGGTCTCTCTCATTTGCTCAGTCCCACAATATAGTACAGTAGATTTTCCTCCAGGCCCCAGAGGGTCAAAAGTCACTAGGTGGGGTAGAGCAAGACCCATGTGTAACTATCTAGGTTTTTTTGTTGTGTTCACTTTCTCCTTTTGGGAGGGAGGGATGACACAACATTCCATATTTAAACAAATCTGAGAACCAAGGGTCCAGTCTCTTTATTTTGTAAACTGTTGAGACTTCTATATTTTTGTCACCTTTTATGTTATCTGTAGGAGAACAAACAAATATAACCAAAATTAATAAATATTTATAACCCACTCACAATCTGCCAGGCATTATACTTGGTTATTTTCCAGGTGTTTTCATTTAGATCTTTTAACAAACATGTGAGGGAGATATTATGGGTTTCATTTTACAGGTAAACTGATCATATATGGAGTAACCATTTTTCTTTTTTTCATTTTGTTTTCCTATTTCACTTGAAGGTTATGCAAACAACAAAACTGGGATTGAATATGGTCTTTTTGACTTAGAGAATCAAAAATTATATAAATTTATATAAGTTAAAAAATAAATTTATATAAATTACATAAATTTCTTATATTTGTTCAATTTAAAAATTTTAGGTTTCATAATGAAGTATTATGAATATTCCTTTTAAAATTAATTTTAAACTGATAAATAAAAACATAAAAATTGTACAAACATGGGGTTATATGTGCTATTTCAATACATGCATCCACTGGATAGTATTTACATCAAGTTAAACATATCTCTATTCAAATATTTATATTTTTTATTTTTATTTTTTGCAGTATGGGGGAATCGAACACAGGGCCTCATGCATGGTAGGAAAGCACTGTAACACTAAGCTATACCCCAGCACCATTTATCATTTCTTTATAGTGAAATCTTTCAAAATTCTTTTGTTTAGCTTTTTGAAACACACATTATCATATTCTATAGCCACCCTATTGTGCAGTAGACCAGAACTTCTTGCTCAGTAATACTTATTCCTTTAACTGATAATACTAATGTTTAAACACTTAACATTTTGTAAAGCTTTTTTATTTAAATAAAGCTGTTTCCCCTGTGTTTAAAAATTCTGCATTACTATTAATTTGCTTTGCAGTGTGTGTTTGGCCCATTTCTTTACCGCACTACAGAGTAACTGTAACTTACACTTGTATACTATTTCATCAAATATGTCCCACAGCCCATGTACATTATCCAACTTGATCTTTGCAACTCTATAAGGTAGATGTGGAAGGTATTATTATTCCCAAATAATGATGGGCTCAGGAAGATTAAGTGGTCTGTCCAGAGTTACAAAGTTAATAAATAAATGGCCTAAATCTAGGCCTCCTAACACCAAATTCATTTCCTTTTCCACCATATGGCTTCTTGATTCTCTGACATGGAACTGTTTACTTTCTTTGCAAAGGTCTCTTATGATAAATGACATATTCTTTGACATGGTTAGGGTTAGTTGTATTTTCTTCTCTATAGAAGGTTAATTTATGTGGAAATTGAGATAAATTTTGGGCATTCAACTAAACTAGTGGGGTATTTGATACTGTCTTAAATGACTTGGCAAGGCAAATGAATCAAGTCATGCCTATTTATGACCTATTACTTAAAAAGTGAAATGATATGAGATAAGCAAACAAAAATGTTGATATACTTTATTCACTAAAGATGGTATAAATGTGCCCTGCAAACAACAGGTATTCACTCAACTGGATGAATTAATGAATAATTCTGCTACCTCAGCTCAAAATTTTATCTGTAATTACAGTGATCATGTCATCCAAATAGAGATACCTCTGTGAAGAAAGAAGGAGCTATTAATTATGCCATAATACAGATGTAAACTAAGATTGCTTCAGGCAAAGTAGGACAAATGGTAACCCTACCTACAAACTACTTAAGCACTTTGATTTTATTCTTGAGGAAATTAAATTTAACTTGAAAAAATTCAAAGATTGGGCCGGGGATTTAGCTCAGTGGTATTGAGCCTGCCTTGCAAGCCCAAGGTCCTGAGTTCAATCCCTGGTACCAAAAAAAAAAAAAAGGAAAAAGAAAAGAAAAAAAAGATTAATTAGGATGCTAATACTATAGATATAGAACATATAATTTCTGAATAAAAATTTCTTCCCAGATTTTAATGTTAACTTTATCTGACTACTCGTAGAAATAGACAGAGAAACTTTCTACAAATACAGTATAAAATAATTTCTTGGCGGGGGATTTAGCTCAGTGGTTACGCTGCCTACCTCACAAGTGCAAGGACCCAAGTCCAAAAAAAATATTTCTTATGTTATTTCCCAGGAAACAACAAACTAAATGACAGTTACCTTGATTACTTAAATAATATGACATATGTCACCTTTTAATGGCATGAAGCCAAAATCTAGGGACAACCTGAGTTTGTAAGGGTTAAAATAAAAGAACAGCACTTTGGAGTAATGCTGAGAATTGGGGCGAGCAGAAGAGCATTTACAGTGGATTACTAAGCTTCCCAATTCACCAAAGAGGTAAAGTCCAGCAATATAAGACTCCTTTGTAGCTAACTAAAAATACATTGTCAGTGGATTTGTCCAGTTTTATGTATAAGCAATACTTCTTTCACCTGAACTAATACTAGTAGTCATATAAGCCCCTTATTGCCATGTGCTGCATTTTTTTTGCTAATCTTCAAGGATTTAGCTTCTTTGCCACATACCTCAGGGCACCAACTGATAAAGCTCTAACTCTCCATTTTTCCAGGACACCAACAGTGCGGCCTTGCAAAAAATGAAAATCGCTCAAGAGATTTAAAGGGGAAATTTATTTTTAAAATCCTGACTTGAAGCAAAGAGGTGGATTTTTAAAAAGCTTATCTATAAAGAATCAGTTTAAATTTAAATTCTATCTTGGAACTCTTTCATGCATTCCAGCTTTAAAGTTTATCTTTTGACAGGGACTTTCTACAAAGGTAATGGGCAGCTTTGTCAATATAATCTGTGCAAGGATTTAAAAAAAAATTTTTTTTAATGTTAAAGTCTTTTCATTAAAAAAAACACCATATATATGTATTAGCTTGGGTAGTAGCAAGTTCAGCAAGCGCTAGTTCAGACTTCCATCTATGGTGATATGTCAGAAAAATAACCCATAGATACTACTGATGAAAAGTCCATTTTAATCACCTAACATTTTGGATGCTAAGCTATGACTGGTAAACTTTTTTGCTGTCTTTCTTCGCAATTAAGGTCCTCACATTAATTCCTTTTAGAAACCATCTCACAAAACACTGATAAGCTGTTTAAAATATTAACAAGCCAGAATGTGCCTGGTTGTGGTTAATGATAACAAGTGGTGTCCAGCATGGACACTTAAATACACGGCTGTTGGCCAGTGCTTGCCATGCATTCATGTGAACCCAAGCTTTCAATTCACAGTATTTGAAGAAAAATTAAGTTACTTGTTTCCTCTTAGAAGAGACAGGAGAAACAGGAAAGGAGTATTTCTCCCTTTTACTGTGTTATTTTACTGAGAACACTTCATTTCAATAGTTATGACAGCTGATGAGAAAAGACTAGAGATGAGACTATATTCCTTTAAATAAAAGGGAAGAAAGAGGAGCAACTTTTATTAATGGGACAAACCAGTGAAGGTATTTATCATTCTCTAAACTGTTTAAATTCAATACAAGATTATTTAGGAGTAAATCTTAAAGGATTTGGGGATAGATTAAAGAAACACTAAAATTTTTAACTCTTCTAATTACTAATGTCATTAAGGCTTTGAGGACATTCCTTTTGTATTCTTTAAAACATGGCTGGTAACAGGGACACGCTAAGGTTTCTTCAAAGACTAAAATTTGAGCAAGTTGTGCTGTCACCTTAGTCCCGAATGCTCTCTTCTTACCCATCTCAGTAGCACGCTGTGCTTAGACATGCGGAACAGAAGGTGGCTGGCCTGGGAGGGCTTCCTGGGGTGGGAAAGAACCAGGCTTCACGTGGACAGACCTGGCCAAGTCACAGCTCTTCCACTCACTGCTGCCGGAAGCCACTCAACCTTTGGGTGCAGTGTTTTCAGTTGTAAAACAGGAACAGCAATACCAAGTCCCCAGAGCTGCTTGGAGGGGTTCTGGCCAGGCCTGACACTTGAATGCATTCAGTAAGTGATAATGGCTAAAATAATTTATCATCCAGGTGAGTTAATTCAACAGCCCATGTTGGCTCAAGTGAAAGAATTCATCAGTCAGTAGTATACACTTTTGGGAATCCTTTATAAAGTATATGGGCTTTCCATTATAAACACCTTTAATTATTCATGAGTAGATTATCAACATCATTAGGTATTTGTAAAAATTTTTGAATTGTCAGTCACCTACTCATCTTAGATGACACAAACTAGTCTCAATTAGTGTTTTCTACGAGAAGGCCTTTTATGCCAACATATTCTCAGAGAAGATATGAAACAGGGGCGGGGGATTTAGCTCAGTGGTTCTGCCACCTGCCTCACAAGTGCAAGGTCCCAAGTTCGATCCCTGGTACCCCCAAAAAAGAAGATATGAAACAATAAAAAGGTAAACTATATAATGATACTGGTATTGAACAAGAGGCAAAGTTGGAGGGAAGAAAGCAAAGGTCTGAGAAGTTAAGAGACTTTCATGAATAGTTCTCAAGTGGTAGGGCTGGAATTTCCACCTGTCACTGTGAATGCCAAAGCATATACCTACTGTGGGCTACTGCTGGGCCTATTTATCTACAGATGCTAATGGCATGATTTGGAGGTAAAACTCTACTGTGGCATGCAGATCATATTCAAATAAGAAATACATTCAAATATAAAAACACAAATCCTGATAAGCACAGTGGCACATGCTTATAATCTCAGCTTCTTGGGAGGCTGAGGCAGGAGGATAACAAATTTGAGGCCAGCTTGGGAACTTAGCCAGATCCTATCTTAAAATTTTAAAACAAACAAACAAACAAACAAAAAGGGGTGGGGGATGTAGCTCAGAGGTAGTAGAATGCTTGCCTAGCAAGTTTGAGCCCCTGGGTTTGCTCTTCAGCACCACAAAAACAAATTGCATTCGTCTGTTTGACACATGGGTTGTGGCTTATTTTCTATTTAAGATTATAGACACAAAGAGCCAGGGATTTAGTCAGTGGTTCCACTGCCTGCCTCACAAGCACAAGGACCCAAGTTCAATCCCCGGTACCCCCCCAAAAAAAAAAAAGATTATAGACACAGATGGGGGTATAGCTCCATGGCAGAATGCTTGCTCAGCATGTGATGGGGCCCTGATTTGATCCCTAACACCACAAAAAATATCAAACAAGACAAACAACAGATTATAGGTACAAAGGTCCAATTCCAATAACATAAATAACAAGATGTTTTCTTATTTTTTTCATAATGATCCTTCATGCAAAATGTACTTAAAATACAAAGAGTAATTTTTAATTAAAATAATCTGTACATTCATCTGAACTCAAAGATCCATGGTTTGAAATAAATGATTATAGAATATATACACTGACATGCACAGAAACAAAATTTTAAGGAAAATTTTAAACTGCTCTGAAATGTACCATTAGATTGATCACTGCTAAAGCTACTATGGTACATAGTAGCATAACTGCTCTTAACATAGTTTTCTTTAAAAGCTAGTTTGGTGCCATTTTAAGTGACAGATCAGACTCCTAACCCTGATAAATGTGTATTACTCATCACAAAGGGGAACTTAAAGGATGCATACATTATTTCACTTAGCCCTTTTTTTGTCTGTTTTTTAAGACAGGGTCTCGGGTTGGCCTCAAACTCACAATATTCCTATCTCAGCCTCCCAAGTGCTGGGACTACAAATGTGAGCCACCATGGCTGGCTTCACTTACCCCCCGCCCCCTGCCCCATGCTGGGATTACAGGCATGTGCCACCCAGCACACCTGGCTCCCATTTTTAACTTAATGTAGGAAAGCACAGTGGCTGGAAACATTAATTACAGCATCTTGCTGGCCTGGACTGAAATTCTGGCTCCTGTTCAATTACTTACTATGTATGTTATCTTGGTCAAGTGTTTTCCTCTAAGCCTCAACTGTTCATCTTAAAGTGATAGTCATTAATTATAGTGCCCACCTCAGAGGGTCTCAGGAAGGACTAGTTCTCAACACATAGCAATTACTACAGTAATTAGTATAGCAATTACTATAGCAATGTTAACTACAGTATTACTACTTTGCTATCATTATCTCTAAAGATGAAATATCTAAGGGTTAAAGAAGCTAAAACATAGTTTTGGGATCTTATCCCAGGTGTGCTGCACTCCAAAGCCCAAAGCTCCCTTCACTCACCAGGCAAACACTTGTTTAATTAGTGGAATCTTCACTTATCCCTAGTACTGAGGGACCAGTGTGTAGGGCAAAATAAACATGGGAAGATATTTAAATTTAACTTTGTTGTGGATATCTAAAAAAACTCAGAGGCCATAGATTAAGCATACCTACGTATACTCCAATTTGGGCATACTTTCAATAACTCATTTTGCTTGATATCTGGGGGAGCCTAGTGGGGCTGCAAACAGAAATCTAATGTGCACGCTAATATCCACTTCCTGTCAATGGCACTGCCATGAGCTGTACTACCCTTTATTATTTCTTCTCCATATAAAGAACAAAACTTTTAAAAATACTAAGAAAACAGAAACTTCTTAAAAGGGTGTAACAACAGCTGCTTCACCTGTACTGCCAGACTGGCTACTATGGTCCAAAGAAGTGGCAAACTCTCACTTTCTACAACTTTATAGGTTGATTCAAAATGGAATAATAACCCCACCATCATCACCACCATCAATGGTACCTCCCAAGACGGTGTCTGCTTATGTGCCAGCTGTGGCCGTGTGCACATTTGGTATGTTATCTCACCCGATCCTCCTATAAGCAACATGCCCAGTTTCACAAAAGTTAGGATTTGAATTCATGTCTAATTCGACAGGCAGAATTATTATGTTAAATTCTGATAAGGTATCTGACAACACGGGTAGACTTTTGTCATTTCTCTGATCCATAACCCATCAAAACTGATGCTGGGTCTTGTATCCTCTGTAAGGTGAAATCCGTGCTACTAGTAACCAAAGCTTTGCTTCCCATAGAGACGGACTGAGACACTTTTCCTTCTCAAAGTCACAGACTGCTATTAAATCGTAATCTGATGAGCTTTACTACTGTCTTTCCAAAGGTAAGATGGTGATGAAAGCAACAGTACCATGTTTGATTTACTGAGCGCTCAGCTGCCAAGTTACTAGGTACATGATGGATAAATAACTAATTGTCAGACAACATCTCTAACAATAAACATTTCAAAATGTGAAGTATCTGTGGTATAAGTGACTTGGCCTTTGCTAGGTGTGACCATGATCTTGAGCAAGTCATTCTCAGGGTCAATTTCTCAATTCAAAAATACTGATGCCAGTACCTGCTGGATCTATGTCATAGGTATTTTTTTTTTTTTTTTGGTACGGGGATTGAACTTGGGACCTTGCGCTTGTGAGGCAGGTGTTGGAACCACTGAGCTAAATCCCTGGCCCTGTCATAGGTATGTTAGAAGAAAATAAAATGTGTGAGAGTGCTTTAAAACCCGAGGAGTTGTATATAAAAATAACATAATATGATAATGAAAATTATTTTAAAAAATGGAAATAAAAGTTGGGTTTCTGTGTTTTGTTAGCTTGCTCATGTTCAGTTATTTGACATCAAAGTTTCCATTCTACCTCTGTATTTCAGAAAAGCCAAGGAAGAAAAAGACAGAATACAGTTAGGCAGAAAAATGTGAGAGGTACCATCACTGTTGTCACCCAAACTAATTTTTCGAGGTAAGTCTGAAGGTAAAAATATTGCAAAACTACTGGTAATAAATCTGCTGTAGGTCCACTGGATCATATTAAGTACGGAAAAAAATTACTGGATATTATCTTTGTTGTGAAGCTTTAACAAAGAGGACTGCTTCTAGAGGCTAGGGAAAGAAATCGCTGAGGGGCACTATCACTTTTTTAGAAAGTTTAAAGGAAAATCTTAAATCAACCAACCAACTGCTACAATAATCTCAAGTCAGAAAGGAAGAGCAAAGTTACAGCAGCAGAGGCCATATACTATGCCCACAGGATCTAAGTCTTGGTTCCTACAAAAACCACAGGATTTGACCAATTTCTCTGGGAGGACTCAATGAAAGTGTGATTTCTATTGACATGGTAAAACATCTCTACTATGTGGAATTAATTCTGCTCACTAAACAGACTGCTAGGTCAGCCAAGATGCTTGGGCTAGATACTCCAAAATAAGATTTAATCTTCTTAAAGCAAAACATGGAAAGAAGAAGGCATGAACGGCACGTAGCCCCATAACCCTAGATAAATGACAGAACAGCTCTCCAGAAAGAAAGTTGATTCAATAGTCCTTCCCTGGACCTTGCTATTCTCTTAAAGGAGGAATATAGTTTCACAAGCTCAGAAAAATGGGTACTTTTTCTGGTATCTAATAGTAAGTAAAACATAGTATGTAGTAGACTTGATAATTAACAAAAACATCTTTCACAGGTTAACATTACAGATTTAAAGAACTTCCAGAGATTAATATAGTTAATGGTTTGCAGTACGTGATTAGATTCCTCTTAAACTATGCATTTTTAGTATCTTTTTGTGCATGTGGGCTTGATTACAAGTTTATGGGATTTAGAATTAAGATGAAACTTTGTAACCTCATTACAAGCATATTTCCACAGGTGATTTACATCCAGAATACAGATATAATTGCTGGCATTGTTTCCCTGTATTTTTCACTAGGACTTTTTTGTTCAGCTAGTGTCGAAAATAATAAACTGCTTACTTTTTCATGCTTGTGTTTCTCCTTTTCTTTTTCTCTCTTCTCTCTCTCCTTCTTCTCCTTCTCTCTTTCCTTCTCTTTCTTCTCCTTTTCCTTTTCTTTCTTTTTCTTCTTCTCCTTTTTGTCTTTTTTCCTTTCTTTCTCCTTAGGTTTCTCTTTTTCCTCAAACAGTTTTTCTGGGAGCATGGGTGACAAGGCAGGCAGCAGGGAGGGGACCCTCACTGCCGCAGCAGGACTGAACAGGGGCAGAGCCATTTCCTTTGGGGGCAATACCAGTGGTGTTGATGGCGCCTTCACCTTATCTTCTCGACTTTTTTCTTTAACCCTTTCTTTTTCTCTCTTATCTTTATCTTTTTTACCTTTTTCTCTATCTTTCTTCTTATCTTTATGCTTCTCCTTCTCTTTCCTCACAACTCCATCTTTCAATCTCACTTTTGGATCAACATCTTCAAATTCTTTTATTTTAAACTTATAGGGATCCGAATCTTCATCTTTAAGAAATTCTTTCCATGGGTACTTTGTTTCCTTGCCAGCTTCCTTTTCTTTCTCTTTCACTTTATCCTTCTCTCTTTTTTCTTTACTTTTGTCTTTTTCCCTCTCCTTATCTCTCTGCCTTTCTTTCTTTTTCAATTTAGTCTTTAGCTCTTTTTTCAACTTTTTCCTTACCTCCACAGAGGAAGGCAGCTTGGTTTTCTCCTCATATACTTTGTGGAGAGGCTCAGGAGTGGGAGGAGAAACTGATGGCGAAGAGATGTAAGGAAAGTTGGCAGGCATATTGGAAGGTGTTGCCAGTTTTGCCTTCCGTACGACCTCATCAATTGAGGCATCCATTGTCCATGAGTTATCAGAACTTGAAGTTCCACCTGAAAGAGGGAGAGGAGTGGACCCTGATTTCGTGAAATTGTTTGAGGAAGTGGAAGCTTTTGGAGTGGTACACTCTGAACCTGAAATTCTCTTAGGGCTGGTAAAAATGTCTCCTTCCGACTCTGACCCAGAAGAAAACTCAAAAGGATCTGGCTCCCGTTCAGCACAGGCTCGTGCAATTACAGCATCAATAGAGTCGTCAATTGTTTTATCTGTTACAACAGCCTTTTTCGGCTGAGTTTCATTATTCAGTTTCCCAGCATCAGGGGGAGTCTGTGTTTGTTTCACTGGGATGGTCTCTTTACTAATTTTTTCACTTACTGTAGCTGAAGGAGTTCTATTTGGTGTTTCAGGTCTCATAGGTAGTTGGGGAATATGAGTCATAATCTTGGGGCTCTTGGGACTTTTGGGGCTCTTGGAACGTCCAGGTGATTTCTTTTCTTTGGATACAGTTTTTGGTGACCGAATAGGACTTCCAACTATTGCTGGTGATGGGGTAGTAGTTTTAGGTGATTTAGTTTTCTGTCCCGGAGAACTAGTTTTGGTCTTTGTTTTAGGTGTAAATGCCTTTGTTTCTAATGGTTTTGCAGTTGGAATTTGTGATTTTGCTACTGGAGCCAACATTGGCGGCTCGGGTGATGGAGGTGCTAGGTCAGTGCTGTCCTGCACATGGACTGGAGAAAGCATTGGTGGAATCTTCTGTGTATTTATTGAGCTGAGTGGTTCTCGAGCTTCCAATAATACTACATCAAGGGTGTCTCCTTTAGTGCTTAAAAGCCGTGGTCGTTTCATGGCAGGCATCTCTTCAGCTTCGGGACTGTCCAATGGTCTCTTACCCAGAAAATTCTCATCATTAATAATTTCCTCTTCCTCAAATTCATCATCTTCTTCCAGGGGAACCTGCATGGCTTCTGCTGATGTGCCCCCATCAGTGGGCACCTGCTCCTCTTCTTCCTCTGGTAAAGAGAGAAAAAAGGATTATTAGAATGTAACAAAACCTTAGATATAAAAATAATTTCTAGAAAGGAAATTACTGAATATGCAGACAGTAAAGCAGTTAAGTTTTCAAGGATCTTCCCAACCTGTGTGCCATCATGCTTTAAGACTGGAAATCACTGACAGCACATGTACAAAAGGACTGGAGTCAAGTGGTCTGGTCCTAACCTCAGGGTCTGGACTTTGTGAAGCATCTCCAATTGTCTTCTCCTCTTTAATTAATTCTTTCCCTAACTTGAGAAAATACTGTTTCCATGTTACTCTTGTGTTCTCTCTGTCTCTCCCCTTCTCTGCCTCCCTCTCCCTCCCTCCCTCCCTGTCTTCTAAAAATCAAGCGATGAGTTACTATGTGACTACTATCCTCAAAAATGACAGAAAGGTATACTCTTTAAGGGCTTTTCTAAAATTTTAGTCCTCTGGACAATTCATATCCTACTTACATGTCTTATCTTGCTTGATGTCAACTGCTGGAGAAGCAGTACTGTACAATGCAACACATTTGGTTTCAATGTTTGAAAAACCACATGTAACTATGTTTCAGCTAGAATTTGGGTACTATAGAGCAATAGGCCTTAGGCAATCTCTCAATCTCTTTGAGTTTTTTCCTGACATTCAAAAGGGACTGTTACTTGCCCTGCTTACTTGACTGAGTTGCTATAAGATATTATTTACTTTTATATAAATTAATCACATAATGCAAAACAAGAAAGGCTGAGGAATAATTCATGACCTAAAAGAGCTCACAGTTTATTAGGGGAAAAGAATGTACGTGTGTAGAATATAGAGAGTGACTAGGGCCAGAGACAGATAAAGTGCTACAGGAGTTCAAAAGAGAAGCACGTTACTGCAATGTCAAGCATATGGGAAGGACTTTAGCAATCATGCAGTGTTTGGAATATATGGAGCTGGGAGTAGTGAAGCTCTGGATAAAGCACTGGAAGTGGGTCATAGGAAGTATGTAAGCATCATGGATAATTGTCTGGAAAGTGAGGTGTAAGATGGGGCATAGTAGTAAGAAACTTTAGTAAAATTGTGTCCGATCCTATGACTGAATTCCAGAAGAAGGAAATGACCTCTATGCCACTGGTAGTTTGGGCCTAGTGAAGCTTTTAGGCAATGGAGGAAAAAAAAGGGTACATGTTAGAAAGATCACATGGGCAGGAACAGATCCTAAAGGAAAGGGACAGGTGAAGAGGTACTGAGATGATTTAGGTAAGAGGTAGTAAGAATCTAAACTTGAACAGTGGTAACAAATAGAAAGCAATAGAGGTAAATGACGTTCTGAAAATTGAACACAAAGAACTTGATAAACAATCAGGTTTGAGTGAAGGAAACATTCAAATACAAGTTAACGCTCTGAGGTCTAGATAGTGATAAAGGCAGTCGTTAATAGAGACAGAAACAGAAATGGAGGACAATGCCTAGACCCAGACAAAGTTTGATGAACTTTTAGTTATTGTTGTCAAGTAGGCAGCTAGAAACATAATACTGAAGTTCAGAAAACAGGACAGGGTGTGTGAGAGAAAAATCTTTGTTGAGATCATTGAAATCACAAGAATGGGTGTATACACAAGAATAAGAGATAGGTTCAGACAGTTGAGGAATACCTATATGTAAAGATAGGAGGATGAAGAACTAGAGAAAAATATGGAGGATCAGGTGTCCAAGAGATCAAAGGAGTAAGAGCTTTTAAAAGGAAGCCTAGTGAACAAAGTCAATGCTTTCTAGGTCCACGAGAATGGAGGCCAAGAGCAAAAGTGACACTATAAAAGCATTAAGAGGTGACTGACAGTGAACGGACACAGAGATGCATGTTAAAGGATTCTGTAAGCTAGCACAATGCAAGTTCAATACATGATTATTACTGCCATTACTTGATAATGACACTATCCTCACCCAGCACCCAAGGCAGAAAGGTGAGCATCACTCCAGACTACTTCTTTTCCCACTTCCCCTCCGACTTTGAATTGTACACGTTTTCTTTAATGTGCTTTCCTCCTTACTACTGTCTTCTTATTTCCAGGATAATCCTCAGCACCTCTAATCTGTACAGCTGCAAGAATCTTCTAACTAGTTTCTGCTCCCAGGCGTCTTCCTCAGAACCCTTTCACCTTGTGTGATCTAAATAAAAAAGCAGAATATGGGCCAGGGATTTAGCTCAGCGGTTTCACTGCCTGCAGTGCAAGTGCAAGGACCCGAGTTCAATCCCTGGTACCAAAAAAAAAAAAAAAGCAGAATGTGTGACTTCCTATCTTAAAACTCTTCATTGTCCCATCAGAAGTGATTTGCAAAGGGTATCACCTTGGAGCCTGAGGGTTTTATGGATCTCCTTCTGAGGTTACTGCACAGTAGGGACATGGTCTCTTGTTTTCTACTAAGTGGAAGAGTTACCTTTTAGGTTATTTACCTCTAAAGTTATGTTTAATATGCTGAGCTTCCACTAAAGCTTTGTTGTGAGGCTAAAATATGTTTGAAAATCACTGTTGTAAACTACAGAAGTCCAACTTCCCTGGCATGACTGATAAAGGCACCCCATGATCCAGTTGGGTAAGTAACCTCATCATTCACAGCGTGTCCCCAATGCACCACTCACTCCAGCCAGATATACACAGGGCTGTCAGGGAACTCCCTCTGCCTGGATTGTCTCTGCCCCCTGACACCTGGTGACTATTTCTGCTAAGACTCTCACCAAATGTTGTTATTCTTTTAACACTTTTTTTAAACAACTAGAAATGGCCACTCACACCTATGTACTCTATATGCAATAAACAAAGCCTAGAACGGTGATGGTGAACCCTTTAGAGACGACTGCCAAACTGCAACCTGAAACCCACTCATTTATCGCAAAGTGTCAACACTGCAATTAAACCTGAATACAGAGTTTTAGTTTAGAAAAAACAACTCTTGCTGGGAGTGGTGGTGCAGGCCTGTAATCCCAGCACTTGGAGGCTGAGGCAGGAGGATCACTGTGAGTTTGAGGCCAGGCTGGGCTCCATAATGAGTTCAAGGCCAGCCTGAACTACATAGTGAGACCCTGTCTCAAAAAACCAAAACAAAAGAAAGAAGAAAACAACAACAACAACAACTCTATATTAATATCTTTTGTCTTAAAAAGAAAACAGTAACAGAGGTGCCATAGGGTCACCACTACAGGCTTAGAGTATTTACTGTTTACCCCTTCCCTTTCCTATCCTAGACACACCATGTTCAGATCATTTGACTTCTTCCCTCCTCACTCTTAGAATGACAGGATGGACTTAAATGTGCTCCATTGTTAACAGGTAAACATACAAAAATCAGAAAGAAGAGAGCTTTAGGGTATTCACCAAGTGACTGAAAGTTTTCTAACACTTATTAGTATCATATTTTTAAATTTGAAAGGGACTTTTCTTATAAAGAGGATCATAAATCCCAAATGATGCCAAAGCAGAAAAGGTTTTGGCCCAAAGAATGTAATAGGCCTTTAGAAAATGTCAACATGTGTTTTGTTTCCTAAATCTGGAGGGTAATTTGGATGTGGATTAGTTCTGAGAGTCAGTCCCTTTGAGAGTGCTTTAGTAAGGCTGTGGGAGAGCAGAGGGAAACTGCTCTAACATGGGCAGTTCCTGGAGAGAGGAGACCCTGGATTAGTAAGATAGTTCTAGTTCCTCCAGACCTCCAGACTAGAGGAACCTCTAGTTCCTCCAGGAGTAAGGCCTGTTATAAAATAAATCAGAACAATTTGAAAATTAATATTTTCCACATTGTATTGTGTAAAACTGAGTTATTTTACTACTGTGCAGATTGGAACTGGTAAGATGGCCACTAGCCAGGTAACTCAACTAAATATGTAAAAATAAATAAATATTTTAAAAGTCTATCATTTGCATTTTCTATTTTAGTTTATTACATTTGTAGGTGGTTTGCTTGTTTTTGAGCTCAACATAAATGACATTGTACTATAATATTTTGTGGCTTCTTTGACCCAACATTATGTTTTCTGAGATTCATCCAAGTTGATGCATTTTTCACTATTGTCGAAATGTCCAACACTTATTAATCCATTCTCTGAGAAGGGAAGTTTCCCAGTTGAGTGAATATATTTTATTTTAGAAATATTACCAATTTAAAACAAATAAATACAGCTGATCTAGTTTATGTCTGCTTAAATGGAAACTCAGTGGATGGTTATGCATGAGTTTCTGGCTTTTTATTGTGTGGATGATTTTAATTCTATGTTCTAAGATTTTGCAATAAGATAAATACATGATAGGTATTGGATAGCTTGCCCTTTACTTTGGATAAAGGTTAACTTCAGATTGATAACAGTGGGTTACAATAAAGTATTCTTTGCAAGAGTGTGTATAAGGAGCACCATTTACTAATAATCTATAAAATATCCTGTGTTTTAATATTTTCCCATAGTCTTCTGTGGGAACAGTTTTATTATAAAATTGCACAATTTTCAACAGAAGCTAAGTATTACCCAATATTTGATATAATTTCTATTGTTTCTGTGTTTTGAAATCAGAACGGAACCTTTTGTATATATGTGATAAACAAGTACTGGAGAAAATATCAGTCCAAGGAAAACTGATTTTTAGTTCTGAGATATTTAAGCCAGTTCTTCAACTTCTTAAAGTTTTGTCTCTTGACCCAGCAAATGTGGATATTCACATCATTCATGGTAAGAACATAGTGAAAATTAATCATAGAAATTCTGAAATTTCAAAATAGTAGTAATGGTCAATAATAGAGCTATCTCATAAAGTTAACCTTACAATCTTTTTTTGAGAAGATTAAAAAACAAACAAAAATCTCTTCTCCCTATAACACTGTAAAACCATATAACAAAAGCACAAGTTCAGTAAGTTAGCACCTACTGGTCAAAACAGATACTACCTCAGCCATGTGCTCTAGTAACTCTAACCCTATTCTGCAATGAAGGTGGTCAAAAGTTGTTGAGGAGACTTTACTTTTTTTTTTTTTGCAGTATAGAATTGAACCCAGGGCCTTTCTACTAAGCCACATTCCCAGACCCTTTTTAAACTTTTTTAAAACCCGAGACATAAAAAATTTAAAAAGGGTCTGGGGATGTCTCGGGTCTTGCCAATCATTAAATTCCTCATGCTGGCCTTGAACTTGCCATCTTCCTGCCTCAGCGTCCCTGAGTGTTTGGATTCCAACCACGAGCCACCAATTCCAGCCAGATTTTTTAAAGATACTGGATATTTTAGTAGGAGGAAACCAGATCTGGATAAGTAGCAATACTAGTGTTAAAGGTGGAGCCAGGAATTATAAAATCAGTGTCTTCTTTTCTGCTTGTGTTAAAATGTGGCTAAAGTTAAGTGATATTGACCTTTGTTTTTCCTTTCTGTGATAATTTATTCAAAATTATGATATTCATTATGATTACTAGTACTGTCATTCATCAAAGAATACCAAGGGAGAAAAAAAGACATTTAACAGCTGTCACAGTAAGAGATTTTTCTTTCTGCCAAACATCTCTGCATATAGGGTGTTAGGTTTGGACCTCAGGTGTCTGCCAAAGGACCATGAGTTAAGGACCTGGTCCCCAGCTTGGTGCTATGGGGAACGGGTGGAAATTGTAAGCAGTAAGCCTAGTGGTAGGTTTTCAAGTCACTGGGGTTGAAGTGGATTGTGGAGCTCTAGTCTCTTCTACTTTTCTTCCTCAGAGGTGAGCTGTTTTGGTCTACCATGTGCTCCCACCATGATGTGCTGCTTTGCCACAGCCCAAGGTAACAGGGCCAATCAACCATTAACAGAAACCTCTGAAACTAGGAGCCAAATAGCCTTCTCCTCTTTATTTTATTTTATTTTTTGGTACTGGGGATCAAACTTGGGACCTTGTGCTTGCGAGGCAGGCTCTGGAACCACTGAGCTAAATCCCCAGCCTGCCTTCTCTTTAGAAGATGCTTTTCTCATGGATTTGTTAAAGTGATGAAAAGGTGCCTACAAACATGGCATGCTTTTCACTAGTCAAAAAACGAAAAAATGTGAAATAATGAGTGACTCAGTACAAAGTCATTACCACAATTAAAAATACAATTTAAAATAGATATTTATTTGGTAGCAGGGTATCTTATGTTTTTTAAGGTACTCATTTAAACAGTCAATGCTTCTAAATAAAAAATTGATTGTAAAATTAATTTCTAAATTTAAAATAATTTTCAAATTTGTAGAAAAGTTGTAAGAATACTATAAAGAACTCATAAATAACTGTCACCCAGATCCATCTATTATTTACATTTGTCTTACAATTACATAATCATATATTAATTATACACACTTATGTAATTTTACTGCAATTTTCTGGGAACTGTTTGAGAATAAGTTATAGATATAGTCTGCTATCCTAAATATGTCAGTGTGTGTGACTGGAGAACAACAGTCAAATTCTCTTTAAATCACAAAAAATAAACAAAATATATTCATATTAATGTCTATCTTAAGAAATTTCATAAATGCTGATGAGGACAAGATACCATAAAGTCCATCCCAATTTTCCTTCATTAATGACACAAATAATCCACACTCCCTACTTCCCTGAGGAATAATGAGAAAAACATGCTTCTTAACCAAACTTCTCAAACAAAAACAAAACAAAGCAATGAGGTCTGAACATACCACAAGGATTTGGGGGAGGTTAATTCTAAACTACTATAAATATTGACTCAGAGCAAAAGATCTTTTTAACTAGAATGGTAAAGGCCTTTAAAGAAACACTATAATCTAAAAAGCTTATAGACATTAGGAAAAAAGGAAATTATTTGCACATGGCATGAAAGCTTTCTATTTCATTAACTACACACATACATGCTGCTTCGCAATTCAGTGGCATGTTCTCCAACTAAGGATAAGATACACTTCCATTAAAAAATTTTAAATAAAGACAATAAAATGCTATCTCCATATATTTCACTCAAATCAAGTGTACTTAAAGCTAGATTTATAAGGATTTTTTAAAAAGTACACACAGGCAGAAACGAATTCCTATAATGACACAAACTTTATCATCTTCCCATCGGTCTATGCATTTGTTTTTTTTTTTTATAACAGATGCCTCTATTCTGAAAAAGTTATGCAAAGATGCATATTTTCCTCAAAAAACACCTATACATTTGTCTTGATATTAGATTATATTTACTGTAATCAGTTCCTTGAAGTGACTCAATGCTACTGGTTCACATTCACTCACTCATTCACCCACTGTGAATAGACTCTAGGGATACAAAGGCAAACAAGATACAAATTCCTGCCAACCATATTTTGTGGCCATTGGTTCAAGTAGGAGGGTAGGGATCTGCACAAAATACACGTATGCTCTCCTCAAGGAATATGAGAAATGGAAATGCTGAGCAGAAAGGGAGCTGGAGTGAAGTTACTCCCAGGATCTGCTCCAGTCTTAATCTACTTAGCACTGCCATCTCCTGAGGCCTAAGATTTCTCATCTACAAAATCTAAGTATTGACATCTCCTTCTGATTTTTACATGTAATAGACCATATATGTGGAATGATCTAATGGGCAGGACAGAATTATTTTTGCCCCTAAATGTCCCACTGAAAAACATGCAAGTGCTTGAAATTCTGACCCACATAATCTGTGTCTTTTGATAATGGCAGTATCTTTAAGATGTTATTTCAAAATATATTTAAGACAGTGAAGCTAATGAAGCTATTTCACGTTTGGGGAGAAGGCTGAGCAAAATGAAATGTAAGTGAAATAATTTCATGGAATGTTGAGAGTTAAAAGTAGGTTTGGTGTACAGGACGTTGGCAGGAAGGTCAGGGTCAGGTGTGGGTGGGATATGCTGTGGGAAGCAGAGGAAGCCAGGCAAGGCTTGCATCAGGTAGATAGACAGTGGGTGCCTGGTTAGCAAGGGAGAAGGAGTGAAATAAAAGACAACTGTCATTCACTTCAACATTTTATCTTTTAGTTCTAAATGAAGCTAAAAAATTTAATTCCATCAACAATGCCTTATGAAATATTTTTTAAAGCATCCTGTCTGTAATAGAAATCAGACTCAACCACATGGCACATGTGTAAGTGGGTATATATTAATAAACTTACTTACTTAAAAAATTAAAATTCCTAGCAAAGATAAGACAATTAGGTAATGACAACTCATATAGTACAATCAATGAATAACACAATAAATTAATAGTAAAGTGAAGATGATATGTTAAAATACCTATACACACACTGATCTGTAAAAAAGCACTGTCTCACTAACATTCTGCACAATAAAAAACTAAAGTGCTATATAAGCAAGCCAACCTGAAATGACACCTAGTATTATAAATGGTCTAATCTATATGTTAATACTGTTGTATCACATAACTGCAGCAAGACTAAGATAACAATATGACTTTGGGGTTTCTATGGCTACATCCTGGGCTAACGTGCTGGAAAGGGCTGGCTGCTGACACCACACAAGCATTCTGAGTGCTTCGTTTTGGTTATTTATGATATGATTTATGATAACGACAACATCTCCTATTTTCTCTCCTCCTCAGATACAATAAATTGCTATCGTTAATCACCCTTCTCAGTTCAACTATGATTACAATAGTATAATAGAGCTTAGCTATGGTAATACTGTGGATTTTTTTTTTCAAGAATAAATACAAGTAAAAAAAAAAAAAAAAGAATAAATACAAGTAGATCTCTCTGACAATGCCAATATCTCGAATATTTTAATCATCTTTCTTTAAGTCCTTCAGAACAAATTCTGTTACAACTGTAAGCCCTTGGTACAAATCAAATTTATAATCAAGCAACACACATTCACAAATCACTACTATCATGATTTCTTAAACTTACTACAATACTAACACCGTGCATAGAACACACTTTCTTGTCCAAGGCAAACAATAGTGGCTGTTTTTTCCTGTATTGATAAACTAACTTTGTTATTTCCTTTGCCCCATAGTAAGAAAAATCGGCTATTCATCTATTAGAAGGAAAAATAATAGAGAAAGAACAAAAGCCTTGTAATCATACAGGCATACATGATGAGCCTCTGCCAACTACTAGCTATATAGTTGCTTAATCATTTTGAATTTCAATTTCTTTTTATGCCAATTTGGGTTAACAGAAAGTACTATCTCTTTGGTTTGGGAATAACACTAAGACAAAGTATGTAAAGAACTCAGCAAAATGTTTAAGACATGAGTTAGATTGTAAAAAAGAAATTACTTTTCTCTCCACATCTATATCCTTTCAATGGGCTAGTACAGCTCTGATCAAGAGGTAGAGCCTCCTTGAATGTGGGTAGCTTGCTTTGCGAGGGGTCTGAAATCGGCATGTGATATAAGCAGAGGTTTGAAAGCACTTGCACACTGCCTCTTACCTTCTTCCTGATCTGGGAAACTTGCAACCACAGATCTAGGAATGAGTCCAAGTCAGCCTGCTGGAGGATAAGAAGTGTGCAGGCCAGAGTCTGTTCAAAGCATCAGGCATGTAAGCGGGGCCACCTACCACCAGCTGGTGGCAGATACGTGAGTGAGCCCAACCATGTCCAGCAGAAGAAACGCATAGCTAAGCCACCCAAAATGTCAACTCGCAGAACTGTGAGCTAACAAATAACTGCTGTTTTAAATCACTAAATTTGTAAGTGGCTTGCTATATAGCAATAGGTTACATATTCACATATATATGCACAACTAGTTTTTGTTATTTGTAGTAGTTATATATAAAGTGGCTGCGAACATGGAGTTGTGAATATTGAACTTAGGGGAAATACAGGATTAGGTTCCCGTGAGCCTCTGGTCACAACATTTTTATCAAATGATCAACAAATAAGCTTGTTTTATGTATTATTATATTTAAAGATACCTTATTTAATATCTGTTGTTGATTCATTAATTTGGAACTACCAGCTAACAGTAATACAACTCATGCCTGAAGGAAGCTTATGTTACATACATGTTTTCTTTGTTAAGTACATCACAGTCTCTTGTGCTTCAGAACAGTAGACGGCATTGGTGCCATTTTAAAGGTAAAACCATGTGCAAAACTGTAAAAAGTATACAGCCCTGCACAGACCATGAAAACGACCCTTGTTTACCATAAGTGGGATGGAACAAAGGCAGAGAGCATTGCCTTGCTCAGCTTCATGTCTGGGAACATGAACGCTAAGTGGCTCCATTTTTTGGCATTCTTCACAGGTACTCAAATGACTGTGGGAGTGTCCGAGCATCCAGGGGTGACAAGTACCCATCAGTGAGCAGGCAAGTTCACAAAAACAGAATTTGCACATAAAGAAGATCAAATGTATATAGTTTTGTGGATATAAACTCATTGAGTACTTTTATGAACTATAAATTTAAAATAAAAGATTTAAAATAAAAATTTTACTTGAAAGTAATTCCAGTTCTCGAAAATATTTCATGAAAAGTATAAATATGCTTCATGAATTAAAACACTGTGACTATATCTGGTGAGACATTTTTCCCATATCCAAACTGAGACATGTTTTAGTTTAAAGAACAAGCCTTGTGCACAGCATTCTGCTCAAACCATATGCCCTTTCCTTGAGTTTCTGGAACACGCCACGGTCTCTCCCTCCCTAGGGTCTCTATGCTCACACACCCTGGTCTCCTTCCACAGAACACACCTCCCTCAAGTGTGCTTGTGCCCACCTCCCTCATTCTATACAGGTCAAGCTTAACATTCTTTTCAAAGAAGCAGTCTCTGGTCATTCATTCTCTATCCCAAAAATAAAGACTCACAATTTGTAACTTGCATCATTAATGCCCTAATCTCTTTCCTTTACCAAACCTCGCTGAGACAGAACTAGGTTTACCTGTAGCTGTGAACTATTACAGGTTGGTGATAATTAAAGATAGTCCTGATTTATGATGGTTTGACTTGTTTTTCAATCTTACGATAGTGTGAAAGTGATGTAGCAATAGGACTTTGAATTTTAAAGTTTCATCTTTCCCAGGCTAGTGATATGCAGTAAGATACTCTCTAGAAAACTCTGGGGTAAGTAAATGAAAGATTTCTGTTTTGATGAATTTAACTAGTGGAGCATATGGGCAACAAATAAATACAAAGGATAATTCATGGTGATTTAGTGCTAGGAAGACAAAAACGGATAACTTGTGTGCAGAGGGAAAGGGCTACTTGAGATAGTTACTAAGACCTGACATGAGGCCTGGTCTGTGAAAAAGATAGTAGCCATGTGATAATGCTTAGAACAAGCATCTCAGGGAGAAGGGACCAAGGACAAAGGCTGTGCTAGAGAATCATCTCTGCTGTTGGGTGGAGACAGGAGCAGCTGCAGTGGGCCATGTATACAGGGCAGAAAAGCCTACAGGTGACCTGAGGCCTGGCCTCTGCCTGGGGCACTGTGAGAGAGTCTGAGGCTAGCGTCAGCAGGGAAGTCTGACTGGAAGAGAGAAGACCCAGGAACTCAGAGAAAGGTTTGGAGAGGTCCTCAGATACACACCCTGCAGATAAACAAGACAAACAAAAGAATAGGAAAATAACAGCTCTTTATTTTACAAATGGAAAAAGGTCAGTAATACGAAGCTTAAGATGACTGGGTCAGACTTAAAACAACCATACCAATAGGAAATCAATGATTACATGAAAAGACATACTCACAAAAACTCACTAAGCAAGCATGATGAGCATTACTATCCAACTCTCACAATATGAGGCAAACAGACTTTACAAAAACTTAAACACAGTCCTCTAATGCTGCAGATGCCTCAGGCCAATGCACTTAAGAATGCACATTGAGATAGGCTGTTCATCTTTGGGACTAAGCCTAATTCTATTTTGTATATTTCCACAAAAATAAAATAAAATTACATCTACATTTATGATGTTTGATGCTATATTTTTATATTGCACATACTTGTAGTAGGTATAGAGTAATACCTAGGCTCTTAACCAAACTTTTATTCTAATTTAAGACTGTCCCAGTGCTCTAAATGACCTTGACAAAATTCTGGAGAAAAAAAAAAATCTCAAGACCTGGGGCTCTAAAGCTATTTTAGAATTAACTCTGAATAATTGTCCCACAATATGAGTTTCTTGATTAATTGCTTAAGATAAGGTCTCCTTTTCCTTGTGGCCTCCAGTGGCTCCCTCTAGTTCCCATAATCACTTTTGTCTTATTCTTCAAACCCTGGAAGGCTAAGAGAAAAATCAGAGATATACCAATTCCATTACTTGAGGATTAGCTAAGAGATAACCCTTTGTATTCCATTACTGACCATTATTTGAGTAATTATTCAATAACTAGAGTACATTTGAAAGATGCACTAATTGTTTTCTGAGGTTCACTCTGGCTTTATATCAAAAAAAAGTTATAACTGTTATATCCTTTAACACTGCAAATCTACATTTGGGTTACATAAGAAAACACAGTAACTTTTACCATATTTTGTTTTTCTTTGATTTTTTTTTCCTAAGGAAAAGTAAAAGCTAAAAAAAATAGTCTGCTAAAGATCTTACAAACTATGGGGCCAGGGATTTAGCTCAGTGGTTCCGCCGCCTCCTGCGCAAGCACAAGGACCTGAGTTCGATCCCTGGTACCAAAAAAAAGATCTTACTAACTAGAAAATTAGGGCTCTATTTTTGACCAGATTGTGTCTTCTAAGAGTCAAATTTCTGCATAATTTAGATAGAAAACTGGCAGGGGTGGCTGCTCCATCTAATTTCAGTAAAATTAGTATTCAGCCACCTAAATTTTTGGCAGTATTCCAGCATGTTTATCCAAGACAATAAGTAGCGAGGAAATAAAAGAAAATTGACAATCATGCCTAAACAAGTTAGATTCTCTGTCTACCTCTACTCCCACTTCCTGCCACCCCCCCCACACTTGTGTACAAACATTTTAAGAAATGAATTTCAAGAGTACACTTCATAAATGAATTTATGGTTTTGCTTTCTTCCTCTTATGCATATCAACTGCAGATAGAACAAGAAAAATCCCTTCCTTTTCAATGTATATAGAACCCTATGATAATAGGGTGTCTGAAATTTGGTTTAATAAGGAGTAATGATTTTTTAAAAAACTCATTTATCCTCCAAATAAAGCAAAGCAGTTAAATCAATTATTGACTATCCGTGCTAGCAAATGGAAACTTCTAAATTTACTCATAATTGCTTCAGAATATCCTCTTTGAAAAGCTGAAAATACACATAACAAATATTTTCTTATTTTGGCTAGAACTATCTTTAGTTGGCACCAAATGAAAACCCAATAGGCACAGACCATGTATTTAATGTTTACCGATCAACTATTACTTGTATATCTTAAGTTCAGAGAAAACCAAAAAGGATTTATTCTTCAAGCTCATATTAGCTTTGTATCTAGCAGTGTCCAGATTTGGTAGTTTTCAGACACTCCTGAGAGCTAGGATGGAAAAAGCAAGGACTGTAAATCATAGTATAAGATTTGGAAGCCAGGAAAAGAGAGGCAAAAGAGAGCAAAAAGAGAGGCTTCTATTCAGTAACGTTTGCTATATACATCCATGTGCTGGGTGCTAGGTGCTAAGAACTCACATATGAAAAGACCTTCAAAATGTTTATCCAAAAGAAATTTACAAACCAGAAATAAATGTACCATTTAAAATGTGACTGTTTGCAATAATGAGTAAGCAGAATAGAAAGGTATCTTAGAAATAAATTTCAAAAGCAGCTCCACCCAATAGAAATATGAACTTCACAATGTAATTTTAGATTATCCAGTAGCCACATTGAAATATTAAAAAGAAACAGGTGAAACTTATTTCAATAATATATTTAACTCAATACACCAACAATATTATTTCAACACATAATCAATATAAAAATAATTACTGAGATATTTTACTTTCTTTTCATACTAAGCTTTTGAAATCTGAGGTGTGTTTATACTTACAGTACATGCCAAATTCAGATGCTAAGTTTTGGAAATACTTGATTTATATGTAGGTTTCATAAAATTTATAGTTGAGATAAGTAATTCACATACCCAAGATATTGCAAATATACTTTAAAGTTTTTCTGCAATGAGTAAATTGTTAGTTTTAAAATTTACATTTAAAATATAAGTAAAAAGAAATAATATGAAAATCTCAGTGGCTCAGATGAGCACTTTTCAAGCACACCATATGCATTGTGGTTCCTGGCTGTCATGCTGGATGCGCAGGTCTGGAGCTCTATTAGGACAACTTAGGCTAGAGCCTTGAAGAAGATCTAGAAGTGTGGATCAAGAGGTACTGGAGAAGCAAAATGGAGAAGCAGACTGAATATGCGGTTGACTAGATGCAACTGAGAGAGAACCAGAGCAGCAACAGCAGCAGAATTAGGTGCAGAAAAAGCATATAAAGGGGAGAAGGCCAAGAAATAATGATCACGTATTAACTGTCTATAATCTACTGAGCACTTGGAACAAAATGCTAGGGCCATGGTGATTCAGAAATGTGGTGCTCTAGAACCAGAATCTATGATTCTCTAAATAGCAGTGTCTTAGGCTTCAAGCAGGAGTCAGTTTTAAATCCTCTCTGCTCGTGTGCTCACTTCTCAGATGAGCTAACTGTGATGTATTATCCTTTCTGGTTTATAGAAAGCAGTGGGTAAGTATGTTCCTTGGGAGTCAGATGGCGTGACTTCATTCAAATCATGCCTTCACCACATAACAGCTGTGTGAACTTGGGGCGCTCTCTAAACCTTACCTATAAAAATGGGTGCTATGGTTTAGATGTAGAATGTCCCTCCAAGTCTCCTATGTTCTGAGGTGAGCCTTTTAAAGATGATTGGATCATGAGTGGATTGTTCCACCTGAGTTCACGGCTAAATGTGCTGTGAGGGGTGGGGACTGGCGGGAAGAGGTGTGAGCCTTTGGACGGTGTCTCCTTCCTGGCTCCACCCTTCTCTCTTTGCTTCCTGGCTGCCACCAGTGGAACAAATTTCCTCTTCCAACATGACATTTCCACCTTGGAGCCCACTGCAATTGCAAAGGCGGCAAAGAGTGCTCAGTAGTCTCACGGGGCCTCAAGGAATGACAAGATCTGGCTCATTTGAACTGAGTAGGATCATAATAGCTGTTGGGTTCAGAAGTGGCTTTTGGGGAGCAAATAAAAAAACACGAAGAGCCAGGTGTGGTGGCGCATGCCTTTAATTCCAGTACCCATAAAGCTGAGGCAGGATTATTCCCCAGCTACACAGTGAGTTCAAGGGCAACCTGAAATACATAGTGAGAGCCTGTCTCAAAAAAAAAAAAAAGAGAAAGACAGAGGCTGAGAGGTCAATAGCTGATGAAAGAGAGTGACCATGCCTGAACCTCACAGTACAAGTGGTCAAGTGATAGGTGGTCAAATTCTCATTAAGAGGCTATGATCCAAACAGGCAACCCAAGGTTGATTCTATCATTCTTTTTTGTTTGTTTTTTATTTTTGTTTTGAGGCAGGGTCTCATTATGTAGTTCAGGCTGGCCTTGAACTCATTATGTAATCCAGGCTGGCCTCGAACTCCTGGCAAGCCTCCTGCTTCAGTCTCCTGAATGTTGAGATTACAGGTGTGTGCCACCATGCCCGGCGACCCAAGGCTGATTCTGTCTGCAAATGTGATTTCTTTTTTCCTTTGCCTATATGATGTTCTTAAACATTTTGAATTAGCTACCAAAATTTAAGAATACAGATTCTATTAAAAAACTAAAAAAATCTAAATCTGTATTAAAACATTAGATCTACCACCCTATGCCTACATTCCCACGAGGTTCTGATGAACTTGAGCAGAGTAAGGCTGTTCACATGCACTTCACTCTCACCTTATCCCTGAACTCTTCCTGGGACATGTGTTTGTAATCCCTACAGGAAAAGTGGGAAATGGGCCCACCCAGGGTACTCCCCTAGTCAGCAAAGACCTGGTTGGATTCACCAATTTTCTTTGGGAAACCCCAGCAACTTTACTGTTAGGAAAGCAAAAAAGCTTAAGGTTTTACAGGGACATCAGCAAGAATGTGTTATATACTGTTGCTACATGAGGCAATATCATACAAATCTGTAAAATATCTTGGCCAAAAAAAAAAATTTTTTCAGCTGGGAAAAATCCCCCTGGAACTACAAGAGATAAGTCCTATAAATATGCCCATGAAATGTAATTAAAGCAGATGGGTTAAAATTATTTGATAAAATATTTACCTTAAGTATCTTTTCAGAGAAGTAATATTTTTATACTCATTCTATATGGGAAGCCCACTAAAAACCACAAAGAGAATTTACACATTGTCACAGAGGACTGCTAGATTGGCTCTCATAGAGATATTTCTTCTAAATCACAGTTATAAGTTACAAGAACATAACTAACATTATAAAACTTAATAAAAACGTCAACCTGTCAGCTCTTGAAATATAACGGAAGTAGAACCATGTGATATTCCATTTGTGAAGCAAGAAACTGACCTCAGAACAAATATTCCTGACTCCTTGAAGTTGTATTAAATTTGACACTTTGGGGGAAAATGACAAGTAATTGAAATGGACCTATTAAAATGTTCCAAAGTAATATTTTACTTAATTTAAGAAAGTAGGAATATAGTGCCAGGTTCAACACTTGGCTGTCTTTCCCCTCCACTGCTTACACATGTGTTCAATATTTCCATAATGTCCATGACTGTAAAAACCCAACTACTTCATTCAACCATTTGCCTTCCCGCAACACTGTGAGCCAGCTCAAGTAAATACTTCCTTGTGTCTAGTGACTGCTTCAGAACTTGCTGTTTTCCAGACCTAATAGAAACAAATCAGTAGGAAAGATATTTTGCAGTACTTTGAACATCAGTGCAGTGAGAAGGATATCAAGGACAGCTAGAATACAATGAGACAATGGTGGCATCAAATCAGCTGAAAGGGACTCTTCAGCCTTTGTCAAGTTGCTCCAAAGAGCAACTTAACCTGACACTCAATTCACTGATTCTTTAATGCTTTACTATCTGACTCGGCCCAGCATTCACCTGAAATGTTTTTCCCCGTGGTTCCTTATAATGTCCCCATTACTAATTATAAACAGCCACCCGCCAGCTTGCCCTCTGTTTAGCAATGACTGATCACCTTTTCTCTTTCTTGAAATTCTCTCCTATTATTTCATTCAAAGTTCAATTCAACAAATACTTATTGTATGTTTACTCAATGCCAAACAGTAAAGAAAGTAAGAGACAGAGAGAAAAGAAAGAAATTTCACTGGTCACTGAGTTCTGTCCAGCAGGTAAAACTTGAGTGGATCTGCAAGATCAGTACTCCTCAAGAACAGCTCTCTGATATGACTCCTACTCTGCCTAATGAAGTAAGTAAGGATTTCTCACTGCCAGTATGGTATCTATAGCTCTCCGTACTTTTCTTTCCCAGCCTTACCCTCATTCTAGCAGCACTGGACCATTTACTTCAACAGCTCATGAGCTGTATATTTCTGATTCTAGTTATATTATTTCTTGACTGGAATGCTTTTCTATCCATGCCTCCTTATCGAACTCTGATTTATTTTATAATAGGTATCCCAAATAATAGTCCCTTCATGAAATTCTGAACTCAATCAGTTTTGAACTCCCCAGTTCCCAAATCCCCACAGCAGTTCCTAACTTTATGAGAATACTTGGGCTATATTTCATACATAGTTATTTGACTTATTCATGATTAGTAAACTGCAAGCTTGTCAAAAGCATGGACTGAGTCTTAAAATCATTTTTGTTTTCTGAACCTTTCAATTAACACCTATAAATATTCATGGAACAGTGACTATATGCATGACATCATGCTAAAAATATAGTGGGTGCTCAAATATCTTTTAGACTTAACTGAATTTTGGCCAAATCAGCTGTAAAGTTTCCTGATAAGGGATGAATGAGAAGCAGATGTTTCCAGACATCTACAGTGTCTGTATTCTATGCTATGACCTGAGAGTCTACCTGAATGCAGAGTTTAGGGCTGAAATGATGTCATTCAAGATTCTGATGGTATGTGCCATTGTCTCCTTTCACTATTGTTCTTTCCTTCTGACTCCATTATGAACTGCAATCCTTTGTGTGTGACCCTGAAGCACGTATAATTTTCTCTTAATCTCTGATGTCCTCTAATTTCACAATAATGTGCCCTGGTGTGCATCTGTATTAATTATAAGAAATTTTTAGCCTCTTTTAATATGGAGATGTATACCCTTCAGTACTGGCAAATTTTCTTGTATTACTTCTTTGGTAATTTCATTTCCTTTGGTTTCATTGTACTCTTTTCCTGGAAATCCTTTTAAGTGGGCATAGGACCTGATGAATTAACTCTGTATCATTCACCTCCACTTTTCTATTGTCTTTCTTCTTCTAACTTCAGATTAGCTTACCTTACCTGAAAATTCCTTTACAAAACTTTTTTCTTTGGTTATTATACCTTTAATTTTCAACAACTTGTTCTTGTTCTTTGACTGCTTCTTCCTTTCACAATTTTTGTCCTTATCTCTCTGAAGGCGTGTGTGTGTGTGTGTGTGTGTGTGTGTGTGTGTGTGTGTTGTTTTCTTCTATTCTTTATATTTCTCTATCTGAAGTTTTGGCTTTTGCTTTTACGATTGGACACTTTTCATTTCTGGTATTTACTGGCTATTCAAGAGGAAGTCACTGGAAGCTCTTTGTGGGATGATTCAGTCTTTGCTGACTAATGGACTTCACTGTAAGATAATCTAGCTCTCAAATGTTATCATCAAATAGTATTTTCCTTGAGACAGCTCAGTTTCCAGAGAAGAATCATCCAATTTCCTGCACAGTGGGAGCATGATGGAGAAGGGGAAGGCAAAATTCCACCTCTCAGTATGCAGACTTTCACCTCAACTCCATTTTTTGTACTGAGCCCGGATTGGGCTTCAGTTCTTGAATTCTGCCAATAAGCAAACACAAGCATACTTCTGCACTGCCTTCTGGGGTTCCTGATGCCTTCAACTCAGTAAGCTTAGTACTCTCCTATTCAGCTAGCAGATTTCAGCATCTTTTACTCTGCGCTAAGGCTGTCACTGCTTTCTATCTCTTCTTTTACTGTCTAGTTCTTATGGCTTTATACGTCTTTTTTGTACTATGGATTGAACACAGGGTGTGCGTGCGCCCCTCCCCCCTCTCTATATAGTATTTATCTATCTATCTATCTATCTATCTATCTATCTATCTATCTATATTTATTTAGGACAGGGTCTTTCTCACTTGCTAAACTGCCCAGGCTGGGCTCAAACTTGCAAGCCTACTGACTCAGCCTCCCAGAATGCTATATTACAGGGGTGCGCCACCACATGCAGCTATACATTTTAAATTACTTTCTTCTATTATAGTGGCATTTAGGAAGGTGCACAAATAAGTGTATGGGGTCAGCCCACTATGTTTAACCAGAAATCTCAGCTCCTTCAGGATTTAACTCCACCGTTCCTGAGGGTTGGTTACTCATCAACCAACCGGCAGCCTCTTTCACCACTTAGCATTTGGCAGTTTTGTTCCTTCTCTTGAAGTTAGCTTTCACTTTAATGTTGCTGCTTCTAAATCTTTATCTTCACTTCTTTCCTCCTCTTAGGCTCATGTTCTTTGATTTCCTATGAAGCAACCTGATTTGAATATTTCCTCATCATTTCCCCATCAAAGGAAGGTCACACTCAGTTTTCTTGTCTGGCTTGCATGCGCCCTCAGTCATTTAGAGGTTTGTTTTCATTCTTTCCCATTCACCATCCATATCCAGCCACTAGCAACTGTCATTAGTTTTCCTTTTAAGAAAATCTCCTGTAAATATAATTTTCTCTTTTATTTCCATTTGCTACCTTATGCTAAGCTCTCATAATCAAATTACCCTTTAACTATAACAGTCTGATAACTGTCTTGTGTGCAATGGACCCCACATCCTGTTAACACTCTCCTTAATCACAACATCCCTCTTCCTCCATAGCCACACAAAACTCCCCAGTGCTCTCCAATGCTTGTAGTTAGTGATTTGTAAACCCCAGGAATCTACAGTAAGAGTTTCACAGATGATTTAACTTTCTTAGGAAACTTGTTTATTGTTTTAAACCATAGGTCTCTTAATCTTGTTTTGTTGAGAAAATGTTTTACCACTAAAAACATTTATATTTAATATCTAAACACCTTGTCCTGGAAGTTAAAGCACTGAACAAATTCACTACCACCTACCAAATGATCTCTAACTTACTCTACTTTTCAAACAGGTGAGTCTACTACCGGCACTGTGGCCCCAGTCAGACTAATTAGGGTTAAATGTGGATTATGTCCTTCTAAGCTATACAACCTTGAGTGAGCTACCTGGTCTTGTCATACGTAAGCTGGCCCATCTATAAAGCAGATAAAAAAACCCCACCTTTTTCTTAGCTAAGAGCAAGTTAATGCATAGAAAAGTGGAAAGCAGCACCCAGCTAAAACCATGGTGTCTGACCCACGCTATTCTTTCCTGTGCCAAGATAGAGCTCAATCAAAAGAATGAGAAGACAAGCCACAGACTGGGGAAAAAATTGCAAAAGACATATATGATAAAGAAGTGCTCCTCAAAATAGACATAGAACTTTAAAAACTCAACAATAAGAAAATAATCCAATTTTTAAAATGAGGAAAAGACTTAAACAGACACCTCACCAAAGAAGATACTATATACAGACAGAAAATAAGCATTTGAAAAGATCCTCTGCATCATATGCCATTAGAAAACTGCAAACCAAAACAATGGACTACATCACATGTGTCAGAGTACTAACACTAAAAGAAGGAGGATGTAGAGGAACGTTTCATCTGTTGCTGGTGAGAATGTGAAATGGCACAGACACTTTAGAAAACAGTTTAGCAGTTCCTAAGAAAACTGAACATACTCTCAGCACAGATTCCAGTAATTATATTTCCTGGAATTTACCCAATTGAGGTGAAAACTTATGCCCATGCAAAGACCTGTTTATAGATTTATACCTGTTATATGGATATTTATAGCAGTTCTACTTATGATTGCCACATCTCAGGATCAACATGTCCTTCAACAGTGAAGGGATAAATTGTGGTACATTCAGGAAGTAGAATATTATTCAGCATTGAAAATAAGTGAGCTAGGGCTGGGGTGTTTCAGTGGTAGAGTACTTGCATCGTCTAATTTAAATAAATTAATACATAAGTGACCTTTCAAGACATAAGAGTATGGAGGAACCATAAACACCTATTGGTAAGTGAAACAAGCCAATGTGAAAACTGTCATACTGTATGATTCTAATTATGTGACATTCTGGAAAAGGTACAACTATGAAAACTTTTTTTCTTTTTTAATTTAGTGGTTGCCAGGGGCTGGAGGGAGGTGGGGATGATAAGGAAGTGCAAAGATTTTTAGGGCAATGAAATTAACTGTGTATGCTCGATCCTGTAAGGGTAGACACATGCCATTAAGTGTTTGATAAACTCATGGATCTTTTGCAATAGCAAAGTGGTCTGTTATGGCTTCTGTCTAGATGTCCCCCCAAAGCCTCATGAGGTCATAGGTGGCTTTTTCAGAGGTGGCTGAATATAGAGTGTGGGATGCTGGGATTAAGGGCATGTGATTACTAAATCAGTACACTGATTGGTTTGGGCAGAAAAACACTGTTAAGGTCCCTTGTTGCTTTTGTTACCGTGTGGGAGCCATGAACTGTTTCTCTTCTGTGACGCTCCTCTGCCATGTGCCACTGTACCTTGGAGTCAGCCAATTATGGACTGAAACCACTATGAACTGTGAGCTAAATAAACCTTTCCCCTTTAACTTTGGTTGGGTATTTTGTCTCAGGAATGAGAGAAAAATAACTAACACATGGTCCAAGGGGAAAAGAATGAAAGGTGAGGAGAAGGGGAAGGGGAAATAAGTAGAATAAAGATATGCCACGTACAGGAACCTAATAACCTCAATTAAAGTAAACATTATATGCCATAACATGAGCCAAGATTAATAATATCAACAAGAATAAAAAATTGGATAGGCGAATTGGAAGAGGAGGGAGTGAGGGGGAGGGAAAGGAATTGAAAAAAAAAAAGAAAGAAACAAGCTGTGGTATGTACATGTAACCACTCCCCAAGATGACTGTAAGCTGCATGAACTGCAAACATGTATTAATAAAATAAAGAGAAAAATATATATATACAGCACTAAGAGTGCACCCTAATGTAAAGCATGGACTTTGGATGACAATGATGTGTCATTGTAGAGTCCCTGATTGTTTTACTCATGTCAGTTTTTGCTGTGAATCTAAAACTGCTCTAAAAAATGCAGCTCAAGTCTTTTCTGTGAAGCTTTACCCAATATGCCAATCCACAGTAATCTCTACTTTTTTTCTTTTCTAAAAGAACTTACTGACATTTCCTCCTTAATCATATAATGCTTTAAACTGTTACCAAAATTCTGACTTCTCTCCCCAACTAGAAACTCCCAGAGATGACATTTTATCACTTTTGATAGATGCCACAATGCCTATTAAATTATGGAAGGATGGTAGGAAGGCGGGAAGGGAGGGTAGGAAAGACTAGAGGGAGGGAGGAAGGGAAGAAATTTTTAATTAAACCAGACTTTTTTTTTTTAGTTTTTTGAGAGTGGGTCTCACTTTGTAAGTACAGGCTGGCCTTGAACTCACTATGTAGCCCATGCTGCCCTTGAACTCATGGCGATCCTCCTGCCTCAGCCTTCTGAGTGCTAGGATTACAGGCATTAGCCACCATGCCCAGACTTGTTTACTTGAGGAAAATACTGTTACTTTGTAGTGTTTCATTTCCAAAGTCTTCAAAGAAGCAGGTATGTAATTAACACTACGTTTCTGAATCCAATTTACTCTATTGGTCTTTGTCTGGATGTGTTTATTATTCCAACAGAATCATATCATTCCTTTTTGATACACAACTAGACATTACCATCTCTCTTCTAGATGATTCCCATAGCTCTTACTGGGTCTTGCTGCTTCTATGCTTGTGACCTTTACAGGTCAACATCATGTTTGTCCTCCAGAGCAGAGCTTCCTAAGGCTTTCCACCTCACAATACTATCTCCTGCCATTGTCACAGTCTACCATTTCTACCCCCCCCCTTTTTTTGAAGACAAGATCGATGTAGTTCAGGTTGACCCTGAATTCACTATGTATCCCACATGGGCCTTGAACTTGCTGTGATCCTCCTGCCTCAGCCTCCCAAGAGCTGGGATTATAGTCTCTTTTTAAATCTTACTCTCCTTTCATTGGTTCAGGTCCAGACACACTTGCCTCCTCCTTGTTGCATAAGTCAAGGAAATGCATTCTAGCCTCAAGACCATTGGTTTTGTCCTTCCCCTACTGTATGGCCCCTCCTTTAGCTCCTTTTAAGTCCCTATTAATTCTCACTTATCAGAGATACCCTCCCTGAACATCTAACTTAAGATGGTAACCCCTATCGTTCTCTGGCCTTGTATCTATGTTTAGGTTTATATATCTTTTCGGTCACCTGTCACCTGGCATTAATATTTACTGTCTTCTCCTCAGAACATAGGGTTTTGTTTTTTTTTTTTTGGTACCAGGGATCAAACTCTGGTCCTTGCGCTTAGGCAGCAGGCAGCGAAACCACTGAGCTAAATCCCCAGCCCCAGAACATAGGGTTTGTAACAGTAGAGACTTTGGTTCTGTTTTGTTCACTGATGTACTTCCAACTTCTAGAACAGTGCCTGCCTCACAGTAGACACTCAGTGACATGAACAAATAGGCTAGTTAGTAAACTGCTAGTACTTGTGTTTTACAGCAATGATTACTTCTCAAAAAATATATAGAGTGAATGACGATTGCATTTCCTTGAATCAAAAAATGTCATCTATTACAAGACACATTTACTTTATGTACTATTAAGGAACAACAACCCTGTTAATCAAATTAAGACAATGAATTTCTATTAGGAGTTTCATTTTAGAGCAAGCTGTTCTAGACTTACTGAGATTTTAATATATCACTCAACCTTACCTTAAAAAGTCAGGGCCGGGGATTTAGCTCAGTGGTTTTGCCGCCTGCTGCGCAAGCGCAAGGACCCAAGTTCGATCCCCGGTACCAAAAAAAAAAAAAGTGAAGTACACTGGATAAGGCAGATCTAGAACTTCTTTTCTTTCAGTATCTGATACCTTTGAATGATTTTTCAACCCTTAGTTATTGGAATACATGTTTTACCACATAGTATCCACCTCCATACTATCAAGAATGTTAGAAAGACAGCGTTTTGTGCTCAATGGGTATCTCTGGGATTTTCTCAAGCCACTGACACTCATTCTGCAAGTTTTGGTGCATGTGTGCAGGCGATGACAACTGTGTCATGACAGCTGCCAGGCAGTAACCACAAGATCCATCTGGATTTCAAAAATGTGAAGATAGGAAAAATCATGCATGTAAGAGCCCATAAACCACCCCTCCTCATATACACTGCTCAAAGAACTGGCTTAAGATGTTTTCCATAATTTTATAGTTTGGGCTGAATATTCATTTTACGCATGATTTCCCTCCTCCCTTTAAGAATTATAGCAGGAAGAATAACCTCGAGAGACCTATAAAAGATAGCATTGATGTGCACACGCACATGTGTGTAAACGCTGAGATTTTTACTATTACTTTATCACTGTGAGTAGTGTCCTACTTTTCTTTCTATTTGGATTTAAGATGGAGGGAAAAAGGAAGGGCACAAGATGGAGGAGAAAAAGGGAACCTGACGCAAAAATTCCCTTGGAGATATTATCATTACTGGAAAAGTCACTTTTAGTCACAGGCTGCTCTCCAGTGGCCCAAGTGAGGTTTCATCAAAGGTTGCATCAGAGCTTGCAGCGCAGCCCTTGGCTCTCCACAGGGTATTTCCACTCCTTAGGCAGGTGCCATAAAGCTGCTGCGCTGGGGAGATGTATACATGAGCCTGGTGAGACAGACTCTTTCCATTGTGTGCTTTGAGATGGAATTTATTTCATGTAACCACTTGCACTGCCAGTGAACTGACATTTTATAAAACAAAATGTCATAGTGTTTGTGCTTTCAGAGTAAGGAAGAGTGTTTCAATAACATAAAATATGCATGAAATGAAGGTAATCTTGAAGAAAATTCATACAATAAATTATTTTAGAGTAACCAGTTACTTTTAGTTTGTTTTGTACTAACTCCCTCACCTTTTAAGGCAGTAAGGCTATCAAATTCAAACTATAAGGCTTTAAGCAGAATCAGGTTTCTTTCTAGCCTTGTTCATTTAATGTTAAGTGGAACACAAATCAACATCAGGTAAACATTTGTATTTTGGGTGTAGAATGAGGTTAACACAATGGTCTTTAGATTTGGGATTACTCTATGCTAGAGAACATAGAAATGTTTTCATTTTATTGGTGATTCTGGATTCATACTTAAAACACATAAACCCAGACTCATAATTCATCTTTCCCCTCCCTCCTTCTCCATTTGCCCTCTCTCTGTCTCTCAACTTTTGGATGTCGATGCAGAAAACTCTTATGTTTGTGCTATTTGAAGGAATTCTGACTAGTGCAGGTGCCAGTCTCTCTGGTGGACCCGATCCAAGTGTGGTCTGTGCATTCAATATTCAGTGAAGGGCCAGGGATTGAGCTCAGTGGTTCCGGTGCCCGCCTTGCAAGCGTAAGGTCCAGAGTTCAAACCCCGGTACCAAAAAAAAAAAAATTCAGTGAGGTTTGTTTGTATATTTTCTAAAAGGGGGAAAGAAAATTATCAGCCTGGGTGAAAACTGAGCAGTTTTGGTGTGGCTCTGTGGCAGAGCACTTGCCTAGTGCTAGGCCTGGAGTTCAGTGGGGGAGGGGAGGCACAGACAGATAAGGAAAACAAGTAAAAACTAGGTAAATAATGCAGTTAACTGCAAGTTGGTTTCATTTTACTTCTTTAAAAAAAAAATCTAGTATTCACTTAGTATTAAATATGTTCCTAATTAAATTTCTAAGACTATTTTTTTCCAAATAATAATTAAAATATAAATCCATAGGGGATCTATCTTTCCATTGTTACATCTCCATACAGAGTAGTATAATAATTTTCTTGAACTACAATAATTTATATAGAAAGTATATTCTGTAGCACCTTGCACTTCTCAAAGACCTTTTTATTATTTCATCTACCATACTGATTTATAAATATCCACTATGGTTTTTTTTTTTGTCTTATCCTTGAGGCTAAAGACAATGCAACAGTGCTACAGTACTTTGAGAAGGTAGGAACTATTATAATCATTTCTGCAGAGCCAATACCTAATATACAGTAACTACCCATAAACATTTGGGGAACAAATAAGATAAGCACTCAATGTTTATACTTGTTGCCTGACTGCCTAGAACTAATTTACATAATCAAATTACAGAACATGCAATGCTATCATAATGTAAGATTTGGCAACATGGGCCTTTTATCTAAGATATTCATTTTGAAATAATCAAGAAATAATTGTCATCTTTTTAGAGTTTTCATAAAAACCTGTGTTCCATTTATTTATAAAGTCTTACTGTGTAAGAAATGTAGAATAACTGATGGCCTGTTCTTGTGGTCTACCGAATTCAAACTGTAGGCTTAAATTTCCTGTGAGCCAAGCCCACAGTTAATAAAAAGTTTAAAGATCCATGGAAAATCTACCCTAGAATGAAAAAGTAAGAGATCTCCATCTGAAATGACCTTCAAGATCAACAGGAATATAAATATTGTGTAGTGGTTAGGAACAGAGCTCCTTGGGGCTCAAAGTTTGCCACTGATCAGCAGCAGCACAGGGAAAAGTGACTTGAGTTCTCCATGCTTCGTTCATCATCAGGAAAATGAGGACAGTAACAAAACTGACTCTGAGTTACAGCAAGAAGTGAATTCAATGAGACAACACATGCTACATATTAAACACTCAATACATTCCAACTGTTATGTAGGTTATTAGGTGGATGAATCAAGTATAACATCTAAATAAAACCAAAACCAAAAACCAGAAAAACTAGGCAATGCTACTATTACTACTATTATAAGATGCTGTTACTAGCAACAAATGGCAATAAACAGACTTAACTGGTTCAGTCAGTTCAAATTAAGTTTTTGTTTTATTTGTAGTGTATACCACCAATTAGTATAGATACAATTCTGTAACGAGAAAGTTGGCGGCTGCATAAAATAAGCTGACTATCACAGAATCCCCTTAATATTATACAGTTAAACTGTGGCACATTGTCTCTTTAAGATGCTGCTGAAATTTTACAGAATGTAGCTAAAATAATAATGATGGCAGTTAAAAAAAAGTTAGGGATTTACAAATTTCCTTTTTCCCTTCAAATATATTAATACAGTATTTACATGCTACAAAAATACAAATCCTTATATGTTCTTATGCTAATTTTGTAGAATTAACAGGGGAAAAATGGATATAGTATCAAACAGTTCTATAATACTGCTGCCTATAAAAATTAGTTATTGAAAATTATTTTCTCAGATGAATTGTTTCTTATCTGATCTTTTCAAGTGTGGTGCTTTAAAAAAGTGACTATATTCAGGTACTTTTTGCTTTTTTCCCTTTGTGTTCTAGTATAAAATAAATCTAACTACAAAACTATGATATAGAATTAAGTGCGGAAACTTGTACTGCAGACTATTTAGTACACTACTCAGGACTTTAGAAATACACTGAACATACGCTTATACCTTTTGTTCAGGTGATTGTGTTACGTGAGCAGAAAAATCAATTTGTACTCGCTAATCTAGGAACAGAGCTGGAAAAGTGTGACCTAGCATTTAACGTTATCCATTAATAACTTATTCATGGGTGATCAAGAATCATATATATAATTCAAGTAAGTACAGTCAGCTCTGTGGGTTCCATATCTGTGGGCTCAACATGTAATAAATAGAAAATATTTGGGAAAAAATTACAACTGTACTAAGTATGTACAGACTTTTCCCACCTGTCATCATCCTTAGGCAAGACAGTACAACAATATTTATATGGCATTTACACTATATGAGTATCATGTCATCTAGAGATAATTTAACCTATATGGGAGGATGTATGCAGGTTATATACAAATAATACACCATTTCCTATAAGGGACTTGAGCACCTGGGAATTTTGGTATTTATGAAGGAGGAAAAATCCTGGAACCCATACCGGATGTGTGTGTGTGTTTTGTGTGTGTAATTACTTTTTTTTTTTTTTTCCTGGGGATCGAACTCAGGACCTTGTGCTTGCAAGGCAGGTGCGGTGCAGCTGAGCTAAATCCCTAGCCCTAATCACTCTTTTTAAACTGTTATTGTTTATAAAACCATATATAAAATCATATATATATATATATATATGTACATACATACATATCCTTTTTCCCCCTTTTTATCTGCCTACCTCATACCTAAACATTATCTCGCCTATGTAATTTCTGTTCTTACACTTGATCTTAGCCAAAAGGCAGAGGAGTGATATATTTTCTATTCTTTCAGGATTCTCTTTGACTGGATCTTTACTATTTATACAAACATGATTTCTTACTTGGGCTTGTTCTGAACTCATTGGTTCCTCCTCCTGTCACATGTGGGCTTTTATTTATTTTTTTTGGTGCACTACGGATCAAACAAACTCAAAGTGTTGTGCATATTAAACAAATACTTTAGTGAGTTAAATCCAGTCATGTCTGGATCTTTTTTTGCATCTTACTACTTTGGAATCACTGTAAATTTAGACTAAAATCTAACTCCTTAATGAATACAAACAACTTTTTTATTTATTGGTAACACACTGACTGAATGGCATAAGTTTGTTTTTAAAAAGTAGGAAATAAAGACAAGCAATGTGAACTTAAAAAAAATACATTAGTCCTAACATCCAGAGGTATTACTTCCTTGTGGTTATTCATTCACACAATTATTCCTTCACTGCAAAAATGGAATTGAATTGGTAAAAGTAGGGCCGAGGATTGAGCTCAGTGGTTTCACTGCCTGATGTGCAAGCGCAAGGACCTGAGTTCGATCCCCGGTACCAAAAAAAAAGAAAAAAAGAAAAAAAAAGAAAAAAAGAATTGGTGAAAGTAATATAGATTTTGGAAGTCTTATCAAAAACAGAAAAAAAATTTACTTCTCACAATACTCACCAAGGGATTGTGATTCCACAATATTTAAAAACCAGGTATTGAGGATCTGAGATCTTAGTGGAAAGAAACAAGACATTCAGGGAATGGGGATACAGGAGAAACACAGGCAGAGTTGAGAAATAATCTTTTATGTTTTCATGTGTAGGTTTCTGATCTAACAATTCTTCAAAATTTAAAGACAACTAGCAAGGGCTATTCAAGTGACTTCCAATTATCAACATGTTGGAAGGTGTTCAGAAGATGTGGAAAAAGGAAATACAGCTGGAGAATGGAGAGGAGACTGACAATGACAGAAGTTTCATGGGCACCACAGATACACACAGGCAAGACAATTTGTCCTCATTCCCCTCCCCTTTTTACACAAACTGTTCAAAATGATTGGAAATTAACTTTAACCCCAATGGATTAGAAAGGTGAATACTAAACATTCTCCGAGCTTTCAAACCGAATGCACCCCCTTCTCAGTATTTAGGTATGACCAGAGGCCATCACATCCCCACCACTTAGTAAGCCACAGTTCCGCACTATAAACACTTTTTTTTCCTGTGTTGATCCCTGTCCTCATCTATATAATAATTTCAATGGTAGGCCATTTTATCTTTGTATCCTCAACATGTAGAATATCACCACTGACAACATCTATGCATATCTTAAACCCAACAGAAAAATACCCTAATTTTTGATGTTAACATTAAAATCCTGCAATAAGCTAACATGATAAAATCAATTTATCCATAATTAAAAAGTGGTAAATTTTTAAAAATACTTCTTACTATTCTTGAACATGTCAAAATTGAAATTTTAATTTTAGATACATTGAACTCAAATGCAGATTATAAAAAGGAATAATAGTGAAGTAACTGTACTAGTGAATAAATTTAAGACTTAACATATTTAATTTTGCAACTGACCAGAATAAGTATTCAAATTTTAAAAGACTTATCAAATAGATGTAATGCTGAACCTATTTAATAAACAGAAAATAACTCATGTATAATAAGCAATGACAGCTCACACATAAAACACTAAATCATAAAGCCTTCTAACAGTTTGGTGTTTTAATTGCTAAAATACAAGCATTCTGCAGTTCTGTTTATAATATACCTAGAAAACTTTTTCCTCATTAGGATGGTGAAAGAGGGATTTTCATCCAACTAAATCACCAAAATTCTGAATTAACAAGCTTAACTTTTACTCACTCATGTGTGGCAAGTTACTGAACATTCACAAAATGTACAACATTACAGTAGCCAATCCACTTTTTCCTTGACTTAATAAAAAGGTCTGATAGATTTAAAGATAAGCCAATGAACAAATGATGGCATTAGTAAAGACAGAGAAATATCATGAAATTATTTGGACCTCTCAAAGAATACTTACAAATTAATTCACCTTTCTCAAATCAGTAAAATCTGTAATTAATTTGACTGGTTTATTTAAAATATTATTTTCAGGGGACAACCAATATCTTGCTAAATAAAAAGGGTGCCTATATTTGCTGTTTCTTTCTGTGTATGTGGTGTGTTTTTGGGACAAGGTCTTACTATGTAGTTCAGACTGGTCTTCAACTCACTATGTAGCCCAGGCTAGCCTCAAACTCATGGTGATCCTCCTGCCTCAGCCTCCCAAGTTCTGGGATTACAGGCCTGTGTCACCACACTCAGCTAGTGTTTCTTTGTATTATTTCAGATTAGTGATTTTCAGTATTTATAAACAACAAAATTCTTTTTATTTTATTTTTATTTATTTATTTTTTTGGTACTGGGGATCAAACTCGGGACCTTGCGCTTTCGAGGTAGGTGCTGGAACCACTGAGCTAAATCCTCGGCCCACAACAAAATTCTTTTTAAAGCAAAGTTTCATACATAACTTAAGCTTAACAGCTTACTTTGCAATTTCAGGATATTCTTTAGTTAAACAAATCAAGGTACTAAAATAGTAAGAAACTTAGTTTTCAAAGATAACTGCTTATATTCATTATCATAAATATCTAGTCAGACAAGAAGCATTCCATATTTATAAAAGAACCTAAAACCTCCAAACACCAATGTCATCAAGACAAAACAAATTCACATGCATTTACTGGTTACTTCATGGCTAAGCCAAGCCGCAAACTCAATGTTCAGCTCATGGGTAAGTCTCCTGCTCAGCTGGTACCTGAGGGGTGCACGTACCCGTGCTGCAAACGCAGACTTCCTTGTTTGAGTTTCATGAGGGTAAAAGTATAAGGAACATAATTCTTTAAAAATCAGTAAAGAATCACAATTCTAGTCACTGACACATTTAGGAAGTTTAAAAATAGAGCTTTATGACAAAGTTGGCAAGAAACATGCTAGGCTGACAGTGTTAGTTATTAACTTGGTGGCCTCCTTAGGTTAAAGGGGTTAAAAAGTTTGGTACCCTACACATTTGAACAAGCAAATTTAAAACAAGTACTTAAATAGTTTGACTGTTATGCTTCCAGGGTATTCTCACTTTTAAAAGCATAAAATAGTAGGAAAATAAAGTATCAGGAAACAAACAGCACAATTACCCAAAAAAAATCTTTAGCAACAAATGACAGTTTAGCTTTTAAATGGGATATAAATGTATTGGTTAAGTCTTTCAGGAAGATACCTTGGAGGGGAACATCTGGGTCAAATACAACCTCTAGTTTTAGTTTTTTCTGAGGAATCTCCACACTTATTTTCACAGTGCTTGTAACATCATACCACAGTGATACATGCATACCCATGTTTATAGCAGCACAACTTCTAACAGTTAAATCTTGGAAACAGCCCATATGTCCATCAAAAAATGAATGGATAAAGAAAATGTGATATTTATATACAATAGAGTACTACTCTGCTATAAAAAAAAGATAAACTTGAATCATATGTAGGTAAATGGATGCACCTTGAGACCATAATCTCAAGTGAAATAAATCAGACACAAAAATTTAAATATCACATTGTTTTCTTGTGTGACAAACCAAAGAGTAAATAAGGAGCATAATGGAGGATAGATATTGGGAAGCAGGAAGAACACATTCAATTAGGAAGGGGAAAAAGGGAGGGGGAGGGGGAAAGGAAAGAAGGAAAAAACGGAAACAAAACTTGTGTAAATGGGGAGGGGAAGAAGGGTTGAAGTGAGGGGGAATGGGAAAAAAAGAATTAAGATATATTATGTACTGGTACAAATTCCCTACAATGAACGTGATCAATACACATAACAAGTATGTACCAATTAAAAAAATAAAGCTAGAAAAAGAAAAAAAAAGAATAAAGACAACCTACAAAAAATTTGTGTGCTATGACAAAGTAAAACTAACATGTTAACTAGACAAGAAGGGATTTCCTCTTTTAAAGTAGGTCTTCCTGCACAAAAGAAAAAAGAGAAAAAATGTTTTAATGGGGTGAAGTTAGAGTGTTTTTATTTCTACTTTTTAATTTTTCTGTAATATGTATATTTTAAAAATATTTTTAAACATTAGATTTTCAAAGAATGTTTGCTCACTTACAGAGTTCCTACTGTTTTTTTTTTTTTTTTTTTGGTACCAGGGATCGAACTCAGGTCCTTGTGCTTGCTCAGCAGGCAGCGAAACCACTGAGCTAAATCCCCGGCCCTATTTATAGAGTTACTACTGAAATAGTGAACTCAACTTTTATCAGAAGAAATGAGTTTAGTTGAGAAGGGATAAAGAAAAAAATGGTAGACATATTCATTAAAGATGTTTAAATGACCTATACACTTGACTTCTCTGTTTGTTACTGTCTGATAGGCAGATCATTGGACTCCACAAGCAAAGCTCACAGGGAATTTCAAACTCCTAAATGAAAAAGAAGCACAGATATTCACTAAGTCACACCAACTACATTATAGAACAAAAAATCCATACTACTCAGACATTCTCTTAAAATCAAAACATGCCAAGAGAAGATTGGTGCTTCTGTACCAATATACTTTCCTGTCAGTTTAGCACAAAATAACCAAATTTGGCATGCTCTATCAAAAAATAGCTTTAGCTTTCTATTTCTTCTCACACTTTCCCAACTATCCCAGCACCAAGTATAGAACACTAAATAGCAAACACCGTCTCAAATGATATCCAAAATTATTCATATTGATATAAAAGACATTGAATATTTCTTTTTAATGGCATTGTTTTTATAAAATGATAGTCTAAACACTATCAACTTCATAGTTCAAGTGGCCAATTTCTTTGGTTTCTATCAAATACTCTAAAATTCAAGTGTGAGCCATCCATGGTGCCACACATCTGTAGTCCCAGTACTCTGAGAGGCTGAGGCAGAAGGATCACCAAGTTTGAGCCCAGCCTGGACAAGTAAGCAACCTATTGAGACCTGTCTCAAAATAAAAAATTTAAAAAGGGCTGGGGATGTAGCTTAGTATAAAGGCTCCGGGTTCAATCCTTGGTACTGGGGGAAAAAAAATCAAATATGAAATGTTCTTTATACCTTGAAATGCTCCATTATTTTCAAAATGAAAATAAGCAATTTCATTATTACTTCATATCAAATGTTAACCTTACACAAATTTCTTATTCAAGATACCTAGCCTTGAGTTTTGTATAAGAAGTTAATCGGGTATGCAAAAATTCAATTCTTTCCCCCATTTATTCCAATACAATGGATGATCAGCTATATCAATATTTGTGTAGCGAGTCAAAATTACTGGGGAATGGAGTCAATATTTTGTTTGTATTTCAAGTATACTTTGTGTTTATCATCATGCATCAACTATTCTATTTAATTCTGAATGAGCACCAAAGCAACTAGGAGTGGTGGGGAGGGGCTATATAGCAAACATAATAATACTAACTTTAAAAATAAAATGAAGCCAGAAAAATTGATTAAGCTCATTCTGAAACATTTTACATGGAACAATGTGGCAATACTGTGAGACTAAAAATTTAGTATTAGTTTTCATGCAAGCAATATTACAGAATACAGATATCATACAAAGCTTCATTCCCATCCCAAAATACATAAGAGTATTTGCACGACAGAAACACACAATCTACAACACAATAAACACACACGAATGCTACTTATATTAAGATGTGACACAAAGCAATTTAAAATAATATCTGATACTTCTTCCTAGCATGAGTCAATTTTTGTTTATACACTATGAATCAAGGATAAAGAATGTCATTGTTCATCTTGAATTGAAATTTCTGTCATAATCATATTAGTATGTAAATACAGTTGCTCATATTTTGATAACTTTTATTTATCCATATGTTACATAAAAATTTAATAAAGACAGCTTGAGAAAACTGGAAGGTAGTATATATACAAGTGATTCATATACATTAAGAACAACTAATGTTACAAAAAAAAAAGAACAACTAATGTTATTAAGTGGGTTAAATGTATAAGCTGGGAGATGCAAACCAATAGGTACTCCAATTATGCATTTTAAGCTGCTTTTGTTATCTCTAAAGTGATACAGTTGAGAGAAAATGAAATCCAAGTGGTTTCTGAATGTTTCAAGGAGCAGTATAATTACTGTGTAACTTTTTCTATGTGGATGTGACACTGGCATTTGATAGTCAAAACACCAATAACTAATAAAGTATGATCAAGGAATTGCTAGCCATCCGCCTTATAAACCTATTATTTAACGGAGAGCAGAGTACATCATTGTTTTGAATCAACAATCAAATTTCAATCACCAGGCAGAAGTTTCCGTATCTTTCACTTTTATTCTGATTGTACTTAACATAAGAACATTTGCCCAACATTATTAATCAGTATGTTATGCTTTGCCTATGTCTTGGGGATATAAAAGGATATTGAAGCATCTGTTTGATACGTGGACTATGACTTGATTATCATCTATGTTTTACAGAAGAGAAAGAACTTTGGAGAAATCAAAGGATAGGAGTATGATGGTACAAATTTCATAATGGAAAAATCTCACAAGTGAAATTGGTCCTCCCTGATCCCAGAAAGAGCAATGAAGATATCTATCATATCAGGACCCCAATATAAAACTAGTGCAGAATGTTTTAAAAGTTAACAATAGTCCAGGGTTGGGCTGGGGATTTAGCTAAATGGTTCCACTGCCTGCCTCACAAGTGCAAGGACCCGAGTTCGATCCCCAGTACCGAAAAAAAAAAACCACCACCAACAACAAAAGTCCAGTGATAGTTTCTCTAATGAGTAGAAAAAAATCCAAGTAGGAAGAAGTACTTACTCATTTATAAGCTTAAGAAATCTGACAACATTCATAGGGCACAAGGCAAATTATTTGCTTTAAAAATTTCTTTGAGTTTGAACACAGAATGAACAGGCCACTATTTTTGAGGAGATAAAGTAAAATAAATACAAACATGATGTATTCCAACACAAGGTGGCTAAAATTTGACTGAGATTTCTTGGGGAGAGAGTTGTACCTTATAATTTTCAATACCTATTAATGAGTATGTTATTCTTAAATGTTTCTTGAGAAGATAAGCATGATTTTTACTTAGCTCAAGTAGTTCAGCTTTTGATCATGGGACAAAATTAGAAAAGAAAAATCACATTTGAAACAACATAGTTGCATTAAAAATACAGTCTTCTAAACTTTTTCTGAAGTATTTCAACTAATGATATCAGTTATAGAGCTAAAAGTTCAAGATTTTAAATATACAAATACTTATTTAAAAGGGCTGTAAAACCTTTACCTAAAGCATTCTCTGTAGTAAGTTTACAATCTTTGATGATGAAACAGTAAAAATTTAATTTCCCACAGATAAATTTAGATTCACACAGATGTATCTGTAGAAGTGCAACAAAAGTATCATGAAACAATACTTTTACTATAAAAATACAATCTATTTAATTTTTTAAAAATGCTGACTGTAGCCCACTCACTTGATTTAACAACCTCTTAATGGGCCCTGACCTGAAGTTTGAAAAACACTGCTCAGAACATCTCAAAAAGTTTAAAATGCGGGGAGGGGGTCACAGGGAGTTAAGAGAGTAACATAGCTTACCTTTGAACAAATATATTTTGAATAAGTAATAGATGACTAAAAAGGAAGAATTTTTAAATGCACTATAGCAACAATCTCAGCCCTGTAGTTTGAATGCTATATATTATATACTGAGCAACTAGCACTGAAAGGACAGAAAAACTACCAAATAAAACAAAGCTTACCTTCTACTTCAAAGTAAAGTTAATTATGCCTTCTACTAATTAGATTTCCAAGAGACATAGTAGCCATTATTAACAAAACCAAGGAAGAATTAAGAAGTATGTGATGTCTACGACAGCTTCTGACCTAGAAAGAGTGCCTGACAATTATCCAGGGATTCCAACTTTCCTGGAAGAGAACACCACTAATATCCTCCAGATTGGCAGCCAACCCCTAAGCATCTCAAAAAATTGTTTACATTACAGCTGGGTTCAAATGGAAGGTCAGGGAGCTTTCAGATTTGGGAAATGACCAACAGCTTTCCAGCTACAGTATAAATAACTTTAAAAAAATGTATTAACTTTCTAAATTGTCAAAAAATCTTACTTGATTTCAATGCTACCGAGTTTCCTTGAAATACTTGGTAAGAAGAAGGTTGTATTTCAACAATGTTTTAACTGCAAATAAAAAGGCTTTTCAGGTTTTGCCATATTGGGAATGAAAACAATTATCTGTGATTTTTATCTCCATTCTGACTTTAAAAATAAGGTGTTTATATTACACAAATTCAGACTTGTCCTTTAGAAATTGTTTCTGTGAATAACATAGGATAGACGAGATTATTCTCTATTTTATTATATGTTACACAAAAATGACTAGGATAAGATGGAAAGAAATACATCCTATCATTTATATATCAGAATGAAATGCACAGCATGAAAAACTCAGCATTATAAACAAAGATTGTAATCACAGAAATTTGCCCATAGCATTCATCTAACCCAACAAATGAACCAAACATTCATATACAAATGTTTTTAAATTTTAAAATTTTCTTGACATTAATATCAACAACTGAATAAACCATTACAAAATATGAGTGGGGACTGGAAATGTATAAATATTATTCTGTGTACATACAAGGAAAAGACATCATTAAGAATATACTATAACCTATTCCTTTTTTGGGTTCTGTGTAGTTATTGTTCCTATATCTTAAATACTTGCAAGACTAGAATTATCTCCATTTTATAGGTGAAAACACCAAGGCTTGGGAAGGCCATGTGATTTCTGACATTGTACAAGTATCACACAACAGCACGACAGCATATTCTGCAGGACTTAAGCATGGATTCTTAGTATGCCCACTCCTCCACTGGGCTCAGCTCTCTTTACTTGACTATCAGAAATTGCTTTAGAGGCCAAGCTCTGGAAAGGGCCTATATAAAACAGATTATCATTTCCCCCTATGAGCAAAGCAAGGCTAATATATCTTATGTCCCCTATTATTTTAGCCTCCAAGGACACCGTTTTATCACCACTTGCATTCTGATCCCACGTGGTCTTCCAGCCTGGTCTGACTCAAGCTCCCAATTTTCCCAGACTCTGTGCCTGCTAAAATTCCCAGTCTATCATTAGCAAAATCCACATGCCCAAAGTCTTCTCTAAGTGCTCCCTTCAGCTTCCTGTTAAAATGATGAGGGCACTGCTTCTTCCACTGTAACCTCTGGGCTGGTAGTGATTCTTACTTCCTTATGTCACACACCCAACTGTTAGGAGGCGAGGTAAGCTCCTTTCGCCTCATTTTGCTTTTCAATTACACCACTTTCCTTCCTTTCCTCCACATTTCCTTCAAAGCAGAAGCGATCAATCAAGCAACACTACCTGCTACTCTTCTTCTAGCAGCCATCTTTGGGGCTGTGGAGTCACTCTTCCTATCTGAGGATTTTAATGCCTGCTTTACTGTTCTCTCCTCCACTATTCAAGGGACCCTAGGCAACAGAACGTAGATGCAGTCTATGAATATACCATAGTGTAACTCGACTTCAGAGGACAGTGCCCAGATCTGAATTCTCAGTTCACCCTTCCCTGACTGGCACACTGTTCCACCTCTTTGTGCTTCTGCCTGGACATCCATACCAAGGACAATTGTAGTTTGAGCCCTCTACACACTCAGCACCTATAGTTCCCTTGTGCTTAATCTTCTGCTCTCAGCTAGAATCCACAGGTCAACCCTAATCACCCCTTCACCTGGCCCTTTCGACACCTTTGTTCCTCTTTCCCATTATCACATGCACCTGCTAAATCTCAGCCGTGGTTAAATGAAGTCTAGGCCTGTACCCAGCCAGCTAAATTTGGCTGAAGGAGACACTTGAGGGTCTTACTGCAGCCTCTGCAAACACAGAAGGGTGGATTTCAAATAGGGCCAAGCACTGCACAGTCATCCTCCATTTCTCTACATAATTCTTTCTCCCAACCTTCATGAAGAATATTTCATATTTTTTCCTCTCTCTTCAAGCCTTCAACAACTCCCTTCTCTCATTTTCGGTCATTAACTGTTTCTTTGGTCACTCATTTTACCTGTAGAAGCAACTAGAACTGCTATTTCTTTTCAAATTGGTGAACTGATTCAAGCCCTGTGCTCTTCTACTTATTCCCATCTTAGCCATTAACTGCCTCCTCCCAACCAGATCTTTCCCATCAGCATATAAGCATGCTGTAATATCTGAAATCCTAAAAATAAAATAAAACAAATAAACAATAAATCTCCTGGGTCCAGACACATTCCCATTTGTCTGTTCTTTGTTATGTCTAAACACGTGGACACTGTCTACATGTACTTCATTTCTACTTCCCAATATTCCCTTCCATCTTCAGTCTCCTCCAATGTGACTTTCACGCCGCCCCCCCCAACTCTCTAAAACTGTGAGCATCTGGTCATCAATGTTCTTTATCTTGCTCAATGGCCCACTTTCATCCTTTATTTTACATAACTTTTCAAAGGTATTTCCTTGATAGCTTCCCAATCTTCCCTTCTCAAACCCCATGTCCATCCCAGTAGCAAGTCCACTTAACTGCCACGCCAGAGCTGTGCCACCACCTGATGACCACCTCCAATCCCAACCCCTATCTCTGTCTTCCACATAACAGCCAAGTGAGCTTGTTTTTAAAACATAAATTAGATCACATCACTCCCCTGACCAAAACTCCAGTTAGATTAGTAAAATATCCAAACTCCTTTCCATACTCTGTCCCACAAGGCCCTCTAGGATCTGGTCCCTGCCTCCCGCTAAGCCCAGCTACCTCCCCATAGTTGTCTATGACATTCTCTCTAGCCTCTATTCTGCCAGAGACCACCCCGTCATTCCTAGAAATGCACAGCTGGCTTCTGTGAGAAGGCAGCTGCACTTGCTGCACCCCCTGCCTGGACCTCAGGAACCTCAGAGATCCACAAGGCTTTCCCTTCCCAGAGCTGCCCGAAGGCCACACTGACACTGTTCCGAAGCAGCCCCTTTCCCAGATCGAAATCCTCACACTCTTTCCCCACCTTGTTTTATTTTCTTCACAGCACTTATTACTACCTGAATTTTTATCCTTTGTTTAATTATTTTTATATTCTTTGTCTCCCCAAGTAAAACGTAAGCATCACTGGACAAAGAATATTGTTTGGTTCACTAAAGTATCTGCCATGTCAAAAAATATGCTTATATTGGTGAGCACACAGGAAGTGCTCAAGAAATACGGGTTGACTGAATGAACCCTGTGAGCAGAGGGGAGGATTCGAACCCAGGTCCCCATGATTCCTAAGTCTATGCTTCACAACACACTGTCAGTATTTCTGAAGAAAATGTGGTACATGCATATGAGTCTAGTTAAATTTCTTTTTGTCAATTATCTTCAAAAATATTTATTATACATTAAGGTAATGAATATGCCTCAGTAAATAAAACAGAAAATCACTATTGTTGAAAAAAGAAAATTATGTACACTTCCGTGCTGTTTAAGGCAAAAACATATGAAAGCCCAAATTTATAAACACAAAAATAAAACTGATATTTAATGACTTCTTTAAATATCAAAATGCACTTGATTTGATGTGCAAATTAAATATATCTACTTTAATTTAAAAACCCCATCTATTATGAGAAAAATGCCTTTGAAAAGTTTAGCTATCTTGAAAGTTCCATTAAATAGAAAATTATGCGTTAGATATGGTGATTTTTATAAATAAAGTACACTAAAATTGGGGCATATGTAGGCATATTAAAAACTGACATGTTTTTAAAATTCAGTTCTTATAAACTGAGTTCCTCTATTTATTACACTTCACAGCTAAGGTACTATATATCATGATGAATTAAATGTGGGTGATAGGTACATTATGTTAATTACACTATTCTACTTCTGTATATAGTAGTTTCTATGTATGCATGCAACTATAAAATGTGGTAAACAAAGGAATACATCCATTTATAACTTGAAGAAGATTAAGACATAGACATAACAGAGTAACCAATTAACAAAGGGAAATGTCCAGTGACTGAAAAGGTTTCTGCTCTGAAGAGAGCCTTCCTAAGTAGGGGAGCCTCTAGGCCAAGTCCTGTGGGTAAGGTGGAGGAATTATGCTGAAACAATGTACCGTCCGTTCACTCATTTTGACATAATGGATGCAGAAGACTGTTAGACTCTTAACAAGGCTTGGCTTTAAAAGCTCTGTGGTATTAATAAACTTAGGCTGACACAGTTCCTTAGCAGCCTAAAAAGACCTCGCTCTACACTCCAAGAGAAACTCGCTCTCCTAAAGAAGAGCAAAGGAAAGAGAAATAGGGTTTTTTCACAAAGATGTTGGTGCAGTAGGAAAACCAGCTTGTGCTAAGCACAAAGGGTGAGAGGTACCTGTTGTAAAACACATCTATTTATTTAATGAAAAGCTCAAAGGGTCAATGATTTAGTAATAAAGTTTTTATTCTACCTTAAACACAAGAACCAACTATTAAATTACTATGTAGAATGTTTCATATTTGAATTCTCAAGTACAAAAGCATAGGCAGCACCTAATGTTCCTCCCCTCAAAAAACAGCTAAGCAATAGCTGAACACACAGTGATGCACCCCTGAATCTCAGCTAATAAGGAGGCTGAGGCAGGAGGATCATCAAGTTTGACTCAACTGTCTGGGTAATTGAGAAACTTAATGAGAACTTGACTCAAAAAATGAAAAAGAGCTGAGGATATAGTTGAGTGTGAAGGCGTGGGTCCAATCCAGAGCATGAAAATAAAAGCATAGACGTTTACAATAAATTTAACAATTGACAACAAAAGTCCAAATTAGGAAACATTAAGATGCAGACATTATATGAAATTTCATTACATGAAACCAAATTCTTTCTTATTCTTTTTTTTTTTCCAGTACCGGGGATCGGACTGAGGACCTTGCGCTTGCCAGGCAGATGCAGCACCACTGAGCTACATCCCCGGCTCTCATTTATTCTCTTGATATGTATTAACTGAAAGCTCACCACGTGCTACACACTCAGTGTACCAAACTCTTGAGTATCAAACAGCCAACCAGAGTGACCCCTGTCCTCCTGCAGTTTATACAGCCTGGCATAAGAAACACAGTAAATAAACTGGCATTCAATTCTTACCCACAGCTTAAGATAAATGCTAGAAACCAACCAACCAGTGAAGTGATCAAAATTAATGGGATGGGAAAACACATGCTTTGAAGCCTCCTTCCCTGCCAAGAAGGTACTGTAAGGAAAGATCTGAAGGAAGAATGACTTTTTCCCTTTCTTATCTCTGGTATATTTTAACAGAAATCTTAGACATTATATGATTTTTACCCATAAATACTTCCATATGTACGAGTATCTCTAACAGGAAAGACATTTTATGCATGTGATAACCACAATGCCATTATCACATCTAGTAAAATTAGTAACAATTTAGAACCCACTGAGTTTTTTTTTTCCCCAGTATTGGGGATTGAACTCAGGACCTTGTGCTTACAAAGCAGGCATGGTGCTACTGAGCTAAATCCCCGGCCAATTAAGAAAACCAACTCTATATACAAAGTTCCTCAAACATTGCCCCCCGAAAGCAGACATTTTAGTCAAATTCCCACAGTCAATATCTAAAGTAGAACCATACATTGCCGCCGTGCTTAGTGGCACACTCCTGTAATCCCAGCACTTGGGAGGCTGAGGCCGGAGGATTGTCTTGAGTTTGAGGCCAGCCTGAGCTACATACTGAGTTCAAAACCAGCCTGAACTGCATAGTGAGACCCTGTCTTAGATAGATAGAAAGACAGATAAATAGACAGATAGATAAATAAATAGACAGATAGATAGATACAGACAGATAGACAGATAGAACCATACATTGCTATTGGTAGTTATGTAACAGAAATCTTACTTCAGCAATGTACAGTTCCCTTTCCTCTTTTCATTCCATGCCATTTATTTGCTGAAGAAATTGTATATCACATTCTGGATTTAGTTGCTTCCCTCCTCGTGGTAGTACTTGACCATTATATCGTTTGTATTTCCTGTAAGCATGTAGCTGACCCGAAGCTTTATTTACACTCAGGTTAAAGTTATTTGGCAAGAACACTTTATAGATGATGAAGTGTACTTTGTAAAATGTCACACCAGTGGTACAAATGTCTGGCTGTGCCACTTTTAGTGAGATCAAGATTCATTAATGGACTGAAAAAGAGAGGATGGAAGAGTGTCCCTGGTGCAGGGGACAACTGTGCATATTCTGAGACAAGGACTATTCCGGAGATAAAGGGTTACCAATGAAGCTGAAGCACACAGGTTTATACAGATAAGTTTGTAAACTGGGTGGAAAGTTCCTCATCTAAAAATTTAAAAATTCATCTTAAAACACAGTGCCAAACTAAGTAGGATGGCAACCTTTTAGACACATGATCAAGCTTCTGATTCCTGTATTTCTATTATTTGTGAGATAAAGGAGTAGAAAAGGGATATAAAATATTACCTGGAGAGAGATATGAAATACAGTAAGTCCCCGGCTTAATGAACATACAAGTTTCAAACTTTCACCACTGTACTGTATAAGATCCACAAGTGTACTCTGGGAATGGAACTTGATTGTAAGTCAGGGACTTACTGTAGCTGCTGTGTGACACTGAGTTCCTTTTCATGTCCAACCTGCACGTAAAAGAAACCTGTTACTTCTTTCCTCATTTCCATTTGTCATGGCCTGAACTGAACCCTCCCTCCAAGTTCCAGCCCTAACCCCCAGTGTGACTATCTGTAGAGATATGGCCTTTACAGGACTGATCAAGGCGGCAGGAGGAAGGAAGTGTGGACTGGTATCCATTAAGGAAGAGGAAAAGACACCAGGGGCATGTGTACAGAGACAGAGTTGTGTAAGGATACTGAGTGTTATGGCTTGTGCATAGATGTCCCCCCAATCAGAAACTGAATCTGGAATGTGTGATGCTGGGATTAGGACGTGTGATTACTAAACCATGACAGGAGTGATTGGTTTGGCACTGCCCTAATCCCGGTAGTCTGGATGGGATAAAAGGGGAAGAAAGACACTGTTAAGGTTCCCTTGTTACTTTTGCTGTCTTCTGCTGCCATGAACCCGTGCCCCTGTCACCCTGCCTTGGGGCCAGCCAATTATGGACTGAACCTCTACAAACTGTGAGCCAAATAAACCTTTCCCCCTTTAACTTTGGATGTTGGGTATTTTGTCTCAGGAACGACAGAAAAGTAACTAACACACCAGGAAAAATGTGGCCATCTGCAAGCCAATGATACCTCAGGGAAAGCCAAAGCTGCTGACACCTTGATGTTGACCTTCTAGCTTCTGGCAGTTATGAGAAACAAATTTCTGCTGTTAAGCAGCCACTTGGTGACATTTTGTTTTAAAAGCCCAAGCAAACTAATATACCATCTAAAACTTAATACGTGAAAGTACTTGTAGAGGGGATTCTGGAATCCAAGTCAGAAAGAAAAAGAAAAAAAGCACCGAGGATGCAGTACACTCCCCAAATAGGGCTTCTGTAGCTACAGAGGACCTGGACCAACAGATTAAGCTGTTGTCAACTAAGCACTGGACTGGATCTAGATTTTGGGGAAACTATGAAATGCATTTCTATTAACTACTGTCTGCTAAAGTTTCTGAATAGTATACCTGCAAATTCTCAAAAATTTTTACTTTTAGATTTACCACCTAGTTTCAGAAATGAAAACTACAGTTTTTCATACCTGGAGAGGTTAGACCATCCACTTATGTGGATGAAACCAAGATTTACCAAAGTTACTGAGACTATAAAACCTGTCCCAGGACAAAAGCATCTTAAATTATTGTTAGTTCCACTATACCATATTGTTTTTCTATTTATTTATTTATTTGGGTTTTTTGAGACAGGGTCTCACTGTGTAGTTCAGGCTGTCCTCGAACTCACTATGTAGCCCGGGCTGGCCTTTGAACTTGTGGCAATTCTTCTGCCTCAGCCTCTGGAGTGCTGGGATTGCAGGCATGCATCACCACACCCAGCCATCATGTTATCTTCAACTCATAAAAACTAGCATTTTAAGAAATTTCTTTCTGAATGGCTGCTATCATGAAATCAACCAATAACAAATGCTGGCGGGGCTGTGTGGAAAAAGGAACCCTGCTCTACTGCTGGTGGGAGTGTAGACTGGTGCAACCACTGTGGAAATCAGTATGGAGATACCTCAAAGAACTAAGACTGGAAGTCCCATTTGACTCTGCTATTCCACTGCTGGGGATCTTCCCCAAAGAATTAAAAGAATCATACCACAGTGATATATGTGCGCCCATGTTCACAGCAGCACAATTTGTAATGGCTAAAACTTGGAAGCAGCTCTCCATCAACTGGAGACTGGATAAAGAAAATGTGGGGTTTTTTTTATAAAATGGAGTGGTACTCAGCCATAAAAAATGAGAAATTAGAGACATTTATAGCTAAGTGGATGCACATTGAGGCAATGCTCAAGTGAAATAAATACGACACACGTATAAATACGAAATAGTTTCTCTAGTGTGAGAAACTGAAAGTGTAAATAAGGACTAAAAGGTATAATAGATAATGTGAAATAGGAAGAAAAGGGGCAAAGGGAAAGGGGAAGTGGGAGGGGTAGGGGATAGAAAAGAAGGGAATGGAAGTAATATGAGAAAATGAAAAAATGGAAACAAAGTCTTTGTAAATAGGGAGGGATGGAGGGCTTGAAGGGAGAGCAGGGGAAGAGGGAAAAAGAAGAACCAAGAGAGACTGTGTAAAGGTGCAAATTTCCAGTGATGAATGTCATTACATTGTATACCTAAAATGTACCAATAAAATAAAATTTTAAAAAAAGAATTTCTAATTATATACTTAATTTAATTACCACAGACTGATTTCATTATCTTATTGTATCTATAACTCTATTTTTCTATTTCAATTCCTCAAGAAACATGTTTCCTGAATGACAAAATAATCAGTATAATACCTTTCTTATTTTAAATAAGGAATCTCTTCAGACATATGAACATAAAAAAAATAAATTATGTATAATCATTATGATTTCAGAATTCTGGACGATATGATTACTTGGGTTTTGAGGGAGTGTTTGTGACAGGGTGTAGTTCAGGTTGGCCTTGAACTCACTATGTAGCCCAGGATGGCCTAAAACTCACAGCAATCCTTGTCTCAGCCTCCCAAGCACTGGGAAGACAAGCGTGTGCCACCACACCTATCTTCTGGATGATAAAATTTTAAACATGAATATGACCCCTTGTGATAGTCTATGCATTTTTAAAATGTAAGGGTCCCAAATCCATATGCCCTAAGGACTAGAAAAATGTAGTAAAGAAATAAAGTACGCTGGAAATGATAGAGAAAGGAGGCCAGGGCACTGTGGCAAACTTGAGGGCGAGTCTCAGTTCCAGGCAATTCTGGTTGTAACAGGAACAAAAACTTAATGTTCTCAAGTCTTTCAGTTTTAAAGAAAAACCCAGAAATTGGTTATTATCTGTGTAAAATTTATTCAATTTTAAAATGCTGGCAATAAAATAAAAACTTTATTTTTAAGGCACCTACAAGGATGCATTGTGCCCCACACTCTACCTCATTTGCAGACTCTGGTAAATGTCCCGCTGCAACCAGCCACTACAATCTACAAAACCAAGGGAAGACTGTATTTTCTAAATATTCTCATAAAACTACTAGATCTGTACCATCACGCTAAGTACAACATCACCTGCTAAAATGCATTATATATTTTATTAACCTTGAATCTACTACCCTGCCACACAGCAGAGGACTTGTGATCTGTGAAATTCATGAGCAAATGTTTGTTTTTCATATATTTTGGTAACTTATTATCTCTTAAATATCTAAATTTTTTTTAAACAATTACTATGCCAGACTAGCATAGATTTCATTTACCATCTAAATATTATCAAATTACCAGTTTATAGTATATATGTTTAGAAATAGTGAATATAGGGAAGGGATTTTAATAATCATTAACACAGGGTAGCAAGAGTAAAGACTTTTTTTTTTTTTTTTTTTTTTTGGGGTACTGGGGAATCGAATTTGGGTCCTTGCGCTTGCACAGCAGGCGGCGAAACCACTCAGCTAAATCCCCGGCCCCTAAGAGTAAAGATTTTAATGACATATAGACGTGGGTTCAAATCCTGGCTCTGCCAATTCCTAGTTGATTTTTTTTGAGAAAGGGTCTCATCGTGTAGTTCAGGCTGGTCTTGAACTCACTATGTAGCCTAGGCTGGCCGAGATCCTCCTGGCTCAGCCTCCCAAGTGCTGGAATTATAAGGATGTGTCTCATGCTCAGCTCCTAGTTGATTCTTATTCTGAAAATGAAGATATCTTTACCTACTTTGCAGGTGGTAATTCTCCACATTTCTAAGAGAATCAAATGGGACCTAGGAAAGTATCTGACATATACTAGACTATTAAACAATGTCAGTTTCTTTTTCTCCTGGATTTAGTGCTATTAAGCACAAATAATCTCTGAAATTCATTATCCTTTCTACATAAGTGATTTATTCTCCCATGTTTTCATTTTCTGTACCTTGTACAACTCTTTTGAAATGTTAAGTGATGCAGCAGTTCATCTATTGATACCAGTACAGCGGAAGCCAGGGAAATTTCTGGTCAAATTCAGGCCTCTTCTTTGGTAAAAATGCTGTCATGTGGGAAGAGAGTGGTGGAGGCCACCCCTGATAGTGGTGAACAGAATCCTATCCATCGGAATTTTCTCAAGTTAGCCCCTTTCTTTCTGCCTAGCATATGCGCAGGCCAGCAGTTCTCAAATGTCCATAGGTATAAAAACAACTAGGAGATGGGCACAATGGTGCCTGTCAGAACTGGGAGGGCTGAGGTGAGTCCAAGAGTTCAAGATCAACCTGGACAACACAGCAGAACTCTATCCAAACAAAGCAGAGCAAAGCAAAGCAAAACCAAAGCACACTACAGATCCTGGGCCCCAGATATTGTCATTCAACAGATCTAGAATGGGGCCCATCAACTTGCATTTAGCTGCAGCTGATGCTGTGGGTCAGCAGGCCATGCTTAGCCAGGCTCCCAAAGTATCCCAGACAAGGGGCTCCAGGGAAAAGAAACAGTCATAGGGATGGTTGGTATGTAAAATGTTTTCTGCAATTCTTTGGCTTTCAAATTAAATCTCCTGAAATATAAAACAGTTAACCAGTAGCATGAGAGTTCTGGACTGTGGTTCTCCCCAGCCCCAAGGCCCCACTCTGCCCCTAGCAGCACCAGGTCACCAGGGAACATCAGAAATGTAAATTTAGAGGGCTCCATCTGAGACCTACTGACTCAGAATTGCTGGGGTTGGGCCCAGAAATCCTTGCTTTAATAAGCCTCCTAAATGATTCTGATGTAAGCTTAATTTTGAGAACCACTGCTCTAGGAGAGATTCAACTACCCATAACCACTTCAAACAGGGCAGATCCAACTTAATCTCTCTTACATATCAGGTTTCCATGTAATGTTTGTTGAAGAAAAGGGTTCTGTGGCTTGAAAAATGTTTGATATCAGCTTCTGTCTCATTATGTGTTTTGTGGCTCTGGCAGCATGAACTAAGGGTGTCTGATATAAAAACGTCCTGTTTCTTTTCTTCAGAAGCCTCTGTGACTCAGATTTAGAAGGAGAAAAGGGGGATATAAGGATGGGGATGAAGACGATGATGATGTATAATGACAGATGATGGTTACAGGTGTTAGGTACTCGAATAAGATCTTTGCATTTATTAACATTTAATCTTCATAGCTACCCTATGAAATAGCTGATAAGACTTTCAGATAAAGTGTCCAAAAACGGAAAGATTTCAACGAATAATTTGAATTTTTCGTCTCTTTTTACAACTGAAAAATAGAATGTGGACTCCTGAATGGGAAAAGGCAGCTGGGCCAAGCTCCCACTCCACACAGAAAAAGGACTCTCCAGTTCGAAGATCCCCACCCCTGGTCCACCAAATGGTTACATTTGCCTAACAACAACTGTTCCTGGAAGACACCTGGGTTTCTGATGGGTGCTTTGGGGGAGGGGGACGACAGGTATCTATGTATGGACAAGAAGGGATGGCAATGGAGAAGAAAGGGAAGAGTGGGATTAAATGCAAGTTAGAAAAGTAGAATAAAGACTTCGATAAGGAATTACCTATAGCTGTGGTCACAGGTCAACTTCTACAGGTTGCTTTGTAAATGAGTACTAGTTCTAAGTATCTCTCAAATGGATCCCTTTATTTCTATTCCTGACACCACTGCTGTAGTTTTGGTCCTCACCAACTTCTGCTGATTATTACCTCTCCACTGCTTCAGACTGAACTTTCTGAAATACCAATCTAATTATTTTGCCTACTTTTAAATAACTTTTCATAGTTCCACATTTTTGTAATAGTGGCTTTCAAACTAAGACACACAACCCTCTTTCTAAAGAAAAGTGCTATATTAAAGTGCCCGAGGCGATGGATAAAGTACTGTGTAGCTCTGCTACAAATCACCTATTTAAGTTTGGGTAAGCCATTTCTGTCTGGGTTCAACTAAAAAGAATTTCCCAAACTTCTGGCATTTTTGTATTATCTTTGTAATTTTTGCAATATCAGAGTAACATTTGAATTATTCCTTTTCTCTTAAATTGGCTTAGTTTTATTTACATATCCTTTCCCCTCTTATTCTAAGCAATATACTGTACACAGGATCCTGGTATTAATTTCATTTTTGTAATATACATTGAAATAGAAAAAAATACATCTAAATGTTCATTTTTTACCTAAAATGGCCTCATTTGCCAGCAAGGATATGTGTATTGAACTTTGGGAAATAATGGAATCCAATGACCTCATCAAGCATTCAATTGTAAGATCTGAGTCCAGACTCAAAGACAAAGCTCCTGAAGGTTGATTCTACAAGGGTTCTGAAGCGCTGGGGCACAAGACACCAAGCAGAGACGTGGATCGATATGCCGAGGCTTTAACTCTTGAGGAATTCAATGTGCACTAATGTTATTCCCTGGGTTTGAATTCTACAAAAATTGTTAAGCATTGTTCAAACTACTCAGGCCTACAGGAAGCTAAGCTTCGTGGCCCAAGGAAAACTGTTCATCCAGTGACATTAACTTAATGTCAGTCCAAAATGAATGGCAGAATGTAAAGAATCATGAAAAGGCTTCAGATGCAAAGCTCTTGGATAAAAACATGCTATTGGCAGCTGGGTGTGACAATGCCTGCCTGTAATTCTAGCACTTTGGGAGGCAGAGACAGGACTGCAAGTTCAAGCCCAGCCTGGGCAACTTATGGACTTAGCAAGACCCCACCTCAAAAATAAAAATAAGGGGGGGGTGCAGGTTGAGACTATGGCTCATGGTAAAGGCCCTGGGTTCAATCCCCAAAATAAATAAATAATAAAAATAAACATGCTATTGTGTTAGGGGTGTCAAGAGGCTACAAGATAAATAAATAAAAATTTCCTTTTTATTGCATAAAGCAAGGTAACAGCAACTTAGCAGAAACCTCTACGGTTTCATAAAATAGTCACCTTTCTAAATCTTTCTATATTTTTTTGGTTTTTCTCCTCTGAAAAGAGAAGACAGCTTTAGAATAACAATCTTAATCAGCAACCTGCCTCTCCAATCAAATACAGGGTTTTTCTTTGAATAAGAATGTAGCTGTAGTTACTACATGTTTCTGACAGCTTTTGTCACTAAGCAATGGATCCTGAATAACCTAGTCCTGCTTCACCTAAATCTGGCCATTATCAGGTATCTTGCTTGTTTTATCTCTTGGTTAGGAACATGTGCCAGTAACTGAGAATAATGTTCTTAGCCAATATTAAAATTAAAGATAAGCTACTATGAAACTAAAATTTCAGGAGGAAAAAAAATTAAAGGAACATTGGAGATAGAAATTAGACAAGAGCTGAAATGCTATGGATATATTCTAAAGTACTCAAACAAAAGAAAAACCTTTTCAAGTACCATCCTGGGGGCATTTTTAATTCCCCCTGACACAATTCACTAAAGTACATTCTATTAAATTTTCTTTTGCCTGATAGCAGTTGCCAAAAAATTTCCTGCCTAAAATTGGTGCGTTTACCACATATTTTTAAAAGTACAGAGTATATAAAGCAGAATCTTTGCCTAATTTTAAGTTTTTAAAGGAATCTTATTCCCTTGTACTACTCTTGCCCCTTGACTTGTAAATTTCACCAAAAATAAACTATTAAAAGCTATGTCTACTATCTGAACTCTGGTTAACCAAACTCAACAAGTGAATGAGTTTGGATAGCAAGGATTAACTTATATTTTCATCGTGCATAAAAATAAATGGATTCTATCTAAAAGAAAGAAAACACTGAATAACTTATTTGAATTAAAATTAGGAAAAAACGCTAATGTTAAAATCACTGTCTCCCCCTAGACAGTGTAGGCAAGGCAGCGAGAAAAAAGGCAGCGAACTGCAGTGTGTTCCACCCACAGGGGGCGCAGCGGGTGTGCCTAGCTTCTGCCAATGAGGACCGTCCAGTGTCGTGAGACCTTCGTATTTTTCAGGTAAACCCAGAAAAAACCTAGGTTTTAAATGCTGACAGCTATTTAAAATCAATCTTAAATACCACAGAGATTAACACTGTGTGCAGACTCCACAGGTCCAGCCCACAACTGCCTAGGGGCAACCTCTGCTTGGCCTTGTTCTCCTTATTCCAATTCTGCTGTCAAGATTATCCACATGTAGGGTTCATCGGTCTAGTCCTTTACGTATTCTTTCCTTTGTTCTTTTTACAGATTTACTTACTCCCTTTCTGATTTACTTAATTATTCAACAAGTATGCAATAAATAATATGCATCCGGTTTTACTAGGTACAGAAAATATAATTAGGACAAGACAGGCAGGGTTTTTCCTCAAGGCATTTACAATGTAATGGGGAAACAAATTTTATTTTATTTTGAGATAGGGTCTCATCACATAGTTCAGGCTGTTCTTGAACTCACTGTGTAGCCCGGGCTGGTCTCAAACTTTCCATGATCCTCCTGCCTCACTCAGCCTTCTCAGTGCTGGGATTACGAGCATGCACACCATGCCCAGTGGGGAGACAGATTTTTAAAGCAACAGCACATCAAGGATTATTTTGTTATTTATATTGGGGCAATAAAACATTACGTAAACCACAGACCAGTCTTCCCTGTTTCGGGAGGGCTCATCACAGAAGCATCACCATGTCCCCTGTAAAGACCTCTACCACGTCATCCAGGTAGGCTCCATTTCAGATTCTTCCCACCACTTCTGAAGAACATGTTCAAATGTCATGGCTAAGAAATAAACAGGCCTTCATTGTCCACTGAATTTGAAATAAACTTAGCCTGAAATTTAAGGCCTTTCTACTGGTTCCCTCATTGTGGCCCTGTTTCCAGGTAGACAGGTCTAACTCAAACATACCATTAAACTTCTGATATCCTGAACTAGATTTGATCTCTATTTTCTGAATCCCTACAAAATCTTAGAAGATTTTGTAATGCTCTTTGTAGTTTATCTCACATTATAGATATCTGAGTACTTGATTTCAATTTTTATACATTATGTAGTGCCAAGCATCATCTAAGCAATTTCAAAGTTTGCTTTATAGATAAACATTATTTCCTAAGATAAAAACATACTAAATTGTAGGCTGTGATATAGTTAAATACCCATGTCCTTTTAGACATCATAAACTTAGGGAAGAGAGAGAGAAGGAAGTCAGATAACAGGAACCAAAATATAGCTAGGAGAACAAAGTCCTAGTATTCTACAACATAGTAGGGAGACTACAGTTTGCAACAACTTATTAAAGAGCTAGAAGAGTTCGAGATAATATATAAAATTTTAAAACTCAAACTTTTTGCTAAAAACCATTTTCCCACTAAAAAGAGTAAGGCTGTTTCTCAGGCTGAGACAAGACAAGGAAGTATACAGCGAGCCTGGAGCCTCTAGTTCCAGAAAGGTTAAAAAGTAAAAAAGGCCAAAAAAAATGGATGGGGCATTTGTCAAAGGACACCAGATGGAGCTGTCATTTGTCAAATTTGGGACAATTTGAATAGCAATACATAATGATAGAAGTGGATTATTACCTGAGTAAAAACAGAATTCTAAACTCAGTCTAATAACTAAAAAAAGGGCACAGAAGTGGGAGAAAGGCAACCTTTTATTTCATAGAATAATTTCAATGTAGAAGTAAATCAAATCATCAGAAAATCCACATTTTACAATCACTATTACATATAACTACTTAAACAAAAAAATCAATGAATATTAAATGAATGTTGAAGAATAAAATATTATCAAAATATCACTATCCTTCATTAATTATTAAAGGAAAAGGCTACCTTTACAAGGAAAACTATCTGGTATACAGCACATAAAGTGATCATCACCCCCCAAAACTGGTAAACTGACGTTATATACCCGACATACTGCACCGAAATGCAAATGAACATCACCTACAAAACAACCTTGTAAGTTTTTCACCTGATTTTTTAATGAAGAGGAAACAAGCACACATCTATATTCACTTGTACTCATCAATGTCACTGTAAGAAGAAATTTTAAAATGGAGACTAGAGAGGTAGGACAATATAAATGCAGAATATGACCTTTGACTAGATACTGAAAGGAGGGATAAAAAGAAAGCTGCAAATAGCATTACTGGGAAAGTGGGGAGTGCTGGACATTAATTTCTCAGTGATGTTAAATTCACTAATCTGTGGTTATGTAGAACTGTCCTTGCTCTTAGGAAATACATGTTGAAGTGTGCAGGGGTGAAAGGTCACAGGGTCAGCAACAGTGCTCAAGTGGTTCAGAAAACACAGTTTGAGTGGATGTATGTGTATGCATACAGGTGTGTATGTCCAAAAAGAGAGAAGCCAATGGGGAAAATTTTGGAACAAAGATACAGTATTCCTCCTTTAACGACTATTCGGATTTACTACTGAAAGTCCTTACTGAGGACTTACTGAGGTGTCTTTATTTGTTTGTACAGTTCTGTACATCTTGTTTATATGGCCTCAATGTCTTTATTTTGGTACAGTATGCCTTGTTTATGTAACACTGTAATTTTTACTTATTGTACTTTACAGTACAGTACTGTAGTTTTATGTTGTTACATATTACAGTACCACATATAAGAGTTATGTGAATAAAACCAAAGTCATCAAGCTGGAGTTTCCTTTGACAATTTCTTTGTTCTGAATATTGTTATGTACATACTGTATATAACTCTCAATTTAGCGACCAATTCAGTTAACGACCTAGTTGCAAGAACCAAACTCAGTCATTGAACGAGGAATGTCTGTATATCTTCCTGTTAAAATATCAGAAAGACATACATACACCCATCTCCTGAAAAATAAAATTTAAATGTGACTGTCATAGGCCGTAGTCAATCAAGTATAAAAGTTTTTAAATCCCATTACTTTTTTGAAGTGTTTTAATATGAAATACTAATTTAAAGAATTTTTCCAATTCCCAACAGATCTGAGGTAAACTCTCTTAACACTAAATACACAAAACAAGTGTTGCTCAAGGCATACCTCTCAGTAAGTCTAAAATATAATGAGCCACTGAATTCAAAAATCATGGGAAAAAGCTGATGACCAAAAACTGACCATCTAAACAGCCACACACACAATGTTTTCTACTCTAGCCCAATTTCAAAGGAAAGTAGTTTTCAATGGTTGGGTGGTCAAAAACAACATTAAATAGCAAGCACTAGAAAGTTAATTGAATGTTTGCCAGAAAGAGTGGAATCATTTTCATACTGGATAATTAATTTCTTTGTTTTTATAAGAATTTTAACGAGTGACCAACATGCACCCTGTGGGTAATTAACTTCATTCAAGAAAGACTTCTGACTTTTGCGGCATGGACTATGCTGAGGTTTGGAAACACTCCAACAATATATTTATTTGTTTTAAATATTTTCTTCCTATAGTATTTTTTTACCTGAAAAATATACAATATAATGTTATAGTATTTAAACTCAATTACAAATAGCTTTAATAATATCAATGACAGCACAAACCTAGAGAAATTTCCATAAAAGTACATGTACATAATATTTTTCTAAATTAATGATAATCAAATGCAATGGACCTAACTTTAACTATGTAACCTAAAAGTTAGTTTTTAGATCATTGCCCTACATTTAAATAAAAATCTAAATATCTGAAAAGCTGCCATAAGCATGCTGAAAGAAATCAGAAATATCTGCAAACACAACTACTTCAGGAAGCATCACTTTGAAAAATAACTTATGTACACGTACCAACTCCCTATGATGAATGTAATCATTATGTATGCAAACATGTACTAAAAGTTAAAAAATAAAATAAGTAATTTAAAAAGCATGACATCCTAAATGTGAAATGTTTTGTAATGAAGCTATTAAGATTTTTTAAAAAATGATCTGCTGGGCCGGGGATTTAGCTCAGTGACGCTGTGCCTGCCTAGCAAGCACAGGGTCCTGAGTTTGATCCCCGGAATGAGTATGTGTGTGTGTGTGTGTGTGTGTGTGTGTGTGTGTGTGTGTGTGTGTGTGTGTGTGTGTGTGTGTGTGTGTGTGTAATCTGCTAATTTAGGATAAAATTCATATGTTTCCAATTTTTTTTCTCAATATGAATCCTAAAAGGGCAAAGAGTCTCAAAAAACAGAATTAAGTTAATTAAATTAAATACTACATTGTAGGTTCTTTATGTACCCTGTCCCCAAATTGGGGCAATTACTACTTAAATGTCTTACAAGTGAATATATTTTTTAAATGTATTTTTATTAGTGCCTACTAATTTTACAAAATACTGGCTTTCTAGATAGTATTTTCATACATGCATATGTTTTGATCATATCTTTTCATTATCCTCCTTATAATTTCTCCTCCTTTCTCCACATTCCTGTCCTCTTATCCAGTAACAGGGCCCCTTCTACTTTCATGTCATCTATTTTAGATTCCACGCATTAGGGAAAACATCTCTGACTTTCTGAGTCTGGCTTATTTTCCTTAATATGATGATCTTAATTCCATCCATTTTCCTGTAAGTGACGTAATTTCCTTCTTCTTTACAGCTGAATAATACAACACTGCATATATGCACCACATGCTCTTTGTCCATTTTATCTCTTGATGGGCACACCCAGGCTGGTTCCACATGTTGGCTACTATGAATTGTGCCACAATAAATACAAGTATGCAGGTATTCCTATAACATATCAACTTTAATGTTTTCAGGTATATAGCAAGGAGTGGTAAAAGAGAGTCATATGATAGCTCTATTTTTAGTTTTTTGAGGAATTCCCATAGTGACTATACATTAACACTAGCAGCATAGAAGGGTTCCTTTTCCCCCAAATTCTTACCAGCACTTATTTTTAAAAATCTTTTTCTTTTCTTTTTTTTCCCTCGGGGTACTGGGGATTGAACCCAGGGCCTTTTCATGTATATCCACAGCCCTTTTTAAAAGTTGCCCAGACTGGACTCAAACTTGTAGTCTTCCTGCTTCAGCCTCCCAGAGTGGTAGGACTACAGGAATGTTTCACCATGCCTAGCTCTTTTTTTTTTTTCTTTTTTCTGTATTCTCCATGACAGCCATTCTGACTGAGATGAGATGGAATCTCAATGTGGTTGCATTTTTCTAATGACTAAAGACACTGAACATTTTCTTATTGGTCATTTGTACTTCTTTTAAGAAGTATTCAATTTATCTGCACATTTTTTAATTGGGCTAGTTGATTTTTTTAGTTTTTTAAAAAATATATTCTAGATATTAATCCTCTGTCAGAAACTTCTTAGTTTCATGTAGTGCCCATTTGTTATTGTTGTTTTGTTTTTTTGATTTGAGGCAGGGTCTCACTATGTAGTTCAGGCTGGCCTTGAACAGGCTGGCCTCAAATTCACAGCAATCCTCCTGCCTTAGCCTCTCAAGTGGTGGGATTATAGACAGAAAATAGGCATCCAGAAAATGAACTCCAATTTAAAACAGATAGAAAACCACTGTTCCACTTTCAAGGGTTCAATATCCAGTCGTCAACCAACAATCAGTTATATCACTTGCATACCACACTACACTTCTCCACTTTAGAGATATATCAGAAGCCAGACAGCATTGAGACATAACAGAGGTGACTGTTAGGTGGTTGGTCTCTGCTTTCTATATAATACTTTTCCACCTTATGTAGTTAACTTTTAAAAATTTGTTCTTCCACCGAATTGTGTTCCTGGGGGTTAATTATCCCTGCTGACAGTAATTATGCTATTGAAGACTGCGTATCAATTAGGAGGACGAAAACTTTAAAAAATGTGCTGCAGTCCAAAGGCAAATACAGATAAGTATAATTTTGGATTACATAATATTACTATTAGCATGGCTAACTGCCAATTTTGAGTTTACTATAGCAAAACACAAAAGTGGAAAGGAAAAAGGATAATTTTAGTACTGATAAAACGTCATTCCTTTGATGAAATGTGTTAGGAGATTATAACTGGGATATTCTGAGTTTTGTATCTACTCTGCTGGCAAAATATTAGGGTGAAGACAGAAGAGGGAGAAATAGATACTGACTGCCTTTTTCTACTTTCCTAAAATAGTTCTTTTGAAAAGGATTACTAAATAGATATGAATTACACAGAAATATTATAAAAAGTGGTATTTCACTTATGAGGATCAATTTATATATTTTTATATAAATCCCTAACAGGGATTGAGAGTATCTGATAAAATGTTGATATGGGGCAAACAGGTAAGCAGCTGAAAGTGGGAGAGCAGGGGAGAAAGATAACCTTGGTGAACACACATCAGATAGGATAGGACAATGCGAGAAGCAAAGGGATCAATGAGAAGGAAGTGGCAAGTCAACGCAGAGGAGGACCAGAATAGATCTGGCCACAGAGTCAAAACAAGCAACCAAAACAATCAATGATATGAAGGAAAGCAAGCAGCTAAGGCAACAAAAGCCAGAGCCATACAGTACAAGATAGAAAGGAAAATACTTGAGAATATGATGAAAATTTGGTATAATTAAAGGAAATCTTGGCTTAGAAGGACTGACAGGTTACAACACAGGAAATACTTGGAGAAATGTATAAACTATACAGTTCCTCCCTACTTCTTACCTTTACAGCTACCTATAAACTGTTAGCATTTTGTAAGAAACAAGTGTTGCAAAAACCAATCTCAATTTTATGTCAGGATTGGTAATTAAAGATAATATATACTTTTATTTTAACAGCCTGACAATATATTTTAGCAGGTTAAGATTTCAGTATTTTAAAACATTAAAAGACTACAAAATACCATTTGCTGCTTTAAAAAATCATTTTGTATTGTAAGAGATGAAAAACTAGAGCAATGAATCAGGGCTTCATTTGTTTTTTCATCTTTTTATTATAGTTTTCAAAATTTCTCTAATCAAGTAGAACAAAGAAAGGTAAATTATAGTATTTTCACATAAATTTTTATTTGAAAAATGGAATATACATTATATGAAGTTGAAAGCTTCTCAGGAACATACCCATGCTGAGTACATTCTCCAGTCCTTGGCATGTAGTATACATCGCTTAATGATATTTTTAGTTATTTCTTAACTGAACCCTCACGAAATAGATAAAAGTACATAGAAAATCCAAAACTCTTCCAGAGCAAAGGTGCAAAGGAGGTATTCATGATATACATCTGAATTTTGAAATTATTATAAAGTTGTATGCACAGCAACTGCTCAATAAATATTGAGAGAAGTGATTAAACATCTGGGTTTTGGAATTAAATTTTTTAAAGAGGAAAATATCCCATTTTTTAATATAAAAATATTTGCTGATAAGTTAACTATTAGCAAGTCATTCACTGCTGCAATTTATATACATATTGTAATACCATATAACACTATCATACTTGAGTTAACAAGCAAAGTACATATCCCATTTATATTGGCAATGTTCCACAAACAACAAAGCTAAGTCCAGTAGATACAACATTTTCAAAATGCATGTAAACTATTTAGAAGAATTCTTTCTGCTGACAATCCCAGGGGAGAAAAGGGAAAATGATGTTTTACCCTAAGAGCTCAAATCTCTCTTGGGAGGTAATTCAATTGAAATTTTACATTCAGTCTAGCCAAGCAGTGATAAACAGATGCTTAAATTAGCTGTCTTATGCCATAATCAAATATCTGAAGAAAAAAATTCCTAACAAAAATATAGAGAAGGTGAAGAGAGAAAAGAGAAAAAACAAAACATAAATAGGCTATTATTCTTAGGAAAAAATGTTTTTATAACTTTGACTTCTTCTGGAAGCAGTATACCATAGAAAACAACCATGCTTCTCAATACATTTATAGTGGCTAGTTTGTACCATGGTGCAAGCTGGCGGAACACTAATAATCACTTAAAATATTTTTATACTAAGCTCTTCAAAACTGACATGATAAACAGGAGTTTGTCTTAAAAGGTGGCATGGACAAAATTTAACTCGCATCTTTATCTTTTACTATAAGCATCTTAAAATTTTTTCTGAAAGTAACTGCACGTGTAAATAAAAACTAAATCGATACAAGATGAAAGGGTTAAAACTGACTTACAAAACCATTTCCTTATGGTAAAACTATACAGTCAGCTTTTAAAATTTACCCAGCAATCAAACAATGGAAGATGGCTTTACTTAAAAGAAACGAAAACGAAACCTGTAATCTCCATTGACTTTACTCACTGGATAGGCTCGTGCTCACCTCCCCCCAATAAATCAGCTGACCAAGCAGTTGGCAAAGGGCAGAGGTGCACTTCAATAGTTCCATAAACACTGGCAACCACTAGTTGAGCTACATTCTTACCAAAAATCATTCCTTGCTGTTCTCAAACTAGTGTTTGTCCATTGTATTTGTTACTGTAGTAATGTTACTTAAAAATTAACCAAGCAATATGAATATAAAAGAGACTTGTTTCTAATGAAACTAAATTGAATGCTTCAGAAAGACCTGACATAGACTAACCCGCAGGGAAAACAATGCTTTTATGATGTAGATATGAACAAGAATTTAAAAAATAGAGAACTAGAAGATAAAATTTAGAAGGATTCTGTACAGATTACTTTGTAAGTTTTTAAAGTCTGACTTCACTTTAAAGAAACAGAAACTGAAGATCATATTTGATGTACTAGAAGTGTGTTCTATGAAAGAAAGGAAACATTAAATTCCAATCAAAGAAGAACCAACATTTGAAGAGTCTTGCCCACACTTAAAAAGATAGGTTGAATGTACATTTACGTGTTTTAAAATGCTTAAGGTTTCCATATACAAATCTTTTAAACAATTATCTACTTAAACTTTTCTATGATTAACTGACCAACTAATAGGAAAAGAGGCTTTTAATCTATTATGTTTGAACCTAGAATGTTAGAGCAAATGCAAGTTGTTCACTAACTCATGGGTGATGCAATTCACTATGATTAAGTATTATGAAAGAAATATGAACAGGATGCTAGCAGCACCCAAGTAGGCTTGGGTAGCAAAGAGAGATTTAGAACAATCTGAAATGCATCAAGTCTTAAATGGGATATATAAATTTAGCCAGCAGATAAAAAGAGGTTCTTCCAGGCCAAAAAAAAAAAAAAAAAAAAGGCAGGTGAAAGTCCGGTGAATTTAGGCTGGCTGCCATCATTTAGGCTATTGAGGAAGAGAAACGGTATGTAAAGTGAAGCTGGGTAGAGGCTAGATCACAAAAGGACTCATATGCCAAGGTCATGAATTTGATTTTTATCAGGAAGGCAAAATAATTTGAGGGATTTTAAGTACAAAAGTGATCAAATAGATTTCTAGTTCAAAAACACTGTTCTGGCTACAGTATGGAAGATAGAGCAGAGGAAGGAAGAAGATAAATTTGGAAGAGTGACTGTAAAATCAGCGATCCAAATTAGAACAGGGACCATGGGATTGGAAAAGAATATGAAGTTAAAATTTAAAAGGTAGAGTTGGTAGGAATTAGAGATGATGCGAAGAGTGTAAAGAGCCTATAGAAAGACCCCCAGGTTTCACCATGTGAAAAGACATACAATAAGGCTATTTAACAAGATATCATACAGGCAAGAATCAGATCAATGGAGGAAATAATTCTGTCTTGGATATAAAGAGTACGGGGTGGAATTTGTCCAGTAAGCTACTGAATATATGAATCAGGACCTCACAAGAAGTCAAACCTTGAGGAAGAAGAGATAGGAGGTACACATTAGCCATGCACAAGAACAGTTAAAACATGTTCTTTGGAGCCAGACTGAGTGTAAATTCACTCAGTCAGGTACTGTCTCCATGACTGTAGGCAAATTACGGAAGCCTTCTCTGCTAACTCATCTGTAGCAAAGAGATAAGAATAGTACTTACCTCATAGGGCAAGGCCATTGTGAAGATTAAATAAGTAGATATGAAGTATGGAGAACAGTGTTTGGCATGTGTGCCATTATATATTAGTCGTTGTTACTAAAGACTTTTGGGTGGATGAGATCATCGCCCAATGTGGACAGTAGGAGGACAGCCAAAGATGAAATCCTAGAAACACTAAGATTCAAGAAGTAGAAAAAGCAGAGCAGAAGAGCGAAGAGTACTGTCATAGAAGCTGAGAAAGTGTACAGTTTCAGAGAAAGGAAAAGTCAGTATGTTGAAAACCACAAAGATATGAAGTAAATAAACTTCTGAAAATGTGGATTAGAACTGAGAATAAAGAAGTACTGGAGATTCTAATAAAAGCAGTTACCATAGAATGGTCTCCAAGCTTTTAGAACTGTATACCCTGGGAATGAAAATATAAATACGTACCTCAACTATCCTCTCTTTCATCTTTACAGATCATACAGCAGTACTGTCATCATGGGCACAATATATACCCGAGGCACAATATATACCCGAGGGAGTTTTCACACATCGACAGTAGAAGGGAGAAAACTCTAATTCAAATATAGTTTATTAGGAACTTCTAATCTTGGGGGACAGTTTCTTATTAGATGAGATTGGTTGGTCTTTTTAAAAGCATGATGTGAATAAAAACAAACTTGGACCAGGAGTGGATACGTAAAGTTCTACCGTGATCAACTGTGCTTATATATTTTAAGTAGTACAGGACATTCAATCAAAGGGTTTTAAGCTTGCATTTGTTAAAGATACTTTCCCTCTGGTGAGGGCACCTACATAATCCATGCATGTACTTGAGTGGGCATGTATAAACTGTCACACACTGCAACAGACTTAAGGCAAACAAATGACCATGCTCATCCTCTTAATGTTGCATGCAGATCTCTCAGTCTTCTTTAAGAGACCTTACATATGTTATGTCAACATGACTATTATTTACTGAATAAGGGGTTAGCAATGTTTAAATGTACTAAATGTAAATAAATTAAACATACCAAAATATACTGAATTTTAAGATTTAAAAAATACAAGTGAAGCCAGGTGTGATGGGGCATGCCTATAATCCCAACACTTGGGAGGCTGAGGCAGGAGGCTCAGCATGAGTTCAAGGCCAGCCTGAACTACATAGCGAGATCCCCTCTCAAAAAACCAACAACAATAACAACAAAAATACAGGTAGATAAAAATAAATAGAAGTTAAATATTTTCTCCTGTGTCCCGATAAGTCATCTTGTGTGTTCCATTTTGAAAAGGGTAATGATGGTTAAAAAGTTAAACAGTGAAGAAGAAAAAGAAACAAAAACACATTTGAACAGTATTTCAGGAAGTTTGGTTGTAAAAGAAGGGTGTAGATTTTGGCCTAGGGGAAGACAGAGTTAAAGAAAAAGTTTAAACATTTTTCTTAGGACCTAAGCATGATTGCAGGTGAGAGAGAAGAGCCAATGGAGAGAAAGAATTGGGAATGAAAGGGGATGGGTTACAGAGCAATAGACCCTAGACCTGGCAGATGGTCACATTCATTGTGATGGCCAGGGTGGCAGGGTATTTTAAAATATGGATTCAAAGGCCTGGAAAGCTCCATTATAAAAAAAAAGTTCCTTGAATTATTCTAATAGTACTAGTCCGTGGAATGGAGGGGAACCACTGGGCTAGAGCTCTGACAAAGGGTTCTAAAAGTAACAAGTTTACAGAGCTTCATTTTTAAAACCCTATAATTTACTTTGCTGTTCTTTTTTAAGTGGCCAATGAAAGCTATAAAGAATTTTAATCACCTGAAAGGTACAATCAGGTATCTTCTGTAATCCTTAACTTTTCCTTTATCATCTCCAATTTTAGCTTGGATTGAAAAGCCTTTTCCTGGGGTTTGTTCTCAGACTTCAGATGATTCAGCATCAAAACACTCCTGGGGCTCTTATCTGTTTCAGTCCCAGGCAGTCAATTCATCTTGCCTAAACAGTTTACAGTTATCACCAGGAAAGTCTTACGTTGAATTTTCATCTACTCTGCTCTCTGATCTCCTGCTTCCTTTTCCTATAAGCAGCAGAAGTGGGGAGAGAAAAAGGAAAATAGAGAAAAGGAGAAGAACTACAGAGTCTCTTTACTGTGAAGAATAAAGCCTTTCTTGACTCTCAGAATGTAACACCAGCAAAAATTTTATAAGCAAAATTTCAAGTTAAGGTCACAGCTAAACCATTTTACATAAAATATCAAGTCCCTATGTCACCTAACTTTCCTTAACAATCCCTTGAGTTAATAAATTGCTTTACATTCAGTTTCTTAATCATTTCTTAAGCTTGTGTTCAATAAAAAGAGCGTATTTCAAAAAAAAATTTAAAATACTCTTAAAGTACTTAAATTAATTTCAATACAAGATTAATTTATAGTATCTTGTATGAATTCATGGGTATAAGTTATGCTTCCTGGATAAGACTGACAGAAGTACCTGAAAATCAGATATCATGTTGAAGTGTTCAAGTTAAAATAAGTATTAGTACTAAGGTGGCAAACGAAGTGACCCTTCACTGGGTATCTGCTATGTGCCATGATATATATATGTTATCTCATTTAACTTTTACAGCAACCCTAGGAGTTATTACTACTCTCATTTTACTGATAAAGAAGGAGGGTTAAGAGAATTATATATCCATGAAGTGTTCAGTCCAAAGAGCCTCCATTTAAAGGTAGCAGTGAAGACATTCACCAACAGGAGAAAACACATGGATGTTTGCCCTTGAAAGGAAGAAAGGCTGACTTTATGGGGAAGAATAAAGACTGTGGGAAGTAAAAAGATCAAAGGCAAATATACTTGAATTAGAAACACTTATAATAAAATACAGAAGCAAAGGAGAAAATGAATATATAGGAGACAAGAAAGGTAAAACCCAAACTATTATGACTGGTTGCCCACAAGGATGGAGACAAGAAGAAAGAATTGCGAGTGTTGGGACTCAGTGTAGATAAAGTGATGGAGGTACCTTTCTCTTTTATTGTACAAGTCCCATTTTTTGGCATCATAAAACTAAACGTGAAGGGAAAAGCCCAAAAAGGAATAGAAATAGATATAAATGATTCACTATTTTTAATGTAACCATATTTCAAATGAATATCAATACTGGGGGTGGAGGAAAAGGAACTAACTCAAGTAACTTTTTGTGTATTGTGTTAAAACCTATAGAACATAAGATCTGCTATTTAAACTGTTTTTAAGTATCCAATTCAGTGGCACCAATTAAATTCACAATGTTATGCAACCATCAGTATCATCTACTTCAACACTTTTCATGAACTCAAACTGAAACTCTGTATGTAACTCACTAAGCAATAACTTCCCACAAACCCTCCCCGTAGCCCTTCCAAGTAATTTTTGAACACAAAATTTTGACTATACAGTAGTTCTCTCTTATCTAGTTTCACCTCATGGTTTCAGTTATCTGGTCAACTATGGTCCAAAAACATTAAATGGAAAATTTCAGAAATAAACTATTCGTAAGATTTAAGCTGCACACTATTCTGAGTATGGTGATGAAATCCCACTCTATCTTACCCAGGACATAAACACCCCTTGGTTCGGCACAGCCACGCTGCATACACTACTTGCTGGTTAGTCTCTGATGCAACTGCTACTTGTGCTCATCGGTCACTTGGTACCCTATTGGTTACCAGATCCACAGCAGTGGCAACACACTGCTGATGTTCAAACAACCCTTGCTATACTTATAATTGCTTGGTAGTACAAGAGTAGCAATGCTAGAAATTAGAGCATATCAAAGAGAAGCCATATAACGCGTCCTTTAAGTGAAAAGGTGAAAGGTCTTGATTTAAGAAGAAAAAAAAAATCACACGCTGAGGTTGCTAAAATCTATGATAAGAACGAATCTCCTATCTATGAAATTGTGAAGAAGGAAAAGGAAATTCATGCTTGGTTTTTTTTGGCAGGGGAGACAGGGTCTTACTGCGTAGTTCAGGCTGGCCTCAAACTCACTATGCAGCTGAGGCTGGCTCTGAACTCGCAGTGATCCTTGACTACCTTGCTCGCTCGCAAGTTCATGAATGGCAAAGAAAGAGCAAAGAACAACTAAAGAACTAAAGAGACAGGCAACATGAGACTCCTAATTGTACACTGGACCAGACAAAATTTTCTCCTCTTTTGCAACAGAGGATATTACTGGAACAACTGATGTAATCTAAACGTGGCCTGTAGATATGATAGTAGTATTACAGCAATGTTAATTTCCTGATTTTGATAAATGTACTGTTATATATGAGAAACCCTTCATTTATGGAAAATACACACTGAAATATTTAAGAGAAAGAGCGTCAAACTTCCAAGATACTTTCAAACAGTTCAGAAACAAGTAACATATACAGGAATAAAATGATAAAGCAAAAAACAAAACAAAACAAAAAAAAGAATGATAAAGCAAAGAGGTAAGGTGTTAAACATCTGGGGAATCTAGATAAATATCTGGAATTCTCTGTGCTATTTTTGCAACTTTTCTGTGTCTACAATTATAAAAAATGACACAAAATCCTGTGGTATACTAATCTACCCATTCCTTAATATTTTCTGCAAGGCTGACCCTCAGAAAGTGACCACTGGAGGAAGGACGGCTATCAGTTGTGATTTCCCTATTCACGGCCTTCTGATACGAGCACTCCACCTTTAGACAATGTGATTGTTAGAGAATTTATGTTGAATCCAAACTTATCCTAGTATATTTTTCATCCATCAAACCTCTGTGCCTTTTCCCACGGTTAAAATGTTTCCTTAAGACCTTTCAAGAGCTTTTACCATTCTTAAGATTTAATTGTAATATATTTTTTCTATGGGGGCCAGACTTCACCTTCTCATTTCTTGCTTCTGAAGATTTCTTTTCTCATCCCTGTAACAATATTATTTCCTCTACTATAAAATGAAGTAGATAGAGCAGATGACCTCTAAAATCCTATCAAAAGACTGTGAGCTGCTTGGAAGCAAGGACTGAGCAGTGTATGTGTGGCTCACACTAACATGTCCGAAAGGAGGTGTGCTGGATTGACCAAACTTCTAAACCTACATGCTTTGATAATCCCCAGTAAGCAGATCTCTGTACTCCACCACAGATTAAAACATCTTCCAGGATCTGTGTAAGAAATCTCCTTTATATTTCTAATTGTTTCCCCATAATCTGATAAAATATATAGTGTATCACTGCAGGAAATAGCTGTGTTTGTGAAGACTTATGGATAAATCAAATTTGCTTGGCTTACAGTTTTGAACCCATTGCAGTTGCCTAATCAATACCTGTTTATGAACTCAATCTACTACTTCCTTACACTATTCAGTCCAGGACACACCTGTGAATTTATAGGAACAGTCAGTATAGAAACTGACCATCATCTAATATAAACAGTTTCTAGTGATATATCTGCTTAAGAATCCCAAAATGCAGCCCCTCCCCTTTAAATGAGTCAACTAGGTTATAGGGAAAGCAGGCAACTCATCCAAAGTTAAGCAGTGAATTATATGTAAAGTTGGAATAGGGCTAGGAATGCAGCTCTGTATTAGAGCATGTGCTCAAGCAAACGTGAGGCTCTGGGTCTGATCCCCAACTCAACTAAATAAAAATACTAATACTAATAATATTGGAGTGGATCCAATATTAAGCCAACCTTAAGGCTCCTCTGACAAAGCTTTTTCTACTTCACCAACTTCATACTAAAATGCTTCCTTTAAGACAATTTTTTCTACATTTAAATGTGCAAGTATTACTCTATCTCATTTTGAGAGGCTCTCTAGAAATTCAAGGTATCTTGCTCTCTTGTCTGTAAACTATGCAAATATCTATTTGATATAAAATTTATCAAGTTCATACTTTACTGCTAAGTTTTGGTCCTAAACTTGCTGTTTTATGTGTTTGAGAGATAAACATCTTTTATCTTTTTCCTAATTTAATTAGATCATCTGATTTTATAATACATGGTCCTTTTAAAGAGAATTCTGAAATTTTGATACACTGCTGACTTAAGAGGTATTAATTAAAGGCAGCTCTTGAGGGTAAGGGATTTAAGATACTGAAATATAACTCAAGACTCTTGTAACAAATAGTGGGAAAATAGCACATTAACAAAGCTAACTTTTGAAGCGATTTTTTTTTTGTTATGTGAATAATTTCTCCCTAATTAATCTCTCTGTTCCTTTTGTCACTGATGTGCTGGATTTGTGGAAAACTAGATATGCTAATGTAATAGGGTATATAGTTTAAATGTTTCATATTCTACAGTACAGGTCCTCATGACAAGAGTTGGCCAAATTACAAAATAAATGGCTTGGTGATGAATAGTGAGGACTTGATCCTGATAACCTTGGTCAGAAAAGAAACTACCATATTCAGAAAATGCAGCGAGATGAGGGCCATGAGGGCCATGAAGGCATGGAAAGACATGGCTGTCCCATGTAGAGTAGCTTATTCCAGAAATATGAATGCATTTAAAAGAAACTGCTCTTAAAGGAAGCAATGATGGCAAAATGGTACCCATCATACACTGAGAGAATGCAAACAGCATCAGAAAGTTCTGATACTGCTTCTATTACCAACTGCTGTTGCCTTCTCTTAAATCCTTCTGAGCACTGTTTTAGACCACCAGAGTTTGGTCAGGGTCCACCAATTTCCCCTGGACTCCCACCCAATCTATTAAATTTCATGACAGATTACCATATAATTAAAAAGTACTTTTTGTTTTGAGGTACATAAAAAAGTGTTAAATGAAGACATCATTTTAAATTTTATTTTTCCCAGAAGACTATGGATGAATTTTTGCCTTTATTTTATTTACTGAGTTTTATTTCCCATGAAAGTCTAAGGAAAGAAAACACAAACCTGAACTTTTTTTTTTTTTTTGGTAACAGAGATCAAACTGACTTGTGCTTGCCAGCCAGGCACTGTGCCGCTGAGCCACAGCCTAAAGACCTGAACTTTAAAAACAACTGTTAAAACCCTAAATATATATTTTCTTTATATGTATTATCTTTAATGAGACAAGTTGGTAAGAGTAAGATTAAGAAACAAGGCCAAGGGCTGGGGATTTAGCTCAGTGGTGCCGCTGCCTGCCTCACAAGCGCAAGGTCCTGAGTTCGATCCCAGGTACAAAAAAAAAAGGAAACAAGGCCAAGATCAAAACAATATTTAAAAAGTCACACATGAACCCAGAAAAGTAAATACCTGTGGTCTATCTGATGAACAAAGTGAGTTACTCAGTAAATAAAGAAAAGCTACTGTACTCTAAAAACATTTTTCATTATTTCTAGTGCTGTTCGAATTATCTTACTAAAAGAACCTGTAGTTACATCTTGTATTTTAGGAGTCCATTTTAGGATTTACTAATATAACAGATTTCTAAATGTTTTCTAAAATAATACTATTTTCCAAAATAAAAGTCAGTTGTTGTTGAGCATTTTAGTCTTATGACAAAGATGAGGGTGGGTATTATTATTTCATTTCACATATAATGAAAGTTCTGATTCAAAACCTTACAAGATAAAATACAGAATCAAGTACAGTACAGTATGTATGAGTATGTTACCAGATGAAATCCAAAGTTGCATTTCACTAATAGCATCTAATTTAAAAAATCTTTTATATACAAGTTTGTAATTAGTAACCTACTATACAGTGTATTATCACTGATAAACATAATTTTATAATAAGATACAGTCTCTTGAAAGGGCCAAAAAGAGAAAATAAAAGATAAAAATGCCTTATTACTCTATTTGAAAAAACTACTTTAGGGCTGGGGATTCAGCTCAGTGGCACTGTGCGCCTGCCTCGCAAGCCCAAGGTCCTGAGTTTGATCCCCAGTACCAAAAAGAAAAAAACCACACTACTACTTTAAAAACACTAAACATGGACATACTAGATATTTCATAAAATTACAAATTTTTGAACTTTTCATATCAAAAGAATTTCTGTATAGTATTAGAAATAGCCTAAAAGTCTGATAACAGCAAGTCAGCTGAATTAATTATAGTGTATCAAGAGGAAGATTTCCTGTATGTTAAAGGCTTCACACATGCATGGCCCTCCCAAGACTATATACCTGATACTAAAACTTTAGTACAATACACACAAAGTACTGTATATTCATCCTACATGTGCAGCTTGAGGACTTTTCAAAGGTGGAACACACTCAGATCAGGATGAAGCTTATCACCAGCTCCTTCCCAGGGCCCCCATCCTCTCAAAGCAGCCATGGCTCAGTCTTCCACCAGCAGAAGTGCTGCTCAGGCCTGGATTCTTTTGCTCCACTCAGTAATGACTTTTCCACACTGTGTGCAGTTGACGATTCTTACTGCTACATAACATTTCACAATATATTTCTGCATTTTACTGATGATAGGCCTTTGAATGTTTTGATATTTGCATTTTATATTACTTTCTTTTAAAAGAGTCCCCAAATTGTACAAACTTTAGGCTTTACAAAATCAGGGTGTACTATATAAATACCTGTATTCTTTCTGAAACTACATTTTAGAATAATTTATACCATGAGGTCAGATGCACAGTATTTGTGACATACCACTACGTATACCAGTGCCACACAGTATGTGCTAATGTGTACTGAGTAAATCCAAGTTGGAAGATCCAAGTCTACGCAAAGGACACCATGACACGTATGATGACAAACATTAGCTTCAAAGTATTTTGGATTTAAATTGCCACTATAATACAGGAACTGCAACTCCAGCAAATCCCTTCTCAAAATAACATAAATGGTATAAAAGGGACATTTGAAAGAGACAGAGGCGTTTGTCATACATTTCATTTTAAAAATGAAGCAAGAAACAAGAAATCTTATTCTATCTCAGTTTTGGTCACTAGCTTTAAAGACCTTGGTCACGTCACTTCATCACTGTAAGTCTCAGCTGCCTTGGAGTTGTAATCTCAGAAGTCACCTCTGCTTTAACCTTCTTAGATTCATTCTTACTAGATAATAATAATAATAAAGGGAATTTATATTGTTTATTTTATTTTAAAATTCTGATAGTACATTATATGCCATACCTTCATTATATTTTCATATTGCGAAGATTTAAGAATGAAATAAACAAGTACCCTTTACATTTTTCTTTGTTTCTTAAAGAACTGAGTCACAAATTCCAATTTATTTTCTTTTCTTTTGGTACTGGGGATCGAACTTGGGACCTTGCACTTGCCAGGCAGGAGGCAGAACCACTGAGCTAGATCCCCAGCCCCCCAATTTCTTTTCTTAACAATTGATAATTCTAGACTAAGGAATGTGTCTGCTTCTTTTACATTAAGTTTTCAAAATACTGGGAATTTAATTAATGTGAAGTATATTAATATAAATTCAATTAACATGAAATATATTCAAATATGAACAGAAAATAAAACCTCTTAGACATCCACACCCCTACTCCTACCACCTCAAACCTTAACAATGATTTCCAAAGCTGGGCATGGTGGCTCATGCCTGTAATCCCAGCACTCCGGAGGCTGAGGCAGGAGGATCACTGTGAATTCAAGGTGAGCCTGGCCTACAGAATGAGTTCAAAGCCAATCTGGACTACACAGTGAGACCCTGTCTCAAAAACAAAACAAAATAAAACAAACAATGATTTCCACAGTTGAAAATTCAAATATCTTTAAAAATACATATATAGTCCGCCAAAAAAAAAATGTACATATCAGTAAAAGAACAACTTGTATAAATATTTTAACACTAAATTTATTGAGACATCATGAGATTAATAAAGTTACCTTTGGCCTCTTTTTTACAAGATGTGCTCAATGTGGTGGCTATTAACTTCCAGACATTTATTAGTAAGGTGAAATGCTGAAGTATGTATACATTTTTGGGGGGCGAACTCTGTATATAAAACTAGTATTAATTACTTCTAAAGACTGAGAGATTGGAAATATTCTCATTTATTCTATAAGATTCTCAACCAAATTTGTGGTTACAAGAAAAGAGTAATAGATAGTTAAAAAGCACTGTAAAGGTATGTTTTAAATCCAAGAAAGGACAGTTACAGAGTAAGAAATAAATGTCAGTTGTGGACTCTCTATTAAAAAAAAAAGTAGTGAGCAGACAGAAAAGTGAGCAATTTGGGTAAAAGAAGCTCAAAGAGAGATTTGAAAATCAGGCTGACAGTTTTATTTAGATTTTCTAAAGATAAAGGGAGCAAATCAAAGTAAAAGTGATAGGTTTAGCATTGTCCTATTTCCAGTACAAGAAAAAAGTCTGGAAGAATCAAGCACTTCCCAAAGTTTAAGCCATCCATCTGGGGAATGAAAAAGTTTTTCTAGGTGGAAGAAAATTTAAAAACACAGATGAGGGTTTCAATAGAAATAATGATTTCTAAAAATTATTAATTTTATATATTATATATTTTACATTATATTAATAAAATTTATTAATTTTTAATTATTAATTTCTAAAAATAATTAAACCAAAGAACTATCTCAACTTTTTGGATATCTATTTTTTTAAAAAAGCTGATTAAATATACAAAGAGTGAGGTAACAATTTACATATGTGAATCTGTAAGGCTGTCAGTCTTTTCTTTTGCCTATGTGGACAACTCATTTCTAATAAAAGCACTTCAGTAGCTACTGTTGCAATAAATAAGTTGTTCTTTTATATTTAATTCCTAAAGACGAACAGAAAAAAGTTGTAGAAAATATGTATTTTAAAATACTAGCACATGGCCTATTTTATTCAAAATAAAATACCTCTATATACAAGTTCCTAGTTAAATTTAGAAAAATCTAGGTCCCAGCCTGAAATATGGGGATCCATAAACATGAAGCTAAAGTATTGTTTTCAAGAAACAATGAATCTTTTTAAAATAAAAGGACCACTTTATATTATTTTAGAAAATTAACTCCAAACAATGGTCTCATCTTTCTCTCAGATTTTTTGATTTAATGACTATTCAGGAACAAAGGAAAGAAAAATATAAAAACTACACAAACTAATTTATCACGTGAAAATTTTTCTTTTGGTCATTAAGCATCTCCCTTTATTATGCAGAAAAGACAAATCAAAAGTAAAAAAAACAAACTTCTTTTTTTCAAATATAAATTTAAAACATTAATAGTTATATGAAATTGCTACGGCTGGTTTGGAGTTTATTTTCTGTCAGTAAAATTAATCCTTTGGGGAAAAAACTGAATTTAAAAAATTTGCTTCTTGTATTGCCCTCTTCATTAAAGTAGAATTAAAATGTTCTCCGTGAAAACTTGCCATTTTTTGCTATGTACTTTTCTGTTAGTAGATAAAGATTTCTCTTTTTCTTTTCTTTTTTGAGTAATTAGACACCACAGGTTTTGGGGAGTAAATTCACTAAACTAAATATATTTTAAAAGGACCATTGTTCTATTTTTAAAGCTCCAATTTTCTTAATATTGCATTAGACCTGCCACACAAAGATAACTTTTGAAAAGAGACAGTCAACTTTTCTTTCACGCTACTTTCCCTCTGGAGGCCAGCAGCACCCTTCATGCCTGCCCGCTCTAGAACAGCAGCCGCTTCTCTGCGAGGTTTCCACACAGTCCCTCTCGCCTTTGCTTTTCCTTCTCACAGCACAACCTACCTAATCTAACAATGAAATAAACCCACTTAGTGTTGAGTACAATTGTCACATCTCAGCCTGAAAAAGAAATGGCTAAGTAGATGGAAATGTAGACCCATATGACAAAGATTAATCAATGTAACACTCAAAGACCACCATTTATAGGAAGTTTCAAAGAAAACAGTTTCCGGAAATGATTCCAGATGCTGACATTGCCTTTAATTTAGAGGGTTAAATAAGCAATGTATGAAGTATCAAGAAAAGAGAGAAAAACAAGGAGGGATGATTATGATAGCAAGAATCTACTACTTACTACCATGCAAATAATGACTGTAATACCTGAAATCACCATGAAGACTGGTTTCAGTTTCCTTAACTCAACTAAGATAAGAAAACTTCATTTAAAACAAGGCAAACCTACCAATTGATGTCTCCAAACGAGCGTCAAGGAAAAGCTCACTTTTGGACAATTAAGAAACATACACACACACAGAGAGCAAAATTCCAAAGCACAAGCCTATGAACTTTCTTTTTAATACAGAAAATGGTAAATGTAAATTGTACACAATTCCTTTATTTTATGTATTTTGAACATTTAGGTGGTATTTTTGGGTATGGAATCTGTAACAAAACTTTTCTGTGTAAACTGCACCAAGAAAGAAAAATAAACTCGACGCACCTTTCTTTTAATGTTGTGGTCATGTTACTGACAAAAAATTAACTTAAAAAGAAAGAGACAAAAGATCTTTTCAGAGTCCATGTTTAAAAACATATCCATGAATATAAGCCATAAAAGTATTAGTCTGAGAAAGTCAATGAAAATGTTTATAATATCATATGTATGTATATATATTTTCAGAATTTCTAAAATAATGACATACTTGCTATATCTTGGTGTATGTTTTTCTCTCCCATTCCCCAACTAAGAAAGGAGAAATCTCACTTATGCAGCAAAGCTGATATGTAAGATATGTAATGTCCAAGTGACTAACAAGTGAATTCAAGTTACATTTGTAATTTATAAATGCTTTCTAACATTCTTTTGTATTTCTTTTCTTTAAAAAAAAAATACTAGACTCTGAGACTTCATCGGTAGAGGCATAAATGTAGAACAATTAGTGATTTTCTAAAAATGTTGCTTTAATCGGTTCCTGTTTTTTTACTCTTCTTTAAAATAACTGCAAAATTAATTGCTCTCCTGAGCGCCAATCAAATAGAAAAAAAAAAACCCACTAAGTGATATATTTTACATGACAAGCTCACAGCTTTAAAAATTCATTAAGAGCTTGGCAATTATATTTTCAGTGCATTTTACTATTACCTATCAATTCTAATGCACTTGACTTATCTGTATAGATAAAACTTATCTTGACCTTGCTGAATACAAATCAGCCTGGACTAAAACCTGCGGGACTCTCTGGGGAAAACAGCACTAATTACCAAGAAGATGCGGGGACCTGTAAGTGCTCCACAAAGATGCTTCAACCAAATGAAAATCCGTTTTATTCTCACTTTGGCAATAAGAAATTACAAAACAACAGTTTCACATATAAATAAGCATTGTTACTTTCTCTAATCCACCTACCATATTTTAATCAAGAAAGCAGTGCAGACCTTGTACTAACAATTTGCCTGGTTCTTCAAAACACCTGGCCCCATCTGTTTGCAATGTATCCCAAAGCACAAAGGAGTATTGGGCTCATTTGATGCAGGAGAACAAACTAGAATGTCTTCCTCTGGGGACAGCTACGACATCAGAGAAACTAAAAAAATTCTAAAATTACACCTACAGTGACTAATGCATAAAAGATACTTCTTAATGTTTTTCTTAAGTTACATGATAATGTCTGTAAACAATGTTACTTTCTCTCAAATTTTACCCCTGCAATTTTTGTTATCAAAGTAAATAGCTAAGAAAAAGATAAATTACCAGTTCTCCTTTCCCAAGTCTATTATACAAAATCAGCCAATACAAACCCTTTTCATTTTTTAAATAAAAGCCTATTTTGAGAGACAGAATCATCCATTTCAGCAGTCAACTGGACTCTTACCAACTGACTGTTGAAATACTTTAAACTGTTATTTATCAGTATGTCATGAGTTTTTAAAAGTTCTTTAAAAAAAATCCTAATTTCTTGATTTTACATGACCACCAATTAAAAGGTTAAAAAATAACTCATTAAGATTTTTAATTCTCAAATAATTTTTACAAATATTAGAGCACAGGATAAAATTACTTTCAAATACATTAAAATTACTATTTATAATTTTTCAGTTCCAAAAATCACACAGCAAATGATTTGTACTTTGGTTTTGAAATAAGGTTTATGTTTGTTTTTTAAACTATTCATGGAGACTTTGAGATTTATGGATGAATTATAACTTCATAAATTACACTTCTGACAACTTAAAATTCAGGCCTGGATTCTCTCTAACTTCACTGCCCCAAACATTTCCCAAGGCAGATAGGCAATGAATGCACATTCAATGTCATCTTATGTAACATTTATGTTCTTTTAAGAGAGGTATAACTTTAATTGTGGTTTAATATTCAGTATTTTAGTACTTTGATATCTAAATACTGTATGATTTTAAGGAAGCATGAAAAAGAAATTACATAGAAAATTTGCTAAGTAGATCAGTGGTTTTCTCAAGCAGTACACTAATGTGAATACATTTTTTTTAAATGCTGCAAGAATTAGTTGTCCTCTATTATTATTCAGGGCACCTGAACACAAGATATTATTACTATGGCACATTAACTCTGCTATTTCTCAAGATAGAACCAAGAATTTTAAACGTTCCGTATCGAATAATTTGCTCAGAGCACCTAAATGAAACATACTATAATTTTATACATATCCATCTACAGTATTGCTTAGTGCTGATAAACACCAATACAACTTTCTATGTTTTAATAGGTGACAATTTTGGCATTGGCTATAGATGAGCACAGACCAAAAAAACAACAAAAAAAGAGCCATCCCCAAACTCTGCCACAAAGAATAAGGCTCAATTGCTAATTATACAGGGAACTGATTTTAATTACACAGAGAACACTGCTTTTAAAAACACTCTCCTAACTGCAAAGGCAGAGAAGTTAGTGGCTCAACACTTCTATCACGTTACAACAGTGCCCTCTACTGGTACATATAGAACTTTACAGATTAAAAAAAGAAAAGCCAGGAATTATGGAAAATTTGCTGCTTTTCGTTAATGTAAATAGTGAAATTAAACTTTTGTCACTTTAAACCTAAATAAATATTTAACTTGACATGTGAAAAGCTGCCTGATTTAATTTATAATTTTGAAATAACTGAATTTAGGAAACATGGTTTCCAACTATATATGACCTGGCTAAAAGGCAAACTATGTTTAAGTTATGAACAAATATTAGAAATATTGTACTAGTTTAATATTTCTCAATCTAAAATTCAGATATGCAGTAAAATATCATTAAATATGTAATTTTTAATTTCTTGGCCTGTCATACATATGTCAGTGTCAAATAACAACAGCTATCTAAAATCAATTTAGACTCAGAAAAATTTTATTTCTGTACTTAATTCTTTTAACTAGCAAGTATTTCTCTTTTTGTACTTCAGACCTCTTTTATTGGCTTTGAGAAATTACAGGAAACTCTTATCTGCTGTTGAGTTTATTGTTTCCATTTTCTGCAGTTTATACAGGAGTGCAAGCTCATGTTTTCAGGGGGCCACTGTTACCAAAAGCCAAACGAAGACAAAAGGGAGTTAGAGCCTCAGGTGGGTCTCTGAAGAGGCCTCTTTTCTCTCCTTCCCTACCCTGGAGGAAATTTTTTTTTTTTTTGAGACAAACTCTCACAAATATTTCTTTAAATGAGTAAATATTTCTATTAAAAAATCCTGGGTTCAGTAACAATTAGTAATGTATGGTTAGCAAACAGATATCAATAACAAATTAACCATAATTACTGATACAGTATACAGTAGTTCCTTTGACATAAAAACTATCACATATTAAAGTCTGATAAGAATCACAAGACTTCAAGTGACATTAAATGTAGTATTTGAATTTTACATTGTGAGAAATTTTCAGAAGTAAATAAAGAACAAGCATATTAAACTATGTACCTCAACACATTACTACTCTACTATTTGCTATGTGTAGACTGCAGAAAATTTTGTTTCTTTTCCTTACATATCGACAGCTTTTTTTCCATTACAGAAGCAAACAACCCAAGTCACAGAAATTTTAATTTTTAAAAGCAGTACAAGAACTTTATAACTGGATAGAAAACAATTTATTAACATATAATTGAGCCTCAAGAAAGGTAATGCCTCGAATCCATCCTTTCAGCATCTTAAATAAGGCAGGTTGGGGGGGACAAGTAGAGGAAGCGATCAAGAATACAATAGCCACTGCAGGAAGTGGTCTGAGAAGAGCATGGAGGTTGTTGCAACACTCAAGGCAGGGACTTAGGGCGAGAGAGGTAAGCAGAAATTAGGGACCAGTCGGGGTTAGGGTTAAAACTTTAATGTGAGAAGAGTCTGTTGATGGTTTAGCAAGTTACTGTCTTGACTCTTCTTCAAAAAATGACCTCCAATTTTCACTAACAGTTAATTTCCAATTTCATAAGGGAACTCAATAGAAAAATGACATTTACACTTGAGATTTTATTTCATAATGAGCCACCTGAAAGTATCTCCTGGGGGGCAATACTCATGTAAAGAAATTATATTCCAAATGAGCAGTGGAAGGAAATACAAAACAAAACAAATTCTGAAGGTAGCAGAGAATTACAATAGAAATAAAAATGGGGACAATATGAAGTTGCTTTATTTTAAAGGATATATTTTCCATAAAAGCCAGAACTGGATTCTGAAATATAGTAGCTCTGAAGCACAATGACTGATTAGAATTTCAGATGTAAAGGATGAGGAATGATGGAGTATGAAAAGGAAAGATCAGAGCTTTACTATCTGCTATTTGCAAGAATGAGTTCAAAGCTACACCTTTATCCAGCTAGTAATGGGAGAGACAAGTTCTTCCAGCAAGGTTATTTTTTAGAGTGCTAATACCTAATTACTATTTATATCATATTCCAGACCATCTTTTGTTTTGCTCTATTATCTAAAATTTTTTTTAAAGTATGCTCATCTGAAATCCCTAAACTTAAACATGTAAAAAGAAATTTTAAAAATTTAAATTTCTGAAAATTATCTCTTCTCCAGGCTAACCAAAATTCAAGTCAGACCTGATAGAATGGGCAAAAAATGAATTTTTAAGGCAATTTACCATAGAAAAATGTAAATAGCTTATAAACATAAACATATTCATTGGTAATCAATGGCATGTAGGACACAACTAATCAGTCTGCAAAGATCAAAATGAATAACCCTACCAATAGGTGCAGTGTGGGGCAAGAGGCGGCTGTGTGCTGCTACCAGAGAGCACACTGGCACGGCCTGTCTGGGGGGTGATGGGGAGGATGTATCAAAAGACTGGAAAATGTGGCAGCCCTATAATCAAGTCTCCAATTCTACTTCTAGGAGCCTTTCTTAAGGAAATTATTAGGAAGTTCAAATAAGATATGTGTGAGTAAAATGTTAATGAAAGCACTGTTAAAATAGTAAAAAATTCTCAATAATCAAAATCTCAAACCAGAGAACTGGACAAATGAACAGCACACCTACATAATGCACTATTACATGGCCATTAGCAGAGATTAGTGGACAAGGTGGGGAGACCCAAATCAGATTGCAGAATGTATGGTGTGATCTCATTTTGGAAAAAAAAACCCTGTGTGTGTGTGACACAATATACCCACACACACATGGAGATGTCAGGGAGGTTACACCTCATTATGCAGCAGGATTATAAGTGATGTATTTCTTTTATCATATTGATATTTTTAAATTTTTATCTGCATACATAATATAAAGTTTTTATTTTTAAAATAGCAGTAAGATATGAGCATATTAATGTGAATCTTCAAATTAACAACAGTAAGAACATGAAAGGGGAATTGTTCTATGATGTAGTTATTCTTTTACATTCTGAACTCTTAACCACAGTCAGTCATCTGAATCCCAATCCTGGAAGACCTTTTTTAGAAGGCAATCTAGAGCTACAATTAAAAGCATGAATTCTGGAATCAGACCTTCTCAAGTTTAAATCCCACCTCTATTTCCTAGCTGTGTGACACAAGTAAAACTTAAAGTTCTCTGTATATGTCTTTTTATCTAAAAAATGGGGTTACTAATACTTGCCTTTGGGATTGTGAATGCAGTAGATAACAATATAATTAAAATAATTATATTAAAGATATATTGTTGATACTGTTCACTCTTTCTAGGTGCCAAAAGACACAGCACTAAGAATTTCACATAGATTCTTTCAGCTTCATTCTTTCACCCAGTGGTGAGTACTACTTATGATCTATATTTCATATAGGAGGAGATGAGACCTGGAATGTTTAAGTAGCTCCTCTAGTAAAAACATAACTACTAGGAGATTACTCCAGAACTGGAACCCAACACTGTGTGCCTTCGAGGCTTAAAGTTTCAAACACTATGATACACAGCCTCCACTCTTGAATGGTCATTATGGTTATGTCAGTGTAACAAGAACACTTGCTGCTATTACTATTATTGGATGATGATTTTCTATTATTCTCAATTCAGAACATTTCACTGGTGAAAAAATAAAAATTGAAGTCTTCATTTTGGCTAATATGCCAATCTTACTTCAAATTAAAACCTGTGCAAGACTATCGTCCTTACCTGTAAACTTCTAACAGCCCTCCTATCTCCTCTATAGTTAAAAACCATATGAAATGAATGTGTATCTTCCTCAACTTTTACAAATAACCCAGCAAACCAAAGATCCAGTCATGGTAAAACAAGCAATTTGGCTAATTCAGAGCTAGAGTGTGATTTCAAATTAAGTGCAGAAATATTTATTTTTTGAGCTCTAATTTAAATGATTTCCTAAACCTCATCATTACCATTATGAATTTAGAAAAAATAAATGAACAAGTACTAATTTCTTCTTTTAAAATACAACTTAATATTAAAATGTATGCATGCATACTTGAAATCATGTCTTTAAAAGCTTTTTTTTCCAGCTTGGAATTTAAACTGTATCTAGAATATAGATAAATACAGATATATAGATATACCATAATTTGTTTGCTTGATTGTTTTGGTGGTACTGGGGATTGAACCCAGGATCTCACACATACAAAGCACATGTGATACCACTGAGCTAGATCCCCAGCTCTAAAACTTAATTAATCTTTTAAACTTAGAGTCATTAATTAAAGTAAATTACATTTTAGAGTGTACCATAAAAATAAATAAAGCTCTTTTTAGTCTTCCAACTATGCATCAATCAGATGCTCCTAACACTGCAGAGGGTTCTTGAAACTTGCTTCCAAACTGGACTTCCTCAGTTCTCCTTCTCATCTGGCAACTTCAGCTTTTTCTATTGCTCAATTTTCTTTCTAACCTAAAACTCTTCAATGGTGTCCCCTTGCACGTAAAACAAAATCCTCACTCCTCTCCCTGATTACCAGATAAGAACTGACCCCTGCTTCATCTTATACCACTCTCCTTTGCAGCAGACTCTAGACACACTGGCCTTATTGCTGTTTCTTGAGCACATCAAGTTTAATCTTACTTCAGAGCTTTTGCACCAGCTCTTCTTTTGTCCAGCACACTCTCCTTTGTTGATCTTCATGACTGGCTCTTTGTCACACTGGGCTATCAGCTTAAGTGCTCCCTTCTCGAAGAGCCTTGCCCTGAAATTCCACAGGCAATCACCATCACAGGCCCTGTTTTCATTCTCTAAATATAGAACACTTAGCAACTTTTCCTATTTTCTCATTTAGTGACTCTAAGCCCACACTAGAATACAAGTGCCTAAAAGTGAAAGACTGCCTGTTTTTAATATATCACAATCCAAACAAACAGCTATTAGTATTTTCGTGTATCCGTCACTAAAATGTTCTTCACTACCTTCAGGGAAAAGATGAATGGGATATATTAAGAAAAACAAAAAAGCAAAGGCAGACCACTGCACACTGTATGATAGAGTCTGGGTAAGAAATGAAGGGGGAGGGATAAATACAGCTACTTTTATCTACATATACAAACACTGACAAGACGCAAGAGACACACACGAGAACGTCTACAGGGAACAGGAGGGAATGAAATGGAATGGGAGTTTGGCAAGAGAAACTTTCTCAATGCTGTTTGGATTTTTGATCTAAGTGGAAGTTCTGCCCACTTACACGTAGTTTTACTAATTCACTTGTCTGTTTCACTGTTGCTTGTGAAATCTAAAAGAGGAAGCCAACTGCAACTTTCAATGTGCCTGCATCCAAGTTGTCAGAAGTAATGTGCGCAGGCCTGTCCCTCTCACCAGCCTCCACGGAAACCTCAACGTGGCTCGGTCACCGCATCTTCCTATTCTGCTTGCTTTCTTTCTGGACCATGAGCTCACCTTCTCCGTTCTTCTTAAACTTATCATTCCCAGATAATTCTGTTCTCAGTTCATCACTGGGAACCACTCTTCAGTCAGAAGAACTGACTGGGAATTTCCTAAACATATCTTTAAATCCATGGATCTATCTGAATCTCTACAGAAATGCTTCCCTAACAATAGACAATGGTCTTATCTAATAAGACCATCTCTCCACACACAATATGGTCAATTAATTGTCAACAAAGGAGCAAAGGCAATTCATTAAGAATGGATTGCTTTTCAAGAAATGGTACAGGAGATAATTTGACATCTGCATGCAAACAAAACAGAAGCCTCAACTTTTTCTGACACTATACACAAAAAAAATGAACTCAAAATAGGTCAAAGACCTAAGTGTAAAAGCTAACACTATAAAACTTTTAGAAAAAAACAAGAGAAAAATCTTTAGGGCCTTGAACAAGGCAAAAAAGTTTAGAACACAAAAAAAGTACAAATTATAAAAAAAAAAGATAAAACCGAATTTCCTGCTCCCTGAAAGGTACTGTTAATAAAATAAGAAGACAAACCACAAGCTGAGAAAAAATATTTTCAAAACACAGGGCTAAGGATGTAACTCAGTGGTAGAGCCTAGCACTTACAAGACCCTGAGTTTGATCCCTAGTATTCCAAAAGCTTCGGGGGAGAGGGGATAAAATATTTACAAAACATATATATATGACAAAGGACTGACGATCAGAATAAACAGAATTCTCACAGCGCAATAATAAGTCACATGAGCTGGACATTCTACTCCTGTGCATTTATTTACCCAAGAGAAATGAAAACACAAATACAAAAACCTATACATAAATGTGTCCAACAGCTCCACTCTTAACTGTCAAAAACTTTTAAAGAAGTGCCCATCAACTGGTCAATAGGTAAGTAAATTTTGATATATTAAAAATAAGGAATACAATTCAACAATAAAATGTGATAACTACTAATACAAACAAAGTAGATGTCCATTAACAGGTTCACGGTAAGCAAAGTGCCGTTTATACACATAATAAAATACTATTTACTATTCAGCAATAAAGAATAGATTATGGTTATCTGAAGCAACTTGAATGATTCTCAAAATAATTATGCCAAGTGAAAAAAAAGCTGGACCAGAAAATAGTACATACTATTATTTCATTATTTGTAATTCCAAAAATGTAAGGTAACTTATAGTGACAGAAAATAGGTCATTGAATGGCTAGGGATAAACCTGGAAAAGTCTGGGAAGGCTGGGCCTGGTGGTACATGCCAGTAATTCCAGCACTCAGGAGGCTAAGGCAGGAGGATCACCATGAGTTCGAGGCCAGCCTGGGCTACATAGTGAGTTAAGGCTGGCCTGAACTACATAGTAAGACTCTGTCTCAAAAAATGAAGAAAAAAAAGAAAGAAAAATCTGGGAAGGAGGGAAGAAAACACAATAAAACTCACTGGGTAACAGATATTTAATTATTTTGACAATGAGAATAGTTTCAGAAGTATATACATATGACAAAACTTAAATTGTGTAGGGCCGGGGATTTGGCTCAGTGGTGCCCGCGCCTGCCTCGCAAGCGCAAGGTCCAGAGTTCAATACCCAGTACCAAAAAAAAAAACAAAACCCCAACTTAAATTGTATACTTTACAGTTTACTGTACATCAGATATGTCAATTAAAATGAAACAAAAGGAAGTGTCCCCCTCAAACACACACGCACACCCCAAATCAAAATCTAAAGAGACTTCAGTTGCTACTCAACAGAACAGAAGACACACTTGGGGAGTTTAAGTTTAGTCAAATTACTTCCCAATGAAACAAAAAATATCAATACTCATGAGACAAAAAAAATCCATCAGAAATTTATAGCCATAAAAACAGAGAAATGTAATAAAATATACAGTCTCTACAAACTACCATTAACAATGTCAAAATTCTAATCAGAAATTGTTAGATGTATGAAGACACTGCAAAATCTGAGCCACACACCAAGGGAAAGGCAATCAATTCAAACCAACACTAAGAAGCTCACAAAAACTACTACTATGTTCAAAACATAAAAGAAAATATGCTCATTGGCAATCTCAGGAGAAAAAAATTATAAAAATCAAACAATAATTCTAGACCTGAAAATACTAAAATACTGTATTTGAAATTGAACATTAACATCATGGGCATCAGGAAAGTCAGTGAACTTGAAGACAGATCATATCTGAGGAACAGAAAAAATAAAGAAAAAAAGAGTTCCAATGACCTAGAGAACATACCAAAAGGCTTAATATGTTTAATCGGGGGTCTCAGAAATAGATGATAGAACGAGACCAAAATATTTCAAGAAATAGCTGAAATATTTCCAATTTGGCAAAAGACATAAATACACATTTTTTTTTTTTGTACCGGGGATTGAACTTGGGACCTTGCGCTTGTGAGGCAGGTGCCGGAACCACTGGGCTAAACCCCTGGCCCTATACACTATTTTTTAAAGCTCACTAATCCCCAATCACGATAAAAATTAAGAAAGCCACATCTACATACATCACAATCAAATTGTGGAAAACCAGATACAAATAAAAAGGCTTGAAAGCAACAAGGGGGAAAAAAAACCACATTAGATCCCTAGAAAAGTAATATAAATGACATCTGACTTATTATCAGAAACTATGTCAGAACACAAAAAATTACAAATTAAAGATAAAATTGTTCTGTTTTCACCATTCTGACAGTGAAAGGTTATCTGTAAAGTGCTAAAAAACAAAAGACCCATCAATACAGACATTTATATCCATAAAAGCAAAAATTTTTTAAAGCAAGGCTCATTTGAGAAGTGGCTGATTTCAGACCTAAGCCAAGAAACGTATTAGATGAGCCTGTACCATCTTCACGTAGACAGCAAGAAACCTATCAGTAGTAAGTAAAATCAAAACAAAAGGAATAAAGAACAAACACAAAAAGGTTTCTGCTAGCTAAAGGTTGGGCAGTTGGGTTCTAACAAGGATAAGAATGAAATGGCTTAAAACCTATGAAATATGTTTAAACCAATGAGTGGATAATGATATAAAATTTAATCAGTACCTATGGAAGTAACAAGGAATCATTTTGTTAATTTGAAGACTGAGTATACAGAAAAAAAAAATCAAGCATTTATCCTTCATTTTTTTGGCATACCAACCATACCATGGAGTAACCAAATGTATATGAGGGGAAGGGTCTTTTTATAAAATAATTACAATGTATAAATCAAATGTGGCCAAGTGTGGGGGGAGCATGTTTGTAATCCTAGCTACTCAGGAGGCTGCTGCAGGAAGATCAATGCCAGCCAGGACAACTTAGCAAGACCCATCTAAAAATAAAATTAAAAAGGCTAGGGATATAGCTCAGCAGTCAAGTGCTTGCCTAGCATGTGTGAGGCTCTGGGTTCAATCCCTAGTACCATCAAAAAACAAAGAAAAGCCAGGGATTTAGCTCAGCGGTTCCTCCACCTGCCTCGAAAGCACAAGGTCCCAAGTTTGTTCCCCAGTATCAAAAATAAACAATCAAACAAACAAACAAGGCTTCAGGATTTAGCTAAGTGGCACCAAGTCTGCCTCGCAAGCACAAGGTCCTGAGTTCAATCCTCGGTACCAAAAAAAAAACCAAAAAAAAAAAACCCGCAAACAAACAACAAAAAAGTATCAGTTACTTTTGGAAGAAGGAAGAGGCTGTGATTGGGATGGGGCAAAATAACCTAACAGGTAATTTCAATTTCTGTTCTAAAGTTCTAAATTTGTTGGTGCTGATGGTACTCAAACATTCTCAGCTCAGAGTCCCCTTAGCGTCTCAGCAATTTGGGGGACCCACCAGGGGCACGAGTAGTGTCTAACAGCTCTAATTGTTAAGTAGTTATGTTCAAACACCTTACTAGTTTTGTAATGACAATTTAATAGCTGTTTAAAATCATATGCATGTATTTTTAAAAACTTAATTTTTCATTCCTGGATTCACAATTACTATTTGGGTCTGTGAACAACTTCTCTAAGCTTGTGTTCAGATTGGACACAGTCACCCTCATTTCCTGTTCTGTAGCAGTTCTTAAACAGTTCTTACTTTTTATCACAGCACCACTAAAATTTTAGTTCTGCAAAGATATGACATCATCAAGAGATTTAGCGTGATTTAATGTTAAAACCATAAACTACCTTGTGCTAGAATTATGTAAGTGTCTGACAGATGTAAAAGTATATGTATTTTCTACTGACAATTTAAAATTTCCTTTGCCGCCGGGGATTTAGCTCAGTGGTTCCGCTGCCTGCCTTGAAAGCGCAAGGTCCCAAGTTTGATCCCCGGTACCAAAAAAAAAAATTCTTCCGGCTCCCCTGTGAGTGCACTGTGTCAGTTCAGAGAGTTTCAACACAGTCTGTGCATGGCATGAGTAGTCCACTATGGACTTGCTCTTATGTTATCAATAAGTTAGGTGAATACACATTTTAAACGTAACAAATTTATTTTTTAAGAAGTACTATTTTATTGCATCACAGATCATACAGCCTCATATATCCCCACAAAACATAATTTTCAAACAACTGTCTTAATAACTCATATTTTGAAACAAAATTTCAAACAGCAAATTTCAACCTTTATACAGTAACTGCCATTAGTCGCAATATTTAATATGATGGCCTGGAAGACACAAAACAAGGATGCTAATGAGACAGTGTGCATAATAATCATTATGAAACAATGGAAGAGCCATTTGTTCAACAAACATTAAATGAGTACCTACTAGGCATTGTATTTTAAGTGCTAGGAATAAAATGGACAAAATGCCTTCTTTTGGATTACATTCTAATAGAGAAAGAAAACAAACTGAGTGAAATCAAGTGCAGCCCTGACATACCATAGGGGTAGATTATAACACAAATGGCAAATGAATCCCTATATCCTTGCCTCATTCTCAAATGGAGGACTGTCTAAAGTTCTTTTCCTTGTCACGAGCAAAGATGTGGGGGTACAGATGGAAGAAGGGAGATCAGCTCAGTAAACAGTGGGCAATCCCATCTCAGAAATGGCCTGAGGAACTGGGGATGGTGGGATCTTGGTCTGAAGTGAACTGAACTAAAAGCCCATATCAGATGACCTGGGAAGTCAGCATGGCCCTCCTGGAATCCCGAATGGATAGAGAAGGATTTAAAGATTGCATGTATATGTGTACAATTTTCAACGTATTCCAGAAGAGTATCAACATGAAGATAAAGTATGAATAGAAATCTGAAGAAGGCAAAGGATCAAGCTATGAAGCCTTTGGTGTCATCTTCACAGTCTCTAGTCATTTAACTTAAACAGAAGAGAAAGAATACAATTTTTAGAATCCTCTGTATCCTGAATTATCATTCCTGTTTTTTCACTACAAGACTAAGAAAAAATAAAAATCTGGGCAGTTGAATTAAGCCTGCTTTATAGCTTTGATCTCCCATGTAAGAAATGCCCAATCTTAGACAATTACGTAACTTCCCTGGGCCTCAGCCTTTTCATCTCAAATGGGGATAATAACCTGAGAGAGGTTGTGAGCATCAAACAGACGCACTTGAAGCAATAAGCACAGAACATAACACTGGGTGGATGTTCATTCCTCAACTTCAATACTAAAAGTTCTGCTCACAAAGCCAATAGCAAATGCCACATGATAAAGGTGACTATTGTATCTGAAATATGGTGATATCAAATCTTTGAAATCATATACTGTCTGAAGGCACTGTAGGTCAAAATTTTATTACAACAAACTACAGGAGATCATTTTTTCCTTTTTTTCCTTATACTGGCTTTCTGGTATATACCATATTGTCTGGAAAAAGTGGGCTACAAGGGCTTGGTTATAGTTGGTCAAATAGCATTTTCAATGAAAGATATAAAGAAGAAAAAGGGTGGAATTGTTTCTTTATAGTATCAATAAGAACAACTTATTTTAATTATGTTGGGGGCAGAGGAATGGACTGCTTATTTCTCAGTCCTTTCCTATCTGAGGGTTCTCAGTTTTCTAATTTACCCCACTTTCAAGAGAAATGGATTCAGATAAGTAGCAGAGCCAAAAGCGTAACTCTGTGAGCATTTCTCGTTTTTCTCTTCTAAAAGTAAAATGGTATTATAGATGATCAAAAACAAAACACACAGACACACCAAAAACAAAAAATCTAAACGATAGTGATGCTGCTGTTGCTGACATTAGAATAACAAATAGCTATTGATATATCCTGGGCACTAGCTCATGTTGCAGGTACTGTTCTGTGTTATAGATATTAAACCCACAGCAACCCTAAAGTAAGCTCTTATTAACAACAGTTGTGCTGAAAAGTCAAAACAAACAAAAAGACCAAATTTGGTTAATAAACTAAGACAGGAATACTTCGGGATCAAGTTAGATTTTTCTGCATCCCACTTTAGTGGAATAAGAAAGCTTAGAGTAGTCTAACTGATCAGTAAGGATCAGAACAGGTGAAAAATAGTTAAGTGTATCCAAGAACAAACAACCTCTGCCAATGATAACTGCAGTCTACATAACATAAATGAGTATGTCATCTAGGAGGTTCCAAAGCAACAAATGTCACAAAAAAATTAAACCTAATATAAAATAGAGCAACAGAACCAGAATGGAATTCCAAATCATATAAAACTACCAGAAACCACTTGTAATATAAGTCATTTCTTTGATGATTTATAAATCAGTAGCTTCAGAATAAAGATGAGGATTTTATTATTCTACTATCAAAATTCCTTAGGAAAAGCCGTGTCTTTTAATAGCCAGTCCAAACACTATTTTGAAAGAGTAGTTCTTTTACTACAGGACATTTAAGGAAACTAAAATGATTTCATACCCCTGTTTATAATGAAATAGCTCAAGTTAATACCCTAGTGAAGTCATTCAACCCTATTTGTAATCTGTCAACCCCACAAATCCTTAAATTCCACTCTTCCCTATTCCTACTTCCTCGAAATAATTCAACTGACAGATCAGATTTCTAAGAAATCCCTGAGGTTAGTAGGGGGAAAAAAAATTCAGAAATGTTGAAAAGACCCCTGGGGTGTGTTATAGCTGAAAATCAGTTTTCTCCCACTGAATGTAGAAAGCTAATAGTAGTTTCATAACTTCTCTAATTTTCTCTTACCTTTTTCTTTCTTGAACTTAACAAAAACATCACTTAAGATGCTGAGGCAAATAATCACGTAAAAAAGTTAAGAGAAAGCTAAGAGTTTTTCTTAGATATTTATATCCGTGTGAAGGAAAAAAATCACTATTTCCCTCAAATCAAAACACAATTACCCTTTCATGAAATAACTCACTAATAGGATGAAGAATTCAAGCAACATAAAATCAAAATGTCTTTTAAAACTTTAGAACTTTATAACAAGTCTGAGTAGAGTCCTGTGACAGTCCACCCAATAATACACTATCCAGTGTCCACTTTAATGTTCCAAAGACTTGCCGGCACCAACTCTCTTACTCTCTGGAGTACCCATTGCTATTCTGTAGGCATCCTGCCAATTTCTCCTCCAATTCCAGAGAACTTTCTGCTGGACATATCATCTAGAGGAGCAGCTCTAACTTGGTAATGGGATAAATCAATGTACCTGTGACAGGAAAGACAAGGTTTCAAAAAGAAGTGTTTATGGCTTGCTACAATCCTGCATTTTATTTCAGTTAATCTTTGTTTTTTCTTTCCTCTTCCTTCACAATCACTAATTTTAGGTGCCTGTATGACCACTCAGTTTATATCACCTTTGAAATAAAGTGCTTACCCACATAAAAAAAATTTTTTTTGGCAGTACAGCACTGGGGATTGAACTCTGGGCCTTTGCACTGAATGACCTTCCCCATTTCCAACCCTACTTTTGACTCTGAGAAAAGGTCTTGCTAAGTCACTAAATTGCCCAGCCTGGGATCAAACTTACGAGCTTCCTGCTACAGCCTCTCAGAGTGCTAGGATTGCAAGTGTGAGCCACCACGTACGGCCTTCAAAGTTTTTTGAATAAAAAAAGAAAAAGGATCTGGTTCCAAAAAGAAGTAAATTCAAAAGAAACTTCAGAATATTAACTAGAGAATTTACTACTTCTTTTTTTTTTTTTTACTACTTCTTAATGTATGTTTTGGTATAGAACTATAACATTGTTATGATGTGTTTTAAATACAGTACAGAGCATTACCTATCATCCCCCTAGCAAATGAAAATTTCAAGAGAGCTCTTTGGTTTTGTGGTCTTTATGAACATATGGCCCTCAAAAAACTAATCTGAAACTAGGAGATCATTACTTATTTTGCAGAAGTATTTATCACTCTACAAAGGACTGAGGAAAAGTTTCCCTTAAGTAGAGGGTATTCTGTCTTGATTTTAAATTCTATTTCTAAAAATTTGTAAAGCATCAACTTTTTCAGATATATATCTATTATTACAAAAAGTGAGATCTATCAATGGTGTGGTGGAATAGATATAGGAGATTAAAGTTACAGCATAAAAGCTTACAATTTAATTATATCAAAAGCAAAGCTATTTCAGACTCACAATTCATTATGTTATCCTTGAGTTACTGACACCCACTGCATCTGAATGATACAAACAACAGTTCCAGCTGCAGTTCTCTTCCATACTACAACCAGTAGCATCCCACTGTGGGCTGGAAACTGGACAAGGTGAGAGTATTTACACCACAGGAATCAATAAATGCTACAAAATAGTGTGACTTACTGTTGTGTTATCAAGATGTAGAAAGTTAAAAAAAAATGTAGAAAGTTGCAGAAAAAATGTTGAAAATGCAGATTAAATTTAAAAGTGTGTTTTATCTGCAGCCATTCCATTATCAGCACAAAAAACTGAGGAAATATTCTAGCAATTCAAAGACTAGCACCCAACTCAGAAAAACTATCATTAACAAATGAGGGCAGTTTTGACATGAAATTTTACTTTGTCTTCCTCATTAACATAAAGGAAACATCAACCAGCATTCCCACTGGAACTACACTCATTTGCCACTTGTGATGTGGCTAACAGATATGAGAGTTCAGTAAATATTAACAAAAGCATTCTTTTTTTTTTTTTGGTACCCAGGATTGAACTCAGGACCTTGCGCTTGCAAGGCAGGCATGGTGCCACCGAGCTAAATCCCCAGCCCAACAAAAGCATTCTTTAATAATGTTTAAATTTTTGTACCTTACTGTGTCTGGCATAACTGGGCACTCAAGAACTGTTTAGGGACAAACGGTTCCTTCTAATTATCTTTTGGAAGCAGCGTAGGGGCTGCTATTGCTAGAAATCAATGACAAACTTAAAATCTAAACTATAAAGTAACTTAAAATATAAACTATAAACTATGAAAGTCTCCAAATATGCAATGGATGACCATTTCTTTGCAGTATTAATTACTCCTGATCAGTCACTGATACATTTTCCCTAAAAACCTGATCATTCTTGCTTCTTACTCAATTTTCAAATCTCTCATCTAGAAGGAAGAGTCACTTCGGTAATGAAATCAGTCACTGGGTCCATTTGCTAGATGACAGTTCAAGTGGACCGAGTGGTGTGCTGGTAAATGTTTAACTACTCTGGGGGGTGGGGTGGGGAGAGGTGCTTGGCGGGGTGTGTGCATATTTAAGGATTATTTATATAAAGGATATATAGAACATAACAGTACTACAAAAGTTACATATAGCCTACTAATTGGTTCTCATACTATGTTTTTTTTGTTATGTGCCAAAGTTATACATCAGTAGCAACTGAGGAATGGATGCGTTTCTGAGAGGAATCTCAGTTTAGAGGACAGCAATTTTCTAAAGAGCCAGATAGCAAATATTTTAAGCTTGTGGGATTATATAGTCACTGTTACATCTACTCACTTCTGTCAGTGCAGCATCAAAGCATAAATAAGCATAGCTGTGTTCCAATAAAATTTTATTCACAGGGGCCAGGGATTTAGCTCAGTGGTTCCACTGCTTGCCTTGTAAGCGCAAGGTCCCAAGTTCGATCCCAGTACCAAAACAATAACAAAAAAAATTTTATTCACAGAATTGGGCTGCTGTCCAAAGTTTACTGACCTCTGGTTTAATCTAAAGCAAAACAAGGAAGATGTCTACCAGGAGTTTACTTGTCATTGATGTAAGCAGCTTCTTTAACCATGTAACTGTTTTAGAATATTGGAAGACCATTTCTTTATTTCTGATACTACTGACAATGGAGCAGCTATAGACACTATACATTTTGAAATTTTTAATGAACATTGTTCAACATTTTTCACCATCACTTGCTTAAATCTAGATGATTAACAAAACAGTACATCAAACCGTGATCTGTGGCCTTTGCTGACTTCAGGGACGAAAATACTCCCACAATGTCAATTTCATGCTATCTGAATGGGGAGTGGAGAAATATTCAGTAACATGTAGTTATGTAGTATTTTCACCATACAACATGATAAACTTAAATCTCAAGAATAAAATTTCTAGGAAGTGATGAGTTTTCAGTACCTTTTTTTTTTTTATCTGCCTACCTCAAAAAAAAAAAAAAAAAAAAAAACAGGGCCAGGGATTTAGCTCAGTGGTTTCACCGCATGCTACGCAAGTGCAAAGAGCCAAGTTCGATCCCCGGTACCAAAAAAACCAAAAAAGCAAAACAAAACACCTCACTATTACAATGCTATAAGCACACTTCACACTATGAAAAACCACACAGAACAGAGCAGTTTCTGCAATAAATATCTAAATGCAAATGAGAAAGAAACAGAAAGGAGAGCAAGAGAGATATCAACTAGTCACAATATGTGCAGATATTTGGATTCATGTTTCAAACAATATATAATAACCCAACAAATATTTAGATTTGAGAAAAGAATTTTGAAAAGGACTACTTTACAATATTCAAGAATTTTAAAGGTATGATAACACTATAATCATGCCAAAAATAGCTCTTATTATATAGCAATATATATCTGAAAAAATACAATGAAATAAGACAATGTAAGAGATCTTCTTCAAGATAATATAAAAGGAGGGGAAGTGAATGAAATAAGACTGCTGTGAGTAGATGTTGCTGGATCTAGGTGAAGGACACATGCAAGGTAATTGTCTTAGTCTGTTTACTTTTGTATACTGGAATTTTTTTCTACAATAAAAAATGTTTAACATGCTTCAGTCCATGTCACTGAAAATAAAAGTCAAACTCGCACACGGGCCTCCCGTACTGCTGGCTGGAGTCTGTTCTGGACCTCTACCCCTCTGCCCCACCCTGCCCGCCTCCAGTCTTCCTGACCCTGATGTGAACAACATGTCAGCCACCTGTCCCAGGCCCTGCCCTGGATTTCTCTCTGCTTGTGCTCTTACCTGAGATGTCCTACTCTTGTCTCCCTCTTATCACTTTTAAGTCTGATCAAATGTCCTTTTCACAATACTCCTGTGACCACCATAATTTTTTTCACCATATTTTAAATTATAACTTTCTCCCCAACATCCTAGCATTTTAATTTCCCTTTATAATGATTTTTTTTCCCTCAAGAGTACTTATCCCCTTCCAAAAATACTATGTAATTTTCTTATTTGTTGTGTTTATTACTTCCTGTCTGTTCCACCCACTAAAATGTAAAAACACAGGAACAGGGATATTTGCCTATTTAGTTCACGTGGGTTTTTTTCTGTGTTCACAATAGTGCTTGGCACACACAACCAGAGGATAGTAAAATTGTGAAGGAATTGAATAGTACTGTTTTTTGTTACTATAACAAAATATCTGAGGCAGGCTAACTTTAAAAAGAAAAGAAGTTTAAAAAAAAGTTTATTTATATCATAATTCTGGATGTTCAAAGTCTAAGATGCGGCAGGAAAGGTGGTATTGGTGAGGAGGTGGGGGCCTTGGTCCAGCCTTCGTGAAGGCACTTAAGGGCAGTTGGTGTCACAGTGATGGGAGGAAGAAATGACATCTTGAAACAAGAAGTCAGAGAGCAGTTCAGAGGTCAGGCTCACGCAAAACAACTCACTCTCACAAAAGCTCTATGAGCACTAGTTGAATCCATTCTAGCCCCTTAGTGCCCCAGTTACCTAAGGACCCCCCCCAGTAGACTCCATCTCTCAAAGTCCCATCAACTCCCACATCACTATACTGGGAACCAAGCTTCGAATACATGCATCTTTGAGAGGCACATTCGAATGATGCCCAAACCACACAATACTATAACAGGAAGATGCACAAACTACCATAGGAACACACTGAAAAATAAATCTAAAACCCTAAACCTTTATTTCTGAAATACTAGACTATGCATGGCAGTGCAGTATTTTCAACGGTATTAGTGTTTAAATTTACATGTGGTATAGATTCTGCCTCCTGTATATGGCTTCTCCAAAGTGACAGCATCAGTTGTGCTATCAATCCCAGCATAAAATGGATGCAGCACTTTCTCATTCATGAGCGATCAATGAAAGAACAGTAACTGTCAAGTTGCCTTCTTAATTAAAACACAGTAAAGATTTAATCTACAGGTACATCAGAGAACAGAAAATAACAATGAGTTTCACTGTTGTTGGTTAAGCAATTTACCTGGACCAGAGAGAAAAGTATTTATCAGAAGACAGGGATTCAGACTGAAAGCAAAGCAACTAGTTCTAATAAATAACACCCCTCTTTTACATCAAATTACCTCATAAACCCTCAATAATTGCTAAGTTTTAGTATATACTGTTATGGCTCGTGTTTAGATGTCCCCCCAAAGCCTCATGCAGTCATAGGTGGGGCTTTTTCAGAGGTGGCTGAATCTAGAGTGTGACGCTGGGATTCACTTATGGTGCAATGCTAGGATCAAGGGCACCAGGATTAAGGCTGTGAGTGCTACCGCCCTAAGTAGCCTGGGTAAGATATAAGGGATAGAAAGAGCTGTAGTTGTCCCCCCTGTTGCTTTGCTACCTTCTGCCCATCATGAACTGTTTCTCCTCTGCAATGCCACCCTCCCCTGGAGCCAGCAGATTATGGACTGAAACTTCTACGAACTGTGAGATAAATAAACCTTTCCTCCTTTAACTTTAAGTATTGGGCATTTTTTTCTCAGCAACAAGAAAAGTAACTAAGACATATACAAATTGGGAAAATGTATGACAAAAAGCCATGAACTAAGCCATACTAAATGGACTTGTATTTTATGAACCACAACAACTGTTATATATACTTAATACAATTATGTATGTGATTAGCCTATAGACAATGCTTATGTATCATGAATTTACATCCCCCACGCAATGACCCTAAGTCTTCACAGCAATCTAAGACACATCAATGGGATTAAATGAGTGGCTCAATGTACCCCAAATCTTCATTTTGTTTTTTATTTTTTTGTTTTGCTTTTGCAGTGCTGGGCATGGGGCCCAGGGTCTTGTACATGTATAAGAGGAATATCACAGCAACAGATTCTAAGTAGAAAAATAGCTCAGTAATTATTTTTTTTTTAAATAGTTCTTTAGAGTCAGACTGTCTAGATTCAAATCCTGGATCTCCCAGTCACTAACATGTGACTTAAAGTTACTCAGCTGAGAAAGGTGGCACTTGCCTGTAATCTCATGTACTCCAGAGGCTACGGTGGGAGGATGGCTAGAGCCAGGAGTTTGAGACCAGTCTGAGAAACATAGCAAGATACTGTCTCTAATGAATCAATCAAATTAAAAAGTTATCTCTATACCTCATTTTGCTCATGCATGAAATAAAGACCACAATAGTACTTACTTTCTATGGCCTTTATAAAGATTAAATGAGTTAGTTCATGTAAAGCTGATGAGTGTATGACACTCAAGTAAGAGTACACAACTGTTGGTTTTAATAAGCTTCATCAAATCCAAAATTTAGCCTTTTTGGCCCTGAAGGTATATATGATCTAACCTCACGTTTTATTTCCTTTTGTTAGCAAAATATAGAAAGGCAAAGTTAAAAAAAGAAAATCTCAAAAGAACCCTACTGTGAAACATGTAACACTTGTTAACTACAAACTTGTGTTTACTAATAGGCTACACTGCCATAGTAGGCTAAATACCAGTTTCACAGGCTTGGCAATTCTGCAGTAATTACAAGAGGAGTTATGATATGTACCAGATACACATGTAAAGGTTTAGAATTTTATCCCATTCTTTTTATTTTCCCACAGCATTTTTCTTAATACCACAGAGACAGTTCTAGCTATCCTTTCCCTCCCCAACAAAGCCAGCTTTAATAAAACCGAACGCACTAACAGCTACATTTGAAGTTGAACTTGAAGAAATCCTTTAGATGCACAAGTCAGTCCATCCCTGTTTCATATTTAATTTGCAATAGGATATCTGGCAGCTGTCAAGGGAGTCGGGAAGGTCTGTTAGCTGATGACTGGATGCCTGCTGAGATGGGCTCCACACACAGGTACTACTCAATTGCAGACAAAATCTCCTGACCTACCTCTCACTCTCCTTTAAAGTTACTGTGAACACACTACATGAAAGGAAATGAAAACTGAGTTTTTCTCCTTTACTGTGGCCCTGGGACTTCCTGAGTTTTTCATTCCGTTGTTGATTGGTCCAGAAATACTATTTCCTTGTAACTATTCCCAATTGTGTCTGCCAGCCATAATTAGGGTTATACACTAAAGAGAGATGTTAAAACATAATAATGCCATTAGATCTGACAAGTATTTTTTACTTTAACCCTCAATATAACAGGAAAAACTATCATTTAATAAATGGGTCCAATAGAATCTTTATATTTTAAGCCATTTTGTGCACAATTTATGAAGTATAAAGGATAGTAAAAACAACTTTATTGAAAATTTAATTATAAATCTGAACACACGAAACCCTTTATATAATGTAATACTTGGGGCATAACAGCATAAAATATTCTAAAAGTACCATCCTACATCCTTTCTAAACAGGACGATTTAGGTTCTTGTCGCAAATTATTGGATGATAAAAGCCCTTCCTGTTGAGAGACTAGAGAGACTATATTTTTTTGTTTGTTCTTAGAAATATATCAGTTCTTGAATTACAAAGAAACCATACAGGATATTGTCATTGACAACCCAGTGTCTGCAATTTCATTTATATTATTATCATCATCATCATCATCATCATCATCAAAGGCCAGAAATGTCATCTATTTACTTTTACTTTGATTTGTCTAGTAATTGTGAAACTCCAATTTTTCTCTTTTCCATTAAAGAAAATAAAAAATTCTAAGTTTTCAACTGTGATCAACTGAAAGCTAAAAGTAGACCAAAAAGCTCGTATTTCCAGTCCATGTTAATGTACTTTTTTTTTATTGGTACCAGGGATCGAACTCAAGACCTTGCACTTGCGAGGCAGGCACAGCACCACTGAGCTAAATCCCCAGCCAGTTAGTGTACTTTTTGAATATAATATTGTAGGTCTCACAGTAAGAAAAATTAAAGATGACTATTTTTGGACTGGATTAACCTCCTCTTGGCAGTTTAGTTTTTCCATTTTCTTATTATTTTAGATTCTTTAACACATTTGGAACAGACGAGTAATAATTCTTATGATGATAAAATAGCAAAATACTTTAAGATACAAAAAAATATGGTTCTCCAAATCCCATGTCTTAGACTTACAAAGGGCCCAATGGACATATGTTAATAACAAGACAAAACAAACTTTATTCAATTGAGGGGGAGCAGGTTCGAGACAGTGTCTTGCTTTGTAGTTCAGGTTGGCCTCCAACTCCCGATGATCCTGCTCTCAGCCTTCTGAGTGCTGGGATTAAAGGCCTGGGTCACCACACCCAGATGCTCAAATTTTTTTAAAGAGTAAATTTCTCTTTGTTCTTCTGATAGTCTCAAAGGAAGAATAAAAGTCATGAAATGCTAATCCTTTCAAAGAGTCAAAACTCCTCAAAAACAAAACTTAAAAAAATCGGAACCAATGGACCCTAATAATGTACCAAGGGTTAAAAACATTATCCCAAATTATGCTAAATATTAGTACAAAAGCCAAGCATGGAGCTGGGTGTGGGGGGGCACAACTATAATCCCAGCACTCAGGAGGCTGAGGTAGGAGGATTGGCGCCAGTTTGAGGCCAGCCTGGGCTACATAGTGAGTTCAGGGACAGCCTGAACTACAAAGGGAGATCCTGCCTCAAACCTCCTCCACAAAAAAAAGCCAAGCATGGTGGCACATACCTATAATCCCAGCATTCATGAAACTGAGACAGGAAGATTACTGAAAGTTCCAGGCCAGCCTGTGATACACAATGAGTTCAAGGCCTGCCTGAAGTATACAGCGAGACCTTGTCTCAGAACAAAATATTAGTATAAAAAGAACTGAAAATTTAAAATACAAATAGAACATCTATTAAATTTGAAACATCTAGGTGTGGTGGCGCACATCTGTAATCCCAGCACTCAGGAGACTGAGGCAGGAGAATATGAGTTCAAGACCAGCTTGGACTACGCAGAGGGACCCTGTCTCAAAAAAATGCCCATCAACTGGAGAATGGATAAAGAAAATGTGGTTTTTTTATAAAATGGAGTACTACTCAGCCATCAAAAATGAGAAATTAGAGACATTTATAGCTAAGTGGATGCACATTGAGGCAATGCTCTTAAGTGAAATAAATAGGACACAGATGTGTAAATACCGAATAGTTTTTCTGGTGTGAGAAACTGAAAGTGTAAATAAGGACGAAATGTATAATAGGTCATGTGAAATAGGAAGAAAAGGGGCAAAGGGGAAGGAAGTGGGAGGGCTAAGGGAAAGGATAGAAGGGAATGGGATTAATATGAGAAAATGGCAAAATAGGAACAAAATTTTTGTAAATAGGGAGGGCTGGAGGGGTTGAAGGGAGGGCTGGGCAAGGGTGAAAAACAAGAACCAAGAGAGACTATGTAAAGGTGCAAATTTCCAATGATGAATGTCATTATATTGTATACCTAAAATGTACCAATGATTAGAATGAATAATCGATAATGTAAAATAGGAAGAAAAGGTCCAAAGGGATAGGGGTAGTGGGAGGCACAGGGGAAAGGAAAGAAGGGAAAGGAAAAAATGCTGAGAAATGAAAAAAATGGAAATAAAGTCTTTGTAAATAGGGAAGGGTGGAGGACGTGAAGGGAGGGCTAGGAATGGGGAAAAAATAAGAACTAAGATGCATGATATAAAGGTACAATTCCCAATGAGAAATGTAATTGTGTTGTATACCTACAATATACCAATAAAAGAATTTAATACAAAAAAAACCCAACCAAATGGGATTTAGCTCAGTGGCACTGTGCCTGCCTCAAAAGCACAAGGTCCTGAGTTTGATCCCTGGGGCCGAAAATAAATAAATAAATAAATTTGAAACACTATTTTAAAGTGGAAGGATAGAATAAAATGGGTATTCTATATTACCAATAGTAATGTAAATTAATACTTTTTTTTTTGGTACAGGAATTGAACTTGGGTCCTTGCACTTGGGCAGCAGGCGGCTAAACCACTGAGCTAAATCCCCGGCCCTAAATTATTACATTTTAAAAGAATTCTGTCAGTTTTTAAAAAAAATTTTACTTTTAAATTTAGTATTCAAACTTTTCAATCAATCATAAAAAAGTCACAATATTGGGCCTGGGATTTAGCTCAGTTGTTCCGCCGCCTATCTCACAAGCACAAGGACCCGAGTTCAATCCCCAGTGCCAAAAAAGTAAAAAAAAAAAAAAGAAGAAGTCACAATATTGAGTACACTATAAATAAAAGTAATTATTGCAGGGCCAGGAATTTAGCTCAGTGGTGTCACCGCCTGCCTTGCAAGCGCAAGGACCCGAGTTTGATCCCCAGTACAAAAAAAAAAAAAAAAGTAATTATTGCAGTGGTATTTAAATAAGTTAAAAATTGGAGGTCTCATTATTCAACACTTAAGCTATTTGAAATACAGTCATTTGAAATGATGGTTATAAAGACCACAGCAAATATAGAATGAAGTTCTCCCTTTAACTCAGATAAAACCCCTCAAATTTCACTTTAAATCTGAACAGCTAGAAAGCATTGTGGTACATATATGAAATCCCTGCTACTCAGGAGGATGAGGCAACCAAATTCAAGATGGAGGCAGCTTGGACAATTAGCCAAGACCTTATGACAAAATAAAAAATAAAAGGGCTGTGGGCTGGGGATTTAGCTCAGTGGTTCCGCTGCCTGCCCCGAAAGCCCAAGGACCTGAGTTCGATCCCTGGTACCAAAAAAAAAAAAATTAATGAATGGATAGCATATAGTAGGTGAATTAATCAACTGAAAAACACAGCATATAAAATTATGCTATAAATAAACAATGCTAAAATAGGCACTGCACACATACACATTATACACACAAACACTACACACACAAACACACACAAAAGACTTGGAAGATTACATCAACATAGAATCAGTGGTTATATTCTAGTGAAAGATTTTGGTAGTTCCCACATTTCAAGTAAAAAATTAAAACAAACGACCCACCCCCTCCAAAATGTTTAAGCTAAGGTAGTAAAAAATTATACTTGGAAATTCAATTCCAGTGGGACTGGTATAATCACACATTCATTATAGCACTGTAAACTGATACAATTCTTTTGAAAAGCAATGTGTAATATGTGTCAAAAACCATAAATGTGTTTATACCTTTGACCTAAAAACTCCTGGGAATTTATCATAAGGAAATAATATAAAAGAAAAATATGCACAAGCATATTTGATGTGACATTATCGTATTTTAAAATAATAAAAACATCGAACAGTGAGAGAATATCTAAATAATTATGGTACATTTTTAATAGGAAATACAAGAAAACACCATAACAAGCAATACTGAGTATTTTAAAAAGAATATAGACAATGTGAATAAAGAGGAAAACTCTAAGTTGTATTAATTAGTTCAATTAGTTAAATACTCTTCATAGTGGAAAATGAGATGCACACACTACAAATAAGAAAAACTAGTGTGTTAGAATGAGAGAAATGTGTTACTTTCTAAAGTATCTCCCAGTGGGATTTTAATGATAATATTTGAATATAAAAACATGGAGGAAAAGTAGATAATAATGGATAACAATTTCAAATTTTGGAAAAAAAATCTATAGTTTCAAAAAGTAAAACATAAAGCCTTTGTCAAAAAGAATTCTGTTCTACACATAAAAGTTTCCTCAAGGCAAAATATTAAGTGCAGTATATTCATATGACACTGTTTCACAAAAGGTAAATTATGACAAAATTATTACTCTTTCTAAAATAAGCCATGTATGATTTAAATTGTGTAATTCTTCCCAAGGTTTTGAAAACATCCTTTAGCATTTAATTGGATATTCATTAACTTGAACAGAAAGGAAAAGAGTGCCACCTACTGAATTGTATCGCCTTTTCACATAAAAAGGAAAGAAATCAATTTTATTATTTATACTACAGAATTTTAAGTTTTTTCTAAAAAAGGTAAAGTAGATATAATAAAATATTACTAGCAATGTCAGAGTGTATTTAAAGATTACATTTTTTACTATATAATACTTGATAAAAATAGACCATAAATTGTAACCAAATCTGACCACATAACAGAAATGGTCAATTAGCTCATGTTAATTGTATACACGGCACTATAACAAGCACCAAATACCACCAATTAATCAATGCTGCAACATAACTTATCACAGTGCTTGTAGTGAAGAAGGAGAGAAGAGAGATGGCAGAGGCAGGGACAGAGGGTAAGAAAAACATGAATATTTTTCCTGTGGTAAAATTAGATGCATGACTACATTTAAATATCATTTAAAATAAAAAATCTTAAATATGTCTAAGAGTTGAAAAAGATTAAAACTTATGAAAGCAGATGAGGAAAATTAAAGTCATCATTAAAAAATAATGGAAGGCAAATACAGAAATTGGAAAGGTAATTGTAAAGATCAGGCCAAAACAACTTACACAGTCATTCGTATTTTCACTTTGCTTCTGGGAAAGCCAACTCCCTTTCCAGCCTGAGCTGTGCTCTGTCTGGTCTGTGTCAGTGGAGACAGCTTCCAGGGAAAGGCAGTTCAGAACCTCATTCAACCAGACTGTGGGAAGGCCGACGAAAGCAAAATCCTACTATGTGCAATAGCACTTTACACAGCAAGGTGGAACTCCCAGATTATAAAAACCTAGAGCAGACACTATTACAGATTTGCATGTTTATGGTACTGTGGTTTTTCATCAAACATAGTGAGACAATCACTACACTTGGTACTGAGATCTTCAGGAACAAACTGTGTGCGTCTGTCCTCAGAAGACCGTATCTAGGGCCAGGGATTTAGCTCAGTGGTTCCACCACCTGGCTTGCAAGAGCAAGGACCTGAGTTTGATCCCCCGTACCAAAACAAAACAAAACAAAAAAACCAAAAGACCGTATCTAAGACCTATAATAATAAATACCTTTTTTTTTTTTTTGCATTTTTTGAGACAGGGTCTTGCTATGTAATTCAGGCTGGCTTTGAACTCACTATGTAGCCCAGGCTGGCTTCGAACTCAGGGCAAGCCTCTTGTCTCAGCCTTCTGAGTGCTAGGATTTTGTGTGCCACCATGTCCGACAATAATAGATAACAAACATATTATTATCATTCAATTATAATAATCCCATGGAGGTATTTATTCCTATTTAACAAACCAGTGCTTCATAGAAGACATATATAGAGATATATTTGGGAGAAATTTTTTAAAATGGTTCTTTTTTTTCTTTTTTTTGGGTACTGAGGATCGAACTGTCATTTTTCAGTGAAATGCGAAGCTATCAATTTCTGATAGTCAAAATCATATGACAAAAGTGGATACTAGAAACTATTGTATAAATGTTGATAGGTACATAACTTTAAACCCTAATACAAAAAACCAAAGGTTCATGTTTAATCTTTTGCAACAGAACTGATTTTAGTTTTATTCCAGCAATTTCTGTTCTAAAAACTTTAAGAATATTAATTCACTATCTTACTATGAACACTGACTCATCTTTAAATCTTTTCACTGACTACAAGTTGGGGCACAGCAAGCGAGGTGCTCAACCAGAGACCAGACTGCCACCCAGAGTTGGAAGTCAAGTGTCTGCTGCGCTTGATCCTCCGGGGTCCAAGGGTCTTGTCCCATTATATGACTCTGAACGCTACCTGATTCCTAGTTTTAAAAAATAAATGGAAGGTTATGTTCAAGCATTTCCTAAGGGATAAGAGGATCACTATGAATTTTAACTCCAAATCTGGCCAGTCTGTTTAATGCCTGGATATTTATTTATTTAGGTACTAGGGATCGAACTCAGGACCTTGTGCTTGTGAGGCCAGTGTGGCACCACTGAGCTAAATCCCCAGCCCTGGATATTTAGATATAGGATCACCCACACGGTCTCCCAGTATCACACTGTCTACAACTTCTCTATCACCAAATCCTGTCCATTCACATCTCCCTAATCTGCTCCTTCCTATGATCTCTCCCCCAGATGACTACAGCGAGCTATCAAGCCTCTCTTGCAATGCTATCTCCTCAGTGGAGCTCTTGTTACCATCACCATTTCCTAATCTAATCTTTTTGCCCATACTTAAAAAAAAATCCACTGATTCCTCAAGCCTCATAACACACTAAGTTAGAAACCTTGATTCTGACAGTTTTGGTGCCCACTCTTTTTCCTTAAACATCCCAAATTAAAACTCAACATATAAACATCAATCTAATCTTTTTTCCTCAAGCAGACCACGCGCTCAGAAAGCTCACATGAAGAGAAGATCCAGATAAAAGTGATAGAGGAAAACGAGCAGAGAAAATCTCCCCTAATGAGCTACCACATTTTTGATCATTACACAAAAACAACAGAAGAGGGACCTCTGTTAAATTAAGGAAAACTACCTTGAACCTCCTTCTAAATGTTCAGAAAAACTCCACAATTTAACAGGGGTTCAACTTAGTTTTTGACTTTATGATGATGAGACAGTAAGAGAAACAGGTAAAAATGCACTTCTAATTTGAATTTTGCACTTTCCCATTTTGATAGGTGGTGTAATATTCTTGTTTGTTTGTTTTTTTTTTTTTTTGGTGTAATATTCTTGAATGCTGGGCAGGGTTCAGCTCCTAGTCAGCCACATGATCTCAGCTGCAGGGTCCTATGTTGCAAAGCCAGGTGTTTAGTAGGTTAGGTGTATTAAATGTGTTTTTGACTTGTGATATTTTCAACTTACAATGGGTTTATTGTGACACAACCCGAGTGTTAACTTGAGGAGCCTTTGTAGTCAGACACACAATTTCTATAAGAAAAAGGGGATTAAAAACCAGAACAACATCCCTATAGACAATATAAGTAAAAGATAAACACACATTCAAAACACAGAGGAACTCTGACATCTTCTGCTGTGGTCTGAATATACTGTTTGTCCCCCAGGGGTTCATGTGCTCTGTCCCTAGTGCGGTGATATAGGGAGATGGCAAACCTTTAAGAGGAAGAAGGCCTAAGGCAGAAGAGGTAGGGCATACCTAAAATCCTGGCACTCAGGAAGCTGAGGCAGGAAGTTCACCATGAGTTCAAGGCCAGCCTGGGCTACACGGTGAGTGTGAGAACAGCCTGAGAACCTGTCTCAAAAAAAAAAAAAAAAAAAAAGAACAGGCAGTGCCTAGAAAAAGGTCATTAGATCATCTGAGGCACTGCTCTCAGAAGGAATGAATGTACCTCTCAAGAGACGCTGGTCAGTTCTCATAAGTGGACTGTATCAAAGAACAAGTCTGGCCCAGACCACTCTCTGGCTTCCCAGACTGTGAGTAGAATAAATGTGTTTTCTTTATAAAGTACCTGGCTTCTGGCACTTTGTTACAGCAATGAAAAATGGACTAATCTATGTTTTACTTTAAAATTATCCAAAAGACATAAAAGAATATAAATCAAAATTAGAAAAACTCAGAAACAAGGTCACAGAAATCAATGAAGTACTATAAGATCTGATGAAATATCTATGATATAATTATAGAAAATGGGAGTAATAGAATAGTAAGGCTTAGTAACAGAACAGTAAGGGTTAGATCTTCAGCATCACAACAAAAGTAACATTAAATAATTAAAATTAAGATTGAAAAATAAAAAACAAACACTACTTCCCAGGAAACTAGTTTCTTGGGGGAAAATGATCAATTCAGGTGTAGGAAATGAATATACAAGATAAGCCCAGAGTATTTTGATATCCCAGGGAGTGAGGAGATTGTCAAAAGGACTCAAGGCAGACCGAAAAAGCTGCCACTGGTCAAAGATGGGACAACTGGAGCTGCAATAAGAGTAAAAGAATTGTAGCCAGGCCTGTAATCCCAGCACTCTGGGAGGCTGAGACAGGAGGATTACAAGGGTAAGCTCAGCTGGGGCAACTTAGTGACTTAGAGAGACCCTGTCTCAAAAGGAAAAAAACAAAAGACTAGGGAGGTAGCTTACTATGAAGTGTCTATGTTCACTCCCCAGTACTGGAAAAAAAAATTATAATAAATGAAATCTGTCAAATATGTTTAAGTTTATGAGTTCATAAAGATGTATTTTTTAAACCAACATATTATCTTAAAAGCTGGATATATAAAATAAAATAATCAAGTATCTTGCTATTCCTATAAAAATCATACCACTAACTTACTACATAGTGGATGAGGATGAAGATTTTTCTTATAAAATTATTCCAGCTAAAGAATAAAAAAAGACACAACATTGCTATTTTGCACCCTTAATGAATGGCTAATACCATAAAAATAATATAAAAAAAAGGGAAAACCAGACATTATCAGCCTATCAAATAAAGAAGACAATACTAATTATGCCTCACAAAAGGCATGAAATCTGAGTGTGGCCAAGCCTTGGATTCTCACTGCCAATTTGCAAAAGAGCACACTGAACAGCTGCATAGTACACAGAGCACAGGATCAACAAAATCCAACTGTAGTAAATTCTAAGACAAAGAAGGAATGTAGTTGGGGTGGGGAGAAATCTGCAAATTAAAAGAGACTTGTGGTGCATGTCTGTAAATTTCAGCACTTGGGAGGCTGAGGCAGGAAAATTGCCCACCATGAGTTCAAGGCCAGCCTGGGCTGCATAGTGAGAACTTGTCTCTAAATAAATAAATGAAATGAAAATTAAAAGAGACAAAAACATGAAAAAAGAGGAGTGTGAAAAACAGTAAATTAATGGGTCTAGCGATATACATTTGATAAAAGTCTAAAGCAAAGAATTAATTTCTATAACATCAAGATAGTGGTTCTTCGCTTAAGGGTGAGGAAGGAGATATGACTGAGGTTGGGGCATTCTGTGACAGGTGATAAAGTTCTCTTTCTTGACCTGGGAGGTACTTAAATAGGCATTAAATATTCTTTTCCTTTTGTTTCATTTCTTTTTTCCTGTATTAGAGACTGAACCCAGGACCTTTGCACTGGCCTTTTAAAATCTTGAGACAGGGTCCTGATAACGTGCCAAATTGCCCACGCTGTTGTGATCCTCCTGCTTCAGCCTCCCAGAGTATTAGGATTACAGCATGCTCTAGCATGTTCAGCTTTAAATGTCCTTTTGGATCACCCATTTAGATAGTAACTGGTGACCTCAGTGAAAGCTGTTTCAAGAAAAGGTCTGTTGCTTATAACAAAATGCCCAAAGACAAGAAAAAAACCAGACTGTAATAACAATCTTACCAAGGAAACTGAGGTGAATAGAATTTTGAGTCAAACGAGTCCAACAATATCATCTGAAGAGATCTAGGATTCACAACTGTTAATAAATAAAGTTATTGGGGGCGAGGGATTTAGCTCAATGGTTCCAGCGCCTGCCTCACAAGTGCAAGGATCTGAGTTCGATCCCCGTACCAAATAAATAAAGTTACTCTTAAACCAGGCCTGGAGGTGCACACCTATAATCCCAGGACTCAGGAGGCTGAGATGGGAGGATCACCACAAATTCAAGGGCAGCCTGCGCTACAAAGTGACCTCAAGGCCAACCTGAACTACCCTGTCTCAAAAAACCAAAATAAAAAACAACAACAAAAACCAAAAGGTTATTCCTTATGGGGTTTTTTTGGGGGGGTACCGGGGATCGAACTCAGGGCCTTGCACTTGCAAAGCAGGCGCCGGAACCACTGAGCTAAATCCCCAGCCCCCAAAAGGTTATTCCTGGGAAATGAGAGCACAGAAACGTGAGGAGAATCTTTCTTGTACGCTTTAGCTATCTGGGGCACTTTGTGTGCAGCAGTGCTGAGGGCAACCTCAGGGCATCTCATGCTAGGCAAGTGCTCTACCGCACTGACCTGTGCCTCCACTGCCCAGGGCTTTTATTTTTAAATAAGCTTGTATTACTTTTTTTTCAAACATGCAAATATTTACTTTTAAAAAGGCTTCATAACAAAAAGAGAAATAAAACAAATACACCAGGTATGCTGGCACACAGCCCTAATCTCAGCACTTGGGAGATTAAGGCAGAAGGATTGCTGTGAGTTCAAGAACAGCTTAATCTACATAGGGAGACTGTCTCAAAAACAACAACAGGCCGGAGATTTAGCTCAGTGGTTCCGGCCCCTGCCTCCCAGGCGCAAGGTCCTAAGTTCATCCCCAGTACCAAAAAACAAAACAAAAGAAATAAAACAAATACATACCTATGCAAAAGAGTTACAAATGGTTTGTGTTATATCCCACCCTCACAGAGGGACCTATAACTCCCTGTTTCTTAATGCAGGCAACTTTTTTCCAAAGAGCAGAGTATAGAAGGAAGGGCAAAAAGACTAATTGTACAACCAGGGTTGGTGGCACACAACTGTGACCCCAGCACTTGGGAGGCTGAGGCAGGAGGATTACTGTGAGTTTGAAGCCAGCTTATGCTACAAAGTGAGTTCAGAGCCAACCTCAACTACATAATGAGACCCTGGCTCACTGCCCCCTCCAAAGAGAAATTGTACAGTGGAGAAACCTGACAAGTACTACCTCAGCCAAGTGACCCAGGCTACCTTCAACAGAGAAACCGGGAATGAGGATTTAGCTCAGTGGCAGAGTGCTTGTCTAGGAAGTCCAAGGCCCTGGGTTCGATCTTCAGCACCAAAAAAATTAAAAACCAAAAAAAAGAGATCATGTTGACTGCATATGTCCTTTACATATAATGTGATAAAACAGCACTTTATCTCTGTAGTCTTCCCCCCCAAAAACCTCATATTCCCAGTCTAATCATGAAAAATAATCAAAAAAATTCTAAAAGAGGGGCACCCTATCACATACTTGACCAATAATCTTCAAAACTGTCAAGGTCTTCAAAAACAAGAAAAGTCTGAAAAACTATAGCAGCCAAGAGGAGAGTCTAAGGAGACATGACAACTAAAGGTAATGGGGTCCTGGATGTGACCCTGGGGCAGAAAAAGGACTTTCACAAGAGCTGAAGACAGCTGAGCCAGGCGCGGTAACGCATACCTGTGAGGTGGCGCATACCTCCTTCAGGAGGCTGAAGCAGAAGGACTGTTGTAAGTTTAAGGCCAGCCTGAAATACACAGTAAGACCCAGTCTCAAAAAAACAAAAAAAGAAAGACAGGAGAAAAAAAACAACAACTTACATACACAGGAAAAAACTAAGGTAGCTGAACAAAATATGGACTTTCATTAACAAGAATGTATCAATATTGGTTCACTAATATAACAAATGTACTACATTTGTGTAAGATGTTAATAAAGGAATGTGGCTACAGAATATAAAAGAACTGTTGGTACTACTGTCTTTTTTTTTTTTTTATAAATCTAAAACCGAAATAGTCCATTTAACCTGTTTAAAACTAGAAACCCTAAAGGCAGCAATATCATGTATTTTTTCTTCTTCTTTTTTGGGGGCAATAATGGTGACTGAACCCAGGACTGTTGCATTGAGCTACATCCTTACCCCTTTTTATTTTTTATTTTGAGACAGGGTTTCACTAAGTTACCAAGTTGTCCAGGCTGGGCTCAAACTTGGGATCCTCCTGCTTCAGCCTCTAAGAGCGCTGGTCTAACAGGCACAGACTACCATGCCAGGTGATATCTGATATTTTGGTTACAATTTCTTGGCAGTATTTAAGTATGATAACCATAACTTTAAGAGAATTTGACTGTAAAATATTTTCATGCTATAAAAATAAAACAAGAAGAACCAAATGGTACAAATACATTATTAATAGTTAGGTTTAGTTTTCTTTTTTTTGAGACAGGGTAGCTCTGGCTGGCCTTGAACTCACTATGTAGCATAAGCTGGACTCAAATTCACAGCAATCCTCTTGCCTCAGCCTCCCAAGTGCGGGGATTACAGGCATGCACCACTGCACCTGGCATAGGTTCAGTTTTTGATAGTCTGTTTGCTAGGGCTTAATACATTATAGAAAAATAAATAACTTTCTAAATAAATAAATCCAGGTTTTGCACAGACCAATAATTAAGTGTGTACATGAAGCATGGAGTGAGATTAAGCGAGGGGCCAGGGCTACAGCTCAGTGGTAGGGAGCACACTTAGTGTGCAAGAGCCACTAGGCTCAATACCCAGCACCAAAAAAAACCAAACAAACAAAAAATCAGTCCAGTGTTGTTCATCTGAGTACTTATTTTTGGCACACTGGGAACTGACCTCAGCAGGCTAAGCAAACACTACCACTGAGCTAACACCTCTAGTCACTTGAGTCTTAAGTTTTTTAAAAATATAGGGAAAAAACCCCCTCAAATTATTAAACAATTTAACTATTAAACTGGAGGGGTTATCATAGGAGGTAGAAAATAAGCAAACCACAAAACAGATTTAGAAAGGTCCAAAAGGCACAGAGAATACAGACTAAGACATGCCACCAGATATTACACAGAAGTCTCAGTAGTTAAACTTGAGCTAATTCACTGACAAAACTCATGGATTCTTATCATTTTAAAAATCACTTAATCAATTATTTTAACATTAGTATCTTTAATTTCTTCCTCTAAATTGCCCCAAATTTCCTCCCAGTATGTGATTTCAGTTCATGTTTTCTTAGCATAATTACAAATTTTGTGTACTAATCAGTGGTCTTTCAGCTAAACATTTCGGAGCTATACATATTAGTTCTCAAAGTACAAGAAGACGTAATAGATTGATGATAACACAGTAGTACTTTCACAAAGATATCTAGGATGTTTAATAAATCATATTTAAGGACAAGAACAGAAAGAAGGAAATCTCAGGTTCACCTGACATCCACTCCCTCTCTGTAAGAGAAAAAAAGAGTTCTTTTCAGTCCATCTACTACCAGGCCTCTGCCCAAGAAGTCGTCCTTTGATACTGTTGGTATTTAAATGCATTTGTTACATTTTAAAAGTAAATACATTTCTGATTAAAGAAGCTATAACAGCTGCGGATTTAGCTCAGTGGTGGGGCCACCTGCCTCACAAGCACAAGGTCCTGAGTTCGATCCCTGCTACCAGAAAAAAAAAAAAACTGTAACAAAAGCAGCTTCTAAGATCAGAAACACTGATACAAGGGGTGACCGAAATTTATGGTGAATGTTTAAATTTTTCAAAATTATTACAGTTAAAGATGTATTGCTATTTATCCCTCTCAAAATACTCCCCCTTGCTTTGAACTGTTCCCTTTACAAGGATGTAGTAACCTTTTTTGTCTCTCATAATTAGTCTTGGTTTGAAATCCATTTCATCTGCAAACCGAATAGCTACTCTGGCTTTTTTTCAGGTTCCTGTTGCATGGAGTATCGTTTTCCACCCACTCCCCCTTGCTTTGAACACATCCCATCATTCTTGCCACTTTCTGAAGCATTGCTGGAAGTCTTCTTTCATGAGTGTTTTTATAAAGTGTGATGAAAAACACAGGGAATGCTGCTGCTAAATGCCATCCAATGGAAAGGCAGGCTCATAAAAACATGCTGTGTCCTCATTCACCTTATTCACTGAATGTGGTACGGTATGACTTCCCCAAAGTTAAAATGGCCATGAAAAGTAAATGTTTAAAATCAATTTAGGACCTCGAGGCAACCATGACAGCATAAAGACACAAAAAGAGGACTTCCAGAACTGCTTCAGAAAGTGGCAAGGATGATGAGATGTGTGTAGAAGTGAGGGAGAGTATTGTGAGGGAGATTAATGGTAGTGTGTCTTTTACTATAATAAAATTTTTAAAATTTTAAATATGCACTGTACTTTTCAATCACACCTTATATAAGACAATGATGGGGTTTCAAAAGAACTTTACAGAGGAGAATATAAACAGTAAGATTTCCTGAAAAATAAAAGCTATAAATACAAATAAATTCAAAGCAAGGGAGGCTAAGCAGTTACTGAAGGAAGCTGGAGATGACAGAGGTGAACCTGTATATTTCTAAGTCCCGCTGTTAATAGTATCCTTAGGCCTGGACTGAAGGAGCAACAAGGAACTTCTATAAGTTAGACTACACAAACTATGTATAGCTCAGTTCAAGAATATTTGCTGAAGATAAACTTTGTTCAAAGCACCGTCCTTCCTAGGCCCTATTGATACCGATTCCTGGTTTTAGTCAGCATTAATCTCCAAAACCTTGAAATGCAGAAGTGCTAAGCTATGGAGCAGAGCCCTTTCCCAAGGAACTCAAACCAGAAAACGATGATAATTTTCCAAAAGGTTATAGCAAACACTTTCCATATAGCCATGGCTATTACCAAGTGTGGACACAATGCGTCTTTTCAGTACACTGACAGCATCTGATGCTCTCCCCATCTACAACAAAGCTCTACAACTTAGGTCCAGTTTGCCCAGTTTTTCAGATGAGACAACAAGAAGACAGAGATTATAAAACAACTTACTCCAACTTTAAACAGATTGCATGAATCAAACAGGTAACACTTCAAATCACTAGTAAAGTGAGTAAGAGATTGTAAGAAATGTACTGCAAAAAACTGCAACACTTAGACATAGCTGGTAGGAAGGTAAAATGGTGTAGCTGCTGTGGAAAACAGGATGGGAGTCTTCAAAAATAAGGCAGGGTGTAGCTCAGGAGCAGAGCATGTGCTTAGCACACATGAGGCCCTGGGTTCAATACCCAGCAGCAAAACAAACAAATCAGAGAATTAATGTATGTTCCACTTCTCAGTATAAACCCCTAAGAATTGAAAGCTGGGACTTGCACAGATTATTTGTGTATCATTGTTCAAAGTAGCATTATTCACAAGAGTTAAAAGGTAGAAACAACAAGTGTCCTTTAACAAGGTAAAAAATAAACAAATGTGGAATATACATATGTCACATTATTCCACCTTAAAAAGGAATCAGTCCTGATCCATGCTGCAACCTAGATGAGCCTTAGAAGATACTATGCAAGGTGAAATAAACCAGTTACAATTAGAAAAACCATGTCAGCCATGGTGGCGCAGGCCTGTAATGCCAGCCACTCAGGACTGCCGGCCACTGCCGAGGCAGGAGGATTGCTATGTGCTCAAGGCCTCGGCCAGCCTGAATGACATAGCAGGATCCTGTCTCAAAAAACAAAAACAACAACAAAAAACCAGACAAATTCTGTACAATGTCACTTATAAGAGGTACCTACAGTAGACATTTCAGGGACAGAAAATGAATGGCAGCTGGCAGGGCCTGGGAGAAGTGGAAAATGGTGATTTATGTTTAACGGGGACAGAGTTTCAATTTAGGAAGATAAAAAAGTTTTGGAGATGGATGGTTCTGAAGGTTGTACAATAACATGAACATAGTTAATGCCATAAAACTGTAACCTAAAAATGATTAAAATAGATAATTTTCTCTTATGTACATTTTGCAATAAAAAAATCATACATAAGGTTTACTCCTGGCTTATAAATATCATCCTGAAGTACACCAGTGGCTTTAGACTTTTAAAAAAATCAAAAGAAATGAATGAATTACACTTTTTCATTTTATAAAGAAGTATTTTTTGTCATTATTTAGAGACTTACAAGTTAAGTATGTTTAGAATCTTGGTGAACTTAATGATCAACATGTAAAATCATGCAGAAAGAACTGAACTATGCAATAGGACTGACCACTGTGCTTAACTAATATTTTATACTCAAAAATTCCAAATGACCAAACAATAAACAATGCTATTCATCATTTCAAATGAAGTCTGCATACTACCAGAGGAGGTTCACAACCACTCACTCCTCACTCTGGCTACACAGCAACGGTGTTCAACTCACGTTAATGGTAACAAATGGGGAGGAAAAGAACTACCCCAACTTTCTTTTTATTTCAAAGATTTTGTGTTTGTTTGTTCGCTGTTTTGAGACAGAGTCTCACTATGTAGCTCAGGCTGGGCTTTAACTCACTATGTAGCCCAGGTTGGCCTTGAATTCCAAGTGATCCTCCTGCCTCAGCCTCCTGAGTGCTGGGATTACAGGCATATGCCACCACAGTGGGTTTCAGTGGTTTTCTAATTTAGTTGCTCCCCCATCTGCATCTATTGAAAGGGCTCTTTCTGTGGTCATATTCTGTTCTCCCCTATTTAAAATAACATAACCTTGATCATACCATGGCTCTGCCTGGTAATGCTAGTTACAAGTCTGTTGATTTCAGGGTTAGAAAAATTTGTATATAACATTAAAATATTTGGATTGTATTTCTAGAATTCATGTTGGCATATCAAGGAAAGCTAAAAAGATTAAAAATCCATTAAAATAGTCATTAATATATGAGGAACAATCAATGACAAACCTTCTTGAGAAGACACAATGGGTGGCAAGTAATCCGGAATGTATTCTTTTCTTTCCTCTGCATCTTTACTTCCGGGTTGCGGAAACTGGAGTACATTGTTCTTGCTAACAGGAAATGAAGGGATTTGATGTGGAAAAGTGACAGGTTCAATATTGTGAATATAGTCTTCTAATTCATGAAGACTGACTCCCATAAGCTGGAAAGCTTCACTAACGTCATCCAATATTGGGTCTGTTCGGCCATCTGAAAGGCAAGAGCAAACTGTTACTTAGAGAAAAAAAATGTTTAATATTTCTAAAACACTTTAAAGGTTGCTAAATAAATGTTAATATGAGCATTTAAAAAACATTAGGCAAATATGCAGCTCTGAGTCAAATACATTATATATTTAAAACCTAGTTACTAGAGAGACTTCAACAGTCTTTAAGCAAAATTTCACATTAAATATTAGAAAGCTGATTACTGAAGACAATTTTATTATTTTTTTATTTTTTGCTTAAATTCTTTTATTGGTACATTTTAGGTATACAATACGTTTACATTTATCATTGGGTGCTTGAACCTGTACATGATATATCTTGGTTCTTATTTTTTCCCCATTATCTGTGCGCCCTTCCCTATTTACAAAGACTTTGTTTCCATTTTTTCCTTTTCTCATAATTTTTCCTTTCCCTTCTTTCCTTTCCCCTTCCCCTCCCACTTTCCCTACCTCTTTGGATCTTTTCTTCCTATTTCAAATTATCAATAGTTCATTTTAATCGTTTTAATCCTTATTTACACTTTCAGTTTCTCACACTAGAGAAACTACTCGGTACTTACACGTGTGTCCTATTTATTTCACTTAAGAGTATGGCCTCAATATGCATCCATTTAGCTATAAATGCCTCTAGTTTCTCATTCTTTATGGCTGAGTAGCACTCCATTTGAAAAAAAAAAACAAAAACACCACATCTTCTTTATTCAGTTTCCAGTTGATGGGCACTTGGGCTGTTTCCAAACTTTAGCTATTATGAACTGTGCCGCTATAAACATGGGTGTACATATATCGCTGTGGTATGATTCTTTTATTTTTGGGGGAAGATACACAGTAGGAGAATAGCTGGGTCAAATGGGACCTCTAGTCCTAGTTCTTTGAGGTATCTCCATACGGATTTCCACAATGGTTGCACCAGTCTGCACTCCCACCAATAATGGAGAAGGGTTCCTTTCTCCCCACACCCCCGCCAGCATTTCTTATTGGTTGATTTCTTGATAGCAGCCATTCTTTCTGGAGTGAGGTGGAATCTCAGTGTTGTTTTCACCTGCATCTCTCGAATGATCAGTGATGCTGAACATTTTTTCATGTTTATTTGCTGCTTTTACTGCTTTGTCTGAGAAGTGTCTGTTCATTTCAGATGCCCATTTTTGAATTGGGTCTTTGAATTTGGGGCGGTCTGATTTTTTTTTTTAGTTCTTTATATATTCTAGATAGTAGTCTTTTGTCTGAGGTACAACTGCTAAAAATTTTTTTCCACATTGTAGATTGTCTCTTAGCTGTTCGTGGTTTCTCTTGCAGTGCAGAAGCTTTTTAATAAGATGAGATCCCAGTTGTTGATTCTTTGTGCTAGTTCCTGTGCTACTGAGGTTTTGTTCATAAAGTCTTTTCCTATGCCAATGTCTGAAGACAATTTTAAATACGACTTAACAACTGACCAAAACACTACTCATACTACCAATCAGCTAGTACAGAAACACTATCAGCCAGGTTGTGCCATTTGTAATTCCAGCACTTGGTAAACTGAGGTAGGAGTTCAAGGCCGGCCTGAACCACACAGCAAGACCCTGTCTCAAAACAAACAGTATCAAAAGTAATTTATGAATGGTCAAAGCATTTAAACAAACCAGACGTGATGGCCTGTAATGCCAGCACTCTGAGACACTGAGGCAGGCGGATCACAAGTCTGGGCCCAGCCTGGGCCACTTATGGACTTAGATTCTGTCTTAAAATAAAAAATAAAAAAGAAGGGGCCGGAGATTTAGCTCAGTGGTTTCGCCGCCTGCTGCGCAAGTGCAGGGACCTGGGTTCGATCCCTGGTACCAAAAAAAAAGAGATGTAGCTCAGTGTGAAGGGCTTGGGTTCATTCCCCAATACCACTAACAAAATAAAATCCACAGTAGTGGCTGACAAAGTATATGCCCAATAAATATTACTATTATTACTTTCCTCATCAAATAGCTAGTATGCTGTGTTGAGTAAGTAAATGTCCGTTACATTTTCTCTGTGATTCACCGATGCATCTCTGAACCTTTCACAGTGCCTGACCCATGATGGGTGCTCAAATAAACACCTGTTAATAATTATACCACTGAATCAATGTTTTAAATCCAAGAATATTTACAAGGAAGAACTTAGATCCTAAAGGCAATTTCTATACAAAATTTCAAGTCTTATTGGAAGACATTACATAAAATAGACAAACGAAAAGATAAAGAGTTAACTATAATGAGGTTTTCTTCACAAAAGCCAGGTGTGGTGGCACACACCTGTAATCCCAACACTTGGGAGGCTGAGGCAGGTGGATCACCATGAGTTCAAGGCCAGCCTGGACTACATAGTTCAAAACCAGCCTGAACTACATTTCGAGACCCTGTCTCAAAAAGTAAAACAAAACAAACAAAAACAAATGCAATTTTTTCTTATGACTATCCTTGGCAGAACTTGAGGCTCCTACATGTTTATAAATTTCTATAAGACCCAGGCATGGTGGTACACATCTGTAATCCTAGCATTTGACAGGCTGAGGTAGGAGGATCACTAGGAGTTCAAAGCCAGCCTGGGCTACAACATGTGTCCAAGGCCAGCTTGAACTACAAAGTAAGACCCTGTCTATAAAACCTTCCAGTTTCCAACTTCCAAACAGCTTAAAGGAATTTTTCTTTCAGTGAAATCTTCTATGATCACTTTAAACTCAGTATGTCTGAAATTAAACTACACTGTAAAATGAACAAGAATCCAAATTTGGCATGAAGTAGGTGTGTGTGTGTGTGCTCAGTCTGGAAGGATGCAGAGTCAAGGGTTTGTAGGTCAAACGAATGGAAGCTACAGTACAAGAAAACAACGTGGTTGAAGCAAGAGACTTTGCTCCTAACTTCAAACACTTCTGCACTCCTGGAACTTTCTACAATATGAGTTACTTTTTGATGCATAAAAAAGAAAAACTAAAGAGATCATTTCTGCAATCCCAGCACTATGGGAGGCTGAGGCAGGATGATCACAAGTTTGAGCCCATCCTAGGCAACTCAGTGACTTAGCAAGACTTTGTCTCTTTTTTTCTCTTGGTACTAGGGATCGAACTCTGGACCACGCGTTTGCAAGGCAGATGGCGTAACCACTGAGCTAAATCCCTGGCCCAAGACTTTGTCTCAAAAAACAGAAAATAAAAAAGGGGCTAGGAATGTAGCTCAGCGCAAAGGTACTGGGCTTAACTGCCAGTACTGCAATAAAATAAACACTATTAATTCTCCTTACTAAACACAGATATGCATTTCAACTCTTCTATTCTTACATTATTATCACTCTCTCAGTATAAAAAACAGAACCACCTTAAATTCCCCATGTGCTCTCCAGTCTCAATCCAACACCTTCTGGTGCTGCCCACCCTCCCTTTTTCTTGCCATAGTTCTGATTTTTCTTACTCTGCATTCTGTGATCACCACTTCTCTACACATATCCATAGAGGATACATTTCCAAACCTTCAAAATGCCTGAAACCTCAGGTGGGGCTGAACTCTACATATACTGTTTTTTCCCTATACATATATATTTATGATATAGTTTAATTTGTAAAATAGGCACAGAGATTAAGAACAATAAATTTTAAAACAGAACAATTATACTCTAATAAAAGTTATTTAAAACGTATGAATTGTTTATTTCTAGTAATTCCATTTAATCTTTTCAGACCACTTTGACTACAGGTAGCTGAAACCTTAGTAAGCAAAACTGGATAGTAGGGAATCATGTAGTTTCATGTCTTGCTGCCTACCAGAATCTCTCTTAGATTTCACTCCAATACCATTTCCCTAAAATACTACTTTCTTCATAGTATTCTCCTACTTAAGAATATGCAATGTGTTGTTTTATTTAAGACAGGGTCTTGCTATATAGCCCAGGCTGGCCTCAAAGTCAGGATCCTCCTGGCTCAGCCTCCCAAGTGGTGGGATTTCAGGTGTGTACCACCACATCTGGCAGGAGTATGCAACATTTTCTACCACGTTTTACTTCTTTCATAAAGCTTTTAATTCCTTCCATAACTTGATTTCACTCAAATATTTTCCTTGCCTCACAGGTGGAGCTGGTCACCTTAATGGGTACTTTCACTTTTACTTGGACATCTTATTTTATGCTGTTCTCTAACCTAGAATTCTCTTGAGCTTTACACAACCATATTTCATAGCTCAACTCAAACCTCACCTTTTCTGTGAAGTAACCCTAGCCTGGAATCCACAGTCCACAAACAAATGTCCTCTATCACGCTCTTTTTCTGAGCTACATAGTGAGACCCTGTCTAAAAATTAATAAAATAAAATAAAAAATTAGAGGGTAAAATATAAGATTACACAGTTGTGATCTGAGGTTACAGAATTCAATTTTAAAATAAAGACAACATAGAAAAAAAAAAGAATCTTAAAATGTTTGTGTACTTAATAGTATACTTAAATTAGCATTTAAAAAAATTCTCCAAATCACCATAAGGATTATAAACCTGAGGCCGCGGATTTAGCTCAGTGGTGGTTCGACCGTCTGCCTCACAGCGCAAGGTCCCAAGTTTGATCCCCGGTACCAAAAAAAAAAAAAAAAGTGACAATTACATTCTCACTAAAATCAAGAAGACTAGAGAAATTGACTAATGAGGAATAAGGCCCATGTTAACACATCCTGCCAACTTGATCTACTGGTGGTGCATGCACGACCGACCCGTCCTCCCTTTGTACTGTACCACCTGATGGGACAGTCGTGCATGTACCACTGGTGTTCATGGCCACCTGGCATCAAGACATGAATTATGGCCCCATTGGGAACATGTTAAAGAACTACAACAATCCTCTGGTGACTTTAGAATACCAAGTTACTTGAAGTGCCAACACACATTCTGCTTCTAGGCAAAAGGTATGAAAGGTAACTATGTATTCAGGGGATGTTTTGGCCTCTGTCAAACAACATTTGTCCTTATTTAGGCAAGTTGATAGAAAAAATATAATCAAGGGTACCTATAATTTACATTACATTCAAGGAAAGGCAGCCTGAAGGAAAACAAGTAAAAGCCAGGAAAGTATTCAGGTGGTGGGCTACTTTCAGGATAATGATGAATGAATGCCACTTTACAGTTCCCAATTTAGAAGTACTGGTGAAATCAAGCATTAAAAAAAAAAAAAAAAAAGGCTGGCACATGCCTATAATCCAAGCACTGGAGGCTGAGGCAGGAGATCACCCCAAGTTGGAGGCTAGCATTTTAAGAACCCAAAAAGTAAAGTCAAGCTGAGTGTAGTGATACATGTTTGTAATCCCAGCTACTCTGGAGGCTGAGGCAGGAAGCTCAAGGCCACCATGGGTAGCTTAGCAAGTATCTGTCTCAAAATAAAATAAATAAATAAATAGGACTGGGCATGTAGTCCAGTGGTAAAGCATCCCTGGGTTCAATACTCGGTACCACGAAAAAAAAAAAAAAAAAAAGGAAAGTCAAAAAATAGCTGGATTATCAGTTCATTCATTCATTCAACACATATTTCCTGGGTGCCTATTATATTTTGGCCTCATACTAGATCACAGAACACATATATAATCAATTTGTCTCCTGGGGAGGGGAAGAGACATACAGATAATCACAAAACAAGTTGATTAATAAGGGAAATATGCACAGGATTATAAAAGCAGATAATATGAGTTTCCTAAAGCAAGACACAGAGAATCTTCAAGTAAAAATGGTACTACTGGTGGACTAGGGAGGACACTGGGAAACAGCATGCATTTAGGACTGAATAGCTTTAAATGTTTTGGAAAAGGCAGGTAACTCAGCATGGCTGCAGATTAATATGGCAGGGTGGCAGAAAGATAAGAAAAATTAGCTCATGACAGAAACTATGCTGCTAAAGTTGAGATTTTTAGCCTGTAACCAGTGAGTGGAATTGAAATATTTCTAAATAGAATAACAGCATCAGACTTGGGCTATGTGCAGTATCTGATTTGTGTTATGGACAGCACTTTGGCAGCACTACTGAAATGGAATTTAGAACCTAAGAAATACAAGGCATCTAAGGGTCTCCACTTCTTAAACCTAGGAACCACTTTAACAAAACATTCTATGGAACACTTCACCGAGTTTGCCAATTTATCAATTTAAAAACCACAATCTGAAATTTAATTGAGTGGTACCCCCTCAACACATACATATACGTATGTGTCACACATCAACAAAATGATGCGGGGCTTTTGTTAAAATAATCCAAATTATTAAATAGCGCCAGCTATAAATACTTCCAGACACTCACTCAAAACCCGTAAAAACTGAAGCCCAGATTACCCGCGGAACCTTGAAAATTACCTAGGATCCCCCTACCAGACTGTGATAGCCACTGACATAAAAACTATAAAGGAGGAAGACAACGGGAAACTGAGATGTAAGTGAAAGTTAACCTAATTAGTGAAACTGACCAAGTCTGCCTTTGGAAACAGTACGTAGAGATGCTGTCTGTGAAATGAACAGATACAGAAAGAAAAAGCAGGGTCCCTAACGGAGACAGCTGTCAAAGAGTCGGGGCAGTGAGAAGCTGCTGGAGAATGGACAGCCTGGTAAGAAACGGCCGGTAGACGGAGCGCCTGTGACAACTAGTTATAGTAGTTTGCGGGCAAGGGAGGAAAAGGACCAGGGTAAAAGGGTGTTGGGCATTCTGGGGGTGATTCCATCCGCAGCAAATACGAGACAAGGAGAAAGACCGAGGCACATCGCAGAGCGAGGAGAGGAGAAAGTGTGGAGCCGGGAGCGGAGCCCGGGCGCCCGGCTGGTGGCGGGAAGTTAGCGAATGCAGGGGAGGCACCGAGAATGACTGGAGTTTGCAAGAGCAGTGGAAGCCCAGGGGCGCTGGAGCCGAGAGGGTGGCAGATGTCGGGGCGGGGTGCAGACGGCAAAACCCTGGGACGCCGAGGGAGGGACGGGGAGACCGAGATGTCACGCGTGACTCGCCGGGGCAGCCCTCCCGCGCCCAGCCCGGTACTCACAGAGTTCAGAGTACCGATGGCAGCCCCGGCCCAGCTGCTGCAGATAGCGCTGCAGCACGTCCGTGAGGAGATGGCAGGCGCTGAGCTGCACCGAGTCCCAGCCCAGCGCCTGGCAGATCTGCGCCACCGAGACCCTCAACAACGACCTGGAGTAACTCTCGCACATCCCGCTGCGTGGACGCCACCGCACCCCTTGCTGCCACTTCTCTCCAGCCCCGCCGCCTGACCTTAGCAGAGCCCCCAATTCATTCTCTGGGGCCCTCGCGGCGGGGAAATCGTCCCCCGAACAACCCGGCGACCACCTCAAAGCCCGAGCAGCAAGGAGCGCGCCAGCCTGAGAGCCGCCATTTTGGGCTCGCTCCGCCTCCCGCTGGACGGCCGCCGGGGCGAGGCAGCACGAGTCGAATGCCGGTAGCGCCGATGAGAAAGCTCCGCCCCGTGAGAGCAGAGCGATGGTTTCGGTATCGACTCTCGGGCCTGGAAGTTGGCCGGAAACGTGTGCGGAATTCAGGTGGAGGTTGCGCCCGGGGCCAGCAGGTACTGGGGGTTAAGAGAAGGAAGAGGGAAGAAAGTCAGAGGGAGCTGGAATACAGCAGTGAAATGTTAATATTACTGGAGATTTAACTGTTACGGTGGTCCCCCAAACGAGGGTCTGGTCCGGTCCGGTCTCGCCTCTGCTATAGGTAAATAAATAGATAAATGGAACCTGGTGTAGAAGTGGTCGCCTGTAATCCCAGCAGTTGGGAGGCTGAGGCAGGAGGATCCGCGCAAGTGTGAGGCTAGCCTGGGCTACATAATGAGTTCAAGGCCAGCCTGGATTACATAGCAAAAAGTTGTCTCAAAAAAAAAAAAAAAAAAGACCCACCCCCCCACCCACCCCCGCCAAACAACAGGTGGGCTGTCCCCGGTTTTGCCGGTTCAAGATTTGTGCGTTGCCAGCCACTGTGACCTATCCAGGGCATGGGGAACTCACTTTCTCACAGAAGCCAAAGCAGTTCCTGAAATCCTTGAAGCAGGCTGTGTCCCTGGCAATGGTTGCCTACGGCAGAGCCTTCTGCGGCTCCAGCCAAGAATCACTGAATCTTTCCAAGGTGTTGGAAATTGAGATGTTGTGATAAGTAATTTGTTTTTTAAATATTGGGAACAAAATTGTGTTCTTTTGTTGAGTCGAGCTGTGTTGCCCAGGCTGACCTGGAACTCCCGGGCTCCAGTGATTCTCTCACTTCAGCTTTTGGTGACACTAGGACTACTAGGTACATGCCACCACACCCTGCCCTCTAGGAACACAATTGAAGTTTAATTTACAAGCCACACTATTCCCACAGTTAAGCTACATTTAACCTGTGAGTAGCCAGGTTATAATGGCTGATCTATTCAGTTTCGTAAATACGCCCTTCTGAGCTGGAGTGGTGTCACATACATACCTATAATTCTAGCATTTGGGAGGCTGAGGCAGGATGATTGCAAGTTTGAGGCCAGCCTGGAGTACATAATGAGACACTCAAAAAACAAAACAAAACAAAATGAAGAAACACTCAAACAGAGCACCTGTACTCCAGATATTGCTCCCCCCCCCCCCCCATACACACTGTATGAGTAAGGGCAGCCAGGCCTTCTAATCGTCAGGGCCAACTGCTCCTACCAAGATAGTGACTTCCTTCTCTGCTGCTGTGTCTTGGTTGTAGTATCCAGGTAGCAACTGTAGCTAACATTTCAGCAGGATCCCTGCTTTGTCTCCTTGTGAAAGTGTTATTCCTTTTGGAAATCAGATGCAGTAAACCTGGAGACCCAGAATTGCAAGAACAAGAACAATTTCCCAAATGGGTCACTGGTAGTGGTGGTGCCTAGAGAAACTCCTGCCTCCACCCCATGTCGTCTGCCTGTTGAGAACCCACCCACAACTGTAGAAAAGCCATGGACTTAAAGTGTGCATGGCATAAAAAATGAGAAATTAGAGACGTTTATAAGGCCAGGGATTTAGCTCAGTTGTTCTGCTGCCTGCCTCGAAAGCACAAGGACCCTGGTACAAAAAAAAAAAAAAAAAAAAAAAATATATATATATATATATATATATATATAGCAATAGAGACATTTATAGCTAAATGGATGTACCTTGAGCTGGTACTCTTAAGTGAAATAAATACACGTGTAAATACTGAATAGTTTCTCTGGTGTGAGAAACTGAAAGTGTAAATAAGGACTAAAAGGTATAATAGATAATGTGAAATAGGAAGAAAAGGGGCAAAGGGGAAGGAAGTGGGAGGGATAGGGGAAAGGAAAGAAGGGAATGGAATTAATATGAGAAAAGGAAAAAATGGAAACAAAGTCTTTGTAAATAGGAAGGGGTGGAGGGGTTGAAGGGAGGGCAGGGGAATGGGTAAAGAATAAGAACCAAGAGAGATTATGTAATGGTGCATATTTCCAATGATGAATGTCATTATATTGTATACTTAAAATGTACCAATAAAATTCATTTTTTTAAAAAAAGTGTGCATGGCATCCTAGAGGGCTGTGCCAGGGTATTGCCTATGAGCTGGTGCTTCAGCTATGGGTGCAAAAGGCAGTTCCAGCTGGTGTGCTGTCATCAGTGGATTTTATGGCCTGTGACTCATTTCTATAACTCAGCAGGCTGGCCCACTCCTATTTTTCTCTCATTATAATGGCATTTACCTGGTTTCCAATAAGAGTTAAGACTGCCACCTTGTCTCTATGATTTTAGGGTCCTATGACCCTCGTATATCTAGAATGTCTGATACATGGATACATCATGCCCACTGGTATCCACTCTTCTCTTCTGGTTCATCACTGGTGAAAGTCCAACTAGTTGCACATCAGGAGGAGATATGTTGTTCCGCCTTATAGGCAGCCAGGTAGGTGATCCCGCTTCAAAGTCCTATTTTAGTATTTGCTCTCTCAGATGCCTTCAGTACAAACCTCCAACTTGGATACCCCAGGAGACATTCTCTAGCCTGGAGAGTAGCACTGTTGGTATCAATACATGGGGGAGGGGAGGGAAGGGCAGGAAGTAGAATTGGAGGAGAGAGAGGAAGAAAAGGGATGAGAAGGAAGAGAGGGAAGGAGGAAAATAGAAGGGAAGGAAGCAGCATTGGCATAGGAAGACATTGTGTTGCAGCCCACACTCAAGGGAAGCCTTAGCCCATACCATATTTTTAAATCCAAGATGACCCTTCACAGTTGTCCAGAGTCAGGCAAAAGGCCCACTTTGATAAGGCATTGAATGTGGGCTGTATCACATCAGGGAAGTCAGACAGTCTGTTAGTGGTGACAGAGTTTGACCGCTTGTAACAATAGGATCTGCTAGATCTCTCCATTGTAAAGTCACCTTTTCTTACTTTGAAATTACTAAGTAATCTGCAAAGTGATACTTTGAGACTCTGAAAAGCTTGCCTCTCCACAACCTTTCACCCTAAGGATTTTAGTATTTGTGATCTCTTTTTTTGCATGATTACATCGGTGGTTATAAAGTGAACATTTCTTTTACATTTATTAGCAGGCATTCTTCCGCAAAGAGGAGTTTCCCCACCTTTTCGAGTATCGCTGTGTGTTCAGAGACTCGATTTTTCATACAATGTGCTATAATCTATTACCATCCTGATTTTTTGATGCTTAAACTGTCCTGTACATGGGCAGTGGGAGCCTTTTCAAGGTGGCTGCTGTATTCTTGTACTATGCTATTCTCATACTGTTACTCACAGAGTTTCCTCTTTTCGGGGCACTTGGTTTTTCTAGGCCCACCTTGTGCTTTCCCTGCCCTGGACTTGGCAGTAGCCCCCTCTCTCAGGAGTGTGGTTTGTTTTAATGAGGAGTAGTATTTAGAACGCTGATGTGAGTGCCAGCTGGCCTTTATTACTACGGGGCCATCATTGCTTCAGAGGCCCTGAAGGGGAAAGAACTAGAAAATGTGTGTATTTTAAAGTCCTGCGTACATGCTGATGCCTCTGATTAAAAAAAAGAAACCCTGCATGTTCCTTTCCTCCTGCCCTCTTAGATTTTATTTCCCATCTCTCAAAAGGAGAACCCTGGCTTCAGTAACATCAAAGCTTTGCTCTATCTGATAATGTCTTTTCCTGCTCCTGAAGTGTTTGTTCTCTTTTCCATGACTCATCCTGGTGGTTTTAATCACTAGCTATATAAAGATGATGTCTTTTTAGTATATCTGTTGCCGAAGTGAACAGTAAAGATGATGCCTTAACATACACCTTGTCTCATGTTTTCCTGCATTTTCTACCAATGCAGCTCTCTGCTTGCAGTGACTGATGTGTGTCACGTATGCAACTCAGTGTCTGATGGATGCATGAAACCAACTACCCCTCCTCTTTGCTGTAGATTTCATGGGGCAGGGGCCATTCAGTTCATTCACTGATATGTCCAGTAGCATAGCATAGCATAGCATCTAGCAGGTAGTCAGGGGCCAATAAATGCCGCTTGGAAGAATTCATCTTGTATTAGTGTATGAAATGATCAGAGCACAACTCTGTATTTACCCAAACACTGAATACTATATTTTCAAAGGGTGAGTTTTATGGTGTATAAATTATATCTCAATAAGCTGCTGTTTTCAAATAGGTTTAGAAGCGGGCAGGCTGGAGGCAAGGAGACAAGAACCTCTTATGTGAGAGCCATGGCAGTGGAAATGGAAAGCAGCTGTGTTGCTACAGGGCTACGGAACCCAGCTGTCTGCAGAGAACGTGGTGGGTCACGAGATCTGAGGCTGGACTTTCTTCTGGAGACCAGAGACTTAGGGTCCTAAATCCTTATCATTCTGTCTTGGTGGGTGAGAAAAAGAGCTTAGAATAACATGACAAAGCCAAGTGTTGGGGGAGACAGTGGTGCTGGGAGGGGGTGTATAGCTGGGGACCCATGCACCCAACTTCATGAAGGTGTCACTTTGATTCACTTGGTGTTAGCAGGAGCTCAGGGACTGCACAACTGTCAAGCCTAGCTTAGTTTCCAGTAATAATAATAATAATGGGGGCCGAGGATTTAGCTCAGTGGTTTCGTCGCATGCTGTGCAAGCACAAGGACCAGAGTTCAATCCCCAGTACCAAAAAAAAAAAAGGGGGGCTGGGGATTTAGTTTAGTGGTTTTGCTGCCTGCTGCGCAAGCACAAGGACCTGAGTTTGATCCTCAGTACCTAAAAAAAAAAAAATAATAATAATAATAATAATAATAATGGTTTCTGAAAACTGCAAATATTCTATTTTAAAACAGAAACAGCAGGCTGAAACAGGTCAAATTATAGAAAGTAAGAGATATAGTAATGAAAACTCAGTCTTAGCATGTTAAATTTAACAGATTTAGCAATTTAGGCATAACTTAGATGTTTTCAGAAAAAAGAATAGTGGTTTAAGTTGTGTAATAAGCCTTTTTTTTTCAATGCTGGGTACTGAACCCAGGACCTCGTGCGTGCTAGGCAAGTGCTCTAAACTGAGCTACATCCCTGAAATAAACATTATTATATTGTATTATAATGTAATAAACATTGTTAGTAGAAAACATTCATCATTGATTGCACAGTGTTATGACACTTAGCACAAAGAGAAGAGAGATAACTGGGGGGAGGGTGGATATTAAACTTACTCTTTTTTTTTTTTTCTTTTGGTACTGGGGATTGAACTTGGGACCTTGCCCTTACAAGGCAGGTGGTGGCACCACTGAGCTAAATCCCCGGCTCTCTATATTTTTTATTTTAATTTTTATTAGTACATGTCTGCAGTACATGATTACATTCCTCGTGGGGAATTTGTACATGCACATTACATATCTGAATTCTTTTTACGGCCCTTTCTCTTCCCTCTCTCTCCCCTCCCTACCTCTCTTGGTCACTTTCTGAATTTACTCCTTAAGACTCCTACGTGTCTTCCAGATTTATGTTGATTTCCCCTCTCTGTTAGAAGTTCTCAGAATGTATTGTTGAGCACTGACTTTAGACTTGGCTTCTTCTGCTTATGTGGCCTGATGTGCTGTTCCCTCCTTTGCTCCACTAGTGTAATTGCAGCTGTCGGCCACTGGTCCTTGAAGTCCTGGCTTAGCATCACTTCCTCCAGGCTGGCCTGACTTGAGTCCACTGGTCTCCCTGAAATGGGGCTGAATGTCCCTCCAGTGCTTATCAATGACAGCACATCACAGTCATTAGTATTTGCCTGTCAGAATGTAAGCTCTTTTAGGGACACAATTTAATTATTATCACTGTATGTACAGAGTATGAGTACAGATACATAAAAGAATGGCAGTAAGTACTGCATTGCACTGATGACCACATTTACGTAGGTTACACATCTAACTAACCACATACACGTACTCACTCCATGTCAGATTCTGAGTATTTTGTAAACATTAACTCACTTCATCCTTCTAACAACCCAACGAGGTAAGTATTTTTTTAATCTCTGTTTTACAGATAAAACAGAAAGATTTAAGTAACCTAGTCACAGGTGGTTAGGGGCGAGCTAGCATTCTAACCCAGACAGCATGCTTCAGTCTGTGTAAACAAATTAAATTCTCATATGTGTACTTGGAAAAGCCAATTAAACCCTTGTTCAGTTTTATTTAAGACCCTTTGGTGGATCTGCTAAGAAAGTAGTACTCCCCAAAAACTTCAGAATTTCCAATAGAAGTGCCATTTCCCCCCACTGGGTATTGCTTTCCTTTACACAGCTTATTAGCTAGTATTTAAAAATAAAAAAGGGCTTGGGGTGCAGCTTGGTGATAGAGCACTTGCCTGAGATGCATGAGGCCTTGGCTTTGAGCCCCAATACCACAAATGAATAAATTTTACAATAATAAAATTTAAAAATTGATAGTGCATTCTTATCCAACCATAGCCACAATAAGTTCCCTGCTTATAAATTACTACAGTATAATCACAGCACTTGGGAGGCTGAGGCAGGAGGATCACTGTGAGTTCCAGGCCAGCCTGGGCTACCTAGTGAATTCAAGGTCAGCCTGAACTACACAGTGAGACACTGTATCAAAGACCATTTCTACAATAGTTGGTGTCACTAATAATGCAAAGAACTTATATTTCAATGAGAAACACTCAATTTAAAAAAGGGCAGCCAGCCCATAAACCTAGTGCTCGGGAGGCTGAGACAGGAGGATCCCAAATTTTGGTCCTACCTGGGCAATTTAGCGAGACCTTGTCTCAAAAAATTAAAAAATGGGGCTAGGGATTTAGCTCAGTGGTGGCACACCTGCCTCTCAAGTACAAGGTCCTGAGTTTGATCCCTGGTACCAAGAAAACCTAAAAACAAACAAAAAATTTAAAAATAGCTGGGGATGTAGCTTAGTGCAAAGGCCCTGGGTTCAACCCCAGTTCCGGGGGGGGGGCAATAAATGTCTTTTCACCTACCAGATTGTTAAAGATTAAAGATAAGAAGGCCAGGGATTTAGCTCAGTGGTAACACACCTGCCTCACAAGCACAAGGTCCTGAGTTCGGTCCCCCGTACCACCAAAAAAATAAAATAATAAGATAAGAGTTTTAGAGTAGGTAGAATCAATCTTTCACTTAAGATTCAAATTTAGAGTCTTATTAAGAGCAATTTGGCAGTTTCTCTTAAACTTTTTTTTTCTCTTAAACTTTTAAATGTACAGTTTGAGTCATCAATTCCACCTCTAATAATTTAATCCTACAGAAATACAAGTGTACAAATACTTGCCCAAGGATGCTGCTCATTCAGCACTTTTAAAGTACTGAACAATTGGAAACCCTTCTGTGCACCACTAGGCAGCTCTTTATCAATATGGAATGTCAAGCCTAAAGTTCTATGCACAATATAATGCCTTTCATGTAAAAAACCTTCCCCTGGATTTCCATTGATAGGTAATAAATTAAATGCACACATATCCAATTTCATGCATCCCATATTCTTCTAAACCTTCAGCAAGGGGATTTGTTTCTTCTCAAAAGATAAATTCACGAGAGAGAAGAGAACTGAAGAGGAGACAACAGGAAAACAGCAATAATTTTCAAGTGGGATACTTTCACCTGTGTGGCAGCTTTGAGTGACAGCCTCTCTCTGATCTCGGCACCCACTCGTAGGCTTGTTCCTTGGAGAGAAGCAAGACCTTCTGCATTTAGGCCATCAGGCCCTTTAAATGTTGATGGTGCCATGCTGGCAGGAAAAGAGGATGCTGTGATTCTTAGCCCCTTCCCCACATGACTTGATTCCCACCTGCTGGCTTTCAAGCCTTCACTCTTCAGGAAGGAGGTTGAATCTGAGGAGATAAGGAAAGACCCAAAGATGCTGGGAACAGAGGTGACCAGTAAGTGACCTAATCAGGCCAGCCCTCAGTGAAACTCCTGGCCAGAACTGTACTGGTTAGTCAAGAGCTTCTAACCATTATTCAACATGGGCACAAAACCAGGGGTCCCAGGCATCTGGGGAAGCTTGGGACAAGAGTTGGCAGGCAAACCAGGACAGAGATGCTAAGAAGTTTATTTACATTTTTCTAAAGGGTTGTATAAAACAAGAAAGAAAACCAAAGAATATACAGCAGAGACCCTATGGGGCCCAGAAGGCCTAAAAATACCACCTGGCCCTTCACAGAAAAAGCTTGCCCCCCTCCACCCCAGTGCAGAGGAGGTGAGCTGTGTGGGCACCAGCAGCACATACACACCCCATTTGAAATGAGAAGATGTGTAAACAAGTCTCAATACCAGACTTCCAGATCACCTAAAGCAACCCCAAAGGGAAACGAGATGGAACAATCTGATACTCAACCACCTGGACTTCCTGAACTGCCAACAAAAGAGGATCTGGAAAAGATGAAATCAGAAATAATTTCTCAGATAACAGCAGAGATTGTGTCCATAGTGCAAGACATGATTAATAAATCTAGAGAGGACACAGATAAAAAAAAATAGAGCTGAGGAACATGATGGAATCCCAGCATAGGAAACAAATGGAATCCACAAAACAGATGCAAACAGATGTCCAGGAGATTAAAAACTCCATTGAAAGCTTATGCAGCAATAAGCCAATGTCAGGACAGAATTTCAGATATAGAATATAAGATTGCAATTAGTGACCAGGAAAAGAAAAATTGCTTTAAAATTGTAAAGGACCACAAAAAATCAATCCAGCAGCTGCTAGACGATGGAAAGAAGACTAACATAAGACTGATTGGAGTGAATGAAGAAACAGGAGAGAGTGCAGATGACATTAAAAAACTGTTCACAGAAGTGATAGCAGAAAACTTCCCAAGTAGGGGAAAAGAACTTGACATATAGATAAGTGAGGCATATAGGACTCTTAACTAGCCTTGATCAAAACAAATCTACACATAGGCATATAATTGTTAATATTCCAGAAAACCAACAGAAGAACAAAATTCTACAAGCAGTTAGAGCAAAGAAACAAATCACATACAAAGGAAAGCCCATCAGAATCACAGCAGACTTCTCAATGCAAACCCTCAAGGCAAGAAGAGCTTGGAGCGACATATTTCAAGCCCTAAAGGAGAACAGCTTCCAACCCAGATTGATGTACCCTGCAAAAATATCTTTCAAGGGCCGGGGATTTAGCTAGTGGTTCTGCCACCTGCCTTGCAAGCGGAAGGACCCAAGTTCCATCCCCAGTACCAAAAAAAAAAAAATATATATATATATATATCTATATATCTATATACATAGATATATATATATATACATAGATATATAGATATATAGATATACATAGATATATATAGATAGATAGATCTTTCAAAATTGATGGAGAAATAAGATACTTTCATGACAAAGAGCACCTTAGGAACTTCATGAATACCAAGCCAGCACTCCAAAAATTTTAGACAATATTCTAGGGAAAGACAATGAGGATCACAACCCCAGGAAACCCAGCAGAATGAATTCATTGGGTGCAACAAGAAATTAAATGCGAATGGGGAGAATCCAACAAAAAGAAAAAGACATGACAATGATGTTAATATGTATCAGTTATAACCATCAATGTTAATGGTCTCAATTCACCAATCAAAAGAAATAGACTGGCAGAATGGGTCAAGAAGCAAGATCCAACAATATGCTGCATACAAGAAACACACTTAATTAAAAAAGAAACTCATAGACTGAAAGTTAAGGGATGGAAAACAATACTCCATGCTACAGGAACCGAAAAAAAGCAGAAGTAGCTATCCTCTTTGCAGATCAAATGGATTTCAAACCAAAATTTGAAACACTTCTGGTCCCAAGAATTTCAGATAAGGGATAGTCAACTTGTATATACAAATCTATTGTGAACATGTGTTTTCATTCCTGTCAAGTAAAAATTTAAGAACAGGACTGTTGGTTCTTAACAGTAATACAAGAAATTTCTGTATTGTTTTCCAAAAATGGTTTTATCATTTTACATTCACATTAGCAGTATTAGAAAGTTCTAACTGGTTCACACCTAAGCTGACATCTGTTCTTTTAAAACTTTTCATCTCCCTAATGAGTGTATAATACAATCTTGTTATTGTACTGTTTAGTATTTTTCTAATTCTAGTGTTGCACACCTTTCCTTATGATGTACTGGCTATTTATCATCTTCTTGTGTCTACTTTTTAATTGGGCTGTCTATTAATGAACTGTAAGAGTTCTTTATATATTGTGGTCATAGGTTATATGTATTATAAATATGGCCTGTTCAAGGACCTTTTCATTTTCTTAACAATGTCATTTAAAGGTCTAAATTTTGATGGGATCTCATTTAGCAATTTTTTATACATCATGTTTTTTGTATCCTAGGAAATTCTTGACTGCCCTAAATTCATGAACATTTTCCCTTATAATTTCTTCTTGAAGTTTAATAGTTTTAGTCTTTCATATTTAGGTTCATAGATGCTTTCAAGTTATTTTGTTTTTAAAAGGGTAGAATTAATATTTTATTGTCATTTATAATCAGATGGCAGTTGGGTATATACTTTCCATACTTCATATTTTTCGTAAATAAAAAAAATTAAAAGTTTTACACAGTGGATAGCTGGTTATGTTCTTCAGAAAACACAATTAGACTAATTCAGTAATGGTGGCTTCAAGCTTTTCCTTATTAGCGCCAGAAAACTCACCCACCTTTTCACCCTTTTTAAAAAACTGGAAGGTTGGCATGCATTTGACTTAACACTCTGCAGCAGTGTCCTGACGGTCATCCACATCTACTGCAAGGAACAATACGTTGGAATATTTTTCAGACAGGGAATGAAAGAAAGGCTTGATCATTTTGCAAGGCCCACACCACGTGGCTGAGAAATCAACTACTACAAGTTTATCTCCTGCAGCAGCCAAGGCTTGCTGAAAAGCCTCTTTGCTATCGATCTGCTGCACCATTTTGGCTGCTGGGGGTCTGACGAGCTAAGGAAGCAAGCGATGGAAGTGGATTGAAGGCGCGGGACCTAGCTCGGAGCGAGCACGCAGCCCACCTTCCCTTTATAGCGAAAGAGCGGGTCCTTTCAAGTTTTTTTTATGCATGGAAATAAAAGGTTGAGGTTAATATTTTACATATGGATACTAGGGGTTCTAGTACCATTTGCTGAAAGCACTATCTTTTCCTGTGCTCTTGAATTGAGTTTATGTTCTATAAAATGTTAATGTTAAATAATCTTTCAAAACTCAAATTTTATGTGTGGTTCTATTTCTAGATTCTCTGTTATATTCCAATGATCTGTATGTCTTTCCTTACACCAACACTGCCTTGATTACTGTAGCTTTAGAGGAAGTCTTAAAATTAGGTACTAAATGTCTTCCAATACTGTTTTTTTTTGCTTTTTACTTTTCTAGGTCCTTAGTACTCCTACATAACTTTTAAATTTCAATATCCAATTCTTCATTTATAGCAAGTATACATAGACCTGAATTTTTATATATACCTTGTGTTTTCTAATCCTGCTAAGTTCAAATACAAGTTCTAGGGTCTCCTGGAGATTTCTTCGTATTTTCTCTGTAGATGACTATTTCATCTACATACTAAGATTTTATTTCTACCTTGCCAATCCTATGCTAATTGTGTTTTTATTGCCAGAATATTTTGGTTTGGGCCTATGTTTCAAAGTTTAATGGACAGATGAAGAGTAGGCATATCTGCCCTTGTTCCCCTCCTTAGGGAGAAAGAATTGTTATCTTTTCCATTCATATAAGGTGTTTTTGCTGGAAGTATGGAGCACATGGCTTATCTGTTGAGAAGTCCTGTTCTACTTCTAGTCTCCTGAGAGCTTTTAGCATGAACAGCTGTAGAATTTAGTCCAATACTTTTTCTGCAACTACTAACAGGATCATATCCTTTCCTTTGTTAAAATGATGACTTATGAGGGTGGATCTTCTAATGCTGAACCAACACTGCCATCTCTATAATAAAACCACTTTCTACATCCTGCCAGATCTGACTTCTAATTGTTTTGTTAAACAAATTTTTATCTATGTTCATACTTTTTTCTATTATCTTTATCCAGTTTTCGTATTAGCACAATGTTGATTTCCTAAAACAAGGGGAGAAGTGTTCCTTTTTTCTGCTTTAAATGTTTGATATAATTTATCAGTTAAAATGTATATGACCCTGTTGTCATATAGGTAGGTTTTCAAGATAGGAATATACTTTCTTTAATAGGTGCTATTCAAATTTTATATTTCCTCCAGAGTCAGTTTCATTAATTTGTCTTCCAAGGTACTTCTTAGAAGTTGTCAAATTTATTTCAAAAAAGATTTTTGTAATATGCTTTCTATATCCTTTTAAATTCTGTAAAATCTGTGGTAATGTCTTCTAAATCTTGATATTGTAATTTTAAAAATGTATAATTGATATTGTAAAATAGGAAGAAAAGGTCTAAAGGAGAGGGGAAGTGGGAGGGGTAGGGGAAAGGAAAAAAGGGAAAAGAAAAAATATGAGAAAAGGAAAAAAAATGGAAACAAAGTCTTTGCAAATAGGGAAGGGTGGAGGGGGTGAAGGGAGGGCAGGTGAAGGCGAAAAAATATGAGCCAAGATACATCATGTAAAGGTACAAGATCCCAATGATGAATGTAACTATTTTATTTTATTTTTTTGGTGCCAGGGATCGAACTTGAGACCTTGCGCTTGCGAGACAGGCACCAGAACCACTGAGCTAAATCCCTGGCCCCTGTAACTGTATTTTATACCTAAAATGTACCAATAAACTTAATGGAAAAAAATTTTCAAAAAGAAAAATGCTTGCCAACCCACTAGGACATGAAAACTACACACCTTGGAAGGATAACATCAAATAAAATAAGTAAAATCAGTATCCTAAGGAACTATTTAAAAAGAATTCCCAGGGAACAAAAGGGAATAGAAGAATTACAACGTAAAGTTGGGGAAAATCCCTTAAAGTAGAAGAAAAAGATGGAAAATCCAAATAAAAGAACAATTTGTAGCTAGTCCAGAGGTTCAACAAACAGAAGTTCTAGGAAGTGGAGTGCAGAAAGGAGAAAATCAACACATCTGAAATAATTGATGAACATGTCCCTGGAAGCTGAGAGCAGTATGCATACCTATAATTCCAGCCCTCCAGAAGGCTGAGGCAGGAGGACTGCAAATTTAAGCCCAGTGTGAAGGCCTTGGTTTCAATCCACTACTGCAAGGAAAAAAAGTACTCCCTGGACTATAGATTTTTATTCATTTGACTGTTTCCACAGCTAAAAGCTTAAGTGTTCGATTTAGTATAAAAAGGATCCACACCAATGTCATCACTTTCAGCTGAGGACAGAGACCTAAAAGCTTTCAGAAGGGATTGATGATGTAACTCAGTGACAGTGAGCATGCTTAGCATACTCAAAGCCCTGGGTTTGATCCAAAGCACCACCAACAAAAAGTTTTCAGATAAGAAAAACAACAAAGTTCAGACACCAGGTATGTGGTGGCGTACTACTGTAAGCCCAGCTACTTGGGAGGCTGAGGCAGGAGGACTGCTTGTGAGTTCAAGGCCATCCTGGGCTACATACTGAGTTAAAGGCCAGCCTGAACTACATAGGGAGACCCTGTCTCCAAAAAAAAAAAGTCTTAGGGTCTTCAAGGTCTTAAAAGCTCTCCCTGCCATCATGGAGGATATGTGTACCACTAAATGGAGGGAAAATGTGGGACAGGAAATGAGACACCACCCAGAAAGGCAAGGGGAATTCTCTGGGTGGCAGTGAAGGCCCAGGATGCTGTGCACTAAGGGACCACTTGTAGAAACCACAGCATTCAGCCTCTAGGCAAACTGAGGTGTTAACCTGGGACCTCATGTCCTCTCCTGAACTTGGACAGACTGCCTGCCATACATCAACCTGACAGATTATCATGTTGGTTGGGTTCAAATTCCCGTTTTTCCTCCTTGCTTGCTGTCTAGGAAACTCAGTTCAACCTCAAACATGTGTTGTTACCTGGAAATGGCAGGTGGGCCATTTGAAGCAAAATACAAAGTAAATGGACAGAGCACCGCTTCCTGCCAATATTCCTAAGGGTACCTGATTACTTGGTTCACTCATACTACCTGTATTAGTCATTTTTCCAGTTGCCAGATACAATGCCCAACACCTACAACTTAGAGGTTTAGTTTGGCTCATGGTTTCAGGGGTTTTTGTCCAGTCAGGCTCCAAGAACATCATGGCAGAAGATGAGCAGAGAGCAGCAATCCCAGAAGGCATGGGACCAGATGGAGACCCCGAGGTAACACCTCCATGACCTACCCAGACACACCCAGAAGTGCACTACCAGTTCTGGGGCAGGTCAACCCTGTCATACTACCTCTCTTCCTGGAGCCTCAGTTGTGTTTGGCTCCTCAGTCTGTGCCTAACCCATTCAGAAGTGGCTCCTGTGAACTCTCAGGGGAGCTACAGGATAACCAGGTTGTCATGTTTCTTCTTGCACCCTTCACAGTAGAAGCAGCACTGCCTGCCCGCCTTATGGGTTTGTGCTTGCTACTCAACTATTACATTGATCTGTTTAACCCATTGGTAAGGGTAGAGTTGTTGGAAAAATGAAGAATCTTTTCTAAATATAACCACTCATTCAGTGGCTTTAATCTTTTTGGTTTTTTTGACAGGGTCTGGCTTCGTAGTTTAGGCCAGTTTGGCCTGGAACTCACAGCAATCCTCCTGCCTCAGCCTCTTGAGTGCTTGGATTATAAGTGTGAGCCACCATTCCCTGAAATTTAGTGGCTTTAAAAGTTAAGAGTGATATATATCAACTGTTGAGAATGGATTTCTATATTTTGTAATTTTTGGAAGTCATATTACATTTATAATTAAAAATATTAAGCATCTTATTTTATACTTGATCTTAGCCAAAAGGCCGAGCAGCAATTTTTTTTTGTACCAGGGATCGAACTCAGGATGTTGCGCTTACGAGGCAGGCATGGTGCCACTAAGCTAAATCCCCAGCCCCAAAGCACCTTATTTTAAACAAATAGGAAAAAAAGCTGCCATTTTGGCATAATCAACTTGGTTTATGGAATCAGTTCAAGCATCCATTCTTAATGGTTATCTAAAGGGAACTATAATCCTTAAATGTTTTATGTGTGAAAAAGGCATTTAAAAAATTCATTTAAATTAAGTATATCCCTGGAATTCTGTATTTTATATTTAAGAAATGGCAAATGTTGTGCCAGGGATGTAGCTCAGCAGTGCCATGCCTGCCTTGCAAGTGCAAGGTCCTGAGTTCGATCCCTGGTACTGGAAAATTAAAAATAAAAAAAAAGAAATGGCAAATGTGTATAGTGGCACTTTTACTTCATTTTGTGTGCAACAGAATGAAAGCCCAGAGGCTAGGTTTTTTAAGGTTGGTAGAGAACTATAAAATCAGGAAAGCTCCTTGAATTATCTTCCACTTAAAATTTTAATAATAGCATGTTAATATTTTAAAATGTTTTAACATCGTCTCATTTGGAAAACTACAACTACTGTCCTTATATAATAAAAGAACAAACAGTGATTTTCTTGTTGTAAGTTGTTTATTGTAAGGTAATTTATAAAGATCTTGCTGTCTTCAGTAATTCAAACAGTGGACCACTCTTCTGACAAAGACAGCAGTAAGCTAAAAATAATCAGCTTGATGAATTTTCCTGTTTTACCTGAAAAACAAAGTACAGAACAAGTAAAAATCAAACCGTATTTTTTTGGGGAAGGAGAAATTAATATTAAGAGGTAACAATTTAAATGGGGCACAAAGAACTAAATTTACATAGTAAAATAAAATGTTCCAGTAGTTCTTGTATTTTGACCTGTGGAACCTTTCATGGGTTCATGAGAATAATGTTATTTATCTGCTTATTCTCATTGTAGTCACACAGTACACAATTATTCTACAGAGGATATATGACATCACAAGAAAATGAGTCCATAAATAGAAGAGAATCTAGATGTCTTCTGTTAAATTAGACATTAAGGAGTTCTGAGACCATTCAGTTTAAGAACCATCTTTACTAACCTACATTTAATATCTCAATGCTAATTCTCTATCCTTAAAACTTAATTCCTATATCTACACTTTCTACAGTCAATATTATTTAATAAATGTAAAAAAACCACTAGTATTGCCCATGTGCACCCACAGATTGGCTGCTGTAAATTGGCCCACTAATCGAAAATCTCTTAGAGAAGTTTTATTATTGCTAAATGAACTTCAATTATATTTGGCTACATTTCCTTTCTGAAAGGGAATGGAAGAGTGAATAAACTTTACCTCTTGTCTGAGGATGGAACTTGATTTTCATTAATCCCTGGTTATTATATTAGAAGAAAAAGACAAACACAAAACAAGCAGGTCAAGAGGCATCCCATGCTAGTTAATCACAGTCATTTCTTTAGATGCTTCCTTGAGTATATCATATAAATACTTACCAAAACATTCCTTTAAAAACAACTCAATGAAATAAAAAGCTAATAGATTCCAGTCTGGTTAGAAGCAATAAAAATATGTTCATGCACATAGGTAAGACTGAAAATATAATTTAAATGACTACTTTTTCTATAAGGAGCATATATTAAAAAATTTTAAACTGGTAGCGTATACTTATTACCACAAATATTATGATTAGTCATGCTTTTAATTTTATTACTAAATAGCCATATGTATCTGCATTAAATATTAAAGTTTTAAACCATAAAAACAAACATGTTAGAAAGCACACAAGTCCACTCGCATAAATAATCCAACCTTGGAATATACAACTAACTTTTCAAATAAGGAGGTAGACTATTTTCTAGAGAGTGAAAATTTAATAAGTAATTTTTAGTTGTTTGAACTCATTTTTCTAAATTCTTAGTTTTATGTCCCTATACCCTTCTACTCATTTTCCTTGATTTTGCCACTTTTAGTAAGGTTTCCACATTTCCTAATCACGAAAGAGGAACCTGGTCCTGAATTTTACAGAAGTTGTATCGTACAGTTCAAACCTAACATTCCTTTTGCAAAAGCCAAAAAGAACCTGGACTTCTCTGGATTCCACGCAGCCCCTAGGCCTTCAGAATGCAGTTCCTCCCCTGGGCCTTCTCAAACTTAGCCTCCAAGAAGAAGTCAGCCTAGCAGCAGCACAGGACTTACAGTGAGGAGAATAACGAGTAACTATTTAATCCTTGTATTAGTTCCCATTTATAAGTGACAGAGCTGAATCACAGGGTGTCAACCAAGTTTATCATGCTGGACATTGCGAGACTGTCCTATGATGCCAACAGAACACTTGCGCCCAGGCCAAGAGATGGGACTGTTACCAAGAAAACCAGGCTTAGGAAGCAAAGTAAGAGAAGGAAGAAGAATGGTTAGGATTGCAGAGCTGATAAAGTCAAGTAGCAACTTACATTGTTATCTTCATTGGCTCAATTACTTTTAGAACACGATCCTACCCTGGCCTCAAGCACATGGATAGATCAAAAGGCCATTCCTGACATAAAGTCAGAAGTGTGAAGATAAGAGGTGGCACAGGATAGAAAGGTACTGCACTCACACCATCAAGGAGTGTCTTCTAAGAGAGAAAGTTCCCCTCGCCCAGTTAGGAAGAACAGATAAGAGGCTCTCAGATGAAGAATCAAACCAACAGGAGGAACAGAATGGCATAAACTGGCTGTGGTGGCACACAGTGGTAATCCCAAAGTGCTGAGGCAGGAGGATTATACTTTGAGTCCACCCTGTGCAATGTAGTGACTTAGCAGGATCATGTTTCAAAAAATAAAAAAAGGACTGGAGATGCAGCCCAGTTTGAAGCCCTGGGCCACCTCTTGGAGATGAGAGAGGCGCGTGATATATTTGAAGAGAATGATATATTTGAAATAGATGAAGGTGGGTGAGGTTCAAGCAAGCAAGAAATGTTAAGGGATTAGCCTGGAAAGAGTACTGATGGCCAGAAAATATATGATCACATATATCAAGCTTATTTTCCTCATAATATACTCTCAAAGATCAGCAATCTTTTTTTCATGTGAAGGGCCAGATAGTAAATATTTCGGGCCCATGGGTCACACACTCTGTGCACCCTTCCCTACTTTAATAGCCTTTTAAAATGTCGCCATGTGCCAGTTTGCTAACCTCTGCCTTCTGCTGTAATTTCTTATTTAGTATCTTCTCTGTTAAGTCTTAGCTCCCTAAAGGCAAAGACTGTCAGCATTATAGTGTCAGTATTTAGTACATGGCCTTGCACTTAAGAGGCACTCAAAATTGAAAAAAAAAATCTTTTTGCTAGGTGTGGTGGCACATGGCTGTAGTCCCAGCTACTGGGGAGGCTGAGGCAGGAGGACTGCTTGGATCCAGGAGTTTAAAACCAGCCTGGACAATGTGGCAAGAACCTGTCTCAAAACAAAATAAAAAACTCTTCAAAACAACTCTTATTTTCTAGAAGTTGATGACCAATTAATAGGAGGTAAGATAGAATGAATCAAAGATAACTCACTATACATTTTATCTTTCATCACAATTACCCTGTTTTCTCAGTCTATTAAAATATAAATGCCTTGAAAGACAGAACCAAATCCTAAACATTATGCCTAACATTGCACTTTGCACATAGATCTTCAACTAAATAACTTTCTGAATAAAATTTTCATGATGCCACCCTTTGTTTCACAATATGTCTTGACAATCACAACATTTTCTTGAGGAAAGCAGTGTGTTTGCTATCTTATGGTTCTGATGTAGAAAAAATAATTTTAAAAATTCCTGGACCATTAAAACCAAATGCGAAACTAGTCCTGAAATTCAGACAGCTTGGCCTGAAACACTTTAAATGCCAAAGACAGAGCTTACAAATGGTACTGAATTATTCACATCTTTACTCCTAACACTTTAGGAAAGTGAGAGCTAACAGTATACTGATCTCTAAACAGAAGAAACTAAGCCTGAATGTTTCAGCTGAAACAATCAGAGTAAACCAGAGAGCCTAAAGAGTCAAAAGTCAGCAATGAATCCTTTTCACTTTAACAGACAAACAAAAGAAAACATTCACATGCAAAGGTTAAGCGGGCAGACGAGACAGAGGTGAAAACGCCCCAAGAGTGACAATCTACAGTTACTTACAGAGCTGCCGCACCAGAGATGATCTCAATCAACTCTTTGGTGATGACAGCTTGTCGAGTGCGGTTGAATGTCAAAGTCAACTTATCAATCATCTCAGCTGCAAACAAAACAAAAAGACTGAATGACAAAATCCCAAAGTAGAAAGGGGAGGAAGGACTAGGAATTTAGCTCAGTGCGAAGGCCCTGGGTCCAGTCAATTCCCCAGTACTACAAAAAAAAGAAAAGAAAAAGAGACTGTTTCTTTTGGATTCCCAATTTTATGAAGACATTATACATCTTCCACTAGATTACTTCTCACATTACTTACAAGTCTACTTACTACCTGTGAAGTAAGATGTACTTCCCTCCAAGGCAAAAAACATTTTGTTAGCATGTTTGAAGCTACTCTGGGCAAGAGACTCTTGTCAGCAGAAATGCACTGTGAGGTTCACTAATTCTCCCCAGTGCTGTCCATGCGCTGTGCAGCCCAGCGCAGCGCTAGCCCTGTGTGTGTCCATGCCTGTCCCCTGACGTGCTTACAAGCGTTCTTGCTGGCGTTGTCCATTGCTGTCATCCTGGCACTCTGCTCGCTGGTGGTGGATTCCTTCAGGGAGTAGTAGATGATGTTGGCCAGATTGTACTCTTGGTAATTTTGCAACACATCAGCGTCAATATCATCATAGATGCTCATGCTTTCTGTTAAGACAAGTGATGATTTGAAGTTAAATGGACTAAACACTGATTTCATCAAAAACAACTTACTGCTGGGCTGGGGATTTAGCTCAGTGGTGCTGCCGTCTGCCTCGTAAATTCAAGTTCCTGAGTTCAATCCCCAGTACCAAAAAAAACCCAAACCAACTTACTACTGTAAAAATCCTTATAGTTATATAGCAGAAGTCATTTTAACATAAGTCAAATAAATCTGTTTAATAGCATCTTATTCAGCAAACTAATGTGACATCAAAACATCTGATCTTAGGGCCTGGGATTTAGCTCAGTGGCACCGTGCCTGCCTCTCAAGCACAAGGTCCTCAGTTCCCAGTACCAAAAATAAAAACCCAAATATCTCATCATTTGGAGTATTATTTAATACTTAAATATTAAGAAGCTGACATTTAAAACAGCTACTCAATTTCATGGTTATGATATCCTCTGGATAGAAACTAGCAGCATCTGGCACAAATCCAGCAAGCACTCAATAAAATGCTTTAAAAAAAATTGTCAGGTAATAGAGGCATTGTAATTTCAAGGATGTTAAAATGTAAAATATATACAAAAAACAGATCAAATATGGTATATACAACTGGAAAAAACACTTGGAAAAAAATAAGTTCCAGAATATTATTTTTAGGAAGCTTCACTGAGCAAAGATGACTTTATTCAAACAAAATAAGACTTGAGTGGATCAATGTAAATCCATTGTGAACACTATTCAAATCTCTACTCCAGAGCTTCTGACTGCACTGTACTTAGAGTTCCCACACAGACTGTAAAGCCAGTTTCTAGAGAGGCACTTCAACCCTGGAAGAAAGGGAGCATGCCTAAGGATAGCTCTCAGGAAATACTGTCTGTTCAGTTCCTGAAGAAACTGAAGAGCAGTTGTCAAACAACTGGAATAAGGCATGGAAGTCACTAATACACAGTGCTCCTTAAAAAAGCCCCAAAAGGTAATGGGGCATCCTGACAAACAGTATTTTCCTTAGAGTACAAAATTTCTCCTTTCCAAATCCCAAAATACTTGTCATATACTTACCAGCACTTGCAATAGTATTAAGAGAAAAGATGGGTTTTTCTTCTGTCTTATAGGAGATAACAGACCTAGAAATGACAAAAGCAAATATAAATCTCAAAACAGATATTTAAAACACAAACATAAAAGCACTTTGAATTCTGTTCTTGCCTGAATCGATTAAAGATGATAGAGCCTTCATCAAACTCATATCCAGAATTTAATAATTCAAGAGCAACGATGGATGCATCTCCAAAAGTAGGGGGCTTTCTTCCCACGTCCTTGAATGTCACCAGAAATTGGTCAGAATGAGTCCTAGAGATCACATAAATTGTTTAACGGAATACTTATGTTGAAAGAATATAGGGAGTAAGGGAAAAAAATCCTAATAGATCAAGTTTTGTTGTTTTTTGAGACAGGGTCTCACTATTTAGTTCAGGCTGTCTTTGAACTCATGGAGATCTTCCTGCCTCAGCCTCCCAAGTACTAGGATTACAGGCATGCATCTCTACACCTGATTAGATCAAGTTTTTTGGGGGATGTGGGTGGTGATGGTCGCTTGAGTTAAGCTGTTCCACACATTATCATTATTCCTTTCCTTCAGCAAAGAACCAAGGACTAAAACTTTCACTTTTCTTATTTTATATTCTCTTTATTTCTCTCCTTTTAATACTAATGAACTATTGTTCCTTTCTAACATTTACAGGCCATAACAGCTCCTCAGATTCCTTGTTTGGCTTAAGGCCTATATCCTTGGTTATTTTCATTGTATTCAATTATGTTGTGGATGAAAAGAAAAGGAAACCAAAAAGGTTTAAAAAAGTGGGGGAAATTATATATATTTCAATATATCCTGAAAAATATGAAAACAAAACCTGTGAATAAAAAAAAAGTATTTGCTTAATATCAAAGACACCTCCATTTACTCATGCCTGCACCTTCTGAACATGAACATCTATTTAACTCACCTAGAAAGTATGCCCCTGATTTTATCACCAATTCCAACGAGCATGACCTCCTTTCCAGCTGCTGTGAGTGTCACCACCTCACTTTTCATCTGTTTAGCGACTGAGGAATGAATCGCACCACAAAGCCCTCGATCTGAGGACACACCGATGAGGAGGTGTTTCTTCTTGTCTTCAGGTACCTTAATATCAGCTTTTTCATACAGAGCTTAAGAACAAAAAAAGGCAACAGTTTTTAAAATATGCAACTCATTAAATACAGCAATAATCCTTAATTTACAAAACAGCAAGCTATTTTCAAAATGTCCATTTAAGTCTAGGTGGCACTTGACTAATATAATCAAATGTCAGTATACTTACTGCTTACAACCAGGCAAAAACCCAAAAAGGTTTACATATCTATAACAAAGTTTCCAAAGGGTCAATCAATGGCCAATTAAAAAAAAAATGTTGACTAAAAAAAAATTCTAGTCAGGTGTGGTAGCACACACCTATAATCCCAGAACTGGGCAGGCTAAGGCCTGAACTACATAGTGAGACTTCCTCAAAAAACCAAAAGCACCAAATAAAGCCAAATAAAAAGAAAAAAATTCCTAGTACAATTAAAAACTTATAATAAAGAGGTAGAATTATGAAGGTACCTACTTATCTAGATATCAAGATACTGGACATCTATAGAATGCAAACTTCTAGTATACAACTAAAACAGAAGGAAACAGTATTTACTGAGCTGCTCTTATAAACTGCATATCAATTTATTTTATTTTATTTATTTTTGTTGTTGTTGTTTTGTTTTTTGGTACCAGGGATCAAACTTGGGACCTTGTGCTTACGAGGCAGGCGGCGGCACCACTGCGCTAAATCCCCGGCTCTCAATTTCTTATTTTTAAAAAACTGGCTGGGCGTGGTGGTGCACGCTTGCAATCCCAGAACTTTGGGTGGCTGAGGCTTTGAAGTTTGGCACAGCCTGGGTAATCTGGTAACTTAGCAAGTCCCTGTCTCCAAAAACCCAAAAAGGGCCAGTATGTACTGCAAAAACAAAAAACAATGGTGATACAGAATAACTGCCAGTTAATTTTTGGCATTACTTTACCATCTTTGTTGGTCTCATCTTCCAAGACGCTGAGCCTAAGGGCAGAGTAAATGGGATTAAAGATACATGATCTTACTAGGTGAAATGGCTCTGAGAGGAAACGAGAGGAAGCTGAAAGTGGCAGAAGAAGCTCATACCACAGTGCATACCTGCCCTGGGACAGGGAGGAGAGGAAGAATGGCAGGACAGCAGCTTCCTGGACCACTGTCCATTTGAGAATTTCAGTAAGGCGGCTGGGGAGCCCCCGAGTCTCCCAAGAACAGCCTGCCTTAGCACTGGCCTGTGCTTAGTCGCTGGCTGGGAGCAACCCTTGGTTAGCAAGGTCTGGGCAAATGCGTGACGGGTTTCAGCAGCTGGCCACAGCCGGGGAGCTGGGGCTCCCTGTAGCAGCAAGGTCCATTATCATGGCTGCCTGGTTCACCCACTTCAAGAAAAAGGCAGGCAAAGGGCAGTGAATCTCAGATTTTAATTCCTTACTACCCCCATCCCCCAAAAGCAGAGAGGAATAAATATTCAACTGCAAAGTTCAGGAACTGCTAACTTCTGTAAGTCTCTTTTTAAATTTTATTTATTTACTTTTTGGTACCGGGGATCGAACTCGGGACCTTGTGCTTACAAGGCAGGCGGGTGCTGGAACCACTGAGCTAAATCCCCGGTCCGTCTCTTTTTTATTACTACTGTACTACAAATACTCTAAGAAGATATCAAAGTTAGTTTCTCCTTTTTTAGATGAATAATTTTATGTTATAGTCTTTTGAGGGGAATGAATTTATTCTATTTATTAGTATTAGCAAGAAAGTAAGTTTTTTTTTGAGACTGGTTCTTATTTTCCCAGGTTTGCCTTGAACTGGTGAAATTCCTGCCTCAGCCTTCCAAATAGCTGGGACTATAGGTGTGTGCTACCACAGCCACCTAAGGAAGTAACTTTTAAAGAATACTTTTCTTTCCCCAAGTTAACATATCCATAAGGAAATTCAATTTTTTTTTCTTTTGGCACTGGGGATTGAACCTAGGGCCTTTACACAGAGCTATATCTCCAGCTCTTTTTTATTCTTTGAGACAAGGTCTCGCTGAATTGCCCACACTGGGCTCGAACTCTTGATTCTCTTGCCTCAGTCTCCCAGAGTGCTGAGATCACAGGCATGCACCACCAGACCTGGCTAGGAAATTCAACAGTTAACGGACTACATTAGGGGGTTGGGGGGTAGCTCAGTGGTATATGACTTACTTCATCTGTGTGAAAACCTGGGTTCAATCCCCAGCACCGCAAAAATAAATCAGAATTATATGGAGATACAATTATTGAGTGCTCACCACACATTTTACATGTTAGGTGTTCAAGGATACAAATATGAGTAAGATACAGTCCCATATACACTGAAGATCAGTGTCCTACTCTAAGCTAAACTTGTGTGTGTTGACTGAGGAAGCAACTCATGGCAGCCAATAGGTGGGCTCTAGTAAGGATGGCTAAATCCTAAAATACCAATTTTGTACCAGTTAGCTGATACTAAATATGGCATTTTTAATGTATGAAGCTATTTCATCTGAGGCCTAGTGCTCGATCACTTTCTCACATAAAATCTCTTTAGCTAGTGGTATAAACACATGTTTAAAAAGATGTGGGAGTACAAGGAAAATTATTACAAAAGGCAACTCTAGATATGCTGTTTGTAATACACAGATATACACAGACGTGGGCCAGGGATTTAGTTTACTGGCACCGCACCTGCCTTGCAAGCACAAGGTCCTGATTCCTGGTACTAGGGGAAAAAAAAGGCATACATAGACATTATCTTTAATTTGGAAATAAGCAAATTTTGCCTTCTAAGTTGATGTTTAAACACTCTGTTTGTGGGTTCTGTTGGTAAGAGGATCTTCTTTCAGCCTCAGTCACTTGTGTGTTTAAGGAGCACCCACTCTTCTAAGTGCTGAAGATGCAGGAATGAAGCTTCTGTGGGAGAGTATTAAAAAGGCTGGATGGAATATGGCAGGCAGTGATGTGTGAAAAAGCACAGTCCCAACACACCGAGTGAGACAGAGAGATGCCACCACGATATGGTGATCGGAGGTCTCCAGAGGAGACAGTTAAGCAGAAACCCGAATGAAGTGAGGGAGGAGCATTCTGAGCAGAGGAAACCAACAGCAGCATCGTGGGTGCAAGGCTGCGCGACAGGAATGAAAGTGTGTAAAGAGTGGAAGGCTGTGACAGGGGACCATTTTACTCTAACTAGAAAGAGATTTGGGGGTGGGAAGCATGAACCGATTCACATCGTAATCATTCTGACTGCAGGATGGAGCAGACTGTAGGGGGCAAGTGCAGAAGCCAAAATAGCAACGTGCAGGCTACAACAGACTGAGCAGTAGGGACTTGCTTCTTATGCAAAGTATTCCTTTGGGAAGATACCAGCCCCAAACTTAAAATTTGGAGACTTGAGCTGATAATGTAAGGCTAAAGAGTAGATAAATGGGGATTCACTATATGATTTTACTTTCACATTTGCCTATTTTTTTCATAATATTAAAAGCCTTAATTCAGTATGAGGGAGGGTGATAAGCCAAGAGTTTATAGACACTATAACCAGAGGTTAAGATGAGAACTTTCCAGCTTTCTGCAATTTTGCTTATTTCCAAAAATACCTAAAACAAAGTATAAATTCTTTCCAAAATTACCCCATCAAGGGTTGGGGATTTAGCTCAGGCACAAGGTCCTGAGTTCAATCCCTGGTACCAAGAAAAAAAAAAGAAACTATCATATTAGTTTTCTCCATTAGGAAGATCAATCATGAATGGATTATGTAAAATTAGAAAGGAAAAATGGTTCATGCCTTTGAAAGGTAAGAGTACTGATTATCTTAAAAATGAAGGCTTGAAACTGTTTTTCCTGCTTCTACATCACTCATATCAACATGCAAGTCACATCTGTGACCAATCAACTCTCCACTGCAGAGTGCCTCCTCTCACCACCCATCACCAACCTGTGATGTCCTCAAAAAGCCCGCCCCAAGACAACAGCATGAAATCAAGCATTTGCGTCTAATGCACTGTTTCTAAGTGTTTTTGTTTTGTTTTTCTGAGATGAGGTCTCACTATAGTTCAGGCTTGCCTTGCACTCACTATGTAGTCCAGCATAGCTTCAAATTCACAGCGATCCTCCATCCTCAGCCTCCTGAGTGCTGGAATTATAGGCATATGCACCACATCCAGCACCAAGTGTTTTTAATGGTATATTTAATAATGTAAGGAAAAACTTCAGAATGTTTATAGTTAATATAGTCGCACACAATGGTTAACAGGTTTTGATGACAACACATGAAGGTTCAAACAGACTTCTTGTCCATTTATCTAAGACCATGGACAAGTTACTTAATTTCAGTTACAAGGGCCCTAACAGTTCCTACCCTCACAGGATTGCTCAGAACAAGTACTCTGAGTTGGCCTGGCACCACAGTAAGCACTACATAAAAGTCATGAGTATTCTTCTTTACTGTAAACAGTTCTAGGTAACTTGTGAATGACCATCTTCTTTTACCCAAAGATCCTACTCCATATATCCGAGCCGGTTTCAGCTCCCTCTCAGCTCGGGCATATTTTGCTGCTGCTACCATTTTCATAGACTTGGTAATTTTCTGGATGTTTTTGATTGACTTTAGTCGCCTGGTAACTGAAAAATTGAAGAAGTTTGTTAAGAAAGGAGTTATAGTAGCATTTGACTGGTAAATTTCATCGAAAGAGTTTTCAAAGTGCAAAATGGACTAGTTCGCATTAGGCCATCAATAAACAGCATAATGCTAAACCAGTCATAATGTTTAAACTAGTATAAAAAGGGGAAGTCCAGCTGTTATTTAGACAGGACAAGCAAATGGTAACATAAGACAATAATAGTACATCATATACTTTTTTTCATTATGTATTTAAAACATTAAATGACATTAAAAGTCGCCTTAACCTTATATTCAACATTATTTTTATGTATACATAAATAGTATAGTTTTGTTCTTTTTTATTTTCCCCTTCGGTACCGGGGATTGAACTCGGGACCTTGAGCTTGTAAGGCAGGCAGCAGAACCACTGAGCTAAATCCCCGGCCCTTGTTCTTGTTTTTTGAGACAGGGTCTCACTATGTAGCTCAGGCTGGCCTCAAACTCATGATCCTCCTGCCTCAGCCTCCCCAGTGCTGGGATTACAGGCGTTTGCCACCATGCCCAGCTTATAAATAGGATAGTTTTGGGGCCAGGGATTTAGCTCAGTGGGTTTGTCACCTGCTGCGCAAGCGCAAGGACCCGAGTTTGATCCCCGGTACCAAAAAATAAATAAATAAATAAATAAAAAGATAAATAGGATAGATTTTCTAGTTATATCATTGTCATCCTACAGACCTTAGAGTAAGAACAAAACTTTCTCATGTATCACCTCATACTTGTAAACAAGTCCAACGTCCCTCACATATAATGTAAATTCACTTTGTCAATTTTGACCAATATACAGTGGTATATAAAAAGTCTTTTATTTGTCAAAATTTTGTTTTTCTTGATTCAAGTACCAAGACAAATAACATACTTACTATCTTTCAAAGTTGCCATATTTCGGACTTGGATCCTGAGAATAAAGGTTTTAAAAATATTTCAGTTTTTCTGAAAAATAGCTTTACTAGATAAGAAAAAAAATTCAGAATTACTTAAATGCCTCATAAAAATAATCTATCAAATATAAGGCTCTGAATGTATATAGACATATTTATATATGTAAATTCCCAATACTGATAAAGAGGCCCTGTGAGTAAGTATCAAGGCCTCACCTTGACTCTAACACAAGCCTTTTGGGGAAGTCATGATGGTATCACAAGTGCTCTATTTCTACATCTATATCTTGGCTTAATTTCTAGGGCAAAAAAGTCCTTCCCCTTGTTACGCTTTCTATTATACTTAAAGTCAAGGTCAGAACTGTCTAAAAGCAACCCTGACTTCCTCAGCAACCTTCAACAATAACAGAGTCAGTGACAGCCTAGCTTACCACAAGTAAGGGATTACACTAACACAGATTTTTAACTTTTTCAATTCATTTCAATAAACATTCACTAAGCAACTTCTATGTTGTAGGCACTGGTGAATAAGGCATTGTCTCTGACCATAAGAGACAGGTTATCATCTCACTGGCAAGATTTGTGAAAACTCAGACTTATGTAAAATGTAATCAAAGATTTGTCTATTAAAACTAAGTGCTAATGCACAAGAATAAAAATGATCAGACTTAAATGTTAGTGAAAGATGAGAGGACTCCTGCTCTCAACATCATAAAATCTTCAGGGCTCTGAATCCATACACAGTACTTGTGCTGGCAGGCAGAGCGTCATGGGAGATGTGAAGAATCAGTAAATCTAACATAGGAGGCCCTGAGGAGGGCCTTCTCAGAACTGGATGTAGTTTTGAAAGATAATATCATGTTCAAGGAATTGTAAAAAATGGTAGACAGGGAAGACAGACACAGGTTGTGCTTAAATATTATTTTAAATATTGAATATATTTAAATACTAAAAAGTAAATCAGAGTAATACTATTTTGTAGGTCATAGGCTTTGAAAAGAATGTTTATTAAAAAAAAAAGAATGTTTATAAGCCCACAATTCAGCTTAAGTTTTCAGATGGCAGTGACAAGATGAAATGAGGTTACAATGATGAATTTTCACAGCATGGAGACATGAGCATCCACACACAAGACAGCAAGAACCTGGGCCAGGCTGTGGGCAAAGCTACAGGAGACCAGACCTGAGAGCAAATTCTTAGTGGAAAGGAAAACAGCAAGACCGAGCCAAGCTTTCTAATTCAATGACTCGAGTGGATGGTGCTGCCATAACCTATATAGAAAAACTAGGTGGGAAGAAACTCCCTGGAGATAATGAATTTTGAATAAAATAAAGTTAAAAGACTAGAGGGTAGGTGGAAATGTAGAGGGAAACAAGAGGTTCTGAGAGTTCAGATACACATTTGAGAACTATCAGTAACATGGTTGTTGGTGCTAAAAGCCCAAACCAAAACAAACTACTCAACAGCAGCAAGTAGAATTAGAAGCAGAAGAAACAGAACATGTTAATTCTCTGAAGCAAGATAAAGAAACTGTAAGAAATGGAAACTAGAGACTCCCATCTCTCATAAACATAGATGCAATAATACTCACCAATGTATTAAAAGGAATTATAGCCATGCCATAACCAAGTGGTACTTATTTCAGGTATGGAAAGTTCATTTAGTGTTCAAAAATTAAATAATATGATCCATTACATGAATAGGTTAAAGATAATCAATAGATACAGAAAAAGCACCTCACATAATCTAACACTCATTCATGATAAAGTCTCTCAGTAAATTAGGAATAGAGCTTCCTTAGCGTGACAAAAGAAATCTACACAAATCTATGATTTAACAGTGAGAAACTAGAAGCTTTCCTCCTAAGGTAGGGAAGGAAGCAAGATTTTTCTCATACCACCCTTATGCAGTACCATCGTGTAAGTCCTAGCTAATGCAGTAAATCAAGAAAAGGAAAAGGCAAATAGATTGCCTTTTTATATACAGGTGCCTCTTGGTATCCAGTGTTTGGTTCTAGGACCCCTTGTAGATGTCAGAATCCTTGATGTTCAAGTCGCTTATATAAAACGGCATATTGGCCTTTGCACTGGTGCATACCTATAATCACAGCTACGCAGGAAGCTGAGGCAGGAACAAGGTCAAAGCCACCCTCAGTAGCTTACATCCTGCCATATACTTTTGTGTTCTTTTTTCCCCATATACTTTAAATTACCTCTAGATTACTTATAATAATGTAAACAGTTATTATACTGTGTTAAGGAATAATAACAGAAAAAAAAGCATCTAGGTATGTTCAATACAGATGCTTTTGGGGGGGGCGCTTTTTGAGACATTCTCATTATGTAGTTGTTTAGAATGGCCTTGAACTCACTATGTAGCCTAGGCTGGACTTGAACTCGTGGTGATCCTCCTCCCTCAGCCTCCTGAGTGCTGGGATTACAGGGGTACACCACCATAGCAGGCTCACAATACAGATGCTTTTTAAAAAATATTCTTTATCTGTAATTGGTTGGATTTGCAGATACAGAACCTGCAAATAAGAAGGGCCCCATAGTATAAGGTACGAACAATTAACTGTTTGAATTTAAGAAAACTTAAAAAATTGTACACTTGAAAATCATTTAAATAATACATTTTATATTTATTTTACAATTTAAAAAGCACTTATAAGGTGACTCAAATACAAGATCTACACAAGGAAAAGTACAAAATACTGGTAAAAGAACTCAAAGATCTAATAGAGGGGTTCCATATTCATGGATAGAAGTTTCAATGTTGCAAAGATGAATTCTCTCCAACTTGATATATAGATTTGTTCTGGTTTGTATTTAGATGTCCCCCAAAGCCTCATGCAGATGAGGTGGGACCTTCTTTTTCAGAAGTAGTTGAATCTGGAATGTGTGATGCTGGGGTTAAGGGGGTGTGATTACTAAACCACTGCACATGAGTGATTAGTTTGGCACTGCCCTAAATCCAGTAGTCTGAGTAAGATAAAAGGGACAGAAAGATGTTGTTAAACTCTCCTTGTGGATGCCATACTGATTCTGCTCTGCCATGCTTGCTTGTCATTCCTGCCGTGGAGCCAGCAATTATGGACTGCAACCTCTATGAACTGTAAGCCAAATAAACCCCTTCCCCATTTAACTTTCAGTGCCGGGTATTTTGTCTCAGCAACGAGAGAAAAGTTACTAATATAAGATTCAATACGGTATTTGCACAACTGAGCTAAAAACTTACAACCACATAAAACCTGCACCCAAGTCTTTACTGCACCATTATTCAGCATGGCCCAAAACTGGAAATCACCAAAGTAACCAAGGTGCTTTTCAATATGTGAATGAAAAGAAAACCTGAGGCTCCCTGGTACATCCATACAACAGAGTATTACTTAGCGATAAGAATAAATGCACAGGGCCAGGGATTTAGCTCAGTGGTTCCGCCGTCTGCCTCGCAAGCACAAGGTCCCAAGTTCGATCCCCAATAGGAAAAAAAAAAAAAAGAATAAATGTACTATCAAGTCATAAAAAGACAAGAGAAATCTTAATGCATACTACTACATGAAAAGAGGCAGTCTGAAAAAAAGCTACATATTATTTTATTCTAACTATATGCATGCCAGAAAAGATAAGACTATAGCAACAGCAGACAGCAGCGGCTGACAGGGATGTAGAGGAAGGGGAGAATTTTTAGGGCAGTGAAATGGTAGGATGGAGAATATATGTTCTTATGCCTTTGTCAAGACCCACAGAACTGTATAACAAAAAGAGTGAACCTTAATGAAACTACTAACTCTATTTAGTAATAGTGTATCCCTACTGATTGGCTCATTAACTATATCACTATAAAGCAAGATGTTATTACTGAGAAACTGTTCGGAGTGGTAGATGGGAATATGAACTCTCTCTCTTAAATGCTCAACTTGAAGTCTATTGAGTCCAGTTTTTAAAATGTAGGTTCTGTAGCCAGGTGTGCCTGTAAACCCAGCATTTGGGAGGCTGAGGCAGGATTTCAAGTTCAAGGTCAGCTCAGTCTACTGATCAATTCAAGGCCAGACTCGACTACAACAAAAAAACTACAAGCAAAAAATGCAGGTTATGAAGTAACATATGTTGGATGATATCATTTTTGTGATATGTTTGTGTATAAAATATGTCTGGAAGTTCATAACTAAAACAGTTGTTTTTAAAAAAACCTCTTGGCTTAGTTTAATACTGCTATTATTAAGTCACAGAGAAAGAAAATTAAGGAAGTAGACTATATGCAAAATATTAGCTTTGGTTGTAAGAATCAATGTACTAAAGGAAAAAAAAAGCTGAACAATTGAGAAAACTGCTACTTCAGAGTACAAAGTACAGGACATGACTCTTCTACTAACAATCTTTTCTCATAATGGCATCTGAAACGTAGCATCATTTTCAGCTGGCTTTTCCTGACATAATGACTTTTCCAATCCAAATACAAGTGTCTTGCTAAACAATATCAAATGGAACAAATCTGAATTGTATATAGCAATTTGGATGAATGTAATGTTTTGGTTTCCATAAATATTCCAAGTGAGAGATTATCAGGTAGAAGCATCATCTATGATTCTTTTTTTATTTTTTGAGACAAGGTTTCACTATGTAGTCCAAGCTAGCCTTGAACTCGTATGTGTTGTCCGTACAGGTGTGTGCCACCATGCCTGGCTTCATCTGTTATTCTTTATGCTGTGCACATGATGTCATTTCATGTTTAGAAGAGCTCTCTTATTTAGCTTCCACTTAGCTCTAAAAATGACCGTTACTCCTTTATTTTTTATGTATAATTTGACCAAGCAGGCCAGGTGTGGTGGTGCATGCCTGTAATACCAGCACTTGGGAGGCTGAGGCACGAGGATCACCATGAGTTTGAGCCCAGCCTGGGCTACATAGTTTAAGGCTTGCTTGAACTACATAGCGAGACCTTGTTTCAAAAACAAACAAACAAACAAACCAATGAACAAAAAATTAAATAGCCATGAGCTGCCTGACTGCTCCTTAGGGATAGCTCAATCCACTCAACTAGGCACTGAAAAGATTTTGCATTGAGAGGATAAAGTTCTGAGTTATTGCATCATGTCCTGGGAAACCCTTAGGAGGTTTTCTGAGCAGCTTGAAATGTATCTGATATAGTGGAGCGAGAATCACATGAACTGTAGATGACCTGTGTCTACTATCATCCTATAGCAGTTACCAGACATGAGAAAGAGCAGAGGGAGTCATGAGTGATTCATTGTTCAAAGAAACTGCAGTTTGACTTTTGAGGAATATATAATGCTATAATATAGCATAAAAATTAATGAAGAAACAGTATCAGCAAATTCTTATGAAGTACAACTTATTCTGATACTGAAGCTCAGTGCAAAAGTCCATCACCTGCCTCTACACCAAAAAGTGACTGCCTCACACTTCTCCACCCCTTCCCATGACCCTCCTGGCAGACAAAATGCCCTTACATATTTTATGTAGAAACTATATTTATAACCTTGTTTTCATTTTTTCAACTGATATACTGGATCCACACCTGCATTTCTCCCAGTGTCCTAGGTTCTCTGCAATTATTCACGTAATCCTTACATTAACTCAACAAATTGTGTATTATTATTATTATTATGTCCATTTAAGAGGTGAGGTACCAGCAGCACAGACACTAAGTAACTTGCCCAAGGTCTCACAGCCAGGCAAGTGGTAGCTTAAGATTCTAAAAATACTAAATGATAACAGTAATGCAGTTAGATGAGAAGGATAGAAAAACAGCTGATTTTTACTGAGCAGCAGTGCATGCCAGGGACTGTTCCAAGCTCTGTTTGTTCAGATTTCAGCACTCTGCATGGTGCCCACTGGTGCAGGCCAGGCACTCAGCAACTGTCTGCTGAATGGTTAACAAATGGGACAACCTATACAACTGAGAATAACTACTGCGACTTAATTCCCATGAATATTCTTTCTCAATATTGCGTGACTGAGGTACTGGGGACTGAACCCAGGACCTTCCACTAAGCTACATCCCCAGCCCTTTTCTTTTTTTAGTACTGGGAATTGAACTCAAGGCCTCGAGCTTGCCAGGCAGGCTCTGTGCCACTGAGCTACATTTCCCGGCCCCACCAGCCCTTTTACAAGGTGTGCTTTCTCAATAGTAGGAAAAAAAAATCTTATTTCCAATTCTAATCCACCCCAAATTTTATGTAGATAATTCACATTATATTTAATTTCCTTATTACCCTGAAAATTAAAAAATATATTCTTCTTGAAATATATTGCTGTAAATTCTTTGTGTAATGAAAGACCTATCTCAATTAATGCTTTATAGCCCTTTGTGCAAATTAGGATACAAAACCTAGCATAGTGCTTTAGCTGCTTAGAAATCTTCTATATTGTAAAACCAGGGAATTTTGAGGACACAGCCTATACCTAATAATCCCCTTAGCATTGTGTCTATAAAGTTCTTTCAGATTCCCTAGCTTCATAACATTTCATCCTGTTGTACAGCACCACCCACAAACCAATTTTACCTGTCTCTTCCTAGGCTTCTAATATGCATTTCTGCCCCAGAGAATTAATGTTTGAAATCGTCAAAACTTACAGCACCCTTTAAATGTCATTTAAGGCGTATGTATCTCTTTTTCCTGGGGATCTTGGGACAATTTCATGACCTTGCCGGGTTAACTGCTTCAGCATATTTTGAAGATAGGGCTGGACGTCTTTCCCTTTCTCACCAACAGGTCTTTAAAGTCCCTTCTGCACCCACGACCATCAGCTTATCAGACACTTAATTTTGTTCACCTCCATTTCTCCAGTATTCAGCAAACCACCTGCTACACTGTGTGTACACTGAAACGATGAGATCTTAAAGGATCACTCTGCCCCGCACTGGAATGCTTCAAAAGGCATCAAGGACACACAGTACAAATTGGCGTCCCCCTTGGCTTTTTCTGCATATCCATCACCTTGCCGGCCTGCTAAAGACTTCCCTGGCCTTGGTGCCGAGTACGCAGCAGAAGCTGAGGAGGTATTTATCAGAAGGATGAATTCAAGATTGCCCCAACATTAACCTGGACTGAGGGTTCAGTTTCGAGGTCCCAGGGGACCCTCCCAGCCTCAGCGGACGTAGCATGACCTTCCTTGCTCCTCTGACCCCGGCTCCGTCCCTTGCGCGCGCCCTTCCCGCTCTGGGGCCGCTTCCTGCAGCCCAAGCAACCGGGGTACTGCTCTGCCCTGCGACCCTGGGTCCGTCCAACACGCCCCCAGCCCTTCCATCAGCCCATATGACTGAGCGTTTCCATCCCTCGCAATCTTCCCAACCCTCCCGCAAGCTGCCATACCATTGAGGCTGCAAGGCCCAGGCCGACACCCCAACGACGTTCGCCCGAGAGAACATGGCAGCAGCTTTGCTTGAAGGTCGGGCAGACAAACCTCGTTGCGCACGCGCCCCTCCCAACTTCACTCGCGCCTTCGATCTCGTTTCCTAGAGCCTGAAGAAGGGAAGTCTCGCGAGAGTTGGTGTCCGGCCTTTCCAGGCCCTACCTTTTTCGGGCTGTCAGCTTTGTCCCGCCTACCGCCGCAGTCCACTTCCGTTTCCGGTCGGTGGGGTTCCCTTCTCCCGAAAGCAGTCACCTCAGTAGTTGAGATGGGGAAGTCAGATTTTCTTACCCCCAAGGCCATCGCTAATAGGATTAAATCCAAAGGGCTTCAGAAGCTGCGCTGGTATTGCCAGATGTGTCAGAAGCAATGCCGGGACGAGGTAAGTGGGCTTAGGATGGCCCCATGTCTCGCGGAGGGCCCTACTGGAAATCCAGGTTCAACTCCGGACGCTGATGAGCGCGCGCGTCTCGGGTTCCCGGTCGTGAGATTTCTGGGATTTCTGACGGAGTCAACTATTCGACCCATCACAGCTGTCTTTTCCTGCCATCTGCAGTCCTAGTGGGGCCCCTGTGGTCTGTTACACCTTTTTCTTCGTCGTTCTTCCTCCAAAAGAAATGAATCAAGAGGTCTTGCAGCTTTCGTAGAGGCTCAATTAGCGAGTGTAGTGCAGGATGCCCGGGAATTAACAACAACCATCATCTCTGACTTTTGAGAGAAACAGGATGATTAGGAGTCACACCTCTTCGGAATCGGGTGAAAAAGGAAAACAAGACTCAACTAAAAAGTGTTTATTAGGCACTTACAATTCAGGGTCCAGAATAACACTGTGTTTAAAATGATGGACTGACCTGGAGTCAGACCGTCCCAATAATGAAGTCAGGCGGCGCCACTTTATAGCGATATGATCTTGGGCTAGTTGTGTTCTCTTTACTTATCTGTAAATCGGGAATAGTATTTGTACCTACTTTTAAAATTGTTATTGAGTTTTAAATAAGTGAATTATCTATAAAGTGCCTCAGAGTCAGGTAGATCTTGAAAGGTTTTATATATTGTACTGTGGAGTTTGTACTTTGTCTCATTAATGAGGTGGGTGGTGGAGCCCCATTGAGGAGAACTGAGAGCAGGCCACTTCATGGGGCATTTTTCTCTGGGGATTGGATTGAGCAAGAGTGGAAGAACACTGAGGCAATAGGACAAATCTAATCCAGTGCTTCTTTCTTTCATTTCTCTTTGTATTTAAGTCAAGGTGCTGTTCTCATACAGAAAAGTAGACACTGGTACAATGACTGTACATACATCCATTCCCCTGTATCTCAGTCTGCCTGGCCTAGTGTAACAATACAACAGAAACTTATTTTTCACAGTTTTGGAGGTTGGAAAGCCCTAGTTCGGGAGGCTGGCATGGTTGCATTCTAGTGAGAGTCCTCTCCCTATTTCTGTAGACCTCAGTTCCTCTGGAAATAAAAAAAGAAAAGCATCCTTAGGCTCTTGCAAGGGCCCTAAGCTCTTCATGGGGTTGTACCCTCAGGGCTTTATCTAAACTTAATTACTTCCCAAAGGCCCAGCTTCCTAATGCCATCCCATTGCAGTTAGAGTTTCAGTATATGAATTTTGGGATTCCATGATGTCCTGACATGTCATTTTTTGCCATATGTCTTAGTTACTTTTCTCTCCTTGCTGAGACAAAATACCCAACACCCAAAGTTAAAGGGGAAAGGTTTATTTAGCTCACAGTTTGTAAAGGTTTCAGTCTATAATCAGCTGGCTCCAAGGCAGGGTGGCACTTGGCAGAGGGGCAACAGTTCATGGTGGCTGGAAGACTGCAAAAGCAAAAAGAAACCTTAACAGCATCTTTCTGCCCCTTTATTCAGATTACTTAGGGTGGATAGCACTCATACCTTTAATCCTAGGGCCCTCTGTGCCTAGCATTGCACCATGAATCAATCACACACTCTAGATTGAGCCACCTCTGAAAAAGCCCCACCTAAGACGGCATGAGGCTTTGGAGGGAAATCTAAACACAAGTCATATTTCCTTTATTTCAGAAACATTTTAAATATCAAGATATTTCACCTCTAAATACTTAAATATGTACATAAAATCTCAGTACTTTTGATATAACTACAATATAGGTTAATATATCATCAATATAACAAAATTAATAAAATTCCTCTATATAATCCGATACAATGAAGGCGAACCTTTTAGAGCTTTCACTGATACAAATAACCCACTGTAACACACATGGCATAGGTTTGCCACCACTGATCTGATACATACTCATTCACAGTTCCTTAGTTGTCCCCCAGTTGTTTTTTAAAGCAGTATTTTTCTTTGGTACTGGGGATCAAACTCAGGACCCTGCGCTTGTGAAGCAGGTGGCAGAACCACTGAGCTAAAATCCCCAGCTTAAAGAAGTTTTTAAAAACCAAGATCCAGTCAAAAGTCCTGAATTGGATTTAGTTGCTGGGACTTTTTGTTCTTTTTTTGAAATATAAAATATCTTTATTTAAAGTTTCTGGAAAAACGAATTATTTGTAAATGGCATACAAGCTAATAAAAAACAAATTCCAAATTGCTAGACATGCAGACTGAGTACAAGGAATGAATTTGTAATGGGCTCTGAGCATTTTGCCCGACTGTCAGATTTCTTCCCACATGAAAACTATCACTTGATACTTACATGTCCTAATAACCTAATATCTATGTCCTTTAAATGCCTTTTATATCTTATTGTACTGCATTCATTCACAAAATTTCCATGTCAATAGATGCTCCTTTTGTGCCAAGTTTTGGGAAACTAGGTTCAATGCAATTAAATACTCTGAAGAGCTTATATTTCTAACAACTCTGTGGTTTTTCTTCCCCTAAACTGGCCTAATCTGTTTAAATATTTTTTTACTTTTATACAGGGACACCAAGTCTCAAGGGATGACATTACTCAGATAGCCACAGTTATATATGTGAATATGTGAGGCTCCTTGTTTCGAGCTACTACTCATTGGTAGAGGAACTGAGCTCCCACCTAACCATTTCTTCATCTCTGACGTGGGAGAACAGTACCTACCTCAAAGATGTAAGAGTTAAGTGAAAGAGGTCCACGAAGCACTGCCAAATTGCCCTGTCGCCACCAGAGCTGTCCTCCTGCTTTAACTCTTGTGGCTGTGTATGTACACATTTTGCACTCATGTTCAAATCTTTCGTTAAAGTGCTTTGGACAGTACCACAAGAGATGTTCAGATCTTGAGAAATTTTCCTATTTGTCAGGCATTTATTTATTTGATCAAATCATTTTGCTTACTCTTTTAGCATTCTCTTGGGTTTTTGATGTTGAAGGACGTCCCAATCTCTTTCTGTCGTTAACAGATTCACAGCCCTTACAAAATTGCTCAAACCACTTTCTTGGTTACTGCAGATCACCGTTAACTAATTTGAACATTTCATGTGTTTCTTTTGCACTTTTTTTTAGTTTGAAACAAAATTTCACATTAATGTGTTTGTGATCCATCATTTATGGCACTTTTTAAAAACACACCTTCTCTGCACCATAGCTCAGACTGACTGAACAAGTTGAAACTTGTTGCACACTGTCCCTAAGGTTCCATGTACTCTTCTCCTGTTGAATGTCCATGCCTTTCTGTTGAGTGGCCAAATGTGTTCATTGTTTTATAACACCACATACGTTTAAGAATAGCTTACCTTGTTAGAGGCACTTTCCTGTTGTAACTATAGAGTGACAACTGCTGTCAGCTGAAACACCAGCATGAGTGCACCCCAGCTTCAGTAGCTTGTAGCTGAGATTTTCAGCCTGCACTCAGAACTCAGGCTGTGACCTCCGCATATGTTGGAGACAAACTCCCAGGGCCCAGGGTTGGTTACAAGGTCTACCTGGAACCTGCTAAAAAGTACTGGTGATAAAAAATAAAAAATAAAAAATAAAAAATAAATTTAAAAAAAGTACTGGTTGTGGGGTGGGGGAAGAGGGTGGGTGGGTGGTGTTAGCTCAGTGGTTCTGCCGCCTGCCTTGTAAGCGCAAGGACCCGAGTTCGATCCCCGGAACCAAAAAAAAAAAAAAAGTACTGGTGGATCCTCCTGTTTGTCCCAGAACAAAACAAAAAAATCCCAAACAGGAGCCTGTGCATAATACTCTATGAAGTAGCTGCTCAGTAAGTATTGGTTAAATGAGTCCAAAAAATAAAATGACCTTTCTGTTACTGTGCTTAGTAATGTTTGTTATTAACATCTGTTTGTTTGGGGTTTTTTTGGTACCGGGGATTGAACTCGGGTCCTTGCACTTGCACAGCAGGCGGTGAAACCACTGAGCTAAATCCCCAGCCCAACATCTGGTTTTATGCAGCATTATTTTTCAATCTCTCTGATCTCAGAGATTGTTGATTACCAGATTTCCAAAACTCAACTTCATAAAAAGTATAAATAAAAAAACTATAGGGTGGTTGTTGCTAGTGACTAGATTTTTATGATTTATCATTAAAGAGCAGATTTTTTAGGGCTTAATTAAATACTTCTATTCAATGTCCAGTTTGATGATATAAATCATAATTTAACTACTACTTTTTTATTTTTTGTAGAATGGCTTTAAGTGTCATTGTATGTCAGAATCTCATCAGAGACAACTATTGCTGGCTTCAGAAAATCCTCAGCAGTTTATGGATTATTTTTCTGAGTAAGTAACTCAAAGACATCTTTATCTCATAAACTTGATTCAGTTAGACATTTAATGGGTGTTTGATATTTCACATATTGAATGTCTGTTATTCTTTACATGTTAAAATGATAGCTGTTTTCTCTGTGCTCAATTTTATCTTTTAGAAATTTATCTTAGTGTGAAATTGTTACAAATGTGTCCTCTCATCTAATTGTCTTTTCTTCCTTCCCATTTCAAATGTTCAAAACTATAAAACTACCTTTCATAGAGGAAAAACAGCACAGGCTGTTCTGTCAGCTCTGACTTCAAATCCTGCTGTACTCAGGAGCTGTGGAGGATCCCTCTGGATGGGTTTTCTGTGTTTAGTCTCCTTATGTGTGAGATGGCACTAAAAATATACCCCTTCCATGTATTGTTCATCTTTCGAGGGTTTTTTGGAAAATCAAGTTAACACTGTTAAAATTCCTAGAAGAGTACCCAATACTCAATTAAGATTAGCTGTTAATTATTGTCATTACTATTAATGTGCTTCTTTGAATCTTTTTGTTTCCAAACTTCTAGACGTCTTGGTCTGAGAACCCTTTCCACTTATTGATGATTGAAGACCTCAAAGAATTTTTTTTTTTATGTGCGTTGTACGTATCAACACTTAGAAATTAAAACTGAGAAATGTAATATTTTTTATGTACTAACTCAGGTTCAAATAAATGTTTGTGATGAAAAAATATTTTCTGAATAAAAAAGCATATAACATTTTGCAAATCTCTTTAGCAATGTTTCACTTAATAAAAGGCAGTTGCATTCTAACATCTACATTTAGTCTGTCATGAAATGGTGTCTGGATTGAAGCACATAAAGAAAATCCAGCATTTACTTAGATGCATTGTTAGAAGGGGGAAGTATTTTAATAATCTTTTCAAATATTCTCAGATATTCTTCTTTGATAACTACATCAAAACACAATGTGTGTCAGCTTCTCAAAGATTAGTTGCAATGTAGAATCTGAAACCAGATCTGTGAACTTTTGTACTGTTTCCTTAAAATCTATGAGTCTGTCTTTTGAGCAGACCTTGTCCTCAGATATGACATTGTAATGTATTAGTCATTAAAAAAATACAGGTTCACTGAGTTGCCCAGATCTTCCAAATGGTGACACATTTCACCTTACAGTGTCATCAAATCATATTCATTAATGTCAACATTGATGTCATCAGAACATCTGTAGGTATTGGGAAGTATGGCAACATTATATTGACAGATACTGGTTTACCAAAATTCTCCTTGTTGCTTGAGAGCTTAAATTTTATCATTGGCAGCAAACACTGTCAGTTCTTTTCCTTCATGTGTAGGCTCTCTTTGTTTATTTTTCAGAAAATATATTCCAAATGGCCAATTTGGAACAATGATAGTTTATAAGTCAGTTATCTTTTCAAGTAAAAACTAGTGTCCCGTGATAAATATTTCAGCTCACCGCTCAGTCAAGGTACTTTTCTCACGACAACTAATGTACAGCAACAGCAGCCACGATGGTTCATTCGTATTTCTCATTTCAGCACAGAAAATTAGACATGTTCTTAAGAGCTGAGATTTAATAATTTATTTAAAATGGAATTTTACTGCTTCACCAAGGACATTCTAGATGAAATTAACTATAGCTTTTCTTCTGAGTGCATGATGTTGAAGGATCCATCATCTGTTGGTGCAGTTTGGCCTTAGCCCACTTCCTTGGCTTCTATGCTGAGCTGCTAGCATGTTTGCCCTCCACTGCTTGTCAGTCATCAGTGCAAGTAGCACAGTGACAAAGGAAAAATTGCTTATCCATGACCCACCTAGAACTGCATTGAAGACCAACAGGCTACATGTGCTGCACTTCTGACAAGGCTGTCTCTACTCACTGCCTTTCTTCCCACTTCCATTCACTTTGTCTGCTGACTTCTTCCCCTTTAGTCTCCGGAAGAGTCACTTGTGCCTTTTTCCATCTTCATCTTTCTTGATCTTTCTGCAGTGGATAAAGCTTGTAACTCTTCACTGGAACACTTCTGTTTCATCTTCTTTCATGGTTTTCCTGCTTGTACTTCCTTTGTACTTTCTCTCTTCACTAACTCCTGTTTTAGCCTTAGATCCTCAAATGTAGAAAGGTTCTTCAGGGTGCCCCTTTGACTTCTTTTCATCCCATGCCACAGTCTCCATGACTCACAGTAGTCTTTTAACTGTTACCTTTATGCTTAGATGGCTCCTAAATTCTGATGTTCATCCCTGACATCTTTCTTAAACTAAAGATATTTTTTTCCTTGACCACTCTAATCTGTATTTCTGAAGACTGTTTCAGAGCCAGCATTTCTAAAATTGAACTCAGTATCTCCATCTCCCCTGGCCTATTTCTTACCCTGTGTTGTCTAATAACTATTTACCCAGACTCCTGAACTGTAGACGTTGAGTCCTCTTGGAATCGCTTCTTGTGGATTCTCCTTCATACTGTCTTTGAAGCATTTGTGCTTCCCGTTCTCACAGCCCTAGTAAGTACTTCTCACCATCTCTCACTGAATTTTTCAGTGACTTCCTCACAGCGTCCTAACGTACACTGTTGGCCCCTCCTCTGTGTGTTTTATAGCAGTAGTTCACAAATCACTGTGAGCATCAGAACCAGTCAGTTGCAGTGCTCAACAGTGACAACTTCTGACTCCGCAAACCTGTCCACTTTGAGTGACAGTGATACAGTTGGTTTGGGGACCACAAGTGGAGAATTGTTGTTCTCTCCACTGTGATTATCTTTTTAAATTACAGATCTTAAAAAATTAATTTCCCAACTAAATTATTTAGTCCTTTTCTATTACCTTCATAAAATGCAACCTATTTAGCATGACATTCAAGGTGCTGTAAAAAATTATTACCTTCCAGTCACTTTCTGTCCCTTAAGTCTATTCCACCCCTACTCTCAACCTCATTTTTCATTGCCCTAACCTTTTGTCAAAGTAGCTTAAATGTCATTTCTCAAATGTGTTTTGCTTCCAGGGTCCTTTGCTAGCTGGGAATAGCCTTCCTTCCTTTCTGTGTATAAAAATCTTATTTATATTTCACCATCCATATTAAATTATCTCTTGGCATTGCCTCTGCTCTTTTAGTAAGATATTGTTACATTGCTTTTTTAGTTTAACTTGTTATTATTGGTTCTGCTAGGTTATAATCTGCTTGTTTACATATGTTTATCTGGCAGTTAATACAGTGTACTTATTTCAGAGGGGCATATTAAGTGGCATTTTCACATGGAATAAGGACAGTTTTGTATCACAGGTAGAATGGACCTATTATATCATGCTCAGTAGCACTGACAGACTTTGTGAAAAACTCTCTGTAAAGTGAGGTGGTAACTTGTTTTTTTTGGTACTGGGGATTGAACTCAGGACCTTGTGCTTGCCAGGCAGGCGCAGTGCCGCTGAGCTAAATCCCTGGCCTTGAGGTGGTAACTTTATTGTGGCTGCTTTACCCCAGGACAAAATATTCAACTTCAAAATGACTTTTACCATTAATCCTTGAAAACTGTCATCTTTTGGATTTTTTCCTTGTTCACATTTTGCAGGTTCCTAATAATCAGTTAAATTTTTCATATATCATTTGGACATTAAAAGTGTATGACTGCACCGGGGATTTAGCTCAGTGGTTCCACCGCCTGCCTTGCAAGGTGAAAGGTCCTGAGTTCGATCCCTGGTACAAAAAAAAAAAGCATATGACTGCTTAAATTTCAGGAAGATGATGCTATATATTTATAGAAAGTACCTTAATGCTTTCCTTTCTTTCTTCACTAGGGAATTCCGCAATGACTTTCTAGAACTTCTCAGGAGACGCTTTGGTAAACATCTTAACTACTGTGTAAATAATAACTTCACAATAGTATAGTCTTCTTAGGATCAACAGTGTTGTATTTCTTCTTAGGCACCAAGCGAGTCCATAACAACATTGTCTACAATGAGTACATCAGCCACCGAGAGCACATCCATATGAATGCTACTCAGTGGGAAACACTGACTGACTTTACGAAGTGGCTGGGCAGAGAAGGTAAGAAGAGATTATTCCAATAGTTGTTATTGACAGGAGAAAAAAAACCTCTCAATTCTAAATTCATACAAAAAAGAATGCATAGGGCAATATAAAAACTGAAGGAGAAGTTGGGAATGGTGGTGCACACCTGTAATCGCAACATGCTGAGAGGCTGAGGCAGGAGGATTACAAGTTTGAGTCCAGCCTGGGCAACTTAGCAATTTAGCAAGACCCTGTCTCAAAATTAAAATAGGCCTGAGATATAAGCTCTGTGTGAATCCCCTAGGTTCAGTACCCAGTACTTTAAGAAAAACTGGAGGAGAACATACTGTCCTAGGGTTGATTTTGCTTATTATAGTTGATCATGAATATTTGGAATAATTCTTTTGACAATTCAAAGATTTATCACTAGAGCATCTTTTAGGTGGAGAGTTATTAGCAATCTCATCCATTCTTCCCTCCCATATATTTTTTTTTTGGTACGAGGGGTCAAACTCAGGACCTTGTACTTGCCAGGCAGCCACAGCACCACTGAACTATATCCCCAGCCCCTTCCCTCCCATATTTATTTAACTTTACCAAAGTTTTCTTACCCCATCTTAAGGTGATTTTTAAAAATATTTTCTTTTTCCATTTCCAGTCCTCATACGATGAGAAGTTAGGAAGAGAAAGGAGTTTTAAGCCAGTGTACTTTTTATTCGATGTGTTACTTTGTTCCATTTCAAGTTAACAGAGAGCATCATGCTGTCATTGGATATTAGATGCATAGGTGTGGGAGAAAATTACTATGTAAGATAATGCTTTTTCATGTAGTTCCCTTGTTTAAATATGTTGCCTCAGTGCAGCTATGTAAAAATTATGATAGTTTTTTCTGTTTAAAGAGATAAAATGCTACTTGTATCTGAGTTTCATTACATGTAAATATGAAAATTTCATGTGCTTCATGAGTTGGTATTTGATGAAATGAGAAAATATGCAAAGATGGAACATGTTTATATTTACATTTTGCTTTGATTGTATACAAATTTATATTGTCTGTTGTTTTCTTAAGGCTTGTGCAAAGTGGATGAGACACCAAAAGGCTGGTATATTCAGTACATAGACAGGGACCCCGAAACTATTCGCCGGCAACTGGAACTAGAGAAGAAGAAGAAGCAGGACCTTGATGATGAAGAAAAAACTGCCAAATTTATTGAAGAACAAGTGCGAAGAGGTCTGGAAGGGAAGGAGCAGGTGGGCAGCAATATTATTCAGAAGGGCAGTATCAAAATGTCTAAGGAAGTAAAATTGCTTGTGTTTTAAAACATTGAATTGAGATTTAAGTGTACCTTAGGGAGAGAGGGTGGTGTGATGTAAAAGCATATGCTTTGGAGTTGAGGCAAACTTTACTTCAATTCTTGACTTACTGACTTCATTCTCTTGCATATTTATATAAGCTTTCTGAACCTCAGTCTCCTTAGCTCTAAAACAGACAGTACTTAGGGAAGACATAAAAGTAGATCATTTCGGCTGATCGTAATTACCGAAATGCTAGAGATAAACAGGTGTGGGTGAACATTATTTCATTCCAGAGAAGGCAAAGAATGTTTTAAGGTAGATGAACCCCTGAGCCAAGGTTTTTGAAGAAAAAATGGATGAGAGTCAGGTAAATGGGCAAAGGAGGGTGTGGTAAAGGGGTTTAGTGTTAGAATAATGAGACCAAGACATTTATTTCTGTAGATATTTTTGGTGCCTCTTGTGTACCAGGACTCTTCTAGGTGCTGGGGACACACAGTGAACCAAAGATGTAAAAATCCTGCCCTCATGGGGCTTGCATTGTAACAGTTGTGAGCAGGAAAATACAGCCTGATGTATAAGTGAAATTATTAGTTATTTGGTGTTTGAAAGCTTTATTGAGCTCTAACAAAGTTGCAATAAAGTGTAAGACATTCATTAATCTTACATGTATAGTTTATTGAACTTATGCGTATATGTAGGGGGGAAGAGAGAAAGAGCAAGCAAGCAGGTGAGTGAGGGAGAGCCTGTATAGTCACACTAGATAGGCACAGAGCATTTTTAGTATCCCAGAAGCTTCCCTCATTCCTGTTCCCACTCAACACTCCATTACCTCGAAGTAAGAACTTTCTGATGTGCCACTTTTGATTATTGGTTAGTTTAGACCATTCTTAAACCTCGTATAAATCTAATCATACTATATGTTCTCTTTTGTGTCTCAACTTTCAAAACTCAAACATAATGTTGTGCATTTCATCCATTTCTTTCTTATGTTTCATTCTTTTTTAAAATTTTGTAAACAGATGTATAAAAGCATAAAAATTGTGTATATTATTGGGTATCATGTAATGTTTTAATACATGTATACAGTTGTATAATCAGGGTAAATGTATTTATCTCCTCAAACATCTCATTCTTTATTTTTAAATTGGTGTATGATAACCCATTTTACGATTCCAATGTAATTAATCCATTTTTCTGCTGAGGAATATTTGGCTAGATTTCAGTTTTTCACCAGTATGAAGACTGTTGCTCTGGTCATTATTGCACAAGTCTTGTTGAAGCCATTTAATGTAGAATGGTGCAGGAAGTAGGAGGCAGTAAGACTTAAGATACCAGTTTATCAGTCACCTTTTATATCATGTTAATTGAGCTTCTTATAAGTGAAAGTGTTCATTATGGTATACTTCCATCAGTACACATGTATTCACATAATCCTTAGGAGTTTTCAACACTAAACTAAAACAAGAATCGTTTAAAAACTGCTGAATTATAAAATTTAAACAACTCCTTAAGGTGAAAGCTCTTTATTCTTGAAATTCCCCCCACCTTTTTAAAATTTAAATTTCTGTTTTCAGTTAATCAGAGAAAATTTAATTTCATATTGTGGAAATTAATAGTCATATCTTCTTGTATAGAAGAAAGTGGGGAAAATAGTTTACTTTTTGGAATAACATTGTTTGGTAGCATTTTACTTACTATTGCTAAAACTTTCAAGTTATTTTGTACTACAGCTACAAATAGTATCTTTATAGAAAGGCAGGCATCCTCATTCAACATTTAAGTATATCAGTTATAAGTAAGATTATTTTCATTTCTCTTGCCATGTGAAAGTTTACTATAGACATGACCTAAGAAAAGAATATTTTAGTTAGACCTCAAGAATATCTTTTTTTTAATTAGTAGAAACAATTAATATTTATAGATCACATACTATGGAAAACACTGTTAAGTGTTTTCTACATCCTTTATTTAATCCTTCATAATGGTCACCTTTGGGGCCGGGGATTTAGCTCAGTGGTTCTGCTGCCTGCTTCATAATCACAAGGTCCTGAGTTTGATCCCTGGTACAAAAAAAAAAAAAAATTGCTATGCATAGTGGCCACCTTTCCACTTGCTAGGACAAAATACCTGACACCTGCAACATAAAGAAAGGCTTATTTGGGCGCCCAGTTTCAGAATGTTACAGTCCATGGTTGGCTGGCTCTAAGACTGAACCATCATGGCAGAGGAAAGCTGCTCAGGTCGTGGCATCTGGGAAGCAGAGAGCAGGGGAAGACCACCAGAGAGGACTAAGCCAGTGACCAGATATAGTCCCCAAGTTCACACCCCCCTGACCCACTTCTCCAAATAGGCCCCACCTCCTAACAGCCTATTCAGCTATGAACTCATTGATGGCTTAGCCCATTGATGGGGTTAGCACCCTCAATATATGAGTATTTGCAAGACTCTTCATATTTAAACTATAACACCTCCATGTGTTAGCACCTTGTGCCTCCTTCTTAATAGGGGTAATAGCATTTAAAGTCTACTCAAATGGGAAAATCTTTTCATCTCAAAATCTGTAACTAAGTCTGATTTTTAGAAAGCCTTTTTTCCAAATACGGTAGCATTTATGGATTCCAAGGGTGAGGATTTGATATCTATGAGAGTCTACTTAGCCTGCTGTATTCTTATGTCAAGCCTTGGTATTATTGTTAGTAAAATATTCGTTTTATTTGTCCAAGCTCTGTGAATTCTCTCATTTATATTACTGTGTAAATAGTATCACAGGTAATAGAATTGAAAGACTCATCTAAATTTTTTTCCCTGAGATGATGGTGTGTATTTATAGGGTTGGAGATCTATTCTTCTGCCGACTTACCTCTCATATATGTAAAACTTAGAATGAACAAAATGATGTAGATATTAAAATGGGCATTTTAGGTGATGTGGAGGCATAAAAGTGCTCTCACAATCTAGTCACCACCCAGGAGTTTCTTCAAGTTGTTATCCCATTTGAAAGATTGAATAACTGAGACTTAAGGAAGATGATGAAACTGAGAGAGATTATAAAGCTAATAAGTTAGAGAGGTAGGTTTAATATGCAATTTTGTTTTAGTTTAGTCTTAGGCTCTCAGTCATTATACTAGATTATCCTACATCCAGAAGTTTTGCTTTTTAAAGTAGTTCTGTAGTTAATGATTCCTAAAGTTCATTGCCTTACCTTTTTGTTGTAGTTTTACTGTTTACATTGTAATCAAAACAAAAAGTGTAGGCAAGCCTCTGCAGTTTGGTATTAAAAAACTATTTTTTTTTTTTTGCTTTAGAATAATTGTTAATTGGGGAATATCTGCTGTGTATATAATTTCTTAGTTCTAGGATCATAGTCACCTTAGAGTTTGCCTCATAACAAGGTAGCAAGTCATAATGTAAGCTATTGAATGTGGATACGGTAGTAAATGCCCTGTAAACCAAATTGCTCTTGCTCTTTCTCTCTTTCAGGAGGCCCCTGTCTTTACAGAATTAAGCAGAGAAAATGATGAAGAGAAAGGTAGTTTAAATTTTCCTTCCGTTTTTTGGAAGCTTAGATGCTTTTGTATTGGCTTTGCTGAAAGCTAGCAGCATGTCTAGGAACAAGACATTTACTCTGTCAGTTACAGTGTTCTTATCTTTAAAATGAAAAAATAATATTATGAATTAGAGGAATGCTTTCAGACATAAGTAACAAAATGGACTGAAATTAGCCTAAATGGTGAGAAATTATCTTGCCATAATAAGAATCCCAGAAGTGCAGTGATTACACATGTCCTGCAGAACAGGGTAGCTGCTGGCAGCCCTCACATCCAGACTCAGCATTTCCCAAAGGATGGCAGAAAACATCTCTTCTGCAGCCCATAAGGGCAAGGAGGCTTTTCCTGAAGCACACTTCTCTTCCCAGTGGAATTCTTTTCAAATGTCATTGGCCAAAACTGCATCACATGTCTACCTTAAAAGCAGTCACAGGGATTATACTGATTGCTTTAGTCAACCAGAATTTACCCCAGAGCTGAAGATAGTGTTCTGTCACTTGAACCACTGGCCAGAGGTGTGGACCCCTAAGCAAAGCAAGAGTACTGGTACCAAGGGAAAGCGGGGGTGGAGCAGCCAGGCAGCCAGTGTTGTCTGGTAGCCAGCATAATGTGTAAGGCCCTTCCCAGCTCACAGGCATCAGGCAGGGAACTTTTATAGGAATCTGTGGCCTCTGGAGAGGAGCATTTTAGCCTCGTTTATTAGAAATATATGTGAATTCCTATGTGAATACCTAAGGAATATTATCTGAGAAGTTTTATTATAATCCCTCCAAAAGAAATATATATATATATATATATATATATATATATATATATATATATTCAGTAACCATTTTTTCTTCTAGTTACATTTAATCTGAATAAAGGTGCATGTAGTTCAGCAGGAGCAGCATCTTCCAAATCAAGGTGAGCTATAGTAACAGTTACCTTAAAAATTATGAAACTTTGTGAAATATATGTATAATATTATATATATATAATATTATATATATAATATAATATATATGTAATATATATAATATAAAAAAAATATATATAATATTACATATATATATATATATATATATTTTTTTTTTGGTACTGGGGATCGAACTTGGGTCTTTCTGCTTGCGAGGCAGGCAGCGGAACCACTGAGCTAAGTCCCCGGCCCAACTTTTTGTGGAATATTGGTTACTGTGGTTTAAAATATTGTGACTCATTTCTTTCTGGTTATAGTTTTATTTTCAGTTTGTGTTTGTTGTTTGATTAGGACTTTATTTTTTCTTTTATGAAATGATTCTGTTTTGAGGAATGACTCATTTTATTTTTTTGAAATGGGAATCTCACCCATCTGTGCCCTAGCTGGCCTGGAACTCCTGGGCTCAAGCAATCGTCATGCCTCAGTCTTCTGAGTAGGTGGGACTACAGGCAGATGTCACTGTATTCAACTTGAAAAGGCATATTATGATGAAATGCCTCATATCAATAAATGTACAGTTCTCTGTGAATTGTCCTCTAATTAATGGTTCTTTCTGCATTACAATAATAGTATTTATTTAGGTATCACAGCCTACTTCCCACAATTTAAATGTTAATTACCTGTACAATTGTGATTTCCTGAGAACAGAGAGTAGGTTATCAACCTATCTCATTACACAGTGCAGTATGAATTCCTGTAGAATAATGGTGTTTATTTGGGAATAGAATAACATTGCAGTAGGAATATGCATACCATAGTAAATTATAAGAGTATTCTAGGAGGTAAAGGCAAGGGGACATTATTAAAGGCAAAAATAAAGAAGATTACATAAAATATTTTAAAGCAATACTCCTCAATCACATAGATTAATAACAAGGATGGCACCCTTCACTCAAGGTTGCACAGTTGCTAGGCAGGTATCTGTGCAGAAGCATTTTTTTGTATAAGGTTGCAGTAGCCATTGTAGAAAGTTGTGATTTGGGCAGAATTTTTATGATAATTATCATCAGACAGTCATGCATAAGGACATTTCTAGCCTTCATAACCTCTTAGCTTTATTTTTTAGGGTTGATACAAATGACTCCATTTTTATTCTGATAACTTTCACACTTTCCATTCTTTTCTTTGTTATTTCTCTGCATAGATGAGTATGTATTAAGATTGGTTCTACTGGGCTCCAAAATTGATCACTCTTTTATTAGTTTTATGTGGCTACTAATATGTAACAAATTACCACAAACAAAGGTGGCTTAAAATAACAGAAATGTGTCTCTCTAGAGGGCAGAATTCTGAAATCAGAATCACTGGGTTTGGCGTATTGTGCTCCTTCCAGATCCTCTAGGGGAGAATCTGTTCTTTGTCTCTTTCAGTTTCAGTGGCTACTGGCATTCCTCAGCTTGTGATTTCACTCTTCTGGTCTTCAACACCAATATCTTCAAACTTCTTTTCTCTATCTTTACATCACCTTCTTTATTAGTCAGCTTTCTGTTGCTGGGACAAAATACCCATTATAAACAACTTAAAAGAAAATCGTTTATTTCAACTAATGGTTTCAGAGGTTTCAGTCCATGGTCAGCTGGCTCCAAGACTGATTCTGCTTTTTCTTTATAAATTTGACTGCTCTAGGAATCTCATAATTAGTTGTGTTGTTTTTTTTTTTATGGTACCAGGGATCAATCTCAGGACCTTGTGCTTGCCAGGCAGGTATGGCACCACTGAGCCACATCCCCAGCCCACCTCATATAATTAGAACCATGCAATATTTGTCTTTTTGCATTTGGCTTATTTCACTTAGCATAATATCTTCAGAGTTTACCCACGTTATAGCTTGTGGCAGAATTTCATTCCTTTTTAAGGCTGGTATCCAGTTGTATGGATATTCCACATCTTGTCATCCACTGATGGACATTTGAATTGTCTCTGTCTTTTGGCTATTGTAAATACTACTACTATAAACCCTGGTGTATACAGACCTGTTCTGAGTTGCCGTTCTCAAGGTTTTTTTGCATATATACACACAAATGAAACTGTTAGATGAAATAGTCATTCTATGTATAGTCTTTTGAGGAACTGCTATATCATTTTCCTATAGCACCTGCAGAATTTTATATTCCTGCCAGCCAATTCCCAAGCATTCCAATTTCTCCACATCCTCACCAATACTTTTTATTTTATGTTTTTTTTATAACAGTATGAAGTGGTATTTTGTTGTAGTTTTGATTTGCATTTCTTTTGTGAACAAGTGAGGAGAAGGTGTAATCACTAAAATGAAAAAGAATCACTCCTAACTTCCTTTTTGCCAGATTTACTAGTGGCTAGTGTATAGATATACTGTTACTGATGATTGAGTTCCTGGCTTAAGGTACATTTAAACCTAAAGAGAATTTGAGTAAAAAGTTGAGAAGTTTCTCTGTGTGTGGACATAATCAGTTCAAAACCAAAGCACATCATGTACAATTGCGCTTGGGAATCAGAACTTAAAAATATGTTCTCTAGATTGAAGTTGTGAGACAAATCCTGTAAATGAAGTTTAAAACTGACAGTTTGGTAGAGACAACAATTTCTATAAAGACAAAGAGGAGAGTCTTGAACTATAATGTATTATATAGAAAAGATATAGGAATTTTAGTTGACTTTAAAGTGAATGTGAGTCATTAAAGTATCCTGGCTTCTAATAAATTTAATGCTACCTTTAAATTCACTAAAAATAAAAGTCCAAATAAAAGAAAGTAATAATTATATTGTGTTCTCTACCAACCACACTTTTTAAATTTGTCGTCTCCATGGTAGCTTGGTATAAATATGACACATTAACTAAATTGATAAATTTACTTTGTGAGCAAATATTAATTAAGTACCTATTTTATGCAAGGTACATGACAATTACTGATACTTTATAGGATCAAAGAGGGTGTGTGGTTCTTCCTCTATCATAAGAGAGGAGTCATAGATACAAGGGATTGTAATACGAGGTGGAGAGTGTGATTCATGCCACGAAGTGCTAGGACAGGACAAGGAGAAGACCCAGGAACCTTCATGAGTAATAGATTGTAAAGAATTTTAACAAATGGAGACTTTAAAAATGATTATAGGTATAAAAACATGTGCAAGTTTTCAGAGGCGTGAAGCACATGGCATGGTCCAGTCAATAGCAAATTGCTCAGAATGACCAGAACAGTGTTCTGGTGACCACTGTATGTTGGCACCAAAGAATTTTGTATTTACCCTATCAACAGGAGACAGGAACAATCAAAAACTTTTGATAGGTTGAAGTCTTTGCTTTTAAAAAACAACTGATAGTAAAGTGTTAAACTTCTACCAATTATTTAAAAACATCTCATTCAATCTGCATTCAAGCTATGTGTTGGGTTATATTTTTATTCCTGTGTATACATGAGGATCTGAAGCTTTAAAAAGTAAATTTCTAAGGGTCCTAACGCAAGGAGCCTCAAAACCTGCTGTTTCCCAAAATGAAGCTTTTTCTACCACCATTCAACTATGCTAATTATAGCAATATTAACCAAAGGATGAAGAGAAAAGAAAATGGAATAAATGATAGGACAGGGTAAAGGTTCTTTTGTGCCAACTGCCCTGAGAGATACAGACAGATCTTTCTTCCTCCTCCTCCTCCTCTTCCTCTTCCTCTTCCTCTTCTTCCTGATCTACCCAAAATGAGCCATGTAACATTTATTGTGTATTGTTAATTTTGCCCATTATAAAACCTGCGCCTGTGTGTAGTTCTTACAAACATGCACGGTTCTTCTTCTGTTCATCAGTTCTTTGGGGCCAAGTGCACTGAAGGTGCTCGGGAGTACAGCATCAGTGAAACGGAAAGAATCTTCCCAGAGCTCAGTTCAGACTAAAGAAAAGAAGAAAAAGAAATCTGCACTTGATGAAATCATGGAGGTATGGTTTATGAGCTACTCCTTATAGACACCTGGCAATTAGAGGAATGATACAATTCAAACCTAAGGAAATTGGCATAGTTTTATCATTTATTAGATTAATATAAAGTTATAAAAATGTTTGTACATGAAGTTAGGGAAAAGAAACCTGGTTGCTGTTTGATCTGGACAGAGCCGCCCCCTCAGTATGTTTATTTCCCAGTCCTAAGTGCTGTCTTTGAAACTCCCTATGCAATTAGATCAGTAGTGTTCAGCTAGAAGGACTTAGTGTAACTGAAATGGGATCTTCTGTGGATGCCCTACTTCCTCCAGCTCATACTCTTCTATTGCCTCTGATTTCCACGTATCATGCCCAAGCTAGCAAGAGAAAGCTGGGATGTTTTTAATTTGATTTAACCTGGTGGCTAAGTTTATGTAATGAAATATTAAAAATATGAGGGCTGGGGATTTAGCACAGTGGGTCCATCGCCTGCCTCACAAGTGCAAGGTCCTGAGTTTGATCTCCGGTACCAAAAAAGAAAATATGTGATTATCTGGAGTTAGGGCCAAAGTTTGGCTTTAAATCTACCCCAGACTGTAAGGAAACTGCACAAAGTTCCTAATGTGTTCTAAATATTCTTTCTGTCTTTCAACTCATAGCTTTCAAGCTTACCTTATCAATGAATTTATAAAATAAGTAGAAGAAAAGAGAAAAGTCAAGGAAAGAGAAAGAATGGATATAAGAAGCTAATTTTTTCCCCTTTAGTATTTTTTCCTACAGTCTCTCCATCTCTTCATTTGTGAAGGAATTGCCTTCTCTCTTACTAGTCCTCATACTGTGCAGGGCAGCCTAAAAGCTTAAAAAAAAAAAAAAAGATGGGGGACCGGGGATTTAGCTCAGTGGTTTCGCCGTTGGCTGCGCAAGCGCAAGGACCCAAGTTCAATCCCTGGTACCAAAAAAAAAAATGTATATATATATACACACACATACATATATATATATATATATATATATATACACACACATATATATATACATACATATACACATACATATATATATACACACATATATATACACATACATATATATATACACACACACACATATATATACATACATATATATATGTATGTATATATATGATGGATACACTATTGCCAGGTGTGGTGGCACACACCTGTAATCCCAGCACTCGGAAGGCAGGAGGATCTGGCCACGAGTTTGAGGCCAGCCTGGGCTACATAGTGAGTTCAGGGCCAGCCTGAACTATAAAGCAAGACACTGTCTCAAAAAACTAAAAAAGAAAAAATAAAAGATGGATACACTATGAAATGATGTAATTCCATCATGCATTGACTATCAAATTGCTGTTGTGTAGTGGGAAATGTACAGAGTCCTTGGTCTGTATAATAGCAATAAAAATAGTCTTGTTCATAATGTGGAAGCCATTCTGAAAAGAAGTAAACGAAAAATAAAACTGTGTAAGACCTAAGTGCTAAGGAGGAATATAGGTGAGGAATTGGGAGAAAAGGCAGAAAAGATCACGAGTCAAGTAGCTGGAACGTACTAAGCTCATGATGGTAGCATTTAAAGTAAGAGAGAAGTAGGGGCAACACTACAGGGGTCTCACATGCCTTAGGGAATTTTAAAATATTTTTTAATTCAAAGAAAACAGAAAGCCAGATCTGTCTACTGTATATACAATACATGCTAAATTTAAAATATTCTTTGTTAGTATTGGGAAGTTGAAGAATTTAAATGAGCTTTGGAATGAACTAAAGAATAATGTCATTGGATCCCATTGAAAGTTGGTTGTGGGGTTAAGTTTAAGCAGTGGAGAAAGTTATGATATACAGTATAGCCCTAAGAGCCAGACAGCACTTTATAGTGTTGGTCACTGTTTAATTTACATCTCTTCCTTTTCATTCATGAGCTTTATTGTCATTGTCAAACTGGGAACCTCCTTTTTGTTGTCAAACTACCTCCCTGACATGCTCTTCTCAGTTGGTCCACGTATTGTTACCACATGAAAAAGTCACCTGTTTCCAGGTCGTGACACCCACATAGGAGGATAGGAGGGCACAGGGAGGGCATGTATTAGTCCCGGGAGATGGCCTTGCAGTATTGACTGAATAGAGTTTTTGTTTTGTTTTGTTTTGTTTTCTGGGTCAGTTAATTTGTTTTATGACATACATTTTAATATTCAAGGTTTCTTTTCCAGTCAGAAACTAATTACACATAATGTTTATTTGTGTTTATCAGAGCTTGCAAATTATGTCATTAGTCTTTGGTGGAATATGGGTTTTTGTTTTTATTTTTTTGGCACTGGGGATCGAACTCAGGACCTTGTGCTTGCGAGGCAGGCAATGGAACCACTGTGCTAAATCCCCGACCCTGGAATATGAGTTTTATGGTGTTATTTTGTAAAACAGAAGGCCATTTTGAAATAAATTAAGGATTTTAAAGAGATAATCTTTTGAATGTCTCATGTGTTTTACAGATTGAAGAGGAAAAGAAAAGAACTTCTCGAACGGACTATTGGCTACAGCCTGTGAGTATTCAATTGGAAATTCTTAAGCAATATGTTCACATTTAGTGAATGACTTAAATGATTTAACTAGCATTTAGTCTAACTAGCTTAATGTCTCAAATACATGTAAGTTATAGGTTAGTTATAACTTACAATGACTTTCTTCTCTATTGGACCTTTAGCTATTGAATGCAGTGTGTTGGAGGGTTACTTCATGTTTATGGTCTGGTAATGTAGCTTGAGTTTAGTGCTAAATTTGTTGATGGACATCTTGAATTTGAGCCTGAAATTGCAGGCGATTTTTGCTATAAGGCAAAAGAATGCATTTTTAGAAATGAGATTAAAAAGTAGAATTGTAAACACTAAAGTATTGGTTTTTAATTTATGGCTTATTAAAATACCTGTTTAGGGATGTTATAGAAAAAAATCAGGTCTTAATTTACAAACTCCAGGAAGGTCTATGTTTAACTGCATATTGATTATTGCTTATTTTAAAATTTAAGGTAATTTTTAAACATTTACTATAATTTCTTAAGTTATTATTTACCAGTGCTCTACTTTGGACTGAGATGTGAAGTTTTCCTACAACTTTGAGCCCTTTAGTTTTTCTTCAAGCACTGATTTGATCAACGATAGGGAAGTGAAAAGTAAAATATTATTTAGATAATTTCTGATTTGGGAAATTAGGTTAAAAATCTTGAAAAGCCATGAAGTTATAATGCAATTCTTCATAGTCCTTCTCCCTCTAGTGTGAAAATACTTGTTTCTATGTGTTGATTTATCTTTTTCATGATGGGAAGCACTGTGATCAAGTGAAGGATCATGAAATAAGTTATCTAATGTGAAAATACTTGGTGTGTTAAATGCAAAATAAACATTTCATATGAATTATTTTAATTCTCATAACAGCTCTCTAAGATCATTACAGTTATTACTCCCACTTTACATATAGAAACTGAGGTATAAAATACTTTTTCCAAGGTCGTCTATTAAGTGAGGAGTCAGGGCTTCTCTGGCAATCTTAATTCCACAGGTTTGCTCTCCTTGACCGTGTAGTTCTGCCCACTGATGGCTTGATCTTGAGTAAAAGTTTAGGTCATTGGAAACTCAGGAATATCTCATGGGAGAGAAAAATCTAATTTTCTAACTTAAAAGATTGGTAATGAAAGAACCAATAGGGAAGAAACAATCTATGAATTATTTAGATTTGTTTTCCCTGTTAGAGCAGCTGGCATTTGAACATTAATAGTTTCATTTATTGTTTATAAAAACAAACAGTATAGAGAATTTTGCTTAAAGCAGTAGTTTAACCAGAGAATAATTCAAAACTTCTTAAGAGTTTTTTTTTTTGTAAATACATGTATTCCATACTACTGCATCCAGTCTCCTGGGGTGAAGTACAGCTTTTTAGCCACCTCCCAAGTGATCCTGCCGTGGCTAAGAACTGTTGGTTTAAAAGAAAGAGAAAACCAATAAAGATAGGGGAAAAAGGCACAGCACTTCAAGTTTTAGCCCACAGATTTTCTTTGTGTTGGCAATATTTGCAATTAAATTTTATTTTCTATTGGATAATTTTCTTCTACTGCAAGTGCATATTTTTCATTGTTCCTCATATGGAGTGTTACGGTAAAAGTCTTACTTACTCTGCCAACATTGCACTAATGACTCAGTGTATCTCCTGCTTTGGAATGGATACCAAGTTTATTAAAATAACCAGCAGTTCACAGAGACAGACTTGGAGGGCTTTATTTCTTAAACTCAGAAAAAAATAGTTTGAACAGATCTATTGTAAGGGTCAGTAAGAACAGTGATGTGGCGAATTATCTTCAGATAACTAGAGTATTATCCCATAAGAGTCTTTGAGAAATTTAACCTAGAAATATTATGGTTGAATCAGAGATGTTTGGGTATTAATTGGCCTCAGTTAGAAAGTCTTAGCAGAGTAGAGCCATAAGAGTAAGACCGTTGATGTTTTCTGTTAAACATGTATTTCTACTATTAAATAGCCTTCCCCTGAAGTGAATATAGGCAATTTAATTGCATTATTAGCTTTTAGATAATCCAAATCACAGAAACAACAATCAAACAGCAAATTTAGATTTCATTAATATGACATAAGCCCAAATTTCTCTCTTATTCGTGATGAGATTCTCAGAAGAACAGTAGTTTTAGCTAAAGCTGATCTGGAGGGATCCATTTATATGAAAAATTCAGAGAAACCTAATAAGAAAAGAACATTGTGAAAAGTATCATGCATAAGCTCAAAGCCTCTTTACAATCCTCAGTAAAACTTGTAATCAGTTTTTATTAGCAGCAAACACCAGAAATGTGATGTCCTTGGCACTTGTCACTGTCTTGAATGAACAAAGAGAAACAAGCTATCTATGGCAGACAGGAACTAAAGGGGTGGAGATTCACAGATAAAAGTCCTAGATCTTAACTGAGCATGGCAGCACATGCCTGTAATCCCAGGACTCTGGGAAGCTGAGGCAGAAGGATTGCAAATTTTACCCCAGCATGGGCAATTTAGTGACTTAGTAAGACTCTCTCAAAATTAAAACTAAGAAGGGCTGAGGATGTAGCTCAGGGTGAAGGCCCTAGGCTCGGTCCCTGGTAACACACAAAAAAAGTCCTAAATTTAATTTCATTGTAGAAATCAGCGATTTTATGTCCCTTCACCCCCTTGATAACCATGTGAAGCAAAAAAGAGAGAGAGAGAGAGATTACTAACAAAAGGTTACACCATCGGGAAAGATTAGAGCTCCCTACTTGCTTATTTAGTAGACCAGTTATATTTTACTATGATTTTTGGCGAATGTAGTTTAAAAAGAAGAAGTAAAATATAAAAGATAAATTTATATCATTTCATTCATTTTTAAATATTTATTTTTGTTGCTGTTATTTTCTAGGAAATCATTGTGAAAATTATAACCAAAAAACTTGGAGAGAAATACCATAAGAAAAAGGGTATCGTTAAGGTGAGGACATGAAGTTATGTACTGAATTTCTGAAAAAAGCTGGTGAGTAACCAAGTGAAGCTATTTTGAAATTCCTTGCAAATTAAATCCTTGTAGCCCAAGTTTTGTGTCTAGGGTTCTGATTATTCTATAAAATGAAATCTGAATACATACTTGTTAGAGAAATGCTTCTCGTCCAACTGTACTTAACCTTGGTCTGTTTTCTTGCTGGCCAAATAGTGTATATGAAATCCCCTAGGTACCACTTAAAAAACTCAGCATGCATGTGTTGCTAATTCATTAGTAAAAACCTGTTCTGTTTAATGATGGGCAATATTCCCCTACCACTTGAACAAGGACTTTCTTGTGTAATGTTGTGGGAACTATCTTGGCTGCTCCTGATTTTGAAATTGCAGCCCCTTCTCTTTTTTGATTTTCCTAAATACAGTTTCATTCTAAAACCCAGCCTTGTGCATATAGAAACTGCCCTTTTGCTCTGGGCAAAATTGCCCCTCCTAGGTTTCTTAAATTTAAATTTCTTAAATTCTTATTCTAAGATGACCGTTTTCATTTTTTTTCCAGCTGAAAACTTTAAGCTTTGAATTCTTTATTGAGAACTGTAAGAGTTAACTCTTATCATCTAATTAGAATTTCATTTGCTTTTAATTTTGTCCTTTTAACTTCACATTCACATATTTCTTCTATTATAAAAGTATTCATTTTACACAACAGGAAGTAATTGACAAATACACAGCTGTTGTAAAGATGATTGATTCTGGAGACAAGCTGAAACTTGACCAGACTCATTTAGAGACAGTAATTCCAGCACCAGGTAAATCTGTTTGCAGACCACTTAATACATGTGCCATCAAAATGAGAGATTTAATTCTTAAAACCGTAGCTTTTGGATATAACTTGATGGTTGTAGACATGGTTCCCTTTCAGAAATATTAACTGCTGAGGTAACAAATCCCCATATGACTTCAGGGAGCATAAGAGTCATCTGATCAAGAGATTTTGTGCTATAAATGTATTTTCCCTTTCCAGAATATATCCCCCACCCCTGAGGCCAAACACAGATATATATGGATAAAATCAGTCATATTAGACTTATTAGTATATTTGGTTAGCTACTTGAGATAGTCAGAAGTCTGTTCTACTTACTTTTTCCTGTTTTTTCATATTAAGTGTAAAGCGTACTTCGGTTAGACAGTTTGCCTCTGACTCAATCTTCTTGGGGATATATATCATTCTGGTACATTGATGTCAGTCTTGGAAACTTCCACTTACATATTCTTTTTTATTTTTGGTACTAGGGATTTAACCTAGGGCCTTCACACTGTGTTATAGCCCCTGCCCCTTTTTTTTAAATTTTTGAGACAGAATCTTGCTAAGTTGCCCAGACTGGGCTGGAACTTATAATCCTCCTGCCCCAGCCTTCCAGCCTCCTTGCAGGTGTATGCTACCACTCCCAGCTCCACTTATATTCTTTATTCTTTTTTCTTCTAAAATAAAACTCTTCTTATAAGTTAGAAAAAATGTATTGTCAGCTTTATTGACATATATACCAAGTGATGGTGAACTTTTTTGAGCTTTCAGTGATACAGACAGCCCTATACACAGTAAATTACACTTACATCAAAAATGCACTGATCAGTTTTCAGATATGAATAATCCATTGAAACGATCAGTATAATCAAGATAAATAATATCCACCTTTATTTACCTTTCTGATCTCTCTCTACCACCCTCTACTCCTGCTACCTTGCCTTCCCAGGCAACCGAAGATTTGCTTTCTGTCACTCTAGATTAGTTCATATTTTTCTAGAATTTTATATAAGTCAAATCATATTATGTGTCTTGTTTTTTCTTTTTTTCTTTTGGTCTGGCTTCTTTCACTTCACACAGTGATTTTAGATTCACCCATGTTGTTGTGTGTATCTGTTATTGTTTGTGTTAATTTTATTGCTGAATAATATGTCACTGGATAGGTATACCACAGTTTATCCAGTGACCTGTTGATAGACATTTGGGTTATTCATAGTTTTTGATAGATATGGATAAAACCACTATGAGCATTCCTCTACAAGTCTTTATGTGGATATATACTGTAATTTGTTTTCTCTTGGGAAAACACTTCAAATAGTTCAGTCATATCGCTTAAATATTTATAAAACTGCCAAGCTATCTTAAGAATTTTGAAAAGAGACAAAATAAGTGCTAAAGTAAGCTAAATTTTTCCTGAATGCTTCTGGGCTCTGAACATTTTCTCCAAGTGCCTTGAACTCTTTGCAATCTAAAAACCTATTCCTTTAACAAATAAATGAGAAATGAGTCATATAATGTTAAAGTGTTTACAAAGTACACTCTAGGATACTACCCATTTCTTACGTGAAGAACTTCTAAGAGAACAGTTTCAGTTTTCATATGTTCATTCAGTGTAAGGCATTTTGGTTTAATAGAGTAGAAAAAAAGTACACATTTCTTTGCATTAAATTTTATATTCTTTTCTACTATAGGAAAAAGAATTCTAGTTTTAAATGGAGGTTACAGAGGAAATGAAGGTACCCTAGAATCCATCAATGAAAAGACTTTTTCAGCTACTATAGTCATTGAAACTGTAAGTTTGCTCAGCAAAGACAAAAATCTCAAAATGTCTTAAAATATTTCTCTAGTTCTTTTTAATTTGACTGCTGTTTATTTTAGAGTATGGGTTATTTGTTTGCCTTCTGTCCCATTTAGATGATTTTTTGTTGTTGTGGTCTTTGCTGTTGTTTTGAGACAGGCTCTTGCTCTGTAGTTCAGGTTGGCCTTGAACTTACCTCACGGTGTAGCTCAAGTAGGCCTTAAAGTCATGGTGATCCTCCTGCCTCAGCCTCACAAATGCTCAGATTACAGGTGTGCACTGCTACCCCTGGCTTTCTATCCCATTTAGAAGAAATCTGCAACCTAATTTTCCTCTGACAATTCTGCCATTGATGAAGGATTTTGTTTTCTCATTACAAAAGGAATCTGTACTCATTGTATAAAACTTGAAAATTACTATTGAATATAAATAATTCTAAAAATCACCTGTGATCCTCCAACCCAGGGAATACCCCTGTTAATATTTGGTCTGTTTCTGTCCTGTCTTTGTTTCTTCTTGTATTGCTCGAGTATCACATTTATTTATTTATTTATTTTAGCACCAGGGATCGAACTCGGGTCCTTGTGCTTGTCTGTACTGTCTTTGTATTTTTTTTTTTTTTGGTACCGGGGATCAAACTCAGGACCTTGCTTTTTTGAGGCAGGTGGTGGAATCACTGAGCTAAATCCTCAGCCCAAGTCGTTTTATTTTTATCAAAAGCCAATTTCTTACTTCTGTCACTAATAAACTCACAGCTTCATGTTGTTTTTCTGATGCTTTAGTTGCTCACAGGGTGATACTGAGATAGAACCTATGAGCAAAACCACACGAAAACCTTTCTAGCTGGTTGCCAAGGAACATGTACTTGTGGAAGAGGAAATCTTATTTTCCAATTTTTTTTTTTGGTTTTGAAACAGGGTCTCACTATGTAATTTAGGCTGGCTTCGAGCTCACAGTGATCCTCCTGCCTCAGCCTCCCAAGTGCTAGGATTACAGGCATGTGGCACCATGCCAGGCTGTTTTCCAACTTTTGGTTCTTTATCTCTTTTTTTTTTCCCTTGACCCCATTTTAAAAAAATGTTTGTTTATATGTGCATGTGTTTCTCTTTGTTTGTTTGTTTTGAGTCCCTAAAACTTTTCTAGTGGTTTTTCCCACTATTTTTATCATTTCTGACAGTAGATTTAAAAAAAATTTTTAGATACTTTCTTTTTTTTGAAATAACAAAACATTTATTGGTGCATTTTAGGCATACATAATGGTAACACTCATAGGGAATTTGCACCTGCACATGGTACATCCCGCCCCTTTTTTCCCATGTCCTCCCTTCCCCTCAAGCCCCTGCCCTCCCTTCCCCTCAAGCCCCTGCACCTGCCAATGTACAAAAGCTTCGTTTCCATTTTTTCCTATTTTCACTTTTTTTCTTGTCCCTTCCTTCCTTTCTCCCTCCCTCCTCCCTTGTTCCTCTTCCCATTTCCCAGTATCTTTTATATATTTCAGTCCTTATTTCCACTTTTGATTTCTCACACCAGAGAAACCGTGTAGTGTTTAAACATGTGTGTCCGATTTATTTCACTTTGGAGTATGGTCTCAAGGTCCATCCGTTTAGCTATAAATGTCTGAAGCTCATCCTTCTTTATGGCAGAGTACTGACAGCAGATTTTTAATAGCTAATAAATTATTCCTAAACAGCCTCAGCTTTGTATCTTTTTATTTAATGAAGCCCAGTGTATGGCTCCCTTCTCCAGATCTGTAGTTATCAGAAACATGTAATTGACTATAGAGCTTTAAACACAATAATGAAAAATTCAACCTAGGTTGTGCTTTATCTAGGAACTCATTTCCTTTAAATAATAATCATTATTTTAAAAGATTGACACTAAAAAGCACTTTCAAAAGAAGCCAAGATTCTCAGTTAAAAATATTAAAAATCTCAGCACAGGTTTAGAGATTGTGTTGTACTTTGGTAAGGAGAAGATCATCTTCCTAATTGTAACCAAAAGACTTAATAATGACAGTTGAAAATTATTGACCCCTTCCTCATTCCAAGTACTGTTCTAAGCATTAAATATGTATTAATTTGTTTATATTTTCCAACACTTCAAGAATACAGGCACTACTGTCACCCCCACTGGGGACACAGAAATGTGCAGGCGATTGCTGGAGGTGGAAGTTGAACCTGGGCAGTTTGGGCCAAGAGCCTATACTCTGAGGCTCTGTGTGCTCAGGTTGTCTCTGCTTTGGAAGTTTTTCCTTTTCCTTTTTTTGGATATGAAGGGAAGGAGAAAGTTGGACCCATTTTCTGTAATATAGACCAGCCCTATTATCTAGATAAGCAAGTTTGAATATCTCTATTGCTTATAAAAATATTAGCCATAAAATTATCCCCCCCATAGATAAAGGAACAAACATGGTAGAAATATTAAAAGTCAAAAATAGGTACTCTTCTTTTTGTCTTTTTCGGTGGTACTGGAATTGAACCCAGGGCTTTTGCACTGAGCTACATCCCCAGCCCTTTTTATTTTTATTTTCTGACATGATCTCGTTAAGTTACTAAATTGTCCATGCTCAGCTTGAGCTTGTGATCCTCTTGCCTCAAAAGTGAATTTTTAAAAATCAGAATATAGCCCTTTTCTAAATGGTAACTTGTGTATGCAGGGTCCTTTCAATCAATGGCTCTGTCATATTCAACAAGTGACATCCATAGTTGCAGGTCAGGGAGGCCACAGAGGAGCACAGCAGATCACACGGGAAGCCTAGCGTGTGTTCACTCCTGGGCTGGGCGGGAGCTTCCTCTCTAGGCACACCTACTCACTAGGGGAGTAAGGAAATGTAGCAGCGAGATGTCCCGCAGCCAGCTGGTCGCTATCGCAGTATCTACTGATACCACTTTTCAAATAGCATAGAAGAAAATAGCTTTTTAAAAAATTGGAATGCCATAGATTATTTTTTAAATCTATAGGTGTATAGAAACATTCGAGACCTTAATAATATTTTAAGGATATGGAAAAGATAAATTTGTATCCATAAATGTGATGTCATTTTTTAAATCTTTTAAAATTCATATGTTTTTAATCTTTTCTTAAATTATTTTAATTTTAGGGCCCTTTAAAAGGACGCAGAGTTGAAGGAATTCAATATGAAGACATTTCTAAACTTGCCTGAGTTGGAAAATTTATTAACAACGCATTAAAATCCTAAAGCATCAAATTGATGTTTGCCAAAGTATTATGAGACTCTACTGTGTTAGGGTATTTCTTTGTATAAAACAAATGAACTTATTTAAATATTATTGTATAGTTGTTTAGCTAAGTTTATAAAAAATTCTAATTATGTCTCCTAAAGTATCAAAACTGTATAATTTTAACCTTGTTTTTTTCTTTTCTTTGTAATATTTCTTTGATGACTTTTTTATCTTCATTAAAAATATTGTAATGTGTTTTGTATAAGACAATTTAGAATCCTATAATTGGAGGAAATCCTTCATGTACTCTAAATTTATATTTTCAGTAGTAGAATAGTAATTGAATGGTAATATGTAAGTATAATTAAAATTTTAAAAGCCAAGCTATAATAGCACCTTTATTGTGACATAATTCACATATCATACATAGAATTCACCCATTTAGAGTGTACAGTTCATTGGTTTCTGGTATATTTACAGAGATATGTAACCATCTTTACTGTCTAATTTTGGGGGATATTTTTTATCACCCCCAAAAGAAAGCCTGTACACAGTCTACATTAGTCTTTACCCCATGCCCATCCCTGCCAATGATTAATATTCTTTCTGTCTTTTTAGATTTACTCTTTTTAGATTTGAACATTTTAAATAAATGGAGTAATATGTGGGGTTTTTTTTTTACAGTGAGCTTCTGTCTTACACTTAGCATAATGTTCACATAATGTTACATCCATGTTGTAGCATGTAAGAATATTTCATTTCTTTTTATTGCCAAATATTCCATTATGTGGGTACACCACATTTTGCTCATCCACTCATCAGTTAGTTGGGCTTTTTGGCTGTTATGAACACTGCTATGACATTTGTTTATGAGACTTTCTGTGGACATATACTTCGAATTCCTAGTGGTAGAATTGCAAAGTCACATTATAACTTATATCACATTTAGTATTTTGAGGAGCTGCCAAACTGTTTTACATACTACCTGTATCATATTAGCTGTGTTTGAACTATACATTTTTAAATAAGGAACATATTTTGGGATGTAAAAGATTGGAAACCTACCTCATACTTGTGTATACCTCCTGCTCCACACACACGCACATACACACAAGAAATTTACAATTTGCATAACTGAAATTAAGTACAGCAGGATCTAAATGTGACAGGGCTTGTTTTCTATGCCTGTGATTTATCTGTTAGCACCATCCTCAGGCACTCTTAAAAGAGCAAGATGACTCACAAAATCTCCAGGTTTATTATCTTAACCTTTCAGCAGCACCAGTAAAAAGAGAGTGTCTCCTGTAGTGATTCAAATGGAAGGCCTAGAGTTGAGTCTGATTGGACCATTCCTAGACAAATCACTCCAAAGGAAAGGTTAGGATATGCTCCCTGACCAAACGGGGATTGTGTTTCACTCCTGGGCCATCTGGCTTGGATTGAGTGGAGGAAGGCTAATAACTTCTGTCATCCTTCCAAGACAACTTTACAGTGTGGTACCATGAAAAGCAGCTAGGCCTTATAGTGGGCAGACTTCACATTGAATGTTGAATGTTGTGTTCACTAGATATATAACCTTAAAGGGCTAATGTTCACTTGTCAAAATTAATGTGTCCTATACGGTCAATGTGAGAACTGCGAAAAATACATAAAATACGTAAGTATCAGACATAAAGTGTGGCATGTACAATGGACCCTTGACTTGCGAACTCAGTTGGTTCATGGGGGCTGACTGTAACTCAAGTTGGTTGTAAGTCAAGATTTTTTCCCATAAGAAATAATGGAAATACCTATAATGCATTCTGAACCTCCCAAAGCACCCCTTAAGTAACTTTTTCGTAATAAAAAAGAGTTGTACAATGTGTGTAATTTACCAGAAACACCAATAATTTTTCTAATATATTCACCAAATAGTTATTTTATGTGCTTAGTTTACCAGAAACAACAATTTCATCCTGTACTCACTATTCAAGTTGACATCTTTGGCTTGCAGGAAGGGAGGATGAAATGGAAGGCGGTTATTGTTTGGAAGGAGAGTCCTCTTTCAGGAATCTGGCTCTCTGGTGTCCTTTCCTTGAGTCTGTAGCCCACTAGGACCTGCTTCTGGCTTACTAGGTCTCAGGTCATAATTCAAGACTTTGGTCATAAGTTAAAACTAAAGTTCCAGTCATAACTCAAGTTGTTTGTATATGAAGCTGGTCATAACTCCAGGGTCCACTGTAATAGGTGTTCAGTTAACATCAATGGGTGGTAGTGTTACTAAATGGAGCCAAATACAAAGCCTGTGTGAATACAAATCTGGCGTGAAGAATTTCAGTAAGGAGCTCTGCTTGATAATGGGATAAATAAAATGTGACATATTACATACATCTGCCCAAAGTTTGGAATATAGTCAGTGGTTTCCTTCATAGAAAAATGATTCATTTCCTGCTTCTCACATGTAATTCTTTTCCCCAGCATCTACTTGAAATTATCTTGGAATGAAATAAAATAGTGTACATCAGGTTAAATTTAATAAAATCTGAAGCACAAAAACGTGGTCCTAGACTATAGAACATTTTTTCCCCTAAGTTCTTAGAGGCCAGTAGAGGTGTTGAGCAGAATGAGTGCAGACAGCTAAAATCAGATCCTAACGACTTATTCATGAAACATCATAAACTATCCCTTTTCTGTTATAAAAACTAGACTATAGAGTAGTTTCTGTGGACTTTGGCAGATGTATAGCATCTGTCCAACATTATAGCATTGAACACAGAGCAGTACTTTGCCCTGAAGTCCCATGCTCTGCCTATTTTTCCCACCCCACCCCCAATCCTCGATCTTTTTACTGTCTCTATAGTTTTGTCTTTTCCAGAACATCGTATGGTTAGCATCATACAGTGTGGACCCCCTTTAGATTAATTTCTTTGATTCAATAATGTGCATTTAAAATTCCCCATGTCTTTTCATGGGTCAATAGCTCATTTCTTTTTAATGCTGAACAGTATTCCATTGAGTATTTCATACTTTATCCATTTATTTGGCTCTGAAGGACACTGGTTGCTTCCAAATTTTTGCTAATTAAGAATGAAGCTTGTGGGCCGGGGATTTAGCTCAGTGGTTTCGCCGCCTGCTGCGCAAGCGCAAGGACCCGATTTCGATCCCCGGTACCAAAACAAAAAACAAACAAAAAAAGAATGAAGGTTCTATAAACATCCTGTGTACGCTTTTGTGCGGATACAAATTTCAACTCATGTGATTATATATCAAGGGTCATCATTGCTAAATTACATAAGAGTTATATTTCCTTTTGTAAGAGACCACCAAACTGTCTTCAAAAGTGGTTGTACTATTTTGCTTTTCCACCAAGGACAAATGGAGAGTTCTTGCTTCCCATCCTTGCCAGCATGTGGTGTTAGTGTTCTGGATTTTGACTATTCTGTTACATGTGTAGTGGTATCTCATTGTTTTAATTTGTGGTTTCCTAACTACATTGGCACTGAGCATTTTTTCGTATGCTGCTCACTTGCCATCTGTCTTTGGTGAAGCATCTTGTCAGTTCTTTTGCCCATTTTAAATTGAGTCAGTCATTTTCCTGCTGAGTTTTGAAAGGTTTTTATAACAGTCTTTTATCAGATACATCTTTCATAAATTTCTTTCTCCAGTATGGCTTGTCCTCACATTTTAAAAAAGCTATTCTTTTTATCAACCTGCTAAAGTTCTTATCAAATTATTAGCATTGCTACTCTAGAAGACCAGATTCCTTGAGTTTTCATTACTGGAATGCCAGTAAATCCCATTGCCTTATTTGCTGATTTTCCCTTTTGTCTTCTGGCATCTACTTCCAAGCACCTATTGGTATTTTTGACATAATAGTTCATATTCATTCAGTAAACACTTAAGTGAGCACCTCCAGTAGGTAAGCCATTGCACTAGACAGGAGATACAAGAGTGAAGAGCAGGTATAGACCGATGGTGCATATTGTATAGGGAATTGAGAGTGTTTGGTGACCGGCAAATAGAAGCACAGAATTAGAATACAAGTCAGCCTTGATTGTAAATTAGTCATTAGGTTGACTGAATAACCCTAGAAATATTATTTGTATCATTGAGTCATTATACCATTAAAGGGAATTGTCTTTTTCCTGCCTTACTAGATATTTCAGAAAAAGTCATGAAATAGAAATGTTAAGAGTGAAAAGTAGCAGAAAAAAATTCATTCTAAGTTCTTATAGCATAGAAGCACTGTGTTTCTAGATAGCCATGTAACTTTTACTTTGGCTTTATTGGATCTTTGGGTCAGTTTTTATCTCCTGTTTGGGGAAAAGATGCCACTTGAGGGCTATTAAGAGATCCTTTAGAACATGAGTGACGTGCATTAAAATAACACCTCTGGATTGGAAGTCCCATTTGACCCAGGTATTCCCCTGCTGGGTATCTTCCCAAAAGAATTAAAAGAAGCTTACCACAGTGATACATGTGCACCCATGTTCATAGCAGCACAATTTGTAATAGCTAAAACTTGGAAGCAGCCCAATTGCCCATCAACTGGAGACTGGACAAAGAAAATGTGTAGGGCCAGGAATTTTGCTCAGTGGTTCTGCTGCCTGCCTTGCAAGCGCAAGGTCCCAAGTTCGATCCCCAGTACAAAAAAAAAGTGTGTTTTAATAAAATGGAGTACTACTCAGCCATAAAGAATGAGAAACTAGAAACATAGCTAAATGGATGCACATTGAGCCAATACTCTTAAGTGAAATAAATAGGACACAGGTGTAAATACCAAATATTTTCTCTGGTGTGAGAAACTGAAAGTGTAAATAAGGACTAAAAGGTATAAAGGGAGTGGAATTAATATGAGAAAATGAAAAAATGGAAACAAAGTCTTTGTAAATAGGGAGGGATGGAGGGGTTCAAGGGAAGGCAGGGTAATGGGGAAAAAAATAAGAACCAAGAGAGATTATGTAAAGGTACAAATTTCCAATGATGAATGTCATTATATTGTATATCTAAAATGGGCCAGGGATTTAGCTCCGTGGTTTCCCCGCCTGCTGTACAAGAGTAAGGACCCGAGTTCGAGTGCCGGTACCAAAAAAAAAAAAAAAAGGAAAATGTATACCTAAAACGTACCAATAAAATAATAAAAAAAATAACACCTCAACCAGTTCTTACTGAAATAATTCCTGATCCTTAGTTAATTTGTACAACATTGAACAAGATGCTTCTTAATACAAGATGTACTTAATAATATTCAGTTATATCTTTAGATGGACAGGTTTTTTTTTGTTTTTTTGTTTTTTGTACTGGGGATTGAACTCGGGTCCTTGCACTTGCGCAGCAGGCAGCGAAACCACTGAGCTAAATCCCCGGCCCTAGATGGACAGTTTTTAACCCCCAAAACATATCTAATTTTCAGTAATTTACAAGCATAGTAACTCAAAAGTAATTTAAAAACAAACTTGTGACCAAGGTATAATCTGAAGCAAGTCTGTTTTTTCTCAAACAAAAGGCTTACACTTTCCTGACAGTAAAACATGTATGTCTAATTGGTTTAATCATGACTGAGTGGTTGATGCTTGAGGAAAGCTTTGAACATAGGCTATATAAGCCTGAAAGATGGTTAATATGTCTCACAAATAGTAGCACAATAATAGTCCAGCCGAGATTTAAATTAAATACTAGTAGTCTATGAATTCCCAGTAATCAAAACAAATGGTCGTGTGTCTAAGGAAATCAGGATACATTAAAACAAGAAAACTCTAGTGAAGTCTTCATTTTGAAATTGAAAAAGATTTGGCATTACTGATTTTAGTTTCTATTTAATTGAGATTCATTATTGAATTATCAAGACATGAGTCTACTATAGCACTTTGTTTTCACGACTTGGAGATTTTATTTATTTTATATTTTGGTGCTCTGGATTAAACTTAGGACCTCGTGCAGGCTAAGTACACACTCTACCACTGAGCTACACCCCTAGCCAAACCTGGAGAGTTTAAAATGTCCTAATGAAGAAATATATAGTTAATTTTAAAAACAGCTTTATTAAGTTATGTTTAAAATTAAATACTAGTATTGTGTACAAAACTATTGATCCAGCATCAATTGTTTGTCAAGTGCTCCAAAGAATAAATAAGCATACTTAGGTCATTCTCAAGATAGTTTTTCTTCATTGCTGAGAGGCCTATTGTTTCAGAACCTAATCAGGAGGTAACCAGGGGAAGTTGTTCTTTTCCAAATATTTCTGTTCATTTGGTTTCTTTGTTTGAAATCTAAGACTGATTATTCATTTAAAATTCAAAATTAATTATATAGACAAAGCATATTTCTACTGTCAACAGAGATCCACATGAACAATTATAAGATCACTTTTCCAGAAAATGACTTTCAAGATGCCAACTATTTATAAAAGTTTGATAATTTGAATTACGTATATAGATGTGATTTTAAATCTAATTTCTTTTTATAGAACTCTGTTACTCAATATCCTGCATAGATGTTCATTATTATTTTTATAGCCACTGCACAACACATAAAATACTAGGAATCCAACTATACTTAAATATCTAATGGTAGCTATTTTAAAGTCAAGGTTTTTACCAAGTAATAGAAATTAATTATAAGGACCCACTTTTGAAGTTTGTATTAAATATTAGCATTTTTAGATTAGTATTTTTGAAATAGGAAATAGAAAAGATATATTGGATTTTGAAAAATGTGTCATGGTTGGCTATTTTTATAGAAGAATATAATGAAAAAGTTGTGCCACATACCTCTTTAGCACTGCAGTTATTTTTAGATTATAGAAATAATCACCTTTCTTTAATATTTTATAATTAATCTAAAGAAACTCACTTGGTTGTTTAAATATGAGTTGGATATGTCCAAAGGAGTTTTGCCTACCTTCTAGAAGGAAAAATGAATTCTACCGAATTTTGGAAAGGAAGTTTCACAAAAATGTACACATAAATAAATGTTTAAATTATTTTTAAGGGCAATTTCACCACTGTGGCCTTTGAAAATGTACTTGTTTTAGGAATTGAATTTTTTAAGGAAAATTGTGAACAAATGAAAGAATTATTATAGATCAAACTTGCACATTACCACCCACCATCTATACTAATACAGACACAACAGTTAGTATTTTACTTCAAATTTATAGTTTATTTTGCCTTATAAGCTCCATTAGCTTTTTGTTAGGACTAATTTTTTTGGGGGGGGGGTACCAGAGATTGAACTTGGGACCTTTCACTTGCAAGGCAGATGGTGGAACCACTGAGCTAAACCCCTGCCCCATACTTTTTTTTTTTTTTGAAGTGAAGTCTAATACAAGGTTTAGAATGTAAATGGTATTTGTTATGGCTTGGATCTAAAAGTCCCTCAAAAGGCTGACATATTCAGAGGTAGACTTTTGGAAGATGATTGGATCACAAGGCCTCTAACTTCATCAGTGGATTAGTTGAAATTAATTATGGATTCATAATTTGATGGCATTATTGGGAGATAATGGAAACTTAAATGATGAGGCCTAACTGGAGGGAGTGGGTCATGGGGGCATGATCTTGAGGATTATTTCTTGTCCCCAGTCCCTCCTCTCTGGCTCTTTATCTTTGTATCCTGGCTGTTATGAAGTGAGCAGCTTTCCTCTGTCACACCCCTATACCATGATGTTTCTGCCTCACCACAGACCTAAAAGCAGTGGGACCAGCTAACCATGGACTGAAACCTCTGAAACTTCTGTAACCACGAGCCAAAATAGGCCTTTCTTCCTTTAAGTTGTTGTTCTCAGGTATGGTATGTTGTCACAGTGAGGGAAGCTAACATAATAACTTTTAGAAACCATATAAATACAAACAAAAGTTCTACATGGAATGCTAAGGAAGACTCTGAGTTCACACTATGTTATGTGATTCACAGCTGGAGGGGTTTCTAGAGAATTTGGCACTATGATTCTCTTTTGTCATTTAGTGATGGGAGTGCTGTACAATTAGCCATCTGAGGTAGCATCCTGAGTCATTTTAAATGTGTAGAGAATTTGAGGAGCAACAGAAACTCCAGGGAGGTCTTCAAATAATCTCAGAGAAGCAAGACTGTTACGTAATTGTCATTTTATAAGCAGACACTTCCCCAATTGTGTTATATCTTATATGGAGAATGTGTGAACAGAAAGGGGTTGTTCTGATGATTAATTTTATGTCAGTATGACTGGGCCATACGTGCCCAGATAGTTCATCAAACATTATTATAAATGTTTCTCAGAGGGCATTTTTGTGAGATTAACATTTAAATTGGTAAACGAGTAAAACAGATTCTCCTCCTTAATGTGAGGCCTTATCCAAAGTTGAAGACTTGAATAGAACAAAACAGATGATTCTCTCCCAAGTAAAAGAGAGTCCTCAGCAGCCTGCCCTCAGACTTCATTGGCAATATTGCTTTTACCTACCTGATGGCCTTTCAACTGAAACATCAGCGCTTTTGGGTCTTTAGTACTATTGGCTCACTCTGCAGATTTTGGACTTACTAGCCTCCATAATTATGTGAGCCAATCCTTTTAATAAATCTATTGGTTTTATTTCCCTGGACAACTGTGACTAATCAGGCCTCATGAATTAAAAAGGTCCTCAAGGCCCAACACTATGGAGGGAATCTTAGCCAAGTGTATTGGGCCATCTCAGGTACCTTAGCAAAGTTATCTCTGAAGAGAATGACAGGATAACAGCATAAATCTTGACAGAGCAACTAAGATCAGTAACCTCCTCTATTTACTTTCATGTTCAGCCTTCTCCTAACTGAACTTTCCTGTGTAACTAAATAAAAAATACACTCAATCTGCAAGGTTAGGACCCAATTCAACAATAGTGAAACCATTATGGTAAATGCCATGGGTAGGCCTCTGCCTGCACGCCACCTTGAGTTTCCAAAGCTGCTGTCCCTTGAAGCACCTTGATTAACACACTATAGCCTCTGAAAAATGCAATAAAATCCTAAAGCTTCTTTGCAAAAACATTTATTTTCTTCAGATGTGTTAACAGACTTGGTCAATTACCATTGGTTGGGTTTTAAAAAATTATTCATACTGAGGAAGGGCTACAAAAGTGACAGAGGAAAAAAGTGTGTATTTATACAGAGAATTTCCAAAATTATAAACCTTTAAGGTCATTTGAGGAAGCTGTAGAGCTGAGGCACGAAGTAATCCTTGTAATATCCGTCGATGAAACCTTTTCCACTGTTGTGCACAAACCAACAGGGAACATCTGTTCCAAGCACAATGTCCATTCTGTAGTCTTTCTGTAAGCCTCTGCAAGGAAAATGGTGTGTGTGGTCAGGGAACAGACCAAGCATGGCTGTCCTGGGACAGCTGGTTTTCGTACCCCTTCTTATTACCATCTCTGCCCAGGCCCCACCCACCTTACGCAAGTTGTACATACTGTCAGAGTCTAGGGATTGGTGTTGAAATGTCAGAGTCTGGGGTTAGTGTTAGAAGGTCAGAAAATAAGAATTATGTCTTTAGATATAATTCATATAACCCCCACAGAGTTTAAACCTCATGGACCCTTCCAGCAAGGTAAAAAGCAGGAAATTAACAGAGGTGGGAAGAAGGCAGGAATCAAACTCCAAAGTGTTGTAGGCCAATCTCATCCTTCACCCTGAGACACCTCTTACCCTCACTTTATGGATGAGTGTTTTATTTAAGGGTGACTCAAGCTGTTTCTGAGAAAATTCATGTCCTCCACTTGCAGGGCAAAGAAGCAAATGATTTGCAAAAGTACATGCACATTGCCATTAATAAGCCATAAAAATATGTAACTGCTGAGCCCACAAGTCAGCTCTGCTTCAGCTATGCATCATGAGGTGCTTGTAGTGGATTACAGTGAGGCCCAGCATGTACATTTTGTCATATAATAGAAGGTCTTTCATGAAGCTTCACATAATCATTACTAATGCGTGCTCATTGTTTCCTCATCATGCTCCCTGATGCCCATTGGTAATTCACTATTCTCTTATCTTGTAAACCGACACTAGCTGAGTGCTACATTCACTAAGAACCCACTGTTTTAGTTCACAAATCTATTTTTTGTAGTGGCACTTATCATAATTTTATGGTTTACTATTGAAATATAATTTCATTAAGCATATGAAAGCCAATGACATTTGGAATCAGAAAGCTTTTTCTAGGGCCGGGGATTTAGCTCAGTGGCGCCACACCTGCCTTGTAAGAGCAAGGTCCTGAGTTTGATCCCCAGTACTGCAAAAAAAAAAAAAAGCTGTTTCTAAGAAAGTAATGTTGTCTTCTTCATAAAAATTCTTAAAAGACAAAAATTGCTTTAAAAGGATATCAAGGGCCGCGGATTTAGCTCAGTGGTTCAGCCACCTGCCTTGCAAGCTCAAGGACCCGAGTTTGATCCCCAGAACCAAAAAAAAATTAAAAATAAAAAAATACAAGGATATCAAATTATGCATGGGTGAGACAACTAAAAAACTATAAAGATGTATAAGTGGTTTGCACTCAAAATGTTATACAAGTGTATAAGTTCTCACTTCTGGATGAAGCATATGGATATGATTTGTGCAAGAAAAGCTACACAAAAATGCATTCAGTAAATCTATACTCAAAAAGAAGGCTTTACATAAAAACATACTTATAAAACCACACCACTTTCATGGTTCATGGGTATTTTTAAGATTTCTTCCTTTGGACAACTGTTATGGTTTAGATACAGAAATCTCATATGTTCAGAGCTGGGGTTTTGGGAAGGTGATTAGACCATGTAGGCACTTTAGTAGGTGAGGACTGGTGGGAAGAGGCTTGTCACCAGGGGTGAGCCTTTGGAGAGTCGGTCTCAATCCCACCTCCCCCCTTCTCTTTGCTTCCTGGGTGCCATGAGGTGAGCAACTCCACCATGGCCTTTCTGCCTTGGAGCCAGCCAACCATGGACTGGAACCCCCAAACCATGGGCCAAATTTAACCTTTCCTTCCTTAAGTTGTGCATGTCAAATATTTTGTCCTAGTGACAATAAAATAACCAATACAGCAACTTTTTGTTTCCAACTTGTGACCATAGGGCTTCTGATGCATGAAGATGAGAATAATAAATAGATCAATTAGTCTTGGAATTTCATGGCACAGACTTACATATACAGACATTATTGACATTTAAGGTGGGCTATCTGAAATGTCCTCATGCAAATGTTATATATGCATCTATCTTTAGTGCATTGTTGTGTTTGACAGAGGAAGAGCTTAAAATGCCTTTTTTCACGCTTGTATTTCAGTGAATGAGTCCAGGCCTACAGGAACCCTTTTTGTTACTGTCTTATGCATCCCAGACCTACCTGGTGACAGTCAGTTTCTGTCCTTTCACTTCCATGCTTGCCTCTGGCTTCTTGGGGTCCTTTCCTGGTCTCTCATTGGAGATGTATATCTTTGGCTCATGCATGAACTGGCCTAGTGAAGCAAAGCACAGACATTTATATGTGACTCAAAGTTAAATAAAAAGACAGGCCCATCACTGGGTTCAAGTGATATGTTGACTCTCCCTCCAGAATTTCCAGGGTAAAAAGATTCTTGGAAAGGTAAAAGAGCAGCAATGGGAAGGAGGAGTCCTTCCTGAAAGCTGATCTCTCACAGTCTTTTTATACATAAAGTCCATCCACTGGACCATCAGTAAGCTGACTGCTCATCTGACGGCAGTGGGGTGAGATCAGCACTGGTAAGCACAGTTCAAATCATAGGAATAGGTTTGTGTGTGATGTCAAATGCTTGCATTTCAACCCTTCTTAAAATGCTAAGAACTGTTGGCTGGATGCTCTGCCTGGAGCACAGACTTCCTAAACCAGTCCATCCCCCTGTAGGTAAAAGAAAATCTTCAGCATTAAACTTAAAATGGCTCTGCCCCTTCTTTTAGCTCCTCCAGTTTGTGATTCTGAGACCCTGTTCCTGAACACCATTATCTAGAAGGTCAAGTGGTCCTGGCCATTGTATTCCAGAGTCACCACACTGCCACGTTGGTCCTGTACTCCACAGTCACATCTGCCACCTCCCCTAATTCTAACTGCCACCATCCAAGTCACTAAAGATCTTGAGTGGCCCCATAGGTGCAAGGCAGCTGAGAGACACCTCACCTATTAGTCCATGAGCCTTAGGTGAGAACTTGTTTGTAGGGGGAATGTAGATCCCCAGAAAGTCTACGTTGACTGGATGCTTCTTCCAAACACGATGCAGCAGAATGGAAAAGGACATTTCTTTATCCAGGGTGAGAGTCACAGTTTTTTCTTTATTCACGGAGACAACCACCCTAGTGTGAAAGACAACTGGGAACTAAGGATTCCAGAACAGATATTTTAGCAAGTTATCCTTCTCACCCTTACTCAGAATGCTTCATTCCTCCCAGTACAATTCTACTACTTTTCTAAGAGTTTGACAATGTTCTTGCTATGGAGTGTTGTTTTAACTCCTGGCTCTAAAATTCTGTCATCTGGCATGTTGTAGATTAACAGTTAGTTAACAGATACTAATTGGAAACATACTCTGCTTAAGATATAAAATCATCGTATTTAGAGCACACTTTCTGATGTAGAGCCTGCTGCAGATTTCAGTAGTGCTTACTTACTGTGTGTCATGCATGAGCCTAGGCACTAAGACACAGTGGTGATCAAACACATGGTTCATGTGCCACAAATAGTGTACTGAGTAAGAATGATTTTCCTGAACATCAATTTCCCTCCTTTTAATTTTTTTTGATGACACTGGGGATTGAACCCAGCGCCTTATCACTAAGCTACATCCCCAGCCTTCTTTTATTTTGAGACAGAGTCTTGCTAAGTCACTAAATCACCCAGGCTGGGCTCGAACTTCCAATCTTCCAATCTCAGCCTCCAGAGTGCTGGGATTACAGGTGTCTGCCACCACACCAGACTTGCTCGACTTTCTCAACTTCCTTATATTTAAAATGATTACTTTAAGTTCTATGTTGATGTTGTTGGTGACTGGATTTATTTGTGCAGCCTGTGTGAAAGATAGGCCCCAACTCAGACTTGCCTCGAGTTCATGACGCGAGCCGTATCAGACCAGGACAAGATGGATGTATGAGAACCATGGCTTATGGTGATGTTCTCAGTGCTAACTTCTATTTTCATGTCTTCACTTTGGAAATAAAATCCCAGTTTTCCAAAATAGGTGCTTAGTTTTCCATCTTGGGGCTTCTTGGCACCAATAAGCTGACCATTGACTAAAATTCCTATAGAAGAAAAAATATTTTCTCTCTTTTGTACTCTAGCCATTTTCTTTTCTGCATGTGTGGCACCATAATTTGGGTTTATAAAACTTGGCAATTTGAGAAAATCATCTTGTTTCAGAATTTACATATTTTTCTTTATAAATCTTGTTTTACAACTGATATATTTTATTACAGTGATTATGTTAAAATAAGATCAGCTAGTTTGGACTTAGATCATATATTTTGAACTATAAAACAATATACTGATGATTTAATTTCTTATAAATGATCAGAATTTGAAAAATACAGAATTCCTCTTAAGGTGAAAAAGAAATAAATCCAGGTAGTGACCTAATTGTCTAATTCAAATATAATTTCCCTTTATTTTACCTGATTCTGGATCAGAAACCAGGTTGAGGATTTTTCCAGGTTCTGAGTCAATATTGAAACAAATATTCTTCTGGCTTTTTGGTAGGTAAATGATGAAATGTGGGTCATTTTCAACTAGAAAAGATACAAGAAAAGTGAAATAAAATCATGCAAAGGAAGATTTTGATCAGTATTTTATTGCTGAACACCTTCATTTAACGAGAACAAGTATTTCTTGTGCCTAGATACATACTCAGTAACTATGTTAGAGATACAGGCCCCAGTGATTGGTAACTGTTTTAGGGATAGAGGTCGCTGTGATTCATACTTGTGCACCACTGCCCCTGTGTCATGGAACATCCATTAGGGCTTTATGTAATTTATAAATGTAGTGGATATTTATTTTGTAGCTATCCCATATGTCTAGGCTAGATACTAGACATAAAATGAATAAGAAAGACACAGGAATAAGAAATACATGTAAGAAACAAACCCATTATATGTATTATTTTATGTTGCCATATATAGTAAAGAACACATATCATTGTTGATGTAGAGACTAATGTTAATCAAACCCAAGAACAGAGAAGATTCAAGCTACTCTTAGGCAAGGGCTTCTTTGTTTCTGATATGATTATGCTGAGGATCCATTCTAGTCCTCCCTCCTCCCCATTTAATTCTTCAACAAATACTTGAAGAGGGGAACCAAATATGTGCAAAACACTATGTTAGACAATGTTTGGTACAGCTATAAAAATATCAAGGTCTATACCTTCAGGCAAGCAATAATTTAGTGAAGGTAGCAGATGAAACGACCAATCTAAGACAGAGTGAAGGAAATGGTATAGTAATGCCCCAAGCACAGCACTGTGAGAATGAAGGTAAAAGGTGATTTTTAACCTGAGCAAAGCTGTCTTCAACTAAGTTTTAAAAGTAGGAGGGGAGAAGGGAAGACAAAAGATGAAGGAGAGAAGGATTTTATTCTGAGTGGGTAAAATGAGATAGGTATGGAGGTAGAACTCTGATTTGTTTAGAAAGTGACTCAGTGTGGGCCGAGGATAGGTCCTTAGAGAATGCAGAAAAAAAGATGAGATGAAAAATGTAGATCTCAGAGTCCGTGAAACACTAAAACATGAACCTTAATTCTATTGGGTAGGTAGTTATTATAGGTTTAGAGGATAATAAGACATGATTTCACTCTCAGTTTAGGAAAATGACTAGTGGCAGAGTAACTAGAGTATTGCAAAGTAGATAGAGGAAGATCATTTAGAGAATAAAGCTGTAACCCTTTCAGGAAATGCTGCATTCGAGCACCAGCCTAAAGAGTGGAACTGGCAAGGAAAACCTAAGCGACATTTCTGTAGGATTGCTCAGGGGAGAGGAGCAGTTAGCATTGCTGGGTGTCTGGCCTCAATGACTGACAGGGCTAAAGAAAGGGTGAATTGAAGACAACTACAGAGTTGTGTTTGCTATAAAAAGATTGGAAGAGTAGGCTGCCACATATGGAGACGTCCCTGTTTCTAGATCTTTCTGCAGAGCCCCTTGCAGACACTAGCCCAACTCATTCTCATTGCATCCTTGAGGAGAGGACAGATCACATCATAGAGCCAGTAAGATACGGCCCCAAGGCGTCTGACAACAAATGCTACCTCCCAACTGTTCTGATCTGTTGCCTAGAACTCACACATTTTCAAGTGTGCATTTTTTTTTTTATTTTTGGTACTGGGGATTGAACTCAGGACCTTATGCTTGCAAGGCAGGCACAGCGCCACTGAGTTAAATCCCCTCAAGTGTGCATTTTGAAATGTGGAAACTGGGATAAACTAATTCAGGGCACAAATTATATCTTATTCTGTGTGTGTGTGTGTGTGTGTGTGTGTGTGTGTGTGTGTGTGTATGGTACTGGAGATGGAACCCAGGGCCTTCACATTGAGCTACATCCCCAGCCCTTTTTTATTTTCTATTTTGAGACAGCCACTTGCTGAGTTGCTAAATTGCCCAGCCTGGATTCAAACTTGTGATCCTCCTGTCTCAGCCTCCCAGAGTGCTTTCATCCCTCAGACCAACAGGCTCATGCTGTGAGTCAACGTTTGGTTAACTGACTTTTGCTGGAGCCATGCCCTAGAGAGTATTATTAAAGCATGGAACAAGGGCTCATAACTCATATTATAACTTCCTTTATACAAATACAGATTTTGAGATGTTTTGCTTGAAGAAAATGGCTTTTATGAAAGATAATGATCAGTTTTGCCATTTTATTTAACTCCACCAGTAAAACCTTCTGATGAGCAATGGTGAAGCAGAACTGCCATATTGGGCTGATATAATTCTAGGCAACAGAAATGAAGCCCAGGTTTAAGTGAGTTGGGTTTGAGACTCGGCTTTCCCATCTGCTCATGCTTGTCCCTCTTATGAATAAACTCCCTGTTTGCAAAACTTAACCATTTCAGTAATTGGCACACTGTGTCATGGGCCTGGTTTTCTACTTGCTGCCACTTCCTCAGCGGTGTCCTGTCTCACATGTTGAGAGGGAGAGGACAGAGAGGCTGACCACTGCATGAGGAAGCTACAGCTGCCAAAACTCTCAAGAAATACATTTTCCTGGCCTTCAGATAATTGCACCTGCTATGTACGGCTCCCACTGCAATAGTCTATAGAAAGTTGTGGGGTTTTTTTAAGACTCAGCAAAGCCAGGTGTGGCGGCACACATCTAATTCCAGCACTTGGGAGGCTGAGGCAGGAGGATCTCTGTGAGTTAAAGACTGGTCTGGGCTACATAGTGAGTTCAAGGCCAGCCTGAACTTCATAGCAAGACCCTGTCTAAACAAAACAAAACAAAACAAAACAAAACAAAACAAAAACCTAAAAACCAAAAAACAATAAACCAAACTAAAAAAAAGACTGAGCAAAACTAGACTTTTTATACTCTATTTAAAACAAACAAATCCCACAGAATAACATGCATTATGGAGGAAACAACATTAATGTATTTTAGGTCTCTAAATTTAGAGATCCTAACCTCTAATAATAGCACGTATTTATTGAGTGACAGTTATGTGCTCATTATTATTTTAGATACGTTTCACATTTAATCAATAGCCTAGCTACCGAAAAGTATATGTAGAAGTATCATTATTCCTCTTTTCAATTGGAAGGAAGCAAAGTGCAAGTACGTTATGTAACCTGATCGAGTTTGCGCAGAGGGCGTGAACGCTGTCGAGAAGGGAGAAGATCCTTTTGCTGACGATGCCTATCGGCCACCCTATGGGAGGAGCACCTCTTCCGTTCCGGGGGGTGACCTTATGCAGTTGGAATGGGTGCCCTGGACTAACTTGTCCCCCTCCAGATTCCTAGGTGAAGCCTAAGCCTCCGTGCAATACTGTTTGGAAATGGGCCTTGCGGAGGGCGGCAGAGGGCGGCAGAGGCCCTGGTGCCGGGACTCCCAGGAGGAGGCCCCAGAGAGCTTTCTCTCCTTCCAGGAGTGCACACAGAGAAGAGATCAGGGACCACCCAGAAAGAGGCCTCAGAGTGAAGCTCGATTGCTGGCACCTGGAGCTTGTCCTTCTACCACCAGAACGGAGGTACATGAGTCATTTAGGCCTGCCAGGCTAAGGTACGGAGCTTCTCTCAGTGGAAGCCCTCTATGCCTGTACCAGACACCTTGCCCTCCATTCTTCCGGCTGAGGAGCAGAAGCAGTAGGAGGCGCTCTTACCTCTTATCACATGGGAAGGTGGCGTGGCCTCCATTGGTGGCCCAGCTACCAGAGACAGCGCGGTCGGCGTCGGGGAGGGGCTGGCCCAAGATGGGATGGAACCTGGGGCAACTTTGCTGCCGTAGTAGAGGGCACCTGTGTGACAAAACCTGCCTCCGTCAGTTCCTAGGTTCATTTTTCCATAGAAGTTGCTCAAGGCATCAAGAACCTGTTTTGTGCATACCTACAGGTTCTTGGTAAAATTTTCACCCCCTCCCTTTTTGCAGCCCTGGAGGGTGAACCCAGGGCTTCACACATGCTAGGCAAGTGCTCTACCACTGAGCTAAACCCCAGGCCCCCTTGCTTTTATCCCAGAGTTCTCTCTCCTACATTATCCTCACACTGTGAGGGCTTGTGTTCAACTAGAAGAGAGAATATTATGTGATTTTCAATAATTAAAATAGAATTATTATTATTATTTATGAGACTGGAGATTGAACTCAAGGCCTTCACACTGAGCTCACCCACGGCCTTCTTCAATTAAAAAAAATTTTTTTGGACACAGATTCTCACTAAATCGCCAAGTTGAACCAGTTGGGCTCAAATTTGCCATCTTCCTGCCTCAAACTCCCAGAGTGCTGGCGTTGAAGATGTGCCCCCACCACATCCAGCTTTGTTCATGTATTTTAAAAAAAAATGAATGATAGTCTCAAGTGAAGTATTCTATTTCATTAGTTACAATTTAGACAGTGACTTGATTTTATTTTACAAGATCAATATTCACCACACTCCAGAAATATATCAGTGGCAACTGTTTAAACTAGATGAAAAAAAATCTGAACGTTGATGTTAAAAGTGAGTGTGGGGGTTCATACGTTTTAAAAATTCCTTTGGAAGGTGTGAGCAAAAATGTTTGAAGACCACAGCAATAAACCACCCTGCAAGTAAGTTGAAGGGGTGAGCTTGGGCCCAGAGGGACGCAGTCTGGGTGCAAGGGGTGGGTAGGGGAGGCCTGAGCAGAGGTGCAGGGCGAGGGAGCCGCGCTGTCTGCTGTCCGCAGACCAACATGCTGACCTGAACAGCAGGAGATGTCCTGTGGAGGGGAGTCGGCCAGCATGCGCTCGTCCCCAGCGGCGTTCTCAATGACCATCGCGCTGAGTGGGGTCACGATATGATGTTCCAGGGACATCTGCAGGATTGTTTTTGTAATTTTCCTCTTCGTGGCAGCAGTAGGGGCCAGGCTTCTGCGGTGGCGAAGTGGAGGCGTTACAGAACTGCAATTGAGGGGGTGCTCGGTCACATCCCCACCCACTTCCCATGTCTAGCCAGGCTCCGGGAAGGTGGTGGAAGGGGGTGAAGAACCAACTGGCTTCCTGAAACTTACTCTTTTATCTAGCTGTGCAGTCCCAAGGGAATTTTTAAAAAAGACAGTGTTTTAAAAGAGCAGTTTTAGGTTAACAGATGTTGAGCAGAAGGCACGGAGACTTTTCCCACGTCCCCTCCACACCCCCAGTATCCTCCCCTACAGTTGATGTCCGGCTCAGGGTCACACCTGATGACCTAAGTCAATGGTTTAGGGTAGGGTGTACCCCAGGCATTGTTCTTTCTACAGTTCGGACAAATGCATGGTTTATACCCACCATTGTAAGATCACACGGGGTAATTTTCCCTACCCTAAAAATGGTCTGTGCTCCACATATTCAATACCCCTTCCCTGAGTTCCTTGTGACCACTGATCTCTTTACAGGGATTTAAAAAAAATCAATATTTAACTTCTGCAGCAGTTTTGCTCCATGACTTTAAGTATATCCAGTGTGCTTCTGTCCAAAGGACCAGGATATTTCTTGCTTACTTCAAATCACAGCTTATAACCTTGTGGGTTTTTCTTTTTTTAATAATCTTATTGACGTCAGATATTTTCTAAGTCCTATTATACCATAGCTTTTTATTTTCCTGGCCTACTTTGATAACCTTGTTCCATCTTTCTAAAATCTGATCAAACGGGTGGAGTGAGGCTTGGGAATGGTCATTTTTATCAAACACCCCCATGTAATTCTGATACAGGTTACTCTCGTGATCCAGTGTCTGTGTTCGGCAGTTGAGAGGCAGCTCAACTGAAAAGCCAGAGGTGATATAGATGAGCATTAGGCGTCCCTTACATAAGGGACATCATAATCACATGATCATAACATTTCTCTTTGGACAATAACCTGTTTTCAAGAGTAAATGCAAAAGAATTACTGGTCTACACAGCAACATGGATGAATCTCACAGACATGATATTGAGAGAAAGATGCCAGAAACATATTGCACAGTTATGTGAAATTTAGCAACAGACAAAACCAATGAATGGTGACAAATGTCAGGATGATTTCCAGTGAAGGTTGAGGAAGAGGAGCAAGGAATGACTCAGCAGCTCTACATCTGGATCCAGGTGGTGATTGGTTATGTGAGTGATATATATTCCTCATTTAACAACAGAGTTACATTCCTGAAACTAGGTCATTAAGTGAATTGGTTACTAAATGAGGAATTGTATATAGCACATACATTATAGTATTCAGAACAAAGAGATGGTTAAAGAAAACTTCAACTTGATTACTTTGCTTTTATTTGTATAACTCTTACATGCAACACTGTACTGTACTGTACAGTACAATCAGCAAACATTACAGAATTATATAAATAAGGTTTACTGTACAAAAAAGGCATTGAGGATCTATAAACAAGATGTACAGAACTGTACAAAAAAAAGATGGATCATAAGTCTGAGCAGTGGGTTGTAAGTCTGACAGTGAGCCTTGATTTTAAGTCTGACAGTTACTAAATACGTATGTCTTTAACAAATCATATATATATATGTAATTTTTTTTTTGAGACAAGTTCTCATGATGTAGTTCAAACTGGCTTTGTACTAACTATGTATCCCAGGCTGGCCTCGAACTCATGGCAATCCTCTGGCCTTAACCTCTCAAGTGCTGAAGATATAGGCATGTACCACCAAGCATAGTTCATTAAAATTAACACACTTCACACACTTTAAGAATGTTATACCTTAATTAAAAAAAAAAGAGTTAATTTAGCTTTAGTTGAAGTTGTGGGAACCAACAGAAGTAAATAATTGAAGTATTATATTAACTTTCCTTTTCTTTCTCTCCTCCCCGCCCCCGCCCCCCTTCTCTCCACTACTAGGTATTGAACACAGAGCCTTTGCACTGAGGTACATACCCAGCCCTTTTGTACTTTTTATTTTGAGACGGTCTCATGTTGCCAAGTTGCCCAGACTGGGTTTGAATTTGTCACCCTCTGGCATCAGACTCCCAAAGTGCTGGGATTGTAGGTCTCCACCTATAATCCCATTTGGGGCTAATTGGCTTCCTTTCTTGGTTTCAAACTCATTCTGTGCATGACCTCAAATATTCTAGGTGAACATTTTACTTTTGCAAATCCCTGTGGTACTCTTCTGGCCTTACCGCTCAGCCAGCAGTTGGTTGACTGTTAGATAGGCCCACAGTTTCCTGGTGAAATCAGGGTCCGCATGCTTGTCTTTTGATAGAAAATCCTCCAAGTCATCCATCTGGGCCAAGGTTTCCAGGACCAAATCTGTGCTAGCCTAGACAGGAAAGGTTCAGTTGCAGGATGCTGATGGAGCAGAGCTGTTTAATCAATTCACGTTTTAGTATCTACTGTAAGTGAATTAGGGCACTACGTACCTTTGGAGAATATAAAAGAAATGGGAGTTTTTATTACTGTTTCAGTTATATTATCTGCTAGAGGTCTGTTTTAAAGAGTAAAAAAGGGAGGAATGGTAGGAAACAGACTTCTTGGAAATGGGGAAGAGAAGAGAGGGTAAATAAAGGGAGGAAAAGGTACTGAAAACAATCAAAATACTGTATATACATGCATATACATACATATATATGTCAATTTTCCAAATGCAATTAGTATGTATTGCTAACATATACCAATTAAATAAAAATATACTGATAAAAGAGGAAGTGGAAGAAAAAAGTGCATCCTCCAGAGGCGGGCTTGGGCTGAGTGAAAAAGAGGATTTGCAGAATAGCTGGGAAGATGGCAGAGGGTCTCATGCCTTCTCTTTCACCTGCTGCTCCCATTCTACACACGCCATTCTGGGGATGCGGGCCATTCTGGGGATGCGGACCATTCTCTTGTAAACATGCAGGATCCACTGTATTTCAGAGGACCAGTTAGTAGTACTTCAGTTCATGAATGCTTTTGTTTGCAGATAATGTGGTCCGCAAACAGAAGCATTTGGCAAAATTTTGATTTTGTTTGCTAACTCTGCATCGGGTGATGAACACGACCATGGCCACTTTCTCCAGATCATGGAGGGAATTAAGTTCATGAACCAAGGCACCACTGTACTTTTAGGATAAAGCAGTAAGCAGAAGTACCGAAGTTGCAGTGATAATGCCTCCTAATTGCTGTAGTTTAGCTGGGTCAAATTTTCCTGCCACCACAATCTCTGAGCCTCCAAAATAGTTGTGGAAACTGTTTTGAGTGACATCTGTTACTGAGGTGTGCGGATAGCTGAACTGAACATTCCGGAGCAGGGGAGTAGATACTTGGTTGTAGAATTTCTACAGTTCAAAAAGAGAAGGAAAGAAAAAAAACACAGAGAAATAATTATTTTCATATCACGTGGTAGATCTAAAGCATTTTCCTCTCAGTTTTTTCACATGCTTACCAGATACCTCTTAAGTTATACTTATGAATCTAGGGGACAGGAAAGAATACTTATAATTATTTAGTTAAGAAAAACTGAGACACAGAAATGGTTACAACTTGTTAAAACACCACCCTTGACTTAAGAGCCAAACATTATTTCCCATTTCTGTTATGATCAGCCTTAAAAATATTATGGATACTCATAATAATAAAAATCAGTTGGGTTAATATTCCCCAAATTAGAAACTTATCCCTTTCCTATCTCCAGTTTTAAATATGATGCCTGGCATTGGCATCATTTTTTGGTTCATTTAATTAAAATTAGCAAGTACTTTGTATCTTTATTTATTTATTTTTTATTTAAGGAACATTTTTTTTATTTAAAGGAAAACAGGTGCCCATGATAACAGGAAGAGCAATTGGTCGAGGAGGTAGAGGGAGCCAGCAGAAGCTGGATAGTGTCTCAGAAGACCCTGCTGTTTAGGGGTAAGAATGCGTGTGCCCCAGGCCTTGCTCTTCCCATCTCACCCTTAGTGCAGCAATACAGGGGGTGAAGGGAAATGTGTGGGAAAGGAATAAAACACTTCTCAGATTCTTACAACTGGCTATAGCTGAAATGATGGCATTTTGAATTAAACTCATCTTTCAGGCACCAGATATGGATAGTTCTAGTAAGGTGGGAAAGAAATAGAACCTGTTACCTTGAGCTGGGAAGAAGTATCCTGGTTTCCGTAAATTCTTTGAGCAATTCCACGGTTATCATTGGAGAGTCTCTTCAGAAAATCATAGTCAACATCAAATCCTATCCCCAAACTGAACAAGGAGATATTGTCTTGCATATTCTGCTTCACATTTTTCTGAATTTTTGATAATTTTAATTCACCTGAAGTTGGTGATGACAGAAGGGAAAGAAATGAGGAACAAATGTTAAGAAGTTTTTGGAAAGTCCAGAGAGAATCATTTAGCAAAAATTATTCAAATTAAAAATTTACTTGCCCTTTGACCCAGTAACTCAACTCTAGGAATTTTTCTTACAAAGCACTCATACATGTGGAAATGAAGTATGGGTAATGGTTCCTAGCAACATACTGGAAACAACTTAAATGTACCCCAATAAGAGAGATTGGTTAATTTAAACAATGAAAAAGTATGCAGTTACTAAGAAGAACCCAGTAACTCTTTACATGTTTATATTGAATAATTTCACTTTTTTCTATTTTTTTAAAAAAGATCTCATGTTATTCAGGCTGTTCTCCATCAAAAAACACTTTTTTTCCTAAATGGTTCCTTGTTATGTTGCCCAGGCTAGCCTTGAACTTGTGATCCTACTTTCTCAGCCTCTTGAATAGCTGGAATTGTAAGTGAAAGATACATTTTTTTAATGGCAAAAAAAATCAAAAGAATGGGTGTATAAGGAGGTATTTGCATATATATACACATATGAATGTACGTACATGTACATACATATGTATATGTACCAGTGTGTATGTAGAGTAATACAGGTAAGCATAAACTACAAGGTGTGATGGATAAATGTTTAAATGAAAAGGTGAATGTTTAAATTAAAAAACATTATTACAGTAAAAGACACATTGCCATTCATCCCACTCAAAATATTTCCCCTCACTTCAAACACAATTATCTCATCATTTTTGCCACTTTCTGAAGCTATTCTGGAAGTCCTGTTTGGACTTTTAGGAAAAGTCCTTTGGACTTGTTGGAGTTGTGATAAATGCTGCTGCTGAGTGCTGTCCAATAGAAAGGCAGGCTCATAAAAAACATTACATGTGCCTTATTCACTGGACACCATGTGACTTCTGGCTCTTTCCCAAAGTCCAAAATGATCATGAAAGGTAAATGCTTTGAATCAATTCAAGACATTGAGGCAGCCATGACAGCATAACTAAAGATGCTCATGAAAGAGGACTTCTAGAACTGCTTCAGAAAGTGGCGAGAATGATAGAGTAACTGTGTTTAAAGAAAGGGAGAGTATTTTGAGAGCAATTAATAGCAATGTGCCTTTCGTTGTAATAAGAGACATATTTGTTTTGGATCACATCTCGTACGTCCATGTATCAAGAGGTTTACTGAGTAATACAAGTGTGCATGAACTCTCCCTGGAAACTGGCTACGGGTGACTGGCACAGACAGGAACTGTAAGGTTAAGGGACAGGAGTAAAGGATACTTCATTTTTAAAAACCACATTTCCTTTTCTTCCTCATGATTTTATCCAGAAGCGAACTTTAATTTATCTTATCTGAAAGAGAAAAGCATTGGATCTGCAACAAATATATTGAAAACTGCTCATGTTGGTCTCACTATTAATAAAAGGGTTGCTCTTGTCTTTCTGAAACTCCTGTAATCATTATTATCCCTGCACTAGTTCTTCTGCTTGGGCAGGTCAGGCCCAGGTTAGACACATTCACATGACAAACTCGTGCGATCTCATCTAATATCCATTATTATTTATATTTGTCACTGTAAAGACATCAATACAACAAATAAAAATAAATGTAGATAATAGAACTTAGGAGATGTTAGAAGCTAGAAGCTGTTTTAGTGAATAAGAAAAATGATTAACTTAAAGGCTGTGTCAGAGAGCAGTGATTTCTCCGGTTGAAACAGGGAGAAAAGTGGACCAGAGAGAACATGTTACTGTGGCCTTTGCAGGTGCTATTGAGAGAGCTGGGGTAGGTACTCATCCTTCACAGCTCCCATATCTCCTTATCTAAAGTTGAGGAAATAAATGCATTTTGCTAGTAGGCATCAGCAAATCCTAACAACAAACTATTATAAATCAAACTCAACTTTCTCCCCATTGTGCAGAGGAAAGCGAGGCATTCAAAGCACTACTGAAGATGTCTGGGCACTAACTTAGATTATGTTATGGTTTACATCTAAAATGTCCCCCAAAAGTCTCATATGGATCTTTTAGAAGGTGATTGGATCATGAGGACTCTAACTTCATTAATTCATTGTTAAGATCATAATTTTTTCACTAATCTTCAGTCATTTTCAAATTTCATTCATTTTCTCATTAATGTACTCTTTCTGGACCATGGATCACCCATAGGATCCATAGGATCATAATTTGATGTCATTATTGGGAGGTGACAGAGACTTAGGAGATGGGACCTAGTGGAAGAGAGTAGATGATGGGGACGTGGCCTTGGGACTGTATCTGTTTTCTGGTCTCTTCATCTCTGGCTCTTTCCTTTTCTCTCTGCCTCCTGGCTGCTGTGCAGTGAGTAGTTCTTGTCCACCACAGTCTTCCCATGCCATTTCTGCCTTGGAGCCAGCCTATCATGGACCGAAACCTCTGAAACCACAAGTCAAAATAAAACTTTCCTCTCTTAAGTTGTATATGTTAGGTATTTTTTCTGAGCAACAGAAAGCTGACTAAATAGGGGATAAGTCCTCTCAGGCCAAAATATTTTTGGCTTAAATATTTTAGAAACTCAGGCAAATGTCATCAGAGTGCTCATTTTAAGCAAATCACATTTCTAAGAAACAATAGTAAAAATATTTGTCATGGGAAAATTGAAGTGATACTTGCCTACTGTTGGATCTCCATCAGAAACCAAAATGATCAGAGAGACTGAGTTGGGGTCCAACAGTCCTAAGTTATTGGCTTCATTCAAAATGAAGATGGCCCGCAGGAGTGCTTCATTGATATTTGTGCCTGTGAAAGTGATACAATGTGTCATTGCAAATGCTTTCTTTTCACACACACACTCACATCTTGGATTCAAGTTGGTCTGTCTGGTGATTATTGATGCATAATTTACTCAATATTAAAGTCATTTGATTGCTTTCCAAGTAAATTTTGCTCTGCCTGGTCAAGATCCACCAGTGAAGTAAATTATTTAAATTATCCCCTTGGAAATAAAGAAGCCCTTCAAAGCACCTATTTGTCATTTTGTGAAACACCCACTTTAAGATATCTAAATCAGCTTAGCTGACTTACTCTGAAGACAGTTACATTTCATGCTATGCAAGTGAAAATAAAAAGGCAGATATGTCACTTACTTCTCCATAAAAAATGGGAATGGTTAAAAACTTGTATAGATGGGATTACACATTTTAGTTTGACCACAAACAGTATTCATCATCTACCAAGAAATGTGTTATTTAGGGTAGACCATTACAGACTGATCAAAGATCACTGTGGCGGGGAACAATGATTGTTTTTTTGGGTTTTTTTTTTTTGTACCAGGGATCGAACTCAGGACCTTGCGCTTGTGAGGCAAGCGGCGGAATCACTGAGCTAAATCCCTGGCCCAGGAACAGTGATTCTTAAGTGAGCCAACATTTGGGCTACAAGGATTTAGGCCAAACCCACTCACCTCCACTGGGCTGGATTTTCTCTATGTATTTCTTGGCATCTGCAATCTGTGTTTTAGTAGCAGAAACTAAGTCATTTCTCCAGGTTCGAACATTGTGGTTGAAGTCAACCACAGAGAATTGGTCTTCTGCTCTTAGGTCATCCAATATGGTCTTCATTGCTTCTACAGTCTATTACAAATGAGATTTTGAAAGGTCTCATCACACAAACTCTGAGCCTAGAAGAAACTAAGAGATCAAGCATTGATCCTACTTATCCTCCCATTATTGACTCAAGCTAAACTTCTTCCAAAAAGACCTCAACAACCCACCTTGGTTAATGCAGACCTATCCCTGGTATATTCTGAACACATATTGTTCACTTTTTTAACTTAAATTTTTACTCTTTTTAAAAAAATGCACAACCAGTTTGACTAGTCCTATTTTAAGGAGCGCAAACTTCAGCTGTGTTGAATACTTGAAAATCAAATATTTGAAAAATTTCAACTACTTTTTCATGTCTCCTTTCTTCTTCTTCTTTTTATTTTTTGTATCGAGGATCAAACTTGGGACCTTGCGCTTGTGAGGCAGGTGGCAGAACCACTGGGCTAAATTCCCCAGCCTGTCTTCTTTCTTCTTGAACGATTCACTTCCTTTTCTCTCTCTCAGCTGATGATCTCAATTCTTGTTTCCTCCCAAACTGAAGCAATCAGAAGAAAATTTCCATAAACTCCCACAACTGTAAAACTTCAGCTAGCAGCATTTGTACCCACACACATTTTCCTCCTGTAATGTAGTACAGAGCAACCAGCAGTAGTTCTACTTAATGCAAATTCATTTAATACAAAGTTTCATTCTTTCCCATCTATTGAAAATCATGACTCTAGCAATTGTCCTTTGCTTCTTAATCCATCTCCTCTGTTGATGCATTTCCATAAGCATAAAAAAGCTGCACTTTCTCATTCTTTTATTTTTTTATTTTATTTTTTCTCATTCTTTTAAAAACCTCATTTGTACTCACTTTCTCAGCTTCTCTTTCAATATATCCTTGGAATGAATTGCCTAAGCACGCGGGCTTCCAATCTTTTCTATTAAACCCACTGCATTTCAGATGCTCATCCTCATCATTCCACTGAAACTGTCCCTGGGAAGGTCATCAAAGACCTTGATGTTGCTAAATCCAGTGGACTATCCCAGTTCCTCTTCAGACTCATGCTGTCACCAGCATTTGGAACAGCTGCACACTCCCTCCTTAGTACAACTTCCTCATTTTGTCTTCAAGATTTTTTCTCCCCCTCTCATTAGTTGCTTTTTGTTAATTGCCATTGTTGGAACCCCTCTTCTCTTCCAGATCTTGATGCTGCACGCTCTGTTGTTCAGCATCTTCTCTATCGATGCCTTAGTATACCCATCTCGTCTCAGGGCTGGCAATACCTTCTACACACTGGCGACTTCCAGTTGTTTGTCTCCATGTCTCACTTTTGAACACCAGCATTGTACAGACAATATCCTCCTTGACAGGTCCATCTGGATGTTTAATAGCATCTCAGTCTTAACATGCTTCAAAGAAATCCCGTATGCCCCATAAAGTTTGATTCTGTCTGTCTTTTCCAGTCACTGAGGGCAAACTGCATCCTTCCTTCTAATTGCTGAGCTAAAACCTAGGACTATCTTTCCACCCTCTTTCTCCTCCTACCTCAAAGCCCTCCAGAAAACAGTATTTGCTTTACTTTCAAAACAGATTTCAGAATTGAATCACTTCTTACCACATCCATAATTGCCACCCTGGTCTAAGATACTATGCTTAAGTGCTTGGACTATTACAATGGTCATTTTCTGGCCTCTCTACCCCTACCCTTGGGCCTGTAACAGTCTGTTCTCAACAGAGCAACCAAAGATACCCTTTGGCACACATCAGATCATGACAGTCCTTTATTCAAACCCTCTGCTCAGTGGCAGCTGTCTATCCCTAAGTACTGTAAAGGCCAAAGCTCTGACTGTGACCTGCAGATTTTGTGTGACCTGCCCCACCCTTTACTTCTCAGTACACACCTCCCACCTCTGTCCCTGGGCCTGCTCTCTGTTCTCTGCCCTTCCGTGGAACATTTCTGGCTTAGCACTATCGCAGCCGCTGTTCCTGCCACCTACATTGGTCTTCCCCCAGATGCTAGGATGGCTCTTTTTTGCCTTCCATGGGTTTCTTCAAAAAATTATCAATGAAGCTATCTATTTAGTTTGCAAATCTGTTTTTTTCAGTACTGGGAAATGAACTCAAGGCCCTCATACTGAGCTATATCCCTGGTCTTTTACATTTTTTGTTTTAAATTTTGAGACAGGGTCTCACTAAGCTGCTAAGTTGTCCATCCTGGGCTCAAACTTGTAATCCTTCTGCCTCAGCCTCCCAGAGTGCTGAGATTACAGGCATGTATCACCATGCCCAGATGGCTTACAAAATTAAGATTGCATCTGCCTGTAATTGGTTCCTAATATACTCCTCTTTTTAATAATAATCCACCATTAGACATCCTTTAAAACTTAATTATGTGTATTGTTTATTCTCTGCTCCTTTCCTCCTCTGGAATGTAAATTCTATAAGGTCCATGAGGGCAGGGGTGAGGTTTTACATTTTTAAATATTTTCACTAACATGTAATACTTTGATATTTCAAAACCTGCATACAGCCTTCACTAATCCAATCAAGGTAGTTAGATTTCAATCTCTATCATTTCCTTGTGTTTGGAGCCTTCAAGCTCCTCTTCTAGTTTGTTATAACATATGTACCAGGTTATTGCAAAGTCCTGTCACCCCACTCTGGTGGGGAACTTCATAGCTGATTCCTCTGGCTAAGGGAGGGGGGAGTATTGTTGCTTGTTGCTGTTTATTTTTATACTTTTGGTCTATTTTATTCACTGATGAGCTAAGAACCCGACACATAATAACTGCTTCACACATACTTGTTGAATAGAAGAAGGAAGGAAGCAGTGAATAAACCACTGTTTCAGAGTGTTGGTTCTTTCCTAGGCAGTTACTTCCCCAGGGAACCCCAGACCAGGTGTGAAGTCATTTTTGATGGTCATGGCTGGAGGAGAGGTTGTGCTACTGAAATCTCGTGGGCAGGCCAGGGATCATGTTCATCATTCGATAGTGCATAGTACAACAGTTCCACAACAAAGAAGATCCCATCCAAAATATCAATAGCTCACTCCTGAGAAACCCTATATCGGGTACCAATACTGATGGGCATGGCCTTTGAGAAACATGGACTTCTCTTGGGGTCCTTACAGATCCGAGAATGGTAGTAAACATCTGAGTATCAAAAAAAGTTGTTGAGGGCAGAAATAGTTATTTGATTATTCAAACTGACTGAATATATGGATCAGTGGGAATTTTTCCTATTTATTCTGTTTTGTTTTTATTTCATTGAGATGTGGTCTTGCTATGTAGCTCAGGCTGGCCTTGAACTCTCGATCCTCCTGCCTCAGTCTCTCGTGTGTTGGGATTACAGGTGTGTGCCACCATGCTGGCTATTTTTCTGATTTATTCTTTAGACTTGCTTCTGTGCTACTGTTCACTGAATAAACCTACACTCAACTCTGAACTGGAAGACATGGGACAAGAGAGCCAAAACTTCAAGGAATTGTGATATAATTTAAAAGACATGCATATGGTTATTTAAAAGTTACTTGTGAGTAATGAGATGATAGTAAAGTAAAATATTATGCAGGAGAACCAAAAGACTAAGACACAGAAAAGTGATCAGAGTGAGAAGAGGTTATACAGAGATGAGACTTCAAAGAGGTGAGCTGAGAAATGATTTTTCAGGGAAATATTGGACACAGAATAGAAAAGGGATGAAGAGAGAGAAGAGGAACCAGGAAACAGGGACACGAGAAGGAAGGAAAATTTACAGGGAAGGGATAATAGGGGCATATATCCAGAGAGCAAAAGATAATGTCACAGCTTTGGAAGAGTTTGCACCCTCAAGCAGTAAAAACAGTTGCTGAGTTTTATCTCAAAGGGCAACAGCGATGGACTATTGCATTGTTAAAGAGGATCAAAGAAGAAGGAAGGTCCCACCGACCACTTCCCAAAAGGTAGTACTTACTTGTTTCATCTTAATTCCCCACATGGAGCCACTAACGTCAATGACAAAAAGGATATTTTTGGGAATGGGGTCCAGGTTCTCAGGAGCAAAGAAGTGGACAAAATATCCATTGAATACCTGAAAATAGAATATATATGTGAGTTGGATCATTGACCAATGTCTAGAAGGTAGGGAATGGGGACCTGGGGAAAACGAGAGCAGAAGTGGGTGATGGACAAAGGAGGCAGGACACCCTTAGATGAGAAGAGAGGTGGAAGCTAGAGGCAGGTCAGTCTCTCCTGCTGCTCTCTTCTGCTGCTGGTCCTTGTTCCTCTGCTGTGAGGTTCTAAGCCTTGTTGGCAAAGTTTCCATTGTACTCCATGCCATTCTGCTTCATGTAGACTTTATCTCAAGCCTCCGTTTCTACCCTTGTAAATAACTGTAAAGCAGGCTGAGTCACTGCTCTTATGGGACTCACAGCCAGTTGAGGACACAGACAAGCCAAAGTATTTGAAGCATAGGGTGTCAAATGCCATGATTAGGAAGGTACAGGGCTCTCAGAGACTCCAATGGAGCAGCATCTAACTCAGATGAGGGTGTCTTCCCCAGAGACATAGCATCTACATTGTGACCTAAGGATGTGCCTGGAGTTAGCCTGCCATTGTGGGAGTTGGGCTGGGTTGGGTTGTAGGAGTGGGGAGGAGAATTCCAGACAGTGATGAAAGAATATGGCACACTTGGGGCTTTCTAAGTGGTTCAGCAAGATGGGGCCATAGAACTCAAGAATCCAAGACATTCAGTAGAAATTGAGCAAGACAGTTCACAAAGGACCCTTTGGTGATACTTTAGGGAATTTGGATTTTTCTCAAAGTTAGTGGAGGGCCATCCAGCTAGATTCCCACTCATCCTCTTTGTCTTCCAATGACTGGCAGCCTAATTTTCTTTCCTTGGCCCTTTGGTTCATTCTATCCTGGACACTACAGTTCTCAGATGCAGGGTATGTGGCTGTAGCCTCTGATATACTTCTTTACATGCTGTTCCTGAAGAGCCTCACAGGTTTTTTGGATACACTGTAGGAGTTCCCACCTTAGCACAAGGGAGATGGAGACATATCTTAGACGTGGCAACGGCAGAAAGGAAAATCTGAGCAGAATCTCACAATAAACATCGACCCTGATTTCACCACTAGCTCTTCTCTTCCTCTGGACTTTGGTTGTGCCTTCTTCCTCACCCCATCATCTCTGTGTTTTTCCTTGATCATCTAATTGCAAAGGGGCTTAGAAAGTTATCCAGAAAGTCCAGTTTGTAATTTCTATAGTTCTTCATAGGAGGTCTGGAAATGTCCTTCTGGAACAGGAGCACAAGACCTGCTAAGGTTTGAACTTTGGTAGTGTCCCCCAAAGACCCATGTGTTAAACCTTGTTCCTTGGGGTACTATTGGGAAGTGCTGTGGATCTTCAGGAGGTGGGGCGTTGTGGGAGGTCCTTAGGTCATTGAGAGTGCACTCGAGGGAAATAGTGAGCCTCTAGCCTCTCCCTTTTCCTCTCCTTTGCTTCCTGCCCATAAGGTGATCAGTTTGTTCTCATTTGTGCTTCCTGCTTTTGTGATCTAGCCTTTTAGCCAGAGGTCTAAAAGCAACAGGCTCAACTGGTCATGAACCTCTAAAACAAGGAGCCCAAATAAACCTTATTTCTTTATAAGTTATCTCAGATATTTTGTTATAGTGAAGGAAAGCTGACTAACACCAGACTGAATGAACCTTCATTTAGTTTTTATGACACAAAAGATAATGCTTAGTGGCATAGTAAAGAAATAGGATTTTAGTCCCTGCTCTGTAGCTTTGACACTTGCCTTGGCAGCTATAAACAACCATAGAGCAGGGAGTTCTTTCAACAAGGAGTTTCCTTGGATTTGGCTTGGCAGTTCTACCAGAGACCATCGACACTTGCCTCAAGCTCACCAGCCTTCTCTTCTCTGTGCACATCATACATCACCACCAGCTCTCCATCCACTGCAGTCTCAGAACAGTTGGGACATTTTCTTTGCTGTGCTACTGTGGGCCTGAAGGAGACATGTGCCTGAAAGGAGCAGGAACGTCAGAATCTGTCCTCAGCTTGAAGTCCCTGCTAGTGGAGGGCTTGGTGGCTGCACTTGCTTATGCACAGAGGTGAAGGGCGCTGCCCAGTGGCCTCTGTGGCTCGCACCAGCATCACTAAGCCTGTTACTGGTGGAAAGAACAGACCCAGGGCACTGAAGGGGACTGACTGTCACACTTTAGGCCTTTAAAAAAGTGATTCAAAGAATCTCTCCCATGCCTCAAGGAAGGGATAGCCACCAGCTCTGGAGAAATTTTGTGAAGGGTCCTCAGAGAAGTTTGACTTACAGTGTCTTATCATTGACCATTAAGGCAGAAAGAATTCAACTGAATAATTCTTGCTATGATTCATGGAAATGCACTATATATTATGTGAAAGTTGTCATCAGCTACTGTCAAGTAGATGACTAGGGAAAAGTGAGGTTTCAAAAGTGGGAGTCATTGGCCCAAATGGAATGAAACAATGGGGAACACTGTTTTATATCTTTGGTAAATGATCCTAGACTCTTCCTAAGGATCACTGGTCCTTGATAGTGCCCTCAGACCAACACCAGACCATGTCTTTATTCTCCAGAGCATAGGAGCTTGTGGCTGCTTGGATGGCTGGAAACATGCAGTGATTATGGTACCTTCTGGGGTCCTTTAGATATCACAGGAACACCATCAAAATGGCCTTCAAATGTGTCAGGAACATGAAGAAATCTCATTCCCTGAGGTTCAACTATCCACACATCCACCTAGAGATGGGAAAGAAAATTACAGAGTTAAAAGTCTGTTTAAAGGGCTAGGATAGGATGTAGCTCAGTGGTGCTATGCCTGCCTGGAAAGCACAAGGTCCTGAGTTCAATTCCCCATACAAAAAAAAAAGTTTGTTTAGGCAAGAAATAAAATGAGTAATAAATCATCCAAGGCTTTTTTCATCCCCAAATCTTCCATGATCACTTCTTAAGTTCCCTGGGATGTGACGGAAACTTGATCTCTTCCTAGAAACTCAGTATAGTCCATTTCTTTATTTCACCAGGATTCAATTCCCATTTATTATAGTTTGGATATGGGTTCAAATGTGACCCCCAAAGTTTCATGGAATTGTGGTCCCACGTGTGGCAGTGTTGATGTGGTGGGACCTTTAGAGGTGGGGTCTGAGGCAAAGTAATCAGGTCATGGGGCACCACCCTGGGAGGGATTGATGCTGGTCTGCAGGACCCAGTTGGTTCACAAGAGAGTGCATTGTTATGAGGCGAGGCCATTGTGTGTGATTTCCCCCTTCTGCATACAGCTGGTTCTCTTTCTGTTTCTCTACCATGCTGTGAAAGGGGATCCTTCTCAGGGTGCTGGTGCCATGCTGTTCAGACCCTCCATCCTCCAGAACCACAGGGCAAGTAAATCTCTTTGCCTATAAATATCCAGTCTCAGGTATTATAGTAATACAAAATGGATCTTCTTCATTCTAGTCTATTACTTTTGTTTTGTTGTTATTGTTTATTTGGTGGTGCTGGGTGTCAAACCCAGGGCCTCACACATACTAGGCAAATGCTCTGCCACTGAGCTACATTCCCAGATCCAATTTATATTTTTAAGACCATCTATGTTGCTAGGGAAAGAAGGAAAGCCATTGTTAAATTATACTGCATTTTCTCTGTAGATCTGTCAAAATAGATATTTTTCCTATATCATGGGCCTTTTTTATTCCTTCTCTGTCTTTTTTCTTTAAACAAAGCTCAACAAAGAGAAATCCTTTTTAGTGATACTTGATGAAACCATAGTCACAACTGCTATTTCTTTTTTGTTTGTTTGTTTGCTTGTTTGTTTGAAACAGAGTCTCAGTATGTAGTTCAGGCTGGTCTTAAACTCACTATGTAGCTCGGGCTGGCCTCGAACTTGTGGTGATCCTCCTGCCTCAGCCTCCCAAGTGCTGGGATTACAGGGATATGCCACCATGCCTGGCACAACTGTTATTTCTTGAATGCTTCTTATATTTTAAGTACTGTGCTAAGTACTTATTAATTCATTTCACTCTGACTAATGTATTATGTGTTATTTCTTATTTTACAGATGAAGAAGCAGAGAATCAGAATGACCCAGCTAGTAAATGGCAGAGGCAGGATTCAAACCCAGGGCCTAAGCTCTTAGTATATCAGACACCGTTTTTTTTTTACTTTTAACAGCCCCAGGCCCATATTTTTGATTAACATTGACACACTTCTCTTTAGGGCTCATGCTATAATATTGTTTTTTTTTCATGCCATTCCCCTCCATGCTTTGCATACATTCATTTAAATGGGAGATCATGACACAGTGCTTGGTACTCACATTAGTACACAAACTGGTTTTCTTACTGCCTCTTCCTCACTTAGGACCATTTGCAACCCTGATGACCAACTTCCCTTTGAAAAGTACCTGCTTTGGAATCATGCCTGTTTTTTCTATCTCAAAAAAAATTTTTTGGGCTGGGGATTTAGCTCAGTGGTTTTGCTGCCTGCTGTGCAAGTGCAAGGACCCGAGTTCGATCCCCAGTACCAAAAAAAAATTTTTGTGTGTGTGTTAAAAACTATGCTTTCCTAAAGTCATGGGAACTTGTCTGAGCAGATTCGACATTTTATTTCTCGGTTTTTACAAATCCCAGTATAGGATGTGAATGTAACCAATCTTATAGATTTCTGTTATCTCCAAAAGATCAACTGGCCCTCCATGTTGTCATGAGCTGCCTGCAGGATCAGGGGAACCAAAAGCCTTGGGAGAGTCTGACCCAGATATCACAATAGATAATGGAGAGGCTCTTGGAAAAGCCCAGGGAAGTTTCAGAGAACTGGGGCCTCTGCTTTATTCTTCCACAACAGTCTACCTATAAATGGAGTGGGGTCCTCAGGACAAGATTCATTGTCTCTATGAGAAGATGAAAATGGAAGGAATTTCTCCTAGCTCTTAGCAGTCTTGAGTTTCCTTTGATACAGACACAGCCCTAAAATACCATAGGACCCACTGGGACACTGACCATTTGGGATGTGTGTCTGAGGCCCTGAGGCCAGGACCAGCCTTTGATGGCCTTGACTTGCTCAACATATTTTTGGTCTTTCTCCAAGGAAGACAATTGTTGGAACAAAAGCATTCCCCAAATTTGATAATGTCAAGGAAGTTCCAAAAAGAATTGTTATTCTCCTTGATTTCTTTTTTTGGGGGTACCAGGGATCAAACTCAGGACCTTGTGCTTACAAGGCAGGCACAGTGCCACTGAGCTAAATCCCCAGCTGCTATTCTCCTTGGTTTCTGTGAGTGAAAAGTATTTTCAATTCAGTGCCTCTTTTGATGGTGATTAGAAACCTCCTGTGAAATAAAGAAAAGAAGAAGGTCTATAATCTTATGTTTTATCTTTAATTAATTAATTTATTTATTTTTGTTTTGTTTTATTTTTTTGTACCGGGGATCAAACTTGGGACCTTGTGCTTGCAAGGCAGGCACTGGAACCACTGAGCTAAATCCCCGGCTATCTTGAATTTATTACTGAATTTTGAGCAAATGTCTTTGGAAATGAGTAAATGCCATGGAAAGTTAAAGCTGGAAAATAACTTAAAGATCTTCTAGTTGAAACTTCATGTTTCATAGATGAGAAAATTGAGTCCAGAGAGGTCTAAAGTAAATTACTGTCCAGATCTCAGCAAGTACTTGGCTCAGTAACTACCAGTTCTAAACAAAACTCAAGAAACTTGCCTCTGTATCTAACTAACTCTTTCTCATTGTAGCTAACTATGTTTTACTACTTAAAAAGGAGGACTTCCTAAGAGCATAGAAGATTTAAGGGTGAATAAAAATATCAGAAATGTACTGGTCATTTGTGCTACCTGATATGTGCAATAGGAGTCCTTATCTGCATTGACTTATACCTTAGAATGTAGTGTTTTTTTTGTTTTTTTTCTTTTTTGGTACCAGAGATCGAACTCAGGACCTTGTGTTTGTGAGGCAGGGGGTGGAACCACTGAGCTAAATCCCCAGCTCTTAGAATGCAGTTTTATAGTGCAGTCAGGCCCAGGCTAAAACCTTACATCTTAGCTTTGTGGCCTTAGGCAAGTTATTTAACTGAATCTCACTTTCTAAATGTGTAAGCTAAAGGTAATGATATCTACTTTGTGGTGAGGATTCAATGACATAATCGGTATAAATACTTCCCCTAGATATCATAGAAGGTATATATTTTTATATCTTTTACTTAGCTTTTTATTACCATTATTTATTACAAACAAACTCAACAGTAGCCTTATTACAGGGTAGGTGCTAATCTCTTGAAGCTGCTCCCTCAATACTATTCACCATGGGATTCATAGTACTGAGTGAGAGAATATGGCAGCCATCATCATTACTGGAAAATTAAGCAGGAGCACATATTTAGTGGCCTAGGACACCTGAGCAGTTGTGGGGTCCCAGAAGAAGCAAGGAACAGAATCTCCCCTTGAGCCTCCTGAGGGAGAATAGCTCTGCTGACACCTTGATTTCAGGCTTCCGTCCTTCAGGATTGTAAGATAATAAGACAGTTTGTGGTTGTTTGTTGCAATACCCCCAGAAAACTCATACAGCTACTAAGGAGCTGAGCTGGTGTTGAAATCAGAAAGAAGTGGTATGGTTGACTTCGAACCCAAATGTTCTCAGTGCACCATCTTATTTTGCAGGCTTGGGTACATTGAGCTCCATAGGGGTGACAAACAGAAAATATGAATCAGGGATAGGAACTAAAAGGGACTGGCATCGCTGCACACCCTGCACACCCATGCTCACCTCCAAGTGTTTCGCCAGCCGTCCCGGCAGCAGGTGAAGCCTGTGCTCATATGACCCCAGCTTCCTCCACTTCACTTCCTGGTAGTGAAGCTCGAACTGCACCTTTGCTCCAGGACGGATGTTTACCTCGGTTTTGAAGTTCTCCATGTCAAGGGCTCTGCTCCTAAATGTGGGATCCCCCAGTGTAAGTCATCACACATGGACACTACAAGACCAAGTGTCTAGGGAGAGGGCATCTGGCCTTTATGCTGGGTGATCAGACCTGCTGAGTTTTTCATAAAATAGGTACAATAGACGTAAATACCTAGAAGTGCAATTTCTAAATAAATTTAATCCTACTAAGAATTTCCATGTTGTCTCCTCCCTTATCTGTTGATTCCAGAGCTTCTTGCCTATTTCAGTGTCATCTACCAAGAGCTGCCATTGACTGGTCCCTAGTCTGTGCCAGCAGCAAGACATATATCATGTCTGCTATAGCAGTCCTGCAGGACAGAAATCACTACCTTCATTTTCCAAAAAGAGGCTAAGAGAAGACAAGTAACCCCACACGAGTCAAATCCAAGTCTAGATGCCTCTGAAGACAGCACTTACTTCCTACACTACATTTTGAGACTTGAGGGATTCTTAATATTTTTGGAGGTCTTTAGGGAGAAGAATTCTATTATTCCCTCAAGTTGGATATGTATTTCCAGTGTAAGGCCTTATTTTGTCACTGTATATGGGGTGTGAACATTGATCTTGAGGAATGCATGGTTTTACCAAGAAAACAGCAGGATTATCCAGTGAAGGCAATTACGGTGTTATGATTAACAATGAAAGATTTTAAAAAATGAAGTAGGTAAACAAGTGCATAATCAGCCTATTTGGGATAAGGGAAGTACTGTACTGTAGGCAGTCAGCTTGGAATACTGGGTAGTTGAAGAAAAAGCAGAATGTGGCCTGGTGCTAAGTTTTGAGGAGAGGGCCATGCTTACCTGAGAAGCAGGTTGGGAAGTAAGCTATGTTCTTTGCTAAATTGTCAATGCCCAGAAGAGTTTGTGTTATAGAGAAGTGTTTGTGGGATGGTTAAATGAATAGATGGACTTTTCCAAATGATGGGTAAATATGGCAAAGTGATTCCTGCAACTAAAATAACTGGTTAACATGCAGAAAGGCTGAAAGTGTCCCCTCTGGACTTTCTTCTTTCCTTTCTCCACCTAGCTGAATCCCATGGATTTACTTGGGCTCAGCTGAAACATCTGCTCCTCTGGGGATTTTCCAGACCCTGCTACAGAATTTCACACTTGGTATGGATAGTGTTGTGTACTCACTCTCCATTAGCACTTGCCCACTATCCATATAACGGTCACCATTTTCTTGCCTGTCTCCTCCCCAAGTCTGAGAGTATTATTGTGTGCATGTTGTTTCTAATAGAACTGGGTACAGAGTTAAGATTTGATGCACTTTTGCTGAATGAATGAAAAGCAGTAGTAAAATGAAAAGAACTTCAATTAGAGCTAAGTTTGAGGATGTAGAAGAAAAAACATGGCAGAATTGGGCAGAAACAACCTGTACAGTGTAAGGAGTGGTTAGCCAAAGATTTCTTTGAAGTTTCTTGCTTTAAACCCTGCTTTTTGACGTGGTTTGGGCATTTTCAGTATCTTATGGAAGATTATAAAGAAAAAAACCCCGGCTGGACTCTAAGCTTAGTAATTGATGCCTTCAAAGGCTCTCTCCCGTAAAAATAAGGGAGAAGAAATCATTAGAACAAATCCCAATCATTTTCTTCTGTATACTTCATAAGTTTTGCCGCAAGGTTACTAATGAAGTATTTCTGTAGTTCTTCTCTGCATTTTTAGAAAAAAAAATCAATATTTATTTACAGAACATCCATCTACCTGTAAGCAAAGTAATATAAGCACAACCCATGTGAAATCTCCCAGACTCACTGGTAGAAGAAAGGCCTTTAGGGAAACAGAAATTATGATGCCTAATCTGTAATCTGACTGTGAGAGCTGGCCATTGGTTTAGATTCAGTGACTTTCTGGAGGCGGGTTTGCTCTGGGGGAATGGGACAGGAGAGGAAGACAAATGCAGATGAGATGACAAGCCTTGCTTGTCTGTCCCTTACCTCAGCAGTCCCGCCGTCTTGCCTTTTGCTCTTGCCTGTGAGTAGAGAGCTCGGCCCACAGTTTTCTCCTTAATGGTACTAGTAAATGTCGTGCCATCTACAGTCCTAGAGAAAGACAGGACACAGGCAGATGATCAGAATAGTACTCTTAGCAATAAACAATAAGCAATCAATGCAGCATGGTTGATTTATTGAATGGGGGCAATTTTGCATCTGTAAGAAACAAGAAGAGAGATAGTCGAATAATTTGTAGATGGGATTCCCTTTATCTGACAGTGTGGTTTGAGAAGGGCTAGGTTGACTCCCGTCCTAAAATCTTATCCTTATGTACTGTTGTGTGTTTAAACTTTCACTTATGAAAATTTTATTAGATGAAGTGTTGTTCTCTTGGGTGTCTCTTTTTAATGGTATGTAATTAGGAGAGGTGACTGATAAATCATTGATTCTCTAACCTATATTTGTTTCATTAGATCGTTCTTCTGTGAGTTAAAATTAGGGATAAGTTGAGTATGGTAGCACATGCCTATCATTCCAGAGAGACCAAGGAAGGAGGATCATATGTTTGAGCCCAGCCTGGATAATTTAGCGACTTAGCAAAACTGTCTCAAAATAAAAAAATAAAAAGAGGGCTAGGGATGTAGTTCAACTTGAAGACCCTGTATTTGATCTCCAGGAACTAAAAACAAAAACAACAACCCCCCCCCCCCCATAGGCATAGCCTGAGGGTATGCAGTAGACTAAATATTTGTGTCTTACTAAATTCATAGGTTGAATCTTACCTCCTAATATGATGGTGTTACAAGTGGCCTTTAGGAGGTAATTAGATCAAGGAAGCAGAGCCCTCACAAATAGAATTAGTACCCTTATAAAAGAGAACCCCTGGGGCCAGGAATTTAGCTCAATGGCGCCCTGCTTGCTTCGAAAGTGCAAGGTCCTGAGTTTGATCCCCCGTGCCACAAAAAAAAAAAAAAGAGAGCGAACCCCTAAAGTTCTCTTGATCCTTTCCACCGTGAGAGAACAGCAAAAAAGACAGCCATGTCTTTTTTCTAAATTAGAAAGTGAGCCCTCATCAGATACTGAATCTGCCAGCACCTTGATTTTGACAGTCAAGCCTCCCAAACTATGGGAAATGAATTTTTGTTGCCCACCTATCTATGGTACTTTCTTATGACAGCACCAGCTGGCTAAAACAAAGCAGCATCTTCTCCAGAAAGGGTAGGAAAAAAATACAGACAGATGCAGGGAGGTGCAGATGAATCCCTTCAGGAAGTTTGTGTTTGTCTCTGTATCATCTTCCTTGGGGAACTCTGTCTTCTCTTTGCATCACTGTCTCTACTCATCTTGCTTTTTGCTGGCAGTACCTAATCCTTACCAAGCAATGGCTTGTTAGAGTAGCAGAGTCACACAGTTTTGGAGCCACATGGGACCTCACAGTGCTGAGATGGGCAATATTGCTTCAAGGAGGCACTTAGGAATGTAAGAAAAAATTTTGCTTGCTCCGGTGCCTGGAAAGTGCTGTTTGCATTTGTGGGAGGACACCAAGGATGCCAGACAACCCATGGTGGAAGGGGCAGCTCCCTTGAACAAGTTTCCTTCCCAAATGACAGTAGCACATGCATTGAGGCACATTTCTAGGTTTGCCCCTTTAGATGAGGGACATCAGACCCAGAGAGCCAAACGGCCAAGGTCACACAGCAGTCAAAACACAACAGGGCAGAACCCAAGTGAGAACCAGAGGACCCAGCTTCAGGCCTGCATTCTTCCATCAAATCACAGTAAGACTCAAAGACCAGCAATTCTTTAAGACCAAGGAAAATATCTGGGGCCTTGATAAAAAAGGCAGAAGACATGTTTTGGCTGGTATGGAGGAGATTTTGGCAGCTTATTTTAAATTGTAACAATACAGCAACTATCTTCTGGGGTCTTAAATATTCAGCCCTGATCATAAGGAGACCAAAATAAATATGTGTTTCACAGTTCTGTATTTTGTCACCTCAAATCTTCTAGGGGAATAAAAAAAAAGAAGGAAGGAAAACAGAAACAATACCTACAATAAATTCTGATTATGTGATTTAAAAATAAGAATTCAAATGACTAGCTTAAAGTGTTTTATAGACCCGATGTCATATGATACTGCTACAGAAAACTTTTCCCTTTCCATTTGCTTTTTTAGAAAAGAACAACTAAAAAAGTTGTAAATCTTTAAGTCAATTAAAAGGATATCACTTTGCATAATGCTTTTTTCTATCCATTTAAAAAAAACCATGGATCTGCAGATTTTAGCAGGCAAAGTGCTTGCTAACAAACCTTTGATTTTATTCATTCACAATTATCATTGATTACACTGGCTTAAGAAAGACAAAATCAAATTAGAAGTAGTCCAAGCTAATGTTTGAATAAACAATAAACTATTTGCAGAGTATTGTCATCTTTTCTAGGGAACCAAAAAGGGACGTTGGTCCATGGCAGTACTCAGGATGGGCACCTGGGTGCACAGTGCATAGAAAACCATCTGATCACCTGGAGGAACAGGGAATGTTTAGTGCTGGTCATGCTCCCTCCAAGTGGATAACTGGCCCTAAATATTTGAAAGATATTGGATTAGTTTAAAATTGTTTTATTACGGAAAATTTTAAATATATTTAAAAATTGAGAAAACAGTATGAGACCTTCAAGAAACCATCATTATCAATACTCTGCCAATCTTAATTTGTCTCTATTCCCATGCTTTCTGTCTCAGTTCTTGTGAAGCCAATCTCAGACAACATATCATTTCATCCATGAGTACTTCAATATATGTTTTGCAGAGAATTTTTAGAAATTCTATGGGAGGAACACTAGAATCATTGGGTAAAAAACGCAAAATATTTAAATTAAGCATAATAGAAATAACTATAATATATAATAATCTAACTCTATAATATATAATAATTTAACTCTGTTAGAAATAATTCTAACAGAGTTGTCAACCATGAGTTGATTGCCTGGAGAAGTAGTGAGTTTATCATTAAAGAAATAGTCAAGTCAAACTCAGACAATCCACTTGTTAAGTGATATAATAGAGGAATTCAGCCCTGGATAAGTGATTGGATTCAATCAGTAATTCTCAAATATCTGGCAGATGGCACTGACTTACTGCACTCACTCCTATATGGTTTCCTATAAAGCAGGGCAAATTTATATATTTTTCTTCCCCAAATAAAGGATATTAAAATGTAAGGAAGTGAGAGGTTGTTACCACATAGATTAAGTTTGCTTTAATTTATTAGCAATAAAAAACCCTTTACAAATTCTGATACTTGGAACAGAAACAAAGAATGGGGGCACATTCCACAGTGATTCTTGATATCCAGCAGCTCCACAGCTCTGGAAGTGAGAACCACTGGACTAGCTGACCAGTAAGGACCATTCTCATGAGGGTTTTTGAATCTCTCAATAGAGCAGTAAGTATCCATTTTCTGGCTCTGCAGAGGAACTACTCACATAGAGAAGTTGGAGATGAAGGCTCCTTTGGGAATCTGGACATCAAATACAACATCTTGAGGCTGTGGGGAGTTGTTCACCAGTTTGCTCTGGATGATAGTATTGGCCATACGAGAAGTAATTGTGGACTGGACTTTATAGCTATAAAGAGTTACTTGATCAACATTCTCCTGAAATTGGCAAGAAGGCATAACTACTCATAGGAAAATCATGTAAAACATCACTAGACACATGATATTCACAGCATTCATTATATTTTGCTTGTTATGAGCAATTCTAGGGCATTGGTGAATATATAACTCAGGTATTGTTGAGCAGTCTCCTAACTTCTTGAAGCAACCTACAAGAAGTTGGCTTTCGTTTTAAAATAATTTGGTTTGAGATACTTTGAGAGAATTCTTTTAAAAATCCAAGTAGAAAATGATTGTGGAAAGAAAGACTGGATTGAGAATATCCAGGAAATAATTTCGAATTGAAGGCCTCAGATGGGAAAGGCTATGTCTTCAGAGTGGAGTTCTGGCCGGGCTACTGTGGGGTGAAGGGCACATGCAGCTCCCCAAATGTTTAGTCTCATCCTTCTTTAGTCTCATCTATTACTATTCCATCATTTATTTTATTAAATTAAAATGAGCTATGATAATATTGATGCATGTGGGACAGAATATTTGAGAGGGCATTGTGGTGCAATTATGGTACCCACTCTGGACCTCCTTTCCCACACTTCTCCATCAATTTAGGGCAGCCCCAGTGTAAAAAAAAAATCACAGCAGGTCCACATGCTCAAAGGCAAGGTATGAAAAATGTACACCTTAGGATATGCCTGAGATCTATAAGCTTCTTCAGATCTATGGCAATTATGTGGCCTACTAGATTTTTCTTTTTTCTCTAAGAGGACTTGCTTTTTTCAATACTAGCTCTCATCCTCCAAACTTTATTGTGTGAGATTAACTCTTGCAACTAGTTAATAACCAAGCACATCTCAAGATAAGATAAAATCAAGCCTTATTGACTTCCCCTTCCCCTTAAGTGTGAGCCTCCAGTGGTTATTGTCAGTTCAGAGCAGGAAGTGCAACATAAGTCACTTCCTTTGGCTGTTCCTTAGCCCCAGAAGGTCCACTTTGAACATTCAGGGGACTGGGCCATCTCATGTCTGAGGGTGCTTTTCCATAGCCACTATTTTGTTCTCCACAGCTGTCAGGTGCTATATTCTAAATCAAAACTGTTAAGTTGGAATAAATACATACATTTGGATGGAACATATACAGTTGGTGAAACTACATTAAATAAAAACGTTTTAATCTCTTGGTGACATCTGTCCTGTCTGCTCAAACTGTACTGCTGAATTTTAGAAATGCTTCCAAAAAGAATTGGGCAAGGAGGGTATTTCAAAAGGCAGGCAAATAGACTCAGTGATGATGACAAAAGGGACACCTCAATTGATTTCTAAATAATAGTTAACAGGAAAATCGTTGAGACATCAGTTTGTAACAAAATCAAAGCAGACTTACCATCCTTTCACCAGATTCTTCTTCAGAAAGGCTTCTCTGTGAAAGGAAGTTAGACAATCATTCTTCAACTGCATGCTACTTATTACCTTAAGGGCAAAAACTGTACTCTCAGTCAAAAAAATTTATTTTCCTTCAATATTGAACTGCAGTTCATTCATTGGAGCTGAGACATAAATATGGAATATTCTTGAAATCTATTTTTCCATTGGTGAGTTTTTCTGAACAAATATCTCAACCATTCTTGGTTGCATGGACATCATTCTAAGATGACAGTGCTAAAACAAATATTTTTCAATGAAAGTGTCCAACCAAGCTCATATGGGGTACCATATATCCCCTTTACTCTGTTTGTCTGATTTGTTTTTTACTCAGTTGAATGGTGATTTGGATGTTCCATTCTGCCATGGGGCTCTGGACATGCTGTCCCCATTGTCTGAAATGCCAAGTCTCCTCTGATCCCACCCTTCAAATCTCAGCTCTGGTAGAATTTCCTCAGTGAAAACTCTACCCTCACTCTTCTGTCCTCCTGATTGGCCAGTTTCCTTTACTTTGTGTTCTCATTGCAGCTTTTCCTTTGCTGAGAGCATCTTACTGGGCTTTATAAATATCCATTCTACTTGAGGGATGAATTACTTAGGGTCTATCTCCTTCTTTTGGACTAAGCTGCATAACAGCAGGGATTTTGATGTGTTTTCCCCATGGTTAACCTTGGTGCCAAGCACAGTGACTGGCACCTGAAAAATTCTATGCTCTTACCACCATGCTAGGAGATTATCCATATGAATAACTGTCTTGTAGAAGGGATGGAGGAAATCACCTTGTCTTTGAAAGGTGAGTGGCTTAAGAGTGATGAGTGAACATTTGATGTTTGAGGGATTATACTAATCTTCTCTATTGTTCCAATTTTAGTGTATGTGCTGCTGAAGCGAGCACTGTCTGAGAGATTATAAAACAAGTCAAGTGTTGGATGTAATGTCAGCTTGTTTGATTTGGAGTGAACTGAGATTTTAGCAGATTCTCTGAAACACATTGTTTTCTTTCAGTGCAAAGCTCAGTAATCACGTTTACTCTCTTGTGCCTAGATGAGTCTTGCTTATTGGGTTTTAATATTATTGACCTGCAAAAACTTGGACTCTAGAAAGTCAAATATTATACCCATTCAAAGCATGTCATTGGTGAGGTTAGTGTTGCTTCCATGAATACTTCCTTTCTTAGCACATGGGTTCTGTGTTGGAGAGTCCGAACCCTTCCTGGCACTGCAGAGAACTCACCCCTCTGAATTAGGGGATCCTGATTATGCTGCCTCTGTGACCTCTAGGATGCAGCCCATGGTGGCCACATCTCCTTCACAAAGGGCCCTCTGAGCTGCTTCCCAGGACAGAGTGGCCAGAGGAAGGGAAATATGTGGCTGCAATGGAAAGGGTCTGTCACCACTAGATTAAGAGATGCGGTCCCAGAAGGAAGTTCCTTCTTATAATTCAATCATTGCATTGTCTTAAATTTGGAAGACACACACTGGGCACTAACTACATGGCCACTGTGGTTGGAGGCTGCCTGACACCCATATGGGAGTGTCACTTTCTTCCCCTTGACAATGCTTCACCTGGGTATAAAACCACTGGACTCTGCTACAAAGTGAGCTCTTGAGAAAATCTATCAACAGGCATCTTCATACCTCTCTTACTTCTTCAATGATGACCTCATGCAATATTTTCCCTTCAGGAGCAAAGCTTACTGTACCTGATACCTCCGGTTGTCTGTCACAAATTGAAATTTGGCTGGGGCCAATTCCACAAGATCACCATATTCTGTAAACTTAAAAAGAATTTAGGGTATTTATTTCTATTTTTAAAAATCTAGAGTGAAAGAGGCAGCTGGTAGTGTTCATTGTATTATTTTACATTCTTTCCTCTGCCTCTATACAATCTCTTTTTTTTACACAATGGTTTCTGCAATATATTTATGTTTGCTAGTTAGGTCTCAGAGGAGAGTAAATGGAAATTGACATCTGATTTTTTTGGATGCAGGAATTATATTTCTGAGTTTGCATGGAGATGATGGACAGGTATGAAGGGGTCAAAATGATCCAGTAATTAGGTAAGTGCCTGGGGAAGTATCTGGGTGAACCTGGTGGGTGGGGTGGAAGGTGCATTAAAAGTGCTGGACAGGGCTGGGGATTCAGCTCAGTGGTTCTGCTGCCTGCCTCGCAAGCGCAAGGTCCGGAGTTCGATCCTTGGTTAAAAAAAAAAAAAAAAAAAGTGCTGGACAGGGAAGATGTGAGCCATTCATCTCCCTACTTTAAAAATGTATGTAGGAGACAAACATCAGTTAGAAATGACTGAAAAAGCACAAATACATTTGGATGTCTTGGCTTCAATTTGAGATTCCAACACACTAGTGCTTTTCAAAGTATTAGAAAATATGATGGTGTCTAAATAGAGTGATTTTTTCCCCTTGCAAACATGCTATTACATTCTTAGCAATTGAAATAATTTAAATTTATTTTTGATTGATACATAAAATCATAAAATTATACATATTTATGTAGTACCATATAATGCTTTGATACATGTATATGGTATGTTAATGTTTGAATAAGGATAAATATATCTATATCCTCAAACATCACTTTTTTCCTTTTTATTTTATGAAAAAATAAAACATTTTCAAAACCAAATAATAAGAGAATAACAATACTTATTACACTATGTATTATAATCTTTAAAGTAGTTCTTGGTATCTTTGTAGATAATCCATCCATCAAGCATTACAGACTCCCGCATTTGCTAGGATAGTCCTATAACATTTTTTTTTGTTTTTCTAGCATAAAAGTAGCTCTTGTCTGACTTTCAGAATGACTCTGTCCAAGAACTTCCATATATTGAGATGGAGAAGGGTTCAGAATGGAGACGGGGCTCCATGGGAATTATTCCTTCACTTTGCCAGCCCACTTGCCATCTCCCCCTATAATACGAATATTTAAAATGTCTTTATTACAAAAATCATTGGTCAGTTAGGCATGAAACACAATGGTGCCATGATAATAACTTCTATTAAGAGCCATTGTGACATTTCTTAACAGTAATAGCCAATAATTAGTAAGCACTTACTGGTCCATGCACTGTGCTAGGTAGTTTACATGTATCATTTAATTCTCATAAAAATCCTGTGGATTAAGTCTGTTTTTACTCTAATTTTTAAGGAGTCAATATGCTCCATAAATGCTACACTGTGATGTCTGATCATTCAACTTGACTTACAAACATACAAAACCTGTTAATGTGTTAAGAAGCAAACACATATTCCAGTAATTATAAGAGTAAACACTTGCACTCTGATGAATATTCTCACAAGTGTCCATTCTACATGGAACAAGGTCATTGAATAGCAATTACAGGACAATCAGCTCTTTACTGACTGCATGTTTAGGACAACATCAAGAGTCCTCTGGAATTACTTACTTCAGGAAGTCCATTTGTGGGGATTTCGAAGGCTGGTGCTTCCAAAAGAAAGAACCAGATGAGCAAGCACATGAGTTGTTTCATTTTTCTGGACAGCTCTGCCAACATCTCCAGAGCAGATGGTCTGGGGAGAACACAGCTCCTTCTACTGAATTAAGTTCAAAGGAAACCCAGAAGAGAACGGTTCCCTTTAAAAAAGAAGAAAAAGAAGAAAGCTCTCTAACTGTGTTCAAAATGTGGACAAATATTTGTTCTGGAGCTCAAACTTGAGCTGTGGGGGTGGAAGGGTCACCCAGAGGTTATTCAAACAGCAAAGCCAGAAGCAGTTTCTAGGCTGCGGGGACAAGTCAGGGTCAGAATCTGGGTCAGATGGCCATGCTTTTTTTTTTTTCTTCTTTTACTAATTTCTATTGACCTAAAAATAATTGTCATCTTCTTTAAAGGACTAAGTGTGGAACCATACCAAGCAATAGAGGCAGAGAGGAAAGCTAAAGTGAAAAATTTCTGGAAACAAAATTCTTTCATTTAAACGAAAGCAGGAGATAGCTAGACATAGGTGTGCATGTCTGATCTGCTGGCTTCTAGGAGGACTGTGGCAGAGAGCTTAAAAGTTTCTTTTTGTTTTTCCTTTTTTTTTTTTGGTACCAGGGATCGAACTTGGGACCTTGTGCTTGTGAGGCAGGCGGCAGCACCACTGAGCTAAATCCCTGGCCCAAGCTTGAAAGTTTGAAGCCAGCCTGGCCAATTTAGTGAGATCTTGTCTCAAAATAAAATTTAAAAAGGGCTCAGTGGTAGAGCACTTGCCTAGCATGTGTAAGGCCCTGGGTTCAATCTCTAGCATTGCAAAAGCAAGCAAACAAATAAATGACATTTTAAAAATAAAGTAGGAGAAGTTTAGGAAAAGTAAGGGACAAAAGACATTGGTTTTCTTAGCTAAAAATTCATAGTTAATGTTTTCCGCCTCTCTCTTCGATGACTGAGTACCTCCTACATTTAAAGAACCAGGCAAGGCAATGCCATAGACGAAGGTTCACTCTTCAGGGAGAATGCCTCTCGGATGGATTTGATTAAGGCCGTGGGGTTCATCCTGCTGTTCCCTGATTCCAATTTGCCCAGTGGCACAGTGAGTTAGTTCCATCATTCTGGTGAGTCATTGGCAAAAAATATGAACTATGAACTACAAAATTGGTACTATATTATTTCTATGTGAGGAACAAATTCCCAGGAAATCATGTAGAAAGAATAATTATGGAAAAGTTCACATCTACAGAAGATGGACAAAAACACGTTGACAAATAAAGGGGAAATGCCTAAGCAAATAGTTCAGTTAGTTAATGAACTGGTTCATATACCATAAACATTGATAGGGACTTTACTGTGTCTACGAGGTAACAAATACATATCTGTAAAGCACAGGGAGTGCCTACCTTCCGGTAACTCAGTGCAGCAGTGGAGAAGGAGGGACAATGTCTAGGACAGGGGGTAAGTGGGAGAATCGAGGGCAGTGCAAAGATGGTACACAGAAAGTGGGATCCACTTAGTTGGCAAAGCATGAGCACATTCTGCAGAGAAGATGGGCTTCATCTGTGGATCTGGAGAGATGGGGGGATTTCTCCAGGCTGATGGTGGGAGGCTGCCTTCAGGGAGTGAGATGAGGATGCAGGGCTGGCCAGGCACACAGGGACGTAGAAGTGCATCAGTATGGCAGGGGGTGGAGGGGAGCTGGAGGGCTACAGGGCACCAAATACACCAGGCTATGGAGCCTGCACTCTGCACACCATCAAGTGGGGACTCAGTGGAGGGTTGCTAGAAGGGAGAAGCATAGTGGACAACACTCAGGTTTTATAAAGATCACTGCAAGTGCAGCTTGGATGATGGAAGAGGCGAGACTGGAAGCCAAGAATCCATTTAAGGGACTGACAGTTTTGTTGAGTCAGTGTGAGACCAGTGGCAGTGAGGATGGCTTGAAAAGAGGGTTCATAAGAAATTCCTATAAGATATCAGATATTAATATAAAATACAAGTGTATGTTTTTGACATATAGACGTGTGTGTGCAAATTATTCTTAAGTAGTGATAAACAGCATGCAGATTAATGAAGACATTTATAGCTGCAAGAAAAATGTGTAGATTGGCAAATAGTCAAGAAATCATAGTGATTGTCTTGCTGGCAGGCTTCTGAGTAATTTATGCTTTCTTATTCAGGGTAGTTGTTAAGACCATTGTGTTGAGTAGTCTGTCTTCCTAGGTTCATAATCCTGCTTCTCTCATTTACTAGCTGTGAGGTCTTAGGTGGTCTCATTAATCTCTGTGAGCTTTATTTGTTAAATGACAATGATCTTTCATTGCATTCCTCCTAAATTCATACATTAAAGTCGTAGCTCCTAGTGCTGCTATATATGAAGTAAAGAAGTAGTTAGATGAGGTCGTATCGTGGAGTTCCGATCCAATAGGATTAGTGTCCCTATGAGACACAGGAGTGTGCTCCCTCTCCCTCTCCCTTCTCCCCCTCTGTCTTCTTCTCCTCTCCTTTTCTCATATTCATTCTCCCTCTGCTATGTGAGGATAGAGTGCCAAGACAGCAGCAGTCTACAAGCCAAGAAAACAAACCACACTGGAGACCAAACTGGTTCCCCCTCTGACCTGGGACTTCCAGTGTTCAGAACTGTGAGAAGTAAATTTCTGTTTAAGCTGCTCAGTTTGTGATATTTCATTATAGGAACCTGAGTTAAGATGCTTACCTACTCTCACAGGGTTTTTGTGAGCATTAAGTATGACAATGTGTGTGAGTTACTTGACACTTAAATGCTCGATAAACATTTTTACAAATTAACTCTTTTGTTTTTTTTTCAGGCAAGGACTCACTGTGTAGTCCATGCTGGCCTTGAACTTACCGTGTAGCCTAGTTTATCCTCAAACTCATGGCAATCCTCCTGCCTTAGCCTCCTGAGTGCTGGGATTACAGATGTACACCACCACACCCAGACAAATTAACATTATAATTAACGAAGAATGTAGATTTCTATATGAAAACATTTAGGGCATATAAAATGGAGCTTAATACTTACTTAATACTCATTAGCTATTTTTATCTATAAGGTTACTTCTATTTTCAGATTTGTTTTTGAGATAGGGTCTTGCTATGTAGTTCAGGCTGGCTTACTATGTACCCCAAGGTGGCCTCAAACTCATGATGCTCCTCCTGCCTCAGCCTCCTGAGTGCTGGCATTACAGGTAAGCACCACCAAGCCTGGCCAATTTTCAGATTTATGGCATAAGTCTTTATTTAGACCTTACCAGCACATTTTTCTGCACATTGTAGATGGTGAATAAGTGTCTGCTCACAGATTTAGTAAGTTTTTCCTCACAGATTACTTTTCTTTATTTCTTTTTGTTTCTGCTCAACAGTTCAATTTCTTTTGTAGATTTTATATCCCTTTGATTTTACACATTATCATCAAGCTCTCCCTGTAAGATTTGTACATGAGTCTAGTGCAGTGAAGACATTTTATATATTAACTGATCTTGGTAGACTTTTATTTTCTTTGTAACAAACAAGAAACAGCCTCCTGGACAAGGTGCTGAGGTGGGCAGCTCAAGTTCAGGGCAGAATTGTGACACAGGGGAAGTTGTCTCACATCTAAGGTCAAGTACTCCCTGCCAACTTCTGGTGTCTTCTGGCTCTCTGGTCCAGGTAAAGCTTAACTCACAGGGCATATGACTGAGGCTTGTCTGTTCTGCCTGGGTTTTGTCGTCAGCCTCTGCAATGGCACAGGAGTGAATGTGCTGGGAAAATATAAGTTCTAGAATATGGGAAAGAGAAAGTGGATCATCCTTCCCTTGTCTGTGATGAGCTAGGTGAGCTCCTGCCCAAGTCAGGTGGGTGCCTTGGCCAAGCTGTCATGGAAAGATCCTGCCATAGCTTTGCATTTTCTACCTGATCAGATGGCGCTTTGGGACAGTTACGAGCCAATGGCATGTTTTTCAAAAACTGTGGTCTTCAACATTCTGGCCTCTTCCATCAGTCGTCTCATCTTCAATCTGATATTCGAAATCAATTAAGAAGCCATATCAAGGGCAGCTTGGGTTATACCTCCTTTTCGTGCTGATAGCCTGTCTCCAAACCCCAAGGTCTCAGAAAAACACTCTGTTTGTTCTCTCTTGATGTTCATAAGCATAGTGGCCCCATTCAGGTAGGTCTTGTGTTCAGGTCACTGAGTCCTGAACCTGTGACCCTGGCAATCCCCTCTCACTGCCCAGGCAACTGAAACGTGGTGAGTTGAAAGTGTCCACTGTCTTAAATGTTCCTGATTTACAAAATTGAAAATACTACTGTGATAGCCACAAGAATATTCACTTCCATGGATGTGAAAACCAGTAGGATACCTATAAGGAAAATAAATTCATAATATGTCATATGCTTGGACAAACTAATAACTTGACCACTGAGAATTCTGGGAAATATCAATAAAGTTGCAAATCATCACTGCGAATGTATCACTGTGATTCAGTTAACAGTGTGGCCATAGCAATCACAGATTTTTTTTTCTTTTTTTCTTTTTTTTTTTTTGTTAAATTCTTTTACTGGTACATTTTAGGTATACAACACAATTACATTTCTCACTGGAAATTCTACCTTTACATAATGCATCTTGGTTCTTATTTTTTCCCCATTTCTAGCCCTCCCTTCACCCCCTCCACCCTTCCCTATTTACAAAGACTTTGTTTCCATTTTTTCCATTTCTCAGCATTTTTCCTTCCTTTCTTTCCTTTCTCCTGCCCCTCCCACTACCGCTACTGCTTTGGACCTTTTCTTCCTATTTTACATTATCGATTATTCATTCTAATCATTGGTACATTTTAGGTGTACAATATAATGACATTCATCATTGGAAATTTGCACCTTTACAATAGTCTCTCTTGGTTCTTATTTTTCACCCTTGCCCAGCCCTCCCTTCAACCCCTCCATTCCTCCCTATTTACAAAGATTTTGTTCCTATTTTTCCATTTTCTCATATTAATCCCATTCCCTTCAATTCTTTCCCCTATCCCTCCCACTTCTTTCCCCTTTGCCCCTTTTCTTCCTGTTTCACATTACCTATTATACATTTAGTCCTTATTTACACTTTCAGTTTCTCACACCAGAGAAACTATTCAGTATTTATACATGTGTGTCCTATTTATTTCACTTAAGAGTATCGCCTCAATGTGCATCCACTTAGCTATAAATGTCTCTAATTTCTCATTTTTGATGGCTGAGTAGTACTCCATTTTATAAAAAAACCACATTTTCTTTATCCGGTCTCCAGTTGATGGGCATTTGGGCTGTTTCCAAGTTTTAGCTATTACAAACTGTGCTGCTATGAACATGGGCACACATATGTCACTGTGGTATGATTCTTTTAATTCTTTGGGGAAGATCCCCAGCAGTGGAATAGCAGGGTCAAATGGGATTTCCAGTCCTAGTTCTTTGAGGTATCTCCATACTGATTCCTACAGTGGTTGCACCAGTCTACACTCCCACCAGCAGTGGAGCAGGGTTCCTCTTTCCCCACAACCCCACCAGCATTTGTTATTGATTGATTTCATGATAGAAGCTATTCTTTCTGGAGTGAGGTGGAATCTCAGCGTTGTTTTCATTTGCATCCCTAGAATGACCAGTGATGTTGCACATTTTTTCATGTATTTATTTGCTATTTCTACTTCTTTGTGTGAGAAATGTCTGTTCATTTCAGATGCCCATTTTCGGATTGGGTCTTTAAATTTGGGAGGTCTGATCTTTTTAAGTTCTTTATAGATTCGAGATAGTAGACCTTTGTCTGAGGAAGAGCAGGTGAAGATTTTTTTCCTGCATTGTGTGTTGTCTCTTCACATTGCTGGTGGTTTCTCTTGCTGTGCAGAGGTTTTTTAATAAGAAGAGATCCCACTTATTGATTGTTTGTGCTAGTTTACGGGCAACTAAGGTTTTGTTCATAAAATCTTTTCCTACACCAGTGTCTTCAAGAGTTCCACCTAACCTCTGTTCCAGCTGGTTCAGCATTTCTATTCTAATATTTAGATCTTTAATCCATTTTGATTTTAGTTTAGTGCATGGTGAGAGATATAGGTCTAGTTTTAATCTTTGGCAAGTTGAAACCCAATTTTTCCAGCACCATTTATTAAAGAGGCTATCTTTCCTCCAGTGAGGGTGTTTGGCTCCTTTATCGAAGATGAGATGGCTGAGTGTGTCTGATGTTGTTTCTGCATCTTCTAATCTGTTCCACTGGTCCTCAGGTCTGTTTCTTTGCCAGTACCATGCTGTTTTTATCACAGTAGCTTTGTAGTATAGTTGCAGGTTGGGGATTGTGATACTCCTGCCATGTCTCTGTTACCTAGAATTGCTTTTGATATGCTGGGTCTCTTCTTGTTCCAAACGAATTTTTGGATTATTTTCTCAAGGTCCATGAAGTATGCTGCTGGGATCTCAATTGGAATTGCATTAAATCTATACAGCAGTTTTGGAAGTATGGCCATTTTCACTCTATTAATCCTTCCTACCCAGGAGCAGAGGATGTCTGTCCATTTTCTGATATCATCTTCAATCTCTCTTTTCAGAGTACCATAGTTTTCAGAGAAGAGGTCTTTGATTTCTTTCATTAGGTTGATTCCTAGGTATTTCAGTTTTTTGGATGCTATTGTGAAAGGAATTATTTGCCCTATTTCTCTCTCGGTGAGTCTGTCATTGGTGTAGACGAAAGCTATTGATTTTTGTGTGTTGACCTTGTAACCAGCTACTCTACTGAATTTGGTTATTAAGTCTAGAAGACTTTTGGTGGAGTTCTTGGGGTCTTCTATATAGAGTATCATGTCATCTGCAAATAATGACAATTTGACTTCTTCATTACCTATCTTTATTCCTTTTATTTCTTTCTCTTGTCTAATTGCCATGGCTAATGTTTCCAGAACTATAATGAATAAGAGTGGTGATAGTGGACATCCTTGTCTTGTTCCTGATTTGAGTGTGAAGGATTTCAGTTTTTGACCATTTAGTATGATATTGGCTGTTGGTTTTTCATAGATGGCTTCTATCAGTTTGAGGTAGAGACCATCTATTCCAATGTTTTGTAGGGTTTTTATCATAAATGCATGTTGGATTTTGTCAAATGCTTTTTCTGCATCTATGGAGATAATCATATGGTTTTTGTCCTTGGCTCTATTGATATAGTGTATTACATTGATTGATTTGTGTATGTTGAACCATCCCTGCATCCCTGGGATGAATCCCACTTGATCAGGGTGTACGATCTTCTTGATGATCTTCTGCATTCTGTTTGCCATTATCTTATTAAGGATTTTTGCATCTATGTTCATTAGTGAGATTGGCCTATAGTTCTCTTTTTCAGTTGGGTCTTTCCATGCTTTGGGGATCAAGGTGATGCTTGCTTCCAGGAATGAATTTGGGAGTATTGCTTCCCTTTCCATTTCATTGAAGAGTTTAAACAGTAATGGCAGCAGTTCCTCTCTAAATGTCTTGTAGAATTCAGCCGTGAAGCCATCAGGGCCCGGGCTTTTCTTACTTGATAAGTTTTTAATCACATTTTCAATTTCATTGGTTGATATTGGGTTGTTCAGAATTTTTAGGTCTTCTTCGTTCAACTTTGGTAATTCATATGTATCTAGGAATCTGTCCATTTCTTCTGTGTTGTCCATCTTATTGGTGTACAGGTTCTAGAAGTAGGTATTGATGATCCTCTGGCTTTCTGCTGGGTCTGTTGTCATTTCACCCTTTTCATTCCTAATTGCATGGATTTGGGCCTTTTCTTTCCTTTTTCTGACAAGGTTGGCTAAAGGTTTGTCAATTTTGTTGATTCTTTCAAAGAACCAACTCTTGGCTTCATTGCTTTTTTGTATCATTCTCTTAGTCTCCATTGCATTGATTTCTCCTCTGATCTTTATGATTTCCTCCCTTGTATGAGCTTTGGGGTTGTCCTGCTCTTCTTTTTCTAGAAGCTTGAGGTTCAGCATGAGGTTGTTTAATTGGGCTCGTTCTGTTTTCCTAATATGCATATTCACTGCTATGAATTTCCCTCGTAAGACTGCTTTCATTGTGTCCCATAGATTCCGCTATGTTGTATTGTCATTGTCATTTAATTGAAGGAACTGTCTGATTTCGTCTTTAATTTCCTCTGTGACCCATTGGTTATTCAGAAGTGTGTTGTTCAATTTCCACGTGTTTATGAAATTTTTTGAGTTTCTTTTGCTATGGATCTCCAATTTCATTGCACTATGGTCTGATAATATACAGGGGATAACTTCAATTCCTTTGCACTTACTTAAACATGTTCTATGTGTGAGTATGTGGTCTATTTTGTAGTGTGGAACCAGGTGTCGGGCTGATTCGGCATCTTCCACATGACTTGGGAGCTCGGTAGGGCATGCACAGACCTGCCTGTCTGCAACGGGCTGATTTGTCATATTCCATGCGACTGAGGACCTCGGTAGGGAGTGGGCAGACCTGCCTGTCTGCAGCGGGGTGATTCAGTGTCTTCCGTGCAACTCAGGACCTTGGTAGGGCATGCACAGACCTGCCTGTCTGCAGCGGGCTGATTTGGCATGTTCTGTGTGACTCAGGACCTCGGTAGGACATCCAATCCTTAATTCTTAACAAAATATCATGACTTCACTATGGAGAGGAAGACATCATAGTTCAAACATATGTAGAAAACAGATCTTTTCCACCTTATGCTTCATCCAACCCAGTGAACAAGGAAATGAGGGTCAGATATAATTATTTACACATTAGTTCAGATTCAACTATGGACTGTAAATGTTATACTCTTTTAAATAATAGAACTGAATATTATAAATCTGTGATTGTGAGTCACGTGGAACATGCTGAATCAGCCCGCTGCAGACAGGCAGGTCTGCAGACCCCCTAAGGAGGTCACACGCCGAATCAGCCCGACACCTGGTTCCACACTACAAAGACACAGAGGACACCGGACCACCAGACCATGGTACTGGGTCCTGCCACTCCCGGCCCAGAGGTAGGGGCTTCTGAGCTGCCCTCCCACTGCTCCTGGTCCAGAGGAAGGGGCTTCCTGGCCACCATCCCTCCTGCCACTCCCTGCCCAGAGGTAGGGGCTTCTGAGCCACCGTCCTAGTGCTCCTGGTTCAGAGGAAAAGGCTTCCTGGCCACCATCCCTCCCACTGCCCCCAGCCCAGAGGAAAGGGCTTTTGGGCCACCTTCTGTCCTGCTGCTCCTGGCCCAGAGGAAGGGGCTTCTGGGCCACCATCCCTACTGATGCTCTTGGCCCTGTCCCACTTCTCCCAGCTCAGAGGAGGTGATCCTCACAGGTGCCAACAGTACCCCCCACCCCCCCACCCCCAGTCAAAATGAAAAAACACACAAATAAGTCTCAAAACCAGACTTCCAGATCACCTAAAGCAACCCCAAAGGGAAATGAGATGGAACACTCTGATACTCAACCACCTGGACTCACTGAACTGGCAACAAAAGGGGATCTGGAAAAAAATGAAATCAGAAATAATTTCTTAGATAACAGAAGAAATTGTGCTCCTAGTACAAGACATGATTAATAAATCTAGAGAGGAACTGAGGAACATGATGGAATCCCAACATAGGAAACAAATGAAATGCATAAAACAGATGCAAATAGATTTTCAGGAGATGAAAAACTCCATTGAAAGTCTACACAGCAGAATGAGCCAATGTGAGGACAGAATTTCAGATATAGAAGATAAGATTGCAATTAATGACCAGGAAAAGAAAAATTGCTTCAAAATTATAAGGGAACATGAGAAATCAATCCAGCAGCTGCTAGACGATGCAAAGAAGAATAATATAAGACTGATTGGAGTCAATGAAGAAACAGGAGAGAGTGCAGATGACATAAAAAACTCTTCACAGAAGTAATGGCAGAAAACTTCCCAAGGAGGGGAAAAGAACTTGACATACAGATAAGTGAGGCATATAGGATTCCATATAGCCTTGATCCAAAAAAATCTACACATAGGCATACAATTGTTAAGATTCCAGAAACTCAACAGAAGAACAAAGTTCTCCAAGCAGTCAGAGAAAAGAAACAAATCACATACAAAGGAAAGCCCATCAGAATCACAGCATTCTCAACACAAACCATCAAGGCAAGAAGAGCTTGGAGTGACATATTCCAAGCCCTAAAAGAAAACTGCCTCCAACCCAGATTGATGTACCCTGCAAAACTATCTTTCAAAATTGATGGAGAAATAAGAGACTTTCATGACAAAGAGCACCTTAGGAACTTCGTGAATACCAAACCAGCACTCCAAAGAATTTTACACAATATCCTAGGAACAGCCATTGAGGATCACAACCCCAGGAAGCAAAGCAGAATGAACCCATCTGGCATGACAAGAAATTAAATGGAAAGGGGGAGAGCCCAACAAAAAGAAAAAGTCATGGCAATGACAAGTCAATACGTTTCAGTTATAACCATCAATGTTAATGGTCTCAATTCACCAATCAAAAGAAACAGACTGGCAGAATGGGTCAAGAAGCAAAATCCAACAATATGCTGCTTACAAGAAACACACTTCATTAAAAAGGAAACTCATAGACTGAAAGTTAAAGGGTGGTAAACAATACTCCATGTGACAGGAACCCGAAAAAAGGCAGGAGTAGCTATCCTCTTTGCAGATCAAGTAGATTTCAAACCAACACTGATTAAGAGAGACAAAGAAGGAAACTACATCCCTGTAAAGGGAAGAATCCAAGAGGAAGAGATGACAATCATAAATATCTATGCAGCAAACACTAGTGCACCCAACTATATAAAACAAATACTAATGGACATGAAAAGTCATATATGCACTAATACTATTGTAGTGGGGGACCTCAACACCCCACGGTCACAAATGGATAGATCAACTAGACTAAATATAAGTAATGAAATACTAGAACTCAGTTGAACTCTTGAACAAATGCACTTAACAGATGTTTACAGAGTCTTCCACCCCACAAAATCAGAATACACATTCTTCTCAGCTGCACATGGGTCATTCTCCAAAATAGACCACATACTCACACATAGAACATGTTTAAGTAAGTGCAAAGGAATTGAAGTTATCCCCTGTATATTATCAGACCATAGTGCAATGAAATTAGAGATCCATAGCAAAAGAAACTCAAAAAATTTCATAAACACGTGGAAATTGAACAACACACTTCTGAATAACCAATGGGTCACAGAGGAAATTAAAGAAGAAATCAGACAGTTCCTTCAATTAAATGACAATGACAATACAACATAGCGGAATCTATGGGACACAATGAAAGCAGTCTTACGAGGGAAATTCATAGCAGTGAATATGCATATTAGGAAAACAGAACGAGCCCAATTAAACAACCTCATGCTGAACCTCAAGCTTCTAGAAAAAGAAGAGCAGGACAACCCCAAAGCTCATACAAGGGAGGAAATCATAAAGATCAGAGGAGAAATCAATGCAATGGAGACTAAGAGAATGATACAAAAAAGCAATGAAGCCAAGAGTTGGTTCTTTGAAAGAATCAACAAAATTGACAAACCTTTAGCCAACCTTGTCAGAAAAAGGAAAGAAAAGGCCCAAATCCATGCAATTAGGAATGAAAAGGGTGAAATGACAACAGACCCAGCAGAAAGCCAGAGGATCATCAATACCTACTTCTAGAACCTGTACACCAATAAGATGGACAACACAGAAGAAATGGACAGATTCCTAGATACATATGAATTACCAAAGTTGAACGAAGAAGACCTAAAAATTCTGAACAACCCAATATCAACCAATGAAATTGAAAATGTGATTAAAAACTTATCAAGTAAGAAAAGCCCGGGCCCTGATGGCTTCACGGCTGAATTCTACAAGACATTTAGAGAGGAACTGCTGCCATTACTGTTTAAACTCTTCAATGAAATGGAAAGGGAAGCAATACTCCCAAATTCATTCCTGGAAGCAAGCATCACCTTGATCCCCAAAGCATGGAAAGACCCAACTGAAAAAGAGAACTATAGGCCAATCTCACTAATGAACATAGATGCAAAAATCCTTAATAAGATAATGGCAAACAGAATGCAGAAGATCATCAAGAAGATCATACACCCTGATCAAGTGGGATTCATCCCAGGGATGCAGGGATGGTTCAACATACACAAATCAATCAATGTAATACACTATATCAATAGAGCCAAGGACAAAAACCATATGATTATCTCCATAGATGCAGAAAAAGCATTTGACAAAATCCAACATGCATTTATGATAAAAACCCTACAAAACATTGGAATAGATGGTCTCTACCTCAAACTGATAGAAGCCATCTATGAAAAACCAACAGCCAATATCATACTAAATGGTCAAAAACTGAAATCCTTCACACTCAAATCAGGAACAAGATAAGGATGTCCACTATCACCACTCTTATTCATTATAGTTCTGGAAACATTAGCCATGGCAATTAGACAAGAGAAAGAAATAAAAGGAATAAAGATAGGTAATGAAGAAGTCAAATTGTCATTATTTGCAGATGACATGATACTCTATATAGAAGACCCCAAGAACTCCACCAAAAGTCTTCTAGACTTAATAACCAAATTCAGTAGAGTAGCTGGTTACAAGGTCAACACACAAAAATCAATAGCTTTCGTCTACACCAATGACAGACTCACCGAGAGAGAAATAGGGCAAATAATTCCTTTCACAATAGCATCCAAAAAACTGAAATACCTAGGAATCAACCTAATGAAAGAAATCAAAGACCTCTTCTCTGAAAACTATGGTACTCTGAAAAGAGAGATTGAAGATGATATCAGAAAATGGACAGACATCCTCTGCTCCTGGGTAGGAAGGATTAATAGAGTGAAAATGGCCATACTTCCAAAACTGCTGTATAGATTTAATGCAATTCCAATTGAGATCCCAGCAGCATACTTCATGGACCTTGAGAAAATAATCCAAAAATTCGTTTGGAACAAGAAGAGACCCAGCATATCAAAAGCAATTCTAGGTAACAGAGACATGGCAGGAGTATCACAATCCCCAACCTGCAACTATACTACAAAGCTACTGTGATAAAAACAGCATGGTACTGGCAAAGAAACAGACCTGAGGACCAGTGGAACAGATTAGAAGATGCAGAAACAACATCAGACACACTCAGCCATCTCATCTTCGATAAAGGAGCCAAACACCCTCACTGGAGGAAAGATAGCCTCTTTAATAAATGGTGCTGGAAAAATTGGGTTTCAACTTGCCAAAGATTAAAACTAGACCTATATCTCTCACCATGCACTAAACTAAAATCAAAATGGATTAAAGATCTAAATATTAGAATAGAAATGCTGAACCAGCTGGAACAGAGGTTAGGTGGAACTCTTGAAGACACTGGTGTAGGAAAAGATTTTATGAACAAAACCTTAGTTGCCCGTAAACTAGCACAAACAATCAATAAGTGGGATCTCTTCTTATTAAAAAACCTCTGCACAGCAAGAGAAACCACCAGCAATGTGAAGAGACAACACACAATGCAGGAAAAAAATCTTCACCTGCTCTTCCTCAGACAAAGGTCTACTATCTCGAATCTATAAAGAACTTAAAAAGATCAGACCTCCCAAATTTAAAGACCCAATCCGAAAATGGGCATCTGAAATGAACAGACATTTCTCACACAAAGAAGTAGAAATAGCAAATAAATACATGAAAAAATGTGCAACATCACTGGTCATTCTAGGGATGCAAATGAAAACAACGCTGAGATTCCACCTCACTCCAGAAAGAATAGCTTCTATCATGAAATCAATCAATAACAAATGCTGGTGGGGTTGTGGGGAAAGAGGAACCCTGCTCCACTGCTGGTGGGAGTGTAGACTGGTGCAACCACTGTAGGAATCAGTATGGAGATACCTCAAAGAACTAGGACTGGAAATCCCATTTGACCCTGCTATTCCACTGCTGGGGATCTTCCCCAAAGAATTAAAAGAATCATACCACAGTGACATATGTGTGCCCATGTTCATAGCAGCACAGTTTGTAATAGCTAAAACTTGGAAACAGCCCAAATGCCCATCAACTGGAGACTGGATAAAGAAAATGTGGTTTTTAAAAATAAAATGGAGTACTACTCAGCCATAAAAAATGAGAAATTAGAGACATTTATAGCTAAATGGTTGCACATTGAGGTGATACTCTTAAGTGAAATAAATAGGACACACATGTGTAAATACCAAATAGTTTCTCTGGTGTGAGAAACTGAAAGTGTAAATAAGGACTAAATGTATAATAGTTAATGTGAAACAGGAAGAAAAGGGGCAAAGGGGAAGGAAATGTGATGGCTAGGGGAAAAGATAGAAGGGAATGGGATTAATATGAGAAAATGGAAAAATAGGAACAAAATCTTTGTAAATAGGGAGGAATGGAGGGGTTGAAGGGAGGGCTGGGCAAGGGTGAAAAATAAGAACCAAGAGAGCTTATGTAAAGGTGCAAATGTCCAATGATGAGTGTCATTATATTGTATACCTAAAATGTACCAATGATTAGAATGAATAATCGATAATGTAAAATAGGAAGAAAACGTCCAAAGCAGTAGCGGTAGTGGGAGGGGCAGGAGAAAGGAAAGAAAGGAAGGAAAAATGCTGAGAAATGGAAAAAATGGAAATAAAGTCTTTGTAAATAGGGAAGGGTGGAGGGGGTGAAGGGAGGGCTAGAAATGGGGAAAAAATAAGAACCAAGATGCATTATGTAAAGGTACAATTCCCAATGAGAAATGTAATTGTGTTGTATACCTACAATGTACCAATAAAAGAATTTAATAAAAAAAAAAGAATTAAGAATTAGTGGACTGGGGATTTAGCTCAGTGGTTTCGACGCCTGCTGCATAAGCGCAAGTGCCCGAGTTTGATCCCCGGTACCAAAAAAAAAAAAGGAAAGAATTAAGGATTGAGGCCGGGGATTTAGCTCAGTTATTCCCGTGCCTGTCTGGCAAGCACAAGGTCCCGAGGTCGATCCCTGGTACCAAAAAAGAAAAAAAAAAAAAAAAATAGAATTAAGGATTAGCTGTTTGAATTTTCAAGATAATATTCTATTACTCTGCCAAATCTTTTCCCCTCTTTCAGGTTTAGTGTGATTTGGAGCCAGAACATAAAGATGTTTTGGAAGAAAAATATTTGAAAAAGACTAGTGGTAACACTAGTCAAAGAAGTGAAATACAGTAAGGGGTGTAGGGCTAACACTCTCATTTGTTCTTGAGTCAACAAACTCTGCAGTTGAATCACTTCAGTCATTTTCTGTTCTGTGTCCCTGACGTCTATAGTTCAAGTGCACACCTGCCGCTAGAGCACACAGTTGGGCTCAGGGTACCAATGACCAGCCACAGTAGGTCCATTCTAGTGTAGCAGTTTCTGGTATTCTTTCTAGGATGTCTGGGTATTTCTGGAGAGGAAGGGGCTAGCCTTGGGAGTTGAGTCACCCTAATACTGAGATTAGGCATTGGTGTCCCATGTTGCAGGCAGGAAATACCTTCACGTGAGTATTGGGGGTAATTCCAAGATGTAAAGAACACGAGAGTATATTCGGATATTTGGGGTGCAAGGGATGTTCAGCATCATCCAACTGATTCTCTAAAAGACAGTGAAGTGAGGTTCATGTGGCCAGAGTCAGCCAGCCACCAGAGGATGGAGAAGTGGCATGGAGGGCTGAGGGCACAGTGACCCTCGCAGTGGGATCTGAACTGGGCAGTCTGGTTCTAGAGCCTCACTCTCCATCACTCTGTAGCTCACTAGTGCTTTCAAAATTTTGTGCAAATCTCTGGGTGCTTCAATGTTCTCATCTGGAAGCTGAGGATAACACATATGAAGTGCTTCAAACAGTCCTGGAGACACATCAAGTGTTTCTTAAGTGTTAGTAATTATTATTAGTAAAGCAAGTTCAGTGCAAGGTGTTGTGACTTCTAGGCAAGCACTGCATTTTTTTTCCATTTATATTACTGCCATTGACTCCTCAGAGAGGAAAGGGTACTTCACAGAGAATGGATGTAGCCAAGGAGAAGGGTAGATCTTCCTAGCTTTTAATCGACATCCTTAATTAACCCCCCACTGTTCAGTGTTGGGGTGATAGACCCAGCTCTGTTCCTTCTTTCTAGTGAGAGTAATTTTGAAAAAAACACACAAGAAAGGTGAATGAAGAGTTATAACCTAGAGGGGCCACACCACTTGTAAGAACAAGGTTGGAAAGTCTAAAAAGAGAATAAACTAGATCTTGTGAAACCCATCAAAATGTGCTTTACAAACCACATTTGAAAAATGTGGGAAAACATTAAGAGGAATGATAGACCAACAGTGAGGGAAAGATGGGTTAATGTCAATTCATAGTCTATTTAGGTTGATTTTTCCTCAGAATATGACCATCAATCTGGAAAGAAAAGAAAACAATGGGGAAGAGGGAAATAAAACCCAAGAGAAATGCGGCGATAACAAGACTGCACTTAAACAGTTTAAAAGAATTGTTTCCTAGAGTAATTCTACTCTAGGGTACTGAATGAAATTCTGAATGGAAAGAACTTGTAAATTATAACTAGTAGGTTACTTCAGTGTTCAAAAAGGAAGACATTTAGATTCTGTAAATTATAGGATGGGGAGTTTGAAATTGACTAAATTTTGAAAAATAATTATAAGAAACTATTACAAAAGATGCTTTGAGAACACTTAAAAATAAAGCAATTTGACAAAGTTGTGTGTAGGGGCTCTGATGACTAACAGTCACCAGTATGGGGAAGGATGAGATGAAGAGCCACTGAGTGGTGAGGGTCAAGGTGGGGTTGGAGATTGTTAGTCAGCTTCCCATCACTGTGGCAAAATATCTGAGATAAAAACTGACAAGGAAGAAATGTGTATTTGGTTCACAGTTTTAGAGGTTTAAGTCCACATTCAGTGGCTCTATTGCTTTTGGGCCTGTGGTGAAGCAGAGCACCATGGTGGGATCTTATGTCAGAGGAAACTGCTCAGCTCATGGCAGCCAGAAGGCAGAAAGAGAGAGAGAAAGGGTTAGGGTCCCAGTATCCCTTGAAGGCCACACCCCCAATGACCTAACTTCTTCTCAGTAAGCCCCACCTCTTAAAAGTGCTACCACCTCCCAATAGTACTACAGGCTGGGGCTTTTGGGGACATTCCAGATCCAAACTATAGCCGAGCTTGACAGACCAAGGTAGGCAGAAGAAGGCAGTCTGGGCCCTGAAGTTCAGGAATTGTGTGCAAAGTCGCCAAAGGGAGACTGGAAACCAAGCCAGGCAGATGGTGTACTGTCAAGACATTCTCAGGGGTCAGGAAGCAGAAGAACCAAACCATCTTCAGGTGTAGCTGAGGTTGGGTCAATGTTCATACCAGAGATCTGTCCCTATCCTAGCCAGGGACTGAGAGGTAAACCACTTTGTTAGTAGACCCAGGAGCTGGTAACACATGCATAATGGATAAGCACTGCCCACAAGTCATAACCCAATTCTTCCTCTTGATCATTGAGCTTGCAAATTCACAGGGAAATTTACTGCCCACAAAATTAGTGATTATGCAGCGCAGGATTGAATGTTAAGTTGAACTACTTTTACTTTTTTTGACTATTCTAAATTGGAAGATTCAGATTTGTTATAAGCACAGATTTGTCACAATGTGCTTTTCATGGATGAAGGAGAAAAAGAAAATGGAATGAATTTTACCTGTTTAATTGTAGAACCAGTTGTTTGAACAAATTCAAGCTTTGATGAATAGACTGATGTTACCTCAAAGAATGAATTTACTAGTGAGAAATTGGATTCTATAATTCATGGAACCTGTTTGAATAAAATATTCCTGAAACAAATTTAAATGATGAAAAAAGGGATCAGCTGAACATAAATTCTAGAAGCATTTCACTGAAGTCTCTGTGCATTCTTTGATATAGACTTGGAATACTGCATCCAATTTTGAGTTATATTATGAAGAACTTTAATAAATTAGAGGTAAACTATTGGAGGCTATAGGATAGTTAGAGATTTGAAAACTGTCACATGAGGACATGAAATTAATACACAGTTCAAGAAAAAATCATTAAAAAATAACAAGCTGGTGTGGCAATGACAACCATCTATGTATTAAGCCAAAGAGGTGGTTATTTAGGGAGTTGTTATTCTGTGGAGACTCTACACCAGAATGGAGGAACAAAGAATCCAGGAAAAGAAACCAACAGTTGGAAGATGCTGGGCAGGGGGTCGGTCTGTGTGACAGAAGGATGAGCAGGGCCAGTACTGCGCTGAGGAGTTCAAATGAATGAAGCGAGGCCCTTCTGGAAGGCATCCAGGGATTGAGCACCTGCTGGTGAGTTCCTTTGAGATGCAAGTTTGGCAATATCCATGGGGCCAGGGCATGGTGGTGAATTGGGCCAAACTCCCCTGTGCGTGGGTTTAATCACTGTATTTCCAGGGGGCAGTACCAGGAATGTTCTTGTTATCTACTGTTACATTAGTGTTTCAAAACAATGGATTAATATCTCTCTTGAGTCTGGGGATTGACTGGGTTCAGAAGGGTGATTCTTTGATCCCATGTGGTATTGGCAGAACCTGCAGTCAGTGAGAAACTCAGCCAGGTTGGAGCATTCAAAGAGCTCATCAACGGCCCATGGTTGGTGCTGACCTCAGTGAGGGCTGCTGAACAGAGTGCCTCTGTTCTTCTGTGTGTGGCATCCTCATGAGACTTGGCATGGCATGTTGGGTCTACAGAAGGGGATTCATTCTAAAGGTACAGAAATGGAAGCTGTAAATCACATAAGGCCCACCTTTGGAACTTACATAGTTACAATTTTTTAGTGTTGGGCAAATCAAGTCTCAGAGATAGCCATGATTCTAGGGGAGGAGGAATGAATTCCACCTCTAGCTGGAAGAGTGGCAATGAGTATAAGGCTATCTTTAATCCACTACAGGAAAAATGGAGGGTTGGAGATGGCATAAGGAAATGGAATTTCAGAGACTTTTACTCAAAATGGAAATGAAGCCTAAAGGAGGGTATTATGAAGATGAATTGAGTGATACATGTGATGATCTTTATAATCATTGGAACATGGTCAAGTCTTGTTAAATAGCAGCTGCTGTTAATACTACTGTTGTTATTAATAATGGTGCATCTGTCATAAACATGTCTAATCTCTAAACAGAGGCTGCAAGACCAGAGTTTAGTAAAGCATAGAAAGAAAGTATTCTTATATCAGGATAGTTCACTATTGGAAAATGAACTGTAGGGAATCATGAAGCTCCTGTAGCTCAAAGTGGTAGAAAAAGACTTCCTCCCATTTTCACTTGTGTCAGAGCATTTCCTTCTTCCATTGAGCTTCTTTCTCGCTTTATCCAGAGGGGAGTCTATCTGAGATAAATTGTGAAATGAGAATAGCATGAAAAACAGACCCCTCAAAATATTTCCAGTGAGTGGGGTTTTATGGCACTCTTCAAGTTGGAGCAAACAAATTAAAAAATTGGCCCTTTAAAACATTTACTTGTGTGTCCTGACTTTTTACATAGGTCTTGATCTATATAACAAACTCACTATAGTTTTATTTCTCCTAGGGGCCAGTTTGCTCTTTAGTACAGTAGGTTCCTACCTCTTGAGTATGCCCGGGCTTGTAGTTATAAGGGAAAATGATTCTCAAAATCACAGCTGATTGAAGCTGCTTTTTTCTTTCAGGCAATATTATGGTTTCTGTCTAGAAAATGTAGTTGTGTATATAGAATATTATATTATAGGCATTCCTTGTTTCCCATGCATGGACTTCATTTACCATCATTTGGTTAAATAACCCAGCTTGCCAACCTCATGGCTCAAATTTCAGTCTCACAGAACATCCGTGGGACAAAGTGCACAAACCATACCCCTGACTGCCAGCTTCCCACCTGTCAATCAACTACATAGTGACAGATGATCACTACCAGTGACTGGTGACCAAAGGCGTCACTTCCTGTCCAGTCTTCCTGTGATCTGCTCTTGGGTTTCAATGCAGGCAGCAAAATGTGTAGCTCATTTCCTCCTTAACTTGCGGTGGTCACCTCACCTGACAAAAACATGGATAACTGAAAGACAAAATAGGCAATAAAGATGAAAGAGGAGCAAGGAAATAGAAGTTGATGTGCTGGAGTAAAATTTGAGTTTGGATTTATATAAAGTTATAGAAGAAATACCTGAGCAGGGGAAAATGCTGTAGAACATGAGCAATTATTCCTCCTAAACCAACTGCACCCTTGTAAGACTTAAAAAATAAGAAGCTGTGTTTCACAGATAGGTCAGTGCAGGAAGAAAGGGAGAGAAGGAGGGAAGAAGGGAGGGAGAGAGGGAAGGAGGAAGAGAGAGAGAGAAGGAGAGAGAGAGAGAGACAGAGAGAGGAAGAGAGACAGAAAGAGACAAAGAGAGAGCACTTTGGGAAATGTATTAGTATGGGCTAGGCAATGTTTAGGTAGCAAAGAGTCCCCAAATCTCAGTGGTTTAATAGACCACAGTTTGCTTGCTTGCATCTTGGGAATTTATGTGTCCCTTGCAGGTGAGCAGGAGCTCTGGTCCATGCTTCCCTTACTCAGAGGCCCAGCTGAGAGAGGCAGAGTACACTGATAGGGAGAATGGGGAAAACTGGAAGAATACTTTGGCTAAATGTTTGTGAGTGGAAATGACACATGTCAATTCCAGTCGTGGTTTCTCGGCCACAGCAAGGCATGTGGCCATTCTTGATTTCAAGACAGTGGGGACACTGAGATCTTCCTTTGCCTGGAAGTAGGAGGAAACTGGGCTGTGGTCTAGTTACCACCAGAGGAAAGCTCTAGAGATCTACACTTGAATGTGAAGAAAAGTCAGTGTGTGTACCAGCACTCCCAGTGCAGAGGAAGGGGCTTCCAGACCACTGTACCACTGCTCCCAGTGCAGAGGAAGGGGCTTCTGGGCTGCCATACCACCGTACCCAGCGCAGAGGAGGTGAGCCACATGGGCGCCAACAGCACGCACAACTCTGTCCCCCCCCATCAAAATGAGAAGACACATAAACAAGTCTCAAAACCAGACTTCCAGATCACCTAAAGCAACCTCAAAGGAAAATGAGATGGAACACTCTGATACTCAACCACCTGGACTTCCTGAACTGGCAACAAAAGAGGATCTGGAGAAAATGAATTCAGAAATAATTTCTCAGATAATAGCAGAAATTGTGCTCATAGTGCAAGACATGATTAATAAATCTAGAGAGGAGCTGTGGAACATGGTGGAAACCCAACATAGGAAACAAATGAAATCCATAAAACAGATGAAAACAGATTTCCAGGACATGAAAAACTCCATTAAAAGTCTGCACAGCAGAATGAGCGAATGTGAGGACAGAATTTCAGAAATAGAAGACAAGAGTGCAATTAGTGACCAGGAAAAGAAAAATTTCTTTAAAATTGTAAGGGACCATGAGAAATCAATCCAGCAGCTGCTAGATGATGCAAAGAAGAATAACATAAGACTGATTGGAGTCAAACAATCAGGAAACAGGAGAGAGTGCAGATGACATAAAAAATCTCTTCACAGAAGTGATGGCATAAAACTTCCCAAGCAGGGGAAAAGAACTTGACATACAGATAAGTGAGGCATATAGGACTCCAACTAGCCTTGATCAAAAATCTACACATAGGCATATAATTGTTAAGATTTCAGAAACCCAACAGAAGAACAAAGTTCTACAAGCAGTTAGAGAAAAGAAACAAATCACATACAGAGAAAAGCCCATCAGAATCACATCAGACTTCTCAGCACAAACCTTCTAGGCAAGAAGAGCTTGGAGTGATATATTTCAAGCACTAAAGGAAAACAGCCTCCAACCCAGACTGATGTACCCTGCAAAACTATCTTTCAAAATTGATGGAGAAATAAGAGACTTTCATGACAAAGAGCACTTTAGGAACTTCATGAATGCCAAACCAGCACTCCAAAAAATTTTAGACAATATCCTAGGAAAAGACAATAAGGATCACAACCCCAGGAGGCCCAGCAGAATGAATCCATCTGGCACAACAAGAAATTAAACACAAAGGGGGAGAATCCAACAAAAACAAAAAGTCATGACAATGCTAAGTCAATATGTATCAGTTATAACCATCAATGTCAATGGTCTCAATTCATCAATCAAAAGAAATAGACTGGCAGAATGGGTCAAAAAGCAAGATCTAACAATATGCTGCTTACAAGAAACACACTTAATTAAAAAGGAAACTCATAGACTGAAAGTTAAAGGGTGGAAAACAATACTCCATGCAACAGGAATCTGAAAAAAGGCAGGAGTAGCTATCCTCTTTGCAGATCAAGTGGATTTCAAACCAACACTGATTAAGAGAGACAAAGAAGGACACTACATCCTTGTAAAGGGAACAATCCAAGAGGAAGAGATGACAATTGTAAATATATATTCACCAAATGCTAGTGTGTCCAACTATATAAAACAAATACTAATGGACATGAAAAGTCATATATGCACTAATGCAATAGTAGTGGGGGACCTGAATACCCCACTGTCACAAATAAATAGATCAACTAGACAAAAAATATGTAATGAAATACTAGAACTCAATCGAACTCTGGAACAAATGAACTTAACAGATGTTTCCCGAGTATTCCGCCCCACAAAATCAGAATACACATTCTTTTCAGGTGCACACGGGTCGTTCTCCAAAATAGACCACATACTCGCTCATAGAACATGTTTAAGTAAGTGCAAAGGAATTGAAGTTATCCCCTGTATATTATCAGACCATAGTGTGATGAAATTGGAGATCAATAGCAAAAGAAATGGCAAGAATTTCAGAAACACATGGAAATTGAACAACCCACTTCTGAATAACCAATGAGTCACAGAGGAAATTAAAGAAGAAATCAGACAGTTCCTTCAAATAAATGACAATGACAATAGAACATATCAGAATCTATGGGATACAATGAAGGGAGTCTTATGATGGAAATTCATAGCAGTGAATACTCATATTAGGAAAACAGAGCAAGCCCAATTAAAGAACCTGATGCTAAACCTCAAGCTTCTAGAAAAAGAAGAGCAGGACAAACGCAAAGCTCATATAAGGGAGGAAATTGTAAAGATCAGAGCAGAAATCAATTCAATGGAGATGAAGAGAATGACACAAAAATTAATGAAGCCAAGAGTTGGTTCTTTGAAAGAATAAACAAAATTGACAAACCCTTAGCCAACCTTATCAGAAAAAGGAAAGAAAAGGCCCAAATCCATGCAATTAGGAATGAAAAGGGTGAAATTACAATGGACCCAGCAGAAAGCCAGAGGATCACCAATACCTACTTCCAGAACCTATACGCCAATAAGATGGAAAACACAGAAATGGACAGATTCCTAGGTACGTATAAATTACCACAGTTGAATGAAGAAGACCTAAAAATTCTAAACAACCGAGTATCAATTGATGAAATTGAAAACGTAATTAAAAATTTACCAACTAAGCAAAGCCCGGGTCCTGATGGCTTCACTGCTGAATTCTACAAGACATTTAGAGAGGAACTACTGCCACTATTGTTTAAACTCTTCAATGAAATTGAAAGGGAAGCAATACTCCCAAATTCATTCCTGGAAGCAAGCATCACCTTGATCCCCAAAGCAGAGAAAGACCCAACCAAAAAAGAGAACTATAGGCCAATCTCACTAAGGAACATAGATGCAAAAATACTTAATAAAATACTGGCAAATAGAATGCAGAAGATCATCAAGAATATCATACACCCTGCCCAAGTGGGATTCATCTCAGGGATGTAGGGATGGGTCAACATGTGCAAATCAATCAATGTACTACACTACATCAATAGAGCCAAGGACAAAAACCATATGATCATCTCAGTAGGTGCAGAAAAAGCATTTGACAAAATCCAACATGCATTTATGATAAAAACCCTACAAAAAAATCGGAGTAGACGGTTTCTACCTCAATCTGATAAAAGCTATCTATGAAAAACCAATAGCCAATATCATACTAAATGGTCAAAAACTGAAATCCTTCACACTAAAATCAGGAACAAGACAAGGATATCCACTATCACCACTCCTGTTCAATATAGTTTTGGAAACATTAGCCGTGGCAATTAGACAAGAGAAAGAAATAAAAGGAATAAAGATAGGTAATGAAGAAGTCAAATTGTCATTATGTGCAGATGACATGATACTCTATATAGAAGACCCCAAGAACTCCACCGGAAGTCTTCTAGACTTAATAACCAAATTCAGTAGAGTAGCTGGATACAAGGTCAACACACAAAAATCAATAGCTTTCCTCTACACGAACAACAGACTGACTGAGACAGAAATAGGTCAAACAATTCCTTTCACAATAGCATCCAAAAAACTGAAATACCTAGGAATCAACCTAATGAAAGAAATCAAACACCTCTTCTCTTAAACCTATAGCACTCTGAAAAGAGAGATTGAAGATGATATAAGAAAATGGAAAGACATCCCCTGATCCTGGGTAGGAAGGATCAACAGTGAAAATGGCCATGCTTCCAAAACTGCTATACAGATTCATTGCAATCCCAATTGAAATCCCAGCAGCATATTTCATGGACCTTGAGAAAACAACTGAAAAATTCATTTGGAACAAGAAGAGAACCAGAATAGCAAAAACAATTCTAGTTAACAGAAACATGGCAGGGGGTATCACAACCCCTTACTTGAAACTATACTACAAAGCTACTGTGATAAAAACATCATGGTACTGGCAAAGAAACAGAGCTGAGGACCAGTGGAACAGATTAAAAGATGCAGAAACAACTTCAGACACACTCAGCCATCTGATCTTTGACAAAGGAGCCAAACACCCTCACTAGTAGTAAATTGTGCTGGAAAAATTGGGTTTCAACTTGTCAAAGATTAAAACTAGACCTATATCTCTCACCAAGCACTCAGCTAAAATCTACATGGATTAAAGATCTAAATATTAAAATAGGAATGCTGAATTGGCTGGAAGAGAGGTTAGGTAGAACTCTTGAAGCCATTGGTGTAGGAAAAGATTTTATGAACAAGACCTCAGTTGCCCGTGAACTAACACAAACAATCAACATGTGGGATCTCTTCTTATTAATAAGCTTCCGCCCAGCAAGAAAAACCACCAGCAGTGTGAAGAGACAACCCATAATGTGGGGAAAAAAATCTTCACCTGCTGTTCCTGAGACAAAAATCTACTATCTAGAATCTATGAAGTACTTAAAAAAAATCAGACCTCCCAAATTTAAAGACCCAATCCAAAAATGGGCATCTGAAACGAACAGACATTTCTCAGACAAAGGAAGTAGAAATAACAAATAAACATATGAAAAAATGTTCAACCTCACTGGTCATTCGAGAGATGCAAATGAAAAAAACGCTGAGATTCCACCTCACTCCAGAAAGAATGGCTGCTATCCTGAAATCAACCAATAACAAAAGCTGGCAGGGCTGTGGGGAAAGAGGAACCTTTCTCCACTGCTGGTGGGAGTGTAGACCGGTGCAACCACTGTGGAAATCAGTATGGAGATACCTCAAAGAACTAGGACTGAAAGTCCCATTTGACCTAGCTATGCCCCTGCTGGGTATCTTCCTCAAATAATTAAAAGAATCATACCACAGTGATATATGTCCACCCATGTTCATAGCGGCACAATTTGTAAGAGCTAAAACTTGGAAGCAGCCCAATTGGCCATCAACTGGAGACTGGATAAAGAAAATGTGGCTTTTAAAAATAAAATGGAGTACTACTCAGCCATCAAAAATGAGAAATTAGAGACATTTATAGCTAAATGGATGCACATTGAGATGATACTCTTAAGTGAAATAAATAGGACACACATGCATAAATACTGAATAGTTTCTCTAGTGTTGGAAACTAAAAGTGTAAATAAGGTCTAAAAGGTATAATAGATAATGTGAAATAGGAAGAAAAGGGGCAAAGGGGAAGGGGACGTGGGAGGGGTAGGGGAAAGGAAAGAAGGGAATGGAATTAATGTGAGAAAATGAAAAAATGGAAACAAAGTCTTTGTAAATAGGGAGGGATGGAGGGGTTGAAGGGAGGGCAGGGGAAGGGGGAAAAATAAGAATCAAGAGAGAGTATGTAAAGGTGCAAATTTCCAATGATGAATGTCATATTTTACACATAAAATATACCAATGAAATAATTTTTAAAAAATCAATGTGATTACGACAATAATCCCCAGAGTTTGTAAATATCTCTGGGAGGCCCTTGAACTTGTTGCCAAGCATGAAATTGCACATCCAATGGTGTTTACAGAAACAGCAAAGGCGAGCACCTAGTTGCCACAGGTTCTTACAAATGACAGACTTGCCCTTTCCATCACAGTCTGCACCCCTCTACCTGGGCACCAGGCAGCAGCACTGACTGCCAGGAGCCCCTTCTGCATATTCTGAGGAAAGAACCTTGTGATCAGCTGATGGAGAGCGAGGGGTCTACTAGAAACACTCTGTGGCAGCAGGAGCAGGAGACAACAAAGTGGGAGAGTTTGGAAGAATAATTTTAAAGCAGATATGATCATGAAAATGATCGTAAAATACTCCAGTTTTGTTTAACATTTCTGCTGTTTGGGAGATACCCATATGAGACTGCCATGGTTAAGAAATTCACTTGAAATGTTTTTCAAAACCATGTCCAGTAGGTGGCGTCAAGTGCTCATCATTTGGGAACAGATGTAAAGGATTTGGGCTAAGGAGGAATTTGAAATAGTGCCTCCCGCTGGAAGCTAATAGACACGCAGCCGGTGGATATAAAGCACTATGCGCCGTGCTAGAATAATAATCTAATAAGGGCTTTATCACAGTGACAATAAATACATATACGCCTAATGTCACTGGAGCCAATTATGTTGCTTTCTTGTCCAAAATCATTTAAATAGTTAATTTAAAAGCTATTATGTAGATTGATTGATAGAAAATATATATGCATAATATTATAATACAGTATATATAAAACATAATGAAGGGTGAATCACTTGTAAAGTATTACTCAAAAATTGTACTTATACAACAGAAGATGTACATAATTATTGACAGTAAAATTAATCAGCTAATCAATATTCATTGGATTTTTTATACATAAGGCATTGTTGGTAGACTTTATATGGCACACAAGGAAGTATTGCACAATGGTTAAGGCCAGACAGCCTGAGTTTGTATCCCGACTTTCTAACAAATGGTTAGTGATGACCTGGGACACATTCCTTAACCTCTCTGTGCCTCAGTTTCTTTATCTGTGAAGTGGGAACAAACCTACCTCACAGGTTGGTGTAAAGAGTCAATCTTTGTAAATAAAGCATTCTAAATGTTGCCTGAAATATAGTCAGTATGGTATAAATGTTAGTTGTCATTATTATTATTATAACACGAGTCTTCACTCTACAAAGGAACTCAGAGTGAGTTAAGTTGAATAAAAAGGTCTTGAGTACCTACTATATACTAGACATTGTGCTGGTCACAGGGGGAATTGAAAGGAGATGGATATCTTTATGCTAAATGAAATAAGCCAGGCACAGAAAGACAAATACCACATGCTCTCATTCAGATGTGAGCCTCACAATAGTTGAGGGTGGACAGTGGGTTACCAGAGGCTGAAAGATTAGTAGGCAGGCAGGCATGGGGAGAGGTTGACCAATGGATATGAGATAGTAGCTGGAGAGGAGGAAGGAGTCCTGGTGTGCTATTCCACACTATGGCCACTATAGCGAGCAACAGTGAATGTATTTGCCAAGAAACTAGAAGAAAAGATTTCATGCTTATAAAATCTTTTCTGGTTATCTGTTTATCATTCCAGAGAAATGATAAAGTTTCTAGGAGACAGATGTGCTTAATCTGGTTGAATATAGGACAATGCACCCCTGTGTTGAAACATATCATGGTACCTCATAACTAGATATACATTTTATGTTTTCATGTATCAGTTAAAAACAAAAAGCTCAAAGGGCTGCAAGAATGGATGGGGTGTGGCTTCTGCTTACAGAATACAGGAATTTCACACCATAGCTGACACCCACAACCTCAAGGAGGAAAGGGTTATTTTGGCTCACAGTCCACGGACATCTGGCTCCAAGGCAGGGTGGCACCACAGAGGAGGCTTGGTTATGGCTTGGCAGCAGGAAGCAGAAAGAGATCAAGGGAGGAGGGAGATAGACTCTTCCAGGCCACATCCCCGGTGACCCACCTCTTCCCACCAAGCTTCACCTCCCAACACCACATTTAGCTATAAACCCACCAGTGGACTAAGCTACTGATGAGAATCAGGGCCTCATGATCCAGTCACCTGGTAAAAGCCCTGCGTATAATTGCATGGGACTTTATGGGGACATCTAGATATAAACCCTAAACACAGCCACATCCAAGTTTCCATCAAGGAGTGGAGGTGGCCATCCTCAGGTGATGATGAGTCATGGTTGGCCAATTCTGGTCTCTAACATTTGATACCACTTTGCCTACAGTAATGTCTACCTCCTTGTGGCTTGCAGTGGCATTGGAGCCAGTCTGCTGGGTGGCTATGGAGGAAGTTTTGCTTTCTTGATAAAATGGACAGATACAGCAGGAGACTCTTTTTCCCATCTGCCACATGGTGTAAGCAAGAGCAACCTTTTTGGGGATCACTTTCATGTGACAAAGAAGAGAACAAATGGCCAGCGTAAATCAGGCAAAGAAAAAGCACATGGATTCTAGATGGGAGAGCTCAATGAGTGATGGCAGTTTTTTATGCCTGGAGTTGCTATTAAACGAAAAATAAAAAACCCAGTGGAGTTGGTGACTGTTCATGGGGTATTCTGTTCCTTGCAGAATACAACATATCAATCTAATAGAATCAAAGTTTTCTTTAAAAAAATTCTAGATCTGGAAAATGTAAAACAGAATTAAGAAAAAAGAGATTAGCAAGAGTTCCCATTATGATCCCTTCAAAAGTCATCAACATTTTGCAAATCATTCTTCTTTTCCATTTCATGTGACTATTGTAAAGTAAATCCCAGATCCCAAGCTGTTATACCCATGAACACCTCAAGATGATCCCCTACCAGGAGAACATCTTTTTTTTTTTTTTTTTAACTGTATATCGTTTTATGGGTATGTTTTAGGTATACAATATAATGACATTCATCATAGGAAATATGCATCTTTACATATTCTCTTGGTTCTTATTTTTCCCCCTTCCCCTGCGCTCCCTTCAACCCCTCCAACCACCCCTATTTACAAAGACTTTGTTTCCTTTTTTTATTTGCTCATATTAATTCCATTCCCTTCTTTCCTTTCCTCTACCCCTCCCACTTCCCCTTCCCCTTTGCCCTTTTCTTCCTATTTCACATTATCTATTATACCTTTTACTCCTTATTTACACTTTCAGTTTCTCACACTAGAGAAACTATTTGGTATTTACACATGTGTGTCCTATTTATTTCACTTCAGAGTATCATCTCAATGTGCATCCATTTAGCAATAAATGTCTCTAATTTCTCTTTTTTGTGGCTGAGTAGTACTCTATTTTATATAAAAAAAACACATTTTCTTTATCCAGTCTCCAGTTGACGGCCAATTGGGCTGCTTCCAAGTTTTAGCTATTAACAAATTGTGCCGCTATGAACATGGGTGCACATATATCACTGTGGTATGATTCTTTTAATTCTTTGGGGAAGATACCCAGCAGGGGAATAGTTGGGTCAAATGGAACCTCTAATCCTAGTTCTTTGAGGTATCTCCATACTGATTCCCACAGTGGTTGCACCAGTCTACACTACCACCAGCAGTGGAGCAGTGTTCCCAGGAGAACACCTTTTAATGTAGCCACAAAGCCATTAGTACAACTTAGGTAACTAATAGTATTTCTTAGAAGTACTAATTCTGGGCCGGGGATTTAGCTCAGTGGCACCACACCTGCCTTGCAAGCGCAAGGTCCTGAGTTTAATCTCTGGTACCAAAAAAAACCAACAACAAAAGTACTAATACTTACTTCAAATTGGTTTTGTTTTGCTTTTAAGAGTAAGAAGATCATTCTGCTGATTGTAAAAAGTAAATTAGAGAGGAGAAACCAAATCCAAAGAGAGAATCGCTGGGAGTTTACTGCCACAGTTGTTGTTAAAATCTTGAGTTTAGAACTTTGCAGTGTACAAGGCCAAAGAGAATGTGGAAAAGCAGCGAGAAGTCAGGCCTGGGTGAAAGGGAGTTTTAAGAGCAAAAGACTATAAAATGAAGCACAGGGTAGACAGAGGGATGACAGGAAAACTGGTCAGACTTCAGCAGTTATCTAATAATATAATGCTACTTATACAGAGTCAATTGGCACTTGGGTTATGAGGGAGACAGTTATATTGAAAAAGATCATGTAATGATGGAAGTTTTGAAATCTGACATTAAAGAAATTCATGCCTGTCTGTTTTTACACACACACACACACACACACGCACGCATGCACGCACACACATATACACATGTTTAAATTCCTAGGGTTTGAGTAGTCTTCTAGGAAGAAGAAGAAAAGCAGAATGAGCCTATTTTGGGCTATCACCTCCCAGGCATATGTTATAGTTTGGATCTTGACTATTCCCCAAAAGTCCACACGTTGAAGCCTTGGTCCCTAGCCTATGGTGCTACTGGGAGGTCACTTATGAGGGTGGGCCTAGCAGGAGGAAGTTAAGTCACTCTGGGCATGCCCTTGAAGGGCATGCTGGGACCCTGGCCCCTTCCTCTTTCTGTTTTTGCCTCCCGCTGCCATGAGGTGAGCAGGCTTCCTCTGCCATCTTCATTCACAGACAAGAAGCAACGAACAAGAGACCAGGGACTAAAACCTTCCAAACCATGAGCCAAAATAAACCTTTCCTCCTATTAGGTTAAATGTCACTGGTATCTGTCCCAGTCATGAAAAGCTGACCTACGAACCATGTGAGCTTAGGCAAGCCTTTTCTCTCTCTCTGTCTCTGTTTGTCCATTAAGTAGGGACAATCAAAGGCTCTACTGTAGTGTCATGGAGAGGATTAGTGGGTTTGTAGAACTGAGGCACTTGAATAGTGCCTCACATACAGAAGCAAAATACAAGTGTGGGCCTTTGTCAGTTGTTGACTCTTGCAGCCTTGGCTCTGTGTCATGCACTTCATTTCTGCTAAAGTGCCTGATGCAACTGTATGGACCTTTCTTGTGGTTTCTCTAACTCTTAGGAATTAACAAGCATTTAAGATGCTTTAGCAGGGAGACCCATTTGCTTTGGGAATTTGAGGTGAACACATCTCCTCTAAATTTATTTTTTTCCACTAAATTTAAAAATACTGAGCCTCTGATAATTTCACTCCACAGAGGAGCTCTGTCCAACATGGCACCACAGCTCATCATTGTGCTGCAGCCACTTTATCAGCTTCTACTTGAGTTCAACTGTCAAAATGTCTCAGAGCATACACACTCCCCTTCTTTTCTGATTGTCTCTGCATTTTCACCCCAGCGTACCTTTACTTGGGCTAACTGATAATTCCACATTATGTTGGGTATCATTTTACCACATTAGTGCTATTGGAGTAGGGGAGAAGTTGGCTTTTCTTGTTTTTCTTAATTGACTTGAAATTTGCACAATGTAAAATTAGCCATTTTAAAGTCAGTAACTCAGTGGTGCATAGAATGCAATTTGCTACAACCACCATCTGTGGTTGGGAAGTTTAACACAAAATTCAGAATAAGTCTTGGTGGCTCCCATGAAGGGGAGGGGAGGGCCAGGAGAGACAAAGGTGCTGTGTTAGTGCATTTTATGGTCACCTTGGCCATGGTACCCAGTTGTTTGGTCAAATGTTACTTTGGATGTTCCCATGAGAGTGTTTTGGGATGAGAATAACGTTTAAATCAGTGGACTTGGAGTAAAGCAGATCATGCTGTCTAATGGGGGTAGGCCTTATATAATCAGTTGAACGCCCGATTAGTACAAAAGAATTGAGCAAAAAGGAATTCTCCAGCAGCTGGCATGGGACTTTATCAGCAACACTGACTCTTCCTCCTAAGCAGATGACCCCTGGCCTCAACTGTAATTCTTCCTTGTGTTTCCAAAATGATGGCCTACCCTGTAGATTTTGGACTTACACAGTCTCTATGATTACGTAAACACAAATATTACACACACACACACACACACACACACACACACACTGGTTCTGTGCCTCCAGAGAAGCCAGTCATGATGCTCTCTCCACTGGAGGAATCTTCAATTGCCTAGCCCTCTGCACTGGCCATGGCTGCCCTGCCACTGCTCTGAGTGCCTCCCTCAGGGTGATCTGCCCCCAGCTAGGGTGACATCCAGTGCCCTCATCCAGTCCTCTTGGGTGGAAACAAAGTAGCCCCAGGGCAGCTCCCTCCCAGGATGGCTGGACACGCCCTGGAACACAGGCGGGATCTCCACAGCAACCTTCAGCTCTCTTCTCAGCTTCCTGGGGGTGGGGGAGACTCCTAAGGGCATCAAACAACCTTCCCCAAAGGACCTTTTGCAAAAGACATCCAAAGTCAGACTCCCCGCTTCCATCTTTGAGGAAGGTGATGGAAGAGGGGACACAAAGCTGGTTTAGGGACCCTCCTTCCCACGACCTGCAAGACCTTGTCTTTCGAGGCAGGTGGTGGAACCACTGAGCTAAATCCCTGGCCCCTTCATAGCTATTTTTATGTTTAAATATTGGTAAGTTTATTAACTCCATATTCTATTATTTACAACTCTGTCACTTTGGAGAAGCTACTGAATTTCCCTGAAGTCATATTTGCATCTATGTTGTGTGAATCATCTTCAGAGATGAATAAGATGCAGTGTGTAAGCCTGGCATGATGGTGCATAACCCTAATCCCAGAACTCTGGAAGGCTGAGGTAGGATGACAACTTCAAGCCTAGCCCAGATAACTTTGTGAGACCTTGTCTCAAAAAATGTTTTGAAAAAGTCTGGGGATGTGGTTCAGTGCGAAGGCCCTGAGTTCAGTCTCCAGTACCACACACACACACACACACACACACACACACACACACACACAGAGCATAGTGGTGCACACCTGTAATCCCAACTTCCCAACTACTCTGGAGGCAAAGACAGGGTGATTGTGAGTTTGAGGCCAGCCTGGACAGCTTAGCAAGTCACTATGTCAAAAATAGAAGTTAAAAGGGCTCGAGATGTGGCTCAGGGGTACAGAGGACTTTCCCATCATTTGCAAGGCCCTGGGTTCAATCCCAAGAGCTGAAAAAAGGAAAGATCTGGCATGTAAAGACTTTGCATGGTGTTGGTATATGGTATATGGTTGCATTAGTACAAATAAGTTATCTTTCCCTCTTATGCTATAAAGTTATCTTAGAATAACTCATGACAGAAGGGAAGTCTGCCATGTGCTATGTGCTGGTATTCGCATTGCAATGGTGGTAAAACTCTGACAATGTGTGTGTGTGCGTGTGTGTGTGTGTATGTGTGTGTGTGTGAGAGAGAGAGAGAGACAGAGAGAGATTGAGAGGAGGGAGGCTCTATTACAAGGCCAAATAACATAATCAGTGGTAGAGCTGAGAAATGACCCACTAGTAGCATCTCACAGGAGCAGCCTCCTCTGATAGGTACCTCATGTCTAATTGACAGATTTTCGATGGAATTGAATGGCTTTCTTTATTCCTTGTTGCAGTAAGTCAGACCAAAAGTAAAATTGGTAATTATGGTAGAAAGAAGAGAGAAGATAACCACACAGACACACATGCACATGCACACACACATAGAAATATATGCACACAAACACACATGTAAAAATGTATGCACACACACATACAAACAGATAAACACACAAACGCACACTCACATAGCACCCATACATATATGTGTGCAAACAGCTGCTGGATGTTTCAGGCATTGCAGGAAAGACTGTCCCCTTGACACTCTGCCCAAGTACTACAGACATCATAAAGCTCAGAACAAATCCAGTGGGTAGGTGAGAAGACAAAGAACTCAAAATTGATGAAGAAAATGTAATTTATTGCTTGAAAGAAATCACTATTGACAGCTTCTCCTGAACTGACAAGAGGAAAGTGTCTTCTGCCCAAGGGACTGGGAACTCAGCAAGCAGATCCCGGGAGCTGCAGCACGAGAGAGGACTTTGCTCAGCAAGTCTAGAGCTGTGTGCTCGAACCTGCTGCCGGGCTGCATGTGGAAGAGTGTTCCCCTCTGCCCTTGTACCTGCCGAAGAACCCAGGGTGTTTTATTGCCAGGGCCTGGTTTCATAGAGTGTGATCTGTCTTTTGGCATCAACCACAAAACCAACAGTGCCTTGCCTTAGCCAAAACCCTCCCAGAGACACGCCTGTGGCTTTGGGGAAAGCTCTCTGGACATCTCCCAAAATCTGTCTGAAGCATGCCTGGCAGCTTTTCCAGTTGAAAATACTCCCTGTGAATCAACCTCATATTTTGCTGGCTTCTCTGTCTTCATGCCTCAGAGTCAAAGATATCACCAGGTTGGGGGATCAATACTCGGCATCAAGGCAGGTGGAATGATCCTCTATCTACTCCATAGCACTAGCAAATCCGCTGTGCTCTTCCAAGTCTTCTGGGATTCCTGAAAACTGGGCCAGTGCTTGTTACTCTAGCAACTTCCCAGAAGGAAATAAAAATGATTCTTGACTGTGCACTAAATCTTTTTTTTGATGTTCAATGAATATTTCTATAGGGACAAATTGTTGCTTAATTGATAAATATTTCTGTAGAACTCTTTGCCTGTCTTTGAATTACACATGAGGCAGATGCAGACTGGCAGTGACAGCTATTGACAGTGAGTGTCCAAGAGGGCAGCACTGGCTTTGAGTTTTTGCTTTTGTTTTTGTTCTCTCTTCCTTTCCTTTCCTTTCCTTTCCTTTCCTTTCCTTTCCTTTCCTTTCCTTTCCTTTCCTTTCCTTTCCTTTCCTTTCCTTTCCTTTCCTTTCCTTTCCTTTCCTTTCCTTTCCTTTCCTCTCCTTTCCGTCCTCTCCTCTCCTCTCCTCTCCTCGCCTCTCCCCTCCCCTCCCCTCCCCTCCCCTCCCCCCTCCCCTCCCCTCCCCTCCCCTCCCCTCCCCTCCCCTCTCCCCTCCCCTCCCCTCTCCCCTCCCCTCTCCTCTCCCCTCCCCTTCCCTCCCCTTTCCTTCCCCTGCCTTCCTCCGTTTCGTTTTATTTTTTCAAAAAATAAAAAAATGTACTAGTGCTCTACCCTTCGGAGGACATCACTTGCAGCCACCACCACTGCTACTGCAGCCACCACTGAAGTTTTCTTGGATTCAGAGCTCTCCTGCCACGAGGAGTTCAGGGAGGAAAAGTAGAGCCCAGGCGCCGCTCTCCCATATCTCCCCCGAGGCCTTCAGCCTGATATCGCCCAGACTAGGATGGGCGACAAAATCTGGCTGCCCTTCCCCTTTGCTCCTCCTGGTTGCTTTGCCCCTAGGGTTGCTGCCAGCTTCATGCCTTCCTTAGACAGCGACTTTACCTTTACCCTTTACCCTTCAGGCCAGCCAGAAGGAATGTTTCTACCAGTCCCTGCCGCTGAAGGCCGTTGGGTGTCGAGTACCAAGTTTTAGGTGGAGCAGGATTAGATATTGATTTCCATCTGGCCTCTCTAGAAGACAAAACTTTAGTTTTTGAACAAAGAAAATCAGATGGGGTTCACACTGCAGAAACTGAAGTTGGTGATTACATGTTCTGCTTTGACAATGCATTCAGCACCATTTCTGAGAAAGTAATTTTCTTTGAATTATTCCTGGATAATAGGGAAGAACAGGCACAAGAACAAGAAGACTGGAAGAAATATATTACCAGTAGAGATATGTTGGAGATGAAACTGAAAGACATCCTGGAATCTATCAACAGCATCAAGTGCAGAGTAAGCAAATGCATTCATATACAAACTCTATTTAGAGCATTTGAGGCTCATGATGGAAACATACAAAAAAGCAACTTTGATAGAGTCAGTTTCTGGTCGATCGTTAATTTAGTGGTCATGGTGGTGGTGTCAGCCATTCAACTTCATATGCTGAAGAGTCTATTTGAAGATAAAAGGAAAAGTAGAACTTAACACTCAACTAAACAAAATTGAAAAAAAAGGGCAGAAAAATGCAAGAAGTTGTTACCGTTAATAGTCAAGGCCATTAGTAGTCTTTTCCAAAATGTTTTCAGGCATTCTCAGTAAGTGTGAAACAAGTATAATTTTAATGTGGAAGTCTTCACTTTCTGTGCAAGGTACTTTATTGATCCAATTATACTTAAGTGTATAGCAGGAATATTTTACACAATGTTAAGTTTAATTGAATTAATCCATATTAATAACCGTGTTTTTTTAAGTTTGAAAGATTTTTACAAATATCATTTGTGAATTAAATAAATTAACACTGGGCATAAATGCAATACCATACAACCTGCTTTTATTTAGCTACTTCTTTGTAATGGTGGCAATTACAAATTAATTGTAGAAATTTTTGGTATATCAAGTTATAAATCAACAGAGAATTATGCAATTATGGATTAAATATATCAACTTTTTTCTATTTACATATGTATCTCTTCTAAAGATAGATACCTTTGAAATAAAATAACATTTTTGAGATTTTTAAAACAAAATATATTTCAGTGTATAATACTAGCAAAAAGTATTAATTTTATATAATTGGCCTACATTCCCAAAAGGTGACATTATATTAATTTTTCAAACTGCAAAGGCATACTTTCTCATTAAATTAGGATGAGTTTTCTCTTTGAAATGGAAATATATAATTAATGGTTTTCTGAATTGAGGATATATAAATAAAGCTTGCTCATTTTCCGTAAGGATGCATTCAGTCACAATAGCTAAAGTATAGGATTTTAAAAGTAAATATAAGATAAAATAAATTTATTTTTATATTATCTGTCAACAGTGTTATGCAAGTTTTAACATGATTATTGATTTCAATAACACGTTATTACCAGGAGTTGTGAAGGAAATTCTGCTCAAAGGATCTAGACCTAGTGTAAGTAAATATTTTTTTTTCTGAGTTCTCAAAATTATCAGGCACAAAAAGAATTGTGGTAAACTTGAGAATAGCTGATTCAAACTAAAATTTACTTAAGTGGAACTATAAATGAATATCTGCAATCTGATATGCTCATTATGACATCCCAATCCTAAAATAAATCATAAGAGGAATTTCCAGTTAACTGAAAAAAAACCTGTATTTGACTTTATTTTTTACAATTACTGTTTTGAAATATCGTTTATAACTAACTATTCAGGAGCCATTTATGAAATGTAAGCCCCACTACAAAGTTTAGCTTTGGATGTAAATATAACTTCCATAAAATGATCTTTCTGATCAATTTATTCACATTGAAAGATTAGAAAAGGAGACTCCAATTATAAACACCTAACATTTAAGTAAGACGTATACACATGAAACTCTCTGCAAACGTAGTTTACTGCAATCTGTAGAATCTTAAAGGAACAGTAATTTAACTTCATCATGAATTAAACAATTTAAAGTTATTCCCATTTGTAATATAATAAATACATCATAAGTTAGAAACAATCAAATTAAAATTTTGGGCATAGAACCCATCTATATATTGATGGAGATCTTGATGAACAATAATGATACCCAGAGAAATGTGATATTTTTATAATTTATGCTCAGAGTGGTACAGAGAGAGACATTTCCCTCCTCCTTAAAGCCCTTGGGAGAAAAATGTAAATTTCTTTTTAAAAATGAGACTAATACCATATATGACCAGTTACCTTAATTGGCCAAGAAAATTCTTTGGGTGGCTAGAAGTCCCTGTAACACATGCAAAACAAGGGTCAGTAAGATCACTGCTTATGAAGAGCCCACCCTTTCATCCTTTCTGTTAAATTCATAAGCAAACTTGTAGTACTGTAACTAATAAAGCAGGAAACAGATACACACTACTGCATCTGTTCTATAAAACTGTGATTAAGAATTCAACTATATATATGGTGTATATACACACACACACATATATATACATATATATGGTAGATATATATGTCTTTGCTGTACTGCGCTCTAATTTCTCACCTAACACTAAATTTGTTACATCATCTTTTATGGTAATATGTGATTTTTGTCACTGACTTTAAAACTGTTTCACTAACTTCTTACCATACAAGAGTGATAATGTCTTTATTTGAAAAACAAAGAATTTATTTGAAAAAAATTTATTTGAAAAAATTTTTGTTTGAAAAATTTATTTGAAAAATTTATTTGAATTTATTTGAAAAACAAAGAATTTAGGAAGATTAAGGACAGTTTTATTTTTTGTAGGCACAAAGTGAAAAGAGTGAGATTAAGAAGCATGCAATCTGTATTAACCAAAAAAAATAAAATTCGTAAACAAAGGTCAAAAATCTTTAATATTTTAAAGGTATATTATCTACTTCATATGTTTTTTTTTAAAGTCATGCTAAAATGAAGGAAGCTATTCATCACTTAAGAGCTAATTTGTCATGGCTTTCTAATTGCCTAACTTAAAATACTACAACATTAACTAAGGCCTAGAGTTCTGATTTGCATTTGGAGCATTGATGTGTTCTTTCATGTGAATGTGAACATATAGAAAGTAGTGTTTGAAAAGCATTGAAATAAGTTACAAATTTATATTTAAGTATATTGACCCTCTTGAATATTATGGTGGCTTAAAACTGATAATAATTAGGGCTGGGGATTTAGCTCAGTGGTTCCGCCGCCTGCTTCGCAAGCACAAGGGCCCGAGTTTGATCCCTGGCACCAAAAAAAAAAAAAAAGAAAAGAAAAAAAATTGATATTTATCAAGTATCTGATTATAAAATTATATTTTGAAGTTTTAAAAGAAATTAATTCAGTATGTAGTGAATGGTGTTTCATCTGGTGTATAATATACAGTGTTACTCATTGTTTATACTTGTGAACAGCCATCTTAAATGAACAAGACTATGGGTACGGAGCTGAGTATATATAATAAAAATTACTATGAAAGAAAAAAATGTACTAGTCTTAATTACTTACTTCATAGAATTGATAGTGAGAACCAGCACAGGAAACAGAAATTGTGATAATATTTGTCACTCTCATGTGTATGGTATAATGTTTGTGGGTTTTATGGGAGGATTTTCAAACTATCAAGGAAGGTTTTCCAAAGACATGTTTTTGCCACTGCCTTCCTGAGATTCTGGTTTGCCACCCCCTCCCTCTATCTATAGTATACACTTCCCCTGGAGATACAGCTGTTTATTCTTTTATCCCCTGGGGAGTAATAAAATCCTTATCAAAGAGCAAAGGATTTTTTTATTTTTTAAAATAAAAAATAATTTTACTAAAATACATCATAATGACTGTTTTTCTCTTTTTGCAAGGAAGTGAAGGCAGTGTTATCAAGTGTCTGCATTGGTCTGGGCATTTGCATTAGGAACCACTGGGATATACTTTCCCAACTTTCAGCTCAACACATGTCAACAGGTAACTGCTCACACTTGAACCTTCCCCCCAGTACTTTGTATTCATTTCCTCAATACCCAAGCCTTTTCTACCCTGGTGCCCACTTTATCCTCTGTCTCTTTAATGCTTTCTCTTCTCCATTTGGCTTTCAAAATCTAATTCATGCAGAGATAAATTTCTACTTCCTTCATGAAGCCATCTTGCCCACATTCACAGTCTCAACTTCCTCTTCTTAGCATGTCACAATGGAACTCAAATTACATGCATTCTGAAGCTCCACCTTCATTTCTAAGTGGAAAATCCTTCTAGGTCATGGACTGTATCTAAGACTTCCATTATATTGTATACAACTAGCAGATGCACATTCATTCATTCATCAAACATATCATGTCTACTGTATCCCTTGCCGTGTGCCAGATATTGGGGTTATAAAAATAAGCCCAATACAATACTTTCCCATGAGGAAATCAGAGTCTAATTTGAGACTCAAATATGTAAGCAGATGTCTTGGTCACTTTCTCATACTGAGACACAGTATGTAGCACCTGCAATTAATAGAAGGAGAGATTTATTTTGGCTCATGCATTTAGTCCACCAGAAAGAGGATGGCAGAGGGGCATGGCAGAGAAAAAGGTGCTCAACCCAGGGCAGCCAGGAAGCAGAGAGCAAAGAGAGGAACTGGGGACAAGAATTCATGCCCTCAATGACCCACCTTCAATCTGGCCTCACCTCCTAACAAAATATTCAGCTACTGAGTCATCCATGGATGAATCCACTGATGAGTATAACATCCCATGATCCAGTCACCTTCCAGATGTATGAGAATTTTGGGGGGACATTTTAGATCTAAACCATAACAGCAAGTCATTAAAATAAAATATAATGAACTGTGGCACTTAGTAAATAGTTCATTAATTCAGCCAATTATTAGTCCTCAATTTGAAAGCCGCATTCTCTACTTTCATGTCCAGAAGTATTCTTGCTGGATAAAGCTCAGTGGCTGGTAAGATAGATGCAAAATGGGGGTAACTAGACTCCCAAGCCACCATGGCTCCTGAAAAATCATTGAGGCGGTCCCAAAAGGAACCCAATTCCTCTCCAGTCCCTCTGATCAAGGAAACAAAAAATTCTGAGTTTGTAAAGAACTGTCACAATTATGCAAAGTTGTCGGGGTCAACAAAAACAAACAAAAGGCCATATAAACAGACTTTTAAAAAAGTCTGGACCAAGGAGTGGGAGAAACAGCTGACCCTAAAGAGAATGGCGGCTTTAGGACACTCAGAAAGAGGGCAAAACTGGCAAGGTGAACCCAGAGGACTTGGCTATGGCTGGAATCTAACTGATAAAAATCCTATATGGATACAGGCACTAGGCAGTGGCAGGGTCTAAATTCAAGGTGAAAGAAAGGAAAACAAATATAAAATCTGCTTTCAGCTCTTTAATCTAACTTGGAGCCAGTTTAGTGATAGCTTTGGGCCCATTAAGTGGTGGTCTTAAGCAAGAGAATAAAAGCTATTAACTACTGAGTCTGATTCTAGTCCTTCAGCTACTAAGGAAACTGCTTTCTAGAAACACAATGAACCATCATCTGTGGACACTGGATCCTTGCCTGGGATTTGTCACCAACAAGTGTGTAGTTCTGGGCATGCCCTTTCAGGTGACTCTTTAGAAAAATCAGAATTGGGCTAGATGTCCCTCATTGTCTCTTTTAGCTTGGAGATTCTACCTGTTCAGCAGTCTTAGACTAGACAATCAGCCCTAACTGGAGGTAAAATGAGAAACATGAGATCAAGCACAGATGTGTGTGGAGGCACCTTAGTCCTCATTTTAACATGTCCCCTCTGGGGGGAAATTCACTGTTGGATTCTTATTTAGAAAGCCAATATAAATTATTGCCTATACTTGCAAGAATCTTGGAAAACTTGCACTAGGTCTTATTTTATTACACTTACATAACTTTTAAACAACATTCTACCAATGCTCAGGTGTCACATAGAATACTAGACTAGTATGTCTTACCCTAGAAAGAATGGTTATCATCAAGGAATCAAATAATAACAAATACTGGTCAGGCTTCCAAGAAAAAGGAAACTTTCTCCATTGTTTGTGGGAATGTAAACTGGTACAACCAGTGTGGAGATTACTCAAAAAAACTAACTAGAAATTCCACTTGACCTAGCTATACCCCTTCTAGGAATCTTCCCCAAAGAGTTAAAGACATCCTATTACAGTGATACATGCATACTCATGTTTATATCAGAAGAATTTATAATAGCTAATCTTGGAAGCAGCCTATATGTTCATCAATAGATAAATGGATAAAGAAAATGTGATATTTACACATAATAGAGTACTACTCTGCCAAAAAGGAAGATAAACTTGGGTTTGTAGGAAAATGGATGCACCTTGAGGCCATAATGTTAAGTGAAATAAACCAGACACATAAGCTTAAACATCATGTGGTTTATCTTGTATGAAAAACCCAAAATATAAATAAAGAGCAAAATAAAAGTTAGATCTTTTTCAAATGAGAAGGGGAGATAGATCTTTCTCAAATGGAAAGTGAATCAAGAGATTGGGGGGAAGGGGGAAGGGGTCAAAAAAGGAAGGAAAACACATTATATACATGTACCAACTCTCCACAAGGAATGTGAACATTATGTATTGCAACCATGTGCTAACAAAAAATAAAAACTGGAAAAAAAGCAAATGTCAGCTCAAAGTGTTTAGCAGTTAGTGTGGATTGGTGCATTATCTGCAAGTAAAAATTACATTTCTTTTAAAAAATAAAATAGAATACTAGACCCTCACAGATTGAAAATACAGATAGTCCTGAGTTTAAAAATGGGACTACCTTCTGATAAACCCATCATAATCTGAAAATCTCATTAAGTTGAAAATGCATCTAACACACCCAACATCCTAGCCAGCCTGCCTACACATGCTCAGAACACTCAGATTAGCCTACAGCTGGATTTGAGATGCAAAGGCACAAGACAACATTCAAAAACCCTGGCAACACAACACACCCTAGAGTATCTATTGTTTACCCTCTTGATTGCTTGGCTGAAGGGCAGCTGCGGCTCCCTGCTGCTACTTAGCATCACACTGCCAGCCCCTGGAGAAGATCAGAATTATGAGTTTGAAGTATGATATCTACTGAACACATATCACTTATACACCATCATAGAGTGGAAAAATTGTCAGTTGAACCATCTTAATTCTGAAAGTTCAGAAACTCTGCCTGGTCACATAGCTACATAGTAGCCAGTTCTGACCCCCCAGCCCCCCTCCCAGCCTTCTTGCCCAACAAAGTCCAGAATAGTCAGTATCTTCCAAGACGTACCAAAGAAAACTTACATTTCCTAGTGTTACTGTTGCAAAAGCCAGTTAATACAAATCTGGAAAAAGAACAGGTGTGAGGGCAAATATAGTTGAGTACGATCCCTCCCAGCATTGCAGCAGGGAGGGCTGGAAGGGGAAGCTGGACGTGTTGGAACACTGGAACCATAGTCACAGTTACTGTTCTTTTTCAAATAACATGATTTTGTCCAATGCAATTCTGAGTTCACAAGTTGTTATTTTTCCCTCCTAGGAAAATAGGCAAACTGATTCCAGAAGATTTGGGATTGTCCTCCTAGGACAAAGTGGGTGTATAATGTGTTTTGTTGCACTGGACTGACTGCTTTACCTCTTGTGGGATGTGTGCTTTTTAATTAGTCAGTGTTGAGGCCGTTCAGTGATTAACTGCTAGTGACAAATGTTTTCTTTCATTTGCTGAACAGTATCACCAAGTCTTTTTTTTCCTTTTTGGAACAGGGCATTGAACTCGGGACCTTGTGCTTACGAGGCAGGCGGCAGAACCACTGAGCTAAATCCCTGGCCCAAGTCTGTTTTAACCTCTCTCTTCATTTCTCTGTTTAACACACAGCATTTCAACAAGAGTTAAAAAAAATGTTTTAAGGAGGAGATATCAGCTCAAATTAGCACAACCACTGCTGTCATTTTCATTTTTTCATACTTTTTATGTCCGGTCATAAACATTTTTACTTAAATACGATAGTACTGTTGATACAATTTTGTGATCTGATTTTCTCCTTTAGATAACACTTTCTACAGTCCCTGTGATTATCATTTAATGGCCACCGATGACCAGGATGGAAATGGTAGTGATTCCCTGTCCTTGGCTGTTGGGAACGGTTATACCCCTCAGCTATTTAGATGGAATTGTCAGAGACAGAAAGTGTTCTGGAGGCAGTTGCCTTTTAGAAGAAGACATAAGCAGTCTCAGCTACATTATGTATCTGCCACGTAAAAAGGCCAGGCAGAGATGGCTCCGTAGATAATCACTCTTCCTATGGCATGGAGGAAAGATCACCAACAGTTTATAACCAAGTTACAGATTAATAACCAAACACTTAGAATTACGACCACGCGGTGCCAATTCTGCCTTTCTCTTTTCTGTCCCCCTGTTTCAGGGCAGCATAAAGAGGACAACACTGGTAGTCTGCGTGGGTCCTAATTAGAACCCTTTATCTTGACTTCTAGAAATCGGTGGCGATGGAAAGGGGAACGTGCTCTATTGAGGCAGAGGGAAGCAGGCCGCCTTGGCTTTAGGGTAGCAGGTGTAGGTAGAGGGGTGGACTGGCCCATCCCGCATCCTCAGGGGAATTAAAGAAGTGCACAAGAAATATCCTGGCCATTTCAGGAAAGAAAGAAAATGAGGCGGGAGGTTGCTGGCAGGTGGAAATGGAGGGAACTCGACAGAAGAGGGGTCTGGTTCTTAAAATGTCACAGGGCACAAGATGAGGGCAAGGCAGAGGACCTGGGGCGAGGAGCAGAGGTGGCTGCGGAGTTGAAGTGGTTCTTTTCTCTCTGGGCAGTGGGGACCCGGGCGTCGGAGGCGGGGCCTGGAGGTGCTGATGAGAGGAAGGCGGGGCCAGCCGGCAGAGGGGCCGGGCCCGGGATGGGGGCGGGGCTGCGGGGGGCGAGCTGGCGGGGCGGCAGCGCAGCCCTCCCTGCAGTCTCCAGTCCCCTGAGCTCCTGCGTGTCCCGCCGAGTCCCACTGCGGTCGCGGAGCTCTGACCCCGCCATGCTCTTGCTCCTTGGGCTGTGCTTGGGACTGCCCCTCTGCACGGGGTCGCAAGAAGAGGCACGGAGCTTGGGTGACACTTCAGAGCAAGTAAGTGCGAGAGCGGCAGAGAGCCAGGGGACCTGGGCGAGGCTGCCGTCTCCTCTCTCTGCCTCTCAGGCCCGCCTGGCTTCTGGACAGGCTCCCTCTGACCGATCGGACGCTAGGAAAGGAGGCATCACCTCCTTCTCCTTTCATCTCGTCCCTGTCCACAGCCTTCTGTCCCCGAGCTCGCCGATCTGCTAGTCACTTGTGGGTCACTTCTTTATCGTCTGCTGCCCCTGCCCCCCGCGAGGTTTCCCCAAGAACTTTGCCAGGGACTTCAGAGTCCTGCAGAACCGAGTTTCCTTCTTGGCTCCTGTTACCTGCCGGTCTTTCTTGTTAATTTCTGAGACTGGGCCCATCCTCCTCCCAAAAGAAATTAATAACAAGTTTTTGTCATTACTGCGTTTGTGAGGTACTTTGCGGTTACTGTTGTTGATTCAGGGAGAAGAGATAATCTGAGGGAAATGTCCCAAACTCTCGGAAGCCTCCTGGGCTACAAGTCGGGAGCACACAACTGTCCCTGTCTATTCTTATCAATGGGTTAGCAGTTTCAAGGTGGCCTGGTTACCCGCCAGTACTGAGATCCAAAGCATCTCAGTTCCTTCAGTTGGTGTTCTCTACACTTGCCAGAGCTAGGGTTTTTATTGGCTTAACCTTGAGCCAATGTGAATGAATGTAGGCTTACATCTTCTCCTTTCCCAGACTCTTGTTTTGAAGAGCAGATGTAGAAGATGGAATCAACCCAAGCATTGGAAGGTTATTTTCAGGCTATCTGGTGAAGGCTCTTATCTGTAAAATGGAAATGGTGGTGATTCTCTCTAGGGCTTGTCCTGAGTAGTAACCAATAAAAATCCCAAGGGGCTTTTGTGGTGGAGTAGGAAGTGGCAGGTTTTGGATCCAGGCTGGTGCCCACAGTGCCCTTTCCAGCTGTGTGGCCAGAGCAAGGCCTTTCATCTCTCCCAGCCTTCCTTCCCTCTTGGCCACAGCAGGGAATGCAGTTCTGAGCAGGCCTGGGAGGATTTGGCTGGTTTGTGTGAAGGACTGGTTTACAGAGGCCACTCAATACATGGAAGAAGACTTTTTAGTAGGTGGTTAAGGGCAGGCATGCGGCTGCCTGGGATTCAATCCTGATTCTGTCCTTCTTCAATCTTGATACCTTCTCTGTGACCTTGGACCGATCATTTGTTGCCTCAGTTTCTTCTGTAAATGTGGAAAAATAATACAGCTGTGAGTACTGAAGGAATTCACGTACGTAAAGTGCTTAGAGCCAAGTTAGAGTCTAATGTCAGCTTTGACCAACTGTTGGGCTCCAGCAGCAGAAATGCTGAGGGAAGGAATTTAGGGTAAAGATCTTGAAAGTTTTTTGAGAGGTGGAGGGAGGAGTATGTGGGAGGGACTGAAACAAAGATCCTGTTTATGAGCTAGGCGGATCCACTGAGCTCTAACACCCTCAAGTCTAACTCTCTAAATTTTCATTCTTAGAAAAATGTGGATTTAGATCATTTTACTGATATCATACATTTTATGTCTTCAACACATGGCTAATATTTGTCTTGAAGATGACCAAAACAGAGGAAAAACTCCAAAATCCAAAGTTGGGGAAGTAAAAAAAAAATTAAAATGTGTTATGTACTGGTACCAACTCCCCACAATGAATGTAATCATTATGTGCTGCAAATAAGTACTAATAACAATAAAAAAATCAAAATATATGCTTCCAAATTATAAAGAAGACTTTGAATTTTACCTTGATCCATACTTTTAAAAAATTTACCTTTTTTGTGTGTATGTGAGGCAGGATTTAACAGACAGTTTCTAGTACCAGACTTCTTGGGTTCAAATCCTTTCTCTGGGCTTGGTGGAGAATTACTTAACATTTTTGAGCCTCTGCCTCAAAATGAAGGTGATAAGATTACTTAATTAAAAGAATTTTAGCCAGGCATGGTGGTGCGCACCTATAATCCCAGCACTGGGGAGGATGAAGCAGGAGGATTGCCTAGAGTTTGAGGCCAGCCTGGGCTACATAGTGAGTTGGAGACAAGTCTGAATTACAAAGTGAGAGCATGTCTCAGGAAAAAAAAAAGATTTTAAAGAGTGAATGGATTAATATACTTAAATTTTAGAACAGAACTTGAGAATGTTCTACTCTTAATTACTATAGTCTTCAAAATTACATATAAACTTAATTTTAATAGAATATGTAAACTTATGCAAATTTGAATGTAGCCAAACATGCCTACTAACTTACATTGTAATTCTTGTCATTCACCTTATTAAAGGTAAAGTAAAGGTAAAAACACTAGTAACACCTTAGATTCAAATTCCTTTCTCTGCCTGTTACTCTCCACTCCACCTATAAACTATGCTACCTGTAGTGGAGTGACTATTAAAAAGTGATGGTTTCTAACCTGAGTACCAAAAAGTCACTCAGGGAATTCATTAAACGTTGTTAATGTAGATTTATTTGATTTTGTGGCACAGGGTGTGGTACAAATGATTCTGATGCAGGTAACCTAATACCTTGAATAAGATTTAAAGAGCCTATTATGCCTGTAATTCCAGTATCCTGAGAGGCTGTGGCAGGAAGATTGCAAGTCTGAGTCCAGCCTGGGCAATTTAGAGACTTTTTGGGACCCTGTCTCAAACAAAAACAAAAACAAAAACAAAAAGAACCTTGGTAGCAACAATGGGCCTGGGATGTAACTCAGTGCAAAGGCTCTGGGTTCAATCTCAGTATTGCTTAAAAAAATAAAGACTTAAAGAATCTTTTAGGAAATTAGTATGAGAAAAAAGTTCTTTTGTATAAAATCAGTCTGGCAAAATATGCTGATTTATCTAAGTTTAAAATTTATATGGTAATGTAAATTCAGTAATATAAATATGACAGGGCTGTATTCCTATTATTACAAAAGCAGTTTTGAATTCATGAAATATTAATCACCACTAGTTATTAAGTGTCCAGTGACCCAGAGAGTTTGTTAGGAGCTTTATGTAAAAGAAATCAAGAACAATAAAGTATTACTGTTGAAAGCACTCTGGCTCGAGCCAGACTGTGTGGGTTGAAATCTGGGCAACCCCATTTTTGGGCTGTGTGTCACTGGGCTAAGAACTTCACTTCCTTAGGTGTCAGCTTTGGAACTCATGAGATGGGTGGTTAATTACTTCTATCTCATAAGGAGCGTGGCTTTAGGTTTGGGGAAGAAAGTAAAATTTGCACAATTTTAGAGCCTTTAAGAGAAAGAATATTAAACTGTGACTATAAAATTAGGTCCTGAGTGGACATTTATCTAGAATAATAAAGCATAGCAGATTACATATTTTGTCAGCCTGATAAACACCATAGATACCACCCAGTGTTAGATGCCTATGACAAGTAAGGGAAGCTCAAAGTTAATAGCCTACTAAATTCTAAATCATAACACAATTTTAAATATTGCTTGACTAGCACGTGTGAGACCCTGCATTCTATCTCCAGTGCTGCTAAAAAATAATAATTAAAAAATTAGATAAAAAATAATAAACCCATTATATGCTCTTAATGGTTGCGGTGAGAATTCAGTGAGTTAATTCAGGTAAAGCATTTGCACATGAGAAGAAATACGGCATGATTAGCTGTTTTTCACTCTTTATGTAAAGCCTGGTGAAATCTCCCAGAACCATGGCAAGGTCTCAGCATATCTGTTTTATAAAAGACAGCTAGGGAAGTCCATCCTGGAGAAGAGACATACCCAGGTGACTACGTGCAGAGCTGGATTAGAGCCTGGCTGTGTCAATTGCCAAAGCTGGAGCTCTCCATAAATCCACTAATAACAGGCTTCTTTCATATTTGTACCTTAATTTGTTTAAATGTGATTTTTATTTGTTTCTCCTGGCACATAGACAGTGTTCAATACATGCTGGTCATAATTCAAACATCTATTGTGACACATTTCCAATTCTGGGAACTAGAAATTTCCTGTACTTAAGATTTCTTCCAAATTCTCATCTACAACCCTGTCTTTACATTTGGGGGGAAAATAGAGAATTGAGACAAGTTTTTAAAAACCTCTCTAGAAAATAAAGCCAGTAAAAGATTTTGCAAGCTTCAAGCCCCTCAATACTGCTTCCCTTATGTACAGGGATGTGACTGCAGGAAAGGAATTGTAGAACTGAATGGGAAAGGAGGGTGTTGTGGGAGAAATTCCAGAGATTTGCTCACTCCCAATCCAGCCATAGCTCATTCCTTGGGGGCAGGAAAAAGGGTGGGGAGTCCTGAAAACTGGGGGTGAATTACATGTGTCTTCATGTTCTTAGCTTGCAGTCTTCTCAAAGGCTTGGGGGCTCAGGTTTAAGGAACCTTACTTAATGTACTGTTAGAATTGTGGTCAGGAATGTCAGTAATGCTTCTGGATCCAAGGATCAGCAAGGTCAATGTGGAAAGATGGAGCTATAGAATGAAGAACTTAGTTTTTCTTTTTGGGAGTTGGGGGGGATACTGCATCACTCATTATTTTCCCCCAAGTAAGGCCAATTTCCTGTATTTTTCACAGATAAAGAAAGAAAACTGGGTGACTTGCCTTACAGCCAGTTAATTTTTTGGTCCCAAATCTTCCCGGAAGTTATTTTTCTTCCATCATTGAGGTTATAATAAGGCACCCCAAATTGCAAGTGGTTTGTAGTTGAACAACTTCCAACAACATTATCCCCAAAGAAGAGCAGTTTTGTGCAGATGATATAGAATTATCTAAACGGAAATACTCCCAGACTAACACTTCTAGACCTAGTGATAAATGGTATCTTGCGACTTTCCAACATCTAGCCTTGGTTTTGTTCCAGGTTCTGTAGCAGATCTCTAAGATAATAGACTGCTTAGTTGCAGTATTTCAGAAAGTCCTCCGAGAAATGGATTTTAGCTGGTCAATCAAGTCCTCAAGTTCATCTGGAGTCATAGGTCCAGTAATAGAGTATAAAGAGTTTGCAGCTTGCAAAATCTTGTACTGGCTTTATTTTTAGAGAGTGCAAGATACACACCTGCTTTTATGCTTTCTCATTGGTCAACCTCAGTTGGTCAAGCATCCAGACTCAAAGGGAGTTGACATACTATGGAATTAGGCTTTGTCCCTCCTGTCCCTTCTCACATTCTTTCCCACAATGGACCGTGTTAGTCAGCTTTGTGTTACTACAATGACTACCTGAGAAAGTCAACTTATAAAGGGAAAAGATTTATTTTGGCTCATAGTCTCAGAGGGTCCAGTCCATGATCGTTTGGCCATGTTGCTTGTAAGCCTGTGGTGAGGCAGCATATCATAATAGAAAAGCATGGCAGAGCAAATCAGTAGATGCTCACCTTGTTTATTATGTTTTCATGAGTATATTTCTTTTATTTTTTTCTTTTAATTAGATATAGTGTGGTCCTTGATGGTAGAGATCATGGCTTATATTTCTTAATAAATATTGTGGTTTGGACATCTTCTGTTCTTTTTGGACATCTTCTGTTCTGATGTTGGAGAAATAAGCTTGAACCAGAGAATTCTATGGGAGCTTCTATGAACTGGAGCTTGAAGCAAGTTGGTGGAAGCTCTAAGGTTACTATTAATAGTAGTTCTTGCCATGAAGCTGGAAGTCAGTTACTTCTCTGGCCCCAGTTTCTTATAAGGCAATGGAAAAATACTAGAAAATATATAAAGAATCAGGATTTCCTAACCAAAAACAATGATGACGACATTGTTCTTATTTCCACTTCCAATCCTAGCTGGCACCAGGAATCTGTCTGTACTAGGATGTTTTGGTTCTGGGTCAACCTGAGTTTAAACTTGTATTGAACTGTAGCCACAGGGATCCCCTGAGACATAAGATAGTCATCTTCAAAATGAAAAAACCAACTTCTCTTGTTCTCCTTAAACCTTGCTTATTTTCTTAGAAAGCCTATTTTACAAAGGAGGAAACTTCAAAGAAAATACTTTAGGTCAACATAGAGAATCTAACACCTGAGAGGGGCTTGGCTCTCCTTCCAACCATAGTTATTTTAAGTGTTCCCTAGCCTATTCCACAATTTTAGGGAGGTAAAGACCTGAGATGAGCTGCAGAATTTGTGAAGAACTTGCCTAGGATCCTTATTATGGCCTTCCATTGGTGCCCCATACAGCTCAACTCACGTTAGAAATCAGAAAACAGCATCATTCCGGAAATTGTTTGATTTCCATTTGCAGTTAGGGTGGTTGTCAATCTAGATCCTGTACCATTTCTATTTATGTTCTATTAAACAGCAGACTATGTCATGGCTTCTAGTGTTAACTTACATATGCAAATATTATATATATATATTTATGCAAATATATCATATATCTATGTAAATATACATTTGTATATTTGAATATATATATATTTGAGGGATAAAGGAAAGGATGAGATTAAAACAATTTGTTATACTTTCAGCTTTTAAGATGCAAATATATTTATTGTTTATTCCATTACTGAAATAATCTATAGTAATATGTTAAAAACTGAATTTTGAAAAGTGTATTGTAAATAAGGAGGAGTGGAGGGGTTGGAGGGCAGAGGAATGGGGAAAAAATAAGAAGGAAAATATATTATGTAAAGGTACAAATTTCCAATGATGAATGTCATTATATTGTATACCTAAAATGTACCAACAAAATTAATTTAAAAACAGAAAAAAAAAAAGAAAAGCATAAAGAAAAGGAATTCACCCATCCAAAAGTAATAGCCCTTTGCATTTTGGTGCACATGCTACATATAAAACATGTCTACTTAAAAACAAATGATTTTAAATATAATGTCTTGTTGATTAGTATTTAAAAATATTTTTTGAGGGCTGGGGATTTAGCTCAGTGGTGCCGCCTCCTGCTTTGCAAGCACAAGGCCCTGAGTTCAATCCCCAGTACCAAAAAAATATATATATATAAAATATATCCATAAAATATAAATATATATAATGTAAAACATATATAATAAAAATATATTTTTTAGTATATCTGTCAGAATTTGCTAGGTTACACTTGGTAACACACAAGCCCCAAGTCTCTATATCTTAAATAACAAACATTTATTTCTTGCTTATACAAGTTGTCCACCTTGAGTTGGCAGTGGAACAAGTATACACATTGTGATCACTTGTGAACTTGGGCTTGATGGAGCGGATACCATTCCAAATACTGTTAATTACTGTACCAGAGGGAGAAGGCTGTTCTGCAGGATCAAATGTCTGTATTTTAATTTTTGGCCCAGAAGTGACAGATGTTATTTACATTATTGGCTAGAGTAGTATATGGCCCTATCTACTCATGGGGGTCATTCTGGCAGAGCTAGAAAAATATTTAGTGAACAGCCTTAAAACCCACTAACATGATGTCATGTTGATGACAGTGAATATACATCCACACCATTATTTTCAAGACCTGTGTTGTAATTAATCAATGTCGCATGATATATGTAACCAAACCACTTTTAAGGGTATTTTAGGCTATTTCTAATTAAGAAAAATTGTTTTAAAAGTTGAAAAGAATTTTCTTATACATTAATTTTTTTCTACTGATGTCCTGTCTCATGATACTTTAAGTATTATATTAAATCTGACTGTAAGTAGAATTTTTAAATTAAAAGACATGAATACAGGTATAATATAAAATACTGTAGTCACTTTGGAAAACAGTTTTACAGTGTCTTGTTTTGTTTTGTTTTGTTTTGTTTGAGACAAGTCTCACTTCGTAGTTCAGGCTGGCCTTGAACTCATTAGTAGCCCAGGCTGGCCTTGAACTCACGATGATCCTCTTGCCTCAGCCTCCTGAGTGCTGGGATTACAGGTATGCACTGCCATGCCTGGATCAAGCCAAAATTAAAATGAAACAATACAAATATTCTAATTATCTGTCCTTGTCACTTTATCTAGACTCCTCTTACAAATTTAAAAGCAATCAGAGGACAAGGTAGTATGACCTCTTGGGTCAAAGATCAACCTGGTCTGAGAGAGATGGATGCAAATTCTGGCCCAGAAACCAAGTCTCTGCTGAAAAATCAAAACTACTTTTCAGGCTGAATAGTCCTTTAGGTGAAGTTGAATGCATTTAACCCCTCACAGATGCCACTCAAGGATGCCCTCTCAATCCTCTGTCATGTCTCTTCTCTCTCTAGGTTGGACTGAGGGTTCCCAGGCAGCTCAGGCTGTTGCAGAGACTGGTATGTATATTTGTGGCACACTCGGAGTCCATTCCCCTCTCTTCTGTACCGCGTTGCATGCTCGCCTTCCAAAGCTTGAAAGTTGCTTACAGAAGAACCCTAACAGAGCAAAGTAGCTGATTCTTTTATAACATTACTTGAAGTAGCTCTTTCTTTCTTTGAAAAAAAAATGATTTAGTAGGACTATATAAGGACAAAGCATGGAGTTTCAAAGACTTCCTTCAAAAAAATAATCTAAATATAACCTCTATTTATTTTTTACGACATCCTTACCCAGGAAATGAAGACTTTGTTGCTGTGAAGTAAGCCCCTAAAGCAAACAGAGAATGCACATCTGCATATTAAAATGACACGTGATGAATGCTGGGCAGGCCCTCAATGGGTGTTGGAGGCTTATAGATTGAAGCTTGAGCAAATGTTTAGAAACTCCAGGGGGTTATGAGGTGTGATAGAAAAATATGGCGAATTAAACATTTTTTGCAATAAAAGGGACATTGCCATTAATCCTCCTCAGAACACTTCCCCTCACTTCAAACACACTTATCCCATGGTTCTTGCAGTTTTCTGAAGCAGTTCTGGAAATCTGTGTGTTCAGTTGCACTGTTGTGTCTGACTTGATGTCCTGAGTAGCTTCAAAACACTTACTATATTTCATGGTCATTTTGACTTTGAGGAAGATCCACAAGTCACAGGTGCCAGATCCACGTGGATAATGAAACACATAACATAATGTTTTTACAGGCCTGCTTTCCATTGGATGGCACTTGGCAGCACACGTCTTTGTTCACACCTCATAAGCACTCTCAGAAAAGAGGCTTTCAGAACTGCTCCAGAAAGTGGCATGAACAATGGCACAAGGGTATTTGAAGCAAGAGGGAATTTTTTTTTTTTTAGGAGGTACTGGGGATCGAACTCAGGACCTTGCTCTTCCAAGGCAGATGTGGTGCCACTGAGCTAAATCCCCAGCCCAAGAGGGAATGTTTTGAAGGGAATAAGTGGCAATGTGTTTAAAAAATTTCAGTTCTCCTTATGACTGTGTGCAGTGAATTATGAATTATTTAGGCTCTGGTGAAGTGTTTGTACACCTTGGCCTATCTCTGGCAGGTGTGTAAGTCAATTTATCTTTACACGTGTCACAGTCATTACTATACTTGGACTGAGACTTCGTTGTTTTTTCTCTTCATCCTCCTCTTTCTTTTCTTCATCTTCCCCTTTCTTCCCCATTCTACTTCCCTACAACCCTGAATTTGTTAGCCTAGAATTCATTCTTTTATGTTTTCCTCCCTGCTCACATAATCATAATAAACATAGGTACATACAAATTGTGAAGCACCTGGGAGTCTCCCTGCTTTCAAGCTAAGAAGTTGTTACCGTTTCTTGAAGGCTGGTGGAGCATACTACATCAGAGACCTAGTGTGTGTGTTATTATAGTAACAGCAGTAGCCAAAGGGTGGATTTGCTTGGTTCCGCAACCCCAATTCCTACATGGTGATACAGAGAGGGCCAGGTGGCACCTACACATGAAGTTGGTTGCACAAATGAGTGACTTTAAGCTTAGAGAACCTGATTTGAGATAGTGAGCATTAAAGCTGCCTGATCAATGTCTGTGGAGGGAGATATTCCCTTTATTATTCTGGTTATTCAGCCAACTTGCCTTCTGCTCTGGAGCGAGATACCACCTGTTTTCTAATTGTTTATTATACAGGCATCCTTATGTAGATGGTTCAGAACAAAAGAAGCTAGTTTTTGGGCTTGCAAAATGTGCAGAAATGCCACAGACTCATGGAGAATAGTCTCCTAACAATATATGGATTCATCACTCATTCATTCATTCATCCAACAAAATAGTTTTTGGAGTGCCTGTGACCTGCTCAGGACTGATGTAGGCATTGAGATATGGTGATAAAAAAATAGAGAGAATACTCTGTCTTTCACAGAGCCTGAAATTGGGAAGATTAAGACAAAAAGACAAAATAAATATTTATATTTGGGAAGGTGACAAATATCACTGAGAAAACCCACCAGTGACAGGTGGAGAAGCTTATATACATCAGTACGTATGAAATTTCTGATCATTGCTTTAAAACAGTGGGAACATACAGTAGCTGACATTGACTAAGTGCTTACTATGCACCAGATGTTATCCTAAAGGCCTTTTTTATCTTTTATGGTACTGGAGATTGAACCTAGGGCCTTTGGCATGAGCTACATCTCCAGCCATTTATTTATTTATTTATTTATTTACTTACTTACTTATATTTTTTGAGAGAAGGTCTTGAAAAATTGCTAAGACTGGACTTGAACTTATGTTCCTCCTGCTTCAGCTTCCCTGAGTGCTAGGATTCTAGATTTCTTCTGAGTGCTTTATGTGCATAATTTAATTACTCTTATGACGATTCTTTGCAGCATTTGACAGATGAGAGAACTGAGGTTCAGTATGACTGAGTAACTTTTCCAAGATGACACAGTTGGTAAGAAATGGTAGAGCCAGGATTGAATCCCAAAGATGTGGAAGTTTCTGGGTCCATGCTCTTAATTAATACACCAAACTGCCCTTTCACTTATATGTATTCCTCTCTTTCTTATTATTTTCACCTAAAAATACTCTATCTGGCATAGTGGTATCCATTATTTAAATGGTGACTAGTATTCAGTTGGCACACCATAATTTATAAAGCATTTTACTACTGATGAAAGCTCAATTTGTTTCCAGGGTTTTATTTATTTATTTATTTTGTTTTTTGCCCCATAAACAGTGCAAAAAAAAAAAAAGCAAAACCTCTTCTCTTTTGTATATTCTATTTTTCACAGTTAGTTTAATGCTGTGGCTTAGATTTTCAGTGAAAGGATTGCTGATTCAAAGTAGTATACATTTTCAATTTTGATATTTGTCAGGTTCTGTTTTGAATACTATTACTCTTAATACTCTATTAGTTCCATTTCTATCAGCAGTGATGAATATGCACATTCCTGCCAGCAATCAATATAATTACTTTTTGATTTGCCAGTCTCTTAGATATATATAAAAAGACATCTCCTAGTTCGTTTTGCTTGCATTTCCCTGAGTATGTACAGAGTTGGACATTTTAAAATAGATTTGTTAGGTATCCAGAGTAGTTCTTCTCCAAATTGCTTTTACCAGATCCTTTGCTCATTTTTCTGTTGTGTTTTTATGCCCCCTAATTGTCAATTTGTCAGAGATCTTTGCATATTTAAATACTTTCTGTCTTCTGAGTTGGACAATTTCCTCCACAAATCTCTCATTTGTCTGTTAACTTTGTTTATGGTATATTTGTCACATAAAAGTTTTGAGTTCCTAAGTAATAAACAAGTCTGTCTTTTCTTTTTGTTTCTACGTTTTTGTTCTTGGTCACAAGATTTTCCTTACTCCTTAGCTTAGCCTACTTATATGATCTTTTAGCTTTTCTTAGAAACCTCTTAGAAATTTTGAAGTCTTATGTTTATTATAATTTTTTTAGTACTGGGAATTGAACCCAGGGCCTCCACACTAAGCTACATTCTCAGAGCCTTTTAAATTTTGAGACAGAGTCTCTCTGAGTCCCTAAACTGCCCAGGCTGGACTCCCTGAATGCTTGGATTACTGACTTGCGCAACCACGCCTGACAGCTATCTTATAAACTTTTTTACACGAACTTTGCCTACCCGAATGTACTGCAACGATCTCTTCAGCAGTAGACCTGGCATGTCACACTGTCCTGTGAATGTCCTCAATACTCTGCATCACCTGCCGGATACAATCCAAGAACATATGAGACCCTGGGTGATCTGGCTCCTGCCTGTGTCTGCAGTCTCAGTTCACGGCGTGAGTGTCCTTGTATCCGGCGCTCTAACCATCTCATGCTAACTGCAGTCTTCTGAATGAGCCACACTTCACTTAATGAACAGAGTGTGGGTGGTAAGAACTGGGAAATATCTTTGTCTTCTGCTTAGCGTAACAACAATGTGCACTGTATTTTTTTCCAAGAAGGAGAGGAATTAATGTTTTATAAATATCTTTGAATTGCCACACTCTAGTGTTTTCCTCTCTACCGTGAGGGAGAGTGGAGGTAAATGATTTCCGAGGTGATAAAGAAACTCCCAAATTATGGTGTCTGAAAAATGGTTAGACCAGAATAAAACATCAAAAGGTTAATCTTGTTGGAGGAGGCACTGGGGCTTGGGTGCTGGCAACTGTGTCCCAAACATTCCTCAGTCATATTTCCAGATGGCAGCATGGGTAATTCGGGACATCAGGGTGACTTGATTTTAAGTAACTCACATGAGTCATACAAAAACCTTTGGTCCCTTAGGCAGCTAATTAAGACACTCCCTGCTTTAAACTACTTTTCCATCTGTTTTGCTTTTGTAGGAAAAATGAAGAAATGACATTCTGTCACAGGAAGATTAATTTTTTGCCTGCTATTTTGTAGTTGACATCCCCAAACAAAATTATCACTGAAGTGGAAATATGGAAAACATGCTGGATTTTTGAAAACCGTGTAGTGGGAAACATTGAGGCAACTGTTTTATTATGTCTTTGATTTTATGACACATTTTCATGAACTTGTACAATTCGAAACTCTGTATTTGCTTTTCAGTGTCATTGCCTGACAATTTTCGCCTGCCTGTCTGATACGCTTCTTGCAAGGTGCTCTCCTTTCTAAATAAACTGGCCCATTCACTGTCATGGGCTAGGCCCAGGATCATTTCTGTTTTCACATCTTTTGGGTGTCTAAAATGTTCTTTTTGTTCTCTTTGATCATATACAAATTCTACATCTATTTTAGAAATTTTTCTTACATTTTTAAAGACCCCACTGACTTATCTTTCTCCTGGGATATTGTTCTGTTTATTTGGAGAATAATAACTTGAACCCAGGGCCTCAGTTATGGTAGGCAAATGCTCTGCTATGGAGCCACACCTCAAGCCTCCTATCTGTTTTCTGAACTCTGGAAGATCTTGTAGTCAAAGTTTCTACCTACTTACCTACCATCTATCTGGAGATACACATATATCTTCCTTCCTATATGTTTCTATATTGCTTTTTATATTTTTTACATTTTTTGGTCCTTTCTTTCCAACTAATTGTAAGTGCCTTGAGATAAGGAACCATGTGTGATACTGCTTCCCAAACTGTCATAGAATTTAGTCTTTAGCAGTGCCTAATAAATACTAGTTATATTTCATTTATTATATATTTATAATTTATTTATAATATATTTATTATATTTCATTTTGGTGGATATATATTTTTCTGTTTGAGTATTCAAGATTTAGATTCAATTTAATGCCACAAATGTTTTTTAAGTTATTCTTTGTTCTGAGAGCCATGAATTAAGAAGAGGAGGAGGAGAAGGAGAAGGAGGGGAGGAGAAAGAGGAAGTGGAAGAAGAAGGGGAAGAGGGGGAGGAAAAAGAGGGAGAGGAGGAAGAAAAAGAGAGGGGGAGAAGGGAGAGGAGGAGGAGGAGAGAAGGAAGAGGAGGGAGAATGAGAACACGTGGCTTCTCTTTCCCATGTGATTGCAGTATAGCAGGGGTAGGGGTAAGGGATTGGTAGCCAGAGCTGTTAAAGATGTGTACATAACCGATTCTGGTAGCTTCTAGACCATGAATTCTGTACCAAGAGGGCAAGGCTATGGTGCATAAGTAGCAGCAGCGACTCCTGGAAAAGAGTAACTGGGAAGAAGCAATAAAACTAAAATAGTTTTTTGAAACTTTTCTGCTTGTCTGTTGGGCCTGTAAACTATGGTCCATATTCTTGATGTAATATTATGGAAAATCTACTGCATCCATAATCTTAATTGTAGGCCTAAGAGGATACTGTAATAGACTTAATGTTTTATAAATGTTAATGTTTTCACATTTTAACTTCAAGAAAATTATTTATCTTGTAAGAATAAATCAACATGACTTAAAAAGTAGTCTCAGTGTACCAAGGGAAGGTTTTCAATTATTTTAAAAATAGTACTGGGCAAGAATTATATACTGAAAGAGCTAAGTTTTATTTGGCATGCTGTGTAGCTAGAGTTACAAACTTCCATTGAACTCAGATGTACTTAATGAGTAAGCCCTCTGCCCCCAGAGTAACCCTCTTTTATGTACAGTAAAATGAGAAGTTGACAGGAGACTTTTTGGAAAGTGTCAGAACGCGACAACAGTGCAGAATAGATTCGGCTTGATCTTCTTTCTTCAGCACTTACAATTTAATAGGAAATAACCAAGGTTCATAAGTAGATTTTGAATCAGCAACAAAGACAAAGTTATATTTAGTAAATTTTTGGAGTTCTGTATTTTTTTTTTTTTTGGTATTGGAGATTGAACTCAGGAACTTGCACTTGCACGGCAGGCACCGGAACCACTGAGCTAAATCCCTGGCCCTGGAGTTCTGTATTTCAATGATTAATATCTAATGATTATCAGTCTTGACCAGCCGAGATGCCTCTGGAATCCTTTTATGAGAAGGGCAGGCTGGGAAATCAGCGGCTTTTGACTGACATCCTGGATTTACTATCCTCTACCTGTGTGACCTGGCTAAGTCATACAGTAAATGACTTTAGCCTGCATTGGTGAAATAAGAGGCTCTGACCTCAGAGTCTTTTCTTTCTACATTGTCTTTATAATTTATTCTGTAACCTCTTCCAAAAAGATTCCAGGGGTATTTTTCATCTGAAGAAGCCTAGTTTATAAAACACAATAAGCAAAACATCTACAGTTTTTAAAAAATTTTATTCAGTTAGTAAATTTCTGGGTTTTTTTTTCAGTTAGTAAAAGTACTTTATTTTCCTCTTGTATTTGGTTTACAAATTGCATTACAAAGCTATGAAGTTCACAGCTTTATACCAAAATGTAAGAAGCCTAGGCTATTTGCTTATAAACATTTTTTGCAGTCAAGTATCATCTAGTCTCATAAAACATCTACAGTTTGGAACCAGCACAATGTTTGAGATAAGTAATAAAATGACTGAATTCCATTCAAGGACAAGTCACACTTAACTAGGGCTGCAAACTCAAATGTCAACAGAGCCTGGGCAGGTGGTCCTGTTTCTATTACTGCATAAAAATCTTTTGCAAAACTCAGTGCTTAAAGCAACAGCCATTTTATAATATGGTTTTGTGGGGCAGGAATTTGGCCAGAGCCCATCCTGGTGGTTCTTCTGGCCAATGATGTCCATGTGGGTTGCTGGTGGTATTCAGCCGGCAGATGGGCTGATCTGGAGGACTCAGGATAGCTTCCCCTCATGCTGGGCTCCTAGGTAGGGATGGCTGGAGCTGGGCCAAGGGAGGGTCTAGACCAGGACTCTCTAGCAGGGAATGTCAGGCATCTCATATGGTAATTCAAGACCTGGACAAAGAGTGTTCCAGAAGACCTGGATGGAAGGCTTCTTATGACCTGGCCTTATAATCCCAGAACATCACTTTACCCTAAGGCCCAGAAAGGGGGGAATGGATTAAACTGCACCTCTCAATGGGAGGAGAAGCAAAGCCTTTGGGACCTATTTTAAAATGATTTTTCTTAGGCTAGGGATTTAGCTCAGTGATTTCGCTGTCTGCTGCACAAGCTCAAGGACCCAAGTTTGATCCTTGGTACCAAAAAAATAAAATAAAATAAAATAAAATAAAATAAAATGACTTTTCTTTTAATTTATATATTAATAACATAAATATTTATATAAACCATACATTTATATATTATATGTTTACATTATATTACATAAATTACATATTATATTTATATATTAATTCATATACATTATATAATTTATATATTTATATATACATTTTTACTCTTAAGGCAAAAGAATACTGTATCTATTTATGGAAGGATATGACAAAATTATGAAGTATTATCTCTGAGGAATGAAATTGTGACCCTAAGATGGAACAGAGATTCTTTTCATTTTATTTCACTATAATTCAAAGTTTTGACCATGTGTATATATGATGACAATTTTTTGAGAACTAGTTTAATATGTAAATAAATTGGAGAATAATAAAGCTAGAATTTCCTTAGTCCACAGGATTTTTTTTAAAGCATTGATTACTATTTCCTGTCTAATATATCTATACAGATCAGAAGTGTGTGCAGTATTTTTTTTTTAGATTCTTCACAACTACACACAAGTGTAACTGTGGACCATTTTTTGTGCATCAGCTCAGATTTGGAGATAAAAGAATACATTTAATTATGCATAATTTATGAAGAAAACCTGTTTCTAGAAATAACAGATCAAAGTCAATGCTTCATCTCAGCTCATGGTTTAATTCATCTTGGAGCTCTCTTTTTGAAAGATAACAAGTTCCAAGTTTTAATTTTTAAAAACCTCACCAGGTCGCTATGCTGTTGAGACCATTATTTTTGCCATTCTCAGTCTAATCCTCATTGTCTTCACTGAAATATATTAAATGTTTTTCATGAGCTTGTTTAACAGAAGCATTTCGTTAAGGTACATATAGAATCTTTTTAAAATCCCAATCACTTCTGGGGAGAGAGACAGACTTTGTCCTAAAGAGACTGGATTTTTCATAAAAGAATATTGTACAATCCAATTATTCCTGAATTCAAGACTAATTTCCTAAACTCCAAGGTTTTATTCTTTACTCTTGGTTTTGGCTTATGTCTGTGGATCTCAAATTGGATATAATTTTAGTGAGTAAAGCCCTCTCAATTTACAGATGAAGAAATATATGAAAAAGGTCATCTTGTTAAATTCTTTTAAGCTTATGGCTCTCAAACTTGAGTGCACATCACGGTCACTTTGATGGCTTATTAAAACACAGATTGCTGGTCCATCTTCCAAGTTTCTGATTCTGTGTGTTGACGTAGGGTCTGAGAATCTGCCTCTCTGACAAATTTCTGGGTGGTCCTGATGCTACGGGATTGGGGATCAGACTTTGGGAACCACTATTTTGATGTAACTCCTTCTCTGGAGAGTTTCTTTTCCTATTTTAGGTAAAAATCTTTCAAATGTGCTGTTTTTATTTTTTTTTTAACTTGATCATTACTTAACTAGACTCCATATGTTTCTCTATTTTAACTCCCTAAGAAAAACAAAACCACACATATCCCTAACATTTTCCCTAAGCTGGGGAAGTTTCTTTAACTTTTTTGAATCACTAAGACTGAAAGTTCTGCCACAAATAGTCACAAAGATAAATATCAAGCGCCCTGCACTGATCACTCCCTGTTCTCCGTTCCTGCTCATGTGCTTGGCTCTGATCCATGGAGCTCACTGTCTTGTGGGTGTTTAAGAATAGGCTCACTTACACTTTATATTCATGTCTGCTTCTCTCTTGTGTCATATAAGATATCTCTCGAGCTTCTTGTGGTTTTCTGTGCTGAGCATGATTTGGCTCGAAGGTTTCGAATGACTACTAGTTCAAACAGAACAACCTTCCTGGTGACCTGTTGGAAATAGGTTTGTGGTCATTCTTTATAGCATGGGAACAATTGGCTTGGCATCAACATGTTATAACTCACTGTATTTTGAAAATGAGCCTAAGACTATAAATAAATAAAGCAGATGAGGGTTGAATTGCTCAGGTATTGCCCCAAAGTAGAGAGCACAATGTGATTCGAGTCAGTCCACTGCTTTCAACGTTTATGGAGCACCTTCTCCGTGACCAAGACCAGGCTGGGGCTTGGGCACATGAAGATGTGCTGACCTGGGCCAGCATGCACACTCACTAACCCTGATGTGCTACCATCTATTAAATGAGAATAAAACAGCTACTTCCCATGTGTGCCCCAAGACTGTAGTGGAATCCTGCCTTGTCTTAGTTGGCTTGGGTTTCAAGATCATTTCAAGATCATTTCCTCTTTGGAAAAAGACCTGCATCTTTTGCAAAATGTTTGACTCATGCTTCCATGCATCACTGAGAATTCTGTATCTTTTAATTTCAACAGAAAACCAAGCCCTTGATGGCAGAATTCTCGGTAAAATCTACCATTATTTCTCGTTATGCCTTCACTACGGTTTCCTGCAAAATGCTGAACAGAGCTTCTGAGGACCAGGATGTTGAGTTCCAGATGCAGATTCCAGCTGCAGCTTTTGTCACAAACTTCACCACGTAGGTGACACACTGGTTAGAGAGAGATTTCTATGTGGGCGCTCAGAGTGGGCTTAAGATGATGAGGGCCATAGCTTTTGACTGTGAGAATTTATGTCCCATTAAGAATATGGATCTTTAGGCCAGGGATGTAGCTCAGTGGCACCGTGCCTGCCTGGCAAGCACAAGGTCCTGAGTTTGATCCCTGGTACCGCAAAAAAAAAAAAAAAAAAAGAATATGGATCTTTATACATGGATCAGAAGGTTGCCTTCTTTCCTCTTTTCCCTCCTTCTTCCCTTTTTCTTCTTTTTTCCTTTCCATTCTCTTTTGTTCCACTTCTCTAGTCTTCCCTCCTTCCTTTCCGTTTTCTTTTCCTTCATCCTGGTTCATCAGTCTGGGCCAAGTACTCTTCAAGAGGATTGGTATACTTCTATTTTATTTTATTTTATATTTTGGTACTGGGGATAGCCCAAACTCTAGACCTTGCACTTGCAAGGCAGGCGCTGGCATCACTGAGCTAAATCCCTGGCCCTATGCTTTTAAAAAGTTGCTTTGTTCCAGAAATTCCAGTTGGGAGAAATAGTCAATAAATTAATAAATCATCAAAGTGGATCATTTGAGAGAGTAGTAGACATTACAGTATAAGGATGGCAAGTAGGATCTAGAGGAACTTTCGTAGTCAGGGAAATTAGGGAGGTGGCTTAGAGAGACCCAAACAAATAGCACGAAACTCTTGATTGAATGTATTTCCTCTTTTTCTGGTCCAAGAGATAAAAATGTACAAAATGGGGTGGATGTTTGGGTTTAATTTTTGGTGTGGGCAAGAGTCAACTTGAAGAATCTTTATGGAAGTTTGAGCAGATCTTGTGATTTCTCTGCTAGAGAGTCACAGAGGTGCCTGGGCTGGGTCTCATCATTTGGACCTGTTGAAAACTGCCCTAGAATGAAACGAATGATTCAAGTTGGTGCCCTAGTCTGGAATGCATTCTGTCTGCATATCCAAGAGGCAAATAAAAATATTTCCTTGGGTTGCCATGGTTTTGAGGTCCATGTTTGAATGTGTCTTGGAACTGCACGCTGTTAACACAGCTGTCTCTTGGGTTTCAGGCTTATTGGAGACAAGGTATATCAGGGCGAAATTACAGAAAGAGAAAAGAAGAATGGAGATAGGGTAAAGGAGAAAAGGAATAAAACCACAGAAGATAATGGGTAGGTACTATTTAATTAAGGAATTAAAATCCAGTGAAGCAAAGTGTCATATACTTTCTACCCCTTTGCCTACCTAGCTTTTCCTTTCTTCCAAATTTTTTTTTATTTTTTATCAAAATAATAAATATATTTGATTAACACTATAATAGATAAACATTTATAATAAAAGAGAAACTTTTACTGTGCCTGTTGCTTAGTTTTTACTTCCTACTTGCTTTTAACATTTCTAGAGTTTTCTTTGTAATTACCTAACTCTAACTTGTGTGATAATGTTGCCTTTTCTTGATTTCTTAATAAAAATTAGATATTATCTGTTGACTCTTTTCTGTGAAGGAACAGGATTTAGCAAAATTATAATAATTCCATCTCTGCAATCTAAATTTTTACATTGTTTTATTTCTTCTTCCATTAATAAAGTATTTAAATTATTTTACACTATCCCTACTCTCTTAAGTGATAGTATTCTACCTTTCACTCTGACTGTCCTTACTTATTTCCTGTGTACATCTTTTGTAATATAATCATTTATGTTTGCATTGTCAGAGTTATTAATATTTAAATTGTAGTCTGTAATGATCCTTACATTTTTTGCCTCTAACTTGAATCTGAACATTTAAAAATCAATAAATAGTATTTGCTTTTGACTATATAAATCACATTAACTGAAGAGCCAGCTAGTACACTAATATGTACTAGCCCAACACAAAGGCCTCCATTCCCTTTACAGAAAAGTGACCTAGAGGGAGTGGTGTGAGCTCGTAAACCTGATTTTTGTTCCTTAATAAAAGAGCAGACCTGTGAGAAGCCCAGTTCTCTAAAATCATAGCCCATCAAAAATCTGCTGTTGGAAATCCTCTTAGTGAGAATGAAACTCTTGCCTGCAAGACCTGAGCCATGGGTTCACTCTGACACAGAAAATCAAAGGAGGTCCAGAGTTTCAGATAAGAGATTTTTCAGACACAACATTCCACATTTATCTTAATGCTACAGTTAGTTGCCAAAGACACAAAACCTTAAGTCTTCCTCAAGGTACAGGCCGACATTCATGGTTTTACACACAGCCCTGCTTTGCTTCTAGCCTGTCCAAACACTCCTTCCTTGAACTTTTGCTTTACCTACACTCTACCCATCCCCCAGTCCTGTAATAACCCTATCTCTTCCTTTGTTTGGCAAGATGCCTTGCAGTGCCTCTGGTATGTGGTCTCCCTCACTGGAGCAAACGATTAAAACCTCACTTTGTTGAACTACAGCTGTGTCCCAAGTTGTCTGCATTGAAATTGTTCAGAATTGTGCCACAATTTAGTTGAGTTGGATCAGAACATAATTTTGTTTTTCCTGGAGTTTCCAATTGTGTTTCTTTTTCCTTTTGGGGTAGAATTTAATTTTCTCACTATTAACATCTAACAAGACATGTAATTCATTTGAAATGGAGACAAAGGGAATAGCTATAATTAAGTTTCTACAAGCAATGACAGCCACATCACCCAGATGCCTGGCTAGCAGCAATTGAAAGATACCATTGATGGGAAAACATTCTGATTTCAGAGCTGTTAAAACATGTTAAAGCGTGGGTGAATCTGGATCCATCCAATACTGTCACTGTTTGCAGGCTTGCTGCAAACATTTACCCTGGAATTTCTTTTCCTTTTCTTCTGCTTTTGTTTTGCTGTTTATTGTATTCCATAGTTTTGTCTCTCCTGGTATTTATCTTTATTCTGTTCAAGTATATTCTCAAGTAGCTTGCTTAGAATGGGTGCATGAGGATAAACTTTGTGAGACCTACAATGATATGTATGGCTGTGTATGGAATTTAAGGTCAAAATAATTTTCCTCCTGAACTTTGAGGTATTGCTTAACATCTTATAACATCTGGTATCACTGATGATGCACCTAATGTGATCTGATACCACTCCTTTTACATCTTTTCTCTGATGTTCTGAAGTTTTACCATAATGGGTTTAAGCTGTCAGTTCTTTTTCATTCATTCTGTCTGATGAAGCTTTTCAATCTTAATATTTGTATCTGTTAGTTCCCGAAAAGAGGAGTACAGCTTAGTCATTCATTCATATAGGACTTAGAATCATCTCCCTTTATTTGGTGCCCTCCTAAACCCATGGCCTGCAGTTTCTCTGAGATTCTTCCAACAGTTTGGTTCTCTCCTTTGTTGCAGCCTCTTCCAGCATGTTCTGAGCTATAGAATTCTTTTGCTATGCAATCCCCCAAGTCTTTGGAAACTTTCCGAAATGTCCTAGGAATTAAGGGTTACTCTTTCCACTCTTAATCTTTGGGTGGTTAGTCTGACATTTTACCTCAGAGAACCCTCACTCCAAGTACTGACAGCGTTTGAGATAGTTGGTATTCTTATCGGTGTTCTTTCCTCTTTAAACACATCTACTAAATTTTACCAAGGTGCAAAAACATAACAATGTATTAGGTGTTACATAAAATGTCGGATTTCATTGGCCATCCCTGCAAAGGGCTGAATGCAATTCACAGCTTAACTCCAAAGCTCCCTCTTCTAACAGTTTACCTGCTTACGGGGCCCTTTCCCACTGACCCCCTGAGGTCTGTTTCAGGGAGAGGCAGAAGGGGTCAGCAGTCTTTGAATTCTCTCCTGTTCAGTATCCTTCAGCCCTTGGTAACCTTTCTAGCACTGGTCTTTGCTTCTTCCAAAACTAACTTTTATTTTTCTTTCTAAGGATGCACCCTGCAGTGCCCACTGGTCTTTCCTGCATGGTGTTTTGTAGCAGGTGTCTGAAGGGACTCAGGTAGCTTGGCTTTTCTTATTCTGAGCCCTACAGCGGCTTCTTTTGCCTTCCTGACAGGGACCAGGGGACCGACATGTTCAAAGCGTCCCTAGTGATTCCCAGCAAGGACAAGGCCATCTTCCTCCTGAGTTACGAGGAGCTTCTGCAGAGGCGCCTCGGCAAATACGAGCACATTATCAGCGTGCGGCCTCAGCAGCTGGTCGGGAGGCTGACGGTGGAAGTGACTGTCTTGGAGAGGTCGGGCCTCGAGGGCCTGGAGGTGCTGCCGCTCCGCAACAGCAGGCAGAAGGGCAGCGCGAGGGCCGAAGGTGAGTCAGAGCTGCGACTTGGCTGCGGAGAAGTCTCTAGAAGAAATAGCATCCTTCAACAAAGGCTTTGCATTTTTGTGGAAATTGGAAAGATAACTACAAAGCAAACACCTTGACTTGCACAATTTTATTTTTTCATTAAGTTTATAGGTACATTTTAGGTATACAATACAGTTACATTCATCACTGGAATCTTGTACCTTTACATGATGTATCTTGGTTCTTACTTTTTCCCCTTCCCCTGCCCACCCTTCCCTATTTACAAAGACTTTATTTCCATTTTTTCCTTTTTCTCATATTTTTTCTTTTCCCTTCTTTCCTTCCCCCTACCCCTCCCACCTCCCCTAGTCCTTTAGATGTTTTCTTCCTATTTCACAATATCAATTATACATTTTGATTCCTATTTACACTTTTAGTTTTTCACACCAGAGAAACTATTCAGTGTTTACACATGTGTCCTATTTATTTCACTTAAGAGTATGGCCTGCACAATTTTATTTTTACAGAGCTAGGTCTAACAGGAGATTGAAAAAATATTTTAAGTCTTTTGAAATAGTAATCTCACTCTGAGGAATCTGATGAGACAAAGCACTTAAATATTGTGGATATTATATACAGGAACCTGCCTGATTATTTGTAGTACATAGTAAAAACATTCCATCAGCTTAAATATTCAACAGTGTGGAGGACATTAGTAAAATACACTGATAAAAACAATTTGCATATGACCGAAAAAAAGCAAAATTGTATATGCACTATAATGTCAAATGTATTAAATACAAAGCTGGTTAAAGATTAAAAAATATGAACTAGTTATATTATGGACATGGATGGAATTACAGGGTTGCTTTCTAAAAATTTGTTTTTTTAACATTCAACAATGTTATAGTCTTTCCTTTTGTGTGTGTGTTGTGCTGGGGATTAAACTCAGGGTCTTGTGCATGCCAAGCAACTACTCTACCACTGAACTATGCTCTCACACCTTTTTCTTAAATTAAAAAAATGTACTGTAGATTTGATTTTAGATACAGGTGCTTTGGTTTATTAGAAGGATCATTGAGTTTAAGTTTTTCTCAAATTTTGATTTTTTAAAATAGAATTCCACTTATCAAAATGACTATGAAAAATTCAATGTAGTCTAAGTTTAATCACTATTATTTTAAACTAATAGTTTATATTAAATATTTTCTTGTGTTGTACTCTATACTTAATATACCAGTAAGGATTGATGTCAAACAGATGATGAGACAGATATATTAAAAATTTTACCAGGATTGGAATGACATTTCAATTAATTGTGATGTTGCAGGGAGGGAAATGGTAAATGATAACCAAATAAGTGAAATGTGCAAAATCTGAACAGAGATTCTAGAGCAGACTGGAGAATCTTCTTGGACAAGGATGTGTATCAAGAAGACTGGAAGGAGAGGAGAGAAATGACTAGACAAGTGGAATAAGAGAGTGTGGGTCTTTAATATAAAGCAAAAAATATTTAAGTCTTGGAGCTGGTACATGGGAAAGCAAACAATATGGAAGGAATGCATCCTGACAGCAGCATATGGTTTAGTTAATGACTTTGCATGTGAGAAGTTGTTCACCCTCCAAGACTGAGTGCCCCCTGCCTCTTGGTAGACTCAAGTCCTTTGCACCATGTTGACTTCAAACACTGAACTTGATATTTGCAATCCAGATCTAACTGAGAAAACTAAGCTATTGCCAAGGGGTCTGCATTCAGAAATAGCATGAGATACAACACACCATTCTTGAAGGATGTTGGTGGCAGTTATATGGTTAATGGATTTTAGTTCAGTTCTTGACCATAACCTTGAAAGAAATTACTGCAGCAATCTAAGACCAGTTGCACATCTACAAAACAGGGAGGATCGTTGTCTTATAAGGTCAGAGTGAAGTATTAATGGGTTTAAAGCAACTGGCCCAGATTAAGAGTTTAATAATTGCTAAATATTATTATTATTATCACTTTATGATTACCTGTTTGTTTTTTCCTATAAAAATGTTGTAAGATCATAGTGCCTTTGAAGGCAGCCCTGCATTACCTTTGTCTCCTTGTGGGAGTTAATCCGATGCCTTCTAAATAGTCTATCACTAATTGAGTGTCTTCAGAGTAGAGAAGAAAAGCAGACACATACACACATGTTAGGGAATGTCTTATATTTCATTTCTCTCTAATCATAATCTAAACGGAAAGTTTCCCTTGTAAAACCATAGGAAAGTAGTGTTTTTTCCAGGGGGAAGAAGGCTCAGTCAGAGTTGGCAGAATCATGGGGAGAGCAGAATGTCTAGGATGAATACTCAGGGGTAGTAAACCCATTTAATGAAATGCATGTGCTTTGCCTAATTTTCAGAACCACTGTGGTTCTACAGAGCTGTGTGCACTTTGTGGTGTGTGTATGTGTTTTACGCTTGGATTGCAATTTGTTGAAAAGTTGCTTACTGTTTATATTCAGGGCTTGTTACTCTCTCAGAGGAATTTTTCCAGACCATTGATCTCCTGGGATCTGTTTATTTTTTTAAAAAAATTCTTTTCCTAACTCTTTGTACCAAAGCAGATCATTTGCTTTCCAGAACATTGAGATTTCACAAGTATTTCCCAGAACCAGGTGCAGTGGACTAATTCCCTCTTTGCTGCTTCTCATTTCCATTTTTTCCAGCTCAGCTGGTATTCCTGAAAAATGGTAGCTTCAGCAGTGCGCAGCACGTGATGTTGTGATTTTGTCTGGACACCACAGCAAGTTTCTAAAATAGATGCAGGGTAGAGATCAAACTAGGATTGGGCTTGCATCAGAGCATACGCTGTATCTGTGTGTAGGTGGCCCAGGGCAGGACATTCCTCTGATACATTTAGCTGGAATTAAGAAATCAGACTTCTGTGATTTGTCTAAGCAAATATCTGACCCCTGGAGCCACTTTCAACTTGAGAGATGCAATTCTGGATAAGGATTACTATGTTTTAGGTACTAGACTAAGCACTTTGCTTAAATATAGTGCTATTTCATTCAATCTTTATGATAACCCTCTTAGGTTGTATTTTCAATTTTCATTTTATTTAAGAAAAAGCTAAGCTTTCCTGAGGTTCAGAAATATGGGCAGCATCTTATATCTATTTATTACTAGAAACAGAATGTAAGAGTAGATCCATCTGACTCCTTCCATGCCCTTAATCATTGTAGGATCCTATCCTCTAATTAAATAGAAGATTGTAAATTGTATGTGTTCCAATTCTAAGTCTCTTCATAGTTAAATATAGAAATAAAAAGGCAAGCTAAAAATCAATATAATCTATTTTTGCCTCAGTTTACTTGCCTGGTGGGTCAAAATTGGACCCATATCTATTGACTCCTTCCCAATGTAGAAGTCAATTTTGTGAGTTATAAATTGGAGCTAAAGCATTATAATTTCTAAATTATTACAATAGTAAACACATGTAGATGGCTCAAAATCTAAAATCTTACAAATTAATTGTTAAAGACAAGACACTCTTTATTCCGTCCTCCTGCTGTCCATCCTTCTAGTCCTTCTCCCTTGAAATATTTTAATGCATTCTGGGTTCAGTGGAGCAGAATATGGCCACTCATCACTTAATGAATGAGATCTCTGTCTTTATGTTATTTGCCATCGTCTGAACATCACAGAGCATCTTTGCATAGCCTAGAAGGTCAGTTGCTCTACATGGCCTCTTGATGCAACCAAGAGACACCATGTAAAGAGATGTGTGAGGCTGCTTCCAGAGCAATACAGCATGCTGTTTTACAGTGAAAGTCTTTTTACAGGTAGAAGGAATACTCTCTAAAATAATGGTAAAGGTATAGTATACTAAATAGTAAATTCATAAGCTAGAAGCATGGTCATTTATTTTCATTATCAAGTATTATGTATCATATATAATTTTATGAGGGGGTGGTAAAAATATACAGCACATGTTTAATAAAATTTATTACAGTAAAACCCACATTTTCATTAATTGTCTTAAAATACTTCCTTTCACTTTGAACGTATTTATCCCATCATTCTTGCTACTTTTTGAAGCAGTTCTGGATATCCTCCTTCATGAGTGTCTTTACGAATTGTGATTAAAACTACAGTGAATGCTGCTGCCAAGCACCACCCAATGGAAAGTCAGGCGCATAAAAACATTACATGTGTCCTCATTCACCTTATTCACCAGATCTGGCACCATGTGACTTCTGGCTCTTCCTCAAGTCAAAATGACCATGAAAGGTAAATATTTAAAATTGATTCAGAACAGTAAGGCAGCCAGAACTGTGCAACTAGACACTCATGAAAGAAGACATCCAGAATTGCTTAGGAAAGTGACAAGAACAATGGAATAAGTGCATTCAAAGCAACAGGAGTATTTAAAGGGGGATTAATAGCAATGTGTCTTTTACTGTAATAATTTTTAAACTTAAACATTTGCCACCATAGTTTTCCATCACACCCATTTGTGCTGTATTTTCTTATGAGTGCAGTGCAATAGGTGTGTTTATGGCAGCATTACCAGAAACACGTGAGTAATGAGTTGTACTTGACATTATGACAGCTATAAACTCCCTAGGTAATAGGAATTTTTCAGTTCCATTATGATCTTTAGAGAACAATTATACCTACGATTTACCATTGACCAAAATGTCATTACATAGCACACATCTCTCTCTGAAATGAAACATTTCCCAGAATGTAACAGGGATGCTTAACTTATAAACTTCATGGCCCACACATGGCACTTAAATTACTGTTTTGACCTGATTCTTGTTGTTTTTGGTACAAAAATTTTAATTTATGACAAGATCCTTGATGACTAGTGGTAAGATAAAATGAGAAATGAGATACCTATTCTTTTAAATTACATCTTTGACTTTCTATCAGTGACTCTGAAACCTGACTGTATCCAAGAGTAACCTGGAAAGATAAAAAAAGAAATGCATATGGCTGATTCCCACTCCAGACAAGTAATTGGAGTGGATTGGGGTGAGGCTCAGGGACCCATGTTTTGGGCAATGATATTCTATAAATTTCTATGAAAAGCTTTAAAAATTTAGAAATTCTACAATTTTTGGTTATTCATAAGATTAAAGTATAATGCTGTATATTTTTTCTGCCACTGAATAGGTATGATTCTATGGCTTTATCGTTTATACTCCTTGTTTTTTAATGACTTTTTATTGAGGTTTGATATGCATATTATGAAATTTACTCATTTTAAGTGTACAACTCAGTGCTTTGTAGCGTATTTGCAGAGTTGTGACCATCATCACAACCCAATTTTAGAACATTTGTATCACCCTCAAAACATCTTTGTACCTTTTTGCAGTCACTCCCTGGTCCCACCCCAGCCCTAGGCAATGACTAATCCACCCTCTCCTTTAGATTTCTGACAGCTGTCCTTTTCAAAGCACCCCAGGTACTTCTGATGTTCAGTACAGGTTGGGAAACTTTACTTTGTACTTCTGAGCAGAACTTTAGTAATAAATCAGAATCCTATGTCAGGATTCTGACCTAAATAAACAGCTTTGAAATTAAACAAGATTGTTCTTTAATTCCATGGAGTCCTCAGAATACCCTGACTTTAGATCTTTATTAAAATGTATACTGTTCCTCTTTTTCAAAAAGTGTTTAACTTTAAGATGAAGGTCATTGTAGAATTGCATACACCATAGAAATAACATTTTCCCATATCCAAACTTCTGCTCATCAATATGGGAACTTTAGAGGGAGAACTTCCAACAAGAAATCCCAGTGGGGCTGGTGCAATCTTTGTAATTCAACTCAGTTTACTAAGTTAGGTGTCCTGTCTTGGTTACCTTCTCATGACTTGGAAGAAATACCCGACACCCACAAATTGAAGAAGGAAAGGTTTATTTATTTTATTTTTGGTGCCAGGGATTGAACTCTGGAACTTGCACTTGCAAGGCAGGTGTGGCACCACTGAGCTATATTTCCATCCCAGAATGGTTTATTTTAGCTCACAGTTTGTAGAGACTTCAGTCCATAGTCAACTGGCTCCAAGGCAGGGCACCATGGCAGAGAAATAGCCCATGGCATGGCAGGAAGAAAGCAGCAAGATTTCCTTCTTTCCTTTTTTATTACATCCAGGCTACAAGGCTATTGGTTAGTGCCACCCACACCCAAGGTGGGTCTTCCCTCTTCAGTGAGTCCATTATCCACACCCAGAACTATGCGTAATTAGTAGACTAACCCAGTATCACACATCTATGATCCCCGAAGCCACAGCTATGAGGGCATGAGGCTTTGGGGGAACATTTTAGATATAAATCATAACATGTTTTTGTCTTAGAGAAGAAATATATGATCATTCAGGACAGTTTTGGTAACAGGAAAGAGCTTCTCTTATTTACTTTGTTTCCACCATGGCTTCTTGGACTTGTGGGAATTGTTCCTTGACAGTCTTCCTAACTCTCATTTTCCTACTTTGAGAGAGTAGCCTCCTACTTTCTTTCAAGTCTGGCTTAGTGTCAGCCTTGATCCTTGTTGTTTTAAACAGCTCCATTAGCTTAGTTTTCCCCAAACTTCAATGGACATTAGAATTACACAGGCAGCTTTTATAAATCTATTGTTCAAAATTCACCCATGCCAAATAAATCAGTGTTATTGTGGATGGAAACCAGATGTTGGTTTTTTAAAAGACTTCTTATGATTCTTATGTTGAACAAAGTTTGGGATCTAGATCATGACTTCTTATGTTTTAGCATTATTTGTCATTAGTTTCTGTTCCTTTGTTCCTTAAGACCTTCTTCTAGGGCTGCTGACTCTGTTAGGTTCATGAGTAATCTCAATTCCTCATTTTTGTCACAACTGAGAGACCCATATGATTTTATGTTAACCTGTTATTAAATATTATTGTTCTCTAGCACTTAAATGTGGTTCTTTCATGTGCCTCAGAAAGCCAGTGATAGGAGAAGATGGAACTCAGTTTGTGGCTTGCGTTTTAATCACATGATCATTATGTAAGTTTCCTATACAATTTTGACTTTAAATCACTCTACACCAGCCTCCCAAAGCACTGGTATTACAAGGGTGTGCCACCATGCTCGACTCTACAGCTGTCTTTAATGACCAGCAAACACATCCTGCAAGATCAAGTCACCTGTGATTTGAGACTGGCATGGTGTTATATATTTCAGTAGATGCCTAATATGGGGTTGAACAGAATGTGACTTAGCTTTCTATTTGCTCTTTTCTTTACTCCCTTAACATCATGATTCTGTCTTTTGCTGTCAAGGCTGTATTCTTAGGCCCCTAAGATGCTGACTCCATAGGTGCATAGAATAGTGCTGTTCTATAAATATTTGTTCAGTACATTAAGGGATTAATAACTGTCAGCAATGAAAGTGCCATTAGGTTTTCAATACTTTCCTGGCTTGCCTTGGTTATTGTGCCAGATCTTGTGTATAGCTTTTATTTGGTAATGAGGGAGGAACTAGGGGACAAAAATTAATAATTCACCTTGGGTTTGAGAAAATTTGGGTTCCAACAATCTGGATATTCCATCTCCCCCTTTGCTCAGGTTATTGGATAATGTACAGGATACCCAGTTACATCTGAATTTCAGATCAAAAATATGTGCCATGCAAGACTTGGGACAGATTAAAGAATTATTCATTATTTATCTGAAATTCAAATGTAACTGGGCATCCTGTATTTTGATTTTCTAAATCTGGCAACTCTGCTTTATTAAAAAGGGCTGCATTGTGACTCACCACAATCCCCCAGTTTAACATTCTTCCCCCGGATCCAATGTCCTCTCAGCAGCTGGAAGGGCATGGCCCAGTTTGGCCTCTGAAATCCCTGTGCATTTGCCAGGAAACAATCTGGTTGTCGCCAGGGTTTCCAGCATTGTTCAGTTCAGAAATTATTCAGGTATGAATCATTTGGCCCCAGAGGTGGTTTTGTTTTGTTTCTCACTGCCAGTGGGAAACCCATGTCATCTGTGTGTTCTGACATCCCTTTGCAGACTGGCCAAGGCCATACATGACTCATGACTGTGGCAGAGATTCATCTTTCTGTCTTTTGCCCGATATTGGGGAGGATCCCACCCATCCTGTGCATCCTCACTCTTTTCTTCTTCCTTTCTGCTGCTGTCTTGGTCTGGTGTGTGACATGAATGTTGCCAGTGCTTATGATACTGTCTGCTCTAGCAGAAACCCAAAGTGATCGAGGGATATGATACAGGTTTCTGAGAGCATCTGCTCACTCACCCAGGCACATTTAGGATGAGATTTTTCTGTTTTCTTGAATGGCTGCTCTACTCATCTGCTGATGTGTTACTCATCTTCATGGTGAATGATCAACAAGCTTGTTTTCAGCTCGTTGGCACCATGATCCTGGCACTAAGCCAGATGCCTGGAATCTAAAGGTGTTCATGACATTGTCACTGCCCTTAAGAACTTAAGAGTCTGCAATGAAAAATTTAAGCTTTTAATTGTGATATAAAGCATATTACATGTAAAGAAAATTTATCAAAGTAACCATTCCTAAGTTCATTAGTGTTAACTGTATTCACATTGTTTTTTTTGGTACCAGGGATCGAGAACATGGGTCCTTGCACTTGTGCACCAGGCAGCTAAACCACTGAGCTAAATCCCCAGCCTGTATTTACATTGTTGTCCAGCCAAACTTCTGAGCTTTTCCATTTTCCTGTACTGAAGCTCTGTATCCAATTAAACAATTCTCTATTCCCCCTTCTCACCCTTTGAAACCGCCACTCTGCTTTCTGTCTCTATGAGTTTGACTGCTTTATACTTCTTGTAAAGAGAATCTTACAGTACTATCTTTTTGTGACTGATTTATTTCACTTGGTGTAATATCCTCAAAGTTTATATTGTAACATGTGTCAACATAACTTTTCTTTTTAAACCTGAGTTATATTCCATTATAAGTGTATACAACATTTGGTTTATACATTTGTCTGTTAATTGGCACTTGGGTTGCTTCCATCTCTTGGATCTTGTTTGTTTTGGGGATTTTGTTTGTTTGTTTTTGTTTTGTTTGTCTGTTTGTTTTTGTTTTGTTTTTCAGTACTGGTAGTGGAACCCAGGGTCTCACGCATGCTAGGCAAGTGCTTACCACTGAGCTACAACCCCAGCCCTTGTGAATAAAATTACAATGAGTATGGGTGGGCATGCACATATATTTTAGATATTCTGCTTTCAGTTTTTTCAGATAAACCCATGCATGGGACACCTGGATCATATGGTAATTCTATTTTTGTTTCTTTGAGGTAGCAACTGCACCATCTTACACTCTGGCCTGTAGGGCATAAGGGTTCTCATTTCTCCATATCTTCACCAACACTTGTTATTTTGTTTCCTGGATCGTAAGGAATATACAGAGATGATGATTTTAAATAATGAGAAAAGAAATAAGGAATATAATTATTATGGACTGCAAACAAAAAATAATAAAAATATAATAATAATATAATATTTAAAAAATATAAATAATATAAAAATAAAATAATAAAAAAATAATATTTCACAGGCCAAGTATTTTCATTTAAAAAACTCCTGTAAGATTTAATCTAGGAGAAGCCGAGCCACCCCACAGTGCAGAGGAGGTTAAACTTCTGGGACACCATACCTCTGCCTCTAGCACTGAGGAGGTGAGCCATGCAGGGACCAGCAACACACATCCATCCCCCTCCCACCTTGAAATGAGAAGACATGTAAACAAGTCTCAAAAACAGACTTCCAGATCACCTAAAGCAACCTCAAAGGGAAATGAGACGGAACACTCTGATACCCAACCCCCTGGACTCCCTGAACTGGCAATGAAACAGGATCTGGAAAAAATGAAATCAGAAATAATTTCTCACATAACAGCAGACATTGTGCCCATAGTGCAAGACATGATTAATAAATCTAGAGAGGACACAGACAAGAAAAATAGAGGAGCTGAGGAACATGATGGAATCTCAACATAGGAAACAAATGGAATCCAAAAAAATTGTTACAAACAGATTTCCAGGAGATTAAAAACTCCATTGAAAGTCTATGCAGCAGAATGAGCCAATGTGAGAACAGAATTTCAGATATAGAACATAAGATTGCAATTAGTGACCAGGAAAAGAAAAATTTCTTTAAAATTGTAAGGGACCATGAGAAAGCAATCCAGCAGCTGCTAGATGAAGCAAAGAAGAATAACATAAGACTGATTGGGCTCAATGAAGAAATAGGAGAGAGTGCAGATGATATAAAAAAACTGTTCACAGAAGGCAGAAAACTTCCCAAGCAGCGGAAAAGAACTTGACATACAGATAAGTGAGGCATAAGGACTCCAAATAGCCTTGATCAAAAAAAAATCTACACATAGACATATAATAGTTAAGATTCCAGAAACCCAACATAAGAACAAAATTCTACAGGCAGTTAGAGAAAAGAAACAAATCACATACAAAGGAAAGCCCATCAGAATCACAGAAGACTTCTCAACACAAATCATCAAAGCAAGAAGAGCTTGGAGTGATATATTTCAAGCTCTAAAGGAAAGCAGCCTCCAACCCAGACTGATGTACCCTGCAAAACTATCTTTCAAAATTGATGGAGAAATAAGAGACTTTCATGACAAAGACCACCTTAGGAACTTCAAGAATACCAAACCAGGACTCCAAAAATTTTACACAATATCCTAGGAAAAGACACTGAGGATCACAACTCCAGGAAGCCCCGCAGAATGAATCCATCTGGCACGACAAGAAATTAAACACAAAGGGGGAGAACCCAACAAAAACAAAAAGTCATGACAATGATAAGTCAATATGTATCAGTTATAAGCATCAATGCTAATGGTGTCAACTCACCAATCAAAAGAATAGACTGGCAGAATGGGTCAAGAAGCAAGATCCAACAATATGCTGCATACAAGAAGCACACTTAATTAAAAAAGAAACTCATAGACTGAAAGTTAAAGGGTGAAAAACAATACTCCATGTGACAGGAACCTGAAAAAAAGCAGGAGTAGCTATCCTCTTTGCAGATCAAGCAGATTTCAAACCAGCACTGATTAAGCGAGACAAAGAAGGACACTACATCCTTGTAAAGGGAACAATCCAAGAGGAAGTGATGACCATCATAAACATATATGCAGCAAACACTAGTGCTTCCAACTATATAAAACAAATACTAATGGACATGAAAAATCAAATAAGCACTAATACAATAGTAGGGGGGGGACCTCAATACCCCACTGTCATAAATAGATAGATCAACTAGACAAAAAACAAGCAATGAAATACTAGAACTCAATCAAACTCTTCAACCAATGAACTTAACAGATGTTTACAGAGTCTTCCACCCCGCAAAATCAGAATACACATTCTTTTTAGCTGCACATGGGTCATTCTCCAAAATAGTCCACATACTCGCTTATAGAATGTGTTTAAGTGAGTGCAAAGGAATTGAAGTTATGCCCTGTATATTATCAGACCATAGTGTGATGAAATTGGAGATCAATAGCAAAAGAAATGGCAAGAATTTCAGAAATACATGGAAATTGAATAATACACTTCTGAATAACCAATGGGTCACAGAGGAAATTAAAGAAGAAACCAGATAGTTGCTACAATTACATGAGAATGCCAATACAACCTATCAGAATCTATGGGACACAATGAAAGCAGTCTTACAAGGGAAATGAATAGCAGTGAATACTCATATTAGGAAAACAGAACGAGCCCAATTAAACAACCTAATGCTGAACCTCAAGCTTCTAGAAAAAGAACAGCAGGACAACCCCAAAGCTCATACAAGGGAGGAAATTATAAAGATCAGAGGAGAAATCAATGCAATGGAGACTAAGAGAATGGTACAAAAAAATCAATGAAGCCAAGAGTTGGTTCCTCGAAAGAATAAACAAAATTGACAAACCCCATAGCCAACCTTATCAGAAAAAGGAAAGAAAATGCCCAAAGCCATGCAATTAGGAATGAAAAGGGTGAAATTACAATGGACCCAGCAGAAATCCAAAGGATCATCAATACCTACATCAAGAACCTATATGCCAATAAGATGGAAAACACAGAAGAAATGGACAGATTCCTAGATACATTTGAATTACCAAGTTGAATGAAGAAGACCTAAAAATTCTAAGCAACCCAAAATCAATCAATGAAATTGAAAATGTGATTAAAAACTTACCAACTAAGAAAAGCCCTGGTCCCGATGGCTTCACTGCCAAATTCTACAAGACATTTAGAGAGGAATTACTGTCACTATGTTTAAACTATTCAATGAAATTGAAAGGGAAGCAATACTCCCAAATTCATTCCTGGAAGCAAGCATCACCTTGATCCCCAAAGCAGAGAAAGACCCAACTGAAAAGGAGAACTATAGGCCAATCTCACTAATGAACATAGATGCAAAAATCCTCAATAAGATACTGGCAAAAAACAAACAGCCAATATCATACTAAATGGTCAAACCTGAAATCCTTCACACTCAAATCAGGAACAAGACAAGGATGTTCACTATCACCACTCCTGTTCAATATAGCTCTGGAAACATTAGCCACAGCCATTAGACAAGAGAAAGAAATAAAAGGAATAAAGATAGGAAACAAAGAAGTTAAACTGTCATTATTTGCAGATGACATAATATTTCATATAGAAGACCCCAAGAACTCCACCAAAAGGCTTCTAGATTTAATAACCAATTTCAGTAAAGTAGCTGGATACATGTTCAACACACAAACATCAATAGCTTTCCTCTACATGAACAACAGACTGACTGAGACGGAAATAGGTCAAACAATTCCTTTCACAATAGCATCCAAAAAACTGAAATACCTAGGAATCAGCCTAACGAAAGAAATCACAGACCTCTTCTCTGAAAACTATAGCACTCTGAAAAGAGAGACTGAAGACGATGTCAGAAAATGGAAAGACATCCCCTGCTCCTGGGTAGGAAGAATCAACATAGTGAAAATGGCTATACTTCCAAAACTGCTATATAGATTCAATGCAATCCCAGTTGAAAATCCAGCAGCATGCTTCACGGACTTTGAGAAAACCATCCAAAAATTCATTTGGAGCAAGAAGAGACCTAGAATTGTAAAAGCCATTCTAGACAACAGAGACATGGCAGGGGGATCATGATCTCCAACTTGCAACTATGCTACAAAGCTACTGTGATAAAAACAGCATGATACTGGCAAAGAAACAGACCAGAGGAACAGATTAGAAGATGCAGAAACAACTCCAGACACACTCAGCCACCTCATCTTTAACAAAGGAGCAAAACACCCTCCCCAGAGGAAAGATAGCCTCTTTAATAAATGGTGCTGGAAAAATTGGGTTTAAACGTGCAAAAGACTAAAACTAGACCTATATCTCTCACTATGCACTAAACTAAAATCTAAATGGATTAAAGATCTAAATATTAAAATAGAAATACTGAGTCAGCTGGAACAGAGGTTAGGTAGAATTCTTAAAGACATTGGTGTAGGAAAAATTTTATGAACAAAACCTCAGTTACCAGTGAACTAGCACAAACAATCAACAAGTGGGATCTCTTCTTACTAAAAAGCTTCTGCCCAGCAAGAGAAACCACCAGCAATGTGAAGAGACAATCCACAATGTGGGAAAAAATCTTCACCTACTGTTTCTCAGACAAAAGTCTACTATCTCAAATCTATAAAGAACTTAAAAAGATCAGACCTCCCAAATTTAAAGACCCAGTCCAAAAATGAGTATCTGAAATGAACAGACATTTCTCAGACAAAGAAGTAGAAATAGCAAATAAGCATATGAAAAAATGTTCAACATCACTGGTCACTCGAGAGAGGTAAATGAAAACAATGGTGAGATTCCACCTCACTCCAGAAAGAATGGCTGCTATCATGAAATCAACCAATAACAAATGCTGGTGGGGCTGTGGGGAAAGAGGAACCCTGCTCCACTGCTGATGGGTGTGTAGACTGGTGAAACCACTGTGGAAATCAGTGTGGAGATACCTCAAAGAACTAGGCCTGGAAGTCCCATTTGACCTAGCTATTCCCCTGCTGGGTATCTTCCCCAAAGAATTAAAAGAATCATACCACAGTGGTATATATGTACCCATGTTCATAGCAGCACAATTTGTAATAGCTGAAACCTGGAAGCAGCCCAATTGGCCATCAACTGGAGAGTGGATAAAGAAAATGTGATTTTTAAAAAATAAAATGGAGTACTACTCAGCCATAAAAAATGAGAAATTAGAAACATTTATAGCTAAATTGATGCACATTGAGGCAATACTCTTAAGTGAAATAAATAGGACACATGTGTAAATACCAAATAGTTTCTCTAGTGTGAGAAACTGGAAGTGTAATTAAGGACCAAAAGGTATAATAGATAATGTGAAATAGGAAGAAAAGGGGCAAAGGGAAAGGGGAAAGGAAAGAAGGGAAAGGAATTAATATGAGAAAATGAAAAAATGGAAACAAAGTCTTTATAAATAGGAAGGGATGGAGGGGTTGAAGGGAGGCCAGGGGAATGGGGCAAAAATAAGAATCAAGAGCAAAGGTGCAAATTTCCAGTGATGAATGTCATTATATTGTATACCTGAAATGTTACAATAAAATTAATTTTTAAAAAAGAAAATAAAACTCTCGGTCTGAAGGTGATTGATTATATTAGGCTGTGTGATGAACAAGCTGTTCACTTACACCTAGAAGGAGGGAGAAGAAAAAATGATTTAATCTATAAAATACCACCCAGTTTTTCTCAACAGGCCCTGTTCTGCCTGCCTGCAAGAGGAGAATATAAAGGAACTTAATAGAAATCTCGCAGTTCCCTTTTCCTTTGGTGTTCTAGAGCTGCTTTCAGTGAACTTTCATGTGGTTCAATGTCACATCCCTAGAGATGCTAGTATTTGTAGTTTTCAGTGGGCATAAAGTGACATCAGGAAGGATGGTATGTATTATGAATTAGCTGCTCCTGGGCCTACTACATGCTCCTGATGTGGAAGCATGTGTTTTCATGCAGACTGACTTGGGAAGTTGATCAAAGTGAAAAATTGGCAAGGTACTGCATTACTTTAGGAAGAAAGAACATTGACTAAGGAGTGAAGAAAGCTAATTTGCCAAGAAACTTGTCAAACACTTAACTATAAAGTAAGAGTTGAATTTGAACCCCTTCAGTTATAAATTTGCAAATATATTACTATGTTGCTATCATATCTATATGATGTTATTTCCCAAATATTAATATAAGGCAGAAAATCTCTTTCAAAGAAGAAAACTATATATAATAAGAGACTTAAGAAAATAGCCAAGTCCCTTCATCTCATTGCCTCAGTTTTACTAGTTTCTCTTTTAATACTCTGCTGATTTGCATGAATTTTGTCTTTATTGCTACCACCAATGGTTGTCTAATCATTCACAGTATTTTTGCCTGCCCTAAATTTCAGGAATTGTCTCTTTGGGTCCTAGTTGAGTGGGTTATACAAGCAAACATTAGACATTTAGCCTTTTTCCAAGGGGAAATGTGCAGGCAGTGTTTATTTGGAAATCCTTTTGTATTGCCCAGGTGTTGGTGGCTTTTTTCCAATAGTAGCCAAACCAAAGGCCCACAGGAAACAGAGGCCAGGAGCTCCCTCTGTCCATGGCCCCCCAGACCACGGCTGTAGCTTCAGACCAATGGCTTTGAGCACGGTTCTAGGCTCTTAAAGCTTTTTTAATCTTTTGACATTTTTCTTAGTGATTGCTTTCTTTTTTTCCTCTGTGTGGTTGTCTAGGAGGAAAATGTTTATTGGAATAACATCTGTATTCTAGGACAAAGCTAAAGACATAAGTTTGTTCTCCCTGACCCTTGTGTTCTCTATCTATCTGTCTATATATGCACTTTGTCATTACAACATAGAATCAAATAGATGAATATTTAATAGCATTTTTAGATGTTGTTCTTAACATTGTTTAGACTTCTTGGAGAATGTAGGGAAAGCTATGGTACATATGTTTAGCCACATGCAATTCTGTGTACCATTTCAGGGGGCTCTTGGGCATCAGTTGACCCCACTGTATTTTATGGACATCGTTCTTAATATATAAACATTTCAAAATTCCCTACTATGAATGTGCATTATGATGTGTCTGTTCTTTCCAAATAATGATTGTTTTACCAAGCTCTCAGTGAATGGTTATGACAAAATATAAACTGTGTGTTATCAAAGAATGATTTTGCCTCCTAAGTTGCCTTTATAATGGACAAAGAGCACAAGAAGTGACTTCTGATGGGGAAGAGGATGCAGACTGGGATGTATTGAGCAGTTATTATGCACAGGTTCCAGCTCAACACCTTGCATATGTGATCTCACTCAGTTGTGACAATAATCCTGTGATTGTGGGTCTGTTCCCATTTAACAGATGTGGAACTGAAGGTCAGAGATATCAAGCCAGCCATTTTGACTCTGTCACACTTGGAGCCCACTTTCTTTGGTGTTAAGTGCCTTCCAAAAGTAATACCTCACTTCTTGCACCAAAAGATTGGGCTGTACCCAGGAAGAGTGCCTGGTGGGAATGCTGGTGGCCCGAGTGGACACAGCACATTGGAGGTGATGGTGTGAACCAGGCTTTTCTTGTGTGACAACATTAGAACTTGAATGAAAACAAGAAGATGACACAGGAAGACTCAGCTTCCTACAACTGGAGCAGTTCACACCTTCCACTAACCAACTGGGCAAGGAGAAAGGAAACCAAAGAGGGGAAAGGGAAGGGTTTTCATTAGAAAAGTAAGGTCAGACGTTTCCCTTCTTCTGGTCGGCCCCAACTCTCCCCTTGTCCTCTTCATTGTCTTTAGACATATCCCTGACTCTGCAGCCTGGTGATAGGGCTTATGTCCTCATGAAACACTATGTGGTGATTGGCAATGTGAGCTCCATGCCACAGGAAGGAAAATAAAACAAGATTATTCTGCTTCAGAACTCTGGTCAGTAGCTATGAAACAGTCTATGCTAACTTAAGTAGCAAGGTTTTTTTTGTCCTCTAGTAAAAAAGGGTTTTACTTTCTGGACATATTTCTATGGAATTGTTCTTGGTAGATTTTTTCTTTTTAGTAGGTAGTGGAAAAGTCATTAGGTCACTTTTTCTGCCTGGTGCTTAATGGGTGGAAGCCTTTAAGCTAGGGTTCTTGGTGAGTAACCAAACTGAGAATCAACCTACTCTTTGGGCCCCTAAAATCAGCCCATTTAGATATTCTCATGAATTTTCATCGTGAATGAACAAACACCCGAGGCAACAGGAAGTCAGAAGAATAATGCAGTATTCCTTCTCATGGTCCATATCAAAGATCCTAGTCAAATGAATTATGAAGAGAGAAATTATACTTTTTAAACATCAGTGCTTTCTTTTGGCCATGAATGTATTGATTCAGGGCGCTTGTAAAAAGCATTTTCATGGGGGAGATTTGAAGCAAGACAAAGTAGGTACATACTGGCAGTATAAAGAGAATCAAATCTCTTGTGTGATTTTAGAGATAATCTAAGCGCTGCTTAGACACACACGACAAATTTTATTCACCATTTTCTTTTCATAAGGCACATGAGTGGTGTGTAAGGCAACATGCCCACATTTCATGGGCAGAAACCAGAGTCACCTGGAGGACTTGTTAAAATGCACATTGCTGAGCCTCATCCCTGAAGTTTCTGATTTGGAGTTTCTAGGGAAATGGCTTTCTCTGGAATTGGTGTTTCTAGCAGGTTCTTACTGACGCTTCTACTGTTGGTCCCAGGTCACACTGTGAAGCCCTCTCTTCACCTCCCCTGTGGGCCACTTCCCAGGTTTGCTCAGAGACTGGTAATGAGATGCAGTGTGAAAGCTGCCAGGGCCAAAAAATCACCTTTCTTAGAGTTTAGTGACAAGTGCTTCTGAGTAACTCGACCCCTGGTCCTGATTCTGCCAGCTGGAATTATTTGGGATACACTTAATCCCCATGTAAATGCCCCCATAAACACATTTATCCTAAGGAAAAGTGCAGCTAAGGGTGTGTTTGGCAACTTATACTTTTATGTTCTGTGCCAGAGAGCTCTTGTTCAGTCTACTCTGCTGTCCCCAAGCTTAATTTTTAAAAACATTGGAATATGAAAATAAAGTGCATAAACTTCATGCATACTGCTTGATGAGTATTTACATATATTTATACTCATACAACTGCCTTCCACATCAAGATACAGGCCATTCCAAAATGTCCCATTGTGATTTTGTTTGTTTGTTTGTTTTGTTTTTTGTGTGTGGTACTGTGATACCCAGGGCCTTGGCACTGGGCTGCATGTCCAGCCCCTTGAAAAATTTTTAAAAAATTTTAAGACAAGGTCTCACTAAATTGCTGAATCACTCAGGCTGAGCTTGAACTTAAGATCCTCCTGCTTCAGCCTCTCAGAGTTCTGGGGTTGCAGGTGTGAGTCACCATGTCCAGTTCCATTGTATTCTTTCCCAGTCAGTACCCATCCCTCAGAGGAACCATTGCTTCACTTCAGTTGCCACAGATACAAAGTGTTTGCTTTTAAACTTGATGTAAGTGGAAGCATACAGAATAACTCTTTTGTATCTGACATTTTTATTCAAAATGACCATGAGATTCAACTATGTTGTAAATAGCAGTAGTAATGCTTTCTTTTTTATTGCCATGTGTCATCCCAACTTTAACATGTTTTATAGTCTTGTTTAATTCCTTCTTCCATTTTGTACATGTTTAAGATTGGTAACAATCTTAGCTAACATAGCTGCTTACTATGAACCAGCATGGTGCTAAGTACTTCATCACTTAATCTTTTCAATAGTATGTCATTAGGACTATTAATCCTTTTTACAGATGAAAAAACCAAGGCTTAGTAACTTGCCCATGGTCTCACAGTGGAGAAGAGAGAGTCAATGTTTAAACTCAGATCCTTCTAACTCATGATCCCAAGTTCTCAGCTGTTGTACAGTTGTGCCTCTCATTCCTGGTGCTTTACTGAGAATCTCCAGTGTGAGATGACCCCAGAGAACTACAGTTTCCTGTTTTCAAGGACCTTTCCATTCTCAGCCCTGTTTTCCTCCTCTTGCCTGATGGTGCCAAGCTGAACTAGATCAGTGTGCTGCTGAACTAGATCATGACATTGTCATTGCACCGTCTCAGTTTTCCCAACTCCTTCAAGTGAGCGGTTGGAGGCATGATACCTCTTATATGGCTGATTTTCTACAAAAGTAAAATTTTCGATTTTGCAAGCTCTCCAATCACTTCCCAGATTCCTGCCTTTATTAAGCACAAATAATAGAAGAATTCATTTATCCCTATGGTTCCCTTTAAGGTTACACCTAAATTGTCTCTGAAAAATAACTTCTGTTGAAGGAAATATTTAAACTTCCTTTGATTTCAGTGCCAAATAAACCCTTGGCAGAGGGAAGTTTATTCTTAAATACAAATTACTTGGTTCATTTATGCCTCATTTCCTTTTTATTCTGCTAATTAGAGATGGGAAATTACTGGGCATCCTAGTCCATGGTATCAATTTGAATAGATCTAAGGAGAGAATCAGATGTTCTGCAGTGGTTTTAAGCCTGGCTTTGATTCAGTATCTGGATTACAAAACCTCCACATATACCTATGATTAAGAACATTTACTTTTATTTTCATATTCTTTGTGATATATGCAGGCCACAGAACTTGGATTTTTATCGCTAAGTACATAGATTGGTGTTGTTTGGATTTATAAAAGTGGGTAATCTTCTAAATCTCTGTCTTCTAATAGGTAATGAAGTTAAGGGTTTAAAAATTGGGTCCTTTTTGCTTGATCTACCATTACACTACATTTTTTGTAAATCACATAAAATCCATTTATCTGATAATATTTCTGTAATTCCAAATTATATCTTAAGTTTCATTTAGGGAAGGCCTTGGGAATGTTTCTTTCTTTTTTTTGGTACTGGGGATCAAATTCAGGACCTTGCACTTGCAAGGCAGGCGCTGGAACCACTGAGCTAAATCCTCGGCCCCGGGAATGTTTCTTTCTTTAAAGAGCCATAAGCTTTCTGGACAAGCAGTACGTTAGATCAATGAAATGACTGAGGAGGGAAAGGTTTGCTTTATGAGATAATTTCAAAAGGAATGAATGATAAAACTGAAGTCATCATCTTGGAATTTCAGTGAAATAGAGGACCTTGCATTCATTAAGAATGGGTATTTTTATCACTAAAAGTAGACAATGAGATGTTATGTACCTTCTAATGATGGAATAGAAAGTATGCAACATCCCCAATGAGGCATTCTCTGAGGAGTTTTGACTAACGAAGTAATTCAATAGCATTGGAACTGAATCTAACCAGGCTTCTACTTCCAATTTCCAGAGCACCAGTAAATACAGAGGATTGAGGTGTGGTTCTCAACCTTAGCTATACATTTTACCCATATGGAGAATTTCTCAAAGTCCCAATGCCTAGGCTGTGTCTCAGATCACTCACATGAAAATCTCTGGGTCTGGGTGTCAGTATTTTTTAATTGCTACTCCTAATATTAAAATGTCAACTGAGCTTGGAAATCATTAGGAGAGAGGACCAAATTAAAGGACACAACATTTATGCAGTATGTGAGAAATCTCATGGAAAAAATAAAGTGTTTACCAACACATAAATAGCACCAGAAAATGGGTAGAGGCAAGGGACACTTATAGATGAAAAGAGACTTGAGAAACATAAACCTAATGTGATGTGAAGACTTTGTTGTGATCTTGATTCAAACCAATCATCCATACCATGACATTTTTTTTTTTTTAGAGAATCAGGGAAATTTAAGTAAATTCTGACTATTAGATGATAGTAAGGCATTGCATATTAATCTTGTTACTTATGATAATGACTTTGTGGTTATGATAGAAAAAAGTACTTATAGGTAGAGATACATACTGAGGTATTTATGGATGAAATATGATGTCTGAGATTTGTTTTAAAATATTCTAGAAAAAACTGGTGATTTCAGAATAGATACAAATAATCAGCAAAATGTAAAACTTTGAAAGATGAGAATGGGTACATTCAAGATGAGGGGTTCATTTTGCTATTCTTTTTACTTTTGTGCATTTAAAAGATTTTCAGTAAGAAAAGGATTAAAAAGGAGTCATAAAGGTTAATTAGATGATAATGTATCTCTTTCACTGTAATACATTAACAGTACAAAATCTCAGAAGATCATATGAACTGCAAACCGGCAACAAGAAGAAGTATAACCCTTTGTGTCTATGCAAAAAAAATTTGCTTTAAAGCAAAATATAGATTCAGTTATTAATTATGTTTATATCTTCTTTGCAGATGATTCTGGGCCTCCTCCTTCTACTGCTATCAACCAAAATGAAACCTTTGCCAAAGTTGTTTTTAAGCCTAATGTGGTACAACAAGCCAAGATTGCACAGAATGGAATTCTGGGAGATTTCATCATTCGCTATGATGTCAACAGGGAACTGAGAGTTGGGGACATCCAGGTAACAGGTTCTGTGTTGCTATTTTATAGTTTAATATTTTTCTTTAGATTCAGAACTGTTTATTCTGACACTTACCTAAGGGCAAAAGATCTTTCTTGTTCTTAGTAAATGTTTTAACCCAAAATATGTCTTCAAAGAGACTCTTGATACTCTTTTGCTGGAACCTCAGGATACCTATTTCCTGCTCCATTAATCTGCACAGCAAATGACATCTATAATATAAGTTTTTCCTGTGGTGTTTTAGATTAGGTTAGAATTTTAGTTCATCTCCCCTTTTAATTAAAAGAAACTGCTCTATAACTTATTTTTCTTCAGGTTTTATTACTCTAGAGACAGGGTGGGAATTTTAAAATGTATTAATGTGCATCTAGAATATAGATAACCTTGATGTCGGGTAAGATGCTTGTTAAAAACTAAACAATACAAGAAACAGGATTCTCAAGTAGAAAGGTCAGAGGGGATGGAAAATTAAAGTCGAACTGGTTGTTATGATCAGTAATTTTTTTTGTTTTTTGAATGCTGAGAAATCCAACCCGGGACCTTGCACATGTTAGGCAAGCTGTCTACCACTGAGCTACACCTCTGGGCCACAATTAATGGAATTTAAAAGGATGATTCTCTCCTTATAAAGACTAATTAGCAGCCAGTTCTTTGAGGGGATCAGGACCATAGATAATGTGACCCTAGTCTGTTTCATGCTGTCATCGAGCTCTAGAAGTTCCTAGGTAATTTCCCTCCATTTTTACTTGAGTTTTCCTCCACCAGGTTCTAAATGGCTATTTTGTACACTACTTTGCTCCTAAAGACCTTCCTCCTTTACCCAAGAATGTGGTCTTTGTGCTTGACAGCAGTGCCTCAATGGTAGGAACCAAGCTCCAGCAGGTGAGTGAGTGCAAACCGCCCAATCTTTCTCCTCTCAATCTTTCCATGGACAATGATCAGCCTTGTGAATAAAATTCACTTGATGCCCAATGTGCACTTACCTGGCTATTCCTACCAACAAAGAACATTCTGGAATTGATCCATTGATATCATTGATATAAACTATTGTTTTAATATGGTGGTTTTAGTAGAGAAGAGAAACATGCTACAGAAACACTGACGTTCAGGGCACTGGCAGAGTGGATAAAGTGAGTGAGATAGGAATATAGTGAGATGGCCACTCAATACCATTGTTGACAGAATCCCTTTGAGAACAGTGGAGTAGAATCACTGGAAAACCCCTTGTCACATCCTTAGAATAATTCTCACAGAATTTACAATGAATCTCAAAAGCACAGGGCTGGAAGGGACATTGAGGGGACATGTAATCTGGGCTGAAAAATTAAATTATCCTGAAAATACAACTATTTATGATTTTTTACAAATCATTACCTTTTGGTAATTCCTTATCTTACTCTGGTATCATAAATATTGGAATTTAGAATTTATAATATGTTCCCAACTCACATAATGTCTTAGCCACTTTCATGTCACAATATCCAACACCTGCAACTTAAATGGAGAGAAGTTTATTTTGGCCCATGGTTTCAGTCCATGATTGCCTGCCTCCATGGCAGAAACAGGATAGCAGAGGGACATGGCAGCGTGAATTAGAAGAGAAGGGAGGAGCCAGGGACAAGAATACACCTTTCCAGGCCATGTCCCCAATGACCCACCTCCAACCAAGCTCCACCTCCTTAGCAGCATGGCAACTATAATGCCCCCGTGATCCAATCACCTTCCAAATTCAGGACACAGTTGGGGGATATTTTAGATCTTAATCATAACACATAATGTAAATTGAGGGCTATTATTGGCAGATGATTATGTTTGTAAATTCATAAAAAACTGAGATCCTTCAGTTTTTATTTCTAAATTCATTTTCTATTTTTTCAATTAGTAATGCATGAATAGAATAAGATACTTTCTCAACACTCATGAGAACCCTCTCTGCCATCTGTTTCTACCTGTAGGTCCCAGCCTACATGTGGCTAATCATGGTTCTAGCTAATAATTATTGCATTTTATCTCAGTCTATTACTTTATAAATTATTTCTTTCTTCATTTATACTTATAAAATCATGTAGTAAAATCTGTCAATCTTTTCTTTTATGGTGTTTGGTTTGCCTTTACCGCCAAACAGCAAAAATATATATTCCCAAATGTGATGTGAAGATTAACTTTTCTTTCAGAATATAACTAAATATAATTTCTAATTAATATAGGCAGACAATAATCTCACCCTCTCAAACACCTCCTTGTAGCTCTTCAATGTCACATTTTTGTCCAAGTTCAATTTGCCAACTCCTCTATTTTTATTACTCTTCTTTCCATCCTACATCTCTGACTTTCTGTTTAGGTTTACTTTTCTTTTTAAGGAAGAACACCAATAATACTGTTAAAATCTTTTAAATTGTGGGTGCATTGTGAAGAATTCCCCTAGTTTCATTTGCCTGGAAAAATGACTTACTTCATTCTTTAAAGATATTTTTACTGGATATGGATTCTAGGTTGACTTCCAGTGTCACTAGCTTCCATTGTTATTGTTGAAAAGTAAGTTAAAATTTTAACTTCTATTCCTCTGAGGGGTGTTTTTATTTTGACTGTTTTAAAATTTTTCTTCATTGTCTTTAGTTTAAAAAAGTTTTTTTTGTAGCTTTAAGATGATGGTTCTAGGCCTGGATTTCTTCTTATTGATTCTGCCTGAAGATTGTAGTAGGACTTTATGAATTTGTGGATTCCTAAGTGTACTAAATCCTAGTCTCTGAAATTGCTTTTGCTCACTTTTTCTTGTGTGATCCCAATGTTAGAGATTCTTCATTCCTCTGTTTTCCATGCTCTGTTCTATATGTTCTGCCTCTTGCTTTTCCATACTTCATTCTCAACCTATCATCTAGCTCACAAATATTCTCTTTAGACATGTCTAGTCTGTTGTTAGACTCACCCACTGAGTTATTTAATTTATTGTACTTACCTGGTATTTCTAGAAATTCTGCTTTATCCTTTTTCATATCTACTCTATCATTTTGCTATTTTACAAATAATATAAACATTTTTGACAATGTGTTTTTATTTTCTCAAGTAAAATATGCATAGTTGTTTGTTTATTTTTTTATTAGTACATGTTTGCAGTACATAATAATTACACTTTTGTAGGGAACTGGTACATTTACATAATCCATTTTAATTTTTCTTATATCTTCTACCCCTCCTTAGTTGTTCCACTTCTTGGTCCCCTTCCCATTTGCAAAAGCTTTATTTCCATTTTTTTTCTTCGATTCTTTTTTTGGTCACCCACCCCTTTCCCTCACTCCCTCCATCCTAGTTATTTTAAAGTCTATGCCTGGTAAATCCAAACTCTGGGATCTTCTAGGAGCTGTATTTATTGTCTCATGTCTTCTCTTCTTGAGTGGACAGATGATGGACTTATACTTGATTTATACTTGAAAATTTGTAGAAACAGCTTGAGGCCTGGAGTGATGGTCTGGTCCTCTAGAGAAAATTTTGGCTTGTTTCTGTTGGAGACATGGGGAAATTAAAATCTGGGATCATTTTAGTCCATTTTCAGGGCTTCAGTGTTTTCTCTGCACCTCAGATGTCCCAAGGCTGCTCTGTGGTCCTTTCAAGTGCTGGTATATTTCTGTTTTGCACAAAATACACAGGGTTTTCCAGAGCATCCACCCATGGTGGACTCTGGACTTAAACTTTTGGCACTCAAAGTTGCAAAAGTGATGCTCAGGCTCTGAAATCTCTTTGGCTTTGACAAACATCCTTTAAAAGAAAGTGATCTCAAATGCTGAGCTTACTTCTTTAAATTTTCATCTTATCCTAGACAATTTTCTCATTGTTTTGTTAACCCTCTGATATTTTCAAGATTTAAAAAAAAATCTGCATATTCTTTGACTTTTTTAGTTGTTCTCAGTGGATGGCTGAGTCCAAATTGCTTACAGGTTTCTCAAGTTTTTCCCATAGTTTTAATCACACCCAAGTGAAGTGTATCTTGATGGAGGTTGATTATTAATATCTGAGAGACCTCACAGCCTTTATATATTTACCAAGTACTTTGTTAGATTAGTAGCTTTCTGTACTAAAAGTTCTTAAGTGCCATCTGTTGACCAAATTATTTTTATGGTTTTGGTGTCTAGATAATTGATGTAGATCATGACTTCCTTGAGGCCTCTCTTGGCCACAGAATGCCATATTCATTAGGCCTTACATATAATGTAGCATGACAAATCCATTTGGATTTTGAAATAATGGACAGTTACTGAGTATGTGTCATATGTTAGATTCTCTTAGGTATCTCCTTTATGTCTTCAGATTCTTTCCTTTCTCTTTCTCTTTCCCTTTCTTTTTGCTTGCTTTCCTTCTTCCTTTCTTCTTTCCATCCTCCCTCCCTTACTTTCCTTTTTTTCTTTATTTATTTTCTCCTCTCCTTTGTTTTAAATAGTTCACAAAGACAGTATTTATGTTTCTTTGAAGAAGCATAATAAAAAGATATTGTTGATTACTACAAATAACCTTAATTTCTGTTACCACCAAATATTTTTTGTTCTGATGTTTTTATTTACCATCATACCATGAATATAACTTGTTAAATATTCTTTTAAATCTTGATTTTAGTTGGCACAGAGCAGCACTCCCCAACAGAAGCTTCTGTAAGAATAACAGTGTTCTGTACCTGTGCTGTCCAATACTGTAGCCACTAGTCTATCGAACACTTGAAATGTAGCTGCAGCAACCAATGAACTGAATTTTTAATTTAATGTAAATTTGAATAGCTAATGGGAGAATACAGGTGTGGAACATTTACTTACCCCCCACCCATTAAAGACTTAAGTTATTCTCATGTTTTGCCATTACAGCATTGGAATGACTATCTCTCCATAGAAATCCTTGGTCAAATGACCAGTTGTTTGCTTGAGTTAGATCCTTAGAAATGGGATCACTGGGGGACAGAATACCAACTTCATTTGTGAGTTTTTTAAAAATAAATTTTATTTTATTTTATCCCATTCCCTCCCTCAATCCCCCTCCCTCCCTATGACATATGTGATTTTGATAAATTACAGAAAACATTTTCTAGAAAGACCATACCAATTTATAACACTCAAGCCTGTTATTACAGTTGGAATTTCAAATGGACTAAAAGGTTAAAAGGGTTAACCAGACTCAAAGGTATGTAAGAAATACAGGCACATATTTAACTAGTTTTGAATTAAGGGGAAATTTTCTGAGCCTACAAGTAAAAAATGAAAGTAATTACAAAGAAAAAAAATCAATAATTTAGCTATATAAAATTAAAATTCTGTTCTAAATTCAAAAAATGAAAGTCAATAAAAGGCTGGAAAATTGTATGAAGGAAAGAGACAGTTTATCATTACTACATAAGAAGCTGTTCCAGATCAACCCTGCATTAAAAAATGAACAAAAAATATGAAACAATGTACAATGAAGAAACAAGAAGATTCCATGAACTAATGAAAAAAGGCCAAGTGTAATAGTAACTAAAGAAATATAAATGAAAATACTATTTTTATTTTTATAATTTCAAGCCTTAAATCATGTAAATTACTTATAATGACACTTTCAATAGTAGGCATTGTAGAACTTAACACAATTATAATATTTAGATTTTTCCCAATAAATTCCTTTTTTTTTTGGTACCAGATTGAACTCTGGACCTTGTGCTTGCGAGGCAGGCAGTGGAACCACTGAGCTAAATCCCCAATAAATGATTAAGAAATGCTAAAGTGGAAAAGTGCTTTGTGAAATCTACTGTATTTTCACTTTAAGGCTATTAGTTGCCCAAAAGTTACAGCAGCTCATAAGACTCATATCTTTGGGTGTCTGAGATCACTTCAGGTTCAACCCCAAACCTAGTCCATTCCAGTGCACTGGAATCTTCTTCCGTTTCTGACCAGTCAGTGATCAAGAATCTTCTTACCATGTAACCCCCAGACATGTTGCTTCAGATTATACAGAGAAAAGCAATGAGATGAATCAGGGTCTCCTAAATCTACCTAATAATATGAGCACTTCATAACAATATAGCAGGGAGCATTTTCAGTGTGCTATTTATGATGCTAATAGTACTACATGAGTTATAAAATAAGGGGATATTTAATCTTTATGGCCATTTGGTTGTCATCCCTGTTTTACTGATGGCAAAACTGAGGGTTTGCAAAGGTAGACAACTTGGCTAATATATGGTGGGGGCCTGGTTTCAGTCTCAGATCTGACTCTGAAACCCATTAACTAAAAACCATGGTGCTATGGAGTTGTATAAGCCATAGTGTGGTAAGGCAGCGCTCTCCTGTGCAGTTGAACAAGGTGTAAATGGATGCAAGGTCAATATTGCTTCACATTTCAAGATCTAGCTGAAAAGGCTGCCTTGCGGGAGGCTGGGATTTCCTTGCTTGATGCAAGAGAAATGCAGTGACAGATGTCAGGCCGTTTGTTCTTCTCCCATCTTCCTTCATTCCTGGATGTGAAAATCCCATTCTTTCTCAGTCAGTGACAGTCTGGCATGCACTCTGTTGGCTTCTCAGCTCCAGTGTGGCTTGTTTCCAGGAGAACCACCCTAGACCAGCCAAACACATGTCTGAGCAATTTCTAAAGCCCCTTGCTGCCTTGAGTGGGTTTGAAAACTGCTGACTGTTTCAGCAATTCACAGCTTCTCCAAGGCCAGGGCACTAAATGAAATCTCAGCTGGCTTTTTGTGGAGGCTTGTATGGGATGCTGGGTCTATTGGTGAAGGGGACAATGACCACAAGCACAGGGTCATGTGGCATTTGTCACAGGTCCACTTGGATTCTACCAAGAATTATTCACTGTGATTCTGGGCATTTAGGCTTCCTTCATTTTTGATGGAAATTAATGGCTATACTGTGTTTATCACAGAGTTGGGCCTATGGTTTTTACTAATGACTTGAACAACTGATTTATAAAGAATTGTAAAACTCATTCAATCTTAAAATGGTTATTTAGTAAGGGGTGTCTCAGCCTCTGGAGCCTCTGAAGATGTGTGCAACTGACATTTTCTGGTTCTAATCCAGTGGGAATGTGACTCTGGAAGCCAGGGCTTCCCCGGCTTGGGAACAGCGACAGCCTCCAGCTGTTGTTGGCACTCGGCCTGGTTATTTCTCTCCCACAGGCTTCTGCAGATGAACATGTTGAAAGATGGCTCTGAGGCTGCATGGGGCAGGATTTCTGCCTCCCAACTTGAGTTTGTAAAACTCAGGGAGAGTGGGAGCTAAGAAGAGAAAAAGGGGGGTAAAATGTGATCAGGTAGATTTTTTTTCTTGTTAGTTGCATGTTGAAGGCATAGGCATATGCAAATGATGATTTGCAAAGGATGAGCTCTTGTTTACTAAATATGTTTTTCCTTGACTAAAGCCCACACTTTCTTTTCTTTCTTTTCCCTAATCCATATAATTAGATGTACTAGTTTCACCTTCATATTAAAAAGCTTGGCAAAGAGATCTCTGGCAACTAAGCAGTGACTAATGGATCATTTCCTAGGTGTTTTTCATGTTGTAACTTTCTCCAAATTTGTTTTGCAGTCTGTGCCAATCCTAGGTTCCCATATGGCTTTTGGAAGGTTGTCTTCTTTCTCTGCTTCATTAGCATTAGCAATATTAGAGGGTAAAGAACAAGAATTATGTATTTGTCACTGCCAAAGCAAAATGAGTGTGAATTGGTGCATTAGAGAATTGTGATATGTGTGCTATGAATGCTTCATTCATAGACTTTGTTTTATGCTCTAGGGCATCATTTCTTTTTTGTTGTTCAAAATTGGTCTCCCAAGAGCAGTTTGGACATTTTATGTATAATCTTACAGGTGAAAAGTTTGTAAACTCCATGAGTCTGGAAGCATCATGATTTTAATCATTACTGTTTATATCACAGCTTTTAATACAACACCTAATATTTAGAAGGTAATGATATTTGTTGAAAAACTATCAGCACATGAACATTAAATTTACCTTATATTTTTGAAGGCACAGTAAATATCCTTGAGTGATCAGTATTTTCCAAGCACTCTGAGGTTTTATGTACGTTTTTGTGTTTCATCTTTAAGCAATCCAATGAAATAGAGATTACCATCTCCATTGTATAGATGAGAGGATGATGAGCAGGAAGGTGATAAAACAGTGTTAGGAGTAGAAAGTCAGGACTCAAGTCCACACCAACCCCACCCTAAACTCCTCACTATAACATTGGACATGGATGATAACCTAATTTCAAAGCACCTCTCAAACTTTGAAGCTCTACTCTTCTTGTTGCCAAGTAACGTGATGCAGAAAGCTGTGTATCTCAGGTGAGTGCACACAGAAGTCACTGAGCCCTGAGACTTCTGTCTGTGGATGGAGGTTGTAAAAAACTAATTGAGCTGTTCTGCTCCAATCCATAGAATTAATGAGCAGCATTTTAGTGTTCAACATTAGGCACATATGGGCATGTACAGAGATGCTGGCTTCATTCTTTTTTGTAATCTGGGTTAGAAAAGTGGAGACAGATGTGCGGAGTGAGGAAGGTGCATGATTGTATAGTCCAGTGATGTTCCATGTGGGGAACATTCTGGCCATCCTTGTAGAGAACATGTGAAGTGGACCTGCCCCACTGTGAAAGACAATTCTGGAAAGATGTTAGGACATAGAGAAAGTAGCTTTTAGGTAATGGGCATCCAAGGGGGCAGTCTGGAGTTCCCCAAGCATCAGGAAGAATGGTAGATAAGGGCAAGGGAACCTAGAAGGGCTTGAAGGACTTACAGTGTCCTTAGGAGAGCGCTATCAGAACAAAGGAAGACTCAGAAAGGAGGAAGGCTGCAGGCACACCACCCAGTCAGATCTTGCCAGCACCCCCTCCTGAGGTTAGAAGGTAAATACTGTGGAGTTGAGTCTGCTCACTCCTCATCTTGAACCATGACTAACTGGCGTATCACTAGGGTCATTTCAGTTGACAGTGTTTGCTCTGCCCTTGCCACTAGTAGATGCACGTTTGAAAAATATATTTCAAAATAGAGATCTAGGACTTGGGCCAGGAGATAGCACTTTTTGTCTTTGATTCAGAATATGAGGTAATAAATGATAGACAGAGGTCAAACTGTTTTTTGTCCTAGACCACCATGAAGACTTGGACTTAGAGTTTCATGAAAAAAATTGCTGTCTGAGATTAATTTAGATTAATTCAAGGCACCCATTAAAAAACATTTTTTTTTTGTTTAAGGCAGTTAAGAGCTACCCAAATGAGACCATGCTTGTTGAATACTTATCTCTAAATGTAGGCACTTTGGCTATCGCACAAAGAAAAACTGAACAATGTGGAATGCTGAGTGCCCCCGCATTTTTACCCGCTCAGGTTGCAGACCTGTTGTCAGTATCTGAAAGCATAGTGCCAGCAAATAACTGAGAAGCCCATCTTCTCCCTTCTGGGTTTCCTAATTTTGCACTCAAATCTCAAATTGGAATTGGCAACATTTTTCTGTAAAGGGTTAGATAGAGGCTGAAAGGAAACTTTGCTACAAGAAACAGTGAGATAAACACTGTAAGTCAAAGAGTATTAAATGAGATAACAAACCTGGAAGTGCTTATTAGAGTATCAGAAAGCTTTGTCATCTCAGGGACTGCAGAGCCTTGGCTGGCTGGTTGAATTGCACCTAAGAGCTGCCAATGCCAGACAGCACAGCTACCCCTTTCTCTTGTACAGGACACCTGACTCTCCCTCAAGTTCCTATCTTGGCTTTGACTCCAACTTCAGATTCTCTGAAAATGAAACAAACATTGAATGTGTACTGTTGGAGAGGTGAGAGGCATGGGGGATTTAAAGATAACTGCGACAGAGGCTTTCTCTCAAGAAGCCCAGAGAAGAGAAAACCAGACAAAACTTGTATATGAAGTGCTTTACATAATAGAGATATACATAAGGCTCAGCCACTGCATAATGAGGTGGGGTAAGTCAGCAGGGGTAATGCTTCTCAGAGGCGGGCAGGGATGAGTCACTCTTAAAGCTCTCTTTGAAGCGAGTCAACTGGATGGGATGAGAAGAGGGCAGAGGATCCATGCAGACTGACAGATGGATAGCATGTAAAACAACATGGAGACAAGAGAAAAGAATATTTTAATAAGTCACTTTACTAAAGGACTTCAGAATTTTGCTGGGGAAGAGAAACATGGAACAATCACACATCATTCAAATCCACCCTGTCATGTAGATAGTGGGAAGAATTTTGGAAGGAGAAAGACCTGAAATAGCAAAAGGTGAATAGAAGGTGGAATAAGAAGGAACCAGTCCTTGGAGATGGAATACAATTTTCTCTTCAGGAAAGGAATGAGTGAGTTCTTGGTTGGGGAAAAACATGAAGAAAGGCCTGAAACAGGAATGAATATGTTTAGTCTGAAGCATTGGATCATATTTTGAGCTAGATGACTTGGAGACTTTCCTGAATTCCTTGGTTCCTTGAAAGAGGTCTTTAATGCTGAGACGAGCTGGTAAGCAAGCCAAGAACACTCTGCAGAGTCTAAGATTAAAGAGGACACTGGAAAGCAAGTGGTGAGGACCTGAGTTAATTATGTCCCCCCAGGAGAGATGCCAGTCTCCGTGTCTTAAGTGTGAGGTTTAAGAGCTTTTAGAGCTCCCATGGGAACAGCAGATGAGACTGTGGGTCCTCCAAGGTAGGAAGTTGAGCCTGAGATGAGACCCTTGCACCCAGTTGATTCCTTTGAAGATCACACCTTCAGTGAAGTAGGCAGAAGAAACAGATGTGAGATGATAATATAGAATTGGGCAACTCTCTATAGGCTGGGCGGGAGGGCTTCCTTTATAACCAAGGGACTCAAATAATACCACAAACATTTGAGTTGGAGTTTGGATTTATACAACCATGTGCTCAAGGAACTCTCTGATAGCCTACCTATAAAGGGGTTCATTGACCACCCAGAAATGCTTAACAGAAGTTCCTGAAGGGTTATCACATGAGTCGTGACTACTCAGGGTTCCCCAAATCAAGCCCCTCAAAGAAGGTGCTCATAATCCAACAGTCCAGCACAGGCTGGATCCAGGGGAGCAGAAGAGTGAGAAGAAAGAGTCTTAAGATTTTGGAACCATGAGGTATAGCATGGAATTCTGAAGGAGGAGCTGATTTGAGACAAAGAATATTATGTACAAGATTTTCAGCAGATGAAGTTGGAAGTGACAGTGGGGTTACAAAAGTGTCCAGTGGGAAAGCTTGGGGGAGAAGCCAAACCTAAACAGAAACAGTGGCTGCAGAATGAATAAGATTCCTTTAAGGAAGAAGAGACAGGGCTATGTGGAAGGGGGAAAGAAAACAACAGAGATGAGAGGCAAGGACTGAGCCCCCACATACATGAGATTGAGATGGGAGGAAGAGGGGAGTGATGTGCCCGTAAGATAAATAATTCTAGAGTCAATGAAGAGAGTTTGCAGGGAGGAGACTTAGCACAATTACAAAAGTCTCTTCTACCAAGTAAAACTACTGTTCATGGGTGGTGGTCTGCCTGAGGGAGGGCATTCCCCATGATAGGCATGATCAAAGCATTCATGTGACCCCCTACCAGGACCACCAGAGGCATCTTGCAAAGTCTGCAGCATGGGACCTGCTTAATGCTGTCTGCTGTACCTAGTGCTGCAGGAGGGAGAAAATTTTAGGGGCTGATGCTAGAGAGCATATGGAGTTTCTGTATAGTAGATGTGTGTCTTCAAGATAGAGATCTAGACATGGCAAAGGCAAGGCGTCAGTCAGTGCCTAGAGTCCTGTTATCATTTAACAATTATTGGCAAACTCTTCTTGAGTCTGGCTCAGGCAGATATACTTCTGTGGGGACAAATTTGTCACCTCCACTCCCCATAAACACTTGGCATTTGATACTTGACCTCCAAGAATCATCCCGGGCTGGTCCTCTCTCTTGAGTTGTGGTAAAAGAAAAAGAAGTTCAAATAATCACTGATTTAGATGCTATGTCCCTTTGAGTCTCTGAAATACCACTTTTGCTTGGGTGTGATCATAATGCAAGTTTCAACAGTCTGACAAATGACATCAGTTGCTAATTCCTCCAGAGTGGTTAGAAAGATGAATGCGTCAGAGTCAGTATCATTGTCTGGCCCAAATGATAAAATTACTATAGATTAGGACGGTTATAAACAGTATAAAATTATTTCTCATAACTCTGGAAGCTCAATGTCCAAGGTCAAGGTGTTAGCAGGTTCAGTGTCTTGTGAGGTTGCTCTTCCTGGTTCATAGACAGTTCCTTTCTTACAAAGTCACAAATCCCAACTATGAGGGCTCTGTTCTCATGATCTGATCACCTCCCAAAGGCCACACCTTACAATACCATCACCTTGGAGTTAGGATTTCAACATATGAATTGGAGAAGAGGACCACATTTGGTCCAATGGAACATTGAACATTTAGTTCTTACTCCCAGGCTAGGTCAAATTCTTAAATCTCAGAAGACTAATTTGATGAACCAAAGGTAACCAGACACCTCTCTGAGGCACATTCATACCTTGAACTGGAAGGCTGAAAGGCCAAGTGAACAAGACAGACATCCAGGAGGAGAGGGTGGGCTTATCTGGTGCCTGTGCTAGGCTGGCGGCAGCAGGGAATTGAACCTCTGAGGACTCAGAGCTGTGCAAAAGACAGTTTAGGTAGTTTGAGGAAGGTCCTAGACTTGAGAAAAAAAACCACAAAACCTAGCAGGGGTTTGGAGGCCATGGGAGGATGGAGTTTTAGAGGAAAAATTAAGTCAGTGTGATTGAAATTATCCTGTCTTCTAGCTCAGATTTCTGAGCTTTGTAGCATATCTGAAACTTTTGCCAATAGACAACTTGAATCATTGAACAGAACATTGCCTTAACGGCCATTTTGGTTTTCCTCTCCTGGTTGCTGAGCCAGAGAACATAGGAAGTGACATCAGGTTTCCCTTGGCCCTCCTTCTTCTCCATCTATCAAGGAAACCTCTGCCTCTTGTACTCTGGACCCGCTAGTGGCCCAGATCCCCTCTCCTAGTGTAAATAAGGCAGACAAGAAAAAGTAACTAATTTCTAACAATTAACTTCATCTGTTTTTATGATCCTTTCCCTCTTGCAACAAAAAGCTCAATTTTCAGTCTCACAGTGATTTCAGGAGTGTGGGAAGATGGAAGAAGCACAGGGATTACTCTCTCTGCATAAAGCAGGGTTGCTCTACTTCCTTTAAATATTTTATTGTTTATACAATCACATTTGTTGGTAAACTGTGTTTACTTCTCACATAATTGTTCTATGACATTACATTTAGTATGGCTTTTTCACAGCTCTTCATATCTCCGTGTTTGATGTTCTTGGTATTTGTCAAGGTACATTTTGGGAATTTATAGGGAGAGCCACAGGGAGGATTAAGCCAAGGCAACAAGAATCATAAGAACTCAGACTTAGGGAAAGATGAATGAATCAAAGGCAGTCCAAGAGTCAGACAACAAAAATTCATAGAATGAAAGAGGCAGGGTTCCAGAATCCAAACATGCAGTTGGACAATATAAATGTTTGAATTTAGATCAGGAACTGCATACCAAGAAGTCAATCATTGAAATCAGTAAGCATGACAAAACAGTGGGTGAGGGCCACCAGTTATGGAGGAAATCTGTATACTAAGGTGAACTCTTAGGCAGCATCCTCTTATTTTCTTCCTATTAGAGCAGGAAGCTCTTACTGGGAACAACCACCTGGAACCCATGGAGGCTATAGTCTTGGCAAGGAACCAAGGGTAAGGTTATATTCTTGGCTAGAGTGAGAAGTATGGTTGATACTGAGTGTAGATCTTCATGAGTACTAATCTTGCATGAAGAGAGTACAAAAGAATCTGAGCCTTGAGTTATTCACACTTCAAATACGAAAAAGGGATGTACGGGATATGTCATAAGAATCAAAGGAATATTATTGCAAAGGAACTTTTTAGAAAAATATACAATGAAATTATTAGATAAATGGTTGATATATTTGTTAAAGTAATGTCTACACACTAGGTAATCTTAACATGAGCCAGGGGGTTAAAATGAGATACAGTATAGTGTGCTTCTTGAGTTATAAGTAGAATAATGTCATGCAAACACAAAGACTAATGAGATTTAGTTATCTTTACTTTTCAAAAAATGTTCTCAATCTCAACCTAGTAAAACTTTTTTTAAAAGTTAAGGCTGCATTTAGAAAAATTTAATCTTTAGGAATTATTCTAGTTTAGAAACAGACTTGAAGTGATATTCATATTTAGATCCTAACTTTTACTATAAAGACACTCTTTATCTTTCTATGAAGACATAAGCATTTTCTATTTTATATGGACTGAATAAATTGATATATAAATACATGATCCAAATCAGAGTTGCAATATTACCTAGCACTTGAATACTGCTTGAAAAAACATTGGAAATTAGAGTTCAGACAATACATGAAATTATGTTAGCTTAAAGTCATGTATTTTTAAATATGAGCACACTGTGGTTTTGCTTAATTTAAGAAATATGTTTCATAATAATGTGAATATTAAAATGTTGAGACAAATGAAAACTGTTTTCTACATTTATTTCTAGTTGAAATGCTAAGCTATTATTTAGCATTTATTAAACTGTTTCAAAATATTGGAAGAGATGATGATTTCTATCCCAAATTTCTATTTAGATAAAGAAAGGTAGGGGCCGGGGATTTAGCTCAGTGTTTCTGCCACCTGCCTTACAAGCGCAAGGACCCGAATTCGATCCCGGGTACCAAAAAAAAAGGAAAGGTTGTTTTGCTATTTCTCCAGGGAGAACATTTTGGCCAATAGAAAAATAGTTTTAGCTTCTTTTAACAAGATTCTTCAAATTTGAGATACCATTAGAGATATCACTTTTGGTTACTTTCTGATTCCTGAAGTTTAAATTTTAAATGTTTTTTTTTTTGTACTGAGGATTGAACTCAGATCTTTCCTCTTGCAAGGCAGGCGGCAGAACCACTGAGCTAAATCCCTGGCCCTAAATTTTAAATTTTTAATATAAATTATAGAAAGTGGTTCATTTCAGGAGATATTTATGGGAGAGTGGCAAGAAGGAACTACATCTTGCATGATCATTGCACTACTTGATGTGTTATATATACTATAGGCACTGGAACAGCATTATTTTTTAATGCTTTTGTTTCTTTTCTGAAGCCAATCTATTGCTGAATATTTTAAAGTGTAACAATGATATAGATGCAAAAGTATGATGGAAGAATAGTCTTTCTCACTCAATGTATTGCCTTGATCCTAAAGTTGAGATTCAAAAGAAATTTTGATTACTTGGTGAGTCAGTTATGATAAATTTCAGCATCCTTTCATTGAAGTCATTGGATGTCTTGCAGAGTATAAGGTGATGCTGTCTTTTACAGATTAAGTTTCTGTGATCTAGAAACACTATGGACATAACATACCCCAAATGAAACATAGCTGATGCCCATGGGCCATTGATATTTGCTAGTGAGTCATGGCTACTCTGTTCTCCCCTCCAACATGATCTGGGGCAGAGCGGGGGATGGTGCTTGTAGGGTGCAGGGAGCGGTCCCAGCCCTGATGGTGGGATGGTGGGCGTTTGCATTCTGGTCAATGTGGGCTTAATAAGTGATTTAAGGCACAATGGGAATATTCTGCAAACTTTGATGGAGTCTTAGACCATTTTTCATTTTTTTCTATCTCTTCAAATGGCATGACCACAGACCCACACTGCCCCTCACCAAGGAGCAGGACTCAGGCACTCCCTGGAGGAAGAGGAAGGGCCCACAGGAGGGCTGCGTAAACATGCTTTTCCCTTTCTAGCCTGGAGTCTGTCAGCTCTGCTCTCCTTTGAAAAAGTGAAGGCTGACCTGTAGCCACAGTTTGTCCTGCGCATATTTTATTTTTCCATCTTATTTTGCAGAAACTTAGGGTTGTTTTCATCATATATATTTGCTGATCACCGTCTCCTTCCGTGGCTCTAATCAGACTTTCAGAAAGTCTTTGATTTCTTTGTTGGATTTTTTAAGGTGTACATATTAAAAGATCTTTCTCTGGGGCTCATTCAAAAGGACTGTGTGGACCAATGAGAAGGAAAATGTCAACTCCTTGGTAAACATTTTAGAGTGAGGTGAGGGGACTCATGGGTAGGAAAATAGCCTCATGATTGTGCTGAAAATATAGTACAGCTAATAACTGATTCCTTTGAACTTGGATTCATTTGTGATGTCATGGGATCTCTTGCCCCATGCCCAACAACCCAGGGTCTGTGTACAAAAGCCTTCTGTGTAGTGCCTGTCAAGTGTGGTTGGACTCAGAGATATTTGAGCAAAGTTGCATCACTGGCTCCCTGATGGAAGTGGTGGGGCAGGGCAGGGAGTGGCTGGGGTTTTCATTGGCTCCACTGACCTCTCTCTGTGAGGGTCTTATAGATAATGATTCTCTACTTGGAAAGTATTTACTCATCATTCATGACATGGTTGTTACCACAGTGGAATGCTCAGCCCTTCGGGGGCTCTGCCAAAAGCCTGCAGCTGCTTGGAAGATGTAGGAAAAAGGGAGATTCCATCGCTCGTCCTGAGTGCAGCTTAATGCAGGGCCCATAGTGCACAGCACAGAGCCACCTCCTGGCCACTGCCTTCCCTGGGAGTGAAGGATGAAAAGGGGGCTGCATTTCCAGGAGCTCAGCTCTGCATTCTCCAGGCACATTAGAGAGTTCTGTGTCATTTTTCTTCCCGAAGAGCCACAGGAACAAGAAGGACCACTGTTAGCCATATTGAATGGATGGGGAATCTGAAGCAGAGAGCTTACTTTTATCTATTTATGTCCCATCTTGTGCCTAGGAGAATTTAAATGGAGGAGATTAAAAGACTTACTTAATGGTAAAGCTAAGACAGAGCTGGAATGAGCTACTAAGACATTTGTTTTTAAAGGGAATAACTTTTCTTCTTTTAATCCAAGAAAAGTACATGAAAGATAAGGATTCATCACCACAAAACAGTTTGAAACAGAGAATAATCCCTATCTTGTTTAATTCGAAATAGCTAGGATTAGAAGGAATCTTGTCCAGGTCAATATGTATCTTCACTACCCAAATAATAAGAAATGCATGAATCTTGTTTTCGTTTATTAATTGTATTTGTATGCCTTTATCTCTCCCTTTTGTTGAAACACAGTCTGGGATTTTAAGGATCTTTTTGGGTTATATATGTTTGTATGGACAAATGTTGGCAGATTGTGCCTCCACTTCAGTGGCAGGTCCACGGATACCTGCCCAGTGTGCGTTGGAGCTCTCAAGAGCTGGCATGAACCCCTCAGGGGAAGCCCACTGGACCTCTGGCCGGTTGATCTCCTTTCAGCTCTTTTTTTTTGGTGCCTGGGATCAAACTCAGGACCTTGCGCTTACAAGGCAAGCAGCGGAACCACTGAGCTAAATCCCCAGCCCAAGTTGATCTCTTTAAAAGTCCTGTTTGGTCCTGAGAGGGCTTCTGTGCATGTCTCATTTTTTTTCTTGAGGCACAGGGTTTAGTTTTCTCACTTTGTACAGGAGTTTCTCACCCACTACCCAGGCTTTCCAAGTGCCCCCTGCAACCCCACCACCTAGCAGGTGCTGAGGGTCCCCTTCTCCTCCGTTCCTCATTCTCACCCTGCATAAGCCCTTGTCCTGTCCAAGCACGTGATGACACACAAGCATGTAGCTTTTTGGGAATTACCCTTATGCCCACCAATAGCAAACTTTCTGATGCCAGACATTTGGCATCCTCTCTCGTCACACTCATATATCCCCAGTTGCATTCATCTCCACGGAAACTGTGCAATACACATAAGCATCAATTTTACCTGCCTATGTTAGATTTCTCAGGAAGACATTTCCACAGTCTCTTGTGGTCACCTATGAATAAATTAATTGGGGGGCATTATTAATCCAACCGGCATGTTTTGGGGTTCCTTGGTCTTTCTCCAATGTGTCAGGCTAGGAGAAGAAGCTCTGAGGATACAGGAGGAAGTCCAGGGCACATGGATTCCCGGGGTGTCCAGCATCTTCTTTGTTCATTGGGAAGGGCACTGAGGGTACAGGGCAGCTGCCTTGTCTATCCACTGAGCCCATAGCTCTTCTTATTTACAACCACGTCATCTCAGGTTGAAGAGGAACCTTCAGGGACTCTAGCCCAACCCCCCATGGGCTGTGCCTTTGCCCTCAGAGCAGTCTAGCCCCCTTAACACATTCTTTGCCTCTCTGGGCTGCCTCTGATCTTTCTGGAATATACTAACCCTGTTTGCTGGATTACATTCTTGGACAGAGCCTGCCTACATTTCGTTTCTGCTAATCTTTAGTATATAAACACTGTGCAGAAAGATCCGTGTAAGGCCGCTTGCGTTAACTCTGCCATGTGGCCACTTACCTCTCTCCTCTCTCCCAAGCCTTCTATGCTTGGCAGAGTTCTGCAGTATGCAGCTCATGGAAGGGGAGGGGAAGAACCAGGGAAGGGTTAATGTAGGGTGGAGGCCACAGGCAGCAGCAGTAACTTCTGCCCATACCTCTCTGGGATCGGGTGGGAGGCCATCCAGAAGCTCTGTCACAAGTGAGAAGGAACAACTGTGCCTGCTGACCCGCCTTCCCTCAGTGCACACGAGGATAAGTCACAGCTGCAGCCTTACAAGGTCATAAGAAATCTCAGTTGCTGAGGTGAGGGAGAAAGGTGGAGAGACTGGGACAGAATCCCTATGGCAGAATATCCTTCGTGGTGGGAAAAACACCAGCAGAGAGCCAGGCTCATCCTTCCCGAGGCCTTTAGCACACTATTTAAGGGTCCCTAGGGATGCTGGCAGCTAAACAAATCACAGTCACTGACCAAGGTCTTCTTCCCAGGGTCCATCCCCTGCAGCCAGGCCAGCTCTGGGCCCAGCGGGAGCTCAGAACTGGGCTCCCAGACAGCTCCTTGCAGAGGTCTGGACGCTTCTGCAGGGGATGACACAGTGCTCCTGCTGGGTATGGTTGCATTAAGTGGAAGGAAGGACGAAGAACACATTGTGGCCAGCAACCTTGCTGAGGCCACCCATGTCAATGCTGGGACTCCACCTACATCTGCTGAGTGCAGGGGAGGATATGTCAGTTCTTGATGCAGCTGTAGCAGTCTGGCTACCAGGCCACTCTGGGCACCATCTGGGTGCCAAAGGATGAGCTGTAGGCATCCTTTGCTAACAGGTCTCTGTCTCTGTCTCTCTCTCTCTCTCTCTCTCTCTCTCTCTCTCTCTCTCTCTCACACACACACACACACACACACACACACACCCCTTGAGCTTCCCTTCTGTCTCTGAATCACTTGTTTTTTGTCTCTCTCTTTCCCTGTCTCTATCTTCATGTGCGGTCTCTATTTCTTTTTCTCCTACTCTTCTGTCTCCTTCTCTCTCTCTTTCATATGTTCACCAGTTTCAACAGACAATCATAATACTAACACTAAAAATACTAATATAGCTGATACTAGAATTTTACTAAATGCCTACAATGTGCAGAATATCACATTGGGCCTGGGGAAGGACAGGGGACAGTTGTTTGAGGAGCTCCCTAGCTAATGTGACAAATAAGCAATTTATTCACCACCCATTTAGCCAGAAAACATTTTTTAAGCATCACTATGTGTCAGGCATTTCTGGGTATTAGACATAGAATGAAAAAAACACAAAAAATTCCTGCACTCAAAAGCACAGAATTGAGATGGACAGATATATACGTGCACAAAAGAGAACTGCATTTTCTATGGTGTGAAGAGAAAGAATGAGGGCCAGGCTTTAGAGCAGAAGGAGTGTGGAGACCAGGGAAGAGGATTCCAGGGAAAGGGAATGATGGGTGTAAGAGGACCAGAGGTGGAAAAGAGCCAGAAGCAGGAACATCCTCAGGATGCTTTTTAAAATACTTTTTAAAATTAAGAACAACAACAAAAGAAAACACTCAGATTATGGTCCCAGGATATTTAGGAAGAGGAGTGGAATTCCAGGAATGGTGCTGAAGAATACGAGGGTCAGGGATGAATCGGGCAGGAAGAAGATTCGTGTGATGTCCAGGTTTCTGACTTGGACCACTGGATGGCTCAAGGTGCCGCACTCCTGGGAATGGCTTGAAGAAGATCAGGGTTCCAGTTTTTAACATCTCGAGTCTGAGCTACCTATGGGATAGGCAGGGAGACGTGGTTGTCAGGTTGGTTTGGATCAGTGAAAGAAGCATGTCAGTCTGGAGATGAGTCTGGAAGTTAGCAAGAGGAGGATTGATGCTGGGGATGGATAAACCTGCCTGGGGGACATGGGTGGTGTGAGAGTGGGGCTGGGGGCTCAGCCGAGAACTTTACTTTGTGACCCTTTCATTGAAGAGTGACCCGGAAGGGGCACCAGCAGAGCCCATGGATGACTGAGCAGAGGGAGGAAGGAGCTCCATGTATCCAGGAAGCCAGAGCGAGAAGAGCTTCTAGGAGGAGGGATGGGTGTCATGGTCAAACATTTCACAGATCCTTACTGTCTTCCTGAGAACACTGGCCTGTTTGGGGTGTGGATTCTTTTTACTGTCACATGCACCTTGACACATCTTGGTGTTGGGAGTCAGGATTGAGAGAAGACAAGAAATTCCTCAGAGGCTTTCAGGAAGGGCCCCTTCATTTAAAGACCCTGTTCCAGAAGGAGTGAAAGTAGGCCTCCTAGCCCTGTGAGTGAAAACCAGCTTTTCCAAACCACCCTTTCTCCTGGAAGGAACAGAGGTTGGGGAGGTTGGAGGCAGCCCTCTGTAGGACAGGAAGATGGATTTAATGACATGAATCCCCTGCTCCCATTGCTGGGTGGATGCAGAATTCATGCAGTGCTTTCTGCAGGGAGGTTAGAGGAGATGAATCCATTAATTACTGCCAGGAATGAAATGAAAGAAACAAAGAAATAAGCAGAGCCCAACAACAGAGCTGGAAGAGATACCAAAATGAGCTGCACACTGTGAGGTTGGAACTCACAGTAGTTTAAATTCCAACAGCCTTAGGGCTGCAAATCCCATTGCTGTGAGTCCAAGTGTTGATCCTGGGGTCATACTTCCTGTGTCGTAATCCGGGCTCCCATGGGCTATGATGTTTAACACCTTCATGTCTCAGCGGCCTAATTAGTAAAATGGGCATACTAATAGTCACTTTACTCAGATGGGTTATAAGTGAGTAAATCACTTCAACACAGGAAAAAAGCATTTACACTCAGCATTATTCCTGGTGAGTAGGAGTTGCCAGGAAAGACCACCTGTGCACAGCATCATTGTAGTTGTCATTGTCATCACCACCATCATTTCAGACTTCTGATGACATTGCTGCTTTTGCAACTCAGGAACGAAGAAATGGTGGGAAGTTGAGGAGCACTGGTTCAGCATTGATGTCTAGCAAGAAAGTTAGGTGAACCCTGCTCAGGCTAGAATCTCTGAGGTTAGGAACAAATGTCAGGTAGAGTTTTAAAAGTAGACACATTGGCAGTACTTTTATAAATTGTATTTTGAGGCTCCTATGAAATTCACAACTGGATATTGGAGTGAGCAGTTGGATATACAACTGAAAAATAAGACCAAGGAATGAGAAATAGGGAAACTTCAGAAAGGAAAGGGGTGAAATAAAGTGGTGGTCATTTCACATAGCTAGAGAGGTAGAAAGCGTGATACATCTGCACTGGGGAATGAGTCAAAGGCAGAGTCATAAGATTTGGGAAAAGACTCTTGTGATACCCCAAGAGTAAGCATATGGCTCCCCAACACCAGCCATTCTGGACATCACCACTCAGACTCCTGGCTCTAAATTCTCCTGGTTCCCACCAGCTGGCAAATAATAGCAAATTCAATATAACTTTTATTGCATGTCTGGCCTCCTTCTGAGTACTTTTCATCTAGTACCTGATTTAACCTTTGTGGCAAAATGATAAGGTAGGCAGCATTACTGTCCTAATTTTGCCAATGGGTAACTTAGCACAGGGAGACAGGAAATATAGTATGTGATGCAGCTTATTGCATAAGACTTCACAGAGACTAAATGATGGAACTAGTGACCAAAGTCCCCAATTCTATATACTGAATCTCTGTAAATGTCCAGCAACAATGCTGTTTAGGGAGGACATGAAATCTGGTAGATTATTATAGAAACTCTTGCCCAGGCTCTTCAAGTTTTTCTGTTTTCAACTTCATATGGTTTCTTTCTTCTTTCCACAAGTCCTAACTAAAATGCACACCTTTTATCCAGTAAGTATCCCTCAAACTCACCTGCATCATCTCTTAGCTTTACTTAAGCCATCTCACTTTTCACGTACTCTTCCTAGTCTTTCAAATTGTCAAATTCCTTTAAGCCTCGTGCTCAAATTCCTTTTTCTTCATAAAACCTTCACTCAAGTCCATAGTAATTTCATGATATTTAAAATTCCTTTTTCATCCCTTGATACCCCCCCTATGTGAGAAAGATCTATCTTTCAACTTCCTATTATCTATCTTTTATTTTACTCTTTGTTTATAATTTGGGTTTCTCATCTAAGAAAAACCATGCGACAGTTAAGCACGTGTGTCTGATTTGTTTCACTTAACATTATGGTCTCACAGTGCATCCATTTTCCTACAAACGACTTGGGAATTAAGATGTGTTATGTATGTGTACAATTCCACACAAGGAATATAAACATTATGTACTACAAACATGTACCAATAAAAATTTTTTAGATTCCCATGATATTTGTTATTTACACTTTTATGTAAATCATTAAATGTTCATTTATTCAATGCTCATTCACCTTTGTCTAGCACCTCTTGTATGTCGCTGGGTAATATGAAGATGAACGAGACCCATCTATAAAGGGCTTACAGTATAATTAGGGAAAGAGACATAAAACAAATCATCATTGCTGTAATAAGCACTTTATAGTAGGGCTGTGTTCGAGACAAGGCCAACTCAGAGGAGTAAATGATCAGCTCTCTTTGGAGAAGTTAGAAAAAGCTTCACATAGAGAATTTGGCCACTATCCTGGTCTTAAAGAATTACTAGTGGCTTGTTAGGTGAAAGATGGGGTAGGGAAGTGGTGAGGAACACTGCAGGTTATGGTATGCCAATTGCAAAGATATGAAGACACGGCTGGTAGCAGCATGTGATCTATTATATATTAAATAACTATTTGTGTCTTATATTCAATTGGAACATATTTATGCCATTTTTTTCAGCTAGGTGACATTTAACCAGGTCCCTGAATCTGAACCTTGAGATTGTTCCTAGTGGGCAGTTCCCAGGGCAGGGGACAAGTGGACTAATTGATCAGATATGACGTGTTTGTTTTGTATTTGTGCAGACCAGGGATGCTCTTACCACCATTCTCCATGACCTGAGACCCCAGGATCATTTCAGCATCATTGGATTTTCCAACCGGATTAAAGTGTGGAAGGACCACTTGGTACCAGTCACTCCTAGTAATGTCATAGATGGCAAATTCTACATTCACCTCATGTCTCCCAGTGGAGGTAAGAATGATCCTTCCTTTCACACCAGCTTTGGCATGATAACAAGCAAATTTTCTGCTGTGGTCTTGGTTAATTTCACTTTGATGATCTGGAAACATTTGAAGCACTCGTATCAGTTTTATCTTATTTGAGATTTTTTTCATTTTTCATATATTCATTATTTCCCATCCAAGAAAAAGCACTGCTTTACCAAATAAACTTCATTTGGAACTTGATCTTGCCTGGCTGGTACTTAGACTTACCATGGTATTTACTTCCATCCTCCAAAAGTAGTATAATCTAAGAACTGTTTAATTATTTGATGAGAGGAAAAAAAAGATTTAATATTATAGTTATTGTCTCTGACAGGAAGTTGATAAGACTGTAACCTGGAGGGAAGAGATTCCTCTTCATCTTTGCAGCCCGATTCCTAGCATGGTTTCTGAAATGCTGTGCATGCTCAATAAATGTTTAACTGAATTTATTTAATTAGAATTATGTGTGTGTGTCGGTGGGAGGTGATTAAACAGCTTCAGAAAACAGCTGTCATATATTATGTTCTTTTGGAATCCAAACCTTAGAAACTCTATTGGTTTCTTCTTTTTTTTTGACATTTCATTGCCTCTACTCTGCAAGTGAAGAGCAGATTAATTTGCTTCTCTAAGAGGTATAACTTCAGGATTGGAAGTGTATATTCTGAAGTCAGACTGCCTAGATTTGAATCCATCAGCCATTCAACTTCTTTGTACTTCAGTTCCCACATCTGCAAAATGAGGAGAATAATGGAGTTGTTATTGGGATCAAATGGGTTAAAATATTCAAAGTGTACAGAATGGTTCTGGTGTGTAGGAAGTTATCTTTGTGATGTGGCCATTGTTTTTGCTCACCTGAGTAGTCTCCTTGGTGGCCCCCAGGAACGTCAGGCAGCTTTGCAGGATTCTTCTTGCAGAGAGCACCTCACTGTTGCTGAGTGGGCTGGAGAAGCCTCGCCATAACCTAGGTTTGATTCCAAGCCCTGCAGTGCCATTGGCACCTGAGTGCAATCAGTGAAGCTAAATCCACCCTTTGGCCCCAGCTCTCCTTGGCTTTAAAGTGGAGTGAGAGATTTGGCATAGCTCCTAAGTACAAATTAAAAAGAATACAACACCTGCCAGGTGGTATGTGCCTACTCATCCAGAGGCAGCAAGAAATGAGACCCACATTGCAAAAGGAAGTGAATGATTCCAAAGAAATGTTAAAGACTGTTTCAACTGTAACTTTGCTTCTGTTTGGAATCTGAATGCATCTTAGCAGGCATTATAAACATTTTTGTCACGAGCACGGACTTAGCTATTTTTTTTTAAAGCCAGAAATGTTGGAGGATTTAAAGTAATGAGGAAATGATCTGCCTCTTTCAAACATTGTACATTTTGCAGGTAGCTAAAAATCACTCTAGACAGGATGATGGAGGATGGTGAGGGTGACAGAACTCTACATTTACTAAAAATAATGAATTGGATGCTTACAGTGTGATTTTTTTGGTATGCAAATTCTAGCTCAACCATTAAAAAATAAGTGGAATTAAAATAGGTGATTTTTTTGGCATGGAAATTTTACCTCAAGCTATTAAAAAAGTGACTTAAGGATCTAGATGTTCAAAACTCTCAGTTTTGCTTGGTGATGATGGAACAGTAGTGGCTCAGTTGAGTGAAATTCTTAGCTAACCCGGAAACCTCATTTTAACTGGGGTTTCAACCTCACCTAACCACCCACCTCTCTATATACCAAGTAGACACTTATTTGCCAGCTTCTACACACCCTGTCACATAGCTTTAATTTGAGCTGCTGACGACAAGCACCTTTCTAAAGGAAAAGTTCCAGGGTCCAGGAGTGTGCATTTCAATGGTTCCTTCCATTGTGGGTTCTAATAAGCGGAGGTAGCCCTGAAGGAGCAGCAAGTAAGGAACGGAAAGAGAATGAAGGGAACTAAGTAGTTCCATCAGCGCCACCTGGTAACATTTGGAATCACCTGAGATTGTGCCTAGTTGCCCTACCCCGCTTCCTTATTCTGTGTGCCATTCTTCTCTCTGTGACTCTTTCTCCCTTCAAATTCCTGCCCCCAACACCTTCCTGTTCTTTTCAAAGCTAGTCCCAGAAAAGGGTGGAGAAGCAATTAATGCTAAGGTAGTGAGAACTTCTACACTAAGGTAACATCAGTTACCTTGAGAAGAAGGTTTTCACAGCGGGATTACCCCATGCCATTTATATTTATCTAGTGAACACTTGCCAGGTTTCTAGCCAAGCTGAGGGTTCCACGCAGCTGTGAATGTGCACTCAGGGTCAGAAGGTGAATACAGAGGTGTGAGCTGTCTTATGTTATGTCCCACAGGCACAGACATCAATGGGGCTCTCCAGGCAGCCATCAGGCTCCTCAACAACTATGTGTCCCACAATGACATCGAAGACCGGAGTGTGTCCCTTGTCATCTTCCTGACAGATGGGAAACCCACGGTAGGGGAGACTCATGGCCCCAAGATTCTCAACAATACCAAGGAGGCTGCCCAGGGTCAGATCTGCATCTTCACTGTTGGCATTGGCAATGATGTGGACTTCAAGCTGCTGGAGAAACTGTCACTGGACAACTGCGGCCTCACACGGCGCGTCCATGAAGAGGAGGACGCGGGTGCACAGCTTATTGGGTTTGTTTTCTCTTCTCAGGAAGAGGAAATGCTATCTAAGGGGGCTGGGGGTTGGATTCCATAGAAATCCAGACGAGAGTTTGTTTTTCCTGTACCTCACATCTACTCCAAGTCCTTCTAAGTCACTGGTCTCATCCTGGGTTTGGAAAGTAGGCAGATCAGGGTTCAAATTCTAGTCCTGCTTTGTGGCTTTAGGCCAGACTTTAAGACTATCTGTGCCTCAGTTCCTCATCCATAAGATGAGAATTATAGTTAGCTGACAGTATTTGAAGAGAAAACTTTTGTAAGTTAGTGATACAATGGCTCTTTATATTAGGCATTTAAAGAGTCCTTATGGTTGTAATTGCCTTCTTGATATTTTTAGTACAATTCAATGATCATTTTTTAATTTGGAAGGAAAATAGCCAGTTTAAATTGATAATTTAATGATAATCATCATAATAATAATTTAGCAAAGATACTTTAAATAATAATCAGATTATTATTTTGAGATAGAGAAGAAACTAGAATTTAGGCCTTCTAACACAAAGGTAACTTCCCTTGGATACCATGATTACAGTATGTAATTTTGCTACTAACACAATGGAGTGTCCACTTGCAGTTCAGCATGGTATGACATCATCTGTATTTCTTTATAATTTTTATAATTTTTAAAATTTTTATTAGTACATATTTGCATACATAATGATTACATTCATAACAGGGAGTTAGTACATGCACATAACACATCTTAATTCTTTTTTTTTTTTCTGTACCAGGGATCAAACTCAGGACTTTGTGCTTTCGAGGAACCACTGAGCTAAATCCTCAGCCCACATCTTAATTCTTGACATGAATAGCATATATTGTAAAGGAGAAGTGAGGTTGAGGTACCTTTATAGATGTTCAATGGCTATAACCAAAGACATTTAGTAATGATAAATCTCACTGAAATTCTAGAGTATACAGCAAAGACCGGCAGTTAGTATGGAACTGGCCACCAGTTTTCTTCCTGCATTTTTATGGAACATTTAAATGAAAACAAGAATTTGTTTCCTATACTTTAAAACATCTTTAAAACTAGACTCAAGGGCCACTGAATGTACCAAATTGAGATTTGGTAAGGGGTTCACAGTGAAAGTAATTACTTGGAAACAGATTGATTGCCCTCTTGATAGTACTAAAAATACTATCCATTCTAGCACTAAGTGAGAACTTAAAATTTGCCTAGCATTTCTCCAGGCATCATCTCATGTGACCCTCACAAAATCCTAAGACAGTGATGGTGAATCTTTCAGAGACTGCAACCCCAAACCCACTTATTTAATGCAAAGTGCCAACACTACAACTAAACCTGAATACTGAGGTTTTAGTTTAGAAAAAACAACTCATACATTAGCATTTTGATCTTAAAAGAAAAACAAACAATGTGCACACCATAGTTGCACCACCACTGTCCTAGGAGGTTCTAGGCATATCAAGGTAGATGCTATGCTGCCAGGCAGAGATGGCCAGGTGAAAAGGCTGACCTAAGAGACACCTTCATTGCTTCCTCCTGTAACAGAGGATGGGCTAAATTCTGGTCCATGCAATCAATCATCAGGGACTCAGGTTCTTTCTAGCCTATTGCTCTTCCCCACGTACTTAGGTATTGTTCTTAACTGGAAGGTTGAAATTCAGGCACTATCATTTCCACATTGCAGCCTCAGAAAGAGAGAAAGAAAAGAAAGCCATTGAACGCGATTTTATTTTAGGCAAATCTCTTGTCACTTATATTCCATTAGTGACATGGTCACACAGCCTTAATTAGTGCAGTGGAGAACAGGAAATGTCTTTTGTAGGCACTACTAGATGAGTGCCTAGTTAGAACTCAGATATAAAAGAAAGGAAGAATGGACTTGGAGACATAGCTGGTAATCTGCCAAAGTAGCTCAGTACTAACTGTTAACATATTGGTTTCATAGATGAAGAAACTGTCATATTCCTTAGAACACAGAGCAAGGAAATGGCTGAGATGGAAGTTGAACTCCACATCCCATGGTGTGTAGATCTTTGGAAAGGGGACTTTGTACCCTTACTTAGCAAGAAGCAGCCACATAACAGAGCCACAAGAAAAGCTATCAGAAACAAATACAAATAATGTGCCACTTAAAGTGCATCTGTAACATGTATTTGGTTTTTTTGTGTTTTGTTTAGTTTTGTTTGGTACTGGGGATCGACCTTGCATCCTTGTGCTTGCACAGCAGGTGGCAAAACCACTGAGCTAAATCCCCAGCCCTATTTGGTTTTAAGAGAAAAGTTTTCAGGAGCCCTTTGAGAAACTTAGGTGTGTACAAGGAAAATATATTAAGAGTCGTGAGGGTGATCTTGAAATTGTATCACACGAAGAATAATTCATGAAAGTAGGTGTTGATTAGGCAGCATAGAAGGAAGACTTCAGGGAACACACAGCAATGTCTTTTGAGCATTTAAATGGCTGTCATGTTGAAGATGGGTTAGACTAGTTCTCTGTTGCTCCAGAAGCAACACTTAGATGGCTGGGTGGAGATTTTAGGGAGGAAATTTTAATCACTTCTAAGGATGTTCTCCCTCATCATCAGAGCAGTTGACAGAGAGGCTCAAAAGCTCTGTGAGATAGGAGTACTCTCCCACCAGAGGAATTTGAGCTCCTGATGGATGTCCTCTGCCACAAAGATTGTGCTGTGGACTGAGATGGACTTGATCACTGCAAGTCAGATCACACCCCTATGAGAGATGTAATTTGCTGCCAGACAGGCCCTGATTCTTTCTGTTCCTCCCCTGCAGGTTCTATGATGAGATCAGGACCCCCCTACTTTCTGACATCCGTATCGATTATCCCTCTGGCTTAGTGGAGCATGCCACTAAAACTGTGTTCCCCAACTACTTCAACGGTTCTGAGATTGTCATTGCGGGGAAGCTGGTGGACAAGAAGACAGATCAGCTGCATGTGGAGGTCACTGCCAGCAACAGTAAGAAATTTGTCATCCTAAAGACAGATGTGCCTGTGGAGCCTCAGAAGGTGGGGAGTGGTGTCCCAGGAAGCCCCAGTTCCAGGGGTGATGGAGAGGAGGACCCCAACCACATCGAGCGTCTCTGGAGCTACCTGACTGTGAAGGGGCTGCTGAGCTCCTGGGTGCAGAGTGACAATGAGCAGGAGAAGGAGAGACTGAGGCAGAAGGCGCAGGACCTGGCCATGAGCTACCACTTCCTCACCCCCTTCACCTCCATGAAGCTGAAGAAGCTGCTGCTTCATGAGGACACACTGGAGGTCGCCCGGGGCATGTCTGCTGTGACAGGACCTGAAACCGTGATGCAGAGCCTGCGGGGATCCACTATGCAGCCAGGTAGTGCAGCATCCTTGTGGCCAGGCACACTTGATCTTGTTTCTGACTCTTTGTAAGGTTGTGGCAACCTCAGCAGGAGTCTGTTTTATTTTATCAGATTATAATTTTTATAAACAAGAGCCCTACATGCAGCAGGAAGTCTTCAGAAAATACGTGAGATTGTGTGTTTGTATTGTTATAAACTGTGGCTTTCAAGGGAAATGAGAAAACATGGCACATGGACTGAGAAATGTGGCCATTGGTCAGCCCATCAATAAATCACAAATAAATCCAGTGCCTGCCATACTCCAGGAATGACTGGAGGCACCAAGAAGAACAAACAGACATAAATATTCAGTTTCAAGTGCCTTTTTTTTTGATACTGGGGATCAAACTCAGGGCCTTACACTTGCGAGGCAGGCATGGCACCACTGAGCTAAATCCCCAAACCTTAAGTGCCTTTTTATATTTTTAAATACTTCAGAGTTAGGTCACTTTATGTGTGTACCTGTTTTTATTTTCTTGAGAAGTTTGTGAAGAACCAAGATATCAGTTCTTGAGAGAATCCACCCAGAATCTACACAGAGGCAGCCATGCTCACTCTTACAACACAATTACATTTCTCATTGGGAATTGTACCTTTACATAATGCATCTTGGTTCTTATTTTTTCCCCATTCCTAGCCCTCCCTTCACCCCCTCCACCCTTCCCTATTTACAAAGACTTTATTTCCATTTTTTCCATTTCTCAGCATTTTTCCTTTCCCTTCTTTCCTTTCCCCTGCCCCTCCCACTACCCCTACCCTTTTACACCTTTTCTTCCTATTTTGCATTATCGATTATTCATTCTAACCATTGGTACATTTTAGGTATACAATATAATGACATTCATCATTGGAAATTTGCACCTTTACATAGTCTCTCTTGGTTCTTATTTTTCACCCTTGCCCAGCCCTCCCTTCAACCCCTCCATTCCTCCCTATTTACAAAGATTTTGTTCCTATTTTTCCATTTTTTCATATTAATCCCATTCCCTTCTATCCTTTCCCCTAGCCCTCCCACTTCCTTCCCCTTTGCTCCTTTTCTTCCTATTTCACATTACCTATTATACATTTAGTCCTTATTTACACTTTCAGTTTTTCACACTAGAGAAACTATTCAGTATTTATTCATGTGTGTCCTATTTATTTCACTTAAGAGTATCACCTCAATGTGCATCCATTTAGCTATAAGTGTCTCTAATTTCTCATTTTTGATGGCTGAGTAGTACTCCATTTTATTTTTAAAAACCACATTTTCTTTATCCAGTCTCCAGTTGATGGGCATTTGGGCTGTTTCCAAGTTTTAGCTATCACAAATTGTGCCACTATGAACATGGGTGCACATATACCACTGTGGTATGATTCTTTTAATTCTTTGGGGAAGATCCCCAGCAGTGGAATAGTGGGGTCAAATGGGACTTCCAGTCCTAGTTCTTTGAGGTATCTCCATACTGATTTCCACAGTGCTTGCACCAGTCTACACTCCTACCAGCAGTGGAGCAGGGTTCCTCTTTCCCCACAGCCCTGCCAGCATTTGTTATTGGTTGATTTCATGATAGCAGCCATTCTTCCTGGAGTGAAGTGGAATCTCAGTGTTTTTTTCATTTGCATCTCTCAAATGACCAGTGATGTTGAATATTTTTTCATATGTTTATTTGCTATTTCTACTTCTTTGTCTGAGAAATGTCTGTTCATTTCAGATGCCCATTTTCGGATTGGGTCTTTAAATTTGGGAGGTCCGATCTTTTTAAGTTCTTTGTAGATTCGAGATAGTAGACCTTTGTCTGAGGAAGAGCAGGTGAAGATTTTTTCCCACATTGTGGGTTGTCTCTTCACACTGCTGGTGGTTTCTCTTGCTGTGCAGAAGCCTTTTAATAAGAAGAGATCCCACTTGTTGGTTGTTTGTGCTAGTTCACTGGTAACTGAGGTTTTGTTCATAACATCTTTTCCTACACTGATGTCTTCAAGGGTTCTACCTAACCTCTGTTCCAACTGGTTCAACGTTTCTATTTTAATATTTAGATCTTTAATCCATTTAGATTTTAGTTTAGTGCATGGTGAAAGATATAGGTCTAGTTTTAATCTCTGGCAAGTTGAAGCCCATTCTTTCCAGCACCATTTATTAAAGAGGCTATCTTTCCTCCAGTGAGGGTGTCTGGCTCCTTTGTCGAAGATGAAATGGCTGAGTGTGTCAGTCATGCTCACTCTTGATGGCAATTTGACAGGAGCAAGAGGGAGAAAAGGCTGTGAGATCAAGACAGAGGGGTGTATTCTGGATAATATCCATTTGTGGAAAGTGGTGTGTTTTTATTAGGTTCCTGTCAAGTTCCTTCAGCTAAAAAAGGGAGCCGAAGTTAGCCAGGCCTTGTGAGACAGTCCACAGACCCTGTCTTCTTTATTCTTCACACTCCAAACTCTGATGAGCACCAGAGTGTGGGAGAGAGAATATGAAGTATGGATCCAGTGAGCCTCCTGGGCATCTGTGAGGCCCAGGGCAGATTTTTGTATCTCCATTTCTGTGCCTCTAAAATGGGAGCAATAATAATGCTTCTGAAGGCCTACGGCAAGCATTAATATGGAAGTCTTTGGCACATAATGAGTGTTCTACAAATATGAGCCATCCTTTCCCATGAGATGTGTAGTTCTGGACATTTATTGAGAAATCCTTACCCTTCTCAGAGGCGACAAAGAATCTTGCTGTTTTAGAAAGAGTGGAGCCTTTCTAAAAGTTAGTGTAATTTTTGTTCTGATTAAAAGCAGGCTAGAGGAGAGCATTAACTCATCTGAAAGATCCATGCCACATCTAGGAAAAATGCCTTTTTGAATAAGGTCTTCTATTATATGTCAGCAGCTCAAATCTCGGTAGATTCAGGAGAGAGCAGACACAAATAGTAATGGACTCCAAGGACCAGGCACACAGACAAGGAAACAACCAACATTAGAGAATAAGGAGCTTTTTCAAATAGATTTCAGAAAGATTTTCCTGAAGTGTCAGTGACATAAGACAGCTCTCCTTTTTCCAAAGCTCTGGTGTTTTCTTTTCTTTCTTTTTTTTTTTTTTTTTTTTGAGTGTCTATAGCAATTGCTACTTTTTTTTTTTTTTAGTATTGAAAATTCAATGCAGGGCTTTCACACTGAACTACAATCACCAGCCTTTTTATTTTTATATTTTGAGACAGGGTATCATTAATTTGCCCTGGCTGGGCTTGAACTTGGAATCTTCCTGCCTCAGTCTCCCAGAGTGCTGGGACTACAGACGTGTGTCACTGCGCCCGGCATAACTACCACTTCTCCAAGCCATGCCCCAGTCCAACTACTGCCTCCTCCTTCCTGGTTCATCCGCACTCTGCCCATATTCTGTGCCAGAGACTAGGATGGAGAATGCTTAGACCCTTTTATCTTTAATTTCTCTGAGGATAAAGACCAGTGAAGAGGAGCGTAATTCACCTTATACACTATTTGAAATAAAATAGTGATCTTATTTACAGAAATTAATTTTCTTTTAGGTTATACGTTAATGAAATATTTATTCAATTGAGTTACTTTGAATACTTGGTGTTTCAAAATGCTTTATGAATTAAGCTTACACATATATTTGTGGACACTGGACTCTAGCCATGCCTTTTGGTTTTAACTTTTATTGCGCTAGAAACCAAATAACATGAAATTTACCCCCCTAACCATTTTTAAGTGTGCAGTTCAGTAGCATTACATATATTCACAGAAATCACAGAAAATAAAAATAGAATCTAATTGGTTCTAATTGGTTTAAAATAATTAAGCCTCCACAGTTGATATCACAGTTATGTCTTTTGAGGCCAGGCTCTGCCTTTAAACTAAATGATGTTTTGGATTCTTTTGGTTATTACAAATGTATCTGAAAGCTGGGCATTACTCATCTCAATCTGCTTTAGTGCATCATCTTTAATGAATAACAGTGTTCTTTTCCTTTCCTTTTTAGGACCTACGCTGAAGAAACCATATGACCCCAAAATCAAACTCTCTAAAACATCAGGTAAAGAAAAGGGTGTGGTTGAATGTGAATTGAGAGTAAGGACTTTTTAGAACGTGAACCCCGGGGAATTCCCTGAAGCCAGTTAAAATAGCGGCTCATAGAAGAAGGCATCACGACCTGTATTTCTATAGCTCGAGCCTGCAGTGTGAGGCAAATGCCCAGAACCAGGGCCATCTTCAAGCCACTGCTTAAACACTGTGGAGAGACCACAGTCTCCAGGAAGCCTGTCAAGAGCCTCGAGGGAAGAAGAGACAGACTGCAGAAGCACATTCTGATCATGGCTGAGTTTAAGGGGCATTGGCTTTAGAGATTTAAAATGTACATGCTTTCAACCTCAGGTGTCACAGACACAAAAACAGTGTTATAAAAATTTAAATGTCTGGAGTGATAGGCAGGATTTTTTGTTTTGTGTTTTTAAGTTGTTGGCCTTAGAAGGAAAAGGACAGATTTAAAATGCCATAATATTTTCTTTTGGCAGCTTCCTGGGATGACAATAAAAGTCAGGATGGGGCAGCTGGGTTTTATTCTTCCAGTGGACAGGCCTTGAGAGAATTTGGTTGCTTTCACCATGAAATTCCTTGAGGCCCCTGTGAATGGCAGCATATAAAGAAATACAGGTGTTTGTCTTCTGATGATGGAAAAAATAATGGCCCCCAGAGGAGACATTCTCACCCACATTGTTCTCACCCACATTGGGACTCTTTAGGTGTAGCTTATGTGACAGTTCTCTGAGAGATTTTATGTGCTCCAAACTCATTATTTCTACTCAAAGCATCTAAAGCCCTCTACAAGAAAAGATGTTGCTTGTTTCAAAATAATAATGGAGAAGTCCAAAAGTGATTATTGCAGACAATGTCCAAGAGGAAGGATGTCTCGCATTCCATAGAGCACATATGTTCAAGGGAACTGCATTCCATTCATGGGAGCCTGCGGATTTCTATCCCTATGGCTAATCTCCAGGACATGCCTGTTTTATGGACTTGCATGGACAGCACATTGACAGAAAGCAGTAAAGACTTTTCTCCTCGGGGTGTCAAGGGTTCTTCTGAGTAATGCTGGGTTTTCAGCAGCTACAGAAAGGATGTGAATTCACTATCAGCTGGAAAAGATGACTCCTCTGGACCCATATGTATAGCATACACAGGGACACACTTGTTCATGTGCACCTGAACAAAAGTAGAGAGGTTTCCCAAACATGCTATGTTTCGTGTCTAAGTCAGAGAGAAACTCAATCTCCAATCTACTGAGAGAAGAGAACTGATGTAAACACTTGGGAAATGTTTGGTCTGTGCAGTAAGAAGGAAGGGTGTTCATATGTAGCAGAGGTGAAAATTGGGAGAACAGATAACAACCAGAGGCCAGCTGAGCTTCATGGTCTCAACTGTGGACAAATAGTTGAGAGCAATGAAGTCAGTATGACCCAAAGGAGTGATTCCACTGTCATCACTAGCTGTTCTGCCCACCTTTCTAGGGACTCTGTGCTCATTTGTCATTGTCCCTAAATGGGGCCAGGCTCTTAGTGCCTACAGGCAAAGATGGCATACAGCTGGCACTGTGAAAGTTTATGGCAGTCTGTGGCTTGTTTTCTCATAGACAAGGAAGGTTCTCCTCACTCTTTAGATGGGCAGTAAAAGGATAGAGCAAATGAATGGGAAAACCCACCTAGAAAATGGAAGGCTATGGACTCAGTAACCGTTGATGGTGTAGGACAATATCTGTCATTCATTTTAATACCCCTTGCCTTCAAAGCCTAGTTGTCTACACTTAACAGAGGTATGGTGAAAGGAGCATTAGATCTACGTTTAGAAGACCTAGGGTCAATCTTCACCAGGCACTAACTGGATGACTTTGGGGAGTCACTTCCCTCCTGTGCATTCCTTATTTAGCAATTGAAGGCACTTTCCTTCCAGTGCCGTCCTTGGGATTAAATACATAATTACACATTGAAGGCAGCCAGTAAGTGTCTGTCTTTCTTTCTCCTTTGTGCCTTCCCTGGCAGTGGATGGTGATCCCCATTTTGTTGTGGATTTCCCTTTGAGCAAACTCACTGTCTGCTTTAACATCGATGGACAGCCCGGGGACATCCTACAGCTGGTCTCTGATCACATGGGCTCCGGTAAGTTCTGGCCTTAATGTGTCATCGGGGCCAGGACCAGGGAGGTGTTCTACCTACTTGTGTTTTAGGATGAATGACCAGCTGTATAAGGACACATGGTGGATGGTCAGTGGGTACTGTGATGATTGCTACAGCGAGTGGGCGGTTCCTGACTTGGAGTCAGCCCGATGTGCACTTAGGCCCACACTGTGCAGCTTCAGTGTGGCCTTGGACACAGTCCTCACGAGCTGCAGTGGCCTCCCTTGTAAAAACAGAGACAGTGATACTCTGCTGGCCTCACAGTATATTATGAAGTGAATCAAGTGAAGTAACGGTTATGAAGTAGCTTCAGAAATGTTCAAGTGTTACAGACGTTCATGACATATTAGTGTCACTATGTCTTTCTATTCAAAAGCTGTAATGGTGGGGAGATAAGAGACCCAAACTCATATGCCCTGGTTCCTTGATAACTCAGAGGTAAAGCCCAGATGTTAACCACACAGCTCTGTGTGTCAGCAGCATATAGGTAAAAACAGAGCTGGTCCCCATCGGCCTAGAGAGGGACCGGGGAAAAGCCATTGGCACAGAAAAGGCTATTGTTCAAGGCAGGTAACCATACTTGGGCACAACCATGTGGACAGCCACACGGGCCAGCTTTGTGGGGACCATGTGGTATTTTTCAGTGCTGAGAAAATGAGGGGCTTAGAAGTTCAGGTTGCAGAGCATCTCCCAGCAAGGTGACACATGTAATATATTTATGTGAAGTTTGGTCTTAGGTCTCCTTGATTATATTTTTCTCTTTCAGGCCTTCCTAGCCTCAGAGCTAAGTTTTTAATGTTTATAATACCACAGGGTGCAGGGAAGAGATGGGAACCTAACTGTATCCCTCCCTGGAAGTGCCTTCTCTCTTGAGAGCTGTTCCTATGGTTTCTAAATTCCCTAAATTAGCTGGGCATGGTGGCACATGTCTGCAAACTCGGGAGGCTGAGGGAGGAGGATTGCTATGAGTTCAAGGCCAGCCTAAGCTACATAATGAATTCAAGGTCAGCCTGAACTATATAGTGAGACCCTGTCTCAAAACAAAAAAGTAAATTCTCTAAGTTGTCCAAGATAGAACCTCAGCCTGGACAAGAGAGAGGTTTGAGGGTGAAAAGCAGGGTTTGGCTGTGGCTGGGATTGCTCCTCTCCTTCAATCTTTTCCCCAGGGAAGTCACTTTTCTCCTTGTATAACTAAGAAGTTGCCAGTCAAGATTTATTAGGAAGATGATCCTCAAAGCAGAGAAACCAAAAGCTAATTATATAGCAATCTTTATTTATTAAAAATTGCCTCTTTGCCTGAGAACAAAGCATATCCAACATGCATCAACTAATTTGTTCTCAGACATCACCTGTGCAATTGCACCTGCTGCTGGCCAGCTTCACAGCACGGAACCCTGGGGGTTTGACCTCATGCAAAAGATGAGTCCAGGAAAGCTGAGCTTATGTTTGGGGTGCTGCAGCAGAAAAAGAGGCTTATGTTTGATGGCAGTAAACAGCTCACACATATCCCACCCCTTGCATCCTCGTTCATGTTCTCTTAATTTTATATTCTCCTTATTTTCCAAAATGAAGGAATTGAAGATTAATGTTTAAATGACTTGATCTAAGGGTGAAAAAATTTGAGTTTTGGGAATTAAAAGTTTCCAGTTTACCATTCTCTCCCCCTGCTCACTGGCATCAAAGGATCTCTAGGTTAGGATCAGTGGTAACTGGTAAATACAAAACATATGTCAGGACCCACAAGGCTCTGCCACTACAATCAGTCCCTGGAATGAAAGCACACAAATATGGAAGCCCTTCTGTGATACCTTGACCCAAACCCAAAACCTTCCCACAATCTAAGTTGCCAGTCAAACATGGAGGAAACTCCCTTGTGGTCTCGTGTTCAGATTCACATGGCAACCACCAAGTGGCTTGAACCAAGTGGCTTGAATGTGGGAATTGGTGCTAGAGACATGAAAATAAGGAAGGAGGAAGGAAATTCTGACCTGGTCCCTTTGGCAGAAGGGTGAGACCAATTTTTTTAACTACCATTCTCTTGCCCTTGCCTTTGAGGTGTGACGGTGAATGGAGAGTTAATCGGGGCCCCTGCTCCTCCCAATGGTCACAAGAAACAGCGCACTTACTTCCGCACCATCACCATCCTCGTCAATCGGCCAGAGAGATCTTACCTCGAGATCACACCCAGCAGAGTCATCTTAGACGGTGGCGACAGGCTGGTCCTCCCCTGCAACCAGAGCATGGTAGTGGGGAGCCGGGGGCTGGAAGTGGCTGTGTCTGCCAATGCAAATGTCACTGTCACCATCCAGGGCACCATTGCCTTTGTTGTTCTCATTCACCTCTACAAAAAGCCAGCACCCTTCCAGCGAAACCACTTGGGCTTCTACATCTCCAACAGCAAAGGCCTTTCCAGCAACTGCCACGGACTGCTAGGTAAGCCACTGGTGTATTCATGCGGAGTTTAGAGGAGTTAGATTTCCCAAGTGTAGCCCAGACTGCCAGTATTGTTAGGTTGATTGAGAAATTTAGTAGGCATTGGGTACTTATATGTACAGATGTCCCTTGGTATCCACAGGAATATGGTTCCAGGATCTCCCAAGGATACCGAAGTCCGAGGATGTGCAAGTCCCTTACCTAAAATGGTGTAGAATTTGTATAAAACCTGCACACATTCTCCCATGTACTTTAAATCATCTCTAGGCTACTTATCACACCTGATACACTGTCAGTACTATGTAAATAGTTGTTATACTCTATATCTAGGGAATAATAACAAGGAAAAAAGTTTATGTTCAGTAAAGATGCATTTTCTTTCAAATATTTTCAGTCTGCAGTTGATTCAATCCACAGATGCAGAATCCCATGGGTACAGAAAGCTGATTGTATGTTTATGAAAATTAGATTTCTTGCCTCCTGATGACTTTCTGGCATAGAAATAAGCATTGTTAACGAGTTCTCACTAGTCTTCTGGGAAGGAGTGCAAAGAAAGGGAGAGTAATCATCTTAAGGTCTGGTTCCTTGTCCCTTTGCAAAGAACAGAGAAAGGGCAGCCAAGGCCCAGGCCCAGCATGAGAGACAGATGTCTTTCCTAGGAGTCATCACATTGCTGTGAGAGCCACCAGGCCACCCCAGCCGGTCTTCGTCAATGTGTGATTTTACGTAGGCCCCTTGTCCAAGACTAAAGAGTGAGCCATTGCCAGGACTCAGTTTAAAAAGAAGATTTCCTAGTGCTTGAGCTGGATAAATTCTGCCGAGCTGATGCCAAGCATAAGCTTTGTCTCACAGGTGCAGATCTGTGCTGCCCTGGCCTAGCACTGCCCTGACTTGACCTGGAACATTCTGAGGAGAGTGTCAGGGACAACCTGGCCTGACGACTTTCCACACTCCACCCTGGTGTGTGCCCACCACATGGAGGGCATGGAGGGGACTTATACCCATGCCCTATTTATCTGTGCTCCACTTGCCCTTCTGACTCCAGAGGAGACTGGCTATCTCCATTTGTTGGTTAGGTGACCTCCCAGCATTAGCAACAGGCCGGCTTCTGGAAGTGGCAAGCCACTATGTGTGGGAGCTCAGCACACTCCTCTCCAGGTTACATCACCAGGCTGGACAATGTGTGACAGCCCCCAGGAGAGTCTGACCTAGGATTGTGGTCAGTGAAAACCCCTCCTGCCCAGCTGACCATGGTGACACACCTGTAATCCCATGAGGACCTGTCTCAAAATAATAAATTAAAAAAGGGCTGGGGATGTGTCTCAGTGTGAAAGCCCTGGGTTCAATTCCCAGTACCACAAACAAACAAAAAACCCTTTTGATACTGATGCTGCTGATAGACTACACCTCAATGCATTTAAGAAAAACATTTATTAGTATATGTTTGCAATACTTAATACATACATTCATCTCAGGAAATTCATACATAAACATGCTTCTTGATCATTTTTACTCCCCTTTCCCACATCCCCTTTTCATCTCCACAGGGTATACTTCCTTTTCTCATCATCTCTCTTTATTTTTCTCTTCAAATGATTTACATTTTGTGTCTTTTTGTTTTCCCAGGTCAGTTCCTGAACCAGGAGGCCAAACTCACAGAGAAGCCCGCAGGGCACAGCAAAAATCTTACTAATTCACCCCTCCCTCAGACTGAAGGGATGTCTGAGACCATCCTACAGGTGAAAGAGCACCGAGTCCCAGTGGTCTGGAAACAAAGGAAGATTTACAATGGGGACGAACAGATAGACTGCTGGTTTGCCAGGAACAATGCCGCCAAACTGATTGATGGGGTGTATAAAGATTACCTAGCATCTCATCCATTTGACACAGATACAACCTTGGGCCAGGGAGGATCCACTGGATCTGAACCCAGCAGCATTAATTAATGACAGCGCATGAAAGGGAAGTAACAGTGGGGGACACTGAGGCACAGCTGTCCTTGTTACCCTTGCATGCCTCTGCTCTTGCAACAAGCCACTCTGCAGCCTAGGGCTGATGTCTGCTGAAGCAAGGGGTAAGGCAGAAGGCTTGAGTGAAGATACTGTTTCCCTCCCTTTCCTCCTTCCTCTTCCTTCCTCTGCAGCCCCTCATCTGCAGTAGACAAAACTGGGAGCATCAAGTGGAGAAAGGTCGTAGTTAAAAGCACTAAAGCTCCTACGTTATACCATGTGGCTTGTCCCTCTTGTAGCCTACCATAAGGTAACTCTTTCCATGTAACAAGGCTGCCATGATATTTATTTGCCCTGTTGAAATGGCCAAATTCTGCTTTTTTGAGTTATATTCATACCTAGGAATCTCTCCTTTTAGTTCTGCTGTTTTCTCCAGATGTGCCATCCCTGACTTCTTCCTCAAACACACCTTCCATTAAGTCCCAGGGCACCAAGCATTCAAATAGCATATAAATTGGATCATCGTAAATAGTTAAGGCTTTTCTTAAGAGAACATTTTTTTCTGCTGTGGAATTATGTCCTTAAAAACTAGTTTTCATTTTAAAAATGATTAAAAATAGAAAACCTATGTCCCAGATACTGATCTCTTTTTAATGGGCTTTGTAGACCACTTGACTTTACTGTTAGACTTTCTCCAATTTATGGTGGATGTTTTCAACTGGCCTCTCTTGGTGCTGGAAAGTTGGCCAGTCAAATGACCAATCTTTTACTTGGATCTCTTCAGCATTTGTCATGATTCCTGGACTTTTCTGCCTTTAGCCTTCCAGGAGGTGATGAGTTATGTGTAGAGTGCTGGGATTGGAGGAAGAGCCAGCAAGAGTGAGCCCAGCCTACAGCGAGAGTAGGCCTGCACATTCTCTGCAGGAATGCATATGCGCAGGAGATCTAAAAAGCCTTTCCACATGGCAGATGGGCACAAGACTGGAGATCAGCCTGAGCCGGGGGCTTTGGTTCCAGAACTTGGACAAACTTGAATCCCTAAGGAAAAGATTAAAATTGGGAGCTTGAGGTAAAAAAGTCACCGAGTGTAACTGGCTCTGTCTGGATGCCCTTAGTCAAGCCTGGTCCTGTTATTAGAGGGAACAGGGGCTGCTGATGGTCCTTTCGCTCTCCTTGGTAGCACTCACTCTGCTCTGCCTTCATGACTCAAGGCCTGTGCATGAGGAGGCCGGACAGAAGTGATAGGTGGAAGGGGCTGTGCAGCCAAACCACAGAGCGAGAAAGAATGTGGCCGGGAAAAGACATGGGGCCAGGGTGAAGGGCTTGGTGTTGTTCTCACAGGAGGTTTCTTCCATGGGGCATGACACCAGGGAAGCCTGCAAGAACTGGGAAGGCAGTGTGGTCAGCCCTTGGACAGAACCCTGCACTGAGAACATTGTTCATCATGTTTACCTTCCCGTGGGAAGCATTTGAGCATGTTCCTGTCAGATCGGGGGGGCTTCAGGAGCCAATCAGTGCTAGGTGACTGTACAGCCCCCTCTTGGAGTTGCCATCTCTCTCTGCCTAGTGACCCACTAGACCACGGCAGGTGAGCTATGCTGTTTATCTGGCTGCTGTCTTCCCAAATCTGCTGCCTGTCTTCATGCCAAAGTGCAAAGATGACCAGTATTCTATATTCTGTATTTCAGCTTCTATATTTCAAAGAAGGACATGAGCCAGGGCTAGCCTGGCTAATCTGGCTCTGCCAGATTCCTGGGACCTTCCCTTTATGGAAATCCAGCTGGGCAGTTGTCCCAGGGACCAGAAGCCCAGGCCACTGGTCACATCTGGCACAGCTGTCTGTTGTTTCAGTGCAGGCCTCATGCTGTGGCGAGATCCATCTCTACTGCTCTTGTTGCCGCTTTGAGAAACATATTCCAATGAGATGCCCACCACTAGCTCTTCTACTCAGAAAAAGAATTTAAAAGTAGTGAAGAGGAGCTTCTATTTTTAAAAGTTATATTTTAGGGCCAGGGATTTAGCTCAATGGCACCATGGCTGCCTTGTAGGCACAACGTCCTGGGTTCGATCCCTGGTACAAAAAAAATAGAGTTATATTTTAACCTTTAGATAAATCTCATCTTTCTTTCTCTTCTTCTTTTGTTGTAGATCTCTATTTGCAAAAGGTTTTTACTAATACATTTTCTGTTTTAGCTGAAAATTTGTATCTGTGAGTTTCACATGCTACACGAGTGTTACATTTACAGCCTTTTCATTTGATTGAAAAATGGTGTATTTCCTGTTGGCCACATGTGTTGTGTATAGCAAGTTCTTTAAAGAAAATGAAGAGGAAACTGAGGCAGAGTGCATTTGAGTGGCTTTCCCCATGTTACATGAAAGGCTTAGAGCAGGGCTAGGCTAAACTTCCAGGATTCACTGACTAGCTTTGGCAATATTTCACCATCTGGTCAATCATTTATTTTTCTCAAGCACTACTAATACAAAAAACAAGTGAGAGGTTACTAAATGAGCACTAGAATGGGACTGAGAAAAATGCTGGAATTAGAGATGAATCTCACTGTTAATAGCTAATGCTAATGAGTTATAAGAGTAGGCTAGCTGGGATCTTGAGCAAGTTCCCCTCTCTGGGTTCCAATCTCCTCCCTTGTCTCACAAAGAAAAGCATCTGAACGCGTCATTTTGAAGGATCTTCTAACATGAAGTTTCATATTCTCAAAATAAAACGCTTTGAAAATTCTCAACTGGCCCACACACCGTGCTTTGCTTTGCCTTCCTGCCTGACTTTTTGATGATTTGCCACTTCAGGCCAGAGGGGGGCGGTATTTGGGAGAATGGGCCATCAAAACACTCCATTGGAGCCAGGCAGCTGTCCTGGGTGTGCAGGTGACAGGGAATGAGGGCACCTCCCTATTCCTATAAGGAGTAACACTAAATACTTACTTGAATACTATCCTTACAATAAATACTATCCTTATAAGTGGATTAGGATTCTTTGTGTCTTTCTAAAATTCTTAGGTTAAAGCCTAGATCTCCAGTAAGATGGTACTTGGAGGTGCACCTTTCAGAAGTGATCAGGTCCTGAGGGCAGAGCCCTGGTAAGTGGGATGAGTGCCCCTACCAGGAGAGACATGAGAGATGATCTATCTCCTTCCACCTTGTAAGAATACAGTGAAAACATGGCCATCTGCAAGTCAGGAGCAGAGCCTCCACCAGACACCACATCTGTTGGCTCCTTGCTCTTGGGCTTCCCAGCCTTTGGAACTGTGCAGAATAAATGCCTGTTGCGAAGCCACCCAGTCTATGGGATTCTTGTTATAGCAGCCCAAGCTGGTCAAGATATTTAAAAATTCTTTTACTTTCTTCAGCCCACTCAGAGTGTACACAAACAATGTTCTTATTAAAACTTGAAGGACTCCTGGGACCATATGAACATGATCCAGCTAAAATAAACAGCAAATAAAATAACACAGCTAACCAAATACTTAGAGCTGTAACTTTAAATATTTAGTCAGTTTTAAATAATAAGTAGGGTACAAGATAGTTCACATTTCAAGAGACATTTTTCTTAAATATTTGTAAGAAAATGATGTCTAAAAACAAATTACATGACATGTTTATTTTTTGAGGGGAAACAGAATCAGGGCTATTGAAAATAAAACGGTGATTCTAACTGCACTGTTTGTTTGTAGGAATTTCTGAATCATAGGAGCTATATAACGGTGGGCTGTGTATATGATGGTGGTCCCATTAGGTTATGATAGAGTTGAAATTTTTCTATTGTCTGATATTTTTTACTGTACTTTTTGATGTTTATATGTATTTATCTGCACATACACTCACCATTGTGTTACAATTGCTTAGAGGATTCATTAGCCTGTAACCGAGGGGCAGCCGAATGTACCACATAATGCAAGTCTAATAAACTATACCATCTAGGTTTATGTGAGTATACTCTGTGCTTGTCACATAATGATAAAGTCACCTTAGGGCACATTTTTCAAGATGTATCCCCATCATTAGGTGACACCATCAGGTGTATTTTAAATGATAGGTAAATGGAGTAGTGACATTGGAAGACTAATGTTAAAGTAATACAAATCCTTGTAGAGAGCAGCAGGTTCACAGCAGCTGTTCCTATGCTCTTATGAACCTGTCACCCACATGTGACTGTTTAAAACCCCTCAGTGCATTACTATCAAGGGTCTCTGGTATCCCAAATTGGTATCACCTTAATGGGTCACTCTATCATGTGCATTTTGCTCATCACCTGCTTGGTGCTCAGAGTCATTTTTCCCTCGGTAGGTACCATTCCTAGCTTGTGGACCTGGCATTCCCACCTTGAGTTCTGAGTGGTCCAGCCAAAAGATCCCAGTTGATCTACACTAAATTCTGAATAAAGCAACACCTGATTAGAACTCAAATGGAGCCCAAAAAATGAGGTAGCCATCACTGGTAGGCTGTGGTAAAGAGAAAACATTAAATAACTGATATCCAGAACTTCAAGTCAACTTTTCTGAGCTTTGGGCTTTTTAGTCATAAAATGAAGGGATTAGACTAGGTAATTTCTTTTACTACACTACTTTTTTTTTCTTTGCAGTATAGCGATTAAACCCAGGGCCTCACTACTGAGCTATATATCCAGCTTTTTTCTTGAGGGTCTCCCTAAGATTTTAAGTGGCACAGGTTAGGCTTGACTTGTGATCCTCCTGCCCCAGCCCCCCAGAGTGCTGGAATGACAGAAATGCAACACCATACCCAATTCATTCCTTTTTATTTTATTTTATTTGTAGACAGGGCCTTGCTAATTTACCCGGGCTGGCCTTGAATTTGTAATCCTCTTGCCTCAGCCTCCCAAGTAACTGGGATAACAGACCTGTACCATAGCACCCAGCTTGGATTTAAGATCCTCTGACCTTTATCTTCTGCTTTCAGATGAAGAAACCTCTCACTTGTCAAATGATCAGTAGGCGTGTCTTCATCCAGTAACCCAGTATACTCTGAGTTCTAATGTGCCAGGTCAGAGATTCAGAGCAGAACAAAGTCCCTACTGCCCCAGAGTTTGCAGTTTAAGACAAGACAAAGGATGCAAAGGATGAAGAAGCATGCTCAATGAACAGGAGCATGTTGTAGAGGATTGTCAGCTAAGCACAGAGGAGAGACAATAATGAAGGCAGAAGGCAGGTTGGGAGAACTTTCCCAGGACAGAGCATGAGTTAAGCTGCCAGGAAGAGGACCACAGATGCAGCACCAGAGATATTTTCTGTAATGGTAGACAGCCCCGAGCATACTCTACATGGAAACAATCTTCTTAACCTCTCTCAGTTTCAGACAGCATTGTTGATTCAGTAGTTTCTGAGAACCCAAACTTGGTAGAGTCCTGGGTTCCTCCTTTCCTGGATCTTATGTCTGAAGAGTCTCCAGCCAATATCCTCATGGTCTGTTTCCTTCACTCCTGCTTCCAGGATACAGAGAACACCTAGGGAAACTCTCAAGACTCTGTCATGGGTCCATTCAGCACACAAGCTCCTCTGGTATTTGGCAAACTGCAGTCATCAGTGCCCTGGCTGTAACGGCTCCTTTGTCCCTGCAGCTTTCCATAACAGCTCTGCCTCCAGTTTCACTGAGAAAACAGAAGGAGCACCTGCCTTAAGCCTTCCTCCTATCAAGGGACTCTCTCTTCACAGGGCTCCATCACCTTCTTCCCTCCTTCCCTGTATGTCTGTCTTTGCTCCTGCTGACCCCTTCCCACCATCCTCTCGGCAGTGACTCCCTCTAGACTCTTGTTCCCCACCAGGTGTGTCCCTCTTGACACCAAATGCAGGTGAACCACCTCTTATCCAAAATGCTTGGGACCAGAAGTGCTTCTGATTTTAAGACTTTTTATAATTTCAAACTATTTGCATAGAGTTACCATCATGTCAGCACTCAAAAATTTCAGATGCTGGAACATTTTAGATTGGGAATTTTCTGATCAAGGTTGCTCAATCTGTACCATCCCAAAAGAGCTTCATTCTAGCCAGAAACTGTTGTCCCTCTATTGGACTCCCTTTCAGCTTCTCTTTTCTTTATTTCAGTGTCAGATTCACTCTAGTAGTTGGTAGTTGAACTCTCATTTTCCTCCTCCTACTTGGTTGCTTAAGTCTCAGTCCAATTCCAGCGAGCATTGTCGTCAGCCTCCACTGTGTGACTCTGGTAGCCTTGTTCTCTTTTGTGAAATGCTGGATCCTTTGACTTCTTTTATGTGATTCTTAGATCATTCCTAGACCTTCGTAGTCTCCCTTTATGAATGTCTTTCCTCCTACCAACCAATGGACTTACCTTGAGGTTCTGCCTTGGTCCTCCACACTGTCTCCCTCAGGAACTTCATCCACATCATGCTTTCCACACATAAGTGGCTTCTGCATGTAAAACTGCAGTGTGGGCTTCTCTTTTGATATCATTCCCTTTAGTCATTCTGGCTTCATCTTAAACTCAGGAACTGAAGCAAACTTTCCATCTTCAACATGGGTATTTGGGGTCAGGAACCTGGGAGAACAGGAAAGAGAAGCCCCTGCCCCTTCCTTTGCTATTTTGTATATGGCAAATAAAGTAGATGAAGAAGGAAATATATATCCATGTGCTGGGCTCATTTCATAGGAAGCCAACCCCAAATTAATCTCTGTTGACACTGTGTACTTCCTGAAAATTCTTGGTTAATCATACTATTTTCTCAACAACAGCTGTGTTTGTGCAAGAGAAGACCCAATGTTCTAATGGCTTATTGGGAATTTCTGCTTATGTAAGTCAAAACTCAGATGTGCTAAGTGTATTGACATGCTTAATAACTTCATTGAACTATGAGTGTAAAATATATTGTAAATGGATTTCAGTACACTTTTAAGAATAAATTTTATGAAACATGTATGAAAGCAATATAGAAAATACATGCTTCTTTTATGTATGTGAAGGTGTGAATGGTATATACTCCCCATCTATCTTGTTAAACTTCCAGCTGAAAGTTGGCCTTGCATTTCTATCACCTTTCAGCCATGAAGTTAATATACACTATATGAATGTTAAAAGAGAGTAGAAAGTCACACAATTCAATTCACACAAGTCTGGCTTCTATTCTGGGAAGTTAGAGAAGAAACAAACCTTTTCATGGAAAGGCAAAATCAGTTTAAGACTCAGCTCAAGAAACAAGTGCATTTGTCTTTGAAGAAGGCTGAGCCTGAGAATATTCTAGAAACTACAAGTTGTAGAACTTGATGATAACTGCTTATCCTTTCAATCTTTTTTGTCTGCCTGTCTGGAAAGCTAAAGTAACACACTTTGGAACTTGTGATGCTGAAAACATAGGATAAAACCTTGTACTTTGACTATAACACCCTAAATTATTCATGTGATTTTCCCAGCAGAGAATATTTGCTTTTTCCAGCATTCAAGAGTGATATTAGTGAGCACTAAGTATATAACACTAAGGGCTGGGGATTTAGCTCAGTGGTTCCACCGCCAGCCTCACAAGTGCAAGGACCCGAGTTCTATCCCGGGTACCAAAAACAAAAAAAGTATATAACACTAAGTATCCCAACCAGCCCTGGAGATAATGTTTTATGTAATTAGTCAGAATAAGACATGGACAGCAATCTGCCTTACAGAGATTTGGGAAAGCAGAAGCTTAAAAGGGGAATTTAATGTGGTAGTTTATAAAGTAGAAATTAAGTTGGGCATGGTGGCACATGTTTGTAATCTCAGCACCCAGGCACGCTGAGGTAAGAGCATCACAAGTTTGAGCCCAGCCTGGGCAACTTGGTGATTTAGTGAGAGCCTGTCTCCAAGCAAACAAAAAACAAACCAACAGTGTTGGAAATATAGCTCAATATGAAGACATTTGATTCAATCCCTAGCACCACACAAAAAAGGTAGAGATTGTTTTTAACTATAACAGATCAGATTTGAAGGGGGAAAATGTCTGGAAGCATTTTATGTGATGATTATTCTTTGAAAAACACTATAAATAAAAGGGAAATAAATTATATAGAGGAAGAGGAAATCAAACTTCAGGGAGATTGCATCACTTGCCCTTACCACGGAGCAAATCCAGGGTTCAGGCTGACCTGGAACCAATGTCCTTCCTCTTTGCAGGACTCTGGGATACTTCTGACCAATCAGGAGCAACTTCCACTGTGGTTGCCACAGGCTGCTAGACCCTGAGATCAGGCTGATGCAGTATCCACCAAATGCATCACAGGCCCTGAGAAGACAAGGGAGGATGGCAGCAGGTGTTGGCTTTGCCCCAAAGGCACTGATTCCAGCACTGCCACTTCCCGAGAAGTGGAATCCATTGGGCTGACTGTTGTGCTGCTTTTGCCACTAGCTAAGGTGGGCAGTGGGTGGGAGTTCTGATGGGTGGACATGATGGGGCATCGGCAGAAAGTACAGCCACCATCTTCCAAGTGTTTCTGTTGAACAAAGCTTTTCTTGGAAAGAAATCTGGCTAGAATGGGAAGTATTGCGGGACTCCTCACCAGACATGCCTAGTCCTGGCAGCCAGGCCGCTCTGCTGGCCCTGTGGTTGAGACTCCAGGAGGTCTGCAGCCCATTGGGCTGCTGCTCCTAGTCTATCTTCCTCTCTTTTCCTTGGAAAGGATATTCTAGGAAACATCTTGGCAGAAGTGAGATGGAAGCATGGGGAAACTTTGGGAAGCTGGGTGGGGATGTGGAGAGGCAGCTGGGGGTTAGATGCACAGAAATAGAGAGCTCCAGAACTCATATGCATATCGAGTGGCTTTTAAATGTCACTTGTCTTCTTGGGAGAAGCCTAGACAATGCAGCTATTGACATGATTAATGAGCCACTTGGGCTGCACCTGGCGGGAAGCATGAGGCTGAGGAGGTAGAAGGCAGGAACTTCCTTTCTTTCTGTCAGACACACTGCTGCTGTGCTGGGGGACCTGCCCTAGTTTCTGCAGAGGAGATAAGCAAGTTCTCAGGAGGAATTTTGCAGGGAGTAAGAAAGGAAAAAGGTGAACATACACTTGAGATGAGCCACAGGCAAATGAGAGTATCCCTAATGGCTGCAGAGAAGGGAGAGTGGGAGGGTGCTGCAAGAATACTGTGATCCAAGAGGTAAAATCCTTCCAAAAAATATTCCAATCTCCTTTGCACATCCTTGGCCACCAAAACTCACTCAGGTGAACAACATGAAATCAAATTGGGAGCTGCCATACACAAGAAAGGTTGACAGTTCCTGAAGATCTGCAGGAACAGCCCTGAGTTGGTTTCCCAGGCAAGGTGGGTGCACTTCCCACCCCTTTTCCTTCCTCTGTCTTCTCATCCCTTGTCTGGGAGGTGGCTATGGTCCAATCCCTCTGTCTGATCTGCTTGCTCATGCCCAATGTTCATACTCCTGGTACCTTGGTCCTGGAGTCTGGAGAAAAGCAACAGGGGCAATGGAAGAAGTAAGTAGCAGCTTATTGGACATTAGGGAACAGGAGCTCCAAAAGCCAGCAGGGACTTGGGCAGATTGCCATGTGATGCTTAATGTCTTTTTCGCTCTAGACACTTGAAGTGTCTGAGGAAATCGAGGGCACTCTCCTTTAGAAAAAGAAAGAAAAGAGAAAAGCTAAACTCCAGGAGTAGGACATTAGCCATGCTGTCTCTAACGCTGAGGGCAGCAGGCCCTTAGCTGCCATGTTCTGAGGAAGCCAAACTGCACAATCAGACCTTGTGTTGTGATTTAAGCCTAATGCATCCAGCATGGGTCCTTGAATGACCCTCATTGCCCAGTTTACTCCCTACTGTCTGTCCTTCTTAGGAAATAGATTCTAATTCTAGACACAATATCAAGGATTGTTTTTGGTTTTCGCCTCCTTTCTCCTACAACTCTTCGATTACTTTAACATTTAGGCCAATGCGGTTCCCAAGACCTCCCTGTGAGGGCAGGGGAGGCCAGCCTATTCTCTGTGGCTCAGAGCGTCACGGTGGGCATCACACTCAGTGACCCGCTGGTGACCACACAGTCAGTGCCAGTTATCAGCTCCCGGCTGGGTTAGGATCCTCCCTCCCAGAAGCAAACGCCTTGGCGCCGCTGATTGGCGGGGCCTGCTAGGATTACAGCTGAATGCGCTGGTAAGAAAGGGAGGGAAACCCCAGCAGGTTAAATAGAGCCAATTCCTGTCCCCACATGGTAGGTCCCAGGCTGCTAACGCTGCCCAGCTTGCCGGGAAAGAATGGAGCTTATTATGTTGGGGCGGACAGGAGGGCCAGGGAGGTGTTAAGCAGAGAAAACGGGTTGAAATTCAAGTCGAGGCGATGCTGGCAGCCCGGCGCCTGCTGTTAGACGGTCTGATGAACTCTGATAAACCCAGAGGCGCTTTCCCGAACCCCTGAGGAAGCCCGGAAACTTTAGCGCCCCGGGGACAGGGGAGGACCACAAGGGGCGGGGTGCGGGGAGAGGGGCAGGAGAGAGGCCGACTTCTCCCAGGACCCCCAGGTCGGCCATTCAGCTTCTAGAGCTGGGGACATAACAGGGCCTGCATGGGGCGAGCACACAGGCCCAGCACACAGCCTTAGATGCCGTCTGCATCTAAGATGCTGTGAATTGGGCCACTTAAGGTCCTGAGCAGAGCCTGGGAATGGATGCCATCCTGGGACACTGTTGGTTGCCAAACTCTCCCAGACTAGCTGGAGAGGAAGTTTCCCTTGGGAGATCCTCAGGAATACCCTACACTTTCCTATGCAGCCCTGGATACTGGGACAGCTCTCTTCTTGGTGGAATTCGGACTCATGGTTAATTTCAGTCCTCTGTGTCCATGCACACCAATGAATGTGTGTAATGCCACCAAGTTGTGTACTTCCTGTAGATTGAAGCATAATCTTGGAGAGATATTTGTACATCTATGTTTGTAGCAGCACAGTTCTGATAACCAAGAGGTAGAAGCAACCCTAAGTCTGATGATGGACAAATGAATTGGCAGCATGTGGTGTATACATACAGCCTTAGCAAGGAAGGACACTGTGACACATGCTGCTGCGTGGATGATCTGTAAGGACACTGTGCTGAATGAAATAAGCCAGGCAGAGCAAGACAAATGCTGCGTGGGTCCCTTTATATGAGGTAGCCAGCTCAATAAAGGAGATAGAAAACAGAGGGACTGCCAGGGACTGCAGGGAGGAGGGAAGGGGAGCTGTTCAGTGGGAACCAAGTTTCCGTGTTGCAAGATGAACGTGTTCCAGAGATGTGTTGCAGGACAATGTGAATGTCCCTCATGCCACTACAAGTGTATCCTTAAAAATGGTTAAGATACCAAATTTTATGTTATATGGCTTTTACACCAATAAAAATGTGGGGAAAAAAGCGAGCACAGAAGTGATAATAGAATTTGACAAGTTGCACAATGAGAGAAAATTATAGACCAAAGTTATTCATGAACATAGATGCAAACATTTTAAATTATTAGTTAACAATCTACATTAAAAGAACAACATACAAAATGGCTAAGATTATACATTTTATGTTTTGCATAGCTTAAAACAACTGAAAAAATCCCCTGAGTCTTTTATTCTCTGACCAAAATCCTCAGGGGTGAGCAGGAGCAGGAGTAGAAAGGTGTGAGTGGGGCTGGGCTGGCAGGGCTGTGACCACGGAAACCCCAGGAAGGCGCTGCCCGAGCCATCCAGACTCTCCTGGAATGTTGGTGACTCACAGTTTACCTTGGCACAGAGGTAGTGACCATCTGTCCAGGCTGTCTGTGAACTAAAAGGGACCCTATATTCCTCTGATTGGGGTCTCAATCCCTGAAACAGAATGTAATGTCTCAGCCCAAGTTCCGTGAGAGGCAGGGGACAAAATGAAAAAGCACAAATGGATTGCAGAACCAAAAATACTTTTTATTTTGGTACTGGGGATCAAACTCAGAACCTTGCAGGCAAGGTGCCACTGAGCTAAATCCCCACCCCCACAATACTTTTAAATTCTAAAAGAGAGAATCTCACTTTCTGAGGGGCGAGATGGGATGATGTTTCTCTCCTTCCAGTGGTATGCTTCTTGTGAAAGGCTTGCATATCACATTTGCTCCCATCCTTCTTAATACGTTGCTCAAATGCTAGCACATGAGCCATGTAGCATCATAGTTCAAATTTCCACTTTTCTGATCCAGTCTGAAGAGCACAATTAGGATGACACACTGAGGTGAAGACAAAGATTCCCACGTTGTCTGTGTCCATGTGAACAAGACACTGTCCCTGGAACCTCCTTTTACCATCTGTAAACCTGGAGATCTATGACTGATCTCGCCCACAACAAGATCTAAACCTGGACCAAAAAAGTTTAGTGACTAGTATTTGTCATAATTCAAAAATAATTATAATAGACCATTGTTTAGATTAATATTGTTTCAACCATTTTACATTTCTTAAAAAATAAAGCTAAAGAGATCATGTGTTGATGTGGATCTATGAGATAAGACCCACGAGATGTTCGTACTTCCAAAGTTCCTTCCAAAGTTATACTACGAATGCATTCAACTTTGTATTCTAATATTTCAACTACAAGTGTTGAAAATTACTTCACTCTCCCTTGTTAAGTAACTGACAAGAGCTAATAAGTGTGAAAGTGATTCTTCCTTGTTTGGAAGACATGACAAAAGTTAGCTTCCTAAGAAAAGTATTACATAAGTAGCCAGCCCAAGAAATAGAGTGGAGTGGGGCATAAATTCTAAAATGCCACTCTTTATTTCATTGGAAGCTGAGCTAATAGCCTTCTGTTTTAAATTACAAAGCACATTTTGTATCTGATGGAAAAATAATACATATTAACTGCTAAAAATAAAACCTTGAAAGATACAGAAGATCACAAAGAACTGATTTCTTTTTAATTTGATATTTTTTATTCTAAGAGATTATCTATAAAGAATAAAACACCTTTCCAGTCAGCTTATGTAAGGTGAGCCAGTAAAAACCGAGAAATGTATTCTCAGAAGGGAGATCAGAGCTGGGTATGGAGTGCAGTGGCCTGTCCAATGTGCACAAAGCCCTGGGTTTGATCACTAATCACTAATTCAGAACATTGAGCCAAAATTGAGAAAAAAGATTTGGGTCCCAATAGTCCAATATTATTGGATTTTGTGTTTGCCACAAAATACTGTATCCTGTCCTTCACTGGTAAATGTTTGTCTGACCTTCAAGAAAGGCAACATGGCATCATATTGAGAAGGGCACTCAGTGAGCAAAGAAGGTCTGAGACCCTAGTCCTACCTGAGCAATATCTGTCCACATGATCTGGGAAAGTCACTTTACAACTTGAAAACATCCTCATCTGTAGAACAGAGATGCTAATGACTGTGTCGTAGTTGCACAGAAAAATCAATGAGCTAATACAAAGAGAAAGCCTGCTCCTCACCAGTGAGGGTATTAGCTCACTCCCTAAGGTTTTTTGTTTAGTTTTGTTTGGACTGGCTTATCCATGTGCCTGCCCCAGACTCTTGGGAAATGTGGGCAGTGTGAATCAGGGTGTGTGAAGGAAACACCATCATACTTCTATATTTCTGCTCTGCTGGATGCAGTGTGTTCCCAGGACAAAGAGTGAGAATGTGCAGGATGGGGATGAGTGTTTGCTGTTGCTCAAGTTCTATGGAAGATACTTTATCCACGAACACTGTTTCCCATGATGCTGTTGCCAGCAGGAGAAACCAAGATCCAGTGATAGGGCTGAGTGGACCCTTTGTCTGCTGCAGATCAGCAAAGAAGCCAATGTAGCCCAACATTTCTGACACCTGGGCAGAGCGAGATGGATAAGAGGCAGAGCATAAGCAGGTGAGCCTGCTCCTAACTTGGGACCCCCTGACCTCACTCCTTTCCACGATATAAATAAAGATATTGAACCCTTGTTTTGCTTCTGGTTTCTATGGCTGGAGTTTCTGTGAGACCTCTGGTTATTTCTCATATGTCATGCTGAGACTTCTTGGTTAACTTTGTTGCATGGTTACAACTTAGTCTCCTCATTCCTAAATCTGCGTAATTCATGGAACAAGTTGATTGATGACATTTTGGCAACCACCAGAGAAAGAAAGCATCCACCTAGGAGCTGGGAGTTCTGTTGTGTCCCTCAAAGATAGAAATTCACTAGGCAGGGTTCATATCATGGGTTCACTAGGCTTCCTCCACTCCGGAAGAAGACCAGTGTGGCAATCCATGTTTTATGAGCCCACATTACAAACTGGTTACTACTTTGAAGATCAGACCCCATTAGTTAAGAGGGAGGAAACATGTTCTCCAGCAATCCAGAGTTAACACCCAGAAGGTTGATGCCAATGAAACCGAGCCGTAGAGAGGGAGCCCCAGACAAGAGCATGTTGGCTGTGCATCCACAGCTCTGAGCATGACTCAGGCAGCTGCCCTCACACCTGGGGCCTGCTTGGGAGCAGGAAGCTTAATTTCTGGAATTTTTATTGTCTGGTCATCTCACTCATCACTTCACTCTTTAGAAGACAAAGTCCAAAGAGGTAAATTAGCTCAAGCTTGTCACACAGCTTGTTGGGGCTGGGCATGAACTCAGGACTCCTGACTCCTAGTCCTAGTTCAGGCTTCATTTAATATGGAAAGCAGTTCTTATTGATTGGGTAACCATTCCTTCCTTGTCATTTCTGAGCTTCCTCAGACTCACCTTGGATACCATATTGAAACTTCCCTCTGACAACCCATTGAAGGAATTGCGTCCACAAGCACTCTCTCCATGGATGGTGGGAGGCAAGAATGGAGCAATCTACCTGCAGGCAGTCTGGCAGGAAGTGCCATGTTTAACATGTGTGCATTCCTTACTTATACCCTGCTTCAAGGGATGCTATATATCATCAAGATGTGGGCCAAAGATCATGTACAGCAGTGTAGCCAGAGCAGAAATAATTCAAGTATCTAATGAAAAGGTGATATTAACTATGGTGCAACCCCTGTGGTGGAATCTTATTGTATAAGAACATTTATTTTTATTCTTATTACTTTTTTTTGTTTTTGGTACTGGGGATCGAACTTGGGTCCTTGCGCTTGTGCAGCAGGCGGTGAAACCACTGAACTAAATCCCCGGCCCCTCTTATTACCTTTTTACTTTTGCAGTGCTGGGGATTGAATCCAGGTCTTCTATATCCTAGATAAGTGCTCTACCAGTGAACTACATCACAACCTCTAGCCTTTTTTTTTTTTTTTTTTGGTACTGGGGATCGAACTTGGGTCCTTGTGCTTGCGAGGCAAGTGGCGGAACCACTGAGCTAAATCCCTAGCCCTGGCCTTTTTTTTGAGACAAAGTCTTACTTTGTAGTTCAGCCCACCCTTGAACTCACTGTGTAGACCAGGCTGCCCTTGAACTCATGGGGATAGTCCTATCTCAGCCTCTCAAGTGCTGGGATTATAGTCATGTGCCACCATGCCTGGCACCCCAGCCTCTCTTATTTTTTTATTTGATACAGGATCTCACTAAATTGCCCAGACTGGGCTGGAATTTGTGATCTTCCTGCCTCAGCCTCCCAAGTAGCTGAGATTACAGGCACAAACCACTATTCCAGCTAAGAATATTTAATGAGAGGGGAAAATGTTCATATGTATTGGTTGAAAAAGAAAGCAATATACAAATCATAGAAGACTAAAAGAAATGTGCCAAAATAATAATAGTGATTACCTTTGTGTAGTTATATATATTTTTTACAATAAATGTTACAAATATGATTATATTTCTTTTGTACCCAGATGACTGACTTAATGCATACTGACTAAACTGAAGAGATCATGTTTCAGTCAATCTCATGAACCAGCCTGTGCCTGCTTCTCATCTTGGTTTGTGACCAGTAGTCTGCCCCTCTCTGACCAAAGATTGTCATTACTGTTTGTCTTCTTTCCTATTTCCTCAAGATCAAAGTTTCCACTACATGGAACATGACAGCCTCAAGAAGGCAGTAAGACATGAAAGTTATTATTATTTGTGGTAGAAAATGATTTGGAACAAAACCCTGAAACTGGGTTGTGAAGGATGATGAAGCATGCTTTCTATCATAAAGTCTTGGTAAGGGCAGGAGGAACAAAGGGCCAGTGTATGTATGATTCTTTATACAGTGTGTCGCTAACACTCTGCCACATCGTGGTGCTCATATCCCACTCCCTAATCATTTGCTGGGCATCAGATGATATACCTCTGGTGAAAAGAGACCCTAGTAACTGGAAAAGACAAGAACAGAATGTGGGAAACAATATCTGTGATTAAATGTACTTGTGTATAGGGGAGATGATGGTGGATAAAAATGAATAAGCCAAAAATATCTTGATGTTCCGAGAAGCTAAGAGATCATTCTGTCTTCTACAATTGATGCATTTGGGATTTAAGCACAGACAGATTATTTTCCACTTCCTGTCCCTTGACTGAACCAAGCCAATGGCAACCATCAGGCTTCTCATAGTCTAAACTTCCCTTCGTGCCTCTTTTATGTGGAGACTAAATGTCAAAGACCGGAAGCATCAGAACAGCAGTCCAAGTCATCGAAGTTTCCAGGTTGTTTGCAGAAAACTGGGGTAGATGAAAAGACTCCAAAGAGAATACTCTGGAAACCAAGCAAAGCAAAGGTCCTGTGTGGAAAATCTGAGGTATTCTCCTCATGTGATCTACCTCTTGCCTTATAGATGTGTCCAGTGGTTCTCACTGAATCTGAAGGACATGTTATTTTTATTGCTTTAAGAGTTTTTAGGGAATTGAAATCCTGGAAGAACCTTCTTTGCAAAGGACAATGTAGAATTCTGTGTGTTTCTACCTCATTCTGCCCTGGCACATGTGCCTGGCCGTGATATTCTGTTTTGCTCTCAGAGACCTGTTTAAACATGCAGGGACAAGGAAGGCACACTTCACATCCCCAGAGGTGACTCTAGCTGAGAGTCTGTGATGTGGTCCACCAAAACATCCTGAAATGTGTATGGGGAGAGTAACAGTCACCACACAACAATGGAGTAGAATCTTTCCCGGGACCTCAGTCCTTGTCATGTGACAGCCCTCTCTCTGGGGACCTCAAATCATCTTGTTGGGAAACATGAAGAAGCATTGTTATAGTTTGGGTCAAAAATGTCCCCCAAAAGGCTTATGTGTTCAGAAGTGGAGTTTTGGAAGGTGATTAGACAACCCTATAACACATTCAACTGATTAATTCACAGTAGTTGACTGTGCTGTTAGAAGGCCTCGTTGGAGGAAGTGAGTCACTGAGTGAATAACCTGAAAGGGGGTCTCCTGTCCCCAACCACTTCTTTTCTTTATTTAGCTCTTTTCTTGTCTCACTGTTTCCTGGCTGCTATGAGATGAAAAACTTTTCTCCATCAGGCCTTTCTGCCATGATGTCTCTGCCTTGGATCCAACTGACCATGGACTGAAGCCTCTGGAACAGTGATCCAAAACAAATATTTTCTACTTTTACTTGTGTATGCCAGATATTTTGTCATAGCAACAGAAAGGTGACCAATGCAAGCATATAGCTCAAAACTAAGTATGAAGAATGGAGGAGTAGTGCTTTGGGAACAGTTAATTGAAACCAAATGGAAGAAATTCCCAATGATCCATAGCAATGGAAGAATAGAGGTGAGCTTTGAAGTCTATGAAATTCTCCCAATCTCAAGAAGACTCTAGTAAAGCTTAATTTTCTGCCCTAAGATGTGTTTTGCCAGAACTGCTTCACAATGAATAAAATAGATTGGCTTATATCCCCCTAGAAAATAAGAGAAATGGTTCAAATGTTGGTGGCAGGTTAAATCTGTGTAATCCATGCTTGAACAGCCAAGGACTGGTCAGATCTAATCCTGCTCCTTGCTCCAAACCCCACCATCCTCACAAAATCTACCAAGAAAATGGACAGAAATGTCACTCACATCCTTACCATGATCTGGCCTGAGATGAGCAGAAAAAAGTTGGTGATGTCTTCTCAAACCCTGCCCAATCCAGGTCTCAGTTTGGGGAGGGTCACCAGGTGGAACTCACTAATACTCACACTGTAGCCACCCAGGGGACTCACACTGGACTATTTAATGAACTGTCTGGTGAGTTAAGGCTCAACTTATCATTAAGACCTCACTATTCCTGGGCTTTGGAATTTTACTGACTAGTACCTCTTGTACTGGGGCCCAATATGCCTCCTTTTAAAGTCCACAGATCTTCTATTTTCAAACCAGTACTACTAACCTGTGTACTGTAGTGATTTAAGTCTCTTAGGCAAAATATGCTTATAAAGTTAACAAAGTCAGCTTTAAGGAAAATATTAAGCCAATTATTATCAAGATAGTTTAAGTTTATGGAGAAGAAGGAGGAAAAGGAGGGGGAGGAAGATGGGAAAGAGAAGGGGGAGGAAGAAGGAGGAGGAGAAGAAGATAAAGAAGGAGACAGGGAGGAGGGGGAAGAGAAAGAGGAGGAGGAAAAGATGAAGAAGACAAGGAGGAGGAAGAAGAGAAAAAGGAGAAGGCGGTGGAAGCAGTGGTAGAATGACTTAAGTTTGGGAAATTGAAGAAGCATTTCCTACCGTACACTGCCCACTGCATACCCACACTGAGCTGCCTCTTCAGAACTTGCCTGACCATTTGAGAAAGGTCAAGCCAAAGGAGAGCCTTGCTCCAATGGATGCTTCTCCTATCAACACATTGTTTCCAGCCTACATCCTTGCTCTGACAAGGCCAGTCTGTAGACCTCAGTGAAAAATTTGACCCTTAATTAGTTGTCCCTGGGCCTCCCTCACTTTGCAACGAAACTCATGGCCAGGCTCAGCTTCATAGAATCTCATTCATCAGAAATCACTTTAAGACTGAGGAGGCCTCTGCCTGGGCCGCATGTGGGCAGATCAGGTATCTGGTGGCTGCTGATGCGGGGGAGCATTTCTACAGAGAGACATGTGGTGACTAAAGGTCTCGGCAGAGAACCAGGGCTTTCCATTATCCTTGACTTCCTGGGTAATGCAATCTGAAAATCAATTCTCATTAAACACAAGTGATCCTAATACCTCTGACAGGTTACATCTTAAGTGATAATTAAAAGCATATTTCCTGATGCTTAGCTGCTATGAAATGCATCCCTATTTATGTCGCCAAGGAGGTCTCACACTAAGGCCCCACGGACCAGGATTAGCTGCCCCAGGAAGACTCACAGTTCCTGGATTGTCATTCATTATTTTAATCTGATTTGCTTTACTCAAGTGAAATAGAGCCTGGCATCACACTTACCCACTCACCTATGATCCTTTAAAATCATTAACACCGTCATGAGCTAAGGAGCAAAGACTTCATTTTGCACTAACGTGGTCTTCAGTTTTCTCCATGGATGGAGTTTATTAATCACTGACTGCTTCTCCCACTAAGCTTTGTGAACTTTCTTCAGTTAGAGACACAGCAGCTGTGATCTAAAATCCTCCATTGCGTGTCACAGTGCAAAGACTCTCAGTGTCTGGGGCCATGACGTGACAATTGGGTTACGAGGGCTTCTGGGACACAGAATTCAGAAAAGTATGAAAATTTTTACAATAGGCAATTACAGTTACTGAGCTGGCACTTGAAATATTGAGATGTCAAATTCTATCTCAAAAATTTTCTATTGGGAATGAATGTTCTATATCTCTTTCTTCTGAACTAGATTTATTGCTCATTAAAACATATCATTAAGTCACAGAAATAAGCAACAAGACCCAAAGAAAAAAAATTCCCATTATATATTTACTCTTCTAGGGCTGCTATACTAAAGTAACATAAATGTGGTGGCTTAAGACAGCAGAGATTTCTTATTGCACAGTCCTGAGGGCCAGAAGCCTGAGATCAGGGTGACAGCAGGGCTGGCTCCTTCTAAAGCTCTAGGGAAGACCCTTCCATGCCTCTTCCTGCTTCTGAGCCCTTGTGTCCCTCATGTTTGATGCTGTCGTCCCTGAGTCTCTGTCTTTTCTTCTTATGAAGACACCAGTCATATTGGATCAAGGGCTCACCAACTCCTATATGACTTTCTCCTAACAAATTACATTTTTCACAACCTTATTTCTAAATAAGATTATATTCTGAAGTACTAGGAATAAGGACATCTGCATGTTTTGGAGGATGACACATTTCAATCTATAAGACATATAGAAAGAGATTAACCTATGAATAATATTGGTATGACTAATTTATTTTTAGTAATGGGGATTGAACCCAGTGCCTTTGTAATGAGCTACTTCTCTGCCCTTTTTTATTTTATTTTTTAAAATTTTGAAGCAAGGTTTCACTAAATTGCCTGCCTCATCCTCCTAGAGTACTGGGATTATATATGTACTATGATGCCTGGTTTGTAACTAATCAATCATTTAATTACTTGGGAAATAAGTTCAGAATTCATTACCCTCTTCCTTACTCTGACATACCAAATGGACCATGTTTTTAAACATGAAAAATCATCACATTATTAGAATGACAATAGCCAACATGTAATCCTTATGCGAGGTCACAGTTTGAGAGTGCTTTATACACATAGGAGTTGAATCTTCACAACAACCCTGCATTATCTCCATTTTACAGCCAAAGAAATTGAGGCACAGAGAGGTTACAGTATTATCTCAGGATCACACGGAGTCTATCCCCTTAATCAGTTTTATGTGTACAATTTTAAAGGAAGATAATTTTCATGTCCAAGTCTTACTTTACATTTGTGTGTAGTGTTTGGAAATTTTATAGTGGATATGGATTACTTTAAAATTAATAAGAAATGATTTGCGGTCTCTCTCTTTTCTCCTTCTCTCTCTTATGTACCACTGCCTTTTTTCCACTTGGCAGGGCTTAGTCAGACTGTTGATCTGCTCAGGATTTGCAACTGAAGGAACAGAGTAAACTCTACAATGAAATTTTGTGTTGGAACTACATCCATATTTCCAAATCTTTCTGGAATGTTCTGTCATCTGTGGAGCTGGGCCAAGTAAGTGCCTCTGATTGGGTCAAGCACACACTTCTTTTCACAGCTCTGAAGACTCTGGGCTTTTTCTCAACCAGTCTTCTCAAAAGTTAAAGTCCGTACAATCACCTAGAGAATATGTTAAAAGACTCTGACTTTGACAGTAGGAAAGGATAAACCTTAGATTCTCTAAGAAGTGCCCAATGAGGCCCATGCTGATGGCCTGGACCACACTGTGAGTATTAAATGTCTAAACCTCTTTCCTCTCCATCAGCTCTATCTCATACTTCCATATCCCCTGAAAATGAAGACTGTAGAACTCTGACTGAAAAGCCCAAAAAGAACCAAGGATGATCCTCTTTAAGACTCTATCTCTTCCAAGGAAACTTCCAGAAGAGCACCTCTTGGATAATGACAAATGAGGGTGGTAAAGTAGAGCTTTCTTATTCAACTTATTCAAACTTGGCCCCAACAATAAACCCCTCCAAAGCTTGCACATGGCAGATGGAACTTACAAAGTGGGAGAAGTCCCCAAAAGTTGGACATGTGCTCAAGAGGACCAGATAACCAAAACGGATGAATTGCTACACTGATAGTTTGAGGGGGGATTGTTAGTTCCTTCACTTGAACATATTGCTATTATCTGCTACAGGTAAGTCCCTGTACCAGGCATACATTTCTTTTCTTGACAACAGAGAAATGGTCTGAGATCTTTGAGCACTGCACTCTTTCTTTCTTGTTGTGATCCAATAAAAAATCAATCACTTTCTCCTAGCACATAAAACAAATCAGCAAATGACTTCCTGATGACCAGGTAAGCAAGATAGCAGTCTCAGGGCCAGTAACCAAAGATTCAGGCTCTACTTTCTACTGCTGCTTCCTGCTGGATGCTCATTAGCAGAGAGAGGAAAGGTTCCCACCTATGCTGAGTCCCTACCTTGCACCAGGCACTTTGTCAAGCCTTTTTATTGGGATCACATCAGAGCAACAAACTGGGCAAAATCAAAGTACCAGTCGAATCTACTAACAAACTAAATATGGATCACAGAATTATAAATATATTATCTCATGTATCATGTGAAGAAAGTAGAGTATTGTGCAGGAAAACATCATCTATATGGTCATTTCCATTCCTATGGGTTAAAGAATTCCAAAATGGGAGTGTTGCCTCATTGTTGCTACTTTATTGGTATATGTTCACTATAAAAAGACTGAGATATTTAATGTATGCTATTGAAATACATATTTGTTTTGTACTTATGCAAACACAAAACCCTTTAAGGCATACAGACACAGGCAAGAATGATGTCTGTTCTCAAGGAACTTACTGTTTCATAGAAGGGATAAGAAAGACAAATATATAACCATGGCTTACTTTATTAAATGCGAAAACAATTTAGATACCGTCTTCATTTTAGAAACCAGGTAGACTATGGAGTCAGCCAGGCCTAAAGGAAAATGGTACAATGGGGTGATCTTGGGAAAAAGATCACCCTCAGGCACTGAGAAGGGGGAAGCAAGCCAAGACAGAGCCATGGAAGCAGCCATGGAAACCTGGCTATGCCCCACCAGATCTTGGTAGAAGCCCCACGTCTGCTGCAGGTGGAGCCACGGTCAGCAAGAGGACTCCCCTCAGCCTGGGCCGAAGTGTTTTCTGGTTCTCACTAGAGCTCAGCAGTGAACTTTGTTTCCTAGATACTTGGTCCTCCCATGAAACTGCTGACTAAGGCAGGAGCTTGTGTGTTGATGGTAAGTTACACTTACCACTCTGCTCCACACAAGCCTGATATGGTGAATGGCTCACCACTGCCCAGAAACAAAAGATCTTAGTTCAAGTTAAAATGAATTTACCTAACTCTTTCATGCCTTTTTCTACAAAAAGAAAGTCATGAAATTTTCAAATCACTTTCTAAAATCTTGAACCATGAATTATCCCTTGCCTGCCCACTTGTCATGAGCTCACTGCTTTCTCTGGTCCATTCCATTCCTTGCAGCTGCTCAGAGTGTTCACATGTGAGTGTTCTTGCAGCCCAAGTACTCAGACAAACTCACAAAAGCACAATAGAAAGAAAGGAGGTAGAAAGCATCCAGGGCTTCCCCTTTTAGGTTATGGGCCTCTGCTATGTACATGCGCAGTATTAGCCAGAGTTAAACTTTCACACAAAAACACGGAATCTCAATCCCAAAGATCCTTAATCACTATCCAGCCGAACTGGTATCAGGCAGGACAAAACATCCAAGTTGGCTTGCAAGGCTGTGGGAAGGCTGTGTTATGGAAACATTGCTCAGTGCCATAGCAACGCACTGAAAACCTGCTGCTCTGCAGCTGGCAGAATGTGTGGGTCCAGGACAGCACTACGAAGAGCCAGCCACAAACAGAATCCACCGTATGTTATCAAGGAGTGACCCTTTGTTGTGTCCTTGGGATGGTGGATGACCACAGATCCCAAGGGCCATACCTATGGTTATAGTCCTGAGAAACAAAGAAAGGCAAGAGCTGTGGCTTGTTTCAGTTCTGTCTTTCTCTGAACAATGTGGTCTTATTTCTTAGGTAAGAGATTGAATATATATCAAACTTTCATCTTGTTCTTTGTGCATGGTATCGTTGAGTCCACACCAGCTATACACCTGTTATATGTGTGGTGTTGTGTGACATGCTGTGGGGTTTTCTTCTAAGAGATTGACTGTCTCTGCCTTCAAGGAGTTTTTCTTCAGAAGTACAAAACATCAAATGCAGGTTTTCTTTGATTCTCAATCTTTGCTTTAAATATGTGAAAGGAGTGAAATGCTGCTTATAATATGCTAGAATAAAAATTTTTTCACCTTCAAGTTAATCACAACTGTTATTTGTCAAGTCTGTTTACCCACACACATATATACGAATATATGTGTGTGTGTAGATAGATAGGAATCATTATGCAAAATTCCTGGTAGGAAAAAAAATTCCTGGTAGGTTAAGGAATTCCAAAATGGCACTTGTTGCCTGGTAGTTGATACTTTGTATATGTCCACTACTACACACACTGAGATATTTGATTTATGCTATGGAAATAGATATTTGCCATGTACTCGCTATGTAAACACAAAGCCTGTTGGGGGAACAAACATCAGCAGGAATATCTGTCCTCAAGGAACTTAGTGTTCCATACAGGGGAAAGAAAGGCAAATATATAATTATGTCATATATTATTAGATGACATATATTAGATAAACAGGTCATATGTACATATTTGTTCCCTGTGAATGGATATGTGGTGTCCAGACCATGGTGGTACAGACTTGCTTCTTTCCTATACCTAATGCACTTCTGGCTGCATCCCATTTGTGCAAATTGGTGTGTGCTTTAGATAAATACAAAGAAACTATAATATCAAACAAGTAAGACACAATTTGAAGAGGAAAATTTGACCTGAAAGCAGCACACCATATTTTAAACCTAAAAACCTCTGAATTTTTGGATTGACGACCCTCTTGGATAAGTGCTATGAATGTTCCACTCCTCTACAGTTCAGTTAAGGCTTGAATATGTCTCAGGTATTCAGTCCAGGGTGCACAGCTGCTGAACTCACATCAGGTCTGCCTGGTGCTTCTGAACAGGCCACATTCTTCAATTCCTCAGGGTAGGAGAGGGAGTCTACTACGGCCTCTGCCAAGCTGAGGCCAGCTGGGAACAGGGTTCTTAAAGAAACAGAAGGAAAACAAATTCTGTCCACACTGGGCCGCCCCAAGTAAGGAAAAGGCAAAACTTTCAATCCACAGAGAAAACAGAGCCTCAGTAAGTCAATGGAAATTGCTTGGGACAACTCATAAGCATTGAATTAGGTGAAACTGGAATGCTTTGTAGGGAGGACTTTTAAACTCCTTCCAACAAAATAAACACGAGTATTAAGTTCACCGTTGTTCACTTTGCTAACTAACCAGTATTAACTTGACCCAATGATGACTGCATTCCCACCACTCCCAGTTTTGGGAACAACTTGAAATAGCCTTTCCTTTCTCTTTCCTTCAATTGCTTTTCTCCCCGACACAAGAGAAAATAAGGGGCACCCAAGCAGATTCCATCCATTCTGACCCTTCCCAGCCTCTTTTTATCACTCTCAGAGCTACATGCTACAGTGTATTTTATGTTCAATTGAAAGCAGCTATGAAGTGATCCAATTCTTTCCATCTCCAGAAGTACAAAGCCCTGATCGCATGAAGATCAGAAAAACAAGAAGGCAAATTTGTCATTTGTTTTCTTGTCTTTGAAGGGCAACCAAACACTCAAGTGAGATGTCACTTTTATAATAGACCATGGAACTGTAATTCCTTTTCATATTGATATGTAACTCAGGGAAACTAACTATACAGTGATGTAATGAATGTGTAACCTAATCAAGAACCATGGATTGAATGCCTAGTCTGTGCAAGGCATTGTAAGAGATGCCAAGGGCTTATTATCTAATTCACAGGCAAACACGTACAAAAGAAAATCCACTTGCAAGAGAAGAAAGAAGACGTGGGGCTTTGCCAATGACATAAAGAGTAAAAGTTCAGAGAAGGGAAGGGATATTGTGACTAGTACAGCCAGAGAAGAATGCAAATGATGTCACTGAGGCTTGGTAGAGATAAGGTATCAGAAACCAAGAGGAAAGACAGAAAGGCTCAGCCACTGTGAACAGACAGTCCTTCCTGGGTCAGAGAAAAGGCTGGCATTGGAGAATGGTGACAAAGGTCATCTGGTCTTCAGAGTGCCCATCTTCCATTGTAGAAGGATTCTGCTTCCATATGGCTTTCTGGATCACTTTCATGCAATGGGCTCTAAGGCAGGTTTTACTTTCCAAAAGCGAACACAGTAATATTTCTGGTCTCACACGCTTGTCCAGAATCTTGCTACTGCTCCTATCAAGGGTTATAGTCTATTTCTCCTTCCTCTGAATTTGGGGGAAACTTTGCGGCAGCCTCAATAAATAGACTGCAGTGGAAATAATGCTTGTGACTCTTTACACCAAGCCATAAGTAGTGATATGATTTCTGCTCATCTCTGAGGACCTCGCCATTGGAATGCAGCTGCCGTGTTGGGAAGAAGCCTGATGTAGGTGTTACGATGGCAAGTCCAGCAGAATCATTTTCAAATAATGCCAGCCCCAGATGACAGTGAGTGGAGGAGAGAGGGGCCATCCATGCTAAGTCCTTGCCAAATTGCATTTTCAAGAACAAAATAAATGTTTTTTGTTTCTAAGTTTTGGGGTGGTTTGTTATACAATACTTAATAAATGGGATAGATTTCATACCAGCCTCCTGATTCAGTCCTACTAAAACTCCAGCAGGAAATCAGAGTACATAAAAATTCAGCAAAGTTAAAGTGATGTCATTGTTTTATACATATTGCCTTTCATTTCAAGGGCACTGATAAACTTGTTTTCAAATTACATTTCCACTTAGCACTGCATTGGGTGGAGTGGTCTATATTCCTTTATCTGAACTTTTCCTCCTCTTCCTGTGGCTCCCAGAGATAAATGATGAGGTTAGAGCTTCACTCACTTAATATGTTGGCCTCTTAAGCCAGGCCGTTTCTACCTCTTAAACATGTCTTCGGAAAAACAGGCACCTATGTTTGTTTAAAGCCAAACAGTTATTCCATGTGCTCTTCTATTCTTCCGATGGGCTCATGTCATGACCAGTTGCAAATATTCATTATCTTTTGTCATTTCAGTAGAGTAGTTATTAAAAAATCAGCAATGTCAGAACTGGGGAATTTAATCTAGCATGTATTGTGGAACTACTGATTGTTAAGTCTGTGTGGGAAGCTGAAAATTAATTTATACTCAGTCCTGTGTTTGTTTGTCTTCTTTGCATTACCGTGACAAAATACCTGAGATAAGTAATTTAGAAGGAGAAAAAAATGTATGTTGGGTCACACTGCAGAGGTTGCAGTCCATGATTGGCTGGCTTTAGGGTCTGTAGCAATGTAGAACATCATGACAGGGAGCACCTGGTAGAGAGAGCTGCACACCTCATGGTGGCTAGGAAGTAGCGGGAGAGAGAGAAGTGGCTGGGGGTTCCAATATACCCTTCAAAGTCATGCCCTCAATAAGCTACTTTTTCCTCCTAGGCCTATTCTCCTAAAGTTTCCACCATCTCCTAGTAGCACTAGATAGGGACCAAGTCTTCAGCACATGAGCCTTTAGGAGACATTTGGCATCCAAACCATAACAACTCCCCGCCTAAAATAATGGCCAGAATCCCCTTCCATCTAGATGGACTTCCCAGCATGCAATTCACTGCAAGTTTGGATGAGTCTCAGGTACTGCCTAGAGACTTTTTTTTAATTTTACCCTCTTGACTTAGGAACAACAGCTCCAACAGAGAGGAAGCTTGAATTCATCCTTTTCAAATAGAAATTTAAGCAGTAAATGGATGGCACAGTGGTTAAGGACTCTGGAGTCTGGAGCCTATGTAGCTCTGGCCACACTGCTCAGCCCACCAGAGCTGCCTTCTTACATCTTTAAAGTGGGAACAAGGTGGCAGGTTCTACTGGATTGCTGTGAAACTGAAAAGAGACAATGTACAGGACAAGCTCAAGGCCTGGCTACAGCAGGAGTGCAGTGGATGTCAATGGCATGCTTCAATTCGGACAGCAACTATGGCATTATTTTAGACCTTTCTTAATTTTCCAGGGGTTTACTCTAACATCCAGTGAGACCAATGTGAGAAAGGGTAAGTGGCCATCAGTCAAGGATTCAGCCACAACTCAGCCAAGTCCATATCAGCTGACAGAGTTGGAAATTCTGAAAGGTCTCACTAGGGTAAGTATGCTAAAAGTGCTTCCTTGATAGGGTGTAAAATAACAAATAGACTCTCCTTTCTCTCTCAGTGCAAAGCTTATTATAAAGAAGAGCAAAAGAAGAAAACTATTTTTCAAAGCTTTGAGAATTGCAATAGTGCATACTTCTTGGCTTTCAACTTTAGAACAATGGCTTTCATAGTCTTGTGTGCATCCAGTAGACGGGGAAACCTGGGGACTCCTTCCTCTACTTCAGACCTACTGAATCCAAGCAAGAGGCCCAGACGTGACCCTTTGTAATCTCCAGCGGTGATGCATACTGTCAGCAGAAGTCTCTGTTCCAGGATCTCCAAAAACTTTAACAGAGGCATCAAGATATGACATAAGGTTTATACCTATCAGCTGTGGAAAAGGCAAGGCTTTGAGAGATGGGCTTTGCTTCTTGGGATGAAAAATCATTTAGCTGAAATGAGCATTGGACTCAGGTCCACAATCCTTCTATCCATCTCTGCTACAGACCAGTTATTGATTGATTCATCCATTCAGTCATTTTTCTGGACTTCCCAAGTTTTTGGGCCACTATTTTATTTTGAAGACATCTACTATATCACATGGGCACTAAGATGTTCCCTCTTATGATGCTCCTGTGGAACACACAGAAAAAGACACTGCACGGTTCCTTCCTCAAAGAAGCTTCCAACATTAAGCTGACATTATTTTTTAGGGTTCTTGTAGCCAAGATACCATGGGACCTATGTGTGAGCCATTACGAGGTGAGAGGATCTGAAAAAGATTAGAGGGTCCTAATTATAAGAAAATACTAGCAAAAGCTAAAAGAGAAAAGAGACAAAAAAACCCCACCCTTAACATTTAGCATATTCTAATACGAAAACAGCTTAAATTAGTGTGTTAAAAGAGAATTTTAAAAGAGTAAGCTCTTGCAAATCTTCTTGGATTTTTATTATAAAATTCATAAATATTAAGTTGTCTGATCTGATTATAAATAAAAAAATGCTTAAAAAACTATTTTAGGAAAGACAGCGCTAGACTTTCTAGCCATTCCAAGAAGTCTTGTTGCCCCCTTGTGGGACTTTGAAAAATATTACACCAAGAGTCTGTATCTTAAATATATGTCTCAAATATATTTTCAATGAGAGAGAATTAAAATTAAGCTTTGCAAAATTTCACAACTCTTTGAGCTACCTCAAAATGAATGCTACAGACCAAGACTGAGAATTACCTTAAGGCTTGATGTCTTAAACTTGCAACCTAGAGTTGTATAGTATGTATATGGGTATGTGCTGGAAGGAAATCAAACAGGAATTGAGTAAAGAAAATGGGCTTGGTGCCCCTAGTACTAACCACATATACTAACTACATAGAAGAAGTCAAATAATGCACTTTGTCTCTAAGGAGGTGGTACTGATAACCCCACAGATTTTCATGCAGACTAAAGAACATACTAGATAAGAAAATATTTCCAAATATAGAAAAAACCATATGGATGGGAGTAATTATTACATTTCAATTAGTGCCTAAAGAGCTCAAAGGTATTCACTGGTTAGATAAAAACTCTGAAAGTTGGTTTGCTAAATTCTAGTGGGAGGAGTCAAGATCCTCTCTTGAAGAGATGGCATTTGGCTGAAATTTTGAGAGAAACTTAAAATCTTGGCAGCTGGTCACTTTATATTAATTTTGGAGGATGTACATACATGAAGAGACTTCTATAGCATTTAAGAGGAGAGGTAGGAATGGAAGCATCAATTTTAGGACACCTCTGTGAACAACCATGAACGTGACCAGGAGACTCTTGTCCCTGTATTTTTTTCTTGGTAACCTATGACCTTGATTTTGCTTTCAAGACCCTCATCAGTCATAATTGTGGTGAAGATATTTCCCCTACATTTGGGTAGAACTTCCATTCAATGTTTCACCTTCCGATAAGAGCACATAGGAACGGGAGAGACCAAAAACTGCAAGTGAAACTTCATCTTTGCTCTCTAAGAAGATTCCTAAATAAACTTTTCTAGGGGAATTATTTTAATTTCACAAGACAGACTCCATAAACATCTTGCTGATTCTTCGGAGTGGCTTATACAACCTCTATTGCAGACTCTCTCCAGGTGATGCTATGACTTCCTGTGCAGTGTGTGTTCTTAGGGGAGCAGATGGAGACAGTTGTTAGACTTTGTTGCAGATTGTTTTCCAAAATGTGGGTACACCTCATCAAATAAGTTTAGGATATCAATAGAACAAAATAATTATCCCTCCAAGAAAGTATTCTGCCAGCAGATGACCTTTGGACTGGAACTACACTATCAACTCTCCTGTGTCTCCAGCCTGCTGACCAACTCTGCATCTGGACTAGCCAAGACTCCATACTTGTGTGGGTCAACAATTCCTCTACTGGTTCTCACTTGAGAACCCTAATACCAGGTACTTGATGTGGCTTATGTGCCATCAGTCAGAAATAATTCCTTGGGCCTTGACTTCTGAACTGACTTAGAGAAGAGAGAGACAGGGTGTGAGTCATCCATTGGCTGGTGTGGACATGGTAGAAACACACACATCAGATGCCTCTACAATGGCATATCACTTTGTGATGATGACAGGATTGAAGCTCTTTTGTGGCCCATTTCTGTGGTGTAGCTTTGGGAGCAGCTTCAGGAAACTCAGCTAAATTTTTTCAATTTTCTCAGTTCCACCAATGATTCTGGAAGTCATTTAACACCTGTAATAAATCTTTCTCTGTTTAAACCACACAGCAGATGCTACTCTCTGCAAGTGCATCCTGACTAACCCAGCATGCTGGTCATTTGAGCTCAGGAGTAGGGGTGACCAGACAAAGGACCTTCTGTGAAGGTCCATTGTGTGAGACATCCAGCTGAAGCTCCAAGCAAACAGAAACTCCACACTACTTCCTCCTTCTGTGTCACACAGGCTAAATCCACCAAATCTGGATTTCCTTTGTTACCTACCATGCTCTCTGCACACACCAGTAAGGGATGATCCCAATATCCCACTATCCAGGACTAACTTTACTCCAGGCTAAATGAGTGACCTTCCCGCTGTGATATCTAAGACAAAATCCACTGGGTCACACTCTCACTGGATAACTAGAAAAAGGGCAAAGTGAACAAGAGATGCTATGCAAACCTGCAGATTTTTCCCATAAAAAAGAGATGCATAAATATATGTTCACTGGGAAACATGGCTTCCTATGTCTCCCATCCTTACAACCTTAAAAAATTCAAGGCTTGACATTGGCAGCTAGTTCTGTAATGGCAATCCATGTTATTTACATGAATCAGTCTTTCACCATCATTTTGTGGATAAAGAACAAAGGCATCATCATTTCCAGACCATGAAGACATGAGTGTGGCCTTTGGAGAAAGGAAATCCTGCAAAGGAAGAAGAATCTTAGGAGCTCACAATGTTATTTTCTTCTACAATTTTACTTCTGTTGCCATGTTTCCATAGCTGCTTCCTAGAGAGAGATAACAAACAAACTCCATATCTTCTATTCATAGGCCACTGAAGGAAAATTCCTTCCCAAGGATATCAGTCTGTTCTGAAAATTGTGTTATAAAGACTAGCACAGCAATTTCTGACCGCTAGGATCAGTGCTGGGGTGGGGGGAGAATTACACAACCCAGGGCACTGCAGGTAGATATCAAGGCACACACATTTTTATGTTCTCACATGTCATGAATCCTTTGAGGCTAAATCCATGGTTTGACTCCTGCTCCCCTTCTTCCCTTATCTTGCCCCCAATTCTGCACCTGCTCTGTCATTTTACCTCCTCTGTCTCTGTCTCACTCCCTGATTCTCATCTGGGGAAGCAGGGAGCACTTCCTTCCCCTGTGCTGACTTATTTCCTCCTCCACTTTTGGATCTCAGGCCCAGTTGTCATTCCTGTCCCCTCTTACTGTCACATGACACATGTGCCCACCTGTGTCTCTTTTTCACTGTATTTGTCATGGATGCCAATGTGTGTTTGGTTGGAATGATTCTCTGATTATATTGTCTTTCCCCCTACTCAAATATAAACTTCCTGCCTCAGGAAACAGATGGTTTTATTCCTTGTTTTACCCCTGTGACCCAGTAGAGTGCTGGCACACAGTAGGTACTAAGTAGTAATTTGTTGAATGAATGGATTTTAAAAGGGAAAAGTGTTGAGGAGTTAGATATACTTAAAAATTATATTAACAAAAATGATGGGGTTCTGCATCAGACAGGGCAGGAGAATCAGAGGTTTATAGTTTTCATAAAGCCAGGAGCAGAGGGAAGAAGCTAAATTTATGTGTCTCAAACTCAGCGTTATATCTGGTATATGGTTCTAGGTACCAACCTGTGTTTGTTGAGTCAAATGCTATTGTGCCCTCTTGTTTCAATTCTAATAAAGACCATGCTTCCACTCACTTTAAAAGAAACTGACCAATCCATTTTCCCAGGTCAAAGGCAAAATGCAATGCAGCAACGCCCAGTGAAAGTGAATTGAGTCTTTGCTCAAAAAACATGTTTGTTTATTATTAAGCATTCTTAGTCAATTAAGGGTTGAAGAAAAGGAAAAGCTTATCACTATGACATCAGGTTGCTCTGCTTAAAATGTGCCATGGTGCCAAAGAGCACTGAATATCAATTATAAAGTCACTTGGTACTGCTAATTACTTGCTTGAGCCAATTATCTGCTGTATAATAATTAATGAAAACTTGGGCCAGGGATTTAGCTCAGTGGTTCTGCCACCTGCCTCATAAGCGCAAGGTCTTGAGTTCGATCCCCGGTACCAAAAAAGAAAAAAAGAAAACTTAAATATGGGATAACACATATTATACGTTGAAAATACAATTAATTTTGGTTACAGGGGCTGTGGTAGGTTTTAAAGATAGATTCTTGCACTGATTCATAAGATATGAAAAATAGATATTAATGAAGTTTCAAGATATCATAGAACCTAGAAATAGTTCTTTTAATGCTTAATTTTATGTCTCTAATCTACACTGTATTGTTCTGTCATATATCTGTAAATGCATTCAGTTCCGTAACATCGACAAGGGCAAGCATTTAGAAATACAATTCTCTGCTTGTTATGATTTTTTTTTTACTATCCCAATAACTTCACTGGAGAAATTAAATTATAGTATTATATTTATTTATTTCTACAATAACTTTGATCATAAGTAATAATGTGATTTTGTTCTCACAATATGAGGAAACTGAGGTGGAGACTGCTTAAGAAACATCTTCAGTCTATTAGCAGGTCAGTGAATAAACCAGAAATCTGAGGAACATTCATCTATCCAAACCAATGAGATTTTAAAAATAATCAGAAATTAAAGAGAACCAGCAAATATTTCTGAAGTACTTTTATGTCTTTTTTTGTACATACCAGGCTTATCTCATTTGAATTTCATGTATGTGTGTAATAGGAATCAGGTAACTTATTTTATATTAAAGGCTAATTAAGCCAAGAAAAATTAGCACTCCTTTCTCGCAGAGGCATCATGTTTGGAACACTTGAGATGAATGAGCAATGAAACACAAGTTATCACTGGGAAAGATGTTCTGGAAGCTGGTGAGATCTTTCCATCTTCTTCAGTTCCATATATTGAAGATGGTTAAATCTAACTAGATTCATCCAAGAATTTTTCTTCCTTTGGTTCCTGAATATGTTATACTAGAAGAAAAGGAAAAGGAAAAATAAAAATTCTGCAGCTATGTTTTCGAATTTATTGAAGTGGGAAAAGTCATAGACCAGGATGTGAAAAGGAAAGATCCAAACCTATATCCTGTACCTTTTGTGGAGTCTTTTTTCTTCTTAATCACAGGACCAAAACCTTTGAAGTGAGCTCCCTTTTCTCTCCAGAGGTTTTTCCAGGGCCCCTGGCTTTTGAGGCTCTCCCTGTGGCCTGATCGGTTTCAGTAAAAATATTTGAAGCATGTGGCATTGTAATCAAGTGAGCCCGTTGTATCTAAACCAATCCAAAAAACAACAAATCTGTTGTTTGAGGGATCCTTTTCAAACAGCAGAAGGGCTGGGTATTTTTTAAAGTGGCTTATTCATGGCAAATAGACCTCAGGGATGCATAAATCACAGGAAGCATCCAAGGCCTCTAGGAAAATTCATCAAGAGCACTTTCTGCTGTGACCTCAAGTGGAATATTTTAACTTTTGAACAAAAAGGGCCCATCCTATCAGTTCAGTTATGTCCTCTTGTCAAAGTAGTCTACTTTCCTCCACAGTCAGTTTCCCAGTAGGGTGCTCTTGGAACAACAGTGCCCCAAGGAGGCCTTCAAGTCTGATGATATTGGGCTTGCCTCTCGGGAATCCCTTAAAGAGAGACTCACAGCAGCCTGCAGAGGTTTTTTAGGACAGATTCTGCCACTTAAAAGCAGGGTAAACGTATTTATTGTTGTCTCTAAATTCTCACTCTGCTTTGTTGCAATGGTTGGCAGACGAAGGTCCAGCTCCTCCACATAACGGTCTCCTTCTCCCACAGACAGCACTGATAAGAGCTGAGCATGTCCTTTCCCAGTGCTGGGCTGGGATAGCTCCAACCAGAAGGAAATCAAGAAGCTCATTTCGCCAAAAATGCAAACTTCTAATGGGATTTGCCTATGAAGCGTACTCATAAATTATGTTTGGCTTTCTTTGGATTGCTCTAATAGTTATGAAAAATAAGTTGTTGTACAAAGTCTAGTTATCCATTGTCTATAAGTCTATCTATAATCTATTATCTATCATCTGTCTACACCTATCACACTATCACCTATATTATCATCTATCATCTATGTATGTATATATGCATTATCTATCTATCATCTATCTATCTATATTTATCATCTCTTTTGTTAAATAAAATGAACACAATTGTCCCTTCTAGTGACTTTTCTTAGCCTGGAAAACCGCACCCCATATTTCAGAGGCCAAATACACTCATTCCTACTTTCTCACACCCTTTCCTTTACTTAAACTTGAAAAACTAAGGCCACTTTTGGAAAGCAGTATGAGGTGGTACTGTTTGAAATCTGGAGCCAACTCTGCTTGGTGAATGCCTTCAACAGACAGAAGAAGGCAGAGTTCAAGAGGGGGCTGGAGTGTGGGACAGACTCCCGTGTGTGTGTGTCACAAAAGTATGGATACCTTGGCATGTGTGCCTGAATTCCTCTGCCAATGTGTCCAAGGCCCTTTCCTGAGGACCCAAACCCCATTGCATCCATAATGTTGATGTTAATTCAAGTGGACAAGCATCAGGGTGGTCTGGGGAGAGTCGTCACTTGCATCTCATCAGCTTGGTGACAGAGCAAGAGGGCCTCCCATCTCCTGGCTTCAGGGACCTCTTTTGCCCCCACTTTTAGGTTAAGGGTGGTCATAAGCACTAAAGCCTTTGATGAGTCTTAGCCTCCGGAAACAAGCTTTGCTCTCTGTGAGTCCGAGATAAGCATCCAGTTCCATTCCAATATGTACACCAATATGTATTCCATTTGTTTAAATCTTAGAGGAAAATTTGAAAGGTACAAAATCAAGATTATAAAGAGATTAAGTGACTGGCTGTTCTAGACAGAGGTCATGAAATGGAAAGTGAAAGGAAGAGGACAAAAGCAGAGTCAGGGGACAGGACAGAAAAGGCACAGCAGGAGGAAGCAAACAGCAGGTCCATGCTTCCACTTCATGACCAAGAGTGCCTGACACCAACCTCTGAAATGCATACCTATTGCACCAGCTCTCGGCCTCAGAGTTCAGACCCTCGAGAGACCTTGAAACATGACCAGCATTCATCACAGATGACATCAAATGTTTCCAAGAGTGGCTTTTATGACTTCCAGATGATGGACTGAGTCTCTTGCAAGCTCATGAAAGCAGCATGTTTTCTTTGCTCTCATCATGGGGGACTGGAGGAGTTGCTCACAACACACCCAAATAGTCATTGACGGAAGGCGATCATGGAAACGAAAGAAAGCTGATCTAAGCTGTATTTTGGGGCCACAGTAAAACAAAAAGAATTATGCAGAGTGGAAACAAACCTTTCCTTGATGATTTCAGACTCAGCTTGAGAAAATCGCAGCCTGTGCTTTGTCACACAACCCCTCACATCCATTGTTCAGTCTTGCAACTTAAAATCTGGGACCTTCACAAACACGTTCTCCTCAAAGGGATTTTAATAGTTTTTAAATTTGATGTAATTTCTAAGGAAATCTTGCCCTCTAGCTTTCAAGTCTCAAAATTGAGTTTGACCTCGCGGAAGAGCCACGCAGTGACAGATAAATGGATGAATATCACCATCTAGTGGACAACTGCCATAGGGCACACTAAATTAAAAAAGAAAGAAGAGCCGAGGAAATTTTTCCTGTCAGGATAACACCAGTGGATATATTTTTTTCTTTATCTACAGATTTCCCATTGCACTTATTTATAATAAATCTATTTTGTATTGCATCATGCATATTGATAACCTCGCTCTACAAATAAGAAGGGCTCATATGGCCCTCTGTCACTCATTAAAATAACATGACCTGTCTCTAACAGATTATAAAAATTCATTCGTTATAAAATTACAAAGCAGCAAATCTTATCTTTCAAGTAATCACCACTGTGAATACGGCAGAACAGAGATAATAGAAAGTGTGCACACTTCTGATATGAATCACAAGGAGATAACGCACTGCACGATCTGCAGGCACAGCAAGAAGATGGATGATCAGTTATGACCAGTGGCTGTTAGGAGCCATCACTGCATCAAGCAGATGCAAAAGTGAGTGGTTTGGCCTTGGGAAGACATCACCCTGCCTGCTTTTAAATAATGTTTAAAATGTTATTTTATTAGTATATATTTGTAGGAATAATGTTTACATTCCTTGTGGGAAATTGATACATGTACATAAATCATCTTGATTCCCTTTCTTACCCCTTTCCTTATCCTCCTTCCCTCTCTCCACCTATTGATTCCCTTCCTCTTTGAGGAAGATCTATCTCCTTACTTCCTATTATCTGTCTTTTATTTTGGTATTTATTTATAACTTCAGTTTCTCATATAAGAGAAACCATGCAATATTTAAGCTTGTGTATCTGATTTATTTCTCTTAACATTATGGTCTAAAGGTGCTGTTGATTTGACTCATCTTTACTTAATCATCCACTAAAGTGCATCAATTATTCTCTTTGCTAAGAAAAGAAACGGGTGAGATTCAGCCCCCAATTAAAAAGATATATTACAGGAGTTGGAAAAAAGGCAACAATTTTATAAACTAGATGGGGATCACCATGGTTTGAAGGTTTGTCTGCTCTGAAATCCAAGCTGAAATTGAATTGCTATTGTAACAGTATCAAGAGGTGGGGCTTTTACGAAGCACTTGGGTCATGGGTCAGTGCTGTTGTTCTGCAGCAGGTTGCTATGAAGTGAGCCTGACTCCCTGGGCTTGGCTCCTCTGTACAGCTCACTACCGCTCAGCTCTCTGCCATGGGGTGATTAGCCCAAAGGCCCTTGGCAGATGTGACCCCTCAATCTTGGACTTCACAGCCTCCAGAACCATGGAGTAAATGAATCTCTTTTAATTATAAATGAGCTCATCCATAGCATTGTGATAGCAGCAGAAAACAGACTACGAGAGGGACGGACAGTGGGAAGAGCTAAGGCTGCTGTCTCATTCACATCTAGTAGTGATGGCTACCAGTGGAGGAACTCAGTTTATACCTTCTTACCTCATTTGGAAATTGAGTCATGTAAACATACTATGGAGGGTTTTTTTTGTTTTTGCTTTTTGGTACTGGGGACCGAACTTGGGTCCTTGCACCTGCCAGGCAGGCAGTGGAACCACTGAGCTAAATCCCCGACCCCTATATTATGGAATTTTAAAAAGAAGAGTAGTGCTGGCCCATGGCAGGTGCTCAGTGAATTTTGTTGAAAGGAAGAATGAATGAATGAATGAACACAGGAATTAGGAGAGAAGGACCAATGCCTGGATGTGCTGAAGTTGCCATGTTAGCTGTTGCTGAAAAAAACTTATCAAGGCGATGTGGGTCACTCATTACTCTACGGTCTAAAGAACATCTCGAGCAGAGGACCTTTTGGGTATGGGAGAAAGTCAAGGCCCACAGCTGTGGGTGGGATGGTCCTCAGGTGGGGGCCTGCACTCATTCATCCACCCCAAGGAATCTGCTAGGTGGCGCCCTGGTGCAAGCACTGTACTGAGCACCGTGGGTATACAGAGGACCAGGACAGAAGTGCAGCTGTCCTCAGGGACCCAGGCACAAAAGGCAGGCAGGATCCTCAGGGATCTCCTGGGGCAGTGGGCCTCAGCTTGGCTTCTGGACCAGGTTTCTCTGGGTGAGTGTGCTGGGGACAGGATGTAAGATAGTAAAATCGAATATAAGATGTGACTATGCCGATTCTGTGCAAGTTGTGAGCATGAAGCAGTGGAGTTGTGTCATTCTAGAGTAGAGTGCACAGCTCACGGGGGTGGGACTCTCTCACTTCTCACTTTCCTCATGCATGGTAGAAAGCACCTTCCAGAAAAGAAAGAAGCACCTTAGGACAACATTTGAGTGCTCTAAGTGACAGTGAGAAAACAGGGGTGACTTTTCTCTAGTAATTTGGAGAAAACCTATTGCTTTTGATAGCTTGAAAAGGACCCCATTCCCCTGTCCCCATGGTCCTGTCTCTGAGCTAAGGAAGAGAGTTTGATAGTGACAGCCTAGTGATCTTCCCAGATTGTGAGGTATAGAAATGTAGTTTCTTTGTGTTTATATAAGCTGATGGAACCCACAATATGATAACCTGGAGAGTATATGACAAATGACTTGACCTTGTATCTTCCAGAAATAGAAGAGATTTGTGTGTTCAGATTAACACTGAATTTCTGCTAAAGAAATGCTTATGATTACTTCCAAAACCCTAGCAGTAATCATGGAAAGATGGAAAGCCTTTCTTGGGATCTTGCTTCTCAGTTCACTGATAGAAACAGATTTGGTTATGCAGTTGGCAGCAAAGCAGAGGTGCAATGGGAAAATATGCCAGAGAGAGGTGGTCCTTTGCAGGAGATGGCAGCTCTCCCCATCACCCAGACAGGGCACATTTCATTTACAAACACCTTCTTCTACCACAAGTCATTTCTCTGGTGACCCACAACCCAGGAAATCAACCAAAACCAGAGATAATATTTCCAGTAGTGACTTACAGTTTGCAACACTCAGCTGCTTCACATGTGTCTTCTCCAAGTCCTGTTCCTGAGTGCAGCATTCCCACTTTTGCCTTAACAATGCCCCTGCAGTTCTACTCTTTGGCTAAGGTGGAGGTGCTAGCAGGAAGGCACCTGGAGCCCAAACTCAATCTCCAGGCCATGAGCCTGCACTTGCTTTCTCAGAATGGACCCCCGTTTGGTAACTCTCCTCACCTCTAACTACATTCACACACTATCAAGGCCATCATGTATATACCCAGTGTTCTGGGCAATGAGAAATTATGAGCAAAAAATACTCTAAAAAGCTATTCCCTTTTGCATGAAGTCAGATCCTGTAATCATTCTGAGCATGCTTGCTGGTTAAATGGCTGCCTCCTGCCCCAGAGCTTGTGATCCTCCTGCTGCATCCTGCCAGCATGCTGGGGTTACAGGTGTGCACCACCAGGCCCAGCTAGTAATTACCTTTTAACTTTTGAGATCTCTCTCAGAAATGTGTTGTTATCGTTGCTGTTTTAGATAAAGAAATAAGTTCACAAAGATTAAATTATTTGCCCAAAATCACACAGGTGGTGATGAGCTTGCTAGACTGACCCAAAGCCTTTTGACTAAACCTGGTGCTCCTGGCACTTCTCTACTGGGGACTTTAGGCACAAAATGGTACAACATCTTAACCAGATGTGTAGTCCAGGGATGAGAAAGCAGGGGTCGCTGGAAGTCCCTGCTCCTGGACTGAGCAGGCTAAGCTGCAGGGCTTGAGTGGCCCTGGAAGTTTATTGAGTCCCACTTGCCAGCCGAGCTGACAGCAGGTCACCTCACACTGTTCTCCAGTGGTGAGTGACAAGTTGGGTATATGGCCGGTGACATAGTAATTGAGTGTGATACGATGACAAATAAAGAGGCAAGAAGTTAATGATGTGTTGCCTTGTTAAGTGGAGCTGGCCACGCCTCATTAGATTTAAAAGAGTTATCGGAGACAGAGTAATTATCACAGACAGTAAAACTGTTGTATTAAAAGATAAAAAAGCCAGTATCAAAGAGAAATAATTAACTGCTTAATAGGGCATCTGCTGAGTTGCTTGGTCCAGGAATCAGACTCTGAGGGGGGGCACTTTTGGTTTTCAAGTTGGGTGGGGCATCGTGCAGCATGAGTCATTTGGGACTATATTCTTTTTATAATGATTAATATTATCAATATGAGTTGAACAAAAGAATAAGCTTCAGTGTGCCATTTCCATACATGCAAATAACAAGCTTTGATTGTATTCACCCTCTCTACTACCCTTTCTTATATCTTCACTTTCCCTGATAGGCCCACTACTTTAACATCATTTGTTTTTCTTTCCCTAGGTTCCACATATGGGAAAAAACATGTGTTGCTTTGGACCATTCCTTTTTCAATGGACTCCAAGTACTTACTGAGATCAAAGGTAAGGAATCCACACAAAAATAATCAAGGTCATCCTGCATAAACTACATTGATGGCAATTCCAACTAGGTGTGAGTCATGTATTTATTCATAACCTCTGTCTGTGACGACGGGTTCTCTGTCTCAGGAAGGAGACTGGTTAAAAGGATCAGAATACTGTTTAAGAGTTGTACTTAGTTCCAGGAAGTTACCCATAGAAGCATTTTTCATAAAGCCAAAATGCTATCGAATGGCTCTACGAAGCCCTGGTCATAGTAGGCAGCTAATGAAATCTGGCTGTTGGCTTTTGTTTTCATCCCCTCTTCCCTCTCTCCTCTATCTTGCTTCCTCCACCACTGGTCCTGCCCAAGTCTTTGGCCATCCTTGGTGACCCAGACGCAGGTTGGCCCTGGAGGCAGGTGCGGCTCAGGCTTCCATCCCTGCTGCTGGGAAAACAGCGCCTTCAGCCCCATCTCAGGGAGTCCTACTACACCAACAAGGAGCCACAGCCCCTGTGTGCACTTTCCTGTGTTTTGTCCACACTTCCTGGTGGCTTCATCCCTTCCTGTGGCACCTCACCATAGCCTTCACTGTGCTGTTGCCCCAGCTTTGAATGCTCTCTCCACCTTTTGGGCTTGTTCAAGTGCATTTTAAGAAGAATCTTGTCTCCCATGGTTTCAGTGCCCTCAATTAGTCCTCTTTTAACTTTTCACAGAATTACATTGGGGGTGTTTTAAAACTGAACTCTGTAGTCCACATCTTATTTCCTTGGTGTCTCCTGGGTTCAGGTCTCATCTACTCATTGAGATTGAAGGTCTACAGGACTAGGTCCTCCATTTCCTTATTCAGCCTTTCCTACAGTTAGGAGGTTGCCAATAAATGCATGAATGAAACCTCACATCAATGTAACTTACACAAGATGACCTTGATCATTTTCATGTGCATCCGTTTTTTAGATCCCAGTGTATACATATAATCCACGTAAAAGTTATTGTCCAAATTGACTAATGCGGTTATACTAAGCAGTGTTAATTTTGTGGATATTAGAAAAAGAGGAGACTTCCTGGACCAGGTTATAAGTTGTACTGTTCTGTACAGATCGGATTATTTCATTTTAACTCTTGGTATTTTCCCAATTTCTGCCAACATTTTCCCCAAAGGTAACATTTTATCTGTGTAACCTCAGTCAAAATTCAAAACTAGTGAATGGAAAGGAGGCAAAGGAAGGAAGGTCATAAATATTGTACTGAAGAGATAAGATTTAGCAGCTCAAGTGTAGAGCAAAAAGCCGGGTTTTGTAGCATTTTTGTGTTTGCTTGGTAAAGAAAGAAGAAACTATAACTATGTTCCCAAAAGACAAATAATTCATAAAGGAGAATCTGAAGGCCCCAGGATGTTCACAATCTTGTGTAAAGTCATTATCCTTAAAACCAATAAATGTAGCATGTTACCTTTTACCAAATGGGTCTTACAGATACTTAGTACAAAAGCACAAACTCCTGTAAATGGTAGATGTTCTAGTATACAAAGATGACATTTTGGAAATTTAGGAGTTTTTTTAAGCCTGTGCACACAGTAGCTCAATTCAAATACTCTAGCTAAGACAGGCACACAAGCTTAAATATTGTATGGTTTCTCTTATATGAGAAATCCAAAGTATAAATAATTTTAAAAGCAAAATAAAAGCCAGATAATAGGAAACAGGGAGATAGATTTTTTGCAACTGGAAAGTGTTAGAGAAAGGAGACAGAGAGTGGAGAGGAAGGGGATGTAAAAAGAATTAAGATATGTTACGTACATATACCAACTCCCCATGATGAATGTAATCATTGTGTACTGCAACCATGTACTAATAAAAATTTAAAAATTAAAGATACTATAGCTAAGACAGAAGAAAAAAGAAATGGTATATTCTCAAGTCAAATATTATGAATTAGTACCCAGAGTAGTGAGTGATTCTTATTCTTTTGGGCACTGTTCTTGTTAATAATCTTCTTTATGAATAAGATCTCTTAAAATTTATGAGAAAAAATATGGCATTCTGCCCAGGTGAAAAGATTACAGGTATTGACATACACATGAAATCTTTTTAACTCTATGCAGAGAATTGAAAAACCACTTCATATTGTTCAGGAGTGATAGTAAGGTCCCTGGGAGAGTCCATAAACCTCAGGTTAAAATCTGTTCATCTTGAAATACTCCAAACGAAGGTAACAAAGGAATCCAAATTTAATTCTGTTAAAATTTACTAGAAATTGAGCACAAAAAAAGGGAGGTAAGATTTAATTTAAATCAAATTTAATTTAATTTATTTATCCCAGGACTTGTGTACTGAATCTCTGTGTGGATAAAAACATTTGATTGTTGAGGCAGAGCGGATGAGTGGAATATCTATCTCTTAAACATGGAAAGGAGAATTGCTTCAGATTTAACATGCTATGCTTAATGTTTTGGAAATAGCTTGAAAAACTGGAACCACTCATGCTACAGATGGACCACCAGAAAAATAATCCTCTTCCTCCCACCTTCCAGGTCTGTGAAATAAGCAGGAAAGAGTGACATTTCCCAAGTGGAAATGTCACAAAGGACGCTGAGCATGAGTAGAGCTCTCAAGAGCTCCATTTTATTGCTGACTCCTACATGGTCTTCCTTATAAGTCTACTCAGCCCATATATTTTCCCCTATTGCAATGATGCTTAATGTACAGCTTTCAAAAAGTTTGTTTCTTTATGCCCCAGTCTCCTTATATACAAAATAAGAACCTGGACAATGACCATGGACATACTGCGAGATTAATTCCTGCAAAAATACTTCTGATGCTCTCTGGGAAACAATTTCATTTTTAGTTGTTGATGAGGAGCCATTCGGCAAGCTTTCTTGGGTATCAATGTCACAGTTAAGGTGAAAGTCCCATGTAGAGGAAGAAGCCCCACAAACACTTGCCCTCTAAGGCTAGATTAAGCCCAGCAGCCTGTGGAAACAGGATGTGAGGCTAGTTATTCTACGAGGGATCTCATTTTCACCATCATGCTGGGCAACTCCAAATGTTTCTCCCAAGGGGCTTAATCCTTTGAAATAACCATTTGTAGAAATCAGGTGGGAGGGAAAGAGGGAAGGAATGGAATTTTTCAGAAATGAGAAAGGCGGGAGTGGCACCCCAGAATGTAATGAACTTGTTACAGCCAGAGAAATGCAGATGCAAGCGGAAGAATGTCCTTCTTTCCTTCTGTTTGACAATGCTGCAGACTTTATTGTGCCTCAGCTTTCAACTCTCCTAAACTGTCAGCAAGGAGCTTTGGAGGCTTTTGCTAAGCAATGTGGCCATGTTGTCCTTATCCTCCGAGCCTGTCCTAATCATTAACACAGCTGAGACGATGGAGAATACAGTGCCCGGGGTCTCAGGGGAGCAAAGGATGTTACCATGATAGAAATTAGGCTGTACCTTCACTGGTTCCAGGACCACTTTCAAAGTCCCCAGCACTGCCTGTCAATGCCCTTTGTCTTCGCTGGCTTTTAATTTAGCATTGTGGAGAAATGGGTTTACGCAAGAGTTATCAGCCCTGCTTCCCTGGAGACACCAATATTGACTGAGACTACAAAAGTAAACAGTATCAGATAACCTACTAAAATAAAGCAGGGAAAGTCATTATACTTTTACTTTATTGATCCAGTTCCTGTCTACATGGGCAAAAAAACAACTTACATTATTGAAGCAGGAAAATCTCTAAGGCTACGACAACACGTTGTTAAAAAGCAGTACATTTATCTGCACATAGGAACAAGACATTATACTGAGCAGGGGCCTCGGCTGAATAGTCCCATGATGTGCTTAACATCTGACAAACAATGTCAGGCAGACAAGAAGGGATGATGACAATGGGAAGAGGATAAATGTGCATTGGTTTAAATTGATGTGATGCATAGGCTTTCTGACTGCATAAAATGCACATAAAATGGTTTCTTTTGATCTTGTATTAATTATCTCAGTTACGTTTTTATAATAGCCTGAGTATGACTTAAGGACAGAATCTTGCTTGTCTTGCTCTGAATCCTGAACTACGATCATTATTTGTGAGTAAATGAATGGCATCCATTAAAATAATATTTACAATGAACATGTTTAACTTTGATAATTTCACTAATTTATAAATCTTTACTATGTAGAAGGAAAACATCAACAGTTGCAAGGATTAATTCTTTACTAGTATACAACAATACACACAATACACACATATCATACCCATGTACATAAACATAAGATATGCACACACATATGGCAACAAAAGCCCTTTCACTTCACAGCTTCTTAACTGCACATTTGACATTTGCAAAACAATACATTTTTCAGTAAAAAAAACCCTTGGATTCAGTTTCTTTGAAAGTCATAGTTTCCTCTGTGCTGCTTGGGATAATTGTATAAATTTTTTCACAGGTCAGAAGCTACTTACTGGTAGGTTTTCACATGAACTTCTCTAATAAATTAGCTAACAAACATTTATTAAACTATTTGTCAAGTTCTGTACGAAGAGCTACATGGGGACCAAAGAATTAGTGATATTGTCCTGGCCACCAAGAAGCATAGTAGGGGAGGGAAGATGTACTTGAGCATCATCCAATAATCCAAGATCATATGATGGTAAGGACAAGCATTGCCCAGGAGTCCACATCAGGTAGTCACTGAGGTGTAAGCGGATGGTGCCCAGAACCTTGAGTCCTGAGTAGGCCTCTGACACAGGGAGAAGAGGGGGCTTCAGAGGCAGAGCCACAGAGCTCATAACCAGTTTGTAGGGTTTGGAAGACCACTACTGGAGGTTTTATCCCAGGATGGACCCAGAATATCAGCTATAACTAGACTGTACAGTGCAGCCTCACCTTCAGAAAAAGCTTTCCTGGACTGCATTTTGGAGTTAAGCCCTTGACTGAGTTGGAGACATCTTCTAGGAAAAGCTACTGAAAGAACACCAGACAAATAATGCTGGAACAATAGGAAACTGGAATTCACACACGTGCGTGTGCACACACACACACACACACGCACACACCCCTAGACAGAACTTACACCCCTCACAAAAGGTAAAATGGATCATAGACCTATGTGTAAAAAGCAAAAACATAGGAGAAAATCTAGGTGACCTGGGGTCCAGTGATGATTTTTAGATAGAACACCAAAATTATGACAAATGAGAGAAATAATTGATAAGATGGACTTCATTAAAGTTAAAATGCTTTGAGAAAGACACTGTCAAGGGAATGAGAAGGAAAGGAGATGGATGAGGAGGGGGGATGGGGATGACCAGGTATTGGCAACTTCCTGGGAAATCTGACTTAGTGAACTTTCTTCCTTTCCCCAATGTTATTTAAATACCTTGATTTACCATAGTAAGGATCACAGTGAGGGGGGAAATATGCCTGGCACAAGCACTGACTGGGGGCCACACTGATTAAAAAGAAACCCCTGGGCACCTTGTATGCAACAGAGGGCTATTGTCTACTGCACCCTTAATTTTTTTTTTTGAAACAAAGCCTCACTTTGTTTCTAAGTTACCCAGGCTGGGCTGGAACTTGTGATCTTCTTGACTTATCTTCGGCATCACTCTTAATTCTGGATGTGTGCACATCACTGGAGGACACGGGCAGTGGAAAGGCTCTGCTGGGTGCATTCATCGAGGAGCTCCAAAGCTCAGGACGTGGTTGGTATGGGACCGGGTGGCTCAGTCTCAGAGCTTCTGCCTTTAGGAATCCCACCGAGGATTTTGTTAAGGGCAGCTTTTATCCTGGTGACTGAGCGCTGGAGGCAAATCCAGACAGGTTTTTGCTTCCTTTCCCCTCCACTTCTCTCACCTGCACCCCTCCTGCTACTCTTTCTATGCTAGGCTCTCAGGGCCATATGGTGCCTGGAAGCACAGTTAATATATCAAAATGTAGAAAAATATATTATTTTAAAACTAAAAATTTAAACAGCCTTTTAACTAGCCTTTAGTACATGAAATCCTAAGAATTTATGAAGTTTTTATCTCATTACTGCTCAGATGTGTCACCACTATAACTTCTAATTACAGTCTGTGGTGCTTTTTCAAACAATTATATTCATGAATGCCTTTTTAGACAAATTTTATAATCTGTTGAAAATAGGCTATTCTGCATCCAGTTTATTATCTCAAAACCTGGTGTGCAAGATAATCTTTATATGCTGATGAAATATTACCAACAATTGAGTTTGCTGAGATGTTATAAAAGTCACATTAGGAATGAAATCACTTATGGTCTGAATTAATCAGTTAGAGCTGTCTCTAAATTACAAAACATTTAAATGATTGAAATTACATCAAATGAGTGAAATAGACTCTTTCGAGTAGTAATAGAAAGATCTGGGTCATTGCCTTTGCATTTGAATCCTAATTCCTCCTTGTCTGGATCAATTACAGCGTCCATTGCTTCACCTTGGGACAATGTAGCAAGTACAATACATTTCCACGCAAGGCGCTGAGCAGATCCGATGACATTGTATGTAAATGTAAAATTATTGTTGTTTATAGAAAAAAACCTTTGACACCTTTTCAATTAACAAGCAGTCAGAAAGAGTGACTGTGTGACAAGCACTCGGTTTCATTTTTTTTTTTTTTTTTTTTTTTTTTTTGGTACCGGGGATCGAACTCCGGTCTTTGCGCTTGCGCAGCAGGCGGCGAAACCACTGAGCTAAATCCCCAGCCCCCGGTTTCATTTTTTTACTGATTTTGGATAGCCTGAACAGGTTGTGTAGAGGAAGTTGCTTGGTTACAGAGTAAGCTTAGTAGGATTTAACATGCAGGTTGGCTTTGATTTTCTTTCATGCGTTTACTCCACTATTAACTTAAGCATCTTCTGTAGGTCAGGTACTATGCTAGGTGAAAGGAGACAGGCACAGTGACATGTGCCTGTAATCCCAGTACTCTGGGAGGCTGCGACAGGAGGATCGCAATGTCGAGCCCAACCTGGGCAATTTAGGAACTTAGACCTTGCCTCATAAGAAAAAAAGTAAAAAGGCCTGAAGATGTAGCTCAGTGTGAAGGCCTTGGGTTCGGTCCCCAGTCCTGCAAAAGCAACAACAACAACAACAAGAAGACTAAGAAAGGGATGATGATAACTCTTTAATTAAGTTTGGCCAATGTAATAGAAACTGCTGCTTATCATCAAAAACCCATCTTCTGCTTATTGAGAGTAATTAGGTTAAGGCTGTGCATATGGCTGCCCTGCTAGTGCCCTCTCTCTGCACTGCTGTCCTGTCCGCTTCATTCTTTGTCTTCCTTGGGACAAGAGCCCAGAGGGAGAGAATTGGTTGGATCATCATAGGGTTTGGGCCTCCTGCAATAGCTATGTGTTCACTTCTTTTGTCATGAGTATGAACATGGAAGTATCTTATAGTCCAGCCTAGACTGTGCAACAGGAGTTGGCAGACTACAGCCTGCAAGCCAAATTCCACACAATGAGTGCTTTTGCAAATAAGGTGTGTATTATGTATTAGTGCCTTGGGGCTACTACAGTAAAATTGAATAGTTATTGGAAGAGAGATCATATGACCTACAAAGCCAAAAAGTATTTATTGCATGGTCCCTTAGGACAAATATTTCCTAAAGTCTGGCCCAGAGGATGGCAGAGTGGTAAAAAGCAGTGGATCTATGTCCCCAAGTGGTCACACACAACAGAGGCACCCCAAGAATCTGAACCTGTCACCTTGGAATGATTATTAAGGGAGAAATAAACTTCTAGGTCTTTCAAGCTGACATTTTTAGGGTCTCTTTGGTCTCCCAAAGAAAAGTCAGTTGTTTGTGCTGGTGAGATATACCTACTGAGCTTCTCCATATTTGGAGATTGGAAAAGATCCCAGGAAACAAATCAAATCTAAATTCATTTGGCGCCGATTGGCACTCTTTTGTAGGTAAAATGATTCAGCATTATAATTTAGATGATATTATAAAAATGAAAAATTACATGGGTAGGGTTAAACTTGGAAGAAAGAAAATTACCGCTTTTATTCTATTCTATTCCATTTTGGGCAATAGTAGAAAGACAAGACTTTTCCTTTGTATTTTATATTTTATGGCCTGGTTTATAAAAAGAAAAGAGAAATATTACCTTAATTTTAGTTCTTCCTCATTATTAATAATTGAACATTTTAATTTTCCCTAACATTACCCTTTTAAAACACTTAGTGTCAGGTCAAGTTTTGGGAAATTATAAGAAAATGTAAATATTAGAATACAAAATCTGCATCATCAACATGTCAGTAGTACAGGGAGAAACTAATAAACAGTGATAAATCTTTTGTGATTAATTTCTCAGTTAAGTTTTCTTAGGCTGTTTCTTTTTTTTACAACTTAGGGGAACTCACCTGATTGAAAAGTCTTTGCCTGACTCAGACACCCTGTCATTCTTCTGAGAAGGTGTTGCCCCACCTAACCATAAGTGAAGAAACAGATGACTTGCAAATTCCTTCTTCCACACTTTTGTGACTTCTTGCTTTTTGTTGAGACCACTTTTCAAATTTCTGTCACCCACCTCCTCTTACATTTTGGAATTTTTTTTTCAAGGTTGCAGGGGAGCCACCGCCCCCTCCACCATGTCAGCTAGAAAAGAGCTCTGCAGAATTAGAACAAGATAGAGTAGAGATGGGCACAAGGAAGGGCAGGAGCTGAGACTTAGGTTGTGCCCAAGATCTGGAAGGCACTGTTGTGGGCAGCCTATGGGGTCAAGTATGGGAATACCAGAGTCATGAAGAGCCAGAAGCAAGAGAAGTGAAATTTTGGGGGAAGGTTTGTCATTACAGGGGTATTTGGATGAGCAAAGTAAGACTGGATCTGAAGTTTATAGCATTGAAATGCCAGGAACTAGAGACAGAATGCATGATAGAAAATAAAGAAGTCCAGAATTTATAGGCAGTGCAGGTTCTAGGAAGTAGCCCAGTAGGAGGAGATAGGAGATGAGAAAGCTGATGGGAGCAGAAAATAAGTACCCTCTTCAGGTTTGCAGTTTCTAATTGGTAGCTCAAATAATCTTCTCTGATTGCCAGTTCTTACTGGTCCACTACTCAGAGGGTCTTGCAGTTCCTACATCACCATGAGGTCTGGTACATGAACGCACAAAGAAACAGGCTAAGGAGAAAGTACAGTACTCCTTACCCTTTGGGATAAGAGCAAGGAGGAGTAGGATTCAAAGTGAGAGCCCACACTGATTTGCCTATTTTCAAGGCAAAGTGCTAACTATTATTTACAATGTCCTAGCATAGGTAGAAGATGCCTATGTTGAACTACCATATTTCATTTATTCCTTAAGAATTGAGGTAGGACCACACTTGATGCCTGTCAGGCAAGTTGATTGGAGAATACGGAAACTGTTACTTTTTTTGTGGAGAACAACAGTCAAGGAGGAAGTCAGCTGAAGGCATGCCTGTGCTAAGCCACTGGAGCATGGCTAGACCATGCCACAGTGCCTGGATATCCAGGAAACTGTAGCTGCCCAAAGTAGACATTGCTGGGGGATGCAGAGGTCCAGGTGAGCTGGGACATTGCTGTGGGGCCACAGAAGTTCAGTTCAGTTGGGACGTTTCTATGGGGAGGCACAGGTCCAGTTTAGGAAGGAATATGCCATCAGCCAGTCCAAAAGCACAGCTTTATGTAGGACTGTACTTCCAGGGAGGCAGGAAATAGTTACCATGGGCTTACAGCCAGAAATACCCAGAAAACAGAGATGGTGATTCGACCCTACTCGCAACTATTTTACTACTCCCTTCCTCACACAAGAATCTGGCAGCCTATAGGCTCCAGTGGCCCACATTTTCCCCAAAGCCAGCCAGGATTTGGATTCCAAGTTGGGAAACTCATTTCTATACTGCCTCTGTTTCCAGCTGGAGCTGACAGATGGATGAACATTGGCTTTCTACCTTGGTCTTCTGCATGCTACAGACAAAGGCAGACACACAGCAACCTGTTTCCCATCCTCTAGGCTTCCTGGCACTGTGTTCTTCTCACCTGACCTATGATGTTCTGTATTCATGATGGTAGAAGGTCCACAACATTGTGCTCACTGCCATGGGGCATTAAGCAATTAAGAGACCCCATGACTCTGACCATAAATGAATTTTTTGATGACTTTTATAAACAAGCAACTTGATAATGAAAGGGCTCCTTGTTGCTCATGCTGGAGGCTCCATGATAGGCTCTGGGAACAGAAGCGTCCTTCCTCTGAGGAGTGTACAACTCAGTGAACCAAAGACAAACCATGAACGAAGTCAGCAGGACACTTCTCAGTCAAAGAGAGTATGGAGTCAAGCCAAGCAGAAGCACAAGTCTCGGTGCAACATGAATAAAACTGGTCTCCTACTTTGGAAATACATTGCTTTATGGAGTAAACAGTTCAGAATTACACAGTCTGTCCTTACCAACTGCACTTCACAATGGTCATGCATTAAATGGGCAGAATCCCAAGACAGGCTGGCAGTTTTCTATGGGCTCAAACCAACTTTGCTTCCTAGTCCTTTATTTTACTTCCCTCCAAGCTCTCTGCTCTGCAATCCAGTGAGTCCGACAGTGATGACCTAGACAATTTGAGGCATTGCTTTGACCTTTTTCAGAATGAATCAAATGATTACTTCTCAGGCAGATCTACCACATAAGAGGAGAGGCACATGCCTCATGTATCTTTCCTTTTTTTTGTTTTCTATTTGAGTTTTCTTTTGTTGTCCCAATTTTCCAATTTCTTTTTGCAAGGGTTTTGAGAAACAAGCAGGTCCAAAACTTGAGGAGATGTGTAGCAACATCACTTAGCAAATTTCCCTCCCAGCCATCTGCTTCCAGCTGCTGTTTGGTCCACCCACATCTTTGTAGCCTCTCGCTTTGTCCTTATTCCCAGGACCTGCTTGTAATGCGCTGTAATTCAGCTTTGTCTCATCCCCTTCTGCAAATTCAGCAGAATAGTTAACTCTGAAGCATTGTTCTACTTTTTCCATTGCAGACAATTTGACAAGTTATTTTTAATCGTGGAATGATTTGTGTTACATCTGAGCAATAATTTGCCACACATTAAGCCCCTGTAGAACAACAGCAATAAAATCACTTCTTGACTTCTCTCTTCTCATTCCAAGAGACCTCTGAAATGGGGTTAATAATCATAGATCAGGAGATCAGTGTATATTAAGCCATTGGCATTCAGACGTATTTTTAAAATGCTGAATTTTATTCACAACTTGGGAAATAATATTATTGACCTAGAAAAATCACAGGACTAAGAACAAGAGCTGTGATGCTCATAACAGCAAATGCAATCAGATCTATTCATCCTTGTCTTTCTAGAAGGCTCTCATCTTGAAAGGAAATCATCCCCTCAATTTAAGACTGACCCCAAGACCACAACTCATGGACCTTAGTAGAAAAACTTCCTGACAATAGTAAATTCTTCATTCACACCACAAACCAGCTGGTGTATTCAAGATCCTTGATGAAGAATTGCTTCCGGACATGCTGTTCCCTCTGCCGGAGTCCTAAAGGGGCCAAGTTCTGCTGGTCCTCACATTGTCATTCTACATCACTTGATCAAGAGGAAACTTTCCAAGGAGCACTTCCCTCACCCCCACATATTACATACACTGATGCCACCCTCACCTACCTCCTCAATCCTGATGCAATTTGGAACCAATAGCTCACCAAGTACTTGGGAACTGTTTGCAAACAGCCCAAGTCAAGATTGATCTCATAATAACCGTGCAAGCCACTTTTCTAGTGTTTGGGGTTTTAAAGTAACAGGTCTCCCCTCAGGTAGGGAAGGCAAATGGAAACTGCCTTCTATGTATCAGGTTCTCAGGTGGCACACAGCCAAAGAACAGGCAAGGTGGCCCTGTATGGTCCCGCCTTGGGAGAGCAACGCGAGGTTGGCTTCCACCTGCTTAAGAGAGAGGTGTGCATGAGGAACGCCCCATAAGTTTATTGAGATGCAGGAAGTGGAGTTCAGGGATTGGGGGTAACACCTCTGGGACCTAGGAACACTCATGCCTGTGCTTAGAGGGTGGGAACACAGAGATTTGAAAGGGTTTTAAGACACCCTTCTGCAGCTTGCTCACAAATTCAGATGGGAAACAAGATCTCTGAGATGAGGGACCAGAGAGATGGCCATGGTGCTAGGGTGCCCTGGGGGCATGGAAACACACAGAGGGCTGCAGGGGCAAATTCCAAAATGCTAGGGAAATGTGGGTCCCCACTACATGTTGTTACAAATCTTGAAAATGTCCTTTCATTTTCACCTGGCTCTTATACTTTGGGATTGTGTGCTAGGCGAAACTAGGCATGAATTTATTGATGACATTCCTTCTAAAAAAATCAAATAATATGTCCAACTACTTCAGTAAATTATGACAAGTCACAGCATATTGAAAGGTGTAGAAATGTTTTCACATAATTTTTAGTAACGTGAGGAGGAAACTGCAATATGCTATTAAGTGAAAAAAGTCACACTTTCCAGGGTACAAAGCAAGACACCAGTGATGCTTTAGAAAGAAGGCCAGAAAGAAGTGCAACACAAATTTCCTCAAATTCCACCAGCTAGGGCTTGTAGCAACTGTAAAGCATTTTTTTTTATTTTCTGAATTTTCTATAGGAAGTTATAGTCAGAATTGGAAAAATAGCATGTTTTAACTCATTCTGATCACGGTTTCACTATCAACTTTATAAAAAATTATAATTTGTAAAAATTAACCTTCTGTTACTAAGGAACCTTGACATTCATTATTGCATTTATGCACAAGGGCTGCAGTACAGACCAGGCAGGCAGCGTGGATATCAGCTCCCTAGAAACCCAAATTATCCTCTATCTCATGAGATCTGGATTTAAATCATTGGTGTGATCAACAAAGACAGCTTCACACATGTCTAAAGAAAAAAATGCTCATGGATTTTTCCATGACTTACATCATTTAAGTTATGATATTACAGAAGTATGAGGCCCATAGTCCTCTATTCATATACTACTTACATGGTTATAAAGTCAAAAAAATTCATAAATGTGCTACAAAGAAAACTGTAAAATGAGCCACAAAGCCTAGTTAGAATTCCAGCTCTGCCATTTCTGGCTGGTGACCTTCTGCATGTTATTAATTCTCTTTCCACCTTACCTTCTTTCTGGTCAAATGACATTCATAGTTGTAGTGATGTGTATTTTTTGAAGGTTAACTATTATGTTTGGTATAATAATTATTCTGAGGAATATCAAGTGCTAAATGCTGGGATAAGAAAGCTTTCTCAGCTTTTTCCTCTACTCTTTGTTCTTTTTTTTTTTGGAACTGGGGATTGAACTCCAGTCCTTGCACTTGCACAGCAGGTGGCGAAACCACTGAGCTAAATCCCCAGCCCGTGTTCTTTTGTTTTTGAGACACAATCTCACTATGTAGTCCAGGCTGATCTTGAACTTACCGTGTAGCCCATGCTTGGCTTGAACTCACAGCAATCCTCCTGCCTCAGCCTCCCAAGTGCTGGGATTACTGGTGTGTGCCACCACCTTGAGGCTCTTTCCGTCTACTCTGAAGGATGAGTCTTAATTGCTGCACTGGGATGTTTGGCTGGTGTATTAGCCCATTTTCTGTTGCTATAATGAAATACCTAGGGCTGGGTATTTATAATGGAAAGAGGTTTATTTAGCTCACTTTTCTGGATGCTCCGGAGGCTGCAGCATCTGATTGGCTCTGGTGAGGGTTTTCTGGCTACACTGCAACAGAGCAGACAACAGTATGGCAGGAGAGTACCCGAAAGGAAATCATAAGGCAAGAACAGAAGCTAGGGAGATCCAGGTACCAGGCTTTCTCTGTCTACAACAATTTGCTCTCTAGGGAGCGAACATTAATCCCTTCCAAGCATGATGCCCTAGTGATCTAATATCTCCCATGAGGCTGCCTCTCTGAGAGGTTCCACCACCTCTCAGCTCTGCCACACTGAGGACCTACCTTTCAGTGCACAGGGCTTTGGTGACACACGCAAACCATACCCAACCACAGCAGCTGGGTGGAGCCTTCCCATGGTTCAGTGCTGTTCAGTCTGCAGTCAAGGTGAAATTTTGCGTGACCTGTGGATCCCCAAACCATTTTCCACTGACACAGTGCTTCCGTAGTCCTACTTTGCCCTGGTTTGAAATCTATAGTTTTAGTTTCTTTTCTCTTTATACGGATGTTCCCAGAGAGATTGCCAATTGTTATTAATTAGTGTTATTAATTAATGCCTGAGGAGGACATTGGAGGGATGGGGGGAAGAAAAGCAAAGGATTTTGTGTAAGTCTTAGAACTTCCTCACAGAAGCAAGAGCTCAGTTGCTGTCTGAGCTGTGAACTATGGGCTGGATCTCTGCCTGCTGCTGCCTTGTGGAAGCTGCTGAGCTCAGGCAGGCAGTGGCCTTTACCTTTCCACCCCAGCATAGGTGTCCAGCACACTGCACGCAGTCCTGCTCAGGGACAGGAGTGATGGTAAGCATATGCAAAAGTCTTCACTCAATGTGATGGAAGACAAAAACCAAAAGGAGCTCGTGGGCCAAGTGGCTTTATGCAGAGATATATATCTGCATATATCCATATATCTATATATTATCTCCATGCAAATATAACAAGGACAGATTTTAAAAATCAGAAAAGGTTAAAGAAAAGATATGAATTAAAGATATAAAATGGAATGGCTATAAAGATATAAAACAGAAAAAGCTATAAGATAGAGAAAACCCATAACATTTTCAACTTTGGGATTTTAAAAGTGCTTTTCAAGCTAATTCTTCCATTTGATAATTACATAAATTAGTGAGTTTAGTTGAGCAGGGGTTGCTATCTTCAAGATCTCCATCTTTGAGGTGTTGAGAGATGAAATTGCCTGACCCTCATCAGCCTACAGGCTCACTCACAGGCGCATGAAACGCTGTCAGCCTGAGCCCTGGGGCCAGGTCCCAGATTCTCATCTCCTGCCCTGGAGAAGGAGCTAACTTGGAAGGAAAGAGAGAAGTTCCCAGATGCAGCTGCAGGCTGGACATGCATTGTGCAGGTTTTATAATCTGGATGAAAGGTACATAAAGATTAATGCTGTATTGGGCCGGGGATTTAGCTCAGTGGTTCTGTCACCTGCCTTGCAAGTGCAAGGACCTGAGTTCAATCCCCAGTAGCCCCCAAAAATAAAAATATTAATGCTGTATTATGGATTTATTCCTCGCTTTATCAAACTTTTTGGTCCTTATGAATAGGCATGTGACAGTTTATACACCAAACATTTCAAGCTCCTATATTGCACCTGTATTTTATTAACTACTTGTCATGTTCCCAAAGATCTGCTTTCATTGTATGTACATTCATTTATGTGCTCAACAGTATGTATTAGTTTCCTAACATGCACTGGGCATGGTGCTGAGTTCGGATGTGTCGTGCAGAAATGGGACAGGTGCATGTCCCACTGTGATAACAGTGGAGTTGCTCTTCAGAGGAGTGGTGTTAGGGGCTCTTTCCAAGCCATCACCCCTTGCTACTGTTGCAGTCCCACCCACGCCTTGGGGGGACCCTGACTCCCGCTCTTCTTAGGAAGAACTACACCAGCTTGCTAATGAGGGACACCATTGTGCTTAGGGGCTGTTCTCAGGAGGAGGTAACAGGTAAGATCCCTTCTCATTCCTGCATTCAGAGTCAGAGTCTGAATCAGGAGTCTATCTTTAGCTCTTGGGGTAGGTGATGCTACTTGATCACATTCTCCTCATCATGAGCCGGAATTATCCTGCTAGAGGGTCTAGTCTGGTCATTTCAAAGTTATCTTCTGGTTCTATATCTGCCAAGTCCAAGATGATGCGCATATATATATATATATATATATATATATATATATATATGTATTTGCCTCTTCTTTTCCTTCATTGCAAGAGGAGTAGTGGAAAGATAGGGGCAAAATTCAGTTGGAAGTTGAGGACTGTACTACACTTTAAGCTTCTACTTCCAAAGTTAAACACTGACCCTGCCATTTGCTATGGGGAGCCCATTGGTGGGGACCCAGAAACTAGGATAAAGTGAGATGAGAGGACAAGCCAAGGTCATGGAGGTAAAAGACTATGTCCTCCAACCCTTCTAAGACATACAGTGCTGTGTGAGGTGAGAAGTAATAGCCTGAGAGCCTGAGATAAATCCTTTGATATTCAGAGGTAAATAAGAGTGACTTAGAAGAAATTTGTGTGTGTGTGTTTGTGTGTGTGTGTATGGTGCTGGGAATTCAACCGAGAGTCTTAGCACTGAGCCATGTCCCTATCCCTTTCTTGTTTTTTATTTTGAGACAAGGTCACCCTCAGTCACTGTTGGCCTGACTGGTTAGAGCTTGAAATCCTCCAGCCTTAGCCTCCCCAAAGCAAAGAGGAATAGGCTATAAACTTCCTCCTTGAGGCCTTGAGATCCAGCTTAGCTTCTGGGGAAAGGTCTCCATGATGGAAAAACAAGTAAAAATTGAAAGAGTTCTTTGAATAAAATCACTAGAAGGTGACTTAGGGTATTGAATGTACCTTTGTTGGGACAGATATGTGGCGGCCCTGGGCTGCCATAAAAGATGTGTTTTGAGCCACGTGGAACATCAAGTACCAGTAGCTGATGTTGCTCCTCCAGCACAGGCTTCACATAGCTGGAGGGCAAGAAGGGGAAGTGGCATTAGGGGAGGGCAGTGTCAGAGCACATGTGTGATCCTTTAGGGACTTCCATGGCTAGTGGGGGAGGTTGGAGGGGGCTGTTTGCATTTTATGATCTTGCCTGACTCCTCACCAGTGGTCAGGGAAACCGCTGGTGTATAGAAAGCAGGTCGACTAACTTCCTTTTCTTGGAAATCTGAGTGGCAAGCCACAAAGAGCAGGGGTAAAAGAAATGAGTGTTTAAATCAAGCAAATCCTAAAACAAATTTGTCCTCATTCATGATATAAATATGCTTGCTTCATGTCAGTGACTATAAATGGAAAGCCATTGATGTTCACTTTGTGTCACTAGGAGGGCAAAAAGGAGTCGATCTTTTGCTTACTTAAAATTAAGTTTGGTCATGAAGCAACAGAAAAACCACAAAATAACAGTTACTGAAGCAAGGCAGAAGCTTACTTCTTGGTCACATCCCTCTGTGATGGGTAGCACAGGCTAGAAAGGTAGTTACTAAAAACCCATACTCGGGGTCTTTTCACCCTGACCTTTTCAGTGCACATATGGCTTTGGTTTCTAAGGCCAACTTGTAATCCAAAATAGCTGCAGAGGTTCCAGCTATCCTATCTTTAATAAAGGAAAGCAAAAGAGGAAGATCAGAAACACAAAAAGGATTCTTCCTGATAGTCTATGCTTTTCAAGAAAACTTCTTGGAAATCGCATTCAACATATTCATTTATATCTCATCAATGCCACTTAGCCACACGGGCATGTCAAGCTTCAAAAGAAGCCAAAAAATGTTCAGTCTTTAAAAAGGGGGAAATGGATGAGTATCAGGTAATAGCAGGAAGTCATCATTTACTTTCTCCCTGTGAAGTCCCACAACATGTCATCATTATCTGGAAACCCAGGAAAGCTAGCGGTAAGGTTCAGTCCAAGTCTGAAGGCTCAGGAACCATAGGAACCACTGCTGTAAACCCTATTCTGAGGGCTGGAGAGGATGAGATGAGCCATTCCGCCTTCTTCTGCCTTTTGGTTCTATTCAGGCCTGCAGTGGATACATGAAGCCCACCCCCATGGGAAAGGCTCTTTGCTTCACTCAGGCCACAGAATCAAGTGCTCATCTCATCGGGAACCATTCTAATGGACAGCAGAGGAAATGATGTTTGAGCTGGATGTCCCATGGCTCAGGCAAGTTGACACAAAGTTAGCAGGGCCACTCCTGCTCCAGAAAGTCACGTTCCCTCACCAGAGCTTAACAGGCCTGGGCACTCAGCCCCGGGTGGAAATGTAACAAACACTTCCAGAGCACACACCATGTGCTGTGCGCTGTACTGGGCACTTTCTGTCCCTTTTTCTCGGGGTGGGGGGGGCAATATCTGATAAGGGGATCTGGCCCTCCAGACATTATGTACCTCTGGAAAAGCTGTGTCTCATTCATGGTTTTTGTTTTTTGCATTATTGGGGATTAAACACAGGTCCTTTGCACTGAGCTATATCCTCAACCCTTTTTAGATTTTTTTTGTTTTGAGACAAGGTCACTAAATACCCCAGGCTGGGCTCAAACTTACCATCTTCCTGCCTCAGCCTCCCAGAGTGCTGCGTTTACAGGTGTACCACTGTGTCCGACTCTCATTTATCTTTTTTCTTGGCATATAGTGGCCAGTTGTGGAGGGATGGCAGGAATCATTATGTGCATCTTCCTTCTTATCCTTTTTCTCTCCCTTCCTTCCTTCTCGGCCTTAAAAGCAGAGGAGTAGAGAATTGAATTGAGGTTGATTATACCCAACTTTCCCATCCAGTCTGAAGAATTCCCAGAAGAGTTACAGGAACCAGAACTCAAGCAAAGTTACAAACTGACAAGATGAGTCTTTCCTTCCCCTGGGTTTCCTGCTGCAGCCTCCTATTTCCTGGTCTAGAGCACATTCATTCTGAGGGCTGATCACTGCAGGGGTGTGCAGGGTGACACGGGAGAGCAAGCCTCCCTTCCTCTCCGTGGTGAAGAGTCTGGGAGAGGCAGGATCCACCTGAGGACACAGCATAGGTGCACCTGGGGCACCGGGTGGGGGTCAGGGACCAAGGTCTTCCCACTCCTCCTCTCCCTGGCATCCAGTCTGGGGGCTAGAAGTAGGAATCCAATTCTAGTGGGTCTCAGATGCCTACTATAACATCATTTTCTTCCCCTTCTCCCTCTCTTCCTCCTTCTTTCCCTTTCTTGGCAGTGCTGGGGATTGAAGCCAGGACCTCTGGCATGCTTGGCAAGCACTCTGTCACTGAGCCACACCTTTCCTCCATCACTTCTTCCTATAAATGAACAAATTATTGTGGACCTTTAAATAAAAATTTGAATCTTCCATGAGAATAATTGGGAGTAATTAACTGGTAGATTCTTGATATTCCAAGAAATAATAGTTATTACCTAAGTACCCTCCCCCCAAGAAGAAAAAGGAAAGAGCAAAAGAAGGAGAAAGAATAGTCAGTTATGGGCATCTGTGAGTAGACAGAGCTCAGGGGTTTTTTTTAATTAAGAGATCTGTACATTGAATTAAGCCTTTTACAAAAAGAAAGCATATATTTTTAAACATGTTTTCGAAAGCACACATTGCAAAAATTAATCACATTTCAAATGACCTATGTACTAATAATTTTTGAGTATTTTTCTATCATTGTTAGAAACAAAATTAATAATAGCATCAAGAGAGGGCAAAGGGTTCCCATATATCTACAGTTCAAGGTCTTGATAGCCAAATTTTGTCCTCAAGATGGCCTTTCCTGGGTGCAGTGGTGCACAGCTATGATCCTAGCTACTTGGAAAGCTGAGGGAAGAGGATGGCAAGTTAGAGGCCAATCTGGGCAACTTAGCAAGACCCTGTCTCAAAATGAAAATTAAAATAATTTAAAAGGAGGATAGTTTCCAGGGATGTTGCTCAGTGGTAGTGTTGCTGGGTTTGAGCCCTGATATGTATACACACACGCACACACGTGTCCACACACACCCCAGACTTTGCCACTTTGTAGAAGATCGGGTGAATACCAGTCAGAGGGTGGTCAAATTCTCCTTCTCCCCACAAAGTCCAGAAGGTTTTAGGGATGACCCTACACAGATGTGAAGTCGTCTGTGGTCTTCGGGCCCCTCTTCAGAGGAAATCCTCCTACCTGCACAAAAATCTTAGTAGACCAAGCAGAACCAACCCCGAAGCAGGTCTGATGATTCCAGGTACCACCTCCAGCCAACTGCCTTTGCCTTTGTTTCTGCAGTGTCTGCAAAATGAGGATCCCAGAGCGGAAGCCCTCCCGGGTCTTTTCTAGCTCCATGATGTCTGATGTTTTCTTTTGTCTCAATTCTGCAAGGAGAATATGTCCTTGCCTTAATTAAAGTTTCACACCTTCATTTTGGGTTTCAGTGTAAATGTCCATGATGGGAGGGCAGCATATTAATGCCGTTTTAATTGTTTGAATTATTTCCAGACTCATGACAAACCTCTAAAACTTTATTTTATTATGATGACTATTATTACTATTATTAGTAGTTCTGGGACTTGCATCCAGGGGTGATTTAATGTAAAATTTTAAATTCAGCCGTATCATTGATAATACAAGTTTATAAAGGATGACTGCTTGTTGGTTTGTTTTTCTAAATCTTTTACAAAGTGAGAATTCTCCTATAAACTATTGTTTGGATGGTTTGCATAACATTTTGCATCTGTATTACATGTAATTACCAACTCTTCTGTGTTTTCTCTGATTTTAGTCTTGGTTCCTGTGTGGAGAGATTTCAAAGTAAGGCTTTGAAGATTAATCTCTTCCATGCAGCCACAGTTACAAAACGAGATCGTGGGATTAGCAGCCAAAGGAGCAACTTCTTCTTCTTTTTTTTTTTAAAGTTTCACATGTTACTATATATTGTACTTTTTTTTTTTTTTTTTTTTTGATACTGGGGATCGAACTCTAGTCCTTGCACTTGCAAGGCAGGTGGCGCAACCACTGAGCTAAATCTCCAGCCCTATATTGTACTTTTTAATGGCAAAATTCCCACATTTGACCTGCTGTTATATTTTTCTTGGTGTCTTGAAAATTCTCCTGAGAACAAGATATCTGGATTTAGTTGTTCCTCTGAAGTTAGGGGGTACTTTGTAGGGTTTCATTGGTCGAGGACACGCACTTGTGACAATGTTGTGCTGCTGGGTGAGATAGCAGCGTTGGCCCTCTGCCTGTACATTGGTGCCATTTGTCTTTTTGTCTCTCAGTGCTGGAAACTTGGAGGGTGCTAGCTGTTCATTGGTTTCCTAAGCTTCTGCTCCCTTCCCTGGTTAAAATGCTTACCCCTGTTTGGTATACTTTAGTATTGCTTGCTTCCCTGATTACTAATAATTAAGATATATTTGTTGAGGGTAAGTTATTTTAAGGCACAAAAACACACAGTCCTGGAATAAGATGTCCAAATAGGATGCTTGCCTCTCTTGCCACATGCCCCAGGGAAACAAACATTGGCTTTGGAATTAAATTTATATCCCTTCCTTGCTCAATGGCTAATCACGCTACCTCTTGGAACTTCCGGTCCTGCTTTGTGTAACGATGAGGCAGATATCTACCTTGCAGGTTTGTTGTGGTATTTAGAACTAACATGTGTCTGAAGTGCAAAAGTAACTTTTAAAAGCACATTTCATGGTTAGACACTTTAGTTGTTTTTGGTGATTTGTTATTATAAGTATTGTTAGACTAATGTATCTTGGGGCAGGGAGGTTTTTCCATGCAAAGACACTGGGGTCACTCTACTGTAGCCAGTGGGTATCTCCCCTTTGTTTACAGCATGCAGGGATGTGGGGAAAGGTAAACATATTAGGGGAAAATCCAGTTGTATGAAAGGCCTAAGTCAGAGACTTTTTGTGAACTATGGAACCTTCAAGGCACAGTCTGTTTCCTGACAGGGCCCACTCTATAAGGAATATCTTTGCCCTGGCTGTACTCTATTGCAGAGCTAGGGTGTGGCTTTAACAGCAATAGTAGTCCACACACCTCTTGTTTCATGATAGTTATGGCTGTCTTTTTATTGGTCTTGGCATCCTTTTGTATGTAGACCTGCCATTTTTTCCTTTAAAGAAAGTTATATAAAGCACATGACCCTATGCCCAGCCTTATCCATCCTATAAGGGGTGGAGGGAATTCACGGGATGCTATGGTTTGTATCTAAATGTCACCCCAAAGTCTCAGTGGTCATAGGTGGGGCTTTTCAGAGGTGGCAAGAATATAGAATGTGTGATGCTGGGATCAAGGATGTGTGATTACTAAATTAGTCTACTGGTTGGTTTGGCATAGCACTGGGTAGGCTTAAGGCTGCCCCACCCTGGGTGTGAGTGCTACCACCCCTAAGGGTGTGTAGCCTGAATGGAATATAAGGGACAGAAAAAAGGGCCCTTGGTTTCTTCTTCTGCCTGCCTTCTGCCTTCCATGGACTGTTTCTCCTCCGTGATGCCCCCCTGCCATGCCACCCAGCCTTGGAGCCAGCTGACTACAGACTGGAACCTCTATAAACTGTGAGTTAAATATGCCTTTCCTCCTCTAAACTTGGGTATATATTTTGTCTCAGCAACAAGAAAAGTAACTAGGCACAGGATGATGATGAAAGGGATCCAGGATGCCACTGGGTGGTGAAACTGGAGAGAGTACAGACCAGACTGGAGCAAACTAAGTAAGCAGGCCAACGAGAACCTGAAGCAAATCAAAACCCCAGCACTTACCAACTCCAGGGAAATCAGAAATTGGGCAGAAAAGAAAAAGGGATGGCGGTGTACTGCTTGTCTCAGTGGTAAGTGGCATTTACATGATCACAATTAGGTAAATATCATATCTTAACCAAATTATGAGTGCACTGCATCAGGAAGATAGAGGACTGAAATTGTGGGGAAGGGAAGAAATAATAAATAGAACATTTGTGAGTAAAACATCAATAAGACAAAAATCTGAAAAATTAAGAAGCATCAGTATAAGCATTTTACTAGAAATATGAAACTAACTCCAAAGGATACAGCTAAAAATGTTGAAATTACCTTTGTCTAAGAAATATGATGTTCTTTAAATTATTTACATATCTAATTTTTAAAAATTACAATGGTAGGAAAAAAGCAGCCAAGTGAGAAATATTAATTACAATACTTCTTAGGTAAACATCTTTTTAAAAAGTAAACAAGACTTTTTAAGGATTGTGTTTTATGTGACATGAATTTCCTACCCCGTAAAAAAACTAATGACTCTCAACAGAAAAAGATACTCTTAGTCCTAAAAATAATATGACTAAATCAAAGTTTAATAAACTAATGATGCATACTAATACCTTTGGTTTCTGCATTGATGTATATTCTGCAAATAATAAAATGCATTCACTAAATGGCATTTTGACCTGTATCAGTACAACCTCAAAATATAGATAACAAAAAAAATATAGATAACAGATCACTGCAGTAGCACATGCCTATAGTCCCAGCTATTTGGGAGGCTGAAGCAGGAGGATCACATATTCAAAGCCAGCCTGTGCCACTTAGGGAGACCCTGTCTTTAAATTTTAAAAAATAAGAAGGGCTGGGGATGTAGCTTAATGGTAGAACTATTCTGGGCTCAATCTCCTTACTGCAAAAACAGCAACAACCGAAAAAGATTTTATTATTCTCAAAGGCTCCTTTCTTATCTCAGATTGTCCCTTTGGTGTGCAATCCCTGGTCACTTTCTGTTGTTTTGTATTATATCTGTCTTTTCTACAGTTTTATAAAAACAAAGTAAAATATATAGTACATACTCTTTTGTGTCTGGCTTCTTCCTTATACATTTGAGTTTCATCCATGTTGCTGTGTGTAGTATACCTTTTATTACTAAGTTGTATTCCCCTGTATGAACACAGCACTATTGTGTATCTATGGTAAAAGTTTTTGACAACTCTTGAGACCGTTTTTTTTTATTCCTCGAGTCTCTTCATTACAGACTCTTCCTCCCTGCCAGACAAACTCTCTCCATGGTCAATTATCAGAAAGTGAACAAGGAACCGAGAGGAGTCAGCTGCTTCTGGGTAGCCCAGCTCTGTTGCTTAGCAACAAACAGAATAACTGTATTAGTTTAGTGGATTCTGAACAAAAAGGTAATCATCTTTTATCCCCAGATAGATAGGAGACGATATCATTCCAAGCAAAGTGGGGGAAGAATAAAAACCATGGAAATGGAAAGAAAACACATCTTGTAAATAAAGACACAATGATACATCCTGTATTCACACCTCTAGGTCCCACCAAGTGTTCTTGTAAGACCAAGGAATCCTCATTTATAGTAATACCATAGGGTAAGGCACTAGTGTGCAAAAGTCTTTTAAAATAGGTGATGCCAGCAATAATTAACAAGCTAGGACCAAAATAAAGAGAAACATGTTAACCTTTATTAATATTACTGCAGGGAAGAGTCAATCAGATGTGAAGGAGAAATTGTCTCCCATCTGTATGCCCCTTTCAAATAAAAGACAACAATTCTTGTAGATGCTATTAACCATTTTCTGTAGCCAAAGTGATTGACTTACATTGTTCACCTGATCCGTTAATCTCCAAACGAATGGCATCTGCTTTGTAGGCAAGGCTGCTGATCAAAGTTTCTGTTTTTAACTTCCTCAAGACTTTTGCCAACTTGCTACGATTATTTCCTTCTCATTATCAGTGCCCCCTCTCGGCACCCAGCAATGTAATTCAGCAGAAAGAGCTCTGCTGAGAATCTTGGATTTAATGAGGTGAATATCCCCCAGCCATTTTATGCCAAGCATTTAACAATCAATCAGAGATCGGTTTCACTTGGTTTTACAGGATTGTGAGGGAGACAGAAACCCTTTGCCCTCGCTCTTCAGCTATTCCTAGAGCTGTCCTCATTGCTCCTGACAGCAGATTTCTTGGTTTAAATCATGCCCCAAGGGAATGGATATGAAGCTGTGGTTGGGCAGTTTTCTGTCAGTCCTGGGCATCGGGTAGAAGAGAGTTTTGCAGTTTCATTTATTGTAGGAGCCAAGATGATTGCTAAATAATTGGGTTTATACTCCCCTGTTTTCTGGGATTATAAGGATCAGTTCTCCCATCGGTGTATTTCATTGCAGCTTTCAAAAGAAAAGAGACAGAGAAACACATCTTCTTGAGCTGCACTTTTTTCCCAATCTAACTTAAAATCTTCTGGTATTTTTCTGGTTCTGACTTGTAAAAGACACCCACTTGTGTTCAGAATTGTGTATGCTGTAAGAACACACCAAGACACATAAACAGGAAAGCAGGCTTTGCAAAAGAGCTTGCAAAATCAAAACACATGCTGGGCTCCCCTACAATTAATGATAATCTGCTACTCAGGGCTGGCAAAGGCAAAAGCCACTGTTCAAAGGAGGCGTGACAACTTCTAAATGACTAAGTGCCCACAGTATTTTATTCTCTGCTGTGACATTTTGTGGCTGTGGTTTCTGCTCTGGGGAAATTTATCAGTTAAAAGAATAGGTCTGATGGGGACAGTGTGGCTTTGCACACTAACAAACTGGTTTAGAAGGGCCACATTTACAGCAGTTTACTGAAATTGATTCTCTTTTAAGAGTTCTGAAAAATGTGTTCATGTCTGCATATATTAAGTTATACAAAAGAACAGCCAACTCTCTTTCTTAATTTTTTAACTACATAAGTGTTCCTGAGAGATAGATGATGAAGAAAGAAAATTATCTGAAGGCTTTGTTTGGATCAGAGTGATGTTCTATAAAATTCAGATATTGGATCTGTAGTAGCACTGAGGTTCTATTTGTTCTCATCTCTTTCTTCTTCATCTTTCTGAGTTTTGTTTTTGTTTTTCCTCTGTTTTGAGTTTCTGATGGAGGGTGAGAAACTAACAACGATAGGAAAAAGCATGAAGCAGTTCTGCAGCAGTACTGGAACAGAAACTAAATATTGCTACATGATTGAGATATAAACCCTTTATAATGTAAAGTGATAGGATGCTCTCACAGTGGTCAGGGCTGCTCATTACCACAATGAGTTAGGAGATAATTGTTAAGCATCTTCTATGTCTAAGGCATCTGTAGACCCATTCATGAGTCCTGGGAAATTTCTAGTAAACAAAACTTGTTTCTCAAAGAATCTTGAGGGTCTTCCAAGAGGAGTTATTTTAGTGGCAGGGCATCCAAGGAAATTAGGATTAGGTAATTAGGATTAACAGTTACTGAGGATTTTTCACAATGCAAGAAGAGGAGATGGACCTGGGGACCTACTGTTGTAGACTATGTGGTCAGGAGTGAAGCTTAAGCAGTGTTAATGATGATTATAAAAAAAGGGATTGGGGTTGAGAAAACTGCATGGGGTTAAAACAAGTGGCCAGAGATAGGACTAGTACTGGGGAGCCTCAGGTGATACGGGGGGAGCATTACAACTACACCCTGCCAAGAAGATGGTGGAAGAGGAGTTGATCAAGTGGAGCATGGTTGTTTGGCCCCTGGGTTGTGCTCTGGCCCAGTGGGAGTGAAAGACAATGGTCACAACATGTATGGAGCTTCACCCTTGGCAGAGCTCAGTTAAAGTGCTCAGATGTCTCCTGAGCATTTCCTATGGGCCACATAGGACTGACGTCAATTCCCTGCAATGATGACCACTCTGAAGGCAGAGACTTTCCAGTGACATCTGTGAACTGAGCCAGACAGCAGTTTCCTAAGTGCTCAGATGAGTGCCATTTCTCTCTTGGCACCTGCCACAGTCTCAGCACTCCTCACATGCTTGTGTATCTGCAAAAGTTTCTGCCACAGCCAGAACCCAGGGACAGAGCTGGCCTGAGATTTGGTTTACCAAACACAGGATGTTCAAGGGCAATTGCAACTGGATGATTCCTTGTTGGGGGGTAGGGTTCTCCCATGTACAGTAAGATGTTGAGCAGCACTCCTGCCCTCTGCCCACTAGATCCAAGTAGCACACACCTTCTTCCAACATGTGACACTCAAAATTATCTCCAGACATTGCCACACCCTCACCAAGGGTGAAAAGTTATCCTTAGTTGGAAACCATTGTTCTGGTGCATCTACAGACATGGCAATAATGACGCCCACTTTATGTGACAAGTGTCACCAAGCTAGAGTGATGCTGCAGCGACAAGGCTGAGCATCTGGTGTCACAGTGCAAGACAAGTTTGGCTCACACATCCCACTATCAAGGATAATAATGCAAAGGCACTAGAAAGGAAGAATGACTCTCATTTCCAACCATTTGGAGTCCTGGAGTGTGGGAATCCAGGAGGAAGGAAAGTGAGCTGGTGGGGAAAGTGAGCCAAGAGAGCTTCTGGCTGCCTTCTCCTTCCTCCTTCTTCCTTGCCACCTTCCCTTCTCTTCTCCTCTTCTTCGATCATTCACCAGTGGTCAAGCAATGAGCCGAGAGAGTGTAGGAAGGCAACTATCACTAGATGTCAGTATCATTTTTGTATTTTGCAAAGATCCAAAAATTTTACCCAACTTGTTGGACATGCCCTCATCCACAAACACATACACATTTCCAGTAATTTACTCCAGATGAAAGTTAGTCCACATGCCAAATAATCTCTCCTTTTCAGGGGCCATTAGGAGAGGTAACATTCAATCCTTGGATTCCAGCATCAGATTTAGGGGGAAAAAATGCCCCTGAAGGTAAGTCCTCTTTGGTGTGAAGATTTTATTCACACAGAAAGAGTTCTGCATATGATAGCAAAATGAGACAGAGGAAAATGACTGCACCAATGAAAATGGTCTCATGTGGGAGTTCATGGTCTTTTGTCAAATATAATTAATAAAAAATAAAAGTAACATAAAAAGGAAAGACTCTGTTTCCCCTTTTCAGAGAAGAAGACAGCTAGTGCTGCTTCGATCAGAGTGTGGCCTTGGTGGCCAGAACAGACAAGGTTTGCAGAAGTGATGAGCTGAGAATCGAGGGCAGCACTGGATCGCACTGGAGGTGTAGGGATTGGCCTCACACCCACTGCACCAGCATCTGCCTTGCACACACGCACACATTTGTAAGTCCACAGAACTCAGCCTGCCAAGAGGAAGTCTCAGAAGTGGCATGCGCTTGGAAATGTTTTTATTTTAGGGAAAAATCCAAGCACTTTGACTAGAAAGAAGCCTGCTGAAGCTGTGTGCATGGAGAATTCACTCCCAGCACAACGATGTGGAAAGGAAAGTGGAAGAGGTACAAGGAACTAACTGAAGAGGCTGATATCCCTCCCTTTTCAGTAAAAGAAGATCCTGACTAGGCTTGGGTCTTGTTCAATAAGCAGACATAACAATTCAATGTATTTGTAGAGTTTCTTACATAAAATCAATTAACAAGTACTTTGGACTTTGAAACAAAGGGTCAATATAGGTCCTTGGTCACCTCCTAGGATTGTTGTTATTGCAACAATGAAACAAATTAACTGAGCACCTTGAAAAGAAAAATTAATAAAACAATTGAAGGGTTTTTTTTGTGTGTGTAGATACTGGAGATTGAACCCAGAGCCTTCACACTGAGTTATACCCCCAGGCTTTTAAAATTTTTATTTTTTTAATTAATTTTATTGGTACATTTTAGGTATACAATATAATGACATTTATCATTGGAAATTTGCACCTTTACATAATCTCTCTTGGTTCTTATTTTTTCCCGTTCCCCTGCCCTCCCTTCAACCCCTCCATCCCTCCCTATTTACAAAGACTTTGTTTCCATTTTTTCATTTTCTCATATTAATTCCATTCCCTTCTTTTCTATCCCCTACCCCTCCCACTTCCCCTTCCCCTTTGCCCCTTTTCTTCCTATTTCACATCATAAATTTTTTTATTTTGAGGCAGGTTCTCAATAAGTCACTAAGTTGCCCAGGCTGGGCTTGAACTTGTGATACTCCTGCATCAGCATTCCAGAGTGCTGGGATTACAGGCATGCACTGCCTTGATGGCTAAGACATTCTTTTTAATATTTCAGTAGAAAGAATTCAGCACTCAGTGATAAATTTCATCCATTGAAACACTGCCCATCAGGATTATGGTGAGACTTGAAGCTGTCCATCAGTTAGAAAGCTAGTCTCCCTATCTTATGTTAGATTTTGACCCTTCCTAGTGTCCTCATAATTTCTGTTATTTGCAATATCATGTTTTTTCAAGTCTCAACTCCTTCACCTCTTGACTGTGTGACCATGGGAAGTTTCTAGACCTCTCTGAGTTTGTTTCCTCATCTGTAAAATGGGATTATAATGCCTACTTTAGTTGCAGAACAATTTCCAACAGCTACTCCATAATATGCCCTTAATATTGGCTCCACTCTCTCCTTTCACACCTCTTTCTGTCTTCCATCGCAGTACCTATCTCTCATTACAGAAAAATGCCTGCAGTCTACAGTGCATAGTCTTCTCTCTTTAACCACAAGACAAAAAAAAAAAAAAAAAAGAGAAGAAAAAGAAGGAAGAGGAGGAGGGGGGGGAGGAGGAGGAGGAGATGATAATGGGAACAATCAAGTGAATTAGAGGCACATGCAGTCTCCCGCTGCCAACAATTGGACTCTCCAGGGACTATGCTGAATAGGAACCGTGTCAAAATGAGGAGCTCCACAATCCACTAGATGACAGCATTTCACATTCAAATGATAACAGTTCCGACTGCACCACACAAAGGAGTGACACTGTATAAACGTGGAGGTCTAGAGTGAATTTCCTCTCATCATTGCATCTTTGCAATTTTAACCACAGGACAGAGAAATTGTTCAAAGTCAGCTACCTGAATTACCCAATATCCTCGTGTCTTGTTTTTCCCTGCTCATTTTTAATGGCTTTAGATATTACATGCAAATCTAAGGCAGGATGGAAACATTGTCTAAGTGATTTTTATTGTAAAACACAGCTGGTTTTTCTAATGATATTATAATTGGTAACTTTCAGTATACATCACACTTAAAGCTGGTTTGGTGATGGATTTTCTTTTCATTTGAATAGATGTTGCTTTGTGTTTCCATTTTAGGTTCTTTGAAGTATTTTATTTCTAAGTGTCATGGTATTTCATTCTTTTTAGATATACCTACTCAAAACTAAAATTGTATAATTACACAGTCTTACTTAGGTGAACTACTTACTAGTTATGACTTCAACTTCCCTTCCTCAAGGGAAAACAGTTCTACACATGACTATACTGTAGTATATTTTAATGTATATCAAATGTCACATATATAAGATTAGAGAAATAGATAAGTAGAAGGTAACTTCAAAATATGTGGAGATCAAAATGTTAATATCCTTAATTTTATAAGGGAGATCTAACAAGGATGTAAATGAGGGTATAAATAGAAGAAAGTGAGTAAAAGACATGAACAAGGATTTCATAAAGGAAAAGGAGATAATAAATATGAGGAAGTGTGTGGAACTCCAGGAATCAAAGGATTAATTAATTCAATTAATCTAAGTTAATATCAGGAGACAACAGTTTTAGCTACTTTAGTTGGAAGAATATTTTTCTAATTATCAATTAAATATTAGTAAGAATTCAGGAAACAGAAAATTTCAGGCATAACCCTTAATGTTACTGAAATGCATAAAGGATATTAATTTCTCTTACCCCATATTTAACTATTTAAACGTGAGGAAATATTTAAATGAGTAAACTAAAGTAAAAAAGAAGAGTTATCGAAAAGTTCAAACAGACAAGTTCACAAACACCTAGCAATAACAACTTCAGCCAGGCCAATTGGGAGGTGAAAGTGGAAATCAGACACCAATTCTGGTCAGTTTTTCACACCCAGATGCCTGTGGTCTCTTGTCCCTGCCTCTTCTATAAGTTTATTCTCTTATCATACTTCTATTTTTAGGTCCTACTTCTATTTTTATTCCTCATGATAGTTCTGCTCCCTCATAAATTCCACTTACATGGAGCACAGTTTTTGGTTATAACCAGCCCTGGCCCAGGCTCTATATGACTGTTCAATATGAAAACTTCCATCGTGATCAAACTAACTCAGTCTTTTGTAGCTGTCTTAGTCAGTTTTGGAGACTACAAGGAGACACCATGAGCTGGGAAATTTATGCACAACAAAAAGTTATTTCTCACAGTTATTGAGGCTGTTATTGAAGTATATGGATCAAGGCGCCAGATCTGGTGTCGGGTGAGTAACCTCTTCCTGGTTTGCAGATGATCATCTTCTTGGTATGTTCTCCTGTGGCAGAGAGAGGCAAGCTCTCTGTCTCTTCCAGTAAGGGCACCAGTCCCATTCATAGGGCCCTATCCTCATGATCTCATGGAACTTCCTCCTAATGCCATTCCACTGGTATTCTAATATCATTTGGAGAATTATAGGGAACAACAGCATTTAGTACATAAAACAAGGACTCAATTCCAAATTACTAGGAGAACCTGGCCCAATTTGAGTCAGATCCAGACCCAGTTCAGAGGTACTTGTACTGGGATGACATTGGTGGCAGAATAAATGCAGAGATGTCATAAGTTATAATGTCATAGTACATAATTACCTTTTCTAGCCATAAATGGGGGGAGAAGAAAATCCCTAGACATGAATTTGGCATGTTTATTATGTAGAAAGATACTTAAAGCTGTAAAAAGATATTCACATTCTACTCAAAGGAAACAAAGTTTGCACTAAATATTATATGATTCATATTCTATATATCTATATCTGTATCTACATCATCTATCTGTCTTTACTAAGAGAATTCTTGGGTGAAATTATGAAGAAATTTTATCTTCTTTTTTCATGGACTCTATTTTCTAAATTTTTTGTAATAAACTAGCATGTTAAGAGAGTAATAAGGAAAATGTGTATCAATAAAGAAAAATATAACATACAGATTTTAAATGAGAAAAGGGAAAGACTAGGATCATAAGTTAATACTTATCAAAATGATTATCAATATTAGCAGGAGACTATTTTTAGCCAGGCAGACAATATCACAGTGAGTAATACTGGCAGTATCTTACAACAAGTAGAAATATTTTTCCCTAATATTGATTATGTTTCTACTTGGTAAGCATGGGCCGTAAGAATTAAGAACATGTTTAAACTATAGGAAAATTATCAATATTGATGAAAGATTTTAAAATGTTTATGTGGTTATTAAAGCTATTAATCCAAATGCATTGAGAAAATGTGTAACTTTAGAGGAGGACAATTTTAAAGTGCTCTAGTAGGATAAAATTCTGTAATAGGAGCTTTGCCTTTTACCTTTTAAAGATAAAGCTTTCCTCTTCAGTTCTCTCACTGTCTCTTTGCTCTCAAGCAATGATTGTCCACACTGTCCTGAACATCTGCATTTACCAATGCTCCCTATATTTCTCCAAAACATGCATTTTAGTTTGCCAGCAACAATGGCCTTACTTTATAAAAAAATTTACCTCAAAATGAAATTTTAAGAGACGCCAAAAGCTCCCATTCTTGCTATCTTCTTTCCAGAAAATAAGTATCAATTAAAGATTCATTTCTCTAGTACCATTTGTTGAATAGGCTATCTTTCCTCCAACATATGCTTTTGGACCTTTTGTCAAAGACCAAATAGTTGAAAATGTCTTGGGAGGTTTTTGTATCCTCAATTCTGTTCCATTGATCCATGTATCTGTTTTTGTTCCAGCATGCCATTTTAATCACTATTGCTTTGTAGTATAGCTTGCTTTGTGGTATTGCTATGCTTCCTGCTTTACTCGTATTGCCCAAAATTATTTTTGCTATTTGGGATCTCTTCTGGTTCCATATGAATTTTAGGATTGTTTTCTCTAGATCTGTAAGGTATGCTTATGATATTTTGATTGGGACTGCACTGAATGTCTATTTTGTAGAAGAATGAAACTGGATCCTTATTTCTCACTATGTACTAAATTAAAATCAAAATGGATCAAATATCTAAACATTCAAACAGAAACATTAAACTTTCTGGAAGATAAAATAGGTAAAACTCTTGAAGACATAGAAGTAGGAAAGCATTTTCTAAACAGAACTTCAACTGCACAGGAAATAGCAGCAAGAATCAACAAATGGAATTATATCAAACTAAAAATCTTCTGTACAGCAAAAGATTCAATCAATATAGTCAAGAGACAACTTACAGAATGGGAAAAAATGTTTGCCAGTTACTCCTCAGACAGAGGACTAATATCTAGAATATATAAAGAACTCAAAAAATTAAAGCACCTGAAATTAAAGACCCAGTTAAGAAATGGGCTAGAGAAATGAACAGACACTTCACTGAGGAAGAAATACAAATAGCCAACAACTATATGAAAAATGTTCAACATCTCTGGCCATTAGAGAAATGTAAACTAAAACAACACTAGGATTCCATCATACTCCAGAAAGCATGGCAATCAATAGGAAATAAAACAATAACAAATGCTGGCATGGCTATGGTGAAATAGGAACACTCTTTCACTGTTGGTGGGAATGCAAATTAATACAACCATTATGGAAATCAGTATGGAGATTTCTCAAAGAATTAAATTAGAAATTCCGTACTACCCAGCTGTACCCCTGCCAGGTATCTTCCTCAAAGAGCTTAAGTCATCATACTACAGCGATACTATACATACATACTAATGTTTATATCAGCGCAATTTGTAATAGCTAAATCCTGGAAACAGCCTGCATACCCACCAACTTACGATTGGATAAAAAAAAAATGTAGAACTGTATATAATAGAATACTATTCAGCTATAAAGAATGACCTGGAAAACCTAATGTTGAGTGAAATAAATCAGACACACAAGCTTGAATATTGTATTGTATCCCTCATTTGAGTGAGGCAAAGTACAGAGAAAAAGATAACGGATGGATAGAAAGGGACAAGGGGACAGATCTGATCTAATCAGGAGATGCTCCAAGGGAACAAGGAGGGGGCAAGGGGAAGAGGAAGGGGAAATGAAAGGAATAAAGATATGTCAAGGGGCCGGGGATTTAGTTCAGTAGGGCAATGCCTGCATTGCAAGAGCAAGGTCCTGAGTTTGACCCCCAGTACCATAAAAAAAAAAAAAAAAAAGCCATGTACAGGAACCTAATAACCCCAGTCAATGGAAACATTATAATTCACAACATGTGCTAAGACAATTAGTATCAACAGGTACAAAAAAGATGATCAGGGAATAGGAGGAGGAGGAGAAGGGGAGGGAAGTGAAAGGGGATTACAAAAAAACCAAGCGTGGTATGTACATGTAACCACTCCTCAAGATGATTTTAAACGTCATGAATTCTAAACACGCACTCATGAAATAAAATAAAATGAAAAAGTACCAATAAAATTAATTTTTGAAAGAGATTCATTTCTCTAAATAAAGACAGTGTCCAGAAGCCAGTATTTAAATTGAGACATAACTGGTCAGGAATACATTTAGCCATGAACACTCTAGCGTGAATACTTTTATCAGGATATAGAATTTGGCCTTCAGCCCCCTTCACTGAAGGGCAAGAGATTGGTGGCTTTAAAAGAAAGAAACCGAGAAGGTCCCCTTCGCCACACCCACCAGCAAGCAGCTAAGGCTCACAGGCTGAGAGGTCCCTGGCCATCTGGAACCCTGCTCCTTCTGGCTCGCCACGCCCACCTCCCACCATCGAGCCGGCTATTTGATGAAAATTGAAGCCCCGTGGAAAAGTGAAGAGAATCTCTGCGATAAAGGCACACCAGACCACCGTACTTGGTAAGTTGGAGGGATCATCACCTCCCATCAGAACCTGGACTATCTTCAGGGGAAGGTCAGCTGGAACCTGCAGTAGAACCTTGCAGAGTTCAACCCTGCAGGACCACAGGGAGCTTAGCTTGGGACTTGCAGTCAGAAATCTGCGTGAATTTCACAGGTCTGCGACTGGCTTACTGAGACTCATTGCCTTTTATCTGCACACTGCTGCCCACATTGTCTATTGTGACAGCAGAGACATACCCTGAAGGAGACCCTTCATTTTTATCTTTTATTTGTTATTTTCAAAATTATTAGTATTTTTTTGCTCTTATTTTAAATTTTTTTCTACTCTTTTCAAATTTTTATCCCCCCCCCCCCCCCCGTTGCTGTCCCACATTGTTCTTCATCTACCTTTGTGTTCCTGTTCTGGCCTTAATTCATATTTCTTCTTTATTTTTCTTTTCTTTTCTTTTTCCTTCTCTCACTGTGTCCTCTGGCCTCACTGCTAACCTTCCCCTATCCTTCTACCTACCTATCCCTCCCTCCCCAACTCCTTCTAACTCCCTGTCCCTAAGGGTAAAGTTGCTATATCAAAGAGTTTATTCACTATAAACATATGTTGGGTTGGTCCTCGATTTTGATTTAATTCACACAGTTAAAGGTGATAGATTAATAACTAACACAAATTGTCATTTTTCTAAGTTGTACTTGATGCTATGGTGTTGCTGATTGTATCACTTGGGGTAAGGTGTTTTTATTGATCTAATCAGTTGCCCTTCCTGGTATAGTGAAAATGAGACAGTCTCAGTGCCATTAGAGACTCAAAGCCTAAAGATCAGCTATATCTGGAAGACACCTCTGAGAAGCAATCATTCCATAAGGTTCTAACTACAAGCAACAAAGATACTACAATAAGCAACTCTGAAGTATCAACCCAGGAATTAAACCAAGGACAGTACCAAAAATGAAAATGAGAAGACATTTAAGTAAGACTTAAAGCAAGACTTCCACCCCACAATAGGCAAATTCTGGGGGAAATGAGGTGGAAAAGTCTGATAATCAACCACCTGGACACCCTGAACTGATAGCACAAGAAGTAACAAAACAGATGAATGAGGCTCTAGAAAAATTCAAAACAGAAATAGTTTCCCAGATAAATACAGAGATGGTGAGCAGAGTGAAAGACATGATTAGAGGCTCTAGAGCAGAAACAGATGAAAAATAGATGAGCTCAGAACTGTGCTGGAAGCCATGAATGCCCAGCATAAGAAAGAAATGGAAACCATGATCACCCAGCAAAGAAAGAAATGGAATCCATGAAACAGATTCAAGCAGATATCTAGGAGATTAAAAACTCCATTGAAAGTATGCAGGGAAGATTAAGGGAATGTGAAGATAGAATATCAGATATAGAAGACAGGATTGCGGTTAGTGACCATGAAAACAGAGATTTCTTAAAAATAGTAAGGGACCACGAGAAATCAATCCAGCAGCTGCTAGATTATGCAAAGAAGAATAATGTAAGACTGATAGGAGTCCACGAAAAAACAGGAGAAAGTACAATTGCCATAAAAAAACTGTTCACAGAAGTAATAGTAGAAAACTTCCCAGACAGAGGTAGAGAATTGGACATACAGATAAGTGAGGCATAATAGAACTCTAGCCACGATGAAAAAAAATCTACACCTAGACATATAATAGTCAAGATCCCACAAACCCAACAGAAGAACAAAATCCTACAAGCAGTTAGAGAAAAGAAAAAAATAACCTATAAAGGAAAGCCCATCAGAATCATGGAAGATTTCTCAACACAAACCCTCAAATCAAGGAGAGCCTGGAGTGAAGTATTTCAAGCCCTAAAAGAAAATAACTTCCAACCTAGACTGTTGTATCCTGCAAAATTATCTTTCAAAATTGATGGGGAAATTAGATACTTTCACAACAAAGAACACCTGAGAAATTTCATGAATATCAAACCAGCACTCCAAACAATTCTAAACAATATCCTAGAAAAAGACAATGAAGGTCATAAATCCATGAGGCCCAACCGAGGGAAGCCAACAGGCAAGGTAAGAAACTAAAGGGAAAGAGGGAAAAAATAAGAAATAATAGAGCCAACAAAAGTAAAACATCATGACAAGGATGAGTCAATATCTATCAATTATGACCATAAATATTAATGGCCTCAATCAAAAGAAATAGATGCAGAATGGATTAAGAAGTGAAATCCAACAATATGCTGTATACAAGAAACACACCCAACTCAAAAAGAAATTCATAGACTGAAAGTAAAAGGATGGAAAACAGTTCTCCATGCCACAGGAACCCAGAAAAAGGCAGGGGTAGCAATCTTATTTGCAGACAAAGTAGATTTCAAACCAAAACTAATTAAGAGAGACAAAGATGGTCCCTACATCCTTGTGAAGGGAACAGTCCAACAGGAAGAGATGACAATCATAAATATATATATGCACCAAATACTAGTGCTCCCAATCATACAAAACAAATACTAATGGACATGAAAAACCAAATAAGCACTAATACAATTGTAGTGGGGCAACTCGATACCCTACTATCACAAATAGATAGATCATCTAGACAAAAAATTAACAACGAAATTCTAGAACTGAACCAAGGTATTGAACATATGGACTTAATAGATGTTTACAGAGTGTTACACCCCACAAAATCAGAATACACATTCTTTTCAGCTGCACAAATGTCATTCTCCAAAATAGACCACACGCTAGCTCATAGGGCATGTCTAAGTAAATGTAAAAGAACTGAAGTTATCCCCTGTATATTATCAGATCATAGTGTAATAAAATTGGAAATTAATAACATAAAAAAACCGCAAAACCCCCACAAACACATGGAAATTGAATAACACCCTCCTGAACAACCAGTGGGTCACAGAGGAAATTAAAGAAGAAATTAGACAGTTTCTACAAGTAAATAATAATGCCAGTACAACATACAGGAATCTATGGGACACAATGAAACCAGTTCTATGCAGGAAATTCATAGCAGTAAGTGCGCATATTAGGAAAACAGAGTGAACTCAAATAGATAGCCTAATGCAGAACCTGAAGCTCCTAGAAAAAGAAGAGCATAACAAACCCAAAGCTTGTACAATAGAGGAAATTATAAAGACAAGAGCAGAAATCAATGCAATGGAGACTAAGAGAATGATACAAAAAAATCAGTGAATCAGAGAGTTGGTTTTTCAAAATAAATAAAATTGATAAACCTTTAGCCTTATCAAAAAAAGGAAAGAAAAGGCTCAAATCCATGTGATTAAGAATGAAAAAGGTGAGGTCACAACAGATCCAGCAGAAATTCAGAGGATCATCAATACCTACTTTGAGAACCTGTACTTTAATAAAATGGAAAACACAGAAGAAATGGACAGATTCCTAGATACATACGAATTGCCAAAGTTAAAGGAAGATATAGAAAATCTAAACCCCCCAATTACAATGAGTGAAATTGAAAAGGTAATAAAAAATTTACCAACAAAGAAAAGCCCAGGTCCTGATGGCTTCACTGCTGAATTCTACAAGACATTTAGAGAAGAACTATTGCCATTACTCTTTAAACTCATCAATGAAATTGAAAGGGAAGCAATACTTCTGAATTCATTCCTGGAAGCAAGTGTTACTTTGATTCCAAAACCAGGGAAAGATCCAACCCAAAAAGAGAACTACACGCCGATCTCCCTAATGAACATAGATGTAAAAATCCTCAACAATATACTGGCAAACAGAATACAGAATATAGAATACAGAGGGTCATCAAGAAGATTATACGCCCTGACCAAGTCGGATTTATCCCACAGATTCAAGGATGGTTCAACATACCTAAATCAATAAATATAATACAATATATCAACAGAGCCAAGGATAAAAACCATACGATCATTGCAATAGATGCAGAAAAAGCATTTGACAAAATTCAACACCCATTCATGATAAAAACCTTATGGAAAATTGGCATGGAAGTTCTTTATCTTAACCTAATTAAGGCTGTCTATGAAAAACAAACAGCCAACATCATACTAAATGGTCAAAAACTGAAAATTTTCAGGCTAAAATTAAGAACAAGACAAGGATGCCCTCTATCACTACTCCTCTTCAATACAGTTCTGGAAACATTAGCCACAGAAATTAGAAAAGAGAAAGAAATAAAAGGAATAAAGATAGGAAAGGAAGAAGTTAAACTGTCATTATTTGTTGACAATATAATACTCTACATAGAAGACTCAAAAAACTCTGCCAAAAGACTTCTAGACTTAATTGACAGATTCAGTAGAGTAGCTGGATACAAGGTCAACACTCAGAAAACAATAGCCTTCTCATACACATATAACAGACTCACTGAGAGAAATTAGGGAAGCAATTCCTTTTACAATAGTAACCCAAAATATGAAATATCTAGGAATCAGTCTAACAAAGGAAGCAAAAGATCTCCACACTGAAAACTACAGCACTCTGAAAAAAAGAGATCGAAGAGGATATAAGAAAATGGAAAGACATCACTTGCTCCTGGGTAGGAAGAATCAATATAGTGAAAATGGCCATACTCCCAAAACTACTATATAGATTTAATGCAATGACGATTAAAATTCCAACAGTATACCTCACAGAACTAGAGAAAACAATCCAAAAATTCATTTGGAACCAGAAGAGACCTAGAATAGCAAAAGCAATCCTAGGCAACAGAGACATGGCAGCGGGTATCACAGTCCCCAGCTTGAAACTATACTACAAAGCTACTGTGATAAAAACAGCATGGTACTGACAAAGAAACAGACTCGAGGATCAGTGGAATAGATTAGAAGATGCAGAAACAACTGCAGACATACTCAGCCACCTCACCTTTGACAAAGCAGCCAACCACCCTCAGTGGAGGAAAGATAGCCTATTTAATAAATGGTGTTGGAAAAACTGGATTTCAACCTGCCAAAGATTAAAACTAGACCCATATCTATCACCATGAACTAAACTAAAATCAAAGTGGATTAAAGATCTAAATATTAAAATAGAAACACTAAACTTGATGGAAGGTAAGTTAGGTAGAACTCTCAAAAACCTTGGCATAGGAAAAGACTTTATGAAGAAAACCTCAGTAGCAAGGGAACTAGCATAAAGAATCAACAACTGGGATCTCATCTTATTAAAAAGCTTCTGCACTGCAAGAGAAACCATCAACAGAACTAACAGACAACCTACAATGTGGGAAAAATTTTTAGCAGCTGTACCTCAGACAAAGGACTACTATCTAGAATATATAAAGAACTGAAAAAAATCAGACCCCTCAAATTCAAAGTCCCAATTCAAAAATGAGCATCTGAAATGAACAGACATTTCTCAGACAAAGAAGTAAAAGCCACAAATAAACATATGAAAAAATGTTCAACATCACTGGTCATTCGAGAGACGCAGATGAAAACAACAATGAGATTCCACCTCACCCCAGAAAGAATGGCTGCTATCAAGAAATCAACCAATAACAAATGCTGGCGGAGGTGTGGGGAGAAAGGAACCCTTCTCCATTTTTGGTGGGCGTGTAGACTGGTGCAACCACTGTGGAAATCAGTATGGAGATACCTTAAAGAACTAGGACTGGGAGTCCCATTTGATACAGCTATTCCCCTGCTGGGTATCCTCCTCAAAGAATTAAAAGAATCATACCACAGTGATATATGTGCACCTATGTTCATAGCAGCACAGTTTGTAGTAGCTAAAGCTTGGAAACAGCCCAAGTGCCCATCAACTGGAAACTGGATAAAGAAGATGTGGGGTTTTTTAATAAAATGGAGTACTACTCAGCCATAAATAATGAGAAGCTAGAGACATTTATAGCTAAATGGATGTATATTGAGGCCATACTCTTAAGTGAAATAAATAGGACACACATGTGTAAATACCAATAGTTTCTCTAGTGTGAGAAACCAAAAGTGTAAATAAAGATTAAAATGATTAAAATGAATAATTGGTAGTTTGAAATAGGAAGAAAAGGTCCAAAGGGCTAGGGGAAGTTGGAGGGGAAGGGGAAAGGAAACAAGGGAAAGGGAAAAATATGAGAAAAGAAAAAAATGGAAACAAAGTCTATGTAAATAGGGAAGGTTGGAGGGGGTGAAGGGAGCACAGGTAATGGGGAAAAATAAGAAGCAAGATACATCATGTACAGGTACAAGCACCCAATGATAAATATAAATGAATTGTATACCTAAAATGTACCAATAAAAGAATTTAAGCAAAAAAAAAAAAAAAAAGAAAGAAAAAAGGAACCGATACTCTTAAGTGAAATAAATAGGACACACATGTGTAAGTACTGAATAAGTCCTCTATTGTGAGAAACTGAAAGTGTAAATAAGGACTAAAAGGTAGAATAGATAATGTGAAATAGGAAGAAAAGGGGCAAAGGGGAGGGGGAGGTTGGAGGGGTAGCGGAAAGGAAAGAAGGGAATGGAATTAATATGAGAAAAAAAATGGAAACAAAGTCTTTGTAGGTAGGGAGGGGTGCAGGGGTAAAGGGAGGGCAGGGAAGGGAGAAAAATAAGAACCAAGATGGATTATGCAAAGGTGCAAATTTCAAAAGAAAAAAAAAAGAAAGGAACCTGAGACCTGAATGATTGCCCAGGCGCCTCTAGGAAGAAACAGCTGGGATCAGCAGGAAGGCACCAGACACTTAGCAGGAAACTACTCTGGGCAAGTGACTGGAGAGCCAAGGTTCAGAGGCAAACTGTGGGAAGCAGTGATTGAGCTCAGAGTGCTCCCTGGCTATTCCCAGGAGGTGACCTTTACCCTTGGATTGATCCTCTGGAGTCTCTCACCATTTCATTTTAAATCAATCCAGAGCAGCTGGTGGACCTGGAGCAGGGTCCCCACAGGAGGGTGAGGTGAGCGTTGGGGATCATCAACTGGCTCTTGGCTGCCGCTGTGGTGTCCCCTGGCAGAGGCCCAGTTCTTCCTGCCAAGTCATAAATCAGCAGTTTTAACCTGTTGCTGTGAGGACTCTACAGTTATTTTTCCTGCAATGCCTTTACCCTCCAGCTGAGCTCTTGGCTAATTAGGCTCAGAGAAGCCAGTAATGACTGTCTTCTCTGAAAGGCATGTCTGGAACACACCACTCTGATTTAGCTGCATCTGAGATTTTCAGTTTTGACATTTGCTGTCTAGACTGAGCCTACAGTTTTTAAAATATAGTTTAAATACCTGCATTTGCAAAACAAAATCACAAAGGATATGATAAGGTGATGATTATATCATGAAGAACGAGCTCATTCTTGTCCTCAAGCACTTCCTATCTAGTTGGGATTATAGAAGACATGTAAAGTTAATTAATTAATTTGAGATCATTTATAATAAATAGTAAGTAGTATACAGAATTTCTGTAGGAGTAATGAAGTGGTGGTAGGATATGTATATGGAGGTGTAAAAGGGTAAAGGAGGATTTTGTGAAAGAGTTATCATATTAGTAAGATCCTACAGGATGGAGAGAATTATAAGAGCAATAAACAGAAGAGAAACAGATTTTACAAGCTTCTAGAGAGAATGAAGTGGTCACATATAGAGAATCAGGATTCAGAATGACTTGAGATTTCTTTACTGTTTAAAGCAGAAAACAAACACTTTAAAATGATAATTTGTTAATAACAAAAATATACTTATAGAATTTTTCTAAACCAGCAATAACCTAATGGAAAATATAATAAAAATAAGGTACTATGCACAGTGGTTTTAAAACTATAAGATATATAATGATCAAATTAACTAAGAATTTACAAAAGCTCTATAAAGATCATCTGAGTAAATGGAGATATAGTCCATGATCATAGATGATGACTTGGTATTATGAAGTCTATATACTCATTCTTCTAATCACAATAAAAATCTCAGATAATTTTTAAAATATAGAGATTAAAATGTCCCAGAACAGATCAATCAGTAGTACATGTGGATTAAAAGTGAGTAGGTAGAGAAAAATAGACCATGATAACATTAATTAAGAGAAAGTAGGAGCAGCTATATTGATTTCAGACAGAGAAAACTTCAAAGCAAGGAAAATCATCAAGGAAAAAACAGAGCATTACATAATAAAAAAAAAAGGAGTCAGTTCTTCAAGAAGCTGTAACAATCCTTGGCATGTATGGCTTAACAACCATGTGAGGCAAAAAGTAATAGAATTGCAAAAAGAAATATATTAATCCACACCATGGTTGCAGACTTCAATAGCCTTCTATTGAAATGAAGAGACTCAGCAGAAACAAATTCAGAAAAATACATAGTTGAACACAACAACACCATCAATCAACTGAATATAAGTGACATCTATAGATTACTTCATCCAACATCAGTGGAATACACATGCTTCTGAAGGCAACATAGGACACTCATCCAGATAGATCACATTCTGGGCCATGAAACACATCTTTAAAAATGTAAAAGAATGTAAAAATCTTTTATTAACTTTATATAATGTCTGTTCTCACACCTCAGTAAAATTATACTAGACATTACTAGCAGAAAGATAACTGGAGGCTGGCCATGGTGGCACACACTTGTAACCCCAGCACTCGGAAGGCTGAGGGCAAGAGGATTGCCATGAGTTCAAGCAGTCTAAACTACATAGCAAGACCTGGTCTTTAAAAAACCAAAAAAAGAAAAGAAAAGAAAAGAAGAGAAAAGAAAAGAAAGATAATGGATCACCAAAAAAAAAAAAAAAAAAAGAAAAGAAAAGAAAGATAATGGAATATCTTTGGGAAAACCTAAATACATGGAGATTAAACAACACCACACTTAAATAATGTGTGTATCAAAGAAGAAATCTCATAGGAGATTTAAAAGTATTTTCAAATAAACAAAAATTAAACATCAAAAGTTCATGGGATGTAGCAAAAGCACTGCTTACAGGGAAATTTATATCATTGACAAGCATATACTTAAAAATATGAAAGATATAAAATCAGTAATCTAAGTTCCCACCTTAGAAAAACATAAATAGAAGAACAAATTGAATCCAAAGTAATTAGAAGAAATCGTCAGAGCAGAAATCAATGAAATTCAAAATAGAAGACCAATAGAGAAAAATAAATGAATTCAAAAGCTGGTTCTTTGAAAAAGCTTAAAAATGTTAAAAACCTCTACTCAAGTTAACTAAGAAAAAAAGAAAGAGGACATATATTATTAATATAAGAAATGAAAGGGAGGGACATCACTACAGATCACATGGACATTAACAAGATAACAAAAGAATATTATGAGCAACTCTATGCACACAAATTTGATAGCCTGAACTAATTTCTTGAAATGTGTAATTCTCCAAAGCTCACACCAGTAAAAAATTTCAATCTGAATAGTATTAGATAAATTGAATCAATGATTAATGACCTCCCCAAAGAGAAAGCACCAAGCCCAGGTGGGTTCACCAGTGAATTCTACCAAACATCCAGGAAAGAAGTACACCAATTCTCTACAATCTCTTTCAGATGTTAGAACCAGAGAGAATACTTTCTGACTCATTTTATGAGGACAGAATTACCCTAATACCAAAATAGGACAAAGATGGGCCGGCGATTTAGCTCAGTGGTTCCACAGCTTCGCAAGTGCAAGGTCCCAGGTTCGATCCCCTGTACAAAACAAACAAACAAACAAAATAGGACAAAGATATTACAAGAAAAGATAATTATAGACCAGTATCTCTCATAAACATAGATTATTATAGCTTTGTAGTTTGAAATCAGGAAGCATGAACCCATATAAATTTTGGTATTACTTTGTCCATTTGTACCAAAAAAGGAGATTGGTGTTTCAATAGCCATTGCACTGAATATGTAAATCAATTTGGATAATAGTAGCACCCTCTTTGCATTGTTGGAAAGTTTGTTTTTAAGACTGGTTCCACCTCTTTATTTGTTATAGATCTAGTTAAATTTTTTACTTCTTGAATCAGTGCTGATGGTTTGTGTGTTTCTAGGATTTTTGCCATTTCATCTAATGTGTTTAGGATTATCTAATGTATTGGCATATGAAGTATAATCTTATAATCTTTTTTCTATTTCTGTAAAGTCAGTAGTAATGTCCCCATTTTCAACAGTAACTTGAGTTAACCCTGCTTTTCTCTTGGTCAATCTAGCTAAATTTTGTCAATTTGTTCATTTTCTCAAGAGTGTCGGGCTTGGTTGATTCTCTTGTCTTTCTACTCTCTACTTCACTTACCTCCATTCTCATTTTTTAAAATTTTCTTCCTTTTTCCTGCTTTAGTTTAGTCTAATTTTTTTTTTTAAGATTGAAAGATCAGATTATTGACAAGGTTTTTTAAGTCTTTCTTTAGGCATTTACAGCTATAAATTTTTCTTAAAGAAATGCTTTTACGGGCCGGGGATTTAGCTCAGTGGTTCCAGAGCCTGCCTTGCAAGTGCAAGGTCCCGAGTTCGATCCCCAGTACCAAAAAAAAAAAAAAAAAAGAATTCTGTTTGGGGCCAGAGATTTAGCTCAGTGGTTCTGTCGCCTGCCTTGTAAGCGCAAGGACCTGAGTTCAATCCCTGGTACCAAAAAAAAAAAAAAAAAGAAATGCTTTTACTGCATCCTATGTTTTGATATGTTACGTTTCTATTTTTATTCATGTCTATATATTTTATAATTTTCCTTGTGATTTTTTTCTTTCACACATTGGGTATTTAGGAATGTGTTCTTTAATTTCCACATATTTGTGAATTTCATAAATCTATTATTAATTTAGAATTTCATTATATTGTGATCATATAATATACTTTATATTATTTCAATCTTTTAAATTTGTTGAGATTTATTTTGTGATTCTGAAAAAATAGTCTGTCCCGGACAATGGTCCACATATTTTCAGAAGATATTTCTTCTGTTACTGTGAAAATATAGGGGATCAATATAAGGAAAATGTGAATGGTACAAAATTAGAAGGAACAATTAGGAAAATGTGAATAGTACAAAATGGGAAAGAACAATTAATTCCAGACCTAAAGATGGCTGAGATTAACTAGGCATAAAGTGAATTCACATGTAGATAAAACTGACTGAAATAGATTTTGAATCAAGCCATCATAAAAGCCAACTTTTCACTGTCAATTTTGCAGAAATAAGTAGATAGGGTTTTCAACTTGTTTTGAGGTTTTGTTGTTATGGTTATTGTTTTATTTTGTTTCTTTTGGGTGCTGAGGATTGAACCCAGGTCCTCATGCATACTAATTCTTTACTATTGAGCTACATCTTCAGCTTCTAAATTCTTTTTTGTTATGCTTTTGTTTTCATTTTTTTCCCTCTCTTTTCCCTTTCCTTTTCTTCCCTTCCTTGCTCTGCTCTGGCTTTCCTTTCCCTTTCTTTTTTTTTTTTTGGCACAGGGATTGAACTTGGGATCTTGCGCTTTCGAGGCAGGCGGAGGAACCACTGAGCTAAATCCCCAGCCCCCTCCCTTTCCTTTTTCAAAGAATCATATGATGTAGATAAAATTGTGGGCTTATTAGTTCCTTGTTTGTGTTAAAATAATAGAATAATCCCCCCCCCCCGCCAAGTTGTCTGTATCTCAATCACCATCCCAACTGTAACCTATGAGTATATTACTTTATATGGCAAAGAGACTTTACTGATGGGATTGAATTAATGATTTTGAGATGGGGAGATTATCTTAGATTATACTGTAGTCCAAGGGTCCATGTAAGAGGGAGACAGAGTCAGGGAGACAGAGGAGATGTGACAATGAAAGCAGAGGCTGAAGTGATGTATTTTCAGTGTGGATGAAAGAGTCTCCAGCCAAGGAATGTAAGCAGATTCAAAAGCCTGGGAAATGCAAAGAAGTTGATTTCCCCTTAGTCTCAAGAAGGAGTGGAGCTCTGTTAACACTTTGATTTTAGCCCATATGACCCATTTCTGACTTCTGACCTCCAAAACTGTAAGGCAGTACATGTGTGTTGTTTTAAGTCACTAAATGTATGGTAATATGTTATAGCAGCAAGAGGTAATTTGTTATAGCTAGGAATAGATCTTTTCATTTTGCAATTTGCTTTATGTCAACTGTTTAATAAAAGGCAGTGAAGGTTAAACACCTGAGCTCTGGTGTCAGATGATTTGAATCCCAACTCTACTGAGTAGCGCAATGAATTGGGTAAATCACTTTTTTGGATTCCAAATTACATTTTTTGGCAAAATAAGCCCATCTCATAGGACTATTACAGGGATTAAATGGCTTAATACAGGTAACCCATTACAACAGCATAGAACACACAGTAAACACAATACATTTGGGCTCACTGATATATGTGGTGGCATTTTTCAGCAAATTCTAGAGCTGGAAAGTGGAATTTGAGAATTTTATGTTCCCACATCTGTACTGTTGCTGCCAAAACCACATTAGTTGCTTAAAATCTGTAGAATGGGTTTTTGGAACACTTGTACTCCAACTCATGCTCCGCAGCTGAAAAGTGCTTCACTGCGCTCAGGAGAAGCCCCGTACTCCCAGCAGCTGCTCACGCTCTCTTGGGAAGAATTCTCTCTTTGTTCCTCTTTCAGTTTCTGAGGAGATCATCAGAACATTTGTGCCATCTGGTTTTGGTAGTTCTTTAAGCCCAGTTTCATTTCTGTTTCAAATACTCCAGGTTATATTTAAAACTATTTCAAAACCACCATGGGTATCTAGTTCCTGGTTTACCCTGAGAGTGACATTTCTAACCTCTGTCCCCTAAATTGAAGCATGTGTAGGATTTTTATCTAAGAGCCCCAGTTTTGAAGAGCCTCAAATTTGAAGCAGGTGGGTATACATTAACAAAGATAGCATTTGGAGCTCTATCTACAGCTGGAGTATATGGGCTGTCTAATAGAATGTCAAAACTGTGTGAAGCAGTCAGTTCAAGGCCAAGCATAGTGCTCCAGAGGAGGAACATTGCCTAATCCCACATCATACAGATTTGGATTTATGTTCCTTTCTAAGAGTTTTATAGTTTTGGCTCTTACACTTAGGTCTTTTGTGACTTGTAAGTTAATTTTTATATATAATGGGAGGTATAGGTTCAAATTATTATTTTTTTGTTTATTTTTTTGCATCTGGGTATCAAGTTGTCACAGAGCCATTTGTTGAAGACTATTCATCCCCCTGTTGAACTGTCTGAGCATACTTGTCAAAAACCAATTGATCATAAATATAGGATTTATTTTTTATTTCTCCACTCTATTTAACCAATATATATGTTTTTCCTTACGGAAATACCACATAATCTTGATTATTGTAGCTTTTAAGCAAGTTTTGAAACTGGGAACTCTGAGTTCTACTTTGTTCTTCTCCTTTCAAGACTGGTTATTTTGGCTCTTTTGCATTTCCGTATGAATTTTAGGAACAGCTTTTCAACTTATGCAAAAAAAAGGCAGATAGGATTTTGATTGGGATTGTGTTATTGTGTATATCAATTTAGGATATATTTCCCTCTTAAGAGTATTAAATCTCTAGTCCATAAACACAGGATATCGTTCCACTTATGTAGATCTTCTTTAACAATGTTCTGTAGTTACAGAGACTCAGAGAAGATCAGCTAAACACACAGGTAATTGGAAGAAGGAGAAGGACATACACTCTGATAGAAAAATGTCAATTTGAAAGAAGATACTTGTAGATCAATCAAGTAGCTGGGACTAAAGGTACATGCCACTGTACTCAGCTTTACCCAAAGAATATTTATCTGCTATTGTAAATTGAATTATTTTCTTATTTTCACTTTCAGATTGTTCCTTGCTAGTGGATAGAAATACAGTTGACATTCATATATTGATCTTGTATCGTACGACCTTTTTAAACTTACTTAGTAGCTTTAATGGATTCTTATAAATTCCTTAGGACTTTCCATATACAAAATCACTTAATCTGTAGATAATGATTTTTTTATTTCCAGTTTAGGTGCTTTTCCTTTTTCTTACCTAATTATGCTCACAAAACCTTTCAGTGTACTGTTGACTAGCAGTTGTGAGGATATCCTTGTTTTTTTCCTGATTTCAGGGGGAAAGCTTTCATTTGTACACCATTAAGTATGATGTTATCTGTGGGCTTTTTATACATACCTTTTATTGAATTGATGAAATTTCCTTCTACTACTAATTTGTCTAGTTTTTTTTTAATCATGAAAGGGTGCTGGAACTTGCCAAATGCATCTACTGAGAAAGAATGTATTGGTCAGATAGATAGTTGTCTTTGTACAATATTCCCTGGGCTGTGAAATCTGGGAAATGGTCATGTGGTTTTTGTCTATTATTGTTTTAATATAGTTTATTACATTGAGTGATTTTCATACACGGGATCAACCTACCATTCCTCATAAAAACTTTCTATTTCTCATGTGCAACTTTCATTTTACAATGGTTCCCATGGGTGTTGGGGCCACACAACCATATAACTTGCCCAGATGGTGACACCAATCTTGACTGTGTGATCACTTAATATCTCTTGGCTAGATGCTCAGGTTGGGACAGAGCTCAGAAACATGCCTGAAGAGCTGCTTTGTAAATGATGGGTAGGTCTGGAGAAGGCAGATTATATGACCTATTGAGAACTCTAAATGTATGCACAGTAATTCTATACGAGCTTGTCAGAAGCTCCATATAGTTTCTTTTCCTACCACATATATTCTAATCACATGAAATCTGCTGGGGATTATGGTTCACACATCAGGGCTGTTTGTTCTATACCCTGGGCTTGCTACAAAATCAATTATGCTCTGTCCCCACTCAGAGCTATCGGTCTTCCATGTTTCTGGATTAAAAGGTTGTAGCTGTATTTTAAGCAGAAAATGAGTTTTTTCTCATTGACTTACCAAGCATTTTGCTGCTTTCTTAGTAGTGCAAGGTACAAAGTGCTATATCTTGTTCTTTATTTTCTAGAGGATCCCCTGGTGTGCCTCAGATTACTGGACTTCTAAGAACTTTCCAAATGTGATTGTTCTCTGAACCCATTAAGGGGTTGTCTCAATTTCTCTGTAGTGGAAGTTTCTTCCTAAAGTATCTAGAAGTACTTTTTCATTGGATCCAGTTAACATGATGTTACCAAATAGTGAATCCATGTGATAATCTGTGAAATGTCCAGATGATCCATTTCCTTTCAAATTATGTTATAGTGGAGGACAGGAAAATTAACACATGAGGGAAGACTGATTATTTACTGTTATTCATCCTATGTGAATGTGAGATGCTTTTGTTCTCTTTATTGATAAGTATGTGAAAGAATGCATTGGTCGGATTCATAGTTGTCTTTGTACAATGTTCCCAGGGCTGGGAAATACATCACATCTGGCACAGCAGTTGCAACTAGAGTTACAACTTGGTTAAGTCTGTGGTAGTTCAATGACATCTCCCAGGGTCCCGCTGGCTTTTGCAGAGGTCATACTGGTCTATTAGGTGAGAATATGCTGAGAATCATCAAAGCATCAGTGTTGAACCATCCCTTCCATGTCTTTGACGATGGCATTAATCTGTTATTCTCCTCAGAACATGTTTGGATTTCAAACTAATTAAATAAGGAGGTAGAGTGCTAAGCATGTATTCTATAATATTCTTCTTTCTCTATTACACATATGCCCCCTTAGAATATGAGTGCAACCGAGCATTTTTTGTTTCCCACAATTATTGACTTAGGTCAATAATTGACCTTTTTTCTTTTTTCTTTTTCTTTCTTTCCTTCCTTCTTTTCTCCCTCCATCCCTCCCTCTTTCCTTACCCCCTTTCTTTTTTTTCTCTTTTTCTTTCATAAGGACCATGTGTAATTATAATACAAATATATCTTTTAAGAATATTACCAGCTGTGATCATCATGTCAGATAATAGGATCATGGTTGACTTTCTTCTAAGTTTTAAAAATCTGTCTTTCCTTATATCTCCAACTGCACATGCCTCATTGTGCCCAACATTGGCCTTTTTATTTTGACAGTATGACCACTTTCTCAGAAGGTTCCTCTTATTTCAACCACATCAACCACTTGGGTCTTTAATGGTCAGAAAATAAGACTATGAAAATATCATAAAATTAAAAATCATCTGTGCAAACTCAGGAAGCAATAACATATTTTAAAAATCTATATTAAGCCATAAATGTGTGTGGTTGGCCATGGCAGCCACAGGAAGGAGTGTGTACCTCTGGTACAACCAGGACTTGCCTAGTGGCAATGCCCTGTGATTCCTATCACTTTAGCCTTTCTACTGATTCTACGTTTGATATTAAACCTAAGGGAAAGCAGTGTAAATTAGTTTAAGCTTTATTCTTACCAAGCTTGGAAACTGAACTAGTCTTCATTTGACAGTTTAAGTCAATAGAAAAAAACCTCTTGGCCTCAATGTGGGAAATGGAAATACAAAAAATAATAAGATACTTATTTATGCCTATCAGGTCAGTAATGATAGGAAAGTCTGTCAATACTCACTATGATCAAGGTACTGGGAATTCTCATTCACTGTGGCTGAGAGAGAAATGAGTGCCTCAGGAAGCAATTTGGCAATTCTTATTGGAGTTGATGACCCACATATTTTATAACTTGAATTTGCCATTCCTTCATAGATATTCTAATGAAATTCTTCACATATAGAGCAGGCAACATATATAAGAATTTACACAGCAGCAGGGGTTTTTTGGAGGGGAGTAATGATGAATTGGTGAAATAAACTTGAAGGTCTATTAACCTGTTATAGACAGAAAAAAGTGAATTAATTATAACTACATCTAACAACATGGAAAAACCTCAGAATCATAAGTGAAAAGAAAACTCAGGTTACCATACCTGCTTCTAGGAACAATTAGGCACACATTTGGAGACTTAAAATAACAGAAGTTGATTCTGTTTTAATTCTGGAGGGCAGAAGTCCAAAATCAGTTTCCCTGGGCCAAAGTCAAGGTGTCAGAAGAGGGCACTCACTCCAGCGACTGTGGGGAAAGACTTGTTCCTGGTCTCTTCCCTCTCTCTCCTGGAGGCTGCCAGCATTCCTTGACTTGTGGGTGCATAGTTCTCAGCTCAGCCTCCTCCTCTTTGGTATGAGTAAAATTTCCCTCCACCATTCTTTTATAAGGATATGTATGAACACCTTTACTGTTCAGCAAAACAGTTCAGGATAATCTCCCCATTTCCAACTCCTTAACCTAATCACATTTGCAAAGATCCCCTTTTCTTTATCAGGTAACATTTACAGGTCTTAGGACATGCTGTCATTGAATGGCCATTAGTCAACCTACTATAACTACCCAGGAAGTGATTTAATTTAATGGCATTTTAAAGCACTGTGATAGTTGTTTGATTGAGTCTATTTGATCAGTTTGACAGCTACCTAAGGGCTTGGTGGAGCACTCTTCTGGATGTGTCTGGGTGGATTATAGAGGAATGGCCTTGGGATCTATACATGGTCCCTGGCCCCTTCCTCTCCTTCCTGTTCCCTTGCTCTGCTTCTTGGCTGCCATGAACTAAGTGGCTTTGCTCTGCCAGGATCTTCCACCATGATATTCCTGCCTTGGAGCCAGCCGACCATGGACTGAATCTCCTGAAACTGTCAGTTAAGTTAAACCTCTCCTACTGTAAATTATGGGTGTTAGGAATTGTGTCACAGTGTCAGGAAAGCTGAGTAATACAAGCATGCACAATAATAATGTGTATTTGGGCAAACTGTGAGTTGTTTGTCCCCTCAAAGTCCTTTCTCTTCACTTTTCCATTCTCCCTGGCACTTTGGAGAATCCATGTAGCCAAGTTTAGAGAAATGGGTACAAGCAGAAATGACAAGCTCCATGTCCTGGAACTGTCTCACCTCTCCTAGTGAGTGTCAAGAGAAAAACAGAAGATTCTAAAGGACCATTTGGAGGAGAAATACATTTCTATTTCATTTAAGCAGGTATATTTTGAGCTCCTATTGCTATGGCAGTTTAATCTTTATCTTAAAACTCATGTAAAATAATGACTATTTTACTAATATATATTAGTAACAATATTAAAATATGCAGGGGAATGATAACATCAAGCTAAGGGGAGTACAGCTTGGTAAAGTAAGATATTGAGGAGGATTTGTAGGGGTAGACAGGAGGCTTTGGTTTACCTGTAAAATATTTTCATTTTTAAATTCATTACAGATGTTTATTATATTGTTCTCTATGCTTTTTTGAATGTCTGAATTACTCTATGAAAATCTATACTAATAATGGAGAGGACAGTAAGAATGATAAAAAGTATTTAGATGAAAAAGGAAGTTGAAGACCAAAGATATTAAAATGACACATAATCATAGTTGAAAGGTTATTTGCACTAAGCTTGTTCTGGAACATCCTTTTCTTCATGGGCTAATGATAAGAATGTGCAATTTGTATGAAATTTCTTCTGGGAGATCAAGAGAAAAATCTGCCTAGGTAAAAATGTGCTCTAAATCCATGTACCTCCTACTTTCTTAGGTATTAAAGAATTTCAGGCAAGGAAATCTCTTCAAAGTAAAGATCAGGAAGTCATACAGAGCACTTGGGTTCTGGAGTTTTGAGGGTTTTCCATCCACTCACTGAAACTTAACACTTGTCACGAACAAATTTGCAACAGGTTAAGGTTGAGTGGGGGAAAGGAAATCATGTTTAACTCACATTAAAAAGGAGATGTGTTCTGATAAAAAGACTTCACCACGTTGTTTGAAGAGGCAGGAATGTGGGGGTTGTGCATTGAATGGATGCTCTGGGTTGCACAAAATACCTGCCGCACCTCAAGCTCCTGCAAGGTGCTTGGGTGACATAGCAACATGTTTTTATGTAGAGAGTAAAGGAGTGCATGAATCCTCAACAACACAGCTGAGAGAAACCTCAAGATATCTAGTTGTGGCCAGGAAATCAACCTTGATGTACACTTGATGTAAAGTCACCTGAAGGCTCAAGAATAAAAATTTCCATCCAGTCCAACTCAGTGCTCAGAGAATTTAGGTTCCCTAAGGCCAGAGGGTGAGGTCCAACAAGTTCTTCCTCCATGGTCTAGCCTTGCTCTGTCCCTACCTCTCGAGCCACAAGTTTGCTCTGTTTTTACCTTTTGGGAGGGTAAAAAAAACAAAAAAGCTCCCACATTATTTCATTATTTGTAATCGTGTTTCTTTGTTTGGTGTGCATAGGAGCCTAAATCCTCCCTTCCCTTTTCTAAATTATCTCCTGTACTACAGTTTCAGCTATAGCTTTATACTGCTTCTTGAACACATTTTCATGGAGAATGTTTTCCTCCCAAGTATTGGGGATTGAACATAGGACCTTCACTCTGAGCTACATCCCTAACCCTATTTTAATTCTTTATTTTGAGACAGGGTCTCGCTAAATTGCTAAGTTGCCTAGGCTGGGCTCAACCTTGCAATCCTTCTGCCTCAGCCTCCCAGAGTGCCAGGATCATAGGCATGTGCCACTTTCCATAGTTTCCACAGAGACTTCTTAAAGCAAGCCTGTGTTTTCCACAGTACACCTGCACAGCACAATGCAAATCATGCCAACAGATCATCTGCTACACAAGCTTACCAAATGGTATCAGAATGTCCTTGAAATTTCCAGCACACTGTTCTGCAGGCCCTTTGCCAACATTTTGGCTGGTTATTTTGCAGATTCACTGGCTGTATGAAGTGAAACAAAGTTTTAAAATGTAATTTCATACTATGGACGACGTGATGAATATGCTTCATACGGGCACTTTATTTCAGTCCCTCCTGCTAAATCTTTCTTTAAAATTTGAATGGGAGAGAAAAACAATTTAATGAATTAATTCTTACAGGGACGAGCCAGGCATGTTGGTCCATTCCTGTAATGCCAGCACTCTGGGAGGCTGAGGCAGGGGTATTGCAAGTTTGAGCCCAGCCTGGGCAATTTAGCAAGACCTTGTCTCAAATAAAAAGGGTTGGGGATGTAGCTCAGTGGAAAAGCCTTGAGTTCAATCCCTAGTACCATAGATAGATAGACACAGATAGATGATAGATAGATAGATAGATAGACAGACAGACAAACAGATAGATGGATAAAAGGGTTGGAGATATAGCTCAGTATGAAGGCTCTGGTTTTGATCTTAGTACCACAAGGGAGGAGTGAGGAATGTATGTTGGAATTTCTCATAAATTCATATCTAAAAGAGATTATTTTACTCATCCATTTCTTTTGATGAGGAGGAAGTTGAGGCCAAGGGTGTGATTAGATTCACCCCAAGTTGTACATGGGTTGGAGTATGTCCTGCCTCCCTCTGGGCCTCTGCCAGGGTAGCCCTCTTGAGCTGGAACACTCTTCCACCCACCCCTACACCTCAGTTGGTCTTTCTCTGCTTGGGAGGTCCCGTCTCCTAAAATAACTCCGTGAAAACCCCCCATCCAATAAAGAACCAGAAAGCACTATACTCACTGCTTTCTAATTCATATCATCATGCATGCATGTGGGTTGTTCACTCTCTGGCCCCACATCCTGAACTGTGAACTCTGTACAGACAGGGTTTATCCTTGATATGAGTCTGCAGACAGGGTTTTTTTTGGTTGTTTGTTTGTTTGGTTGGTTGGCTGGTTTTTTTCTGGTACAGGGAATAAAACTCAGGACCTTGCACTTGCCAGGCAGGTAGGCACCACACAGCTACATCCCCATCTCTTGCAGACAGTCTGATGAGTCTGCAAGCAAATGTTTTATTATGGTCTCTGCAGCCAATCCTGTCAGCTAACATTAATCTACACTTTCAGCTGTTCTACAGCACTAGCATCACTGCTTCAGCTCCACCTCAGATCATCAGGTATTGGATTCTCATAAGGAGCATGCAACCCAGATCCCTTACATGTGCAGTTTGTAGTAGGGTTTGAGCTCTTATGAGAATCTGATACCATACCTGATCTGACAGGAGGTAGAGCTCAGTGATGTGAGCATTGAGAGCGACTGTATAATTACAGATGAAGCTTTACTCACTCACCTATTGCTCACCTCCTAGTTTGCAGACTATTTAGTGGCCCAGAGGTTGGGGACCTCTGGCTTAGAGCACCAGTCCGGGCATCAAGTGGGTGTCTCAGAGACAGGGGTGTATTGGGTAGTGTTCGAATATTACATGCTCCAAGCTGCTACTGAGAATCACTCCCACTGGGAACTCTCTCGCTGAGATCTTCAAATAGAACTTCTTTCCTTTACTCTGAGGATGAGCAGACCATAAATCATTTTAAAATGTTTTTCCATTTTGTATTACACTAGAAATCATTTGTTATTTTCTGACATTTCATCTGTATTGGCTGTTTACCCCCAAGGTGTGCTATAGGAAGGACATTTTTCATGAAATATATTTATTATTAAAAATTGGCTTTTCTGTCCTTCTTAGACTTTAAATATCACTATTAAATATATTGCTATGTTTAGTCCCTCAGAAAAATTTAGAATCTGCCTGTTCTGCAATGATCTAACATTACAGTCTGAATGAGGAAACTGAAGCCCAGGAAGTTTCAGTGGGTGGTTTTATCTCTGGCCACCGACTTACTGGCTGATTCTCTGTACAACCTCCTGCCACTGCCTTCTCTGAAAAACCATGCTAAAACCAGTTCTTCCACCCAGTTCTAATTATTGCAAATTAGCAGCCCACACAGAGTACTGTAACTGACTACAGCCCCACATGCAATTACTAACAACATCTCATTTCAGATGGACAATTACTGTTTCCTTTTTTGTTTTTTCAGGGTTGTAGTGGGTTGGAATAATTTCCCCCACTTATTCCAAAACAATATAAAGCCAACCATAAGACATATGCCTCAGTGGCTTATTCTCTTCAGTTCCGTTTAATTCACTTCGAGTGAATGTCCACTATATCCAGGACTATGTGTCAGCTCCTTGGAGCTACAAAGATGATGTTATGGAGATTATATCATTGACGAGGCAGTTGATAAATTTTCTTTCTACATAAGTTCCTTCTGCCCCTCCGTATGAATGCCATGAAGCTAATTTTTTTCTGGAAGGAAATGGCAGTTGCCACCAAAAAATAAGGAAACTCATTGTAGCCCAGGGCCCCAGCTGGGAGCTAAGCACACCCATTGTCTACATTTGCCACTACCCAGAGCTCCCATGGGGAAGATTTACCAGAGACACCTTTTCCCAGTTAAGATGAAACCTTTAAAAGTAATTTTTGGAGTCATGTTCCATCGGGAGCCAGCTCAACCAGGTGACATCTGAAATCATCAAATCACCAATTGGTGTCAACTGCACTTGTGTGGTAATGGAGGTGGGTTCTTTTGGCTCCATCAGCTCTCTAAAGGTCTAACTGTCCTCAGTAGGTAGGAACTGATAGTATAATCAGTCCTGAAGATCTTGTCTGGACTGTGGGAGAGAATGGAGAGTCTGCCAGAGGCTCTGATTTCAGTGCCTCCGATGATCTCAGGGGATTTAAGTTTCATCTGAAAGTAGGGCACTGAGGAAGGACTTGGGAGGTATTAATGTCTGAGAAATGAGCCCAGAAAGCATGGTGAGGGGATGTGGGATAGGATGGGAAGGAAGGAAAGCAGAAAACCATTATGAATGAGACAGTTGCTACTCGGGCTCAGTCCTACTCAGGTCCCAGCAAAAATAAGCAGAGCACACCTGACAATTGTTCCCTCAACAGGCAAGAAAACTGAGATATTTGTTCCCCAACTTCCACCCCATTAGTTAAGAGCTGCTTTTAAAGACATCCATTTCTTAGCACTTCTTGGCTGTCCTATATACAATAACCAATTGGCTTAGTCCAGAGAAAGAGTGAGGGTAGAGTGAGACCCAGATGTTGCATAAGGATGCTACAGGCACCTCGAAGGTGCACTGAAAAGGTGCCCTGACAAAATTGGATGCATTTCTGTACCAAACAGACCTAAAGCCTTGGTGGCTTTATACAATGACATACAATAACATGTATGTATGTATGTATGTATTGCTTGAATAAACTCTTTAGCAGGTCACACAACTTTTTGGGGGACCTCTTCCTCATATCTTGTCTCTGTCCCTTGTAGAGTTCTCCTATCTCAGAGACCTCAGCTTCCAACCACACAGATGTGGAGGGAGGTTGTAAGAAATGAGTATAGTGTGAGATGTGGTATGGCCCAGCCTGGTAGCAGAGGATGCTACTTGGACACATATTCCATCCCCCAAATGAATTCGTGGGCCCTAAATAAGTGAAAAGGAAGGACATTTGGAAATGTAGTTTTCCCACATGTCCAAGGAGAGGGTGCAGGAGTTGGTGATTACTAGCAATGCTCTGATGAGTTTCTTTTCTTGTATGGGCACACTGATGTTTTCTAAATACCTAGTACATGGGCTATTGCTCAGAAAATGAACTTGAGTTTTTTATGTAGACTATTTCAGATGCAACTGATTCTGTGTAATTGCTAATACTGAGGAACATGGGAGAGAAATTATTTATCTACTATACATGATATCATGTGACAAGTGGTTTAGATAGAGTTAGAATATTCAACAGCCAATTCTAGACTAGGTTTAAACAAGTATGTAATTTAGGACATTTAGCCTCTCCATCTGAAAAATAATAAAGTCTGTCTGAGTTGCACCCTTCTATCATTGTTTAGACTAAGTAGCTGCCTATATTGTACTGTCAACCCTTGGTATCTCTCAAAGAATTGTCCTAGGACTTCCCTCATACGAATGCTCAAGACTCTTATAAAAATGTTACAGTGTCTGCATATAACCTAGGCATTCTAGCACATCCTCCCATACACTTTGAATTGTGTTTAAATTACTTATAATGTCTAACACAATTCTCATATTGCACTTCATTCCAGTGAATTCAGTAATATAGTACTAGACATAATTCAAGTTTCACTTTTCAGAACATCATAGAATTCTTCCAAACAGTTTTTCTCTTTGGTTTATTGAGTCCACAGATTTGTAACCTATAAATATGGAAAGCTCAGTGTGTATTTTTACATTTTTTGCACATATTATATACACATATAACACACACATACAAAAAGCTATACATACATAACAAGCCCAAGCAGGGGTTGCATTGAAGCTAGAATTTCCACTCCTGAATATTTTGTACTAGCTGAAGCATTCTTTCTACAGTCTTTTTATCTTGCCTCCTCTCTGAGAAGAAGTGCATTTGCGTTGTGGCTCCACACCAGCAAGTAAATGCTGGTGGCAGCTGAGGGTTAAATTCCCATTCTAGGTAGACTGTGGTTGAAGAAACAACATAGGTCTTGTTGCAAAATCCAAAGAAAGCACAGACCTGTAGTCAATCTCATCTCACCCGTAGGACCACAAGCATGTCTCAGTTCTCAGGTTTCTAGAGTGAGAGGAGCTGAGGCCAGTTATTATGCCCCACGGGCCAGTAAAGCACACACCAATTAAAAGTCTGCATTTTCTAGCTAACAAAACAGTGCCTGGTGTGAAAGGACAGGGAAGTCTTATTTTCAGTAAAGTTTGCAGAGTTAGTAAAGCAGGGTGAAGGACCATAATTTCAGTAAATTCAGCTAAAAGAGTTGGACATTATAACGAAAATGGCCATTCATCTAGAGACCAGTTTATTTCAGAAAAAAAATTACTGGGTGATGATTTCCCATCAGGCACATGAACCAATAACAATATTAAATGATTTCAGTGACTTTTCCATTCTTCATTCATTTATTTATGTATGATTTTTTTATTTATTGACTTTCTAGAGACTTATTGCATGCCTGTCATAGAACAGAACCTGTGCTAGGTTCTGGGTCACCTCTTTTGGTTTCTTATGTCTGGACAAACAGAGTTCATTAGGTCTGGCCAGCTTGCAAGAATGGCTACTGTGGGCTGGCCTGGATTATTCTGAGTAGCAGCTGATGAGCCAATGAGGAGCCCATTTGCCTCCTGTCCCAGATATGCTGTTTGCCGAATTAAACCAATAACAGTGAAAATTAAATTTCTGTCTTTCTACTTCTGCATCACAAAATACCTCTAAGCAATGATTCCCCAAAATGCAATGAGTATAAAAGGATATGGGGGTCTGATGGAGCATAGCATACATTTTACCTGTACTAAGTGCTCTTCTAAAGCATATTTCACATAACAACTCAATTCATCCTCCCAAGAACACTAGTAGTCGCTTAACAGTTTACCCTGAGTGTTACTCAAGCAGTGTGTTTGTTTATGTGCTGACTATCCCAAACATTGCTCAGGCAGGTGTCATTTCAACCAGTCGATTCTTTTGTTGTTGTTTTGATACTGGGGATCGAACTCAGGACCTTGCACTTGCGAGGCAGGCAGCTGAACCACTGAGCTAAATCTCTGGCCCCACCAGTCTATTCTTGTACTGAGTAAATTTGATAAAATTATCATTTTTATGTTTCCTGTTATATTATTTTATAAAATCACACAAAGTACAATTTTTGTTTGTCCTGTATTTAAATAATTGTACTGGCAAGTGGATAACGTTCCTTTTTTACAGAAATTAAAGCAGATAAAAATAGATGATTTTCCATCCATTGGTGGAACCACTTTGTCTTCTTGTATTGGTGACAGTTGCCATTCCATGTTATTCTATTAGAAAAGCGCACTACATAAAAAATATGGCTTCTTTTCAGTTGTATTGGAGAGTTTGACCAAAATTATATAAAGAGAACTCTACCTAGATCATACTTTTTTTTTTTGGTACTGGGGATCAAACTCGGGACCTTGTGCTTGCAAGGCAGGTTTTGGAACCACTGAGCTAAATCCCCGGCCCTAGATCATACTTTTGACATACAGGAATCCTATTCATTTATTCCTTCATTCAACAAATATAATAAATGCCTATTCTGTACTGGTATCTGGGATACAAAGATAAGTGTGCTCAAGAAATTACTAGACAGTAGGAAAGAAAACTATGTCAACAAATATCTAACATGACATGAAATGAAAGCTACAAATAAAATATGTGGATGGTAAGAAAGTGCAAATTGGAGAATTAATAGCAATAACTAGCACTTGCTAATACTGAATGCGCATTAGCTTTTTTAACTTTTGCAAACATCGCTATTGTGCAGTATTTTCCTAATTTAAAGTGCAAGAAGACTGAGGTACCAAGAGGTTAAATAACAGGTTGAAGGCTATTGGGAGAGGTAATCTGTGAGTCTTGAATGTTCCTTCATGATTTTGCTGGGTGTCTCTTGCTTGCTATTTACCTGAAGTAGAATTTCCCTCTGGAAAAAGAGGGTTTTTACTTCCCTTATTATAAAGGTAGTGATTCCTCCAAGTTCAGTATTCCTCACCTTCAATGTGTCTGACTTCATGTGCAAGCAGTGAGAATGGGCCCTTCCTTACCATTATTAAGACCTGGAGGACACACAGAACAAACACAGAGCTTTATCTACTATTTTTGTTATTAGTAACAAAATTCTTTGTCTCTAAACCAAGAATTTCATGTCTTCTGTCAGCATCCATAAAGCAGTAACAGGGTGACTTGACAGATTGTAAGTAGGATAAAATCTCAAGTTCTGAATAGTTCTTGATAAGGCCACACAAGCTAGTAAGTGGTAAAACTCGAATTTGTACCTAGATAGTTCAGCTTTGAAGTTCACAGTTCTAAATACTACTAATATTACATCAAATATAGGCAACTAACTTTTCTTGATAGATTAAAGGAAGATTTTTAAAAAGAGAATGGGAATTTAACAGAAGAATAAGGGAGAAAGAACACTCCAGAAGAGGAAGCAATGTGTGGGAAAGCTGAAGGCCAGGAAGCTTGTAGCACGGTGAGGACATTGAGAGAATGCTGTTGTAAGACTGAAGTGCCCAGTAGAATTCTGTTGGGACTAGTGTGAAAGATGGAGTTGGGAAGATTGGCAGAGGCCAGAACAGAAATGAGGCTGGGTGGTCATTTATCTTGTAGAAAGACAACCACAAAGATTATAGACAGGGGTGTATCATGATCAGATTTGTGTTTTTGAAAGATCCCGCTGGGATGGTGTGTGAGATGAATTAGAGGAGTCAGGGAAAAGAAGTAAGGAGCAGCCAGAGTAATCTAAAGAAGATGTAATGAGGCCCTGGGCTTTGTAGTATGTACAATTTAAGTGCCCATATTTTAATTTAATGCCTAATGAGTGTAGTGATTATCTTGGAATTACTCCAGTCAGATGAGTTGTATGTGTAGTTTCTGGTCTTGATCTTTCCACTTTGTAAAAGAAGTGGAGAAGGTCAATTGAGCAAAGCAATTGTGATGGCTAATCTTGACTGTCAACTTGATTGGCTTGAGAAATGTCTAGGAAATTAGGAAAGCACACTTCTGGGTGTGTCTGGATGGTTCATGGGCATGACTTTAGGGACTCTATCTGGTACCATGGACTGAAACTTTTTAAACTATGAGTGAAATAGACTTTTCCTCCTAATTCAGTTGCAGGCATCAAGTATTTTGTTCTAGCAACAGAAAGTTGACTAATACTGTGATCTTGATTCTGTCAGTTTCAGACAGAAGATGTATGGAGAAGCTGAATCTCTGCTACCCTAAGAGTGAAGGAAACATGGGTGATACTATGGGAGGGGGATCTGTCTGCTGTTTTCATGGCAGAGAAGGATGCAGAAAAGCCAGTAATGATTTTCTATCCAGAGCAGAAATTCTCAAACTTTTCTGCCTTGTTGAGCAGAATAACATACTGCAGAAGCACTCATAATTCACTTTTTAGTTTTCCTCTTTTTTTGTGATACTGGGGATTAAAACCAGTGTAGGGCCTAGAGTTACATCCCTATCCCTTTTTCTTTGTTTGTTTTTTAATTTTGAGACAGGATCTTGCTAAGTCACTAAGTTGCCCGGGCTGGGCTCAATTTTGTTCTCCTCTTGACTCAAGCGCCAAGAGTGCTGCGATTACAGGCAGACATCACCCGGCCCAGCTTTTTCCTCTTATGATGAAAAAATGTCTGGTAGCAACAACATAATTACTAGAGAAGCTAGTTGGACGAGTTGGTGATATGGGGGGGATTATAAATTTATATGTTCTGGTACTAAGATGTGGAAAAATTGACTCTTGGTTCCTAATGTCATACGTCTTTAAGTTTGATTATAGAAAAATTGTAGTCCAAATATTGTTGAGATAGATATGCTTCACTGCACATTGTAAGTTTAGCAAAATAATCCATAGCAAACTAAATTAATAATACTGAATGTAACTAAAATGTAATTTGTAGTTAAAAACAATAATACCAGTCTTTGAAAAATATAACTGAAATAAGATATTCTAAATTGTCTAACATCCATTAACTCTTTCTCTCTCCATTAGGAGAGTCTATAATTTGAGAAATGCACTATCCTGTACAAAACCAAACATGTTAGGAGATGCTGGTCTATTCATAATTCCAGTCAGTAAATTCCACATGGTCTAAGTCTGATTCTCCTTGCTGTGATTGGTTTAAAGATCCTCAGTTGACAATATTTCTTCTTCTAGACATTACTGTATCTGAAAGTGATGCCTGAAAATGCTTTATCCACCATATAACACAGATAGATGGCAGCCTAAGGAGGATATAGGATGGATATAGAATGAAGAAAGAGCCAAAATAAAGAGAGAGAAACACAGCTATCACAACTTTGGACTTAACTATTATATATGTAAAAGGAAGATTTAAGACCCAAAGGATGTCCATTTTATATCCACTCTTGACAGAAGATAGAGTCTAAACAACATTTTTTTTTTTGGTACCGGGGATTGAACTCGAGTCCTTGAGCTTGCACAGCAGGCGGCGAAACCACTGAACTAAATCCCTGGCCCCTAAACAACATTTTAAAAAGATGATTACCCTAGAAATAACTGAGGACATCCTACCACTGCAGAGTGGCTGGTGGGTGATGATTCCTACAGTGAGTTCCAAGTAATAGCTCCACTGCTATTTGTTGAAAGAAGTTACAGCTAAAAATACTACAAAATCATAACTGTGAGGGGACAGATTAGAAAAGATTCCCACCATTTAGAAAAGATTCCCATTGACTTATTTTGGCTTAGAATGCACAAACCAGTGAAATGTCTTTTACTGTCCCTTTTTCAACTGCTGTTTGTTGCCTCCTCCCTCCCCAGGAACATGCCTACATTCTAAACAAAAATATCTGGAGTGTCTCATCAAAGCCAACAATCTGTTGTCTGATATTTTTTAATTAACCAATGGGTAGTATTTCATTCTTTCCTTGAATTCTCCTGAGAAAGTTTGTGGATATTTACATAATTTTAGTTAGAAGATAGTGCTCATGTGCCATAAGAAAAAAATTACCTAGAAGTCTTGGACTCTGGGGAAAAGTCTGGTGTTCTCTGTCATGATTGATTCTTATCTGTGCTTTAATGTTACATGGTTGTGAACACTTAATTAAATATTTAAGTTACAAGTTATAAATTAACATTTATTACCTTTTAATGAACATTTAGTAATCACAAATATTAAATGTACCAAAATAGGTGCAAAGCCTTCTTGGTCTTACAGGAATTATATTCCATTCTTTCTAGTTGCAAGGCATAGATATTTTCCATTATTTCTGGTGCTGATTTGTCATCACAAAGTAGAAAAAGAACAGAAAATAGAGGAATCAAGAAACATATCAGTGACCAAACAGCCACTACTCAAGAGAAAAAAAGAACAATGTCTTCTTATCAGCCAAGGTACAGCATCGGCATTAATGACCCAACAGGATCTCTGGGGACCAGACATCTTTTTGTGCCCTCAGAATTGGACATCTGTCATTCTTTACTTGTGACTGTCACACTTGTGACCTTTTCTTTTATATCTAGTTTCCCCATATGTGCCTCTGAAAAATAGTTTCACTATAAATAGAACTTTAGGTTGATGATTTGTTTTTTTCTTTCAACACTTTAAAGTTACCCTTACACTGTCTTCTGGTTTGCATCATTTCTGGTGAAAAGTCAGTCATCATTCTTATTGTTGATACCCCATTACTCCTTTCATTTTTAATCTCTTCTCAAACTGTGATTTAATTGGATAATTTCTATCAATCTGTGTTCAAGTTTACATGCTTTCTTTTGTAAATCTAAACTATTGTTAATATCCTCCAGTGAATTTTCAGTTATAAATACTGCATTTTATAGTCCTAGAATTTCTATTTTGTCCTCTTTAAGAGTTTCCCTTTTCTCTTCTGAAATACTTCTATGTCTTGTCCATTATGTCCATCTTTTCCTATAAATTATTAAAAATGTTTATAGCAATTGTTTGAAAATTCTTTCTGCTGATTCAAGTACTATGGATCTGTTTCTATTGACTATGTTTTCTTTTGGTGATTGGTCAGCATCTCCTGTTTCTTTGCATGCCTAATAATTTTTATTGCAATCAAATATTGAAGTCTTACAATTTTTTATTTTATTTGCCAGAGAATGCAGAGCCTTTTCTTCTGTCTGATGAGGTGAAGGGCTGATTATGTAGATTCTTTCTAGAATTAAATTGACTTAAATCTGGGCAGAAGCTTTAACTGGTTTGAGATCACCTATGTTTCAGCCAACCCTTTTTCCTTTACTACTACTGTCCTCTGGGTATTGTCAATATTAGCACTGATGAGCTTCCATTTTAAATATTTTTCATGTACTTTGGATTTAACTCAGCAAGGCCCTGAAATCCAAGCATTGTGAGAACCTATGGGTCTTTGTAATTCTGCTGTTCACTTTAGCTCTTTCTTCACTGATACTTTTTTTGTCAACATTTGAAGGGAAGCGTGGGATGTGAAAATGATTGACCAATTTACTTATGCAATTGGGATACTTCTATATTCTAACCCACCCTCCTATCCTTCACCACCATCTACCACTGAGTCCATTTCTTCTCTTCCCATCATCTCTGTCTTGAGGACAGTCCTACCATATCTAGAACAGATATTCTTGTCAGAAATGGATGCTGTGCTGTGCCTCTCTTTTCCAATGAAAGGCTCATTTCTCTGAAATTCAATTTGTTAAGTCTTCCTGTGTACTCTGATCTTTGTTAGCCCTTAGGAAAGTACAATTTTTATTTTCTCTGGGATTTTCTTTGTGTTATCATGGATACAAAGGTCTTTCATGTCTTTCTGAAGTGGAACTCTGAACCAAATATTTAAATGTTAAAAAGTAAGATCACTAGAAGAAAATGGGGAAAATTTATTTTATTATCTTGAAATAGAGAAAACCTTTGAAAAGAAAGGCTTAAACCTTAGAACCTCAGAATTCATAAAGAAAATAATAATTTAATGAATCTCTCTTCACTTTCTCTTTCTCTCTCTCTCTCTATTATATATTATATCTGCCTGTGTATACATATTTTAAGCTTTAATATAGCAAAATTTATCAAAAGCACAAAACAAAGAAAAATACCTGCAACACACAAAGCAAAGATTTCTCTTTAAAAATAAAGAAATTTTTATACATAATAAAAAAGAAACTGGAAAAAGGCCAGCAGTTAACATAAAAATCACTGTAAATAGAGTATTAACATGAAAAGATTCTCATTGGTTATGGTTATGTACATTGTGACCCCGCTACGCATGAGGCTGTCCAGGAGGATTGAAAATTCAAGGCCAAACTGGGCAACTTAGAAAGACATTGTCTCAAAATAACAAATAAGAAGGGCTAGGAATGTAACTCAGGGGTAGAGCACTTATCTAGCATGAACGAGGCTCTCAGTTCCATCTCTAGTACCACTCAAACACACAAAAAGATGTTCAAATTTACTAATAATTAAAAAGTACGAATTGAATGGAGACAGTGTTTGTCTATCAACTTGACAAAGTCCTATACTAGCAAGGAAACCAACAGTCATGTACACCATAGATGTAAGTGTAAACTAGCACAGCATCCTTAGATGTATTTGTTTGGTATTACCATAGAGTATTTTTTGGTAATATAGAATAAAACTAGAAAATTAATATATACCCTTTGACCCAGCAATTTCAATTTTAAGGATTTATGCTAAATATGCTGAAAATATACATAAAAATGGTTGTATAAACATAATCATTGTTGCACTGCTTGCCAGAGAAAAAAATAAAAATAACTTTAATATCCATAATAAAGACTGATTCACAATTTATAATGTATCATCTCAACAGAATTCCCAAAAGAAGGAATTAAGAGTATGTGTGCTGATATAGAAAAATTACCAAGGTGTATATCCAGTTGTAAAACTCAAGATATAGAATAATATAATTTGTATGTCTTTATTTTGCAAAAATGGATTTGTATCTTTAGGGCTAGTATCTGGAAGATATATAGGAAACTTCTGAGGAATGGGACTAAGAATATGACATAGGAGGGGAGTTGACTTTTCAGTTTAAGCCATATTATTATTTGAATTTTTTTAAAAATCGAAATGAATGTTATTTTCATAAAAGAAAAAAAATAAATTATCACTGTTCCGAAGAGGACATTGCACATTGCTTATTACTAACAGACTTATACTAATGTATCACAGACATGCCATGTTCCCTTTTAAATACTCTTCTTTAGCTGGTTACAAAGCATTTCTCATAGGCAGTGCAATGTGTGGATCAATGAACAGATGAAACTATGAATTTATTGACAATATGTGTGAGATAAGCAAGTTAACAGAATTCTGATAACCTCAAAATGCTGTTAAATTTAGCAAGACTCATTCTTAAAGTTGGACCAATAATAACTTAATTTTCTGACTTCAGCTAAAAATCCTGGTAGTCATAAAGGCTCTGAAAAAGTGTCAATGGAAATTTTGGTTTTGTGTGCAGCTGAGTAGTTAGTCCAAAAAGAACATCTTTTGTATGAACCATAAAAGCATTTTGGAAATTCAGAAATACTGCTCTGGGAACCAGAAATGTTGGTTCTGTTGTCTTTGGTTCAATACTAATGAGCACACAACCTCAAATGAATTACTTTTCCTTTCTGGGCCTCATTTGTAAAATTGGGCTGATGGGTAGGGTTGTTTATCCTTCTAAAATTGTGTAATTAAAACTAAAAAAATGAAAATACAAACAAAGCAAAACAAAATAAACAGCATATTCCACAGTTTAAGCTTATTAAAATTTCTATTTTTGAATAATAATCTCAATGCTAATTCATTTGGCCAGAGAGCCCCAGAGCTAGTTACAGACATGAATTTTGTTAATGGGAGCTTGGTTTTTGATCATCGGGGGATTCTTGGCTCTAAAGCTTGACTTCTTTAAATACTGGTGGTATATAAGCTCAGAAACATGGATTAAATACATGTTTTTGGCTTTGCATATTATCTATGGATAGATGAAGGTGCCAAATTTTATCTCATTTATTCAGGTGGAGAAATGTTTACCTGATAAAATCATTCAGGTCATTGTTTAGAATTCCTGAACTTTAGCAAGAAATCATAATAAAGCTTAATTCTTTTCCTCAAAACTTCAAATGAAGTTCCCCAGTGAGTCTGAGGAAGGTCATGCCATTGTCAGAAAAGTCATGGCATATCTGTGTCTCTGATGCTTCCACACATAACTACTGAACACAGCCAATTTGCTGTGATACGCATCGATTGTCTGCTGCATGGGGCACTGCACTGGGGACTCTGTGAAGACAAACTGTGGTTCATTCCGGGGGTTAGTTTAGCTCTAATACAGGACAGTGAACGACCATTTATCAGTAGGTGAAACAGAACTGTGCTGGAACAGAGCCAACGGGAGTTCAATTAGGCAGAGACAAATGGAAGGAAAAGAAGGGACGGCAACCTGCATTAAGTGTAAGCATCATCTCCTTAGAAACCACAGCTGCAAACAGCCATGGTTCATGCTCTGCAGATTTGTCCCCAACCCCATCCTGCAGAGAAGCCACCAAGGGACAAAACCAGTAAACCAAGGTAGTTCTGTCTGCCACAGAAGATGTACTTGTAGCAACATGGTAGGTTTAAATATATTTTAGACTAGAAATGCTGAGGCTGCTTTCTAGAAAGAGTTCTGTTTTCCTGGCTTGTTTCTTTGTTTGTCTGATAACAAATATAATTGAAAAAGTCACTCCTTCTATATACAAATCATGTTTTTATTAAGTCATCCTTCCTTTTCACTGGATCTATAGTTTATGATAACAGAGCTTCTTATTAAATCAAATGGTATATGGGGAGGGGTGAGAACTTCTAATTAAGTTGATTCTCCTCTCAGCTTTTAACATCCTCATTTTTCTTGGATGGTTTGTAATATACTAAAAAGTTAGTATAATAGTGCATGGTCATAGCCCAGAAATAAATACTTATGCATTTCATAGAAAGCTTATGCTCATTTACTATTTACTTATTTTTATAGGTAGGGATATGACACAATAAGAAATTTTGATGACCACCTCTTTAGAATCTAGAGTCTGAATCATGGCTTCTGCCACTTTTCTCCTTTCTACTTAAAAAGTGACACTAAGAATCAAGGAAACCCAGGATATTGCCATAGTGAGAGTACTTCGATAACCCAGCTATGAAATGTTTCATTTGAAAAATATAGCAAGTGAACATAACAAAAATAAGAGTTAAGGGAGGAATAAAAATAGATTCAATGCAAGTTGTGAGTATAAATATTAAAAGTAAGGATAGGAATTAAAATAATAATATTTACATTCCAGGTCATGCAATTGTTTAATTACTTATAAAATGTTGTTTTAAAAAAATTACCCATTTTCTAGGATGAAGAGGTCCTCAAATAGAGGATGAATTCCTGTGTGCTACTGTGGAGACGTCCCGAGGGTGAGTCCTTGGAATGCTCAGCTTGCTATGGTTTGGTTTACCCGCCAGTGACACCTTGGCCTCTCATTCAATCTCACTTAGAAGTCATTTGACTTGTTTATTGAGCAGAGTATTTTTATTCTGAATTCTCCTTTGAGTGATGGAGTAAAAGTAAATAATGTATTGTTGCAAATCAGTTAAGAATTCTTTTGCTCAACTCAGATGGAAATCACAAATCAGCAAAGTGCAGCTTTGTTAGTAGACTCAGGCTTTGAGTGCCAGTGTGCCTCAGACCTTAGTGTTATAGCTCTTGGCAACTCCTAGCCAGCCCTATCGCCTGTTCAGCAGTTGAGGTTCTTTGGGAGTTTTCTGGAGCTCTTCCAGCACCTTCTGTTGCCTCTTTGGTGGTCACTCCAGGTCTAAATTGGCCTCTGGTGATTGCCACCAGTCCCTGCTGATCTTCACTCATTGTTGCTGGTCTCTGCCAGTGGTCTCTGGATATCTTTCGAGCTACTGTTTACAGTTCTTTGTAGTGTGACCTGCTCTGCCTACCCTACTCAAACCAGGAATCATAAGTATATTTACAAGACCACACAATCAAGGCTTTATTGGCTTTATTTACTGTGATGCAGCACAGTAGGGTAGTACACAGGAGGGAGTCCTCCTACACTGACTCCAAGAGTGTGAAAGAAGCCCTGGTTATAAACAGGAGCAGCAAACCATGCATGCAACTTTGTACATTTCATAGGCCTACTTGAGAACTTTACAAATAATGACAGAATGGGCAGAGTTGTCTGAGATTACAGAGCAGAGTCATTGAGAGTGCCTGCAGGGCAGGGTTTTATATGATAGGTCTGTTTCAAGCCTGCTGCAGCCAAGGTGAATGCATGTAAGAGTGACTGAAGGCATGTAAGAGTGCCACAAGTGTCCTGGTGACAGTTGGGTGGAACTTCAGGAGAAGAGGCTCTTTGGTTGACAGCTCCCATCTCCCCAAAAATGTCAGGCCTGAAGTTGTGACTCCCACTGCTTTTGAGAAGTCTTTAGGAGGGCCAGCTGTGATGATAATGAACTCCTGGGGCTTAGGGATTTGGGGGATATCAACAATGGATCTCTTCTCTCCCCATTTCTGCCTGTCAGCCATAGTATCCTGGCTGTTATGGCTTATATCTAGATGTCCTCCCAAAACTTCACATGCTCATAGGTGGGGCTTTGGGGAAGCGACTGGATCATGGGTATGTGATACTGGAATTACTGGTGGGTTTATACCCAGGTGTCATGTTGGGAGGTGAAGCTTGGTGGGAAGAGGTGGGTCACTGTGGGTGTGGTCTGCTAGAGTGTATATATATTCCTTCTACTCCCTTAATCCTGCATGGTACTTTCTACCTGCCATGCCATGGACTGTTTCTCCTCTGCCATGCTGTTCTGCCTTGGATCCAGGCAACTATGGACTGAAATCTCTGCAAGCTCCTTTAACTTGTGGGTGTCAGGTATTTTATCCCAGGAAAGAGAAAGAAACTAAGACAAAGGATGCTCCTCAGAGAGGCTACAATAGCATCTAGAGCAGCAGAAGTCAGAGAAAGGGCAGAGGGCTGTTAGCTGAGCTGCAGGTCCTGTCAGCAAGGCCTGGAGGGAGGCCACAGAAGTTACCCCAAGGGTATCAAGAAGACCCTAGGTATAGTCATTCCAGGCCACCCTCAAGGAAGCAATGAGGAGCAACAGGGAGAGTGTGACAGGTGCTGGTTAGATCCTGCCCCTTTCCGGCTTTCACAGGGAAAAGGGAAGGGTCAGTCCCCATTTTTGTTCTAACTCAGACTGTGAAGCCATGGAATGTGCATGGCCCTTGAATAAGGCAACACGTGGCCTCCTTGGTAGACAGCAGTCTCCACGGCATTCTTTAAACTTTTCTGTAAATGCAACATCAAGCTCCAGATATTTCCTACTCTTGTATGTACTGGCACCCAACTCCCCTCCAGATTGACACCATGTTGCCTTGTTGAACTTGAATCTCATGCTAGGTCCCCCTCACTAGGTATCCTGGGCTGTTAGACAACTCCCTACCCACTCCCTACCACCTCTCCTCCTCTACTTCCCAAGGCTAAGCACAGCCAGGGCTGCAAACTAATCAAGAACGTCAATGAAAGTTTAATCGGCCAAACAGTAAGGAGACCACACCATGGCTTGCAAACTAAACCCCTTGTTTCTTTTAGAGAATCTAAATGCATGGAGCTGAAGTCACTGCTTAAGCATGGAGACTGGGTAGAAGAATCAGGGACAAAATATAATGAACAATACAGAAGAAAACACCTGTTTACTTAAAGCAAGGCACTGATCCACTAGCTGAAATGTGAGTAGTCCCTAATGAGGTGGCATTGACCATGCCTACCACACCAGAAGGTAGAAAGAGGTGTTCCAAGGGAGTAGAGCAAGTGTTTGGGTCTTATGTTACTAGTTCTTACATTTCACCTAAAATTCTCCTCCATAAATCTTGTAGGCTTACTGTTTAGCCATAGTAGACTGAGTGATTGTCCCCAGTTGCAGTTATATTTAATTTCCAGTTTATGACATATTAATATTTTACATGTTATGGGGATTGCTGGAGTGAGTGCCATTATCAGGGTACAGAAAAGCCATGGTCAATCTATAGAAGATGTTTTAGTGGTCTTTGGGGTCTTTGAGTTCTAATATGTTAAAGTGCTCATTGGGATGCAGAAAGAGCAAGAAATATTATCTTGTTTTGAATTTTATTTTGAAGTAGGAATGCATTTTTCATTTGTATATTTTTAATTTTTAATTTATTTTTTTCCTCTTAAATTCCTTTATTGGTACATTTTAGGTATACAATACATTTACATTCATCATTGGGAACTTGTACCTTTACATGATGTATTTTGGTTCTTATTTTTTCCCCATTCCCCTGCCCTCCCTTCAACCCCTCCACCCCTCCCTGTTTACAGAGACTTTGTTTCCATTTTTTTCTTTCCCTTCATTCCTTTCCCCTACTCCTCCCACTTCCCCTATCCCTTTAGACCTTTTCTTCCTATTTCACATGATCAATTATTCTTTTTAATCCTTCCTTACACTTTCAGTTTCTCATACCAGAGAAACTATTTGGAATTTACACATGTATGTCCTATTTATTTCACTTAGGAGTATGTCCTCAATGTGCATCCATTTAGCTATAAATGTCTCTAATTTCTCATTCTTTATGGCTGAGTAGTACTTCATTTTATTAAAAAAACCCAACCACATCTTCTTTATCCAGTCTCCAGTTGATGGGCACTTGGGCTGTTTCCAAGCTTTAGCCATTACACACTGTGCTGCTATAAACATGTGTGAGCATATATCATTGTGGTATTATTCTTTTAATTCTTTTGAGAAGATATCCAGTAGAAGAATAGCTGGGTCAAATGGGACTTTTAATCCTAGTTTTTTGAAGTATCTCCATAGTGATTTCCACAGTAGTTGTGCCAGTCTGCACTCCCACCAACAATGGAGAAGGGTTCCTCTTTCCCCCAGCCCTGCCAACATTTGTTATTGGTTGATTTCTTGATAGCATCCATTTTTTCTGGGGTGAGGTGGAATCTCAACATTGTTTTCATCTGGATCTCTCCAATAACCAGTGATGTTGAACATTTTTTCATATGTTTATTTGCAGCTTTTATTTCTTTGTCTGAGAAATGCCTGTTCATTTCAGATACCCATTTTTTAATTGGGTCTTTAAATTTGGGGAGTCTGATTTTTTAAGGCTCTTTATATATTCTAGATAGTAGTCCTTTGTCTGAGGAACTGGTAATAAAAATTTTTTACCCACATTGTAGATTGTCTGTTAGCTTTGTTGGTGGTTTTTCTTGCTGTGCAGAAGCTTTTTAATAAGATGAGATCCCAGTTGTTGATTCCTTGTGCTAGTTCCCATGCTACTGAGGTTTTGTTCATAAAGTCTTTTCCTATGCCGATGTCTTCAAGAGTTCTACCTAACTTATCTTCCATCAAGTTCAATGTTTCTGTTTTAATATTTAGATCTTTAATCCACTTTGATTTTAGTTTAGTTCATGGTGAGAGACATGGGTCTAGTTTTCATCTTTGGCAGGTTGAAATTCAGTTTTTATAACACCATTTATTAAATAGGCTATCTTTCCTCCACTGAGGATTGTTGGCTCCTTTGTCAAAGATGAAGTGTTTGAGTATGCCTGCAGTTGTTTCTGGATCTTCTAATCTATTCCACTGATCCTCGAATCTCTTTCTTTGCCAGTACCGTGCTGTTTTTATCACAGTAGCTTTGTAATACCGTTTCAAGTTGGGGATAGTGATACCCCCTGTCATGTCTCTGTTGCTTAGAATAGCATTTGTTATTCTAGGTCTCTTCTGGTTCTAAATGAATTTTTGGATTGTTTTCTCTAGTTCTGTGAAATATGCTGTTGGGATTTCAATTGGGATTGCGTTGAATGTATATAGCAGTTTTGGAAGTATGGCCATTTTCACTATATTGATTCTTCCTACCCAGGAACAAGGGATGTCTTTCCATTTTCTTATATCCTCTTTGATCTCTTTTTTCAGAGTGCTGTAGTTTCCACTGTAGAGGTCTTTTGCTTCCTTTGTTATATAGATTCCTAGATATTTCATTTTTGGGGTGCTATTGTGAAAGGAATAGTTTCTCTAATTTCTCTCTCGGTGAGTCTGTTATTTGTGTACGAGAAGGCTATTGATTTTTGAGTGTTGACCTTTTATCCAGCTACTCTACTGAATCTTTCAATTAAGTCTAGAAGTCTTTTGATGGAGTTTTTTGGGTCTTCTATGTAGAGTATCATATTGTCAGCAAATAATGACTGTTTAACGTCTTCCTTTCCTATCTTTATTTCTTTCTCTTTTCTAATTGCTGTAGCTAATGTTTTAAGTACTATATTGAACAAGAGTGGTAATAGTGGACATCCTTGTCTTGTTCCTGATTTTAGCATGAAAATTTTCAATTTTTGACCATTTAGTATGATATTGGCTGTTGGTTTTTCATAGATAGCCTTAATCAGGTTGAGATAAAGACCTTCTATTCTAATTTTCTATAGGGTTTTTATCATGAATGGGTGTTAGATTTTGTCGAATGCTTTTTCTGTATCTATTGAGATGATCACATGGTTTTTGTCCTCGGCTCTGTTAATATAGTGTATTACTTTTATTGTTTTATGTATTTTGAACCATCCTTGCATCCCTGGGATAAATCCGACTTGGTCAGCGTGTATGATCTTCTTGATGACCCTCTGTATTCTGTTTTGCAAGTATCTTGTTGAGGATTTTTGCATCAATGTTCATTAGGGAGAATGGCCTATAGTTTTCTTTTTTTGGTTGGGTCTTTCCCTGGTTTTGGAATCAATGTAACACTTGCTTCCAGGAATGTATTTGGGAGTATTGCTTCCCTTTCAATTTCATTGAAGAGTTTAAAGATTAGTTGCAATATTTCTTCTCTAAATGTCTTGTAGAATTCAGCAGTGAAGCCATCAGGACCTGGGCTTTTCTTTGTTGGTAAATTTTTAACTATGTTTTCAATTTCATTGTTTGTAATTGGGGGTTTAGAATTTTTATATCTTCTTCGTTCAACTTTGGTAATTCATATGTATCTAGGAATCTGCCCATTTCTTCTGTGTTTTCCATTTTCTTAGAGTACAGGTTCTCGAAGTAGGTACTGATGATCCTCTGGATTTCTGCTAGATCTGTTGTGACTTCACCTTTTGCATTCCTAATTGCATGGATTTGAGCCTTTTCTTTCCTTTTTTTTGGATAAGTTTGGCTAAGGGTTTATCAATTTTATTTATTCTTTCAACAAAACATCTCTTTGATTCATTGATTTTTTTTTTGTATTGTTCTCTTAGTCTCCACTGGATTGATTTCTGCTCTGATCTTTATAATTTCCTCCCTTGTACAAGCTTTGAGTTTGTCTTGCTCTTCATTTTCTAGGAGCTTGAGGTTCAGCATTAGGTTGTTTAGTTAAGCTCTCTCTGTTTTCCTAGCATGGGCATTCACTGCTATGAATTTCCCTCGTAGAACTGCTTTCATTGTGTCTCATAGATTCCTGTGTGTTGTATTGGCATTATTATTTACTTGTAGAAACTGTCTAATTTCTTCTTTAATTTCCTCTGTGACCCATTGGTTGTTCAGAAGAGTGTTACTCAATTTCCATGTGTTTGTGGGTGTTTTGCAGTTTCTTATGTTATTGATCTCCAATTTTAGTGCACTATGGTCTCATAATATACAGGGGATAACTTCAGTTACTTTGTATTTACTTAAACATGTCTCATGAGCTGGCATGTGGTCTATTTTGGAGAATGACCCATGTGCAGCTGAAAAGAATGTATATTCTGATTTTGTGGGGTGGAACACTCTGCAGACATCTATTAAGTCCATTTGTTCAAAAGTTTGGTTCAGTTCTATTATTTTATTGTTGATTTTCTGTCTAGATGATCTGTGTATTTGTGACAGTAGAGTATTGAGATCTCTCACTACAACTGTATTAGTGCTTATTTGGTTTTTCATGTCCATTAATATTTGTTTTGTATAGTTGGGAGCACTAGTATTTGGCACATATGTATTTGTGATTGTCATCCCTTCTTAGATTTTTCCCTTTACAAGGATGTAGTGACCTTCTTTGTCCCTCTTAATTCGTTTTGTTTTGAAATCTACCTTGTCTGCAAATAAAATAGCTACCCCTGCTTTTTTTCTGGGTTCCTGTTGAATGGAGAATTGTTTTCCAACCTTTTACTTTCAGTCTATGAATTTCTTTTTGAATTAAGTGTGGTTTTTGTATACAGAATATTGTTGGATTTTTCTTTTTAATCCATTCTGCCAGTCTATTTCCTTTGATTGGTGAGTTGAGGCCATAAACATTGATGGTTATAACTGATATGTGTTGACTCATCCTTGTCATGATATTTTACTGTTGTTGGCTCTTTTATTTTTTATTTTCCCCCTTTCTCTTTAATTTCTTGCCTTGCCTGATGGCTTTGCTATGTTGGTCCTTGTGTAGTTGTGATCCTCCTTGTCTTTTTCTAGGATATTGTTTAGAATTGAGTATAGTGCTGGTTTGGTATTCATGAAGTTTCTTGTGTTGTCATGGAAGTATCTAATTTCCTCATCAATTTTGAAAGATAATTTTACAGGATACAACAGTCTAGGTTGGAGGTTATTTTCTTTTAGGGCTTGAAATAATTCACTTCAGCCTCTCCCTGACTTGAGGGTTTGTGTTGAAAAGTCTGCTGTGATTCTAATGGGCTTCCTTTGTGTGTAATTTGTTTCTTTTCTCTAACTGCTTGTAGGATTTTGTTCTTCTGTTGGGTTTCTGACGTCTTGACTATTATATGTCTAGGTGTAGATTTTTTTTTATCATGGCTAATTGGAGTTCTATCTGCCTCATTTTTCTATATGCCAGTTCTTTTCCTCTGTTTGAGAAGTTTTGTGTCATTAATTCTGTGAACAGTTTTTTTTAATGTCATTTTTCTTTTTCCTGCTTTTTCATGAACTATCAGTCTTATATTAATCTTCTTTGCATCATCTAGCAGCTGCTGGATTCCTTTCTCATGGTCTCTCACTATTTTTAAGAAATCTCTTTTTTCCTGTTCACTATCTCTTTTCCTGTTTGCAATGTTGTCTTCTATATCTGATATTCTATCTTCACATTTGCTCAACCTGCTGTGAATACTTTCAGTGGAGTTTTTAATCTCCTGAATATCTGTTTGAGTCTGTTTCATGGATTCCATTTCTTTCCTATGTTAGGGATTCATGGTTTCCATTTCTTTTCTATGCTGGGCATTCATGGCTTCTGTCATGGCCCTGAGGTCATCTATTTTTTTTATTTGTTTCTGTTCTAGAGTCTCTAATCATATCTTTCATTCTGTTCACCATCTCTGTAGTTATCTGGGAAATTAATTCTGGTTTGAATTTTTCTAGACCCTCATTCATCTGTTTTATTACTTCCTGTGCTATCAGTTCTGGGTGTCCAGGTAGTTGATTATCAGATTTTTCTACCTCATTTCCCCTAGAATTTGCTTTTGGTGAGCTGGAAGTCTGGGTTTGCACCTTGCTTAAGTGTTTTCTCATTTCTAATTTTGTTGTTAGTGCTGTTTTTTGGTTTAATTCCTGGGCTGGTGCTTCAATATTGCTTATTGTGAGTATCTTTATTCCTTGTGTTTAGAGCCCTTATGGAGTGATTGTTTCTCAGAGATATCTTCTATGTATAGCTGGTATTTTTAGGCTTTGAGTCTCTAATGACTCTTAGGTAATCTCATTTTCAGTATACCAGGAAAGAAAACTGAGTAGATCAATCATGACATGTTAGCCTAATTGCTACAATCAGCATCAACAATAACATGGAACACAGCTTGGAAAATGGCAATTTGTGGTAGCAATTAATCTATTACCTTTGACCATGTGAGCTAGATCAAAGTCAAGGACCAGCCCAAAACATGTTTGTAGTAAATAAACCCTTCAATATAGCAAATTTACCCTTTGGGATAAGGACTTAGGAGGGGTTGGGAAGGGAGAGATAGAGAGATACAAGGAGAGGAAAAGGTTAGAAGTGAGGCTAGAGGACACAGGAAAATCACACAAATTTTGGGTGACTGTTGAAGACAAGAGGAAAAGACAGAGCGAAGGAACATAGACAAGAGCAGAACAAACTAATAGCCATAGGGAAGCTAGAAACTGTGTTCACTTTCCTGTAAGAATAGTGACAGTTGAGAGAGAGGAAGAGAGGGAAAAACGATCCTAAATAGGATAGGGAGGGAGGGAGGGAGAGAGAGAGAGAGAGAGAGAGAGAGAGAAACACAGAACAAGACGGAGTGAGGAGAAAAAAGAAAAGAAAAAAGAAAAAAATTTACATATATTTTTAAAAAGGGCCTCCCTCAGGGTATGTTTCTGTTGTCCTGGTAGACAACGTGAGCAGCAGTGCACAGATCTAAGTTGATTAGTCTCTGTAAGCCAGCTGTAGTTCACTGAGATTCAGGCTGACTTTGGGCTGCAAGGTCCAAGTTGAGGTTCCTGACCTCTTGCAGGATTGAACTCTGCAAGGTTCTACTGCAGGATCCAGCTGTCCTTCCCCCAAGTGAACCTGGGTTTCTATGGGAGGTGCTGATCCCACCGACTTACCAACCTCGGTGATCCAATGTACCTTTATTGCAGAGATTTTCTTCTCTTTCCCAGTGGTCTTCTATTTTCATTGAGGAGCCTCAGAGAGGCCCTCTCTCTATTGTTCAGTTCTGCTCTACCTTCTGGAGCTCATGACCATGGCCTTTACGGCCTCTCGGTGCCTCTGCAGCAGGGATTCTGACACTGCAAGGCTCGGAGCTTCGAGCTCCAAGGTGAGCTCTGGGGCCACTGGGAGGTTCAGGCAGGGGGCGCTCAGGAATGCATTTTTTAAACCACTAATTTAAACCATGATCTGCCTCTTTAGTCCCTGAAATGAAGCAAACTTTGAGTAGAATAACCTCCAGCAATCCTGTCTTTTCCCTAGTGATGATCCCAAGAGGTATACAGGAACCAAGGATATTGCATGCCTGATTTTAAATAAGGATTAACATGGAAATGGCAAAAGAATTGTTTTTCTTCCCTGCCTTCCCCTCCACTTTCCTGCAATGCTTCTATGGACTGAAAGTATGAATGCCACTGGTCAGGCCCTGAAGGATCATTTCGCAGTGGGGGAAGAGAGTCTGAAGAGTATTAATCTGTCTGCTGCAATTTAACACTCCATTGTCTTGTCTTGTACATTTTTTTCTGTTCTGTGGAATTGTTTCAGTCCTGAACTGTCAATAAAAATATTTGCATTTAAAATGTCAAAAAAAAAAAGAGAGTCTGAAGGGAGAGGCCCTATAGTCTCCATTCTCAGTTTCTATTCTAATTTCACCTTTGTCCCACCTTGCAACTTCTTCCCTAACTTCCTATTCAGTTTCCTCTATAATTAGTGGGAGAGCTCTTGGACTGCAAAACCAAGCCAGAAAATGTGTTTAGAGGACTGAGGAAAGAACTAAGCAATTCAGGGGTGGGGGGGATATTCAGGGTTGCATTTAAGAGCAGCCTGCTCTACTTTCAGCCTATTGCAGATAGCTACACCAACTTATGCTCCTAGAAGTGTACCCTTTATTGTTCTTGTCACCACTATTGCTATTTAGTCACTGCCAAGCATTGCCATAACTCTAAAAGGCAGTGCTAGGCTGTGGGAAGAACATAAACCTCCAGAACTCATCAAACTCAGCTTTGAGTAGCAAGCTCTGCTATTCATTAGGGGGCAAATCAATAGACATTTCTAAGACTAAATTTTCTGATCACTAAAATGAGGATGAGAGATACACCAATCTTGCAAAGTCTCTGTAAGGATTATAGCAAGGGTACCAGAGAGGTATGAGATTCTCAAAAAAAAAGAAAGGTCTACTCCAATGTTCAGACTCATAAATGGTGATGACCAAGAAAATAGTAAGTTAGATATTTTCTTTTAGGGGTAATAAAAAGAACAAGGAGCTGATAAATTTTTGGATTAGTAATTTTGGTTATTAGTTTGAATATTTGAATAACAGACCTTCACATTTGCCAGATCCTTGATACCTAAAAAGTGTCACACATTTTATTAATATCACCCTTCCTAAAGCTTCTGTGTTCACCCTATGGGGAGACAAACGTCCGCGTGCTGACAAATTAACAAATAAAATTCTATGTTCCTCAGCTACTGTTATAGCCCCTGCAAAAAGTTCAAGCCACAAAAAGAAATAAAAACTTCACACACCTTGCCAAGGTTTATAAAAAACTATACAGTAGTTGCAAAAAGTTTCCAAGCAAAAATTTTCTCCATAGCCCAAATTATTTGTGAGTTTTTTAAAAGCAGAAAATATGTTCCCTGCTTCAACCAATTTCCATGTTAAACGTCTGCCTTCATCACTCATTTTTATTACCAGTCCAAACACAGTCTGTTTCAATAGAGGCCATTTACAGCATACAATGAAACAGATTCATTACTCATTTTCCTCTTATTATCTTTCAATTGCTGTAGCTCTTGATACTGCTTAACATGGACATTAGGCCCGAGTAGCCAGTACATTAGAGGACACAATTGATGATAATGCTATACTTAACACCCTCAAGCACATAGACAAGGAACCAATCTTCTCCAGTCTCTTGCTTGGCGTTGCTTTTCATTGCATTGATTCCATTTTCATCTTATTAAACTTCTCATTTTTCACAGGACCTCCTCCTGTTTTGTTCCATACCATGTCTTCTTCTTGGTCTGTGATTGTTGCAGCCTCCATTCCATTCATTTAAACAATTTTCCCTTAAAAAACAAACACATAAACACCTGTCACATTACACACATAATTAAACATGATTTCTCTAGAAACAAGTTGACAATAACCACTAAAAATTCAGCCAGAGACTGAATTCCAGTGCCATTTACAAATGATATTCTAATGACCATCAATGGTTATATCACAATTCAAATACAGATGGCAGCCCTCAAAACATGCTGGCACTTATTGCATAGATTATTACCTTTTCTCCAAGTCACCTCTACTTCCTCTGGATGGATTCTGCTACACTTATCATGATGTTACGTTGATCCTTTGATACATCTTAACTACAATTAGAATTAGTGGGTTCCAGAAAAATAATCTAGGGGGGAAAATCCCACTAGCTTTGGTAATTCAAATTAATGTCACTTCATTTGTTGATAAAAATTTACTTGTTAAATAAACATATGGCTGCTTTATCTCTGAAACTTCAAGGCATTTACAAATCTCATGGTTCCTATGGGTTTCACTAAAGCATTGTGGTCTTATACCAACCAGAATAGGAATCTACCACCTACTCCTCATCATCTCTGGGATCCTGAATGAGGTGTGTATATCCATTTCCTGGTTGGCCAAATGGGTATAATGATATCAGTTTTTCAGGTTGTTGAGAGGAACAAGAAAGAGTAGGTGCTTCATACAGATCAACTCCTGTCTCCGTACCCTCTAGTTAATAGGTGGCTATTATGTGACATGCACATTTTTCCCTTTTTGTGTGTGGTGCTCAAGATTGAATCCAGGGCCTCATGCATACTGAACACATGCTCTACCATTGAGCTGTTGCCACAGTTCCATAGTGTGAATTTTTACATGCTATCTTTACCAATTCTCACAACACTCTGAATGGTTTGTGGTATTGTCCTTATATTGCAGACTGGAAGACTAGCAAACTGAAGTCACTAATACATTTCAGAACTTGATTTAGAGCCTATGCCTATCATCCTCCATGCCTCACATCTTACCAGCATACATGGTGCATTTGAGGGCCTAGACTCATGTTCTGAGAGAGGTATGTCTTGGGCTTGGAAGATATTGGAAATACCTGACCATTTCCCACTTTTGTGACTGGGGCTATTGAAAGACATTCCTAAGTCTGCCAGTGGTGAGGGGTAGCTATCCCTCAGAGTCTACCATTTCCTGAGGTGATGGAAGAAGCTAATCTAATTGAGAACTGTTTGTTAGCAATGAAATTAACAAGAAATTTGGGGCTCATTAATAAGAGAAATAATTTTGTGTCTTGGGCGATTTATTAATACTAGAGGTACACAGGGGAGGGATTAAAGGCAGAAGGTCTGTACTATGACACTGATGTAAATTATTACATATATGTGAAAAATAGAGTGAGAAATACTGTTAGGGTTAACTTCAGTCACAAGACTTAATTCTGCTTTTTCATGATAGAAGCTGCCTCAGATAATGTGCTAGGGCTTTAAAATGATTTAAACACGCATTTCCTTAAAAGTTTGGCTTTCTGAGTCAAAAAGTTAACCTAGCTTTGATTTCTATCCTTGAATAAATCATTATAGATGAAATCATTTTTTTAAAAACTCAAAATGTGCACAAATGAACATCAAGTCATTTTGAATAGAAAGGACATCTGGCAGTATTTGGATTTAGAGCATCCATCTAGAAATATCACTGACTTAATGACTCATAATTTGAAAGCAATGCAGTTGGGTCAGATGGATTTTTAACAACTTTATGAGCAACTGATCTTCATTTTATACAAGTAGAAAGGAAAAGAAAGAAGAAGAAAAAATAAAAAGGAAGGAAGAGTTGAGTCTGCCATAAACTCCAGATGTGATTCCTTTGTATTATCTCCTTTTATTCTCCCAACTGCCTACTCTCTTTTTTTCATTCATTAAGTTTATTGGTACATTTTAGGTATACAATATGGTAACATTCATCATTGGGAATTTGCACCTTTACACGATATATCTTGGTTCCTATTTTTTCCCCATTCCTCTACCCTCCCTTCAACCCCTCCACCCTTCCTTATTTACAAAAACTTTGTTTTTGTTTTTTCCTTTTCTCATATTTATTCCTTTCCCTTCTTTCTTTTCCCCTACCCCTCCCCTTTTCCCTTCCTCTTTAGACCTTTTCTTCCTATTTCACATTACCTGTTATACATTTTGGTCCTTATTTACACTTTCAGTTTCTCACACCAGAGAAACTATTTGGTATTTACATGTGTGTCCTATTTATTTCACTTAAGAGTATGGCTTCAATGTCCATTCATTTAGCAATAAATGTCTCTAGTTTCTCATTCTGTATGCCAACTGCTTACTCTTAAGACATTTCTTTAAGCTTCTGCACTGGCCCCACTTTATTTCTCTTCTGGACTTCATCTTTTGGAAAACATCTTGCCGTGTGGATTTGACATGTACAGTGTCTTCCCAGCTACACTATAGACTTTTCTCAGATTGTTCAATCCACCTTTCTGTCATCTCAATTTCCATTCCTGGTTTCACCTGGTTCTCTTCCTCTCTCCCACTCCAGCTGGCTCCTAACCACAGGCTGCCCTGCATGGGCCACTGCTGCCTGGCCTTGCTTAGCTTTGCAAATGACCAGCATGGCCCTTCCCCAGCTCAATGAGGAAAGCAAAGCCCAGAAGAATTTTTTTTTAAAAAAGGTTGATCACAGAGCTAGTTTTGGAGCCAGAATTTGAATCCTGAGTTCATGCATTCAGCTGTTTAGCTACATAATGAATACATAGATACAAGCCATTCTGATACTAAAATTTCTGTTTTTAAAACTAGACCCATAATGCTGGGGATTTAGTTCAGTGGCGCCATGCCTGCCTTGCAAGCACAAGGTCCCGAGTTCGATCCCTGGTATAAAAAACAAAAAATAAAAACAAAAAAACTAGACCCATAAAGCACAGAAAACAGGCACTAGATGGATCTGCTAGGGCAATTCTGCCCCAAAGTCTCCCAGGCCATCGATGCTTTGAGCCATGACAGGTATAGAAAATTTACTTAAGATGGTACAGTAGCAGTTAGGAGCTACAATTTGAGAAAACACTTCTGTTGACAAATATATAATGATCAAAAATACATCAACAATAAAGAATAGAGAAGAATTACCTTCAATTAAAAATCTGTTTAATGACATACCTGAAGAGAAATAATTAATATTTTTTTCTAAACAGAACTATTCTCAACATTCACTGCATATCAATTTGAGAAATAATTAATATTGATCCTTTTATCCAGTATTCTTATTTTCCCATCCTTTAAATCCACTTACAAGTTACTAAATTGCAATTAATTGCAAATCTATTTACAAGTTAATAAGAGCAGGATCTTAGTTTGGGACAATTCTTGATGCTTTTATTCAGCCAGCTATTCCCCCTGACAATTGGGCAGAAACAAGATAGCCGTGATGTAGTCAGTAAGTGTTAGGTGATAGTCTGAGCAGAATCCTGAGAAAGTGGCATGATAGGGTGAGGACTGCTCAACAGGCTGGCTCCTGCCACTTCTGAGTATCCTGCCATTCAGTCTTCCCTCTCACTTGCTCCCCAGTCTTTCCACTTGGGTACCTCAGAAGAGGAGTATGTGTGTACAGAGCTTCAGTCTACACTCACAGCTGGCATCTTCTGTGCTCAGAAATATCCTGGGCTTTTCTATGAATAACATGCAAATTTATCTTGCAAAGTCTTTAGTCTTTTACTAGTTGTTTGGCCTTGAGTGAATGACTAAACCTCACTCAGTTTGCTTCTTTGACTATAAAAGTGCAAATAATAACTACTCCTGAGCTTTGTGGGGGGTGGAGAGGTGGGGGAGGGGTTGTAAACACTCCTTGCTTTCACAAACAAGAAGAACATTGTAGTTTTTTAACATGTTTGCTTCCTTTTTTCAAAATCCAATGGAGAACGAGAGACACATGGTTCCTAATTCCCAAATGAAAACATATGCTCAAAACACACAGAGCCATGCAGACATGGCATCATGCAGATAGTAGGACCTTTCGGTACAATATCATATGTCTAATTCAGCAAGGAACCTTGGAGAGTAGATCAATTTCTCCTGATGATCCTCTGACCAAAGGAGTCTGTAGGAGGCAGGTTAATAGATATTTCCAAGTGTCACCAGAATATGGAAACAATACTGGGCTATTAATGAAGTAAAATAAGGGAGAAAAACAGCCAAATTCAAACCTGCTGTATTTAGGATTTTAAATTTTATTAACCAAAACATTTTTATAATTGCATGATTCATCTGAGAGCTCTGAGAGTTACCTATATGTCATTTACGTCCTTTTCTTTAATATAGCATGGATAAGCCTGTAACACTCCGGTTAGTGAGTGTAGTTTTCATGAGATCCATTCCTCACTCCAGTAGGAGAACCATTTGTAAGCGCAAGGTCCCCAGATCCTGGTAGCAAAAGAGAGAGAGAGAGAGAGAGAGAGAGAGAGAGAGGACCATTTGTTCTCCTCTTTTCAAACACAAATATCCGCCTCTCTTCATCTGCTTCCCCCAAGGAGTACCACCCTTCTCTCTTTGTTTATGCTAATGTAATAAAGTATCTCTAGGGAGTTCTGGCTAAACATGATATTAAATAGTCAACAACATAATCAATTATTTTACCAGCAGGAATGGCTTGTTTACTTAATCTCGCCTTTAAAAACAGTCATTTCTAGAAAGGCACTTAATACCTTACTTATTTTGACAGCATCAGGAAACTCCATTGTTAATCAGAAGCATGTTAAATCAAACAGACATATTTAAAACCAACAGCCAAGATTTGTCAGCTGGATTGACTTTTACAGCATAAAGCTGTAAAAACATTTTATAGGAGGGAAACGATATAGCAACCCTGGAAGCTCACCCTGTGTGACAAAGCTTAGCCAAGATGAAACCAAAGATAAAATTGTGCGTTAAATACTCAATTTCATTTTAATGTGCTATTTTTATAGGACAGGAGTCTTTGGAAGTAGTAGTGATGGGGAAAGTATTAAGAATTAATGAATCTATAGAAAAGATAAAAAGAAATAAATCCTGAATCACTAAATGTATTGGTTGATTTATTTTGACAGGTGCAGTTTAGTTTTAATGATTTCAAATAACACTTCATAGTAGGATACTAAAAGTCCTGCTGTGTGTGGTTATATGTATGGTAATAAAATCTTGACGATATGAATTTTACTATAAGTCTCAGTGTTTAAATTTTCATTAAGAATAAACTGTACTTCAGGTTTGTATCAGCAAAGTGAAATTTCACAATTCTCCTGATTTTTTGATCATTATTATTATTTACCTCAAGTTCGGAATAAAATTTGTTTCTGAAGAGAACATGAGGAATTTTATGTGGTGGATAATAATTCAACCTTAGTGCTACATTGTTACATGAATTCAATATGTAGCTTTTTGCCTCAGTTTCCCAAGGATACACAATAGAGAGGCATTTCCTGGTGAGAGAATTAATTATCATCTATAAGGAAAGTTAGGATCTCTTTATAGGAGAACTCTTCTTTCAGAGAGAAAATGGTAAGCCTTCTGAGATAAATGAGCAAAGACTAGAGATTTCAAACATTGTGGAAATTATTGAAGAATAAAAAAATACCAGAGGGTTATAATTATCTCTAGAAAGACATATGTCACCAGACAGGCTATCACACAGTGATGAAAGAGATATTAAGAGGGACATGGATGAAGTTTTGAGGCATTCAGGCCCTGTGCCATCAGCATGGCTGCTGAGACTCATACTGTAAAAACTTTAAATCAAATATGATCCAAGAGACTGAATGGAATGAGAGCAGCTAAAATGAAATCTAAAATGTAAGGTCTCTAGTAACCTCCCCAAACCTTTTCATGACTCTGTTTTTCTTTGTGCTTCTAATGCCTCTTTTACATACCATAACTGATGCTTAATTACTGACTCAGAAAACCCTTACAGATTTCAATGGCCGAGCAATTAAGCAAGTTATGTTGAATTCCTCTCTCCATCACCCTTTCCCTTCTTGGAAGCAGAGGGACATTCTACATGTGATTACCTGTATAACTTCAGCTTATATGGAACTTCTGCCCCTTTACTCCACCTGTGCTTGGTAACTAACTCTTGCTAACAAGATGATTTGGCCTTTTAAAAAAACACACAACCCACTTTGTGCACAAAGCATCTCACTTTCTTGAAATATTGGGCAATAGCATCTTACATGTTGTCAAATAACACATAACCAAAGCCAAAGGGTTCTTTCCCAAGAGAACACTGAGAGCTTTACTCTGGGTTTTTATTCCAGTTCTGATGGTGATTTCCTACCTACTTGCTGTCCACATATCCTTCATGTAGATTCATGTAGTGATTCACTAGAGAATATTGTATTTGGTTGGTTCCCTGTGGTTCTGGAAATGCCTTGGGTTTTACATTTTTTCGCCAATAGTACCAATCATCATTAGACATTAAAAATTAGGAATTTTCAAACAGTAAGTTGTTTGAAGGAGAAAAAGTTTCTTTGAAGTAAATAGCAAATGATGATCATCAATTTTAGAAACTGGAAACTCGTGGCCAATTCAAGAAGTAAAGGATAATTGGATATTGTGACACACACCTATAACCTTAGCATGGCAGGGGTCATTGAGACAGGAGGATCACAAGTTTGAGCCTAGCCTGGGCAACTTAGTAACTTAGCCAGACCCTATTTCAAAATAAAAAATAGAAAAAGGATAGGGGTTGTAGCTCAGGCAAAGGCCCTGAGTGCTGAGGGTGGGAAGAGGGGGAAGAAGAGAAAGAAAAGAAAAAAGTAAATATTGTCTGAGCAGTGAGTGTGAGAATGGAAGTGGTAGTGTTGGATGCATAGTACAAGATCAGAAAACACTAATTGGATCTTTTGCACAAACTGAAATATATTGAAAAAGAGACTCACACATACTGTTACCTACTATGGGCAATTCAATAGGATTCTCTTACACAATCTGGATATGAATTTGAGCCAGTAGAATTAGATAACTACAAGTTTTAAAAACATTTAACCTTGATATAAACTACTAAATATTACAATTTCCAGGCTGATTATTGTATAAATCTCTTCTTAAATACAAATTAATCATTAGCCTTTCTCAAGACTTTAGACTTGAGCCAATTATGTTTAACTAATGCTTGATCTCTCTTATATTTCCATGCATGGAAATATAAATGCTTCTTTCTTTCGAAAAGCAAAAGAAACAAATTCTAATAAATACCTATCTGCTTTGAAACAGTTTCTCAATTGAGAAACTGAAATGATGGATAATCATAGTGTACAGCTAAGATGTTGCATTTAACATTTATATTTTTAGAAGAGGATTACACTTCAAATATGGAAATAATTATCATATCATGGAGAAGCCTGTCTAAAATTTTTTTTCTTGTTGCACCTGAAGCATGGGAGTGTGCTGAGGGGCTGATGTTAGGAAAATTCCCTTCACTAAGGAAATATGTTTTGCGTAAGAAATAATAAGAGTCTATAGGGATCAGGTTGGCTAATTACAGAGTTTAGTTGGTTACATAGAATCTGAAATCATTCATCATTTCAACGTCACATGTGACTTCCATTTATAGCTACAAAATTAGAGGTCAGCGTACAGCCCAATGTGTAAAACAGTATTGTATTGGTCCACTTACAGTTACCCATTTAGATTTTCATTTATCTGTATCAAGCTATCAGTTCCTTTCCTGCACTCAGTTTTTTTTTTTCCATCTGTAAAACAGAGGGATTAAACTAGATCAGTGTTTCTCAAACTCTAACTTCCATTTGAGCTGTCTGGAATCTTGTTAAAATGTGAGTTTGAATTCAGGAGGTCTCAAGTGTGTGGCCTGAGAAAAAGCATTTCTGCCCAGCTCTAAAATAAGGCCAATGATTCTGGTCTGAGGATGACTTTTTTGGGAAAAGATAATTCACACATTTCCTTTAATATCTCTAGGAGACTTCTTTACACACCCAAGGATTCCTATTTTCATCACACTTTGCTTGAATTGTTCATGGGGATTAGTCCACAATTTCTTAATCCCAACTTCCTTCATCACTTTGAAAAGGGCCCAGTTTAGGTTTTGCTTTTAGCTGTTTACAGTGTCTCTCTGGAATACCTATCAGATGCTGGGCATAGTCAACCTTTGATAACATCACAAGCTTGGAAAAGAATAAATTCACTTCACCTCATTTGAAGACTACAGACTCAGGCATTTCTACAGTGATCTCACTCTCCAGCCACATTCCCTGTGATACCTTTTAATGGCCTTTGAATACTCATTTAACACCCTATTAAATGACAGATAGTCACTATATTTCCTTTCTGTTTCTGGTCTGTGCTTTATCACCTGCAAATGAGGCGGCTCTTGTAGTATTCAGGTGAGGGAGTGTGGTAGACACAGCCAGACGGAGAGCTGAGAGTTGAGAGTTTTAACATCACTCATATCTGCTGATGATGTTAAGATAATTACCTTAGTCACAACCACAACAGTGGCATTACATGCCTTATTAAAGCACTGAGTTTATGTTTATTCATTCACTGTAAAATACATAAGATGCTCAGTTGAAAAGTACTGATTTACTAACGCACAAGGAACAGCTCTGGGCCTGGAGCCTGGCTCAGCCCTAGTCCCTTGTGGTGACCTTGGGCAAGTTAAGAACACAAAGTCACTCTTATCACATTATGGGAACTAGCCTTGGCACACAGTGCCAATGTGAGGATTTGCTAACATAACTGCTGGAGATCCAACTATTACATCTTGCTTCAGACCATATTCACTTATTTATCTACAAAGCAAATGTATTTCCTGCTTTTTGTATCTAAACTTTTAACAGTCATGATAATCCCTAGTATTAATAAAACCTTATAATATATACAATATATAAGTATAGAAACTAAAATATTTTAATTAACTTATCGTACTTCATGTAGGCACTGTGGAGAACAGAAAATTGTTTGGTACCAAATCTGCCCTCAAAAAATGTGCAGTATTAGGGAGAAGATGTAAAAAAGATGTATTTAAATAAATGTGATGTAATAAAGAAAGTATATTACCTAGCATGGAGGTGGGTGATATGTAGGATACTTCTGTCTGCTGCTCTAAGGCAAAATGAAGAAAATCCACGTAAGAATATTACTGCTTCAGTTTCTACATTTTTTTTGACTCTTAAACTTAATTTTAATCCTCCTGAAATTATTTTTTTTTAGTGTGAAGCTAATGTTATTGTTTTTCTGATTATAAAAGTAATATATGGAAAAGCACAGATAATCAGGGAGATTAGGGAAGTCAGAGGTAGTAATAATTACTTTCTGGAAGGGACCATGTAAGGGGAACTTTAATCATTATTGTTTACTTTTTATATCCTTTAAATTTTGTACCATGTATAAGTATTATCTAAATTATACCCTATAGAAAGCTATAAAGCAAAAAGAGAAATAATTCATTATACTACCATGCATTGAACATTTTTATACTTCCCAATTCTCAGAATCTATGCTCCAGGCAGGCATAACATATTTTTTTTTTACAAAAATGAGATCATGATATATTCAATGTTTTCAAAAATATCTTTCATGTCAAATAAAATCTAGGACATAATTTTGAAGGTCTACATTATGTTCTATTGTCAATGTGTTTTTAGTTGAATTAACTCCCACAGATGAGTATTTTCAAGAGTTCCATAATGAACACCTTTATACATGCCTATTTATGTAATTATCTTCTTTTTTTAGTCTATGAGTTCAACTGCTGGGCAGAGATATGCAGGTGAAACTGAGATTTAAAAGAGGCACAGTGTGAGCAAAGGAAAAGGCCCCCACCATAGAAGAGAAGTCCATTTGTCCATCTGTGGGAGTAAAGGCAGATTACTCCTTCCCCATGGCTGGGAAGGGTGTGAGTTGTTATCTCCAGCACTGGTCATGATTGTTAGCCTGTCAGGTAGGAAAATGAAAGGAAAGGAAGTGGGGTCTTGACAATGAACTATGATGGAACATTCCTGATTCAGTTTTGCTTTTGTTTCTCTGCTTTTCAAAGGGAAATTCCTTGCTTGATCTTTGCAGCAGCTTTAGAGTTACGTCTGCTAATGGACTTATAATCAGTTAATGCTAATGCAGTTAATGTTTATTTTAATGGTAATAGGGTAGAATCTGAAGGGGATCAGAAGAGCTCTTTAGATTTCTAAGCCTAGATGACACCTTGCACCTAAGGAGAGGAGAGAAATAAAAAAATATGAGACTTATAAGATATGATGGCAATTTTAGTCGTTTTTTCTAAGTAACATAGACTGAATGAGGTTAAATCGCTCAAGATCCTATAGCTGGTAAAGAATGTAAACCTAAACTATTTGTGTTACACCAGGCAAGTGCAAGACAATCATTAGCTCATAGAGAAGTTTCCATTATAACACTTTATTAATCTATTTAGCAATTACCTTTGAGGTAGTCCATGTTCCAGTTTCCCTTTAGCTATGCTTAAATACAAAATTTGAGAAGGAACGTGGCTTCCATCGGAGCAATATTAAGGTACTTACATCTGAATGGAATGGGAAGCCAATTTCGTGCTATTTACATTTGCAATGTTTCCTCTCAGTTAAGATTTTTGCTTTACTACATGGTACAGTAATTGAAATGCTTCCTCCTGCTGAGCTGTGGCAGAATTTGAAGGGAATCAGAATAGCTCTTTAGAAAAAAAAAAAAAAAGAATAGCTCTTTAGATTTCTAAGCCTAGATGAGACCTCGCACCTAACTGAGCAGAGCTCCTAGGAAGGGTTGAGCTAACACCCAACAGTTACCTTAGCTCTGCCAGCCTCCCACATCTGTCAGTCTTGAGGAAACCCAGTGGCTTCTTCTAAGATCCACTCTCTACAAATGCTCGGGTAGAAAAGTGGCGTTATAATTAGAGAGGACTTTTAAACTAACTAATGAGAAAAAGATTGGATAATGCCTGCAATCTACTTGGAAATCTGTTTTTAAAAAAGAATTTAAAAAGTTTGTGAACAAAAATGCTTTTGTTACAGCAAAGTGTGACAGCTTAGTGTTACAGCCAAGTGTTACAGCTACCTGAAGGGCTCCAGAAATGACAAAATCGAAAGCAGCATTTAGAGAGTTGGAGGGATCCAAACTTTATTATACCAATGGACTCAGAGGAGTTCATACTCTGAAGCCCCAACAGGAATGGAAGCAACCTTATATAGAGATCTAGGCCTAGGAGGGTGGGCCCACCTACCAGGTGAGCATGCTCATTGAAGTGGATGGGTAGAGTTAACAGAACATTCTTGGAAACTTAGGTAGAACTATCACACAACACAAACAGTTACATGCTGGAACATCTTATGGCAAAAACATGGTCGTGGGGGGCTTGGCAACAAACAAAGGCCTGCCCTGTTGTGCATTTTTCTTTATTACTTTAAAGATTCTTTTTGGACATGTGGATGCTTCAGTGGAAAAAAGGAAGACAATTTGCAGCTGTGGCCTTGGATTCTTTTTTTGAATCAATGGCAAGGATCAAACAAATGTGGGTCATTTCTTTTCAGGGCAAGGTGGCAAGTTGCAAGGGAGCTGCTAATTTTTCACAAACCCATGTGCAAGAACCTTCCTAAACTACAACAAACACCCTTCTATTCTCATTCACATCTTCAGAAGGTGTGTTGAATTTGAACTTGTTCCTGCTTTTTGTACAAGGGCAGAGCACATGAAATCTATAATTGATATAAAACATATTCCTTTCAGCTTTATTCAGAGACAGACTTCCTTCATAAAATTTCTGTCATCTTTTATTCAACAAATATTTAGTAAGAACCTATTGTATGCCAGACTGTTTCTAGGGGTGTGTTAGTTGTTTTTCTCATTGCTGAGACAAAATAGCCAACACTCAAAGTTAAAGGAGGAAAGGTCTATTTCAATTCACAGTTTATAGAAGCTTCAGTCCATAGTCAGTTAGCTCCAAGGAAAGGTGGCATGGCAGAGGGACACTGCAGAGAAGAAACAGTCCATGGCATGGCAGGCTAGGCAAAAGGCAGCAAAGCAGTGAAGTAGCAGAAGTGACAGCACCAGTCCTCTTTTTGTCCCTTATATTCCAACCAGACTACTTGCCTTTGGGGGTTAGCACTCATACCCAGGGTGAGGCACTCTTAATCCCAGCATTGGACTATTATTTTAGTATATGTGCTGCCGAAGTGAGGACATTCCCAGCATTGAACAGTTAATCCCAGTATCACATCCTTAATCCACACACCCTAGATCCAGCCTTACCTATGAGTGCATGAAGTTTTTGGGCACATCTAGATACAAGCTGTAACAAAGCGATACAGCTATAAATAAGACCAAGTTCCTACTTTCATAATACTACTCTAATGGAAGAGACAGAGCTCACAAGGAAATAACAATATTGTATTGATGGTATTAAGTATTGAGAAGAAAACTACACCATGGTAAAGAGCTCTGGGGGATAGAGTTTTTATTTTCCCAAAATACAGAATGGTCAGAGACGTAGAAATCTGAAGGAAATAAAGGAACAAGTATGCCAATATTTTGAGCAAGATATCCCAGGTGGAGGAGACAGCAGATGCAAAGGTCCTGAGACATGTTGTGCTGAGCCGGTCCAAGGAGCCAGAACAGACTGGAGAGAACTGAAGAGATGAAGAGAAGAGAGAGAGAGATCAATAGACCAAGCACTGGGCAAGGGAGCTGGAAGCAGAAACAAACAGGCTGTACTGAGGGTTCTGGGTCAACCTGAGGTGAATGGGAAGTTACTGAAGAAATTGGAGCAGGGGTATGGCATCTGATGTAGTTTTTAAGAGCCTGTGCCTTTACTGCTCTGTGAAAAACAGATGAGGGTTAAGAATAGAATAAGGGCACTCAGGATGACTGCTGTGAGCTCAGCTAGAGTCTTGATGTGCTGGTGGCTTGGTCCAGGGAGGAGCAATGGTCATGGGCTGAAATTGAAGGCATATTTTGAAGATGATGCCAAAAGCATTCTGTGGCACCTACTGAATAGGACACCACTTTCTGTTTATTGAAGCCAGGCTAAAGTGTGCTAGGGAAAATAGGAAATTGCTGCTAAAATATAATTGTCACAGATGTAGCAATTTGTAAAAATACTGGAGATATATATATAAACATAATATGAACAACTACCAGAGCAGAAAACTGGAATGGTGTGGGCTGTAGACCATCCCAGGACTTTACTCTGTTAGATGGCACTGGCCCCAGAAATGGTCATGTTGACATTTGGCCAAGGACTGGCCAATTGTAGTGGTGGCAACATGAGGCCTATGTCACTGGACCTGACTTATTTCTGCTTTTCCTAGCTTCTACTTTGTTCCTGGTGTCCTTTCTGCAGTGCAGGAGGAGCAAGCACAGAGCAGTGTGGGCCTGGAATGGGGGCACAGACAGGTGGGCAAGGGACTGTGTACAGGCACAAAAGCACTAAAGGAAAGTGGCAAGTATAATTATCCCTTACAACTGCCCATGGAGAGACAGACTCAGCATGTACGTGTGTGTATCTGTTACTGGCTCAGCACTGTTTTAAGTACTGCTATTCAAAAAAAATTTCTTTTGTGGTGCTGGCAAGTGCCTATACTAGGAAAGTCCTCTGTCACTAAGCTACACCCTCAGCACTCTTGATTATGTAACCCTGCTGCATAGGGCCCAAGTCTACAGAGCAGCTAGCAGTTTAGAAATTGGTAAGGAACTGCAGCTCCAGTCCTACACTTCTGATGGCCAAATTGCATCTTGCTTGGGTGATATCGGTCTTTGTTCTGTTAAAGCCCTCATCTGATTGGAGAGGCCACCCACATTAAGTAGGTTGATCTGCATTGGTTAAATCCACTGCTTTAAATATTAACTCCATTCAAAAAAAATCTTCACAGAAGGATCCAAAATAATGTTTCACCAAATATTCGAGCACTATAGCCCAGCCAGGTTGACATGTAAAAGTAACCCTGACAGTCCCCATGCCCTGAACTACACATTTACAAGAGAGGGAAGAATATAGTAGACTTAAACACAACAGTGGTGTCCCATTTATTTGCTTCTTGATTTTACCCCAAAACAAGGTCTAAGGATATAGCTTTGTTTAAAGAATGAATGAGTGGTGTGTGGACTACTGTTATAAACTGTAAAGTTCATCTCTTCTATTCCCATTCCTGACTGTGTGTGTCCTGTCTATCATTAAAAGGTGAGAGTTAAAGAATCTCACAATTTAAAAAAACATGAAAAAGTAAATGAAAAGGTTGGTCTTCCTCTCCCATTCTAGGGAGAATGCAGTTCTACATGTTATATTTTTGGTGTAATGGAAAGTCCATTCCTGGGAACTGTTTGCCTTGTTTGCCTGGGACAGTGGACAGTATGTTGGTCAAGGTGGGAATTTTACCTCTGAAAGTGACACAATCGGGGATGCTTTGTGATACAGCTGCTGATCCATTAGCAAGTGACATCCCAGCACAGGTCCAAGGACCAAAACTCAAAAGAGAGTGGTGAGCCAGGCATAGGGGTACAAACCTGTAATTCTTGTACTCAGGGAGGCTGAAGCAGGAAAATTGAGTGTTTCAGCCAAGCGCGGCAGCTTAGCAACTTAGCAAGACCTTGTCTCAAAATAAAAAATAAAAAAGGGCTGGGGAGGTAGGAGACAGAGAGAGGGGGGGGGGCAGAGGGAGAGAGAGAGAGAGAGACAGAGAGAGAGAGAGAGGCAACACAATATTAAAAATGGTCCAAATGGAAATGATTCAAGCTGGCTAAGGGCTGCTGAGCAGCTGGCTGTGAGAAAGATCTGTGTCTTTCCCCTCACTCCTAGGAATCTTCTATTTGAGAGTACCCCTGTGGGCCTCAGCATCTCTCGGGCTATTACATCATTAAAACTCAGTTGATAAAAATAGTTTTTTTCTGAAAAGCATCAGCAATCCGTTGCTGGGGCTTCTCTCTTCAGGCAGGATGCCTCCCCTGTCCCAGAGTGATGTAATACAAAGTAAATAAACCCAAGAGTGCAAACAATGGGTGTGTAGAGCCTACAAGTCACTTGGAAGCTGTGTAAATAACCTTTGTTTTCAAAAAACAAAATCTGCTTTGTCATTCTTCTTCCCAGAAGCTAAAAAAAGGGGACAGAACTGTAAAGACATTCATACAATCTTTCCAAAAGTGTACACACAATGATATCACATCTATTTACAGCAGGGGGTAGGGAGGTACCATGACATAGTTTACATTCCAGTCAATGCCAAAGCTAGGACCTGACCCTGCTAACATTCACTGAGCTCTCTCTATGAACAAATTACTATGGTAAGTATTAGATTCCTGTTCTATTTTTTAGATATGTATTTTTTTCACTCTTAAAATGTGTTAAAAGCTAGGCATGGTGGCACATGCCTGTAATCCCAGTTATTTGGGAGACTAAGGCAGGAGATCACAAGTTCAAGACCAGCCTGGGCAACTTAAGGAGACCCTGTCTCAAAATCAAAAATAGAAAGGGCTAGGGGTATAGCTCACTGGTAAGGTACTTACCTAGTCTATAGAAGGGCTCAATCCCTGGCATTGCAAAGAAAACAACAAACCACAAACAAACAAACAAAAACACACACACACATTTGCTAAATATTTTCTCTAAATTGACAAGGAGAATGAAGAAAAAACATCTGGTATTTTTTAACCTGGAAAATATTGGCTCATTCAACATTAAGACTTATACTACTTGGAATTAAGAATAAAAAAAAATCATGAAGATATTTCTGTTTCAAAGAACTCCCTGGATTTACAATTTTTCCTTTCTCTTCCTCCTCCCCCACCTTTTCTTTTTCAGTAGTTTAAAGTACACCCCCCCAAAGACTCCCAAGCAATGTTAGCCACATTGAAATTTTTGTAGCTCAGTTCTGTCTAAGAGCCCAGAGCATTTTGAAACAAGAGCACAAACATTTTCACGTTACCTAACATTTTCATGGTACCTAACACAATAGCTGGAATAAAATTGACAAAAACTCACAAAACCCTGGATTATAGCATTGCTTTCCAGCATGCCCGAGGTAGGAAGAGACCAAGGTAACCATCTTTATCAGTGTCACTTTGTTCAGGACTCCCTCAGGCAAAAAAAAAAAAAAAAAAAAAAAAAAATTATTTACCAAAATCCACATGAATCAAAATTAAATTTGATTCTTGGGACATTTATTAGCCTGTTCCTTTTCTGAATTCTAAGACAGCCTCTTTCTATAGTATTCTTTGACTCTAGTTTGAGTTAGAATTAGAAATTTAGATCATTGTTAAACCAAAAAAAGAGAATAAAGAAAATGTTTTTAAAGTGTTTAAGTCAAAGTTTGGCACTAATTCCTAGACACTTTCTATCTTCTTAATTCCTCTCAATCTCATTAAATAAGAGGATATTATGCCCATTTCACACGTGATTCATCTATTTAGGAACACCACTGGGATTTGAATACAAGTATCTTCATTTTTCATTTTTTAAAACTACTGGATACTGCATTATTCTATGATTGTCCAGCTCATGTGAATTTAAGACAATGTATTTAAGAACATGCTATTAGTGTCAGCATCTACTTTTTCAATTAGACATTAAAATTATATTTTTAGTGACTGACAGAGATTAACTTCCACAAGAGTAATTACGTGGCATTGGTATATAAGAGGGTGTTGTTTTCAATGAGTAGAAGACAACTGAAGGTCCTTTACAAATCAGTTGCTAGCGGCATTCTTGCTTTGGAATATTTTATTTGGATTTTCCGGAAGATGAAGCTATTGAGTAAAAACACAAGGGAAAAGATAAAAAGAAAAGAGAGAAGGAACAAGGTTACTGTAGGAATCATATAGGGTACAAGACCATGGTGGTGTACAAAACAAATTTGTGATATGATTTGATTCAATTATTCACCACATAATTATTAAACACAAATTTAAAAAATATAAGTTTATACTGAAATTTATGAATAATGTGTATTTTGAGCAGGTACAGATGAGAGGTGGGGGAGTTAGAGCAGGTAATACTTTTTAAGTCTGTTATATGCTGGTCTTGCTATCTCTTTGAAAAAGAAATCTAATTTGCCCACTTACTCAGGATGGGGTTAAGAGGGCTAGGTCTTTTAGTCCCATTTTTACGTTGGGGAGACTGAGAAAGGGAGAGGAGGAAGAGCAAAAGAGAGCTAGATTAATGATGGCAAAGCTGAATTTAAGTATAAGCCTTCTGACCTCCAGGCAAAAGTTTGTATCATTCTAACACATAGTCCGTGAGGCAGATGTGGAGTCAGTAGCACCAGGGACTTTTATCAAGGCTTCTGGTGAATTTGGCCAAAAGATAATCACTAGCTTTTATTAGTGCCTTTGTGTAGCCCAGACTTCAATCAATGTAAACTATTTTGGCTCATAAACAACATGGCTATTAGAATATACATGTGCCATATAATGTAATGGATCTGCCACTTGATAGTAACTGGATATCTTAAGTAATTATTTAAATTCTCCAAATTGCTGTTTCTTCATTTGTAAAATGGATTTGATAGTAACCACCTCATAGGATCTTCTGAAGATTAAGACAAATACATCTCAACACTTAGTAGAGTCTGGTATGATATATGAAAGCAGGAGACTTCAGTGTTTTATTGCTGCTGCTATTGGTCACATGCTAAGTGTCTGGATCACTTTTATTCTCAAAGTTCATTCTATTAAGATTATGGTCACAATTTAATCTATTTTCAATTCTTAAAAATCTAGTTTTGTTGATGCTCATAAGCTTGGCCCTGGCCCTTCTTTTCATTTTAGCCTTTCTTCTACTGCTAAATGTATCAAGTTCCTTCATTCTTCCATTCCATACACTATCTTTGGTCTCTGAGATCTCTATTCTTGTAAATAATAGGAGTACAGTTTAGGGAAGAAAAACCTGGGATCTAGAGCCAGACTGCCTGAGTTCAAATTCTGCCTCCAACACTTACTAGTTATGCAGATTGCTTAAATTAATTGTTCTCAGTTGTTTTTTTTTTAATCCACGAAGTAGGGACAATAATACTGCTCACCATTTAGACTTGCTGTGGGGTTAAATGAGCTACTACTTATATATCTTTAGCCACAGAAGAATATTTGCCACAGAATAAGTGCTCAGTAAATCTTAACTGTTTTATTAATTCTCAGGAAGTTTGCCTTTAGTAAGTCACTGTACATATTGTTCACTTGGATATGTTTGTAACTATGTTTTCTAGATGTTTCGAAAAATGGAGCCAAGTTGCCTAAGGGCATTTGTACTTACTGCTCCCTGTGCCTGGAGCACTTTGTCCAGATGTCATTTACCAGACCCCTCCCATATAAATGTCATTGCCCCTTCCCCTATAAATGTCATTGTCCCTTCCCCTTATTATGGTCACTTTCTGTACCTTCTCTTGGTTTACTCTTTTCTATTGTATTAACCTCCAGATGACACATCATATATTCTTGTATTTATCATTGATCTTTCATTGATGAAATATAAACATTACACATGGCTTTGTCTGTTTGTTTTTTAGCACCGGGGAGGGGATCGAACTTGGGTCTTTGATCTTTCGAGGCAGGCGGTGGAACCACTGAGCTAAATCCCTGCCCTGCTTTTGTCTGTTTTGTTCACTGCATTTGGGGTCCTAGAACCATATCTGGCACATAAAAGCTCCTCGGTAAGTATTTCCCAAATGAACAATTGAAGTTAAGATTTGTTTTTAGTTTTCACTAGTTCATTTTCTGTTGTACTTACTTTTAAAACATTTATCTCTTCAAGACATTGGTTTGGTCACCAATAAAAAATGAAGATAGTTGGTTTTGGAAAACTTAAAAAATCTTTTAAGATTTTACCCTCCAATATAGGAAAACAAAATTAAAACCTCCAAAATTTAATCATTATAACCATGTCAGAAGGCCTTCCAAATGTAAATAAAAAATCAATCTTTAAAGGGATAAAAAAATCATAGCACTCTGTTAAAAATTAGTTTAAATGATTCATTTAAAATGGAGGCAATTTTACTTTTCAAAGAAACATACAACTTCTCTATATGATGAATATATTTCAGTTTATGTAGAACTAGAGCTTCCAAGGCATCATCTCTAATTAAATATAATAAGAACCTAATTTTTCTTTTGGGTTCCCCAATGTTCTCCCCATTAAAAACACAATAAAACCTAAAAAAACACATGAAAGCAAGTCAGTATTTGATTCCAGTAGATGGCACTGCAAAGCAATCTTTAATGATTGAGGAACATTTCTTTAATGATAATATTTTTCTATAGCAAGATAATTAAAGTGACATGCAGTGAAAACAAATAGGTTGGGGATTTTGAACCTACAATAAAACTAGACTTGTACAGTGCTCCAAAACTGAAATCTCATCTATATTTTAGTTGGGCAGTTACTAAGGTAGTGGTTGCATATAACATAAGTTGACCACTGTGTTTAGAACATGAAAATCATTTTTTGCTGTAAGATTTTGGTTTTGTTTTAATTTGATGTCTATTTTATTTTATTTTTTTGGTACCGGGGATTGAACTCCTGACCTTGTGCATGTGAGGCAGGCACAGGAACAACTGAGCTAAATCCTCAGCCATGATGTCCATTTTACATTATGAGTCCAATGACACTCGTTGTACTTTTACACTGTGATAAATTTTTTTCTATGTAAGTTATTTTACTATTTTATTCCATTAAGTTTATTGGTACATTTTAGGTATACATTATGATCACATTCATCATTGGGAATTTGTACCTGTACATGATATATATTGGGTCTTGTTTTTTCCCCATTCCCCTTCCTTCCCTTCTATCCCTCCACTCCTCCCTATTTATAAAAACTTTGTTTCCATTTTTATGTGCAACCAAGTTTATAGTGGCACAATTTGTAATAGCTAAATCTTGGAAACAGCACAAATATGGAGGAATATTCAGCCATATATATATACATGGGTATATATATAAAATGCAGGACTACTCAGCCATAAAGAATGATAGACTAGAGGCATTTATAGCTAAATGGATGCACACTGAGGCCATACTCTTAAGTGAAATAAATAGGACACACATGTATAAATACCGAATAGTTTCTCTGGTGTGAGAAACTGCAAGAGTAAATAAGGACCAAAATGTATAATGGATGATGTAAAATAGGAAAAAAAGGTCCAAAAAGGAAGGGGCAGTAGGGAAGGGGGTAGGAGAAAGAAAAGAAGGGAAGTAAAAAATATGAAAAAAGAAGGAATAAACAGAAGCACTGTGCTAAATTTAATGCCATTAAGGCCAGTTACCATAGACAGAGGAAATGTTCTAGGGTCACAAGCCACATTTCTGTATTTGTGAGTGTGTGTGGTTTTACCAGTAGACACCCTTGGTCATAAGGGGTTGGATTAGACAATGCAAATAGCTCTAGAGAACACCAGCTGCATAAGAAAAACATGATACTACAACGTAAATTCCAGAAACAGTGGATCAGGACTCAGATATTTTTTTTTTGGTACCAGGGATTGAACTCAGGACCTTGCACTTGCCAGGCAGGTGCTGGGCCACTGAGCTACATTCTCAGCCCAGTCATTTTAAATTTTATATTTTGAGATAAATTCTTGCTAAGTTGCGAAGTTTCCTGGGCTAAGCTCGAATTCACGATCCTTTTGCCTCAGTCTCCCAGAGGGCTAGGATTACAGGTGTGTGCTACCACCATGTAGATCTCAGATTTATGTGTTAAGGGAATATATGTTTAAAATAAATTTTAACACCATTTAAAAGATCTCTATTTAAGTAATATAGACTAGAAATTGTTAAATGCTGTCTATCATGTAAGTAAACATGCCTAAAATAGTATTTGGTCCAAATTAGGTATCAAATGAATTCCCTCTGTTCTTTCTCCTACTTTTGATGATGAGGAGGAATAAAAGTCTAGGGCCTCAGTCCCTGTCTGCAACTCCATACATTCAATGACCTCTGTCATTTACCTGTCTGCACTCTAGCTCTCCAGAGGGCTGGGAATAAGACTGTAAGATGTATGGTATTATACATCATATAAAGAAGGAGTGAGGTAAGTATTACTGTATATCCACATCTACAAGCCAGTAGCTGCAGGAGTTGGGTATCATTTTTGTCAGGATGTCTGTTCTTCTTTTGTGGAGCAAGAAATCATTAGCCAAAACTAGTTTACCTCCAAGTGAGCCAACTCAGCTCTTTCTATAAATGTTCTAGCACAGTTCAGACATAATACATTTGTATATGCTCTGTACACTGTTATTTTTTCCTATTACTGCCAAGGAAGCTTGAAAGTCCTTCAAAATATATAAGAAGTGAGAGCAATAGTTAACTTCTAAAATTTCTAGGAATGTATGAGAAGGTGCTTTGTGAGGTCGCTAAGTTTGTGGACCACCATATAGCACCATGGTACCTTCATTAAGAACTCTTTAACCATAGCAACAAGCCATGTCTTGCCAGGCTTTTCTCATGCCTCTCACATTAGCCTTGGACACTTAGGGACAAACTAACACCCATGCAGCAAATGCAAAAACATACTAGCATTCTAAAGAAGGGGCAAATATGACCTCAACAACCTTGCCCTGCAAGACAGTAGGGCAAAGAAGGCATAAACATCCTTCCTCTACAGGTCTGGTTACTTGATTTTGCTTTCCTCTTTGTGACCCCAGAGTGTATGCTTTTGCGATTCTAAATTGACAGAGATGGTGCTAGAATATTACAGAAAGCTATTTGTGGGCAGAGGTCACACAGCAATGACTGAAGTCATTTGAGTCCCCATTGCATTGGCCAAAGTGCTTTAATTGAGAGTAGGGGATAAGGGGAAAAAGGTGAAAAAATAAGAGAAGATTTACTCCTAGAGACCTTAGGAAGTTGATGAAAAAAATATTATTTTGTGCAGCCTAGGAGAAAACAAGTTTTTGTTTAAAGCCCCCAGTAAAGAGGAGATTGCACAAATTCATCAACTATTTGGTTCTGACTTCCCCCTCTCCTGCTTTTGTATGAATACACTATGTTTAATATCTCATTAGAAAGTCTGTGTATTAAAAAGAATGTAATAATGGCTCATCTCAAGGAAGATACTTTTTCTCAGTGTGATGTGATAATTTAAACATGAAATAAGTATAACATTGAACATTTTTCCTAGTATAAAGACAATCAAAATTTAGGTAACCTTAAATCTTTAAAATAAACAAAACACAGTATACATATAATTTTTCAACTTTTCTGCAAGTTTTCATGAATATCAGGAATACATAGACTATGAAAGAAGCTTTTCAACTGTTAAGTTTCTAATTTTTTCTGTATCATCAGATGGCATAGGATGTGAACATTTTACACTTAAAGAAAAATAATTTTAGCTTTTTGGGAAATTTAGCCTTACTTATTTAAAAGAACTCCAAAGTTCCTTTGAAGGCATAACCCAGGTCTGTGGTTGCAGTAAAAAGTGATGAAATTCATGGTTTAACCACAGTTTAGCAATGCAATAACATCCATAGTTGGCATGATCAAGGGCTTGAGGAAGGGAAGATTTTTAGTGAATGTTAACAATATAGAGAGAAATCTTGGGTTAGTCATGGGACTTAGATGGCTAACCTCTGAGTCGGAGTGCAGTATGCCTTCTTTACTTTTCAGATTTTACCAGTGCTTTTATCTTTGGCAGATTAAGCTGTTTTTTTCTCCATCATCTTTAATTGATTTAGGGTGGATCCCACATCTGGATACCTATATCTCTGAAGGGTTTGGTTCTGAAATAAATATGAAAGTTGGAAGGTGTCGGAGTGGGGAGAAGGAACCACTTTAATTGCCTCTGGGAATCCTCTAACCAATCTTCGTTTGGCTCATTGGCGTCCTTGGATAAAGGAGAATGGAGGGAGGTCGAGGGGGAAAAAAAAGCCAAGGAACGTTCAAAAAGTAGCGTGCAAAAACCCAAAAGTAGAGGAGAGCTGAACTCTGAGAAGTTTCACAATAGACTACATTAAGATTCTTTTTGATAACAATGAAAACATTTGCTTCGTGATTTTATTTCTTAATCAAGATAGGTAAAACAAAATGCCGCTCCTCCACATCCCTTTCTCGATCGGAGAGCAAAGGTATAGAGACTTCAGAGCACCCACCCACCACACAAAGCACTACTCAACTACACTGGGGCAATCAGGTAAGATAATGTATACACAGTAATGGAGTTTGAGATCAGGTGTTCTTTTGCATTTGTTTTTATTCTGATGAAATAACTCTCCGTGCATAATAATGACTTAAAACTGAAAAACAGCATTGGAGATTGCAAAATGGCTGGTTGCAGCTCTTGTGGCACTGCTGGAGGAGAGAGAAAACACTATCTCCTTCCAAACAGGGGCCACCCGGAAGTCCCGAGGGGCGCAGGGAGCCGGGCTGATGGTCAGGGACTCACTGGGACTAGCGGCAGTGGCGCAGCCTGGGGCACCATAGGTAGGCGGCTCCCGGGAGTTGGAGGAGGGGTCTACATTCCGGGGCCGTTCATTCCTCGCGCTCTCGGCGCTTCCGCGATCCCTAAGGCTGACCTCGGTCAGGGAAGCGAGTGCGCTGGCTGGGTCTCCCACGCTGTTTAGTCCTCCAAGAATGGGACTGTCCCCTCTCCTCTCCCTTCTTTCTGGCCCACTGTGTGTTGCAGGGGGCAAGAATAGGTGACGGGTGCTTGAGACTTGGGGCTAGAACCGGCAGAGTGTCTGGCGTCCAAACTCTGGATTCCCGCAAGCGAAGTTGTACACCAGGCTCACCTGGAATCACCTCGGGGTCTGAAGGAGGAGGCTCCAGGGTGCAGGCGGGAGGGTTGATGTGCAAGGGGACGGATGCAGTTGATTTGAAGAGTCTCTGGCCTCAGTCAGCTTCAGGGGACAGAGCTCAGGACTGCGGACTGGTGTCTCTAAGAGTTGGACCGGGGAGCTGCAAGGGGTCGCAGACTCTGGCTGGAGTTTAAACTATGGAGCGCAGCGAGTAGCCACTGTAGCTCGGCTTTTCTGGGTCTCCGCTCCTGTGTCATGTGGAGGAAGGACGGGTCGGGGGAAGGTGCTTCAGCCCTCGAAAAGCAGTCTCCGAGATGTAAAGAATGAGATTTCCAAAGCGGTGCGCCGTGGCTGCCACCGCCCGCCCTGGATCTTCGAGACTCAGATCATTTCGGTGGCGGGGGTCCTTCCAGGTCGCGGTGTGGCCAGAACTGTCTCAGGCACAGTCGTCAGAGATTCTTCTAGATCAGCTTGGGCCACGCCGTGGACCTCTATCCCGTGCCGTCATCCTCTGGCCCGCCGTTTCTATTGGCTGCCCCAACACCTCGGGGCTCTCACTTATCCTTCGGAGGTCCCACTTGAGGGCAAGGCTGGGGAGAGGGAGGGCTGGCAACTCGCAGGAGCCTCGGAAACCGAACTGGGTCCCGGGGGCAGGTTGTGGTTAAGGCTAGAGGTGTTCAAGAAAAGAGAGTGCACGCAGAATTAGGAAACTATAGGAATTTTATCCCCTCTGGCAACAGAGCAAAACCCTAAGCAATGTGTCCGTTCCGTATCCCCAAGACAATACAATCTAGCCCTACACCAGCTGCTCCCCAGTAAAGGCGAAGCCTTCTTCGTAAGCTGTCCTGGGGTCCAGCTTTTCCGCACCGAGGACTTTTTGTTCGGGCGCTGCCCAGCCATTGCGCCTAAGACTCCCAGAGCTCCTCTGTCCTCCCCCCTGCTTGGGACAAAGTACCCGCGGGCCTCGCAAACGGACCGCCTTGCTCGGGGCTGCGCCGCCTCTGGCGCACTCCTCAGATCGCCGAGGGCCAAGATTTTCTTCTGCAGGGGCAGGAATTCTTTCCCTGCTCGACGAGAACCAGTCCTGGCCAGGTGCCCCACAACACGCGTGGCGCGCCTCGTTACCAGAAGCTGACTGATCTCCCGGGTAGCCTCAACTTAATTTCCTGCCCTTCCTGGCACGGTCTTCTGGGAAACCTCTCCCGGACCCCTCGAGTCCTCACCAAAGGGCAAGGAAACGTTCGAATCTCCTCGGAAAGGCTCAATTTAAGAGCAGGGTGGGGCGGAGTGGACGGGCCGAGGTTGTTCTTTGAGACTGAATCCATTTGGAAGGATATTGGGCGGATAAAGACCAAGTTTGTGCACTTGGTCCACGGAGCGATTGCAAACCGAGAAAACAAACAGCGACCGAGGAAATGCGGACTTTGTCCAGCAGAGTTAGCTGCTGATGGGTGCGCGGAAACGCTTGCGATGTGAACTTTCTGCAGATAGTGTGTGGAGGGAGCTAAAGGAGGGAGGGGAGCGGGTCGGAGGGGGCCGCGTGGCTTAGAGTCCGGCGTGGGGGATGTCTGTGTGCCCTGGAACTGGGGTGGGATGTGGCGACGAAGGCAGTGAAAAGAGTAGACCACAAACTTCGGGCTAATTGGCTTAAGGCATTTTGCAAGCGCTGGAAAAGGTCATTGAAGGAGTTAGCTGCGCAGAAAAAAAAAAAAATTTTAAAAAAGAGTGCTGGGCATGCGCATAGAGAGGATGCCATATTGGAATGAGGCTGTAGTGGGAGCTGGAGGACTGGAGCGGGCGCGCGAGGGAGGCGACAGGCAAGGAGCGAGGGCGGCGAGGGCGGGCGGGCGGACGAACGAGCGAGCGAGGCCGGCGCCCTCTCCGGAGACGCCCGGGGCCGGGGTCCACGCTGAGGCAGGACGGACTTCTTCAGGTAGGACGCCTCACCGGCCGCTGTCCCCGGCCCGCGAGCAGAGGGCCCGCAGGTTGAGGGCGCGGGTCAGCGTCTTTTTTTCCAGCTTAGAAAAAAAGGGAAGCCTGATCCACCCTGGGGTGGAGGTGGGGGTGGGGGAGGAAAGAGGAGAGGAGCCCAAGAAAAGGGCTAGAGAAGAAAGCGACAGCACTTGAGAGAAACCCCAAACTCCTCTCTGCGCTCCGGGTTGTCATTTTTGCTTCCCCGTCCCCTTCCTCCGAGTCTTTGGCCTCTGAAAAGCCCCGCCGTGTGGGAGTCCGTCTGGAGTTGCGAAGTGTCCCCCTCCTCCCCGGGCAGCCCGACCCTACCTCATTTGTGCACTCATTTTAGCGGAGCAGCTACCTACCCTGCGCTCCCGCGTCTCCTGCGCGCTGAGATCTCCTTTTGGGGTGTGTGTGGAGTGGGGGGTGGGGAAAAGATGGTGGGGAGGGGGGTTGGAGACCAGGCAGGGGGTCCGAAATCTCTGAGACATCTGATATCTCCCCCTTGAAAACATTTGCCTGTGCAGCTGAAATGAAATTGTCAGTAGTAGTTTCGGAGCGTGCTCCAGCAAAGATGATCTTTTTGTTCATTTTTAAAATCCCCCTTAAAGTAATATCCTGTCATTTGGGGCTTTCCTGTTGTCTTCTAGTCTTCGACTTCCTTTCAAAATTGCTAGCCTGCTCAGGCTTTGGACTTTATTTTTTAATATGCGTGCGCGCGCGCCAGCGTGTGTCTTGCTGAAATGCTCCCAAAAAGCAACTGTAGGAACTGCGGGATCTATTTATTGATTTTGACCCGGGGCGGCTGGAGGGGATTAGCGGGGGAAGGGGGAGACCTGGGAATGGGAAGTGGTTGCTTCTCGGTGGCCGGACGCGCGTCCAGAGCCCCAGCCCTACTAGTGTTTTCTTCGAAGCGCTACAACAGCGGGGAAGGAGTCTGTAGACGCCGTGCCAGTTTCAATATGGCGGGCTAGGTGGCTTTTAAAAACTGAAAATAAAGGTTTTTGTGGTGGGAAAAAACCCAACCGAAGTGGCCACGCCTTAGTTTCGACTCTCTTTGGTTACTCCGGGAGTCGCTTTAGCGAATTAAGTGGGAAAAAAGAGAGGGAACGAGCTGCCCTGGTTTTTTCCGTGGTTAGAGTCTGTGTCAAGTCCATTGCTAGAGGGTAAAGGGTGGACGGTTGCCTTTGGCCGGGACTAGAACATGGACGCGCGATTGCCCTGTGTGCTGTGGATCTGTGTACAGTACATGGGTGTGTGTGCAATTGCGGGGTGGGGGCTTGGTAAAGAGATCCGCCCGGGATGTGAATGCGTCTCGGAACCAAGACCTTGCCCCGATGTGACGTGACAAACTGCTGACACGTGGTGCAAAAATATATGAGGGCAGAGGGAATGATTTATTTCGGCTTTCTAGAAGGTGAGCTCTCTTTCTCTCTGTGCGCTGGATCCTGTGCAAGGAAATTCCTGAATAAGTGGAGCGAGGAGGTGCTTAATAAAGAGACTAACTGTCCAGGGTGCAGGGTGCAGTCGGGCTGCAGACGTCAGTGGGATTTTGTGTGTGCTGGATTTAGTTTGGGCTTCTGCTTCCCTTCACGCCACCCTGGGGTGGAAGGTTGGGGGCCACGCCAAGGCGCTGGGAGGATGAAAGCGCGGGGGCCGAAGGATGGGGCTTGCACAGCTCGGCCGTCCCAAAGAGGTGTAGTCAGAGTGGGGAGCTGCTTTTGGGTTTCGCTTCGCGCTGTTGGCGTTTGGGGAAAGTGCTGGGGGTGAGGGGGGCTGCCCCTCGCTCCGGTAGAGAACCAAAGGGCTGCGTCTGAGGCGTCTTCCTCTGGCCTTGGCAGGCACGCAGGCAGGGCTGTAGCCTTGGGGAGTAAGTGGGGGTCCAAGTGTTCAGGCAAGGCCAGCATGTGGGCCTGGGGGTGGAATTTGGAGACAAAAATCGGAGCCAGTAAGGAGAACCTTAGGGAAAACAGGCAAACGCTAGCATGAGGAAGAGCCATCCAGAATGCGGGAACATGGCTTAGCTGGGAACTGGGGTCCCCGACAGGGGTCGCCCTAGTCCAGGACGCAGCCGCTGAGCGGAGGACTGACAGCTGTGCCAGCGGGAAAGACCCTAAGAGAGGACGGGGGCCACGCGGTGGTCGCCAGTGGTCCCCGGGCCCAGCTAGGGCAGGTCCCAGTGACCTTTTCCGGGCCCTCGAACCTGACCGCATAACGGCCAAAAGCTGGGAGACATTTTTTAAATGACACTTAAAAAATAGTGTTACCCAGGTTTGTAGTTACCACAGCAACGTAGACTCCAGCCTTTGCAGGGGCCCAGTGGAGGTTTTATAGGGTCGTTTAGACTAGGGCCGTGCTGTCGGAGGGGCGGGTCTGCTAGCGGAGTAAGGTGGGTGTGGGCTAGAATGCACCAGGATTGGAGACAACGCGACTGGCTTTCCCTCCCACCCGGGCGGCGAGGCTGAGCGATTGGCGACGCGCGGACCGGTCCCCCACCCCCACCCCCACCCCGCGCCCCACCGTGCCTCCTGGGACTGCGCTCCGAGTGCTCTGCTAGGTACAGACTAGCCTAAAATGGCTCTGTGCTAGTAAACTGCAGTTTCAGCCGCGAACCCCACCCCTCGCCCTCCTGACGTCTTTGCGGACAAGGGTACAATTCACTCCAGCGTACCGAAACCCCCGATTTTGCTCCGAGCTGTGCGGTGGAAGCGAGGACTGCATACAGGCGATTACGAAGGACATTCCGTAGGATTCTCGCAGGACCCAAGTTTTCCTTGGAACTGAAACTGTCCCGGAGCCCAGCCGACCACCGTCCCAGCACCGAAGGGTCGTAGGGTGCTCCAGCGGCTGGGGGGTGGTGTGGGCTGGGGTCTTTTATGTACAAAAAAACCGAAGGATGTCCCCGCACACTTGGATGGTGGCTGTACGGAGCGATGGTCACTGCCACTAATGAGCTTCCTTGGTGGCATTTGCAGTGTCCGGTAGTCCTGAGACAGGGAGCCTGGGAGATTGTTCCCAAACTTCTGGAGCTCTCTCGCAGTTTCGCTTTCGGAATTTTCAGGATCCTTGGGTTTCTAGAGTTGGGTGGGATTCCGGTAAGGGCACGGAGACGCTCGGTCCTCTCCGTGCGGTGGCCTGTCTGCCCGCCCACCTCGGGATCTCTTGGCTTTGCTTCCCTGTACCGCCCCGCGCTGTGAGGGAATTGGGGATCCCCGGCCTGCGCGCCTCCCCGCGCTGCTTCCGGAGGTTCAGGTCAAGCTGCCGCTGCCGATCAGAAGCGGAGCGGTGGGAAACCTTATTTTAGGAGGGTTCACCTCACTTGGATCCCAAACCATCGCAGCTGCCCAGCGCTCTCCTTCACCCCTCCACCCTTGCACCTTAGCCAAGGAACCTGGGCGACAGATTGACGTGTCTACATCGGGCAAATGGATCCAGGTTCAACCAGGTCGGAGAAAAATCGAAAACGCTTAAATTCAACTTTATTTCCTGGGGAGACGATTGGGGGTGGGGAAGGAGATAGGCGATGGGGGGAGGGGAGGGGAGAAGGATTGGTGGTCTGAAGGAACTGTTGGCCGGGCTGTCCTTTGAGATGGGAGATCTGCTACTTTTTCCTTACTAAGCATTAAATTTGCACACATTTTGCTTCCTCCCTGCCACAAATAAATACCGTCTCAGATCTTTATCTTAGCTCTATGCTGGGTCAGAGCCCTCCGACAAGTGAGGAGCCAGGAGAAATGCATGCACACCCCAAAGCCTCCAGACCCCCACCCAAGTTTTTACTGCCTGCAAGGTGCATTTTGGGCCATGCATAAACACTGCCCAGTGGCTGGGGGTCTCGGCCGTTCCCATGGTAGAGAGAAGTGCAGTCAAGTGCGCAGTTTTGATGCATGTTGCTCCCGAAGTGCTTGCCAGACCTGTTGAGCTGAGAGTGGAGAGTTTCAAGTTGCCTGTTAGGATACTGCTACCTTGAACCTCAATCCCGCTGGGAGTGCATTTCACTAATGATAGAGTAATTGATCATCAAGTTTTTCCTCCACGAAGAGTTCTTGCAGAAATTATAGACCAATTTAAAAAAGCTTGCTAGATATAAATGGCAAGTTCCATGATTCTTGGCATTAATAAAACAAAGCCAGAATAGATTCCTGACTCCTCCCTGTTCCTTTTTTATCATAGACCTTCCTGGGAATATTAAACTGTTCATCATAGGCCCTGTGAGCCTACTTTAGCTGAGATAGCTTTTTCTACTTTTGTGTACGTGCCAGTGGCCCCAGAGGACTCAGAAGAAATATTGATGATGGGAACAAGGTTGAGAGTATAAGTACTTGGGATTCTGTTATTGGATAGGAGATTCCTGGGGTCTAAGAAGCCCATGTAATGCAAATTCAAACTTCCCAGGGTTGACACTTCTGTGTAAAATATTTTTTTGGATATCAGAATAAAACTTATCTTTTTTTTTTTTTTTTTTTGTACTGGGGATCAAACTCAGGACCTTGCACTTGCCAGGAAGGCGCAGTGCCACTGAGCTACATCCATGGCCCAAAAGTTCTACTTTTTAAAAAAATAATTTGAACAAAAAACACTCCTTATGGAATTTTCATGACCTCCAATTCTGATGTAATGGGTTTGGGCAACATTTCTCTCTTTGTATTTCACTATGCAAAATTTTTAGAGTTCATGTAAGGAGTGTAGGAGTAATAAGGAGACTTTTGTATTAAAATGGCATTAAGATCTGCAATTCAAAATTTTTGATGGTTCTCATTCTTACATCTGCATTGCTTCAGCAGCAATTTACTATCTGGATTTCACACATAATAGTAGTTAGGGAGAGCTGGGCATGATGGCTCATGCCTGTAATCCCAGCACTTGGTAGGCTGAGACGGGAGGATTGCTGGATTGCTGTGAGTTTGAGGTCAGCCTGGACTACATAGTAAGTTCAAGTCCAGCCTGGAATAATACAAAGTGAGACCCTGACTCAAAAAAAAACACAAAAAAAAACTTTTAAAAAAGGGAAGTTGTACTTATCTCAACAAATCAGAAGGCCAACCTGTGCATTAACAGGGATCTCTTAATTCCTGATGGTTTTGGGGTGGGGAACTGGGGCCTATCTTCTAGTTTCAGAGATGGTTCTGTGTAGGTATGTGACCAGGGATGAACGTTGCCATCTTTCTGAGTCTCCACTTTCTTATCTGCAAAAGAAGGGCATTGAACTGGAATGGAAGCTCAGCTATCTCCAAGTTTACATCCCTCAACAAAACAAAACCCTGTGGTTCAATAAATCTATGGTGACATGCCCAAATGACTCATCTTTTGACTTGTGTCTCCAAAGTGTAGCAAGAGCACTACTCACCTTAGGTGACAGTTGTATGAGATGATGGCTGGTGAGTTGTAGCTCACTGTGCAGAACTGAAGTGCTGTGACAGTTAGGTCATGTTTTCATTTTTACTCAGGCAAGGGTGCTAGAGAGAACACCGAGGCCTTTGCATGTGTAGCTGGGATACATAACCCCAGGAATGGCACAAATGGGTTAGATGAGCAATGCCTGGCTTGATTTTCCTCTTTTAATTCCTAGGTCTAGAAGGGATCATTCTAGATAGAACTCTGTACCCACTGCTGGCTAATGTGTATACTATATAGTTGGATGACTGTAGCTTCTGGTAACCAGAGAGAAAATGTCCACTGAAGTGCAAGGCTTTCCATTTTCAGCCTTAGGGTTTGGCAAGTACTTCCTCTCTTTGTAAGATAAAAATTTGGTGGGACAATTCTTAAGAAAATCTTATTGGCTAAAACAAGTGTTGGCTGTGTCTAAGTCAACGTACAGATGTTTAAATGGCAGGACTCTGTTGTAATAAGTTCTTCTGTTAGAACTTCCAGTAGAACAAAGATGGTTGCATGATTCATTTAAGGTTACCAAATAAAATTCTTCTTCAGTATTGGTTTTGCACTGTCAGTTTAGCAGTGTTCCAATCAAAAGCTGCCACTATAATGTGCCCATCTGGTTGGCCTATACTAGTCATGGTGGTGAACCAATGGTACAGGTGTTATTTGTTTTTCTTCTAAGATGAAAGATGTTAATGTATGAGTTGCTTTTTTCTAAACTAAAATCTCAGTATTCAGGTTTAGTTGCAATGTTGGCACTTTGGGATAAATAAGTGGGTTTTGGGTTGCAGTTTGGGCACTCGGTCTCTAAAAGGTTTACCATCACTGGCCTATAGACTGTTTTAGAAAGTGATACTACTTCACCATATACTAATGCTATGGTCCCTTGTGTTGTCCTTGCTGTAGCACCTGTAGGCTTCCATTCGTGTAATAAGATAGATATTTTTCACATTAACTAAAGAAAGAACCCATTGTGCTTTTCTGTTTATTTTTCTAAAAAAACCAAAAAACGGAAATGACACATTTTGCTAGGTACAGGGCTTGCTGTTAAAGCATTTGTTGTATTCTGCAAAGTAGGGCAAATAATATCAGCAGTTGTGATTAGACAAGAGTGGCCTAGGCCTTGTGGGGTAGGAAGAACAAGTAGGTTTTTTATCCTGTGAGGTTTTCTCAGCAGCCTTATTTGCAAGCCACTCTTGATGCTTTATGTTTATGATTCATGTTTTTAATGAGTTTTGTCATCCCCATTTTACAGAGGAAACACTAAAGCCTTAGAGAACCAGAGCAGCTTGCCCATAATGACACAGCTATTAAGAGAGAGTGCTAGGGTCAGAATCCTGATATTATATTGTCTTGAGATGGGGACAGCCATCAGTTGATTGATGGTTCATTATATGTGAGATTCTGCCTAGCATTTGAGCATTTGAATGCATTCGAGTGTTTAATTAGCCCACCTAAAATCAATATTTTATTGAAAATAAATTAATATTTGAAATTAATCAATGTCTCATTGAAAATAAATCAGTATTTTATTGATAAGGAAATTGAGTCTCTGTAGAGATCATACATAGCCTTACAAATACGGTTCATTTTTAGCATTTAATTTTGAAGTGGAGTAAAATGATAACATTTTCTTTTTACATTTAGTTTAGATGGTCATGGGAGAGTAGAATTTTTAAAGCTCAAATCACTATTTTTAACTCTGTCCCTGGGTAAGGATAGACTGCCATTTATTGTCATATAAATTGACCATTAAAGATTTGAAGAGTGTTGAATATCTGGAATTTCATCTTGAGAAAATAATTATTGGTACTGTACATCAATTTCCTTCTCCACTAATGTTAGGGAGAATAAATTTCTGGGGAGACTGGAGAGACTGACTGCAAGTTGAAGGAGGAGAGCTAGAACTTTTCCCTTCTAAGATGCAGAGCATCTTTTAGATCTGACCAGTTTTTGGTCCTCTACTGCATTATTTCCATCCAATGTTGAAAGCTGGAAACAAAAACCGCTCGCTGTTTAAGTGAACATAACACTGTCATATGCCTGTTTTGGGGGCGGGGGGGCTCATGGCTGGTTTTGTATCCCTTCCCTGGTACAGGTGCCCTCAGGCTATGAAGCTGGTGAATCAAAGGGCCTTTACTCTGTGTGAGAGGAAATTTAACTTCTTTTAACCACAGAAAAAGTCAATTGTTACTAAATTGAAGTGTCTGAATTTTCATAGCAATCACCTTTGACATTATTTTAGAAAGTGCACTAAATAGAGGAAAGTAAATGGTCCTCTAATAGAATGAATAGTTCTGGGAATTTAGAAACCTATTTCTGGTTCAGAACTTTTTGTATGACCTTGGCTAAGTCACTTTAATCTTAAACCACCCTGGTTTTCGATTTTCCCTGTGATGAATGACCGAATTCAATTTTTGCTTGGCAAATACATGTTTTAAAAACTTGGTTTAAAGGACATGTTTACTCTTACAACTTTATACAGGTACATAGGTGCATGCTTATCAATTGCAGAAGCATTTTGTTTGTAGTCATTTTCTTTTTTTCCATCTCCAGATTGAAAAGGGTCTACTTTTTTTTTAGTATTATATATTCTATAGTAATTATCTTGCCTATGTACCAAACAAAGCCACTCACTGGGCATGCAGCTGCAAAAGGGATCTGTCACTAGATATAAATGGTTCCAATTGGTGCAGGGCTTAGGTTAGAGTTCTTCAATTAAAGAAGACAGACATTCCTGGGAGACTGCTCTAAACAGCTTTCCAGTTGGTGCTAGGTCTGAAAGAGACGCCTTGCTTATGCACAGAGCTTAGAGAAATGTCCCACTGAATGGAGGGCAGTGGAGGCAGTGATGGAAAAATTTAGAGGATAGAAAGCAAAAAGCACACACAACAAAAAGCCAAATTGTGATTCTTTTAGGGTGATATTTGCATTTGCTTTTGCAGGAAAGAAAATGGCTTTGCCTTTCTAAAGGCAGAAAAGTGGGAAAGAGGAGTCTTAGGAAAGAGATACTGGGAGAGTGAGGGTTGATTCTGAGATGTTACCCTTCAAGGGAGCACAGAGGTGATGAATATTCGTGGAGATAAGAAATCCAGTGTCAAATACTGACTTTTCCAAGCAGCCTAGCTCTCTTATTAGTAGTGTTGGTGTTAACTCCGAGTGAAACTTTGTCTGTTTATAGAGATAGTTGAATAACAGTTCTTTCACAATGCATATTTTTTTATTTATAAACAGTAGGTGTAAAGTTTACCCGTTCCACCCTAGCTGTATGTTGAAACCTGCAGGTGGTCTATCTTGTGTTCATTCAGCCTTGATTTACTTGCTTGGATTTACACAGACAGGACAACTTGAATTTAGTGGTTGAGAGGGGTATCCTGCATCCTGTTTTGTCCTTATTCATCTCGGTTGTGGTCTGGAGCCTTAGTTTTTGGTCCAATGAAGGAAACACCTCTAAAGTCCCAAGTAGGTAAAATGCTGTGTGTTTAAGAGACTTACCCCTTAGGTTTTGGGCTATAGTGGTGATGTTTTTTCAGGGATTTATTCAGTCGCAGGTGAGTTTCTTTATGTATTTCCCAAGAGAGAGCTTTGCTAACTAAATGCAGGAGAGAGGGAAGGAGGAGGCGACCTTAAGCCAGGCCTGCTCTTCTGAGAACCATTCACGATCATGTGCTAATTAAAAAGAAAAAGGAGTGCAACAGAATGCAGCTGCTGGTGGTTTCCAGTTGAAGCAGACAGATTCAAGAGCCTCTGAAGCCTCCTGCCCTGTTGTATCTAATCCCTGCTAAGTGTCCTCCCTGATCATAGGCTGGGAGATAGGGACTGCTGGATGTCATCATTTTCATCCAAGTTGACATTAAGGGAGGAACTTTTGTTTTTCTCTGCTTGTCTCTTCCCTAATACACAATCTATAGTGCTATTGAAAAATAGCCAAGCCTGGGAAGAAGGGTACCAGTGGAAGTCCTCCATGCTGATGTTCCTGTGGGAGGAAGAGAATAGCTCTGTGCAGAATAGTGGTGTTTGTGGGAGCCTGGGGGTGGATCCTTGTCCTGCATTGTCTTTAGAACTAACTTAAACTTAAATGTGCTGTGTTCCTACTACTAGCTGTCAAATGCAAGGCACACATCCATCCCTTTCTACTTTTTGGCCATCTGCCACTGTACACTACAGTGGCTTTGTACAGTTTGTCTTTTAAAAGGCAGATGGACATTTGTAGACTGTCAGCTTCTTTTGGGGGTGTCTCCTGGCAGTTGTCTCTTCAGACTCTGGGACCTGGAGGCTGACCTCCTCCTATTCTCCCCTGCCAAGTCTGGGGTCCATAGCCTGATGGACTCCTCACTCTTCCTCCAACCTCTTCAAGCTCTCTGTTTCTCAGGGCCCAACTCAGACCTACCTCTTTCATGAAAGCTTTCATGGTCCAGCTCAGACCTTAGTGACTATTCCCTTTTGTGAATGCCTGTTTTATTCTAGCAGGGGGGGTGTTGTATCATTTGCTTTTACCATATGCACTTAGCTTTAACTGGGAGAGAAAGTGAGCACCCAGATTCCCTGATGGGAGGTGAGGTGTGAGGAAGCTTCTAGAACAGTCCTTCTATTTTGCAGCTAAGATGTGTGTTGCATGAGCTGGTTCAAAGGCTAGAAGCTCATGCCAGTAAGTGCTAAGTGATATTACTGTACTGAGTAAACCCAGGGCTTCTGCTGTCTCTGGCAAAGTCCTGTATATTTCCCAAGTTCCTTACTAACCAAAGTTAGGGTGTTTTTATTTACCTTGCATAATTTGTAAAAACTTCTCATGCAATTAAATGATTTAAAATTTGATATATGTTCAATTTTATGGCTTTCAGTGAGATAAGCACCTGAAATGCCCCTCAGTTCTTGCCTGAATTCTGGCTAGATTGCAGAGCACTTTAGGCCAGGGTTTCCCTCTGGCTGTTGTCCTCAGAGGAGGACACTCAGTGGTGGTCCTCTTCATCATTGATATTTTGTTTGAGGGGTGAAGAAATGCTTCTTTGGGCATTTGGAGCTTGGTGACACCACTTAAATGTATCCATCTTGAAGTAATCACACCCAGATAATTAGGCACTATTAGACACCATGTCTGCATATCTAGCTTACTGAAGACATCTTTGTAATTTTCTTTACTTCTTAAGTTGTCATGATTGTATAGACAATGTATGGTGTAGTTTACCTAAAATGGCTTATATGCACATGTGCGATGTGTAATAAATACAGACCTATGGTCCACTATGAAGTTTATTGACCCTTGTTACAACTTCACTTGATGCTGAATTTATTCCCCTTAATCTAAGAAGATGATGGAGGAAGTCTTTTGCTTTGGGTCTATCCAAGATGTCAAAATCAAAGTCTCTGTGTCTGTGCTAATTCTGAAACTCATGCTTCTTTTGTAGAGTCCCAGAGCCAAGCTCAGTCTTATGCCTACTGAAGGTTGGTGCTTACATTTGTGACTTAGATATAAATTTCTGGTGCAAGAAATCCTACATTGCTGCTTGGCTAAGATCTGTTGTATACAGCTTTAGCATACCTAGTCTGACAATCTAAAATCTGAAATGCTCTGAAATCTGAAACTTATTAAGCTGGAATCATGGCATTGCAAGTGGAAAGTTCCATATCATGTATTTCTGATTTTATACATTATCCAAATGTTGTGTAAAATTACCTTCAGGCTCTAAGTATAAGGTGTTTTATGTATAAAACATAATTTCATGTTTAGACTTGGGTCTCCTCCCCAAAAACTCATTATGTATATGCAGATCTTTCAAAATCAGAAAAAAAAAAAGTCCCAAATCCAAAACACTTCTGGTTGTAAGGATTTCAGATAAGGGGTTCTTAACATGGAGTAGTATTCAATGGGGTATCACACAGCCTTACCTTTCTTAGAAGAGTTTATTTAGTTAGCTTATGAGTAAGGCAGCTAGATGGGGGAAGGGTCCTTCTTTATAGCAAATAAATTTGTAGGTACAGAGTCAATAAATAAATCTACCTTCAAGGTATTGGTCAACTGGTCTGCATTTTAGTCTTTTCCTTCTCTTGAGCAAGTAAGTGGCAAGGCTTTCTTTTCTCATTTTGTTCATGACCATTTGTGAATAACTGACTTAGCTCACTATACACTCTCCTGTAATATGTGCTGTTTTGGGCAGGTTAAGAGGTGCCAGTGAAAGCCTTGAATTAGAAGACACGGAAAGTTCCTGTGTGAGAGTGGGTGACTGCCTCCAACCCTACTGTTTGCTCCTGAATGCCCATTATCTCCAACATATCTTATTTCTTAGTGTTGAGGTATGAATCTGATTGTAAAAAATTAGCATTTCTTATGCTAGGGCAGCAATTTGTGTCAGATTTCAATCTTTTGAGTGAAAACCAACGAAGCCTGGTTGGAAAATGTTGAGTAAATTGTGGTCCTAATCAGAGTAAATCAAACTCTGAGCATGTAGTGAATGACAAAACTCCATGAACCTTCTGCCCCTGCAGTCAGTTCATCTTACTTGATGATGGAATGAAGCAGAGTCTGTCTCCTCTTAGAAAGGCTGAATCCTGGCTGGTCAAGGTGGGGTTAGCAGAGCAATCTGGGTGACAGGGTGAACATAAATAGGAGGAAGCTTGTGTTGATAATAATGCATAGCACTTACCACTGCTTTGCATCTTCAAAGCCATTTACAGATACAGTTTTTCCCGAGATTCTTGTGATTCCAGAGTATTTTCACATTATGTTTTAGAAAATGAAAACCGTGATTTTTTGGAGGTCAAGTTTTGGCTCTCAATTTGGTTGTGCATCCTTTAGAATCCTTAGAGATTTCCAATTTTGATTGAAATATTTTTGAAAGGTCTCAGATTAGATTTCCTGCGCTCATTTTGAAATTCCTGGAGTGTGAAATGAGGCAGTTTTCTGTGTGATTTAGACATTGTAGGCTTACAAGGGCAGCTAGGGCATATCTGGAATTTGACAAGCTTTTAGTTTAGACCTTCACATTTTATTTTTTACATGGAGAATACTATCTTTTCCTAAGTCACATACAAAAAAGGATAGCAAGTCTGAAATTATGAGCACAGTGTAGTTTCACTTTTCCACCTGAGTTTGACAATTCCAGTTGCAGAATGATATTTTAACATGTTTTCAGTAAGACAAAAGACAAGATGGAACAGTGGTGTATTGGAACTAATTTAGGAAAGAAAATAATTTATTGACTCATACTCGTAAATCTGAAGTTGGAACTGAGCACATCTTTATTGCACTGGATTTAAGAAGTTGTTGTTTCTCTTCTCTTCCTCACCCCTCCCATCTCCCTTTCCCTTTTCCTTCTTCCCCCTCCTTCTCCCCCTCCTCCTTCTTCAATCTCCTCTCATCTCCTCCCTTCCCCTCTCCTCTTCTCCTCTTTTCTCTCTTTCCTTTCCTCCCTCCTTCCTTCCCTCCCCTCCTCTCTCCCTCCTTCCTTCTCTCCCCTCCTCCCTCCCTCCTTCCCTCCCTGATTACTTCAAGCCTTTCTGTACTGGAATATGGGAGAGTCCTTCTCTGGGTAATTTGACCAACCTAAGAGCAAAGTCACTAACATTAGGGTTTTCTCATTGGATGGCCCACCAGGTCTCCACAGTGATTCCTACCAGAACTCTCCACCCATGTGCTCAAATGTATCCATCAGCCTTGTTGCTCCTCACTATGAAAGGTCTAGCTAGAAGGCAGTGGAGGAAAGCCCTCAAAATTTAGAGGGAGCTGGGTGCAGTGGTGCATGCCTGTAATATCCAGGAAGCTGAGGCAGGAGGATCTTGAGTTGGAGGATAGCCTGGGAAATATAGCAAGACCTTTGACACCCTTGTCTCACAATTAAAGATAAAAATGGTTGGGGATGTGGCTCAATGGTAGAATCCCCTTGGACTCAATTCTCAGTACTGCAAAAACAAAACAACAACAAAAAATTTTAAGGGAGGCTATTTTTCCAACTTAGGATTTCTTTTTAACCCACCTAAACTATTGGTTGTTATGAGAAGAGGTTTGACACTTTTAGACAAACAAGGCTTCACAAGTTCTCCAGGTAAACCCTTTATTAGTAATCTGATAGAGAATATGCTCCATTAACAGGAGGGAGAAAAACAAGAAGGAAGAAGCCAGAAGAACCTATAAGAAGGGGAGGGAAAGAAAAGGTAACACCAGTATTCCAGCAATGGAAGCTTCAGTCAAGATTAGGTTAGAAGGGAAGGCACTGCTTCAAATGGAAATTAGTAAAATACTTATATATTTCAGTTTATGGAGAGCAGCTTTAGGCAATAAGTAGAAAATTTGTTTTTGAACTGTTGATAAGTATGCAGAAAAGGACATGGGAAATGACTTATTAACTTCAGGAAAAAAATTGTGTTAGAAGAGTGAGCACAGTGTAGTACATGGCTGGGGAGTGGTGTAGTCATGGCACTGTGGTAGTAGAGTGGGTATCCGTGAGGAGGTCCGGGGGTCAGAAAGTTGAAGGGAGTTGTAGCAAGCTATCAACTGATATGACAGAGACTGAAATTAAGAAGTAGTATGTTGTGCGACATTGTGGAGATGAAATGCCCAATCAGCTAAGAGTTGAAAGTGGTTTCCTTGAGGAGGGGAGAGAAGGACAGGGCCTTTCTCTTTTTGCTTTTTTGGGTTTTTTCCTGGAGGATAGCTGTATAGAATTATTTGGCTTTTACAATTCAATGTAGATGTAATTCATATAAAAAAAAGCCCATCTGCTAGCAATGAGGGGCCTAATGAGAAGCGTTCCTAAAATTATGTAATCCATTCTCTTTCATATTTCAAACAACTGGGGCCTGGAAAAAATAATTTGTCCAAATACTTAGATCTATTAAGAAAATGGCTCAACCATGAATAACATGATACTATTGTGACTCTTATTGAAGTTTTATGGAGATCAGGTGTGCCTGACTTTAGAAAGGTGGCTTACTGCTATGGTTTGGAAGTGTACCCCAAAGGGTTGTGTATGAAATCCTTGGTGCCCAACCTGTGTTGCTGTTGGAAGTTAGGTGAACCTTTAGATGATGGGGCTTAGTGGGAGGAAGTTAGGTCACTGGGGGACATTCCTTTTATGGGGATGTTGGGATTGCACCCCTTCCGGTTTCTCCCTTTGCTTCCTGCCCTGAGGTGAACAGGCTTCTGCCACATGCTCTTGCCATGATGTACCCATGCTGACACAGGCCCAAAATGAGAAGGCCAATTGACCTTGGACTGAAACCTTATAACTGTGAACCAAAAATAAATCTTCCTTCTTTTAAGTTGATTACCTCAGGCATTATGTCCCAGTGGTGGCAACCTTACTGACACAATTGAGCCAAGCCTGACCTTGTAAAACAGTTGAATTGATATTATTGGTGTCCTATAAGGACTCTTCTGTGCAAAACCATTTCCAGAAAAATCATCTTTCCTTTCCCCACATTTAAATGTCTTTGCAGAAATAGTATGTTTTCTAGTATACCTATGAAACTTTTAGTATACCTTCAGTCTTTGGTTGAAGAGTTACTTTTATCTTTCTAACAACCTTTACAAAATCTCCATTCCATTGAGCAGTGGTTCTCAAAAGTGTGTTCTCTGGACCTGTAGCGTAAGCATCACCTAAGGACTTGCTACAAATACAAATGTCAAACATCTTCCTAGATCTAGGTAATCAGAAATTCAGGGAGTGGGCCCAGAAATCTGTGCCAAGCCCTCCAGTTGATTCTACTACTTTAAGTTTTGAGAGAAGACTGAAATTTGATGAAATTATAGGTGATTCTGACCTCACTTTTTTCACAGATTAGGTTCATGCCCAGACTCTGTGTAATGGGGAGATTCCTGTTTTATTTTTTTTACAGATCTCATTCTTCTGAAGCTTTAGAAACCTTGATCAACACATTAATGCAAGCTGTGTTTTTTAAAACATTAAAATGAAAGTCAGCATTTTGCACTATGGATAGTGCAAACCATAGTGCAAAACTTGGGGTATACACTGACTGTAGCAGTAACAATCTGAGCATCTTAATTACAAGATTATTAAAAAGGAGCACAATACTTTTAGAATGTGTTTGTTTGGAGCTGAGATTGGCCCTGTATCAGCAACCCAAAGTTAGTGTCGGCCAAAGAGAAGCTGTTTTCAAAGTCTGAAGTATGAGGTCTCAGAACCAGCCTTTCTTCATCTTTGATATGACCTTTCACGGGAGCTGGCACCTGTCAGGTAGTGCTGCCCATCCTAAGAGGTGGATGGCAGGAGGAGGCTTCTCCCACTCTGTAGTCCAACACAGCAATCCTGCAACTTCCTGCTGGCTGGAGTTTAATGACTTGATCATGTCTAAGCACAAGGAGAGCTGGGAAATGTCTCCGTTAGCCAGTGATTCCTTATTGTAGACTGGAGGAGAAAATGGGTATCTGTGGGAGGTAGTTAGCAGTCTCCAACACACAGTAATTTCTTCTGTGAGCTCTTTGCAGATATATTCTATTCATATTAGAATGTGCTATGACAATAGAGTCATCAGGGACTGGAACTGGGCTCCCAATCTGTGCAAACACCATTGTCATCCCTCTATAAACATACCTCAAATGACCCCAGGCTTAATCATTGCCTACTAAAAGTAGTTTTAGATCCTGTTTCTTCAGCTTTGCTCCTAATGAGATGAAAGTTTGGTGTACTGAAACATGGCCCTGGATATTTAAGAATGTAGTGTGTGATAAAGACAGGATATAAACATTTGATGGGAGAAGAGTGGATTTTTAACTGGGATGGGAGGAGGGTTGGGGAGAAGATGATGAGGTCAGAGGTGCAGCTCACAAAATATTTGAGCATAAATTTCCTACATGTTAACAAAAGTTAAATATAAAACTTGAAATCCCTAAGCAGTTAGCTTTCTGCTATCTTAGGATTGGGAGGACTTTTTAAGAATGTAAGTTTTAGAAGAAACACAGTAATTGATAGATTTGACTTGGTTGAAAAAATACTAGCAGTTGCATGTCAAGGGCAAATTGAGGAAAATAGCTTCATGAGGTAAAATATATACAATTCTTAAAAATCCACACAGTGTACATGTAGAGTTAAAATATAAGAAGTATGTGGAGAGACATCATTCAGGTTTTGAATATTAAATTGAACAGTGTGGAAGGAATCAGTATTCAGGACTGGGGAAGACACTGGGTAGAGACATCTCTTGTCCACTGCTAGTCAGGGTGTACATGAGTAAAGCTGTCTAGACAGTATTTTAGCAGGATTTATCACAGTCCTTAAATATGGCCCCATATTTTGATCCTTAACAAATTTTGATCCCTAACAATCTAACTTGTGGTATTTCACATTAAGGAAACATCAGAGATGCAGGATTTATGGCTGAGAATGATAATCACAGCACTATTTATAATGGTGAAGAATTTAAAAAAATACAAACACCTTAACGGTTGATGATAGAGGTATGGTCAATAAATTGCTTATAAAAATTATACAACCACTTTTTCAAGTCATGCTCTCAAAGAATTGAAGTGACATGAAGAATTGCTTTCTATGTACTGTTAGATGAAGAATGGATTAGAATTCTGAATTCTGTGTGAACTCACAAAGAATACTCACGGAGAAACTATTGGGGGAGACACTCTAAACATAAAGTGATTTTTCCCTGGGTATTGGGTTACAAGTGATTTTAGTTTACTCCTTTGTATATTTTATTTCTAGGGAGGTTTGTATCAAGACTATATGTCTTTTGTAGGAAGGAAAAAGGCAACATGGTTTAAAAAAAAGTCAAAGTGTGACAACACCTTTTGCCCAAATTAGTAAATTTTGTAGCTACCTGGGTGGACCTAAAGCCTCTGAGTGGAATACCACTTGTCCTTCCATAAGTGATGTGAGATTTAACTCTGCCATGCTTTCCAGTGGCTCTCTCCTTGGTTTTTATATAGTTTACACTTGAGTTCTATTTAAAATGATTGATTTGGTGCATTTAAATCAATGTCTTACTCTATAGTCCCAGATTACCTTTCTGTAGTGTCTGGTTAGATGCAAATGGATAAAGAGTTGAAACAGTGAGGAGCCATAAAGACTTTAGCAAACTTTTTCTTGTTTGATAAGTATCATAGAAACCACTGATTCTTAACTGATTTATTAATAGTTACAATCATAAACTATTTTTGGCTTTATAAAAAGTTTGTGCCTGATAACATTTTTCAGGCAGAATGATTATCTTGGATTCTGAAATGACTGGGAAAAGCAAATAATCTTAGTGTGATACACATAATTTCTAAGATTGTTTCTCCTTTCAAATTTAAGGACATAAAATTGCAGCACATTCAGTAAAAGCCTAAAATGCCAGGGAGTTTGCCAAGAGTCAGTTTTGGGATATTAGAGGGAAACTAAATCCCCTTTTGAAGTTTTTTAAGTTTTAAAGTTTCTTTGTTCTCCTTTAATTAAGTTGACATTATTAAATTAAATTAAAATGTTTAAGAGAGCCAAGAATTGATGGTTATTTTAGGACGTGTTCCAAACCCTCAAATGCAACGGCTTACCAATGTAGTGGCCTAGCTGGGCTGCCCAGGACAGCAGCCACTTGCCACATATGGCCATTTACATTTAAATTCACTAAAATTTAAATTCAGATCCTTAATTGCACTAGCTATATTTTAAGTGCTCAGAAACCAAGTGTGGCTAGTGTAACCATTCTGGGCTGGGACGATAAAGAAAGTTTCAGTGGATATTCAAAATAGACAATAAAATCCCAATAATTTCTGATTAGTTTTAGAGTAATATCAAACGAGTATTCTCCCTCACTTATTTCTTACTTAGCAAGGCTTTGCCGGCCTTTTATGAAATTATGTTCTGTAAATACACACCAGGTGAAAGAAAGTGAATCATTCGGTTGAAAGAGAATGGTCGTTATTGCATTAAATTTGGTTCACATAAATGGGTAACTGAAGGATAAAATATACAAGTAATACTAAAAATACGTAGTAAATTTGTATCACTTTAGATTTGAAAAGGACTTTTGATTGCATCTAAGCAAGCCTCTTTATTTAACTGATAAATTGAGGAACAGAGAGGTTAAGCAAAATTTATGTCACACGACTAGATAGTGGCTTCATTACTCCTTATTCACCAAGTTAATGGCTTTTTCACTGGGCAAAGACAACTTTTGTAAGAAGTTCCACTGCTATAATTCTGTCATTGGTTAGAGATAAGAAGTGCCAATTATAGTAAAATTTACACAAAATCACAAAGCATATTGTACAAAACAGGAAGTTACCCCATAAAAGCCTAACCTTCTGAACTTTCATATGTCTCTGGAAAAAAAAATCTTGCTTCATTTAATAGACGACTGTACTTCAGACTTGAAATTATATACAATATATTTTAAGAATCAGAGAAGGGGGCTGGGAGGGTAGCTCAGTGGTAGAGCACTTGCAGAACATGAATGAAGCCCTGGGTTCAGTCACTGGCACTGAAAAAAAAAAGAAAGAAATATGCTTCCTTTCAAAGTAGCCATTTAAAATTGTTAAGAAAGTGCTTTTTAAAAAAAAAAAATTCTATATTTTTGTGTGGTCTCATTTGTTTTTTGTGGTGCTGAGGATCCAATCCAGGGCTTCATGCATGCTGCAAAAGGGCTCTACCACTGAGCTATATGTTCATCCTAAAGCATCCTGTTTTTATTTTGGAAAGCTTAGTGGATCAATTGTCACCAGTGAGACTTGCATCCCCCGACCCCATTTAAAGTGAACAGATTTTTCAGAAAAGCAAGGAAATAGAAATTACTTGAGAAGTGGTATGTTATTCTCATACTTAATATGTTTCCCCCAGAATTATCTATTTCTGTATGTTCCATTAGTTGCTGAGAGCTGGCTGTGGAAAGTGGAATCACATATTCTAACAACTGTGACTATGTGCTATGAAGATTGCATTTTGTTAGGATTATTTCTACAGCATTCAGTTGATGATACCTTTCAGGTGCTTCTTAAACTTGTCTCCTTCATTCCTTCTACATGTCCTAGTTCTGACCCTGGTCTGTGCCTTCTTGTTTTCAGTTGGCTTCCATTTGGGGTTGCCATATCCACCCATGTTGCACATGGGTGGCTACCCTAGTAGGAGTGATTTATCTGTGACAGTGCTGGTTATTCCACTTCCTGGAATGGCATCCTGCAGCTGCCACTCCTGCCTGCAGAACTGCATGCAGTTCTGGCCCTTCATTTGGAAACTGTTCCCTCCTCACCTGTGCTTATCCTGCTTCCCGTTCTTACCCCCAAGTCTTTGCTCAAATATCACTTCCTGAGGTCTTGCCTGACCACCATTTAAATAATTATCATCCTTTCCCATTGTTTCCCTGATCTTTCCAGCTATTTCTTTTGGATATAGCCCTGATCACTTTCTAACAGGCTATATAACTTACTAATTAAAAAAGATGTATTAGCTCTCTCTCCCAATTAGGATGTAATATCTACTAGGACAGTTTTGTTTTGTCCCACATGTCTTCTGGTGCCTAGAACAGGGCCTAACATTAATAGGAGATCAATAAGTGTTTGGGAATGGGTAGGAATGATAGTGCTGGCGCACACAATCCTGTTTTCCACCCTCTACACTGAGTTAGTTGCCTTGGAATTTTTCACATGGTTCTGCCACACTGTTTGCTGTTGGATATCCATGTTTAATATCTTTTCTACTTTTTTCAGTGCTTGTCTCCTGGTCTCATTAAGTTGCCTAGGCTGGCCTTGAACTGTGAATCCTCTCGACTCAGCCTCCTGGTTAGCTGGGATTACAGATGTGTACCACTGCCCTCAAGTCCTCTGGAGGCTCCTGAGCCTATGATCTTGTTTGACCCTTGGTTTCCTCATATCATCTTCTCCTCTGGGCATTTCCCTTGAGGAGCTCTCATTTTCTGTTCCTTTTCTGTGCATCCTCACCCATCCATGCTCATTTAGAGAAATGGGCTCGGGCTGTCTTGGGCTGACTTGGGCTCAGGGACTAGACTGCTGCTTTACACAAGCCATTGGCATTCTGAAAAATATATTACCCTGTGAAATGTCTACATCTCTAAACCAGAAGCTCTGTTAACATGTTCACAATAAAACTTCATATTGGGCTGGGGATTTAGCCCAGTGGTTCTGTTGCCTGCCTTACAAGCACAAGGACCTGAGTTCGATCTCCAGTACCAAAAACAAACAAGCAAACAAAAAAACAAAAAACTTCATATTACCAGAACTTGCCTGTCCAGAGTTACTTATTTGTTATTGTTATTATTTTAGGGTGCTGAGGATGGAACTCAGGGCCTTGTGCTGTGCTTCTGAGCTATCCCGCCTCCCGCCCCACCCCATGAACTGTTAAGCTGGTGACTGCTTATCCAGAGGACAAGTGATTTGCCTGCATTTGTATCAATAATCACTCCCTGAATGCCAGTGGCAGTAGCCATAAACTGGCACATACTGCTTGACACCGTAAAACCCAAGCATTGCCCCCACGGTCCCCTGTTCAGTCTGCTGTGTGCAGTTCCAGGTAGGAAATCTCTGGGAGCTTCTGAGCTGAGGCGCAGCACCTGGGATTCTTCATGATGGTTCTGATTGCTGATGTTTGGTGTTAGGTTGGGTTTGCTTTCTGTGCCTGTCTCTTGAGTGGGTTCAGTTTTGTCGAAGAGTCGGTTGTGGTCCACAGGTTTTTGCATCCCTGTTGTAACAGATCTTGAAGAAATGTTCTAAGGACAGTGCAGTTCTGCCCACTATTGTAGGAGTTATTTTGGCCAACTGATGTCCACTGGCTAAAGTGAGGCAGCCTTGAGGGTACATTGCTGGATTTGCCAACTCTGTATTTCATATAATCTCAGAACCTATATGTCCATTCAGTAGCTTTTTTAGTAGTGTTTCTGCCTAAGCTTTTAGAAACTATGCTTATCCAATGACCCTTGAGGGATATGAGAAAACTTCCACTTCTGGATGATTAAGAAGAAAGCAAACCCAGTGTTGATTTAGGTTCAGGTAATTTTTGTCTATACTATATTTTTTAATACACTACCTTAGATACGAAGATCCATGGGGTTGAGATTAAGAATGTTTTACATTGCTTTCTCTGTTACACCCTGCAAAGTGCTATGGTGGGTTTAAATGTGTCTTTGGGCATGTATTTTCCTGTCTTTTATATGATTTTTTGTTGTTGTTGTTGTTGGTTTTGAGACAGGGTCTTGCTATGGTCCATACTGGCCTTGAACTTGTGATCCTCTTGCTCAACCTCCTGAGTGCCAGGGGACACAGGCATGAGTCACTACTTCTTGTTCCTTTATGTGATCTTAAAACAAACATAGGTATCACATCTTCTGGGACAGGTCTGAACTAAGTTATTTGTTGACTTTTGTTCCTCAGACTATATGCTTTCATTTTTGCTTCACAAAAATATGGTAAGCCTGTGCTTGGTGTCAAGTGAATGAAAAGTTATCTGATTGTTTACATGGGTTTTATATCCTTGACTGTCATTCCATTTGCTTTTCCTGAACTTAACCTTTGTAGAAGCAAGATGCCTAGATTTCTATTTAATGAACCAGCTCAAGGTATTTTTATAATTCCTTTTCTAAAATAGGTATTTTATTTCTTTGCATTTTGATTGAGAAGTAGCTTTATATCCTCCCCACAGTGTCTGATGCACTTTATATGCAACAGGTAGCTAGTTTAATATGTGCTGAACTAAATTCCAATGCTGGGTACCTGGTGCATTTCGTGTCTCTTCCTGGTTACCTCTGGCAGCAGTTTTCAGCCTTTTCCCTGCCATTGCACAAATGATTAACATTCTTTTATGAATCTTCAGTTTTGCAAAAACCTCAAAATGTCTTTCATGAATGTAAACTAAATAGTACCAGAGAAGTCTATGTTTGTGCCTGTGCACGTGTGTGTGTGTGTGTGTGTGCTTTTTAAGAAGGGTGTGGTATTCTTAGAAGACATTTTACTAGTATGTAAGCCATGCAATATTCTATTGATAGGTATAGATGTACTATATTCTTTCTTTTCTTCACCTACCCTTGTCCTTTTGCCAACTTAACATCTTCTATGTGTGAAATAACAACATCGAATGAATGAAAGGTTTAACAACATCACATAACTGTATCTAGCCACCTCAGCTGGGCATGGCTGCTCCTTAGAAATGACTGCTTCTGATATCTCCTGGGCTCTGACCTAAATGAGTTAGATTGTGAGATTTTCTGAGAACTGGCTGGAGTTTCACTTCTTTCCCCCCAGTGATGTCAGAAAGTAAATGAGTGACGTTGAAAACTTTTCTTCCTCTTTATTTTTTTTAATCAATACATGTTAAAGTAACAAAAAAAAAAGAAAGTAAGTGAGAAATGGCCGTGCTATTACATGGAAAGTTGTGTCCCTATTTCTAATTTGCAAGAGATCACATTATTTGCAAATATTGATATTTCAGCTGGTTTTGGTACCAGATCACTTGTGACACATGAGAACTTCTAACTAAGTTGAGTATTTTGCTCAGGGTCACCACAGTGAATGAGGGATTGAAATAAATTATATATCCATATTAGAGGTGTGAATGACCTGTATAAAAGTGATAGTTTTGATGTTATGACCTTTGTGGCCTACCTTGAGTAGAGAAACACTCATTACTCTTCATTCCTAGTATTTTCTAGTATCAACATTATATTGCATCCTAAATGTTATAATGAGTTAATAGCAGTTCTGATAGGATTATGTTACTTTTGGAGAGCTTAGGATCAAGTTATATGATTAATATAATTTAAGTGCTTTGATTTCTTTGGTTGCTTTTAGATAATTCTTCCTGTAAGATGAATTAAGGGAAGAGGACACTTAGTCTTCAGGCATGGAGAGCAGTTTGTCAGTTTCCAGTATGCAAGACCCTTCCTCTTCTCCCTTGGAAAAGCACATCGACTCAGCTAATGGAAATGGAGACCTTGATTCAGGTAGGACTTTGCTTGCTCCATCCTTCTGGCTTTTGGTTTATTGGCCCATATTTTCCTGAAACATTCAGGGAGCAATGGGAGCAACATTTTGAGATCTCACATACTGCCTCTTCCCAGGATTTGCTGTCCTGTTTCTAGGGATACACTATAGCAGCTTTAATTTTATGCAAATTTTGGGTTGAAATTAATATGACTTTATTAGACTGAGCAGACTAAATAATAGTGAGGCAATATATCACTTCAAAATGTAAGTTGCTTGTACCAGGAAACATTGCTGATTCATTACACTGTCTTTCACAGATGTCCCTGATGCGCTGTTCCACGGAGTCACTGTGCACTATCCTGTGACACCATACTTCAGCACGGTGCCCAGGGTGGTCATGATGGTGGCAAGTGGGACAGGAGAGTTTTGAACCAGCAGTTCAGTGCTCTAGCTCAACAGAGACAAATGCTAATTTTGCTGAGAATCCCTTGACCAGAAGTTAGTCTCATATTCCTGCTGTTGCAAGGCAGGCTGGGAAATAGAATTCTCTCCCATGTCCCATACAGAGACAGGAGATCCAGGTCTACCCAAATCCGTAGGAGATGCTGCGACACAAGATGTTCTCCAGACCATTGAGCATGTCTTTCCAAAAAGCATATGATGTGAAAGAAATTTAGGTCATGTGGATTTGTGGTAAAGTGTTCTCCTCAGAGTTACTCTGATAAACAAAACAAAAACAAACAAAACTCCCACAGCCTTTGGTTGAATTGTAATATTTAACCAATAAATTTATAAGTGGATCTTTTTTTCTAGATACTTATATAATAAAGGGTTTATTTTAGAAAAGTATCTTTTTTAAAGATTGCACTATTCATGCATAACAGCAAATTAAGTAAGGTCCTCTGATTCATAGACATTTGCTGCGGTGAATTCATGTGAAAAGAAATGCTCACTAACTGACTGGGAGATTTAACTGCTGCCTAAAGGAGTTGCCAAGTTCTTCCTCACATTTTGATCAGACTAGTCAATGATAGAATTATGGGTTGTTTAATATCATTGAATTGGTTAAGTTTTTTAAATTAGATCTTTATTTTGAAAAAAATCTGGAAATAAGTGAATGTCATTATAGGATGAATGATAATTAGTGTCTGTTTCAAGATAAGCTCTGTCACACTTTCATTTTTTTGCATGAAGTATGAGTAAGAAAACTTCTTTAAGTGGACCTGAGTCACTGTCCCCCAGTGGAAACTGAGGCATCCATCCATACACTGAAGGTTCATCCTAACCTACTTGTGTTGAAGTATAGTTATGCCTTTTAAAAACTGTCTTTCTTATATTTTCTGAGGGAGATAATTTTTCCACTTTAGGGGTTCCTGAGCTTTCACCATGTCTTTGTAGTATATCACCCACACACATCAATGTCTAGTACCTTGTCATTTTCAATGGGATGTTTTCAAAACTGTTTAAAAGCCAATGATGTATTGGCTTTTCATTTTCTTGCACCTGTGTATAATAGCTCTCTTGCTTTCTCTCTGTCTCACTGTTTCTAGCTTAAGTAGATTCTGAAACTCATTAATGACAATCTGTTGTCAGGAAGCTATCTGTTCTGATGTTTCCTTGAGGATGACCCATGTATGGCAGGTCTGAGAGCAAAATTGGCCTCAGTTGCTGGGGGATTTTGTGCTGAAAGCACATCCTACAGGATGTTCAGATTTTTAGCAAAAGTAATACTTCTAAATAATTCCAAATTATCCTTACATTTTTCAGATATTGGCCCAGGAATCTGCCCCCCCCCCCGCCCCCGCCCCAGTATGGCCAATCTCTCCCTTCTCTTTGGAATTTCCATACATACTTGTTTGGTGACTTAAACTATAACTTTGTAGAACATAGAGGCTGATTTAATTCTAGAAATTCAAATCTAGTTTTGAGCATTTAAACTACTAATAATGAGTTATTGTTAAGTATAGATCTTCATGGGCCAGGGATTTAGCTCAGTGGTTCCACCGCCTGCCTCGCAAGTGCAAGGACCCAAGTTCGATCCCTGGTACCAAGAAGAAAAAAAAAGAAAAGTATAGGTCTTCAGATTATTGATTGATTAATTGGTTGATGTGCTGATGATTAAACCTGGGGCCTCCTGCATGTTAGGCTAGTGCTCTACCACTGAGCTACATGCTCAGCTCCATTTATTATTTTTTCCAATGTACTAATATGTAAAATATTTTCAGTTCTGGAATCCCTTGTGAAGATGTAGTTCTGAGATTCATGGGGACATGCTCAGGATGTACAGTCTTAGTCTTGAAGGTCTTTTCCCAGGAAGCTTTCAGATGAGATTTATGGATCTGACATAAAAAAGAGAAGACAGATTTCATGTTCTTCAGTGGGTTCTAAATTGGCTTATGAGTGAAGGACATTAGTTGTGTAAGTATAACTATATGGCAGGCATGCAGACTTTTGAGTCCTTTACATGTGTTTGCTCACTAATCCTTCAGCACTCAAAGTGGCTCTTCTATTAATGAGGAAACAGGACAACAAGGCCAAGTCATCTAGGTGGTGTGTGGCAAGCAGGGCTTGATCTCAGGTATCCTGAGGCTATGAAACCTTGGGTTGAGGTAGGATCCCCTGCAATGAACAAACTCATACTGAGCATGTGTTAGACATTTTATTATATTATATTATTATTATTATTGTTATTATTTGGTACCAGGGATCGAACTTGGGACCTTGCGCTTGCAAGGCAGGTGGCAGCACCACTGAGGTAAATCCCCGGCCCTGTGTTAGGTATTTTAAAAAATCCTTTCAGTACAGGGATAAGTCATCAAGAATCATGCCCCGCCCTGCCCAATGGGACAAGGATACAACTCAACTTCTTTCTTGTCCTTTCCTCATGTCCCTACCCCTCTTTGTTACGTGCCACATTATAGTGTTTTCCTAGCCAGTGACTGCATTTCAATGACTGCAGCTCTTCTCTGAGAATAATATGGGGTCAAAGAACAGGAAACCTAAGCCCATTGCTCTAGGATGTTGTTCTCTTTGTCATTTAGGTCTCCCCACAAGGCACCTCCAGCTGCTTTGATTCCTTGTGACAGTGGACTCTCCATAAGGAAAACTTTAGCCCAAAAGAACGGACTCTGAGTCTCACTAGAGTAAATTTTTTATTTTGCCTTTTTTCTTAAAGAAATCTCAAATTCTAATAGAGATCAATAACTGACATCCAATTCCTGTAAATGTAATTAGGCACAATGTAAAATGATGCCTGCCTCTTCCCAGGGACCATGGGTATGTGGCCGGCATAAGCCCAGGTAGACAAGGAGCCTGGAAGCTGTGGGTCACCCCAGCACACAGCATGGATAGCCTGTCCCAAGGCATATGAAGAATTCCATGGCTGTGATTCTAGGTAGCTTCAGTGGCTGTGATAAAAGCAAGCAAAACAATATGCTAGCATCATGATAAATAGATTTCTGGATATTATTTTTGCAGGCCTGCTCAGTATAATTTCCTGATGAAGTCAGTAGATAAAGTGGTGCTGCATATTTAGGCTGGGAAAGCCTCTGAGTAGAAAGAAGGAAGCTGCAGTATGGGCCTGAGTCATTTTCTTTCTGAGGGCATTGGGAATGTATTACTTGGAGAACCACAGACTCTTCTGTTTGGGAAGGAGTAAAGGAGTCAGTGTTCTTAGAAATATTTAGAGCATATTTTTCATGCTGGGGCCTAGCTCTGTAGGATGCAACGGTATTATCCCCTCTCTCCCCTGCTTTTCTAATCCTCTTCAGAGTAGTTTGCCACTTCCCTTGGGTAGATGATTTTTCCTTTTTTTACCCCCTAGGAAAACTGTGGCCATTTGTTTAGTTTTGACAGCCACAGGGCCATTTGCGTTCCTATGACTGTCCCCTGCTGTGGTTTAGTCCAGCAGTCGTGAGCTCAGAGGGCCTGGTGGCCTCGGTCCCTTTTGGAGTTATTTCCATTGTTCACAGTTATGTTATTTTCTACACCTTGAAATGGTATGAATTATCCATAATTAAATTAAGAAAGATTTAATGTCTTCCTCTTGTCTCTGCACATTTTAAAAAATACCTAACACACACTCAGTAAGATTTTTTGTTCATACCGAATCTGCCAGTTGGCAGCCCTGTTGTTGAGTCATATTCAGTCTTGCAAAGTCAGCCTCATTTCACAGTGTAAAATGGTACAAACCCAGCATTTTATTACTTAAGAAAAAGATGGATAGGCTGCTGGTTTATTTCATTTTTCATTCTAAAGTCACTTGTACGCCAGCTTTTAATAAGGTATTCTTTTTATGTTTATTATGGAATATTCTGGCCCCACAAATAGCTTTCTGTTTGCTAAAACTGGATCACCACTACTAAACCTGCCTGTTTTCTTTTAAATTGTGAAATTTTCTTAGTAGCTTTTTGGAGTCGGTTTTCATGACATCATGGGGATATGCCTCCCACTGGTTCATTTATGGTAGAGGGAGATTGTCAGAGTTTCCTTGATAAAATGTTTATGGGCTTAAGAGGTTTATGAATCGGCTGTAAATATTTGCTCTGGGTTTATGAGACCTCTCCTCATAAACATTGTGTGTTTATCTATTGCTCATTGAAATGTCTTTAGAGAATCAAATGCTTGGGGTACAGAAGCACAAGGAAGGGTTGTATGTGACAGACTTTAAAAGGCCATATTATGAGTAACCCTAAATTTTGTGTATGTCTTTATTTTTCAAACAACCTGGTTAAAGTCACCATTTCTGGCCATAAAGTTTTTATTTTCTTAATCCCATTCTAGGTGTGACTTTGGGATACTTTATAAAGTGATTTCTTTAGGCCAGCAGAGAGTGGCAGAGTTGACTGTCTCTCTGATGCCACCGTGGAGACAAGAGGGGAGGGGGGCTCTGACCTTATAGTCATCTAAACTGGATAGATGAGCAAGCATCGAATAATAGAGAGCCTATTGTGTTGGAAAAGGGGCTAGAAATGTAGCTTGAAATTTGGTGGCAACAAAATTATTGTCAAAATACTAATAATATAGATTACAGTTGCAGCAAAGGGTCTCAAAATCAAAGCTGAGAAATGTAGACCCTCTGATTTGAAGTCATAATGGCTCATGGGAATATGAGTCAGCAGGGCCTCTTAGCCAAGGTGCTGGCTGCAGCCACAGTCTTGGTGTGAGTAAAGCCTTCTGAGGCAAAGGGACTAATCGCTCAACCAGAAAGTCTTGCCCAGTTTTCAGCAGCTGTCATTCTGTGGTGACTGCCCAGGAACTGAGTTCCTTGCTTACATCTTCTCCTAGCTTTCTGTTTTCCTCACAGTCTGGAACTCTGTCCTCACAGCGACAGATAGGATGGCCTCAGAAGCTCCCTAGAACCTGCAGTAGAGAGAGGAGGAGGCTTCTGGTGCATGATGCAGGCAGAAGAAGAAATCTAATAAGAGTTTCAGCTTCCCAATCAGACAGCCTGTCTTGGACCCTTAATTCTGAGGGTGGACCTCTATGACCTGTTGATTCTCTAACCTGAACTCCCCTTAACACTTCCTTCTGTGAGTCTCAGGGTTCTTGGAAGGATTGTGAGGGCCTGCTTCTGGAGCACTTAGCAGATAGTGGACACCCAAACACAGTCACTTCTTAGGATGTTCACTGGGAAGTTCCTCTGATGTTATGTGGTCACAGCCTGGCGGGGACTGCAAGAGGGCAGGGCAGAGTATAAATGAGGTGCGACATTGGGGTGGTTAAGAAGTTCCAGACTTTGCAACAGGTTTGTAACCCCTGAATATCACACCAACACATTTTGGCAAATGTACAGTGCTGAGTTACTGCCTCTGACTGGTGGATCAGAAAGCAAATTTGGCAGCAGGTATCCAGAGCTGTTTGGGGAGAAGGCACTACGGGCAAAGTTTTGGGTGCCACCTGAGATCTTTTGCAGAGTAAAATTATGTTGTCTTTGGGTTACTTTACTGTGTCTTAGCAGCTTTGAAGTTCCTGGCACCACCCTTTCATAGCTGGGAACTCTGGACCTATTGAATTTCTGGGGGGAGAACATTTCTGTGTGAAGGACCCAAAAGTCCCTGGATGAAACAGAATGTTGGGAGACAGACAAAAGGAAAGGTTTTCCCTTCAAACAGTTTTTTCTTCTCCCTTTGGACATTTGATTCTAAGTCACTTTATTGGAATAAAATTTGAGAGGCAGTTCCAAGGAACTTTGATTTAGAAGGCAAAATTTAAGCTTGCTGCCTTTCATCTTAGCATTTTCTGATTCTATAAAAATTGCTCCCTTCTATCAAATTCTGAGACTACATAGAATATAATGAGAGGATTACTTTTCCTATTTTAATTGAAAAATCCTAGTAGGAAAAAGTGATAATCGCCAAAACAAGGCTTCTCTCTTAGACCTTCCCATCTCTAGTTCCTCTGGTCCATCTGATGGGACATAACACTTCTATGTTAATCACTTCTGCTTGGCTAGTGAAATCAGCTCTTGCTTCTAAAAGATACATGGGTTGAATGTCAGGATCCATGGAACATTCTTTTTTTTCCCCCCATTAAGTTTATTGGTACATTTTAGGTATAAAATACAGTTACATTCATCATTGGGATCTTGTACCATTACATGAGTATCTTGGTTCTTATTTTTTCCCCTTCCCCTGCTCTCCCTTCACCCCCTCCACCCTTCCCTATTTGCAAAGACTTTGTTTCCATTTTTTTCCTTTTCTCATATTTTTTCTTTTCCCTTCTTTCCTTTCCCCTATCCCTCCCACTTCCCCTGCTCCTTTAGACCTTTACTTCCTATTACACAATATCAATTATACATTTTTAAAATTAAACAATATCAAGATCTAGGAGACATAACCACAGGTTTTACAGAATTTAAAAGGATATAGAAAGCATATTTCAAAATCTGTTTTGAAATAAATTTGACAACTTCTCTAAGAAGTACCTTGGAAGACAAATTAATGAAAGTGACTCTGGAGGAAATATAAAATTTGAATAGTACCCATTAAAGAAAGTATATTGCTAGCTTGAAAACCTACCTATATGACAACAGCAGGCTCATAAACATTTTAACTGATAAATTATATCAAACATTTAAAGCACACAAAAAAAGGAACACTTCTCCCCTCATTTTAGGAACTCGACATTGTGCTAATCCTAAAACTGGATAAAGATAATAGAAGAAAAAAGTATGAACATAGACAGAAATTTGTTTAACAAAACAAACTATTAGAAGTCAGATCTGGCAGTATGTAGAAAGTGGTTTTATTACAGGGATGGCAGTGTTGGTTCAGCATTGGAAGATCCATCCCCATAAGTCATCATTTTAACAGAGGAAAGGAAAAAGCCATATGATCCTGTCACTAGTTGGAGAAAAAGTATTGGACTAAATTCTACAGCTGTTCATGGTAAAAGCTCTCAGGAGACTAGAAGTAGAACAGAAACTTCTCAACATATTAAAGACCTGTACTCCATACTTCCAGCGAGAACGCCTTATATGAATGGAGAAGATACAATGCTTTCTCCCTAAGGTGGGGAACAAGGGCAGGTATGCCTACTCTTCATCTGTCCATTAAACTTTGAAACCTAGGCCCCACCAAAATAGTCTGGCAATAAAATGACACCATTAGGATAGGATTGGCAAGGTAGAAGCAAAATCTTTATATGTAGATGAAGTGATCATCTACAGAGAAAATACTAAGAAATCTCTAGGAGCCCCTAGACTTGTACTTGAATTTAGCAGGAAGAGAAAACACAAGGTATATATAAAAATTCAGGTCTATGTATAATTGCTATAAATAAAGAATTGGATATTGAAATTTAAAAGGTATGTAGGACTACAAAGGACCTAGAAAAGTAAAAAGAAAAAAAAAACTGGGTTGGAAGATGTTTAGTACCCAATTTTATGACTTCTTCTAAAGCTACAGTAATCAAAGCAGTGTTGGTGTAAGGAAAGACATATAGATCACTGGAATAAAACAGAGAATCTAGAAATTGAACTATACATATATGGTCCACTGAGTTTTGAAAGATTATTTAACATTAACATTTTATAGAATATAAACTGAATTCAAGAGCCGAGGAAAAGATAGTGTTTCCAGCAAATGGCACTAGAACACCTGGTATCTGTATATAAAAAATTAACCTCAACCCTTTATTTCCATACATAAAAATAACTTGAAAAGATCTATGAACCTAAATATGAAAGACTAAAACTATAAAACTTTAAGAAGAAATTATAAGGGAAAATATTTATGAATTTAGGGTAGGCAAGAATTTCCTAGGATACAAAAAACATGAATAAAAGAAAAAAATTGATAAATGAGATTCCATCAAAATTTAGAACTTTAAATGACATCATTAAAATGAAAAGTAGTCCTTAAACAGACCATATGTACAATGTATATAACCTATGACCAGAATATATAAAGAACTCTTACAGCTCATTAATAGACAACCCATTTAAAAAGTAGACACCAGAAGATGATAAATAGCCAGTATAGCACAAGGAAATGTGTGCAACACTAGAATCAGAAAAATACTAATGAGTACAATAACAAGATTGAATTATACACTCATTAGGGAGGTGAAGTTAAAAGTTTTAAAAGCCTTGTCAGGACTTTTTCTTTTTGTTGGATTCTCCCCTTTTGTGTTTAATTTGTCACGCCCAACGGATTCATTCTGCTGGGCTTCCTGGGGTTGTGATCCTTACTGCCTTTTCCTAGGATATTGTCTAAAATCTTTTGGAGTGCTGGTTTGGTATTCATGAAGTTCCTAAGGTTCTTTTATCATGAAAGTATCTTATTTCTCCATCAATTTTGAAAGATAGTTTTGCAGGGTACATCAATCTGGGTTGGAGGCTGTTTTCCTTTAGGGCTTGAAATACATCACTCCAAGCTCTTCTTGCCTTGAGTGTTTGCATTGAGAAGTCTGCTGTGATTCTGATGGGCTTTCCTTTGTATGTGATTTGTTTCTTTTCTCTCACTGCTTGTAGAATTTTGTTCTTCTGTTGGGTTTCTGGAATCCTAACTATTATATGCCTATGTGTAGATTTTTTTTTAATCAAGGCTAGTTTGAGTCCTATATGCCCCCTTATCTATATGTCAAGTTCTTTTCCCCTGCTTGGGAAGTTTTCTGCCATCACTTCTGTGAAGAGTTTTTTTATGTCATCTGCACTCTCTCCTGTTTCTTCATTGACTCCAATCAGCCTGATGTTATTCGTCTTTGCATCGTCTAGCAGCTGTTGGATTGCTTTCTCATGTTCCCTTACAATTTTAAAGCAATTTTTCTTTTCCTGGTCACTAATTGCAATTTTATCTTCTGTATCTGAAATTCTGTCCTCATATTGGTTCATTCTGCTGCATAGATTTTCAATGGAGTTTTTAATCTGAAAATCTGTTTTCATCTGTTTTATGAATTCCATTTGTTTCCCATGTTGGGATTCCATCATATTCCTCAGTTCCTCTATTTTTTTAATCTGCGTCCTCTCTAGATTTATTAATTATGTGTTGCACTATGGCCACAATCTTTGCTGTTATCTGAGAAATTATTTCTGATTTCATTTTTTCCAGATCCTCTTTTGTTGCCAGTTCAGGGAGTCCAGGTGGTTGAGTATCAGATTGTTCCATCTCATTTCCCTTTGGGGTTGCTGTAGGTTATCTGGAAGATGGTTTTTGAGGCTTGTTTACATTTCTTCTCATTTCCATTGGGGGTGGGGTGTGTGTGCTGCTGATGCCCACGTGGCTCACCTAGGAGTGGTGGAATGTTGGTGGGGGAGCTTCCTCCTGGGCTCTAGGATTGGCTCACCTCCTCTGCCCTAGGAGTGCTGGAATGGCAGTGGGGGAGCCTCCTCCTGGGTGCTGGGATTGGCTCACCTCCTCTGCCCTAGGAGTGGTGGAATGGCGGTAGGGAGCCTCCTCCTGGGTGCTGGGATTGGCTCACCTCCTCTGCCCTGGGAGCAGTGGAATCCATGGAACATTCTTGCAGGAGAAGAGAATCTAAACTTTTGGAGCTCTCTTTAATAGATGTGCATGGCTCTTCCTGATAGGATTTCTTTCCTTATGATTGCCTTGCTAGTAGGTTAAAATACTATGGAGAGCTTCTTACCTCTTCCCATTTGACATATAACATTTATGCTCTCTATATCTTAAAATGTACCATTTAGTGCTTTTTAATAATACAAATGATCTCTCATTCATAGCCTTAAATGTTTTGGGACATGGTTGACCTCCTTTTGAGTCTGGATGTGAGGATCTGTGCAAATTTAAAGCAATCATGATTTTCAGAGCCAAGGTGGGCATTGGATTGTGGTTTTCTTTGTTCCTTGTGATTGGGGAAACACATTCTGTGGTGTGAGTGGCCCTGCGGGCTGTATCCCAGCTGGAGAAGTGGGCAAGAGGGTCTGGCAGCTGATCTGTTTCTGTCACCAACTTGCCAGGTGCTGAAACAATCCTTTTGGAGCTCCATCCCCCCACCCTTTAAAATGTCATTAAATTCATTGTTATCTAAAGTCCCATGTGACACTAACAATTGAGGACATTCTTTTATAATCTCCAGCCACAGTAGGTAGCCAGTAGTGCCTGTATATATCAAGGTGCATTCTGAGTGCTGAAAGGCTCTCTTTCCCAAAGGCTGGAGTGTCTGGCTTGGCTAATACTCTACCATCAAGGAATCAGCCCAGAGAGGTTTTCCATTTATTTGCCAGAGAACATATATGTTACTCTTGATTTTTGTCAGAGGGTCAAAGCAAGATTTTGCCATCATTTCTTCTGTCACCATCTCTGCAATAGGCAGAGAAGCCCCACAGAGAATTCAGCAATATCCGACTAAACCACTGAATTAGTTTGTCCCTTTTATGAAGTATTTTCTGGTCCTAGCTGAAGCCAGTCACTTTCCATTCTTTACCATGGTGTTGATATTCCTTTTTTGTTCATTTGTTTTTCCCAACAGAAGACTCCAGCTTGGAGGAAATTGGTTTTAACTGGGGAGACTATTTGGAAGAGACAGGTGCTAGGGCTGCCCCACACACATCCTTCAAACATGTAAGTAAAACAGCTCATCTCCTCTGCCCTGTGAGTGGGAAGGGGATGGAATCTGTAGTGGAAAGAAAAGAATGCAAAGGAAAGAAGAAATTCAGCCAAGATTTCCTAGGAATAAAGAGATGTGAAAATTAGTTTGGTTTTTACAGATAGCTGCAGATAAAAATAGGTTTCAGTCCAATAAACAAAAAGCCAGCAAAATGTCTTAGTAGGTTAATAGCTATGTAATTTTATTGTGAACCGCTATTTTGAAAGGATACATTAAATTTTCACAGCAATTTGTGGACAGATGTATCAAATGAAATAAATAATCCTAGATACTCTGAAAACATTTAGAACTAACAAAAATCATTCTCATCAATAGTATTTCTTTAGATAATGCAAGTAGAATGCTCACCAAGGGACAAGCTACAGAAAATTGAAAAATTGAGTTCTTACAAGATTTTTGCTTAGGTGTGAGATATTGATACCTTAAATAATTAGCAAGGAAATAAATAAATTTTCAAGACTTGAGCTATTAGATGTGGACTGTTGTTTTAATAAACTAAGAAATCTTTTTCTTCCCCCAGTGGATTACCCAGGGCAAAGATTCAGCCTGAGTTTCAAAGGCAAATTGGTCAGTTTCTTAACTTTTCTTTTGATTCTTTGCCCAAATGAGAAAGCCAGGACTTTGGATTTTTATTTTAATAAGACATTTCATTCTTTTTGGTGGTGCAATATTCTATTGAAAAGGAATTAAAGACCTTATTAAATTTGTGTGCCCTGGTAAAGATACAGTACATTCCTAGCTCTCTTTTGGTATTCATCATGTGACAATTTATTATGAATGTGATTGTGGCCATTTAGTGAAACAAACAGCCAAATATTAAAATGTAACAGAGCCAGACCTTTTCTGGTAAACAGATGGATTATGGTCCTGCAAAAGTCAGATAACACGTATATTTTAAGATGCTGCAGTGATTTGGTAGTTTCTTTGAGAATACAGCTCCTAATGAGAAAAAAAATTGAAGTCCATTCTCTAGGTTGGCACTGTCCTGCAGTAGCCACCAGCACATGGAAATGTTGAATACTTGAAAATTTGTAGCCCAAATTGTGTAGACAGAGAATTACAGTACCAGATTTTGGTTGGAAAGACTATCTCATTTTCATTTTTTAATATGGGTACATGTTGAAATGGTAATATGTTAGAAATGAATATGTTATAAAATTAATTTTATATTTTTGGAATCTTCTAGAAGATTCAGCATTATATTTGTGGTTTAGCTTATATTTCTTTTACACAAATATACAACTATTATAGGGTAACAAAAATACTCTTTCAAAAAGTGCCGTATTTTTAAACAGTTCTGGAGGTGTGTGTGTCTAGTGCAGTAATGGTTTTCCTATGTTTTTGATTCCTTAAGGTTGAAATCAGCATTCAGAGCAACTTCCAGCCAGGAATGAAGTTGGAGGTAGCCAACAAGAACAACCCAGATACGTATTGGGTGGCCACGATCATCACCACCTGTGGGCAGCTGCTGCTGCTGCGCTACTGTGGTTACGGGGAGGACCGCAGGGCTGACTTCTGGTGTGATGTGGTCATAGCTGATCTGCACCCTGTGGGGTGGTGCACACAGAACAACAAGGTGCTGATGCCCCCAGACGGTGAGCGCACATAGCGGAGGCTTCAACTTGCAAGAGAGTGTCCTTCTCAATGCCTGTAGTCACTGTAGGGGCAGAGAGAACCCTCATAGAAAACTGATGGGATTTAGTGTGAAGGTCTTACAGTTCTTGAAAAATTGCTTCTTGGGTGTCATTTTCTGGAGGTACTGGGGAGAGGGGAAGAGGGTGAATATTCATATGTCAAAGTTGGTTCTGGCCATTGTGCCACCTGTGGCCTTTGCAAGGTGAAAGCTGCAGAACTCAGTCCTCAGATTGCTTCTGGAGGCCAAGAAAAGAGGGCTGAAGGGATGCCTTGATTTGGATCTTGTTTTCTCTTTGGCAATTAGTTGTGTTGCTTTTCTTCTGTTTCAGAGAATTGACATTTGAACAGGACCATAGAGCCCCTTTAAAAGGTTTCCCTAATAAGTTTTAATCTGTTTTGTGGGGAAACTGAGGGTATGAAGCATTTAGAACATTAAATAGAAGAGAAGATAGGACATCACTCAAGGGAGTAGTAAAAGCTTATAGGGATAAGATGTTTAGTTGCTACAAACCGGTGGTTCTCTGCTGACTGGTCCCCTGCATCCTGCACCCCTGGGGATAACAAGCAAGGTCTGGAGGCATTTTTGGTTGGTGTTCTAGTGAGATAGAGGTGCTACTGGTGAGGGAACATCTGGTGAGGGGAGACCAGCCACACTGCTAAATCTGCCATACACTGGTAGCTCCACAACTAAGAATTCCACTTGGCAGTAGTTTGAGAGGTGGTGCTCAGAGAGAATAAATGGGCTGCATATTAGAGGCTTGAGAGAAACTTGTCTGAAGAACTGAGGTCAGCCAAATATTTGACTGCCAGAATCTTATTCTGCCTGTTTCACTGTGTTATCCTGACAGCAGTGGCACCTGAAGGCTTGTGATGCTCCTGCACAAGCTTGTGTCACGTCCTCCCAATTCCCAGCTACCTCCCTTCCTTTTGAAATGACTTGCATGGTTTTAGAGGTAACCATGATATTAGCAGCTGCTGTAGCCTTTCAGAGTATTTGCATCTTGCCTTCTTTTTTTCAGGCTATGGTGTGATGTTTTCATGATTGGGGGGAATGGTCTGTGGGGTTTTTTTAACACTATTCTTTTGTTATGCATAGTTGATAGCCTGCTAAGGAGGGATTGTAAAAAAATGGCTAGAGTCTAAAACTTGCATTTATGTGACATTTGTCATGATTGAATATTGCTTGACCCTTGTCTCAGAAGAAGGGAAAAAAACGGCCTTCTGTTTTGGATCTTTGTATCTGCTCTGTCCTGTGTCTGGAACTGCTTTCCTCCCCTTCCTCCTCTTTTGGCTGTCAGCTAATCCATCCTTTCGCCTAGATCACCAGATTAGACCCCATCTGTGCTCACATGACTGTGTAGACAGTTGCTGTAGTGTTGATCATGTTTCAGCTGTACTTTGTATATGTGTCCATGGTACTGGGATTGGAACCTAGAGCCTCACACATGCTAGGCAACACTCTACCCACTGAACTACATCTCTAGCCCTTTTAATTTTTTTTTGAGACAGGGCTCACTTTTGAGACGTGAGACACTGTGTTACCAAGGCTGGGCTCTTTTTAAAAAAATTTTTTTTTTAAATTTATATATTAATTGATACATTTTACAATACATTTACATTTATCATTGGGTGTTTGTAGCCTGAACATGATGTATCTTAGTTCTTATTTTTTTCCCCATTACCTATGTGCCCTTCACCCCCACCACCCTTCTCTATTTACATAGATTTCATTTCCATTTTTTTTCTTTTTCATAATTTTTCCTTTCCTTTCTTCCCTTTCCTCTTCCCCTCCTGCCACCCCTCCACCTTTGGGCCTTTTCCTATTTCAAATTATCAGTTATTCATTTTAATCATTTTCATCCTTATTTACACTTTCAGTTTCTCACACTAGAGATGCTATTTGGTATTTACACATGTGTGTCCTATTTATTTCACTTGAGAATATGACCTCAATATGCATCCATTTAGCTATAAATGACTCTAGTTTCTCATTCTTTATGGCTGAGTAGTACTCCATTTTATAAAAAAAAACATATCTTCTTTATCCAGTTTCCAGTTGATGGGCACTTGGGCTATTTCCAATCCTTAGCTATTACAAATTGTGCTGCTATAAACATAGGTGAACATATATCGCTGTGGTATGATTCTTTTAAGTCTTTGGGGAAGATACCCAGTAGGGCAATAGCTGGGTCAAATGGGACCTCTAGTCCTAGTTCTTTGAGGTATCTCCATACGGATTTCCACAGTGGTTGCACCAGTCTGCACTCAGGCTGCGCTCTTACTTGTGATCTTTCTGCCTCAGCCTTCTGAGTAGTTGGGATTACAGGCAGGCAACATAACACCTGAATTGTAGTGATGAAATCCTGGGAAAATATCAGTTCTAGTTAGAGAATTAGAGATAATCTCTTCCTCCAGCTCTGCACACAGATGCCACGTAGATAAGCTCCTACTCACTCAGGAGTCATGCGCAGCACTTGTGGGTTTGTTGGAGAGAGATAGATACACTTGAAGCACTGAGAGGAGGCCTGAGGGACCACAGAGGGCCCTTCAGAGTCCAGCTTGACCCCTGATTGCTGATGCTTTCATCATCCCATTCATAACATACTCTTAAAGTTTGACAATTGAGTAACTGCATGCCCTGGGGAAGGATGTAAGATGACTGCACCTAATAATAGCCGCTCTGGTGACTAGTTTTAGAGAGAAGTTCTGGAGGACTGATATTAGCACTCTAAGAGCTCATGGATTTGTTAGGTAAAATTTCATGTTGTTCCTGGGGGTTTAGCTCAGTGGCAACGTGCCTGCCTTGCAAGCGCAAGGTCCTGAGTTTGATCCCCAGTACTGGAAAAAAAAAGTTCATGCTGTTGCTTGAGAGCCCCAGCATAGTTTATTAATCAATCCTTCTCTCTCACTTGTAAGAAAAATGTGGTGGAAGTTACAGTTTCAGAAAGACCATCAGATTTGTATCCTATAGGTTCTGTGCTATAAGGCGTGACACAAGTAGCTGTAAAATGACAAGTTCACAATGAAAAATAAGGCCTGGGAAAAGGGAACCTGTTAATACAACTGAAAGATTTGAAGTCTGTTCAAACAATATCAAGTTAGGCCAACTTCAGCATTTCTTCAGTGCTTTATTTATTTATTTATTTATTCATTTTTAGTACCTGGGATCCAACTCGGGATCTTCCGCTTTCGAGGCAGGTGGTGGAACCATTGAGTTAAATCCCTGGCCCTTCAGTGCTGTTTTTTAAAGAATTTTAAATTTAGTAGGTAATCAATAGGTCTAGGAAATCTTTAGTACAGAGAACAAAGTCAGGAAATAGCAGGTTCATGGGGCAAGAGTTTTTATTGATTGCTGTAGGACAGGATAATTATTGCTTTGTAACCAGAGGTGGGAGTAGTTCCAGAGGGAGTAGGAGAATCTATTTTTTGAGCAGGGATTTTTCGTTTGTTTGTGTGGTTTTCTTGGAGAGTTAATATCCTTGTAAATTCTGCTACTGTACCTAGCCGATCTTTTGTTATGGTTAAACTTGGAAGACATCTCTGAGTGTTAACATGAGTTATAGCAATCCAGGACAAGCAGTGTTTCTATCTGGGAACTCTGTGGTGATGGGTTTCTTATAGATCCTGGGAATCAAAGTGGCTTAAAGGAAGGGGCGATGTGTTTGAACTAGAGACCTGGATTCTTTTTGTTTGTTCATTTATTTGTTAAATACTAATTTTTCTTACGGTGCTGGGGATCAAACCTAGGGCCTCACACGTGCTAGGCAAGTGCTCTATCACTGAACTGTTATCTGGCACAGAGAACTGAATTCTTGTTCTTCTGCCATTAGCTAAGCTCCATGGGTGAGTTCCTCTCACCCAGCGTTCTCATTTTTTAAATTATTTTTATTGAGATGTTGGGGTCTTGCTATGTTTCCCAGACTGGCCTTGGCCAGCTTGCCCTGATCTTTGAAGTAAAGGGTTATAGTTTAGAAATCTCTGAAGAGCTTTTCAGTCAGAAATTTCTTGGTTTGTGACCCTTGTGAAGGGAGGATAGAAAGAAGGTGTGAAGGTAACTAATTTTCCTGTTTTATACACGGAGAGTGGAGCTCATTTTGAAATTAGGACCCAGGATCTGTCTGAAGCATAGAAAGAAAGTTTCTATGTTCCAGTTGGGATGATGAAGTTTTAATGGTTTAAGGGACATATTAACTAGAATGAAAAATTATTGTGAGTGTCCAATTCTTTCAATAAAGAATGGAGATTGAGCTGGGAATTTTGCTCAGCTTGTGCAAAGCCCTTGTTTCCTGGGATTGGAGACTTTGGTTCACTGTCAGAACCTACAGAGCAGTGTTCAGTGCCTAACTTCGTGCTCAGGGAAGCCAAGTGATGGTCAGTATGTGGGTGGCAGCTGAGAACTGTGTATGAGTCCTTCCCACTGTGTTCCATGGGAGAAGGAAGAGGAGGAGATCTTTTCCTTATTAGGCTGAGGTGGAAAAGCTTGAGACTATAAAGAAGAGTGTGGGGATTGTGCCAAGTAATCTGCTGTCTGCAGTCAATGCATTGAAAGAGAGTTATTTGGGTGTTTTAGATGATAGTTTTGCATGGTATATAGAACTCTTTACAGTTCTGTATTTTCCTGCCTTGCTATTTTAAATTAACTTAATGTTTGAATTAATGTGAGTTGTCATTATTACATTAGATGTTATGAGGAAAGAAAAGTAACAGGACAGCAGACCGAGTACATGTCATTATGATACGATTTTCATCAGCAGTCAGAGATCTTCATTAATAAGGACATCCTCACAGACCTGGGCTTGGTGGCCAACTGGCCATTCCCTGAGTGGTGTTCCTGCTTCAGCTAATCAACCCTAATCTTTCATATTACAAGTATTAAGGAACATACTACATTAAAACATCACTAAGTGCAGTGGGGGGATTATGGCCCTGATTAGTGGAGAAAAATGTAAGATGTTTTGACTTAGTAAATAAATAAGGCTTGATTTATTCATAAGCACATGCAAAGCTCACAAAGGGCAGCTGCCAAGTAATTATTGTTTATGGTGATAATGTATGGAAATCATTTAATCCAGTGACTCTTTCAATGTTATTTATTGAGAAGTAACATTACCTCTTAATGTTAGGGGCTGGGGAGCTTTGGATTTGTAGTTGGTGCCTACTGAGTCCCTGAAAGGATGTTCTTATATGAGATTGCAAGTAAATATGTGTGATGATGCATATCCAAATAAAACCCCTCCACTTATAAATGGAGAAGTATTTATGTGTGCTTTCTACTGTTGCAATAAAAGTATTGGAATTATGGTGCCTTAGGAATCATGCCACCAATTTTTTATTTTCGCCATTATTAAAATTTCTGTGATTTGCATTGCAAACTTTTCAGACTTGCCAGAATGACTCTATTTACCATTCAAAGTTGAATCACAATTACTGTAGTTAGTTAATATATAACTTATTTGAATAAGAGAATCTTTATTCATGAAGTGTGAGGAGAAAGTGTGAAGATGGCCTTATGTTATATGGGTAGATCCTGCCAAATTTTACAGCCTGGTCCAAGGACTGTTTTTGGGAATTGCTGTTTTTACTGTATTTGATTGTAAAGGAAGAGATGCTGGCAGGTGGTACATTGGACTATAAAGTCATCAGACAACAGAACTCACCAGTCTACAACCATAGTTTAACTGTAGAATCAAGATAGAATCTGATTGCCAGGGATTTAGCTTAGTGGTTCTGCCACCTGCCTTGCAAGCACAAGGACCCGAGTTTGATCCCCGGTACCAAAAAAAAACCAAAACAGAATCTGATTGTGCTTTCTGAGACTGCCAATTTTTGAAATTTGTACTTTATTATTTAAATGACACTTTAGTAATGCTAATGAGACTTAATCAGATTGTTTTCTCTGGAGATTTTTAAATTATAACTGGAATTCCATGTGTTTACTAATAAGAAAATTTGGTAGGTGTACGAAAGTCAAACAGCAGAATTCATACTAACTGACTACTCAGAATTGAGGAAAGCAGAGAGAGACTAATTAAAAATTAAATAGTTTGATATAAAAAAGCACATTGGTATAAGAAAGAGTAGACTGTATTTGATGAGTAAATAAATTAAATTTGTACTCATTGTACAAATTTAGTATACTTTTGTCAACAAGTATTTTTGGGTAATGGTGTGTGGCAGGAGGAAAGTTTAGGTAGGAAAGTTTAAGTAGGAAACAAAGTAATCCTTTCTTTATTGACACCTAATGGGCTTTTTAAAACAACTTGCAGGGATTTGAATCCTACATGATGAGGTAGGAAGCCTGTGTAGATATTTTCTGTGGTGTAGGCCAGGTGGAATCGGCTTTTGGATCCATGGACGAATGTGTATGTGTGTGTATTTCTAAATAGTAAATAATTTGAAATAATTTCTATATTTACCATTTTCAAATTGCATCATTAAAAATTTTCAGTGATTAATACCTTGGGAAAAATGAGCCTGATCTCTCTCTCCAGGAGAACCTTGCAGGTGGGTGCTGGAGAATAGCTATGAATGGGTCAGGGTTTATCTTTCCCATTCCTGTTCTGCAGAAGCAGATGGTATAGTGAGGAGGTGGTTTTGGGCTGAACAGCAACACCCTGCAGTGCTTTGGAGAATGCCTGCTTCATGTGGCCCACACCCAGCTTTAATTGGTCATAAATGGCCTTTTGTGTTGTCAGTTGGGTCTGCATTCCATGTAGTGTCCATAACTTGGAACAGCTGTCTCTTTAGATGGTCATTTATTTACTCCCCAGAACTTTCCCTCTGCTTGGTCTTTCTTATCTCTTTGGGCCCTGTGCCTGGGTGCCAGGCATGGAACCAGGGGAGTAATAGATGTCCTTGCATAGTCTTGGAGCACCTGACCTCAGAGTTCCTTCAAACCGTGCAGCCTCTGTTCCCACAGCCCCTCCTTGGACCAGCGGTCTCCAAAGTTTGTCTGCTCAAAAATGTCAGAGATTCACAGTGAATGAGATTTGTTGGGCTCTGAAAAAAATAGGTCACTTGAACAGAAAATGAAGCTGTGCTTTAACTTGTAGAAGGAAAAACAGAACAGAGACAAAGAAGTAAAGGCAGATTTGGTGGCCCTCATCTAAGTCAAAAGTGTTTATGGTGAATAACTCTTTGTTCATAAGTAGAAAGTGAATGCAGTCTACTTCCTGTTCCACATCTGTAGATTCAACCAACCACAGGTCAAAAATAGTTTTAAAAATTGAGTAAGTTCTGAATATGCACAGACTTGTTTCCTTGTCATTATTCCCAAAACAATGACATAGTCTATATTTACATTTATAGATGTCATAAGTAACCTAGAGATAATTTTAAAGTATATCCACAGCATCCCTGTTGGGTGTTTGTGTTTGGTTATTTGATACTTGCTATATACCACATATTCCCTTTATCATTGTGTTCATACGGTGAATAAACAAATCATGAATTCTGTTATATTTGTGCCATAACTTTCCAATTAAACACAGTTTCACCCACAAAATATTTTTATTGAGCGCCTACTACAGCACCAGGCACCCACATTTAACAACCTTGTGAGCTGGCTGGTGGTTTTCTTATTTTAGATTTGAAGAATCTTCCAAGGTCAAGCAGCTACAGGAGATTTTAGCTAAGGGAGACTCTTCCTAGTCCTGAAATCAGTGTTTTGAAAATAGCAGTGGGGAGGGGATCAGTCAACATTTGTTTATTGATCAAATCATATCAGTAAGATTTTAGATTAGGGTGGCCAGACTTGCAATATTAGGAAGGTGTTGCAGGATTGACTTCTTGTGATTTTTTTTTTACAACACATTGAGAGCCACTTGCCCAGGATGTTTTCCATTTTTGTCTTTTTTGGTGGCAAATAAATGGAAGATCTACGGCCTGGAACTTCTCTGTCAACTGGTAATCATGAAATTCTGTAAAGTTATGTAAACTGTAAGAGATGCGGTTTGGGTTTTCCTGTGTTGCATGGAAAGTGTAAGCACAAAGCAGTGACTACAAGACTTTCTCTTTAGTGGTAGTTGTAAATGAGTTTATTTCTTCCTGCTTTGAAATCCAGAAACATATGTGATTTAAATCAAGCATGTGTTTGATTCTGTGTGGACGGTGAAGTTGAGTTCATTTTGTGTGCTTTCTTGCCCTTTTGTTTACACCTTCTCCTGGTTGTTAACTCTCATTTCCTTGACTGTCAGAGTCTCCTGCCTGGTGGTCTCTCTCTTCCCCCCTGCTAGGTATCCAGGCCCCTGGCTTGCTCAAATGATGATGCCCTCAGTTCTGATGAGGACACAGCCCCCATCTGGTCACAGTTCCTGCTTTGTGAATGATCCCTGTGTCCAGCTTGAAGGGAAAGCCTCCCATCACCTTGGAACAGACAAGTCACCCTGGGAACAGCTTGGCCACTGGCACACCTTTATGTTTTAGCCCTGATCCTGCCTTGCTGTTCTCCTTGATTTTAACACAGCTTGGAGCCCTAGCTCCACCTGTCCACTCTTCCATCATGCTGCTGACCTCCCTCTGTGCTATTGGACTAGTGAGCTGCTCCTAGTGCTATCTTTCTATGCCCTTCTGAATATGCCTCTGACTCTTCAGTGTTTCTTAAGTCTCCTGTCATGGCTCATGGCTGTATATTCCAGGCCATGCCTCTATTCTAGGGCCATGCCAACTTCATTGAGTTCCATCCTAGGGCCATGTCTGTTCAGGAACAAGACAAGTTTCATTGAGTTCCATACTAGGGCCATGTGTGTTCAGGGCCATGATAAGTTTCATTGAGTTCCATCCTAGGGCCATGTCTGTTTGGAGCCATGACAAGTTTTTTTGAGTTTTATCCTAGGGCCATGTGTGTTCAGAGCTATGCCAAGTTTCACTGAGTTCCATCCTAGGGCCATGCCAAGTTTCATTGAGTTCTGTCCTAGGGTCTGTTCGGGGCCATGACAAATTTCAATGATTGGTGTGTATACGGATTTTTTTAGGAGCCTGGAATCACCTTAAGGCTTTGTGAGTATGATTTTCAATTCAAAGTCTTGGGACTAATATGGTGTGATTCAGAGGTAAGTTTAGTCTACTATATTAGAGTTCTAAAGAGAAAGGTTGTGTGAGTATAGGGAAAGAGATTTATTTTACAGAATTGACTTACAGGGTTGTGGAAGTGTGATAAGTCTAAAATCTGGTGGAGAAGATCAGTAGGCAAGAGGCTTGGAAAGACTTTGCAGTTCAAGCCCAAGAGCCCTTCTCTGGTGTGCAGATGAAGCTCCAAGGCCACTGAGGGAATTTTCTTTTTCTGGGAGAGCTCAGTCCCTTTTTGTTTTCAGGCCTTCTGCTGAATGATGAAGCCCATCCACTTTAGGAAGAGCAATCTGCTTTACTCAAAGTCTGCAGATTTAAATACAAATGTCATCCCCAAATACCCTCATAGAAACTGCCAGAATAATGTTTGAACAAATACCTGGGTGTCACATTGACATATCGGCTTAACCACCACAGGTGTGGACTCAGAGGGATGGAGAGTGAGCAGGGGTGTGTGTGTATTTGGAGAGCAGGAAGGGTTTTTTGTTTTCTTAAAGTTTTGTTTTGTGTGTGTGTGTGTGTGTGTATGTTTGTGTGTATGTGTGTGTGTGTGTGTGTGTGTGTTACTAGGGATTGAACCCAGAACCTTCACAGTGAGGCACATCCCCAGCCCTTTCTTTATGTTTTAGTTTGAAACAGGGTCGTAGGTTGTGGTAAGTCAGTAAATTGCCCAGGCTGGGCTGGAACTTGTGATTCTGCTGCCACAGCTTCCCAGAGTGCTGGGATTATAGGTGTGCACCCTCAAGTCCAGCTAGAAAAGTTTTGTGTATACCTGGCATGACATACCTACTTTACCATAAGAGACAATATCCAGTTGATGTTTCGGAATATAGATTCTCCTAACATAAAACTGTGGTAGAAGCCTGAGAAAATGTAGAGCAAAAACATAGGTTATCTGAATGCTGTGTCAGTGTATGTGGCAGGGTGACTTCATTTATCCACGGGGTTGCCAGGGTCAACTGTGTTCACTGTCAATTTCTGTAGCTCCCTGCTGGTCTCTGGGAAGATCCTTTGCCAATGCAGATGTACTTGCTGGTACAGGGTTCTGTGACATGTATTTTTAAACTGTCAGCTAATGTGTTGTCATCATGGACCATCCTGAACTTCTTTGAGGGTATGCATATTAAGTTTTACTGAGTTCTTAACAGGAGGATCTGGGTGTGGTGGTGCCTTCCCATAATCCCAGCACTGTGGGAGCTGAGGCAACCTGGGCAATTTTGTGATTTTATGTGTTTTGTTTTGTTTTGTTTTGTTTTATTTTTCTCAGTATTAGGGATCGAATTCAGGCAAGGCAGGCGCGGTGGCACTAAGCTAAATCTCCAGACCTTTAGTGATTTAGCGAGACCCTGTGCCCAAATGAAAAATAAAGAAAGGGCTGGGAATGTGGCTTGGTGCAGAGGCCCTGGGTTCAGTCTCCAGTACTTGGGCGGGGGACACAAAGCTGCCTCATGAAGGACCCTGTGCTTAGTGCAACCCAGGGCATCTCACAGCTGAGTATCCTCTCTTAGAATTGGCACTGTCTAGGCTCAAGGAACAGATTTGCTGCCTGTGTGCTCTCAGAACAAAGGCAGCTGTATCTGAGGGCTGAGGATTTTGGATGGTAGCATTGCCATTGTCAGATAAATTAATAATGGTCAAACTGCTCCCACAGAGCACACACATAATAGAGTTTTTTGCACGGTGAAGTATTGCTTTGCAGTCATACTGAATGTCTTTTTTCTTTTCTTTTTCATTTTTGGTTACATCTTGTGGTTCCAGAGGTACATAGTAATAATTAACGCAGATACTTCAAAAGTTGTGTGTATTGGCTGGGGAATATTTTAGATAATTAAGCAAAATTTAACTGTTCCTTACAAAATCAATACAAAATACTTCACAATACTAATTCTTGTTACTCTCACATGTGTAAATATAGCTGTAGAAATGATATAGATGAAGTGCAGCATTTTTTTTTTAATGTTCGCAGCTAGATGAATATTGAATGCTAGAATTATGGTCAATTTTATTTTTATAAACATTTAATAAGATTTAATTCTGTAAAACACTAAACTGATTTATTTTACGTTAAAATTTTGATGTCCATAAACTATAATTTCTATGTGTGTATTTTAGTGAATAGATTAGAATATTGGAAGAGCAGAATATTTGGAATAGTAGGACATTCAGGAGAAAAATGGCTTTTTTAAAAAAACAAAATGATTTAAAATTTTATCTTTTTGCATTTTTTTCAGTTTACATTTTTGGTTAAAAATACGAAGCTGGTTTAGACTTCATATTATATATATATATATAAAATCTTTTAATTCTTTTTTTTTCTTTTTGGTACCGGGGATTGAACTTGGGTCCTTGCGCTTGCGCAGCAGGCGGTGAAACCACTGAGCTAAATCCCCGGCCTAATCTTTTAATTCTTTGTGTGATTTCTGAAAGTAGAACAACTATTATGTGAACACATTATTAATTTTTAACGAGATAATGATTTTATTGAAATAAAGGAAAGGTAAATAAATGTCATAGAAAAGAGATGCAGTCATTTGTGAGATATATAAATTCTTATTTTATTACTCATCTAAACATTGCTGGCTTACCCATGGAATACCTAGACACGTGTAATAAATTACATGTAGATATCACTGGTATTTTGCCCACTTTTCATCGTATGTGAACTATAGCTTTTTCATGTACTTTTTGATTGTCACGACGAGGAATATTTGGCCGTGTGGTGAAGTGTAACACGTATAAAAGATTGTTCATGTTATTATGACTTTAAAACCATTAAACATGTGGCAGGTGGGCCCTGCACATGGCTCAGGGGCTACTTCCAGGTTTTTGGAGCCCTTGTGCACCTGGACTCTTACTAAGTGTTCTATGACACGGGTATATTAAGGAGCCAGGTTCTACATCCTCAGGATCTTTCCTCTGTGGAAGTGATCAGTCTGAATATACTGGGTTTGGCCTTTGTCTCCTCCTGGGTCCCACCTCCCACTTTGAGAAGGTTATAATCTGGTGCAGTGCCCTGAGGTGTAAACACCTTTGTGATGCTGAACACAAAATATCATTGTTTCAAGGTATTTATGTTGTTTTGATAAGAACTAGTGATAAATTTAATACTCTAAGCCAGAAGAAAATTTTTATTTTATGGTCAAAGAAATGAAAAAGGGATTTTGGAACCTAGTTCATATTGGCAGCTGCAGGTCAGAAGCAGGGAAAGACAGCTGCTAGTCACACATCCTGGTATCACAAATAAATGATAACTGTCAGCCCAACTGCAAGGGAGAATAAAGACTGACTAGAGAAGTAGATGCCAACATAAGCACAATCGAATACCATTTACCTTAGGAACAAGTAGCGTGTCAATAGATCTGGAGGCTATGGAGAGATTGTAGAATGAGGTGTCAGCTACCCCATAGCAAAGCAGAATAATTGATTTTTATGCCTCTCAATCCTCAAAAATTCTAAGTTTATTTGTTACCTACTAAGTAGGTGACAATAGCAATGTCTAACCTTCAGGAGAAGAGGATGTAGTGTGGAGAAAAAAAGATTGCAGAAAACTGTCACTCTTGAAAAGATCTAGGAATTGAAATGTCTTATTATAACAATGGCAGAAATCTTCTTCAGTACTCAGATTTTATTTCCTGACCCCTTAAAAGTGGTAGAGCCCTAGCCAGCAGAGTGATCCTTGAAATATTTACTCAACATATAGATTGGAGTTGTGTGGGTCAGCTCTCAGACATTTGGGAGGGCATTCACAGGCAAGGGACACATGCAGGTAGCTGTCATGGTTGTAGAATAAGGCTGACCTGGAAGGATCCCTTCAGATGGGTATTACTTCCAGATAGAGAATCTCTATCCCATGCTCCAAGCCTGGTGAGTCAGATGAGCTGGAATGCACAAGATCTTGATCAGCAGGATGAGGCCCTTAGGAAAATCTAGAACCTTGAATAGAAAGGTTGAGAAAATTACTGGGAAGGATCCAGGCATGCCTGGCCTGACCTTGTGGGGTCAAACTAGGTGGGAAGAGAAAGGTTGGGAGTGGGACCCTGGGTACCACTTTTCAGGATTTAGAACTGATTGTCTGAGGGAACCAACTTGGGGAGGAGCAGGTGTGCGTTACCACCAGGTAGCAATTTGATTTCAGGACGCATTGATGAAGTGGTGACATTGACCTCTTGCCTTTTTGAGAAGTAGCTTTCACAGGGGACATTGTAGAACTGGGCTTGTTTTTTGCTATCGTCTAGTAACTCCGAGAATGTACTTCTTGAAACAGATGTCTTGGGGCAGTGATTGGCAGGAGGATGGGGGGTGTGGACATCAGTGAACTCAGCTCTGTGTATCGTGGGAAGGCAAAAAAGGTAGAGAAGAGGCAGGGACTGCAGGGAAGAGAAAACCAGCTACACCCTGTTGTTCCTGGGCAAGGTCTGTCTGCTTTAAAATCAAGGCTGTGGTTCTGGAACCAGAACTGGGATGTTTGGAGATGATACTCTGGGGATCACAGAGTTACACAGTCACTTGTGGGATGGTGCTGTGTATTTGGAAGTTGAACATGACAGTATTTAGTGACTGAATTGTTTTCTCTTTGATAATCTTCATGTTTCCTGTGGGGCTAAGGAAGTTGAAGTTTTCTTTGTTGTGATTTCATGAGTTGGAATTTAAAAATGGACAAAGAGATTCACAATGTAGCTTCTTGAGACTTCAGAGTTACAGGGCAAGGTAAGGATCAGAGCGGTGGTGAATGGCTTGGTGATGATCCTTGACTGTGGATTGTGGTGTCCAGGACTGTTTTTATTCACATTGCTGTCCCTTCTGTAGGTGTCTCATCCCTACCATGGTGATGAGAATCACTCTTCTTTCCACTTCTGAGCACTTAAAGACTGTTAGATCCAGAGGCCGCAGAAAAGACTATGCCCAGTGTTCACCCTTCTTGAGATTGTGGGTGCACCAAAGAGCTCACATGCAGACCATGCCAGGCTGTGTCAGTATCAGAGAAATTGTTTTTTCCTCACAAGGGTGGGCGTTAAGTATATTTTTAAAAAGTCAACCTGGTTTCTAAAGAGTAGCACGAATCTAATTACATCAGCTCTGAGCACAGAATAATTACACAAAAGGAGGCACAAGTGTTTGTCTTTTAAAATGTTCATAGGGTATGCAGGAAGAATTTACTATATTTCAAAAGAGATTTCATCAGAAGAAATGGTGAAGAATAGAAGAGAAATATGATTTTAAGGAGTTTCAAAATTTTGTGGTTTTCTCTTATCAGCTAAGAGTTATTAAGCATAGTTGACTAAACAGTGTAAATTTTTAAAATGCTTATAATGATATATTTGTACAGTGGTTACTCAGAGTTCTCTAAGAGCCCGTCATGGATTATAGGAACAATGATTGCCATTAAAATAATCTGCAATTATTTTTTTACAATAAATATCTATGTCAATCTGTTAGCAGCTGTTTAGCTTGTTTCTTAAATAATTATGTAATAAATATATCTTGAGATCATCACAAAGCAAAACAACTCCCCCAATCCACACGGACTGCCCCCATTCCCCTCAAACATAATCAAAAATTTTTTTAACATCTCCAGAGAAATGGAAAAGTATTAAATATATACTTTTTTTTGTTGGTTTGTTTTGTTTTGTGGTATTGGGGATCAAACTCGGGACCTTGTGCTTGGGAGGCAGGCACCAGAACCACTGAGCTAAATCCCCGGCCCTTGAATATATTCTTTTCTTGTTTAAATGTGTGGCTTTTTTCTTTTGGTCATACAGAGATCAAGGGATGATTTATATGCCTTGTTTAGTGTAATTTGGAGTAATATCTAATCAGATTGGTTTGTAGAGTGAAAGCAGTGTTCATTTCACATTCTTCATCTGTGCATCTAATGTGTAATTTGTTGGCCCATCAAAATTAATTTTAGATCCCTAATGTACATGGATCTTTAGATTTATAAGTACTACTAATGGTTTTCTCAGTTAAATGTATGCATTTATGTGGCCTTCTTGGATGGATTTCTGTGAAGGATTATGCAGGGAAAAAAGGTTAAAATAAATAATGAACCTGCAAACGAATGTCAGTTAAAAATTCTATTAACATCACTGGCAGCAGTACTTTAACATTTAAATACAGTATGTTTTGATCAAGTTTAATTTTTTTTTTGAAATGCTTGCTCACTTAGTTCCCAATTTAACTTTTAGCAAAATAAACTGTTTTACATTTAAAGTACAGTTTTGTGAATACTGTTTGTTTCTTCAAATATTTAAGAGGTTTTTTAAGTGATTTTTTTAGATGCAAAGATATTTAGTCATTTTTGAATTTTTTTCTCCTCCTTCAAAATTTAATGGTCCCCCCTTTTTTCCTTTCTCTCTTTTTTTCCTTGCCCCTCTTCCTATGTTTTCAAAGTTTCCCTTTCCTGAGGGTGTTCAGCTGCCAGCTCATTTGAGGGCTTGGACCGAATGGTTTATGTATTAGGATACAATTACCATTCCAAAAGACCCCGAGAAAACTATGGGTCATATTAATTCAGGGTTTTATTTTTTTCTTGGTTCTTCTCTATATTTCCTAACAAGAAGGAGGGTCGGTGCTCCCCCACTTTGTCAGGACTCAGCCCCCTGGCCATGCCTGGGCATCATGGAGTCTGAGGAATGTCTCCCCTAGTTGTAGGCCCTTTGGGAGCTGATATTCCTGACCCGGGGCTGCTTTTACCACAAGAAAGCAAGAAAAAAAAAAAAGACCTAGGAAATAGTCTGTGTCACAATTCATTTAGCTAAAAATTTTTTTAGGCTTAGTGTATTAGGTTTTAAATACAGTTTATTTTTTTATTCCATCCCTGGAAAACATCTCAAGGAAAATGTAAAAAAAAAAAACTTAAAACATGAAATCAAACCCTTTATTTGGGAGTCAAAATGCATTGTAGTTGATATAATACCTTAGATATTTAATTTGTGGTCTTTGCTGTTGATTATGATGTACACTTCCCCTGTATTAACTTTTAAAGAGATGAATATTATACATCCACAATATTTTCAAGAGAAAATGGTTCTAAAAGGCTTGTTTAAAAATTTACCTGTGTCCTGCTCACACCCTGTATAGTATATCTTTCTCTTACTTTTCTTTATTTTGTTTGTGTGGGGGTGAGTGGATGGTGCTGAGGAGTAAACCCAGAGGCTTGCATGTGCTATGTATGTACTCTACCACTGAGCTACACCCCGGCCCCCTTTATTTCAAGGTACTGTTTTTTGAATTGTTTACAATAAGTACAAGAGATCTAAAGAAAACCCTCACGAAGACACTTCACCACAAAACTTTAAAACACTGAAGTCAAAAGATCCTAAAAGGGTTTAGAAAGAAAACAACACAAATAACAAAGTATACACAAGACTGTTGAGTATTTCAATTCATTTAGTTTTCACAAAGGGATAAAAGTGAAATTTATATAAAGTGTATTATGTGATGCATGCACATAGTCAAATGTTAGGCTCAAAATTAGACCAGTAGCTCCCTCTGTTTGAACTTTAGTTTTGAAATAACTAAGAGTGAGGAAATTGGAGGATATGAAGATCACCTAATTAATGTGTTTATTCTTGCCTAAAACATGGTAGGAACTGAGTGCTTGGCTAAGGATTTGTGATTTGTTCAGTGTTTAATAATTGTCATGGCTAAGGTTGATCATCAACTTGATTGGCTTGGGAGCCACCCAGGTTATTAGTGACACTTCTGGGGTGTGTCTGGTGGGTCATGAACTTGGGGGGTCTGTATCTGGTCCCTGACCTCTTCCTGTCTGGCACCATTCCTATGTTCTGCTTTCTAGCCCCCATAAACTAAGTATCTTTGTTCCTCCATGCCCTTCCACCATGATATTTTTGCCTTGGAGTCAGGCAAATATGGATTCTGAAACATTCTCATTTAAATTGTGGATGTCGGGAATTCTCTTCTAGCAGTGGGAAAGTTAATTAATCTAATGATATCAGAGGATGTTCTTGATACTCAAGAACTCTGAACTAAATAAATGAAGTCTCCACTTCCTGCAGGACTTACAATCTAGTTAGGTGGGAATTCTGGTTAAGAAGAAACTGATGAAGGGTGAATGCCATTTATGCAACGATAGAGCACCGTGTTAAAACAGTGTATCTGATGGGCTTGAGGAGAGGAAAAACAGACTTTTGTGTTGATGGTTATTTACTGCTGGGTACCTTGTTGGCACTCAGTTTCCTTTGTAGTTGTAGGCTCTGCCATAGAATGAAGGATGTGATAATGATTTTTTTTTAAGCCTCTAGTTTATTACTGTGATTTTCTTGTATCTATTTAGATAACCAAAAACAATCTCCAAGTAATTTGATGATTGAATCTACAAGCTCTAGAATGTGAAGGTTGTTGTTTGTAGGACCTTGGCATGCTGTAAAGTATCTCAGAAGTCACCTAGTCCCCTCATGGCAGGAAATGGGATCTTCGGCTTTTTCTTTCTGCTTCAGCAAAGTCTGTTCCCTCCATAGTCTGCTGGCTGCATCTCTCTGTCAAGCCTGTCACTTTGCTGTCGTCTCCTTTCCTTTTATCATATTTATCTGTGTGTGCTGTTGCTCATAAAAATTAATTTTAAGTTATAGACAAAACAACTGAATGAGAACTTTCTTTGTTCCTTCATCATTTAGATTGTCCTACTTGTACATGGAACTCATGTTCCCAATCCATAAAATGTGAAACTCTAAGTATTAGGGAGACATGAAGACAGAATGTTTCTCTTCCTCTCATATAAAGCACATCAGTGCATGTAGATAGGACAAGGGGTTAAACCAAGGCATGAAAGATCCTGTTATGGCTTACATGACATTTGTTACATTTGTCCCCTTAAAGCCTCATGAGCTCATAGGTGGGACTTTGGGGAGATGACTGGATTATGGGTGTGCGATATGGGATTATGGCTGCAATAACTAGATCGATCAGTCCATTGATTCATTTAGCATGGTTGTGGGTGATGGAATTATTGCAGAGGGAAGCCCCACCATGGATGTGGAGGACACTAACCAATAGGCTTGTAGCCTAGATAGGATATAAAGGGAAAGAAGGAAGATAGGCTCACTGATTCCTTCTTACTGCCTGCCTTGCCACGGACTGTTTCTTCTCTGCCATGCCCCTCTGCCGTGTTGTCCTGTCTTGGAGCCAGCTGACTATGAACTGAAACCTTTACAAACTGAGCTAAAATAAACCTTTAACTTGTGACTGTTAGATATTTTGTCCCAGTAACAAGAAAGTAACTAAGATTGACTAATTTAGTCAAATTAAAATTTATTGTAGCTTCCTTCGAAAGTTTGTAAATAATTGTGACTTGGTATATGATCTTTGGGCCAGTGAATGAAAATAATATTAAAGATGAACATTTCTCCATCTCCTTTTATCTGAACTCTCAGGAGATACTAGACAGCAAGACAGAGGAGCAATCAGTGTATAAGTTGTGGCAATGAAGTATTTTCTGCCTTCTCAACTACAAGATGCCCATGGTCTCAATAGTGTGCTTCTAGTTTAGGATTTAAGTTTACAACAGCTATGCTAATACTGATTTTCTAGAGCTAAACAGTGTCATTTTTACTCCTCTGACAGCCTGACACACATCTCCTTTTTCCCAAAGAAGCCTGGTAGAATTCCTCAGATGGCATTTGATTGTTAGTAAGATTGCTTTTGTTTTAATTTTGTACCAAAGTGGCCAATATTTTGGCTCACTGGAGCAATTATTTCCTAATGGTTTTGAGGAAAACAAATGAAAGATGGATGGTGGTTCCATTTTTAAAAACTGAAAGTTAGATAAATAAATATATTTTATTTTACCATCAAAAGATCTATTCATATCTGACAACTCAATTTTATGGGCTGTCCTTCCCATTCATTTCTAGAAGGATGTTGTGGTTTCTCCTTCCATTCACTCTGCTAGTTAAACTTGCAAAGGCTTGTACATGTGTGTTTAACATGTTGGTGGTAGACTGATAGATGTAATTTAATCTCACACAATTTACGCATACCAGAGCTTGCCTGTCATGAACTGACATACTCACATTTGAGTTCTGTTTAGATTAGTCCTGATTTGGTATTATTGGAGTATTTTTATTTTCACTTGGAGACCTTGGCATGCTCGAAGTGGAACTGGTGGTCAGCTCTTTTTAATAAGGAAGCAAGCTTATTGAAATTCTTTTAAATAAAGACTTAAGAAATAAAAGAATAACAAAAGCCTTCAAGTTTTCAACTCTACGATGGCATATTCAATTAAACTGCAGGGTTTAATAAATTCATTCTGTGGTTTACAGCTTTCCTTTTTCTTAATGAAGGGCAGAATTCCCTCCCATTCTATTTTGAAAACTTGTTCATTACGGGAAATTCATTTGTTCTTTTTTTTTTTTTTGGTACCGGGGATCAAACTCGGGTCCTTGCACTTGCGAAGCAGGCGGTGAAACCACTGAGCTAAATCCCCGGCCTCATTATGGGAAATTCAAACATACTCAATAATAGAATATTTAGGGACCCTCAGTTGTACATTAGCCAGTTTAAGCCTTGATCAATTCAAAGCCAACTTTGTTTAGTCAACACACCCACACACTTTCCACATCCTGTATCACTTAGAAGCAAATCCTAGGCACCATGTCATTTCATGTGTAAATATTTTAGTATATGTCTCTAAAAAAATAATTCTGCACATGTGTGTATAGAATAATTGAGAAGCTGTGGTTTTTCAGAGGGAGACTTTATTTGTTTACAAAATGGTTCCTAAGGAATAGAACCAAAAACTGATTTTAAAACATGCTTCTCTAGTGGAAGTTAAATCTTCCAATGTGTCTTCTTTCAATTCCCCCCCAAAAGTTGAGTGTATAAAAACTAAAATTAAACCAGCACCCCTCCCCCATCAAAACAAAACAAAGTAAACAAAAGAGAAAATAGCATTCTTTTTTTCCATTTTAGATAATGATTTAGGAAATGAGAATTTGCATTTTTCTTTCCTTGGTGGAAACAGAAGGGATATGAGATTTAAACGTAGGCTTGGCTGGACTGTCATGGTGAGTCAGATAGCTGGGTGTTTCTGAGCACCTGTAGGGTTCTCCTGATTTGCATTTTCACATGTCTGGGAAAGTCAGGGTTCATCCTTTGCCAGCACCTGACTGCCGTAGCCCTGATGCTAACTGAGCCAAGCCTCCTGAGGAAGTTCACTCGTGGCCTTGGGTCACTTGGTTCCGAGCTAAGATTGGACTATTTTTTTCCCACGTGTTTTCCTTTAGAGTTGTTATTAGTAGTAGAAAGTGTGAAAGAGCCCTGTGGTACCCAGCAGTCAATGCTGACAAAAGAGCCGCTTAACCGTGCAGAGGTGTGTTTGTGGAGCATGTACTCTGCTATCTGCAGCTTGGCTGTCAACAGAAATGAGTGTCAGAACCACTCCTGCCCTGCCCAGTGAGCACTTTTAGCTTCTCTATGTGGCCTGAGTTCCAGTTATGTTGTTAATCTTCTCCCTTTCCCACCCCTCCCTTCCCCCCTCCTTCTGTCTTCTGCTCCTTTTTTTCCTTCTTAAGTAGCTGACTGCTAGGACCTTGCACTGGCTGTATGGCCTGGCCTCATCTGTCCTTCCATGACTACTCAGGGCATTTTGAAGTTACCTTTCTTTCCCCACCGTGGCAACTTCCCCTGGAGTTGATTTTTGCCCTCCTGCACAGGCCGGTGACTGTTCCCACTGTAGTGCTATTGCTCTCAGGACTCCGCTTTGTTTCTGCCTGAACACATTTGCCTGTCAGGGAGCAGAGCCACCACAGGGCAACCTGCACATCCTGGTTAGGGTTAAATCCCAGGCTCTCATCTGAGTAATGGGAGCCTCGAATTTCAAAGCTTGCTCATCTTGTGCCAGGCCTTTCTGGAGTGGGTTCTGCCTCTCTACAGCAAACCCTCATCCTCCAGGGAGAAGACGAGCCATTGCCAGAGGAACCCAGCAAGCACAGAGGGTTCCGAAAGCCTCTTTGATGCTGTTGAAAGCCACGAAGCATTTTACAGTAGTGTAAGTGGGAGGTGATTTATTCGGGTTCATTTTGCATCATAAAGTTTACCTGTCAAAGCATAACTCAGGTGCTGCAGTGTGGCATACAGTTCCTTAAAAGACTTCAGTTCCCCCAAATTCTGTTGTCTGGTCATATTGATTGATTGATTAATTGATTGATTGCAGTACTGGAGATTGAACCCAGGGGCTTTGCACTAAGCTACATCTCTAGCCCTTTTTTGATTCTTACTGTTTATTGTTGATCTTGACAATTTGCCTATGGTGGGCTTGAACTTTTCCTCCTCCTACCGAAGCCTCCCAGAGTGATGGGATTACGGGCATGCACCACCGTGCCCAGCTTGTCTGTTAACTTTTAAGATTCAGGCTAACTTGTGGAGATTAAGAGACAAGGGAAAAGGATAAGGATAATGAGCATTCTAAGTCTAAAGGCAGGGTTTAGAATGATTATAGAGAACCTTATGTGTTATGACTATCAAAAAATAAATTTCTAGTGGAAGACATTTTATTCCATACTCGAATTGTTGCTTTTGAATAGGAGCGAAGTAAGTCCTGAAATCAGAATTTTTCTGAAGTCAAGAATATGCCCATTTCTTTATTCCTCCTAAAGAGAATTAATAAAAATCAAACTCTTTTGAATGAAATTGATATAAATATAAGCACAAAACCAATTTGATCTTTACAGAGAATTTTAAATTAAGCAAGCATCTCTGTTTGAACCACTATCAAATAACACTCACAAGTCTGTTGTTTGGAAAACTGAAGGACAAAATAGCCAGGGAACAATAAGTGTCAGAATGGTGTAGGAAGCATATGTGAACTGCAGAATGTAAATAGAACAGAATCTCAAAGATCTGAACATCTAGAAAACAAATCCCAATGGAGTTCAGACACTCCATGATTTTTTAAATGAAGTTTTGCAAAAACAATTCTCTTGGAGAATTGTTTCTTTGTGAGTGGAATTAATTTACCAAGTGATGGATTCCTGCTGCCTTTCATCTCAGCCACTGAGAGACAGCAGGTGAAATTGGGTTGGTGTTGGAGGGTGGATGCGTAGAGGACTGGCTTGGCACAGATGTGGAAGCATGAAAGTGTTAGAAAAAACTTTAGCGAAAGCTCTGCTCAGCCTGCAGTGAGCTCTTAACCCCATGAGAGGAGGATGAGCTAGGTTCTGGAATTCCGCATTGGCAAGGGGGTTCACAACTCACAAATTGCTGTAACTTGAACTGAAAGCATAACAATTGTGATTCAAGGTGCTAAGACTGAAACCTACAATCTTTTGCCCTAGGTGTTCCCAGGACAGGTAATCAGTAAGCCATGTAAGGTGGAATTAGGCCAGTGTGTGGGATGTGGTGATGGTTGGGGGTGGCCTTCTGATGATTTTGGAGGCTGGATGTTGGGACAGAATAAAATGATAGCCTTGTAAAGAAACCCTATGCTCACCAAGGAGAATAGCCTGCTTTTGTATGTCTTTGGGTCTAATAACAGTGATTTTGAGCAGATAGCTGTAAATTAATGCAGTCTTTGAGTACCATGTCATTTTTCATACTTACAAGATTTCATATGAACCACAGTTCTAATATGAAATAGAGAAGCTCCCTCTTTTAATCACTATATACTAAGTCAGTGTATGCATTCAGTCATGGAACACATAGAGAAAAGAAAGGGACTCTTACATTTTTCACTGGATTAAATTGTGTGGATACACAAAGCAGTCTTGGAATTAATATTGTAACTATTTGGATTTAATGTAAGTTGTGTACCATGCTTTCCTGTTTTTTTCACATTGTGTACTTTCCATTTTCTCTTCACTCATTCTACTCTTAGCGGTCAATTTTAAGTCTTTTGCTGTTCTGAAATTGGACTTTTGGGTCACTAGCAGCTCTCTTAGTGCCAGATTCAGTGGTCTTTCCATGTTTTCCTTCTCACAAATCTATTGTCCTTGCTGTTTGATTGCTCCCTGGCTTTCTTCTGGTGGCCTGGTCATTTACTATCCTGATATCTCTTTACATCCAGTCTCTAGCTATCTCTCACTTTCCTGCCTAACAGCACCTTTGTTTTAATTTGCTAATAAAACCCAGCATTCTCAAGAAGTAGCCGTGAAGTTTGGCGATGTGACTCTGACCCCAGATTGCCTGTTTTCCTACTTCCGTCACAAGGTCTGCTGCTAGCCCAGCTAGTGATGCTTGTGCTCAGCTATGAAGCCTCACTGCGTATAACACTTCAGTGAACCAGGTAGTTTTCTGTATCCAGATGGAACTCCAGCTAATTCCAGTGCGAGGAAACCAGCAAGGGGAAAAGTTAAAACATCATTATGCAAGAAAATAGTTTTTTAACTCAAATTAAGACTCAATTAACATATTTTACACTGTTTTGTTATTTTGAGGCAATATTTAATTTGCAAATGATTTAGGAGTTTTAAAACTCTTGGAAATGAGTTGGGATATGTTGAATTATTAAGCACTTCAATTTTTATATGTGTTTGCTGGATATTTTATACTCACAGGTAACATTTTTCCCCCCTTGTATTTGGTAGTGAACCCAGGGCTTTGCAACTGACCTACATTCCCAGTCAGTGTTTTAGTTTTTAAGGCAGGGCCTTAATAGGTTGCTAAGCTGCCCACATGAGGCTGGAACTTACCAGCCTCCTGCATCAGCTTCTCAGAGTGCTGGGATTATAGGAATACACAACCAGTTGAAGTATTTGTTAAAGAGGTATTTGACCTCCCTTTGAGATTTTCTTTTTAGATGTTTATTTTTAGATGTTTTATTTTGACACACTTAGAGTGTGTCAAAAAGGCCTAGGGTATGAGGCACTTGCACCATAAAGCGTTAAAGTCAAAAATACTTTGAGCACAGATATAGTAACTGTGACAGCAACTTTGAGGGTATAGCACAGAATCCTTGGCTAGTTGCTTTCAGGTTTCATCCTGTTACTTTTTGTATAAGGAGTACAGTACCTTGTGTTCAGTATGTAAAAAGTTTCATTTCTGATTTGGGTTGGATTTTAGTTTCTTTATGGGACATCATTATTAGATCTGCACAAGGAGCAGGATGGATTCCTCTTCTAAATTAGTGAAATGTGCTTTGCTGGTTATATAAATATATATTTAGATTTCTGAATGTGTTTTTATGCCTGTTACTTTTTTGAGAAAGTAGAGCTATTTATTTGAAGTTTTAATTGTGGTGGTCTGCTGAGTCTCCATAGCAACCCAGGGATGCATGTCTACTCCTGAAGCATGTGGCAACTGGAGTCACCAAGTGATGCTGTTCAACAGATTATACTGCTGAACTGTGTCTGTGTTTCAGACCTTCTAAGACAGTGTGATTTAGTTGGATGGCAAGACATTGGGTCAAGGTATTTTTTTCTATTGTTTTACTGTAAAAATATAAGACGTTAAATTTACCATTTTGATCATTTATAAGTGCACAGCTCAGCGGATTAAGTACATTCGTGTTGTGCAGTCATCACCACCAACGCATCTCCATGGCCTTTTCATCTTTCCTCTCTGAAGTCTTCAACTTGTTAAACACAATGCCCCATTTCTCCCCCAGCACCTCTATTCTGCTTTCTGTTTATTGGAGATTGACTCCTTTAGGGGAGAGGATCCCTTTCTCCTGAACTTTGCCTAAATTCCAAAGTAGATCTTCCTCCCCAGTTTCTTAAAAAACATTTAAAAAAACAGATCATGGTGCCTTATGTCCCTGCCTCTGTTCCTCCCTACCTTCTGTCTGGTGATGGTGGCACTTCTGCTCTATTTTTGGTGGTCATTTCTGGGTTCATTTTCCTAGTGAATTCCTGAATGGCACAGTCTAGATTTTACTGCAGCTGTGGCATTTCAGTTATCTGTGGAGTGGTGCTTGGTTTGGTAGGGAGGTGAGCAAATGAAGCCAAATTCCATTAGGCAATCCCAAAGCACTTGAGCTGCTATATAAAATGATGGAGATTATTAAAGAAGAGAACATAGTTTAAACTAAGCAGAGTCTGTGTTACTATGTTTGTGAAGGGCTTGGAGATCCATGTCTTGCCACTGATAGAATAATGCTTTAAACTACTTTGGTTGTGGGCCATGGCCTATGTATGGTATGGAACCCTTAGAAACACACAATTCTAGTCCTCAGTCTGGAGTTTTAATGGCATGTTTCTCTACCTGTCTGATTCTATTTTGTTTCACTAAGAATAGAGACATCTGGAAAGTCGGATCAGGAGAGTTGCAAGTTCTAGACTAATATAGGCAGCTTAGTGACTTAGACCTTGTCTCAAAATAAAAACTAAAAAACTGACTAGAGGTGTAGCCCAGTATGAAGGTCCTGGGTTCAATCCCTAGTACCAGAAAAAAATAAGAAGGAGTGGGAAAATCATTCCAAATAGGGAACGCTGTCCAAACAGAGGTTTGATTGGCTGCGAGAGGGAAGTAATGGAAAGTGAAGCTTTGAGCAAGGGAGGGAGCTTGTAGCAAGCAGAAATATGTGTGTGTGTGTGTGTGTGTGTGTGTGAGAGAGAGAGTTTGTGTGTGTGTGAAGTTCCAGGGTGTGGTTTTGGTTTTGTTATTGTTGTTTATTATAGGTGGAGTTACATTGTGGATTCCTGAGTGTGGTTGTCTTTGCCAGGTGAATGTGACCATAACTAGCTAGGTTGCCTGTGGATGACATTCAACTTTTGTTCATTATATGTCTCTACCTGATCCTTTCATCATCAGTGAAAGGTACTGTTTCTGGAAGCAAAACCATCTGTTCTCAGAATCTACCCAGGACATGGACTGGAGCTCATGGCTATTTCTGTTTCTACTCTGCCTATCATTGGGACTACAAGACAAAATATATTTTCAAATATAAACTTCTCTAAAATAAACCAAGATGTAGAGTTCTGTAGCTGAATGCTTTTCGCAGATTTTATTTGCTTCTGTCTTCCCAAACTCATTTCTATCCTTACAGTATTTCCACAGTATCAGCACTTCTATTACCAGTCTTAAAGATGAGATGTAACTGGAAAAAGAAAGAAAAAAGAAGGGAATGGAAGGAAGGAAGGAAAGAGAGAGAGAGAGAGAAAAAAAGAGAGAGCGGTGTCAAGGGAGAGGGAGACAGATCACATGTACAGGGCACATGCCTTCTTACTTCATGGAAGGGGACATAACTTATTGTGGAAAAGTTTCTACAAGTGTTAATTGTGGTCACTCCCCAGAAGTTTCTAAACCTGTTTTGGAAGCTGTCCTTTAGATAGGTCTCCAAGTTAGCCTCATTCACCAGCTATTTCTAGGTGCTTGCGTATGGCAGGCATTGCTATTCAAGTCCCAAAAGCTTGACATGAAGCAATTATTGGGTCAAAAGATGATATTTGAATTGTATTCTTCATATTTTATTTTTGCCAGTCTCCATTTTTCTCTATATCATGTTGGTGATATTGTCAAAGCACAGTCAGGAAAAATTATTTCACTTGGTCTCTCTTCATAATTTCTCTTTGGCTTGAGTCCTTTCACTTGGGGTCCCACTTTGTTGCCGCATGCCAGTGTCATGAACCAGTGACATCAGAGTTTGGTCAGTTTTGTGCTTGTGTGTGTATTTCATGTTAGTGATAGGTGTTCACAGAAATATCTAGGTTTTAATGAAACAAGATTTTTCTCTCCTAGGAGAAGTAAATCACTGGGGCTAACAGACTTGTTTTCATCGGGCTTGTTTTCTTTTTCTCTCTTTTTTTAACAAATAATTTTATTGATACATTTTAGGTATACAATATAATGACATTCATCATTGGAAATTTGCACCTTTACATAATCTCTCTTGGTTCTTATTTTTTCCCCATTCCCCTGGCCTCTCTTCAACCCCTCCATCCCTCCCTATTTACAAAGACTATGTTTCCATTTTTTCATTTTCTCATATTAATTCCATTCCTTTCTTGCCTTTCCCCCACCCCTCCCACTTCCCCTTCCCCTTTACCCCTTTTCTTCCTCTTTCACATTATCTATTATACCTTTTAGACCTCATTTACACTTTCAGTTTCTCACACTAGAGAAACTATTTGGTATTTACCCATGTGTGTCCTATTTATTTCACTTAAGATTATTGCCTGAATGTGCATCCATTTAGCAATAAATGTCTCTAATTTCTCATTTTTTATGGCTGAGTAGTATTCCATTTTATAAAATAACCACATTTTCTTTATCCAGTCTCCAGTTGATGGCATTTGGGCTGCTTCCAAGTTTTAGCTATTACAAATTGTGCTTCTATGAACATGGGTGCACATATAACACTGTGGTATGATTCTTTTAATTCTTTGGGGAAGATACCCAGCATGGGAATATCTGGGTCAAATGGGACCTCTAGTCCTAGTTCTTTGAGGTATCTCCATACTGATTTCCACACTGGTTGTACCAGTCTGCACTCCCACTAACAACGGAGAAGGGTTCCTTTCTACCCATAGCCCCACCAGCATTTGTTATTGGTTGATTTCTTGACAGCAGCCATTCTTTCTGGGGTGAGATGGAATCTCAGTGTTGTTTTCATCTGCATCTCTCCAATGACCAGTGATGTTGAACATTTTTTCATATGTTTACTTACTGCTTTTACTTCTTTGTCTGAGAAATGTCTGTCCATTTCAGATGCAAAGTTTTGGATTGAGTCTTTAAATTTGGGAGGTCTGAATTTTTTATGTTCTTTATAGATTCTAGATAGTAGACCTTTGTCTGAGGAAAAGCAGGTGAAAATTTTTTTCCACCTTGTGGGTTGTCTCTTCACACTATTGGTGGTTTCTCTTGCTGTGCAGAAGCTTTTTAGTAAGAAGAGATCCCACTTTTTGATTGTTTGTGTTAGTTCACGGGCAACTAAGGTTTTGTTCATAAAATCTTTTCCTACACTAGTGTCTTCAAGAATTCTACTTAACCTGTGTTCCAGCTGATTCAGCGTTTCTGTTTTAATATTTAGATGTTTAATCCATTTTGATTTTTGTTTAATGCATGGTGAGAGATATAGGTCTACTTTTAATCTTTGGCAAGTTGAAACCCAATTTTTCCAGCACCATTTATTAAAGAGGCTATCTTTCCTCCAGTGAGGGTGTTTGGCTCCTTTGTTGAAGATGAGGTGGCTGAGTGTATCTGGAGTTGTTTCTGCAACTTCTAATCTGTTTCACTGGTCCTCAGGTCTGTTTCTTTGCCAGGACCATGAAATTTTTGTCACAGTAGCTTTGTAGTATAATTTCAAGTTGGGGATTGTGGTACCCCCTGCCATGTCTCTGTTGCCTAGAATTGCTTCTGCTATTCTGGGTGTCTTCTTATTCCAAACGAATTTTTGGATTGTTTTCTCAAGGTCTGTGAAGTATGCTGCTGGAATTTCAATTGGGATGCATTGACTCTATATAGCACTTTTGGAAGTATGACCATTTTCACTATGTTGATTCTTCCTACCCAGAAGCAATGGATGTCTGTCCATTTTCTGATATCATCTTCAATCTCTCTTTTCAGAGTGCCATAGTTTTCAGAGAAGAGGTCTTTGATATCTTTTGTTAGGTTGATTCCTAGGTATTTCAATTTTTTGGATGATATTGTGAAAGGAATTGTTTGCCCTATTTCTCTCTCAGTGAGTCTATTGTTTGTGTAGAGGAAAGCTATTGATTTTTGTGTGGACCTTGTATCCAGCTACTTGACTGAATTTGGTTATTAAGTCTAGAAGCCTTTGATGGAGTTCTTGGGGTCTTCTATATAGAGTATCATGTCATCTGCAAATAATGACAATTTGACTTCTTCATTCCCTATCTTTATTCCTTTTCTTTCTCTTGTCTAATTGCCGTGGCCAGTGTTTCCAGAACTCTATTGAACAGGAGTGTTGATAGTGGACATCATTTACTTGTTCCTGATTTTAGTGTGAAAGATTTCAGTTTTTGACCATTTAGTATGATATTGGCTGTTGGTTTTTTCGTAGATGGCTTTTATCAGTTTGAGGTAGAGACCATCTATTCCAATTTTTTGTAGGGTTTTTATCATAAATGAGTGTTGGATTTTGTTGAATGGTTTTTCTGCATCTATGGAGATGATCATATGGCTTCTGTCCTTGGCTCTATTGATATAGTGTATTACATTGATTGATTTGTTATGTTGAACCATCCCTGCATCCCTGGGATGAATCCCACTTGATCAGGGTATATGATCATCTTGATGATCTTCTGCATTCTATTTGCCAGTATCTTAGTAAGGATTTTTGCATCTATGTTCATTAGTGAGGTTGGCCTATAGTTCTCTTTTTGTTTGGTCCTTCTCTGCTTTGGGGATCAAGGTGATGCTTGCTTCCAGGAATGAATTTGGGAGTATTGCTTCCCTTTCAATTTCATTGAAGAGTTTAAACAGTAGTGGCTTTAGTTCCTCTCTAAATGTCTTATGGAATTCAGTGGTGAAGCCATCAGGACCCGGGCTTTTCTTAGTTGGTAAGGTTTTAATTATGTTTTCAATTTCATTGATTGATATTGGATTGTTTAAAATTTATTGGTCTTCTTCATTCAACTTTGATAATTTATAGGTATCCAGGAATCGGTCCATTTCTTCTGTGTTTTCCATCTTATTGGCATATAGCTTGTCGAAGTAGGTATTGATGATCCTGTGGATTTTTGCTGGGTCCATTGTAATTTCACCCTTTTCTTTCCTAATTGCATGGATTTGGGCCTTTTCTTTCCTTTTTCTGATAAGGTTGGCTAAGGGCTTGTCAATTTTGTTTATTCTTTCAAAGAAACAACTCTTGGCTTCATTGATTTTTTTGTATCATTCTCTTAGTCTCCATTGCATTGATTTCTGCTGTGACCTTTATAATTTCCTCCCTTGTGTGAGCTTTGGGTTTGTCCTGCTCTTCTCTTTCTACAAGCTTGAGGTTCAGCATCAGATTGTTTAATTGGGCTCACTCTGTTTTCCTAATGTGAGTATTCACTGCTATGAATTTCCCTCATAAGGCTTCTTTTATTGTGTCCCACAGATTCTGATATGTTGTATTGTCTTTGTCATTTAATTGAAGGAACTATCTGATTTCTTCTTTAATTCCCTCTGTGACCCATGGGTTATTCAGAAGTGTGTTGTTCAATTTCCATGTGTTTATGAAATTCTTACGACTTCTTTTGCTATTGATCTCCAATTTCATTGAACTATGGTCTGATAATATACAGGGGATAACTTCAGTTCCTTTGCACTTATTTAAACATGTTCTATAAGTGAGTATGTGATGTATCTTGGAGAATGACCTATGTGCAGAATGTGTATTCTGATTTTGTAGGGTTGTACACTCTGAAAACATCTGTTAAGTTCATTTGTTCAAGAGTTTGATTGAGTTCTAGTATTTCATTTTTTTTTTAGTCTAATTGATCTATCTATTTGTGACAGTGGCATATTGAGGTCCACTACTATGACTGTATTAGTGCTTATATGATTTTTCATGTCCGTTAGTATTTGTTTTATGTAGTTGGGTGCACTAGTGTTTGGTGCATATACATTTATGATTGTCATCTCTTCCTCTTTGATTCTTCCCTTTTCAAGGATGTAGTGTCCTTCTTTGTCTCTCTTAATCAGTGTTGGTTTGAAATCCACTTGGTCTGCAAAGATGATAGCTGCCCCTGCTTTTTTTCGGGTTCCTGTCACACAAAGTATTGTTTTCCACCCTTTACCTTTCAGTCTATGAGTTTCTTTTTGAATTAAGTGTGTTTCTTGTAAGGACCATATTGTTGAATCTTGCTTCTGGACCCATTCTGCAAGTCTGTTTCTTTTGATTGGTGAATTGAACCATTAACATTGATGGTTATGATTGATACGTATTGACTTATCATTGTCATGACTTTTTCTTTTTGTTGGATTCTCCCCCTTTGTGTTTAATTGCTTGTCATACTGGATGGATATATTCTCCTGGGCTTGCTGGGGTCATGATCCTTGTTGTCTTTTCCTAGGATATTGGGTTTTTTTTTAAAGTTTTCTATGCAACCGTAGGTTCTGCAATAGGTTGTTAGGCTGTAATAGACAGTGCTTTTTTGTTTTTGTATATCCTTTTATTGGTACATTTTAGGTATACAATATAATGACATTCATCATTGGAGATATGCACCTTTATATACTTTCTTGGCTCTTAGTTTTTCCCCCTTCCCCTGCCCTCCCTTCAACCCCTCCATCCCTCCCTATGTACAAAGACTTTGTTTCCTTTTTTTCATTTTCTCATATTAATTCCATTTCCTTCTTTCCTTTCCCCTACCCCTCCCACTTCCCCTTTACCCCTTTTCTTCCTCTTTCACATTATCTGTTATACCTTTTAGTCCTCATTTATACTTTCAGTTTCTCACACTAGAGAAACTGTTCAGTATTTACATATGTGTGTCCTATTTATTTCACTTAAGAGTATCACCTCAATGTGCATCCATTTAGCAATAAATGTCCCTTATTTCTCATTTTTGATGGCTGAGTAGTACTCCATTTTAGAAAAAACCCACATTTTCTTTATCTAGTCTCCAGTTGATGGCATTTGGGATGCTTCCAAGTTTTAGCTGTTACAAACTGTGCTGCTATGAACATGGGTGCACATATAACACTGTGGTATGATTCTTTTAATTCTTTGGGGAAGATACCCAGCAGGGGAATAGCTGGCTCAAATGGGACTTCCAGTCCTAGTTTTTTGAAGTATCTCCATACTGATTTCCACAGTAGTTGCACCAGTCTACACTTAAACCAGCAGTGGAGCAGTGTTCCTCTTTCCCCACAGCCCCTCCAGCATTTGTTATTGGTTGATTTCATGATAGCAGCCAGTGCAGGTTTGGTATTCATGAAGTTCATAACATGCTCTTTGTCATGAAAGTGTCTTATTTCACCATCAATTTTGAAAGATAGTTTTTTGGGGTACATCAACCTGGGTTGGAGGCTGTTTTCTTTTAGGGCTTGGAATATGTCACTCCAAGCTCTTCTTGCCTTGATGGTTTGTGTTGAGAAGTCTGCTGTGATTCTGATGGGCTTTCCTTTGTATGTGATTTGTTTCTTTTCTTTAACTGCTTGTAGAATTTTGTTTTTCTGTTGGGTTTCTGGAATCTTAACTATTATATGCCTATGTGTAGATATTTTTTGTTCAAGGCTAGTTGGAGTCCTGTATGCCTCAGTGATCTGTATGTCAAGTTCTTTTCCCCTACTTTGGATGTTTTCTGTCATCACTTCTGTGAACAGTTTTTTTTATGTCATCTGCACTCTCTCTGGTTTCTTCATTTACTCCAAACAGATGTTATTCTTTGGATCATCTAGTAGCTGCTGCATTGATTTCTCATGGTCCGTTACTATTCTGAAGAATTTTTTTTTCCTGGTCTCTAATTGCAATCTTATCTTCTATATGTGAAATTCTGTCCTCACATTAGCTCATTCTGCTGCCTAAACTTTTTTAAAAAAATTTTTGTATTAAATTCTTTTATTGGTACATTGTAGGTATACAACACAATTACATTTCTCATTGGGAATTGTACCTTTACATAATGCAACTTGGTTCTTATTTTTTCCCCATTCCTAGCCCTCCCTTCACCCCCTCCACCCTTCCCTATTTACAAAGACTTTATTTCCATTTTTTCCATTTCTCATCATTTTTCCTTTCCCTTCTTTCCTTTCCCCTGCCCCTCCCACTACCCCTACCCCTTTGGACCTTTTCTTCCTATTTTACATTATCGATTATTCATTCTAATCATTGGTACATTTTAGGTATACAATATAATGACACTCATCATTGGAAATTTGCACCTTTACATAGTCTCTCTTGGTTCTTATTTTTCACCCTTGCCAGCCTTCCCTTCAACCCCTCCATTCCTCCCTATTTACAAAGATTTTGTTCCTATTTTTCCATTTTCTCATATTAATCCCATTCCCTTCTATCCTTTCCCCTAGCCCTCCCACTTCCTTTCCGTTTGCCCCTTTTCTTCCTATTTCACATTACCTATTATACATTTAGTCCTTATTTACACTTTCAGTTTCTCACACCAGAGTACCTTGGTCTGGTGGTCTGGTGTCCTCTGCGTCTTTGTAATGTGGAACCAGGTGGCTGCCTGTCTGCAGCGGGGTGATTCTGCGTCTTCAGCGCGACTCAGAACCTCGGTAAGGCGTGCACAGACCTGCCTGTCTGCAGCGGGCTGATTCGGCATATTCCGCGGGACTGGGGACCTCGGTAGGGCGTAGGCAGACCTGTCTATCTGCAGCGGGGTGATTCGCCGTCTTCCACATATTTCTTTGTTTAGCAGAACCTCTGCAGTAAGTCCTAGTCTCCTGCGAGCCCCGGCAGCACAGGGCGAATTACAGAAAAGGTAGACAAATGAGACTGAGAAGAAGCTGAGCTTTGGGTTTGATCAGTGCTGCTCTGGGCAGCAAAGACCTGCTGCCTAAACTTTCAATGGAGTTTTCAGTCTCCTGGAAATCTGCATCTGTTGTATGGATTCCATTTATTTTCTATTTTGGGATTCCATCATGTTCCTCAGCTCCTCTATTTTTTCATATGTGTTTGCTCTAAATTTATTAATCATGTCTTGCACTATGGGCACAATCTCTGCTGTTATCTGATAAATTATTTCCGATTTCATTTTTTCCAGATCTTTTGTTGCCAGTTCAGGGATTCCAGGTGGTTGAGTGTCAGATTGTCCGATCCTGTTTCCCTTTGGGGTTGCTTTAGGTGATCTGGGAGTCTGGTTTTGAGATTTGTTTATGTGTCTTCTCATTTCAGTGGGGGTGTGTGTGCTAATAGTGCCTGCGTGGCTCATCTTCTTGGCACTGGGGGTGGGGGTATGGCTGCCCAGAAAGCTCACCTATCCAGTGCTGGCGGTGGCTCAGCTCCTGTGTGCTGGGGGCCATGGTATGGTTGCCCAGAATGCTTACCTCCTCATCACTCTGGGCTTGTTTTCATAAAAGCATTTTTATAAGTGGGGGAAGTGAAATTTGTTAAGATTTCTTACATACTTGTTATTTTATAAGGACAAATGAATGTATTTTAGTTTAATACGAAGTGAATTTATTAATCGATTTGTAAGTTTTTCTCTACTTTTCTTTCCTAGTTAAAGCAAACTGTTAAAGAATAAGCATATGGGGTAGAACTATAAAAATCAGTATTGTTCTTAATAGTACTGATATGAGTTTATTTTTATCTTGTCATGCTTGTGTCCTGTCTTGTCTTATCAGCATGCATCCTTGACACATTCTCACACACTGAAATGTACATGTATAACTCCCTTAGTCACTTTTATCCTAAAGTTCATCCACTAGGAAAACTTAAAAGAAATTAAATAAATGATAAAAACCTCAGTGCTTTAAATCTACAATGGAGTGTGATTGCCAACAAAAAATTTAGTGCCCCACGGTTAAGCAGAATCAGTACAAGTAGCTTCTGTAAGTACCACTAGTCCATAGATAAAGTAGGTTGTAGGTGATATGTTGTGACCAGAAATGCTATAATCATTATCCTTTCTTTTTCAACAAAGAATGGACACAGAGTCCCATATGAACTCGAAACCCTGCTTCTCTGGATTTCATTTGTTGAATCTGTGAAATGGGAGGATTTGGCTAGATCATAAGTTACCACTGTTAGGTTGGGGATAGATGAACTGTCCTTGAAAAAGATATCCCACCTCACTCCCACCCTTGCCAAGATGCACATATCACCAACTGGATGGAGAAGGAGTGGGTGGGTGTGTAAGACATCTATTCTGGAAGAGCTCTGCACATGAGGAAATCATTGTGATCTCCTAGAAAATGCCTGGATTTCAGCAACAAATAACTGTTTGTACTGGAACAGTCTGTATTTATAAAGTGAATCAGGGAGGAGGTGGTTTCAGAGGCCAGAGATAAGAGACCTCTCTTCATTCCCTTGATTCCTGACAGCTAAAGGGATTTTGGTCTGCTGGTGGTTTTGTGGATCCAGCAAAAGTTAGATGAGCCCGTTGAGTGGGGGCAGGTTGTGTTGCTTGTGCAATGGGAGAGGAGGAGAGGAGACAGGGAGGAGCGAGGAAGGAAGAGATGGAAAGAAATAGATGGGCAGGGAGGTGATGTAGAGTGAGGGTGAGGAGGAGGGAGGAAAAGACAGAATGGGAAATAGGTACAGAGATGGACAGAGAGGGAGAAGGGAAGAGACGGAGGTTAATAGAGAGAGGAGTCGGGGGGAGGAAGAGGGGAGAAGCTGGGGTTCTGCTTATCTTGGGTGGCTTAGTGGAGTTTTCTCACTGGTGTAGCTGGTGATGACTGGTTAACACTGTCCTCAGGGTGCTGTTGACACAGCCTCCCAGGTGCTCTGGGCTGAGGTCCACAGCTATCCTGTGAATGCATAATGGTGTGTGCTGCTGACTGCTGGGTGGCCTCCTCCACAGGGAACTAAAATGATTAATTAATGTTTGACGATGCAGGTTAATTATGGGGTTGTGCTCAAGTGAAGTTGGCCCTTGAACAAGTGGGGTGTGTGTGTGTGTGTGTGTGTGTGTGTGAGATATTAGAGATTGAACTGAAGACCTTTACAGTAAGCTACATTCCCATGCCTTTTCTTATTTTTTATTTTGAGACAGAGTCTTATTAAGTTGCTCAGGCTGGGCTGGAGCTTGGGATCCTCCTGCCTCAGCCTCCCTGAGTGCTGGGATTACAAGCATGTGCCACCATGCTAAACATCAATTAGAAGGATAATTCTAATAGAAGTCTCAAAATAGCAGCCTTGGAACTAGCTGGACTAGTTATTTTTGATCATAATAAGAACTATTATAAAATTAGCTGAAGCTATCAATTTATCTTTCTGGTTGTTTGAAAGAATTTTGAAAAATTGGTGTTGCAATTGTAGAGGGCATAATACAGAGAGCTCCTTGCAAATGGTAGCCACAGTGGTGATTTCTGGGGCATAGTTGTCACAAGGAATCTCTGCTAGCTCCTGATAACCCTGAAACATTGTCTTCTGGGGTTTCTTTGACCCTTACCATAGGCAGCTGTGGTAATGTGGAAATCTGGCTCTGGAATTCTTTTGACACTGAGAAGTCGGGTCTATGTTTTATCTCCCTGAATCTGGGTGGGTTTTTGACTTTGAGGCCAGTAGTGTACAGCCTGTGTGACCACATTTGGTTTCCAGGATGGAGTATTAGAAAGTGATGCAGCTGTTGCCTTATTTTCTGGCCACTGGTTACTTATTTTCTTGGCCCCCTGAGTCACCTCAGGTCAGGCATGCTGTGAGCATGCCACCCCACATGGAAAGGCCACAGCTAGGTTCCTGGCCAGCGGTCCTTGTCTTACAGTTGGAGATGGGAATGGACAGGCCTTCAGGTGTCCCCAGCCCTGGCCAGCCTGGAAGGACACTTGGGCAGGGACTCCTCCCAGTCAAGGCCATAGTTCCTGTGGAGTAGAGGTGAGACTGGCTGTGCCCTAACCAGTTTTCTGGGAGCACCATCAAAGGGCGTTTGAGGTTCCCGAGTGTTGGTGCACTTGGTCACAGCACAGAAGGCGCCTTCTCTCTCCTGGGGTGTTTTCAGGCTGTGCTCCTCAAGTGACTCACCTGCACCTTTGTTTCTGCGGAAGTCCCTGGCTCTTCCTGTGCTACAGCCGGTGGCTTCTAAAGACAGGTGTGCCAACACATAGCGCAGCTTATGGAACCTTCCCTGTAAGAAGAGACCCGTGCGGTCAGAACAGAGGCTCCTCTTTCCGCTTACAAACTGGGTAGAGACAGCAAACTTGGTTTCATCAGCAGCATCAGCTGTCCCTGTTTTGTCCACTGTCACTTCAGCCTCTACCACTATGCTTGACAATGTGACTGCTGCTCTGCTTGTACTCTCAGGGGGAGATTTTTGGACTTAACAAACCTTGTTACATTTGTCACATGCAAAACCAGAAAGAGTTTTGAATGTGCTGATAAAAACAGCGAGTGATCACGTCTTGGTGAGGAGATGAAGGATTGATGCCCATAACGCTACTATGAATTCAGGAGCAGGCTGGGGGATGGGGGGAGAAATGAAAGATTAGGGAGGGGTCCCAGTTTCCTATGCCTTGTGGGCCCTGTGGGTATCATGTAGCAAATGTGTATGAAGGTGGAGGTCCTTTGAGACCCTCAGGGAAGGCCATTCCTGCTGTTGCTGGTTTAGAAGAAGTGGCTTGGTAGAAAGATCAGAAGTCTACGAAAAGAGGTAGGTCCTGGGTTAAATCATTGGAGGAGGCAGCCTTAGCCTCCTAGCTAGTTAATATGAATAGGAGTCTTCTTAGCCATTTTGCTCTCACAACAATTTTTTGAAGATACATGTCTTTGTACTTAGAGAGCTTTTGTATTTTAAACATAAAAGAAAGCATGACCTCAGAATTGTGGGCTTTCCCTGGCACCATTAGGATTTCAGCACTGCATTTACTGTATCAAAGAGGAAGTTGCTTTATTCAGAGTACTACTTTGGGATGGCTGCATGCAAAAACACTGAAAGTGGATGTAAAATTCACATGTTATGTAAAAATTAATTTAAGACGGAGCATGAGTCTAAATGTAACCCTAAAACTATAAAACTTCTAGAAGACAGCATGGCAGAAAAGCTCTGTCACAAGCTTTGTGACCTGGGGTTAGACAAAGAGTTCTTAGACCTGAGGCCAAAAAACAAACTGATAAATTGGACACCATCAAAATTAAAAACTTTTCTGTGTGAAAAGACATTGTTAAAAGGATGAAAACATAAGTTACACACTGGGAGAAAATACTTTCAAGCCATATATCTGACAAAAGACCTGTTGAATCTAGAATAAAAGGGACTCACACTTAGCAGGGTGAAAATAGATAACCCAATTTAAAAAATGGGCAAAAGCCTTTAAAAAAAGGTACAGAGAATGTGTTCAGTATCATTAACCATTAGAGAAATGAAAATTGAAGCTACAGTGAGATATTACTATATACCTATTAGAATTAGCAAAATAAAAGATTACAGATAATACCAAGTATGTGCAAAGCACATGGACTAACAGGAATTCTCAGACATTGCTGGTGGCAATGGAACATGGGAAAGCTATTCTGGAAGACAGTTTGGCAGCAGCTTCTTATGCTTTCCATATAACCCAGCAATCTTAATCGTGGGCATGTGCCCTAGAGAAATGAAAACTCATGTTCACATAAAATCAGTGTACAAATGGCTATACAATTGTAGACAACAACTGTATTTATAGTGACCTCAGCCTGGGAACAAATCAGATGTTTTTCAGGTGGAAAATGGATAAATGATGGTGCTGGAATATATGCTGGAATACTGCTGGCAAAAAAGTAAGAGTGAACCATTGATACATAATAGCCAAGTGAAGAATATCAAAGGCATTATACTAGGTAAAAAACACTAGGCTCAAAGGTTGCATATTGATTGATTTGTATTATATGAAGCTCCTTAAAATGTAGGAAACTTGGTTTGTATAAGAGATACAGGAAGAAACTTTTTGGGGGATGTTGGAACTATTGTTCTGTGTCCTAATTGTGATGGCAGTAATGGGAATTTATACTTGCATTAAAATTTATAGAACTCTACCCCTGAAATGTCCATTTTAATTGTATAATAGAAAAAATTAAAGGGATAATCCTAGCAATTTCTTTTGTTGATACCAGAAAGGCATGGGAAGGTTTCCTTGTGAGGAAAGCCTGGTTTCCCTGGGCAGCTGGTGGCTCATGTCTAGAGAGGTGAAGGGCAGCAGTGGTTGGCACAAGTCCTTAGTGTAAGGGATGGCTGGGAAGTGGCTTGTCCTTCTGTGTAGTCGATAGGGCACAGCAACACCCCCAAGCTTGATTTGTGTTTCGTTACTTCCTTAAAAATCTCACCCAGAGGTTTGCATGGAGAAAGTAGAATGTAGTTCCCTTACCCTGGAGGAGAACAAAAGGGAATTTAATTTGGTTTTAAGAGCACATTTGATAAAGAATAAGAGGGTGTATTGGGACCAGGAAACAAAGATTTAAAGTGATTATGTAGAGCCACAGAATTGAAATTTTCAATTTCCAGGGCACTTTGTAGAGATTTAACTACATCATTCAAAACTGAGGCTAATCAGAGTTATACAATTAAATTACCATGCACTGCTTAGAAAATTAAAGGGTAAACTCCATAGTCTGTGTGATTTGAAGAAGGATTTATTTCAAGGAAGTGCAAATGGCTATTATTAGTCTACATCTGCTAATAATATTTACAAGGGATGCCAGAAGTGTTGTGGGTCTTCAGAGTGGTACCAGCCTAAGTGGATTTCAGACAAAAATTCAGAGCCAGAGCTTTCAAACAAGACACTCCAATTGTTCCCAGGGGCATGCTGTTGTAGTTTAGGAATATTAGGGAGTGTGTAAGGAGGTCTTTTTTTTTTTTTTATTAAATTCTTTTGTTGGCACATTGTAGGTATATAACACAATTACATTTCTCATTGGGAATTGTACCTTTACATAATGCATCTTGGTTCTTATTTTTTCCCCATTCCTAGGCCTCCCTTTACCCCCTCCACCCTTCCCTATTTACAAAGACTTTATTTCCATTTTTTCCATTTCTCATCATTTTTCCTTTCCCTTCTTTCCTTTCCCCTGCCCCTCCCACTACCCCTACCCCTTTGGACCTTTTCTTCCTATTTTACACGATCAATTATTCATTCTAATCATTGGTACATTTTAGGTATACAATATAATGACATTCATCATTGGAAATTTGCACCTTTACATAGTCTCTCTTGGTTCTTATTTTTCACCCTTGCCAGCCCTCCCTTCAACCCCTCCATTCCTCCCTATTTACAAAAGTTTTGTTCCTATTTTTCCGTTTTCTCATATTAATCCCATTCCCTTCTATCCTTTCCCCTAGCCCTCCCACTTCCTTCCCCTTTGCCCCTTTTCTTCCTATTTTGCATTACCTATTATACATTTAGTCCTTATTTACACTTTCAGTTTCTCACACCAGAGAAACTATTCGGTATTTATACATGTGTGCCCTATTTATTTCACTTCAGAGTATTGCCTCAATGTGCATCCACTTAGCTATAAATGTCTCTAATTTCTCATTTTTTATGGCTGAGTAGTACTCCATTTTATTAAAAAACCACATTTTCTTTATCCGGTCTCCAGTTGATGGGCATTTGGGCTGTTTCCAAGTTTTAGCTGTCACAAACTGTGCTGCTATGAACATGGGTGCACATATATCACTGTGGTATGATTCTTTTAAATCTTTGGGGAAGATCCCCAGCAGTGGAATACCAGGGCCAAATGGGACTTTCAGTCCTAGTTCTTTGAGGTATCCCCATACTGATTTCCACAGTGGTTGCACCAGTCTACACTCGCACCAGCAGTGGAGCAGGGTTCCTCTTTCCCCACAGCCTCGCCAGCATTTGTTATTGAGTGATTTCATGATAGCAGCCATTCTTTCTGGAGTGAAGTGGAATCTCAGCGTTGTTTTCATTTGCATCTCTCGAATGACCAGTGATGTTGAACATTTTTTTCATGTATTTATTTGCTATTTGTACTTCTTTGTCTGAGAAATGTCTGTTCATTTCAGATGCCCATTTTTCAATTGGGTCTTTAAATTTGGGAGGTCTGATCTTTTTAAGTTCTTTATAGATTCAAGATAGTAGACTTTTGTCTGAGGAAGAGCAGGTGAAGATTTTTTCCCACATTGTGGGTTGTCTCTTCACACTGCTGGTGGTTTCTCTTGCTGTGCAGAAGCATTTTAATAAGAAGAGATCCCACTTGTTGGTTGTTTATGCTAGTTCATGGGCAACTGAGGTTTTGTTCATAAAATCTTTTCCTACACCGATGTCTTCAAGGGTTCTACCTAACCTCTGTTCCAACTGGTTTAGAGTTTCTATTTTAATATTTAGATCTTTAATCCATTTTGATTTTAGTTTAGTGTATGGTGAGAGATACCGGTGTAGTTTTAATCTTTGGCAAGTTGAAGCCCAATTTTTCCAGCACCATTTATTAAAGAGGCTATCTTTCCTCCAGTGAGGGTGTTTGGCTCCTTTGTTGAAGATGAGGTGGCTGAGTGTATCTGGAGTTGTTTCTGCATCTTCTGATCTGTTCCACTGGTCCTCAAGTCTGTTTCTTTGCCAGGACCATGCTATTTTTGTCACAGTAGCTTTGTAGTATAATTTCAAGTTGGGGATTGTGGTACCCCCTGCCATGTCTCTGTTACCTAGAATTGCTTCTGCTATTCTGGGTGTCTTCTTATTCCAAATGAATTTTTGGATTGTTTTCTCAAGGTCTATGAAGTATGCTGTTGGGATCTCAGTTGGAATTGCATTAAATCTATATAGCAGTTTTGAAAGTATGGCCATTTTCACTATATTGATCCTTCCTACCCAGGAGCAGGGGATGTCTGTCCAGTTTCTGATATCATCTTCAATCTCTCTTTTCAGAGTGCCTTAGTTTTCAGAGAAGAGGCCTTTGATTTCTTTCATTAGGTTGATTCCTAGGTATTTCAGCTTTTTGGATGCTATTGTGAAAGGAATTATTTGCCCTATTTCTCTCTCAGTGAGTCTGTCTTTGGTGTAGAGGAAAGCTATTGATTTTTGTGTGTTGACCTTGTAACCAGCTACTTGACTGAATTTGGTTATTAAGTCTAGAAGACTTTTGGTGGAGTTCTTAGGGTCCTCTATATAGAGTATCATGTCATCTGCAAATAATGACAATTTGACTTCTTCATTCCCTATCTTTATTCCTTTTATTTCTTTCTCTTGTCTAATTGCCACAGCTAATGTTTCCAGAACTATATTGAACAAGAGTGGTGATAGTGGACAACCTTTTCTTGTTCCTGATTTTAATGTGAAAGATTTCAGTTTTTGACCATTTAGTATGATATTGGCTGTTGGTTTTTCATAGATGGCTTCTGTCAGTTTGAGGTAGAGACCATCTATTTCAATGTTTTGTAGGGTTTTTATCATAAATGCATGTTGGATTTTGTCAAATGCTTTTTCTGCATCCATGGAAATAATCATATGGTTTTTGTCCTTGTCTCTATTGATATAGTGTACTACATTGATTGATTTTCGTATATTGAACCATCCCTGCATCCCTGGGATGAATCCCACTTGATCAGGGTGTATGATCTTCTTGATGATCTTCTGCATTCTGTTTGCCAGTATCTTATTAAGGATTTTTGCATCTATGTTCATTAGTGAGATTAGCCTATAGTTCTCCTTTTTGGTTGGGTCTTTCTCTGCTTTGGGGAAGAAGGTGATGGTTGCTTCCAGGAATGAATTTGGTAGTATTGCTTCCCTTTCAATTTCATTGAAGAGTTTAAACAGTAGTGGCAGCAGTTCCTCTCTAAATGTCTTGTAGAATTCAGCAGTGAAGCCATCAGAGCCCGGGATTTTCTTACTTGATAAGTTTTTAATTACTTTTTCAATTTCATTGGTTGATATTGGGTTGTTCAGAATTTTTAGGTCTTCTTCGTTCAACTTTGGTAATTCATATGTATCTAGGAATCTGTCCGTTTCTTCTGTGTTGTCCATCTTATTGGCGTATAGGTTCTGGAAGTAGGTATTGATGATCCTCTGGCTTTCTGCTGGGTCTGTTGTCATTTCACCCTTTTCATTCCTAATTGCATGGATTTGGGCCTTTTCTTTCCTTTTTCTGACAAGGTTGGCTAAGGGTTTATCAATTTTGTTGATTTTTTCAAAGAACCAACTCTTGGCTTCATTGATTTTTTGTATTGTTCTCTTAGTCTCCATTGCATTGATTTCTCCTCTGATCTTTATAATTTCCTCCCTTGTATGAGCTCTGGGGTTGTCCTGTTCTTTTTCTAGAAGCTTGAGGTTCAGCATGAGGTTGTTTAATTGGGCTCGTTCTGTTTTCCTAATATGCATATTCACTGCTATGAATTTCCCTCATAAGACTGCTTTCATTGTGTCCCATAGATTCTGATATGTTGTATTGTCATTGTCATTTAATTGAAGGAACTGTCTGATTTCTTCTTTAATTTCCTCTGTGACCCATTGGTTATTCAGTAGTGTGTTGTTCAGTTTCCACATGTTTATGAAATTTTTCCAGTTTCTTTTGCTATGGATCTCCAATTTCATCACACTATGGTCTGATACTATACAGGGGATAACTTCAATTCCTTTGCACTTACTTAAACATGTTCTATGTGTGAGTATGTGGTCCTATTTTTGAGAATGACCCATGTGCAGCTGAGAAGAATGTGTATTCTGATTTTGTGGGGTGGAAGACTCTGTAAACATCTGTTAAGTTCATTTGTTCAAAAGTTTGATTGAGTTCTAGTATTTCATTTTTTATTTTTTGTCTAGTTGATCTATCTATTTGTGACAGTGGGGTGTTGAGGTCCCCCACTACAATTGTATTAGTGCATATATGACTTTTCATGTCCGTTAGTATTTGTTTTATATAGTTGGGTGCACTAGTGTTTGGTGCATAGATATTTATGATTGTCATCTCTTCCTCTTGGATTCTTCCTTTACAAGGATGTAGTGTCCTTCTTTGTCTCTCTTAATCAGTGTTGGTTTGAAATCTGTTTGATCTGCCAAGAGGATAGCTACTCTTGCTTTTTTTCGGGTTCCTGTCACATGGAGTATTGTTTTCTACCCTTTACCTTTCAGTCTATGAGTTTCCTTTTGAATTAAGTGTGTTTCTTGTATGCAGCATATTGTTGGATTTTGCTTCTTGACCCATTCTGCCAGTCTATTTCTTTTGACTGGTGAGTTGAGATCATTAACGTTGATGGTTATAACTGAAACGTACTGACTTGTCATTCCCATGACTTTTTCTTTTTGTTGGGTTCTCCCCCTTTACATTTAATTTCTTGTCATGCCAGATGGGTTCATTCCGCTTTGCTTCCTGGGGTCCCGATCCTCATTGTCTGTTCCTAGGATATTGTGTAAAATTCTTTGGAGTGCTGGTTTGGTATTCAGGAAGTTCCTAAGGTGCTCTTTGTCATGAAAGTCTCTTATTTCTCCATCCGTTTTGAAAGACAGTTTTGCAGGGTACATCAATCTGGGTTGGAGGCTGTTTTCTTTTAGGGCTTGGAATATGTCACTCCAAGCTCTTCTTGCCTTGATGGTTTGTGTTGAGAAGTCTACTGTGATTCTGATGGGCTTTCCTTTGTATGTGATTTGTTTCTTTTCTCTGACTGCTTGGAGAACTTTGTTCTTCTGTTGAGTTTCTGGAATCTTAACAATTATATGCCTATGTGTAGTTTTTTTTGATCAAGGGTATTTGGAGTCCTATATGCCTCACTTATCTGTATGTCAAGCTCTTTTTCTCTGCTTGGGAAGTTTACTGCCATTATTTCTGTGAAGAGATTTTTTATGTCATCTGCACTCTCTCTTGTTTCTTCATTGAGCCCAATCAGTCTTATGTTATTCTTCTTTGCATCATCTAGCAGCTGCTGGATTGATTTCTCATGTTCCCTTATAGTTTTGAAGCAATTTTTCTTTTCCTGGTCACTAATTGCAATCTTATCTTCTATATCTGAAATTCTGTCCTCACATTGGCTCATTCTGCTGTGTAGACTTTCAATGAAGTTTTTCATGTCCTGGAAATCTATTTGCATCTGTTTTATGGATTCCATTTGTTTCCTATGTTGGGATTCCATCATGTTTCTGAGCTCCTCTGTAGATTTATTAATCATGTCTTGCACTAGGGCCCAGTTTCTCCTGTTATCTGAGAAATTATTTCTGATTTCATTTTTTCCTGATCCCCTTTTGTTGCCAGTTCAGTGGGTCCAGGTGGTTGAGTATCAGAGTGTTCCATCTCATTTCCCTTTGAGGTTGCTGTAGGTGATCTGGAAGTCTGGTTTTGAGACTTATTTATGTGTTTTCTCATTTCAACTGGGGTGGGATGCTGTTGGCCCCTGCACGGATTACCTCCTCTGAGCTGGGAGAGGTGGAACAGGGGCTGGGAGCAGCGGTAGGGATGGTGACCCAAAAGCCCTTTCCTGTGGGCTGGGAGCAGTGGGAGGGATGGTGGCTGGGAAGCCCCTTCCTCTGGTCCAGGAGCAGTGGGATGGCGGCTCGGCAGCCGCTGCCTCTGGGCCGGGAGTGGTAGGAGGGATGGTGGCCCTGAAGCCCCTTCCTCTGGGCCAGGAGCGGTGGGACAGAAGGTGGCCCAAAAGCCCTTTCCTCTGGGCTGGGAGCAGCGTTAGGGATGGTAGCTGGAAAGCCCCTACCTCTGGACCAGGGGCAGTGGGTCGGCGGCTCAGAAGCCCCTGCCTCTGGGCCGGGAGCAGTGGGACTCAGTACCTTGGTCTGGTGGTCCGGTGTCCTCTGAGTCTTTGTAGTGTGGAACCAGGTGGCTGTACAGAGGAGTGGGGGTGGGGGTCCAGTGGATTGTTGCCGGGGTGCGGGTTGATTCTTCGTGTTCTGCGTGACTCGGGACCTCAGTAGGGAGTGCACAGACCTGCCTGTCTGCAGCGGGCTCTGTGAGGAGTTCTTGATGCCAAGTGCTACTGGCAGTTTTTGGGCAGGGGCTAAGAAAGCCAAGTGTCTTGCAGCACCCTCAACAGCTGTATAACAATGAATTGTTCCTTGTTGTCTTGGAGTGTTCTGCTGGATGAAATGGTGAAAAACTTGTGTGTGATTAATGGAGCCTGAAACCTAATTCCAATTGTAAATCATTTTTGTGCAGTGGTAAGATAGTCTATTTTTCTCCCCAGTAATATAAGTACCTGGTAAGTTGAGCACAGATTACCTTTTTTGGTGGGGAGGAGGTTTGGATCTTCATCAGGAACTGTTCACCCCAGAAAAACATTTTATTAACCTCGGTATCCTTGCTGATATTTGAATAAACACAGAACGTTTTTATCTGTGCATTTGCTCTGGTTGCATCCTGGACAGTTCTACCTATGACTAAACTGGTCCCTTTTTTCAAGATAATCACACACCAAAGAGTGTCAAGCATATTCAGTTGAACACTGTCTCTTTTTATTTATTCTAAACACCTTTGTTGAAATATAATTTACGTACCATACAATTCATCCATTTAATGTGGGCAGTTCAATGGTGTCCTAGTATGTTCAACATCACCTAAAGCTAAGTTTAGAACATTTCAGCACTGTGAAAAGAAAACCTTTGCCCAAGAGCAGCCATGCCCAGCCCCACACCCACTCCAGCACTGTCTTTTATATCCCAGCATGCTTATTGTAAGTAAAGCTTTGGCCACTATCTTCTGCTTCTGTAGAGTGGTACCTGAACATTTACATGCAGAAACACATTTTATTTTGTTATAAATTATTTCCTAATTTTTCTTTTATCTCAGAGTTAGGGCATTTTATTGATTTAAGCAAAATCATACATGGAGGTAGGTTTTATTACCTCTGAAGGTCATTTCCGGAAGGAACACTGTGAGATGTTTGTATAAAGAGAGGACATTCTTAGGTACTGGTGGTATGGAGAGGATGGTACTGTCATTGTTATGCATGAGTGACAGGTAACATCAATATCTAAGAGCACCAATACCTAAGCTAAAGCAAGTATTCTATATGTTTCCAAGTAAAACTGTATTATTTCATTTTCTACTTTACTGTATGTGCATTACACACTCAATACTTGTGTGCCCCTTAAATTTACATGTTGAATCCCTATCTCTCCTCATTACTTTATTTGGACCTGGGGTTGCTAAAGAAGTAGTTAGGGTTAAACGAAGACATAGGGTGATCCTGGTGCCCTAGGATTATTGTCCTTTTAAGAAGAGACATGGCAAGCACAGCACTGTAGCCCCCAGTTCCCCTAATGGTATTAGGGGGCTGGGGATTTAGCTCAGTGGTGCCTCGCCTGCCTCGCAAGGATAAGGTCCTCAGTTCAATCCCTGGCACCGTAAAATAAATAAATAAATAAATAAATAAATAAATAAATAAATAAATAAATAAAATTTTTTAAAAAGTTTATATTCTGTTGTACAACCCAAAGCAAACTAATACCCAGAGCCCCTTGAGACATGAGATAGAGTGAGTGTGGCTGTATCTGCTTTCTGGAAGCTGGACGTCTACCATGGGAGTGGCTTGGAGCTAGATCTGAGCTCAGCGCACACCATCCTCTGCTGCCATATGGCTCAGTCACCTGGTATCAGGGCTCCTTCTGCTGGGACCTCCAGAAATTCTTTGACTTATTTTCACTCCTGGCTCTCCCTACTCTCCATTCTTCTTCTGAGTGTCCTTATTCCATGATTGTGAATGTTACGTTGTCACTCAGCTACAGTCTTTAGCAAACCTTTCTTTCTGCAACCAGCTGACTATCCCAGAGAGAGAATTTTTGGTTCATAAACAAAAAAGCAGATGTATATTTTTTGTGTATGATTATAATAATGACTGATGGTTACTGTAAAACATTCATTTGGTTCAGGAAAGTAAAATGTTGAAAAGATATCACTATGGAGAGATAGCCACTATTATCATTTGGGGATTTTCTTTCCAGATGGCTTTCTATGTTGTATGTAGGCACCTGCCCTGACACACTCGTACTTACACAGGCACATAGTTTTATATTCGTGGAGCTAGACCATCTTTGCTGTTCAAGAACCTGCTTTGAAGCAGGTTTCTTTTATTAGTTTGGCAATGAATATAGATGGAAGTATAACATTTTAAATAGCCTCATAGAATCCCATTGTATGTATATTCTAGGTAAATATAAATAGTATCCTCTTGCTGACTTTCAGAGTACATGCACATGCTCTCTTACTGTGGCTTTTATCTGTTTTCTTTGGACGCTAGTACAATTTTGTATCTCTTCATGTATTTGTTGGCCTTTAGAGTTTCCTTTGCCTATTCTCCTTACTATCTCCTGACCCCAGTTTGACACAGTCTATTTTATTACATGGTCCTGAGTATTTATGTATTTTTTGTATCCATTCTCTATAAGTATTCTCTCTTTCAAGTTCATAAAGTTTTTTATGTATATTTCTTCTGGAATTTCTAAACCATGAAAGATCTTTAATCCACCTGGAATTGATGTCTGGGAATAGGGGAGTCATTGTTCAGGGTTTATGGCTTTCGTCTGGAACCTTCCTCTTCTAATATACTGTAACAAAAGTGACCATTTTCTATGTGTACAACAATGTGAAAATTTGGGAGGTACTGATTCTAACTCTATCATAGTTATTTGATATTCTTCAAAAATTTACAGGTAGGTCATATTGTCACGTTCTCCAAAACCTCCACTGGAATTTTTGTTGACATTGAATAAAATTTATTAGTGATTGGGGAATATTGAAGTTATCTGATGTTGAGTTCAGTTTGCATTTTCTAGGGAGAAAACATACTTGTCAGAGACTCAGTGCTAAGGGTTGAAAAGAGCTCCAGATGACTAATAAAGCCCTGTCCTCAAATGGTTTAGAGTTTAAAACTCATTTGTGGTCATTGGCAAGGCAGAGCCACAAAAAACTGAAGGCAGAATATTATGATTATCTTGAGAAACATCCAAACACTGATGGTAAGGAATTCAAAGAAAAAAGGGGCCATATCCTACACGTCAGTTTACTTAATGATTTGGCAAATATCTCCACTGAGTGCTTTAAGATTGCATGCTATATTTTGAACAGTGTTCTACTCTGAATCCTATGATGCTCATCAGTGCTCTAGTGAAACCTTTGGGTTACCCTCTCCTTTTAAAGAGGAAAAATACACATTTTCCTTTTTAAGTGGGAGCCTCCTTTCTTCTCGACATGATTGTTAATTTTGTTTTTAGTATATGAGTAATTCTGTAGTAAAACTTGTCATATTATTAATTAAAAAGAACACACTCTGGGTCCTAAAGGAGGTTGGCTGGAGAAGCACGTCCAGTGAAATTTTGAGTAAGAATGTTTCTTAGGCAGTTTATTGAATTCTTTTTAATGATCCGGCTAGTAGAGTGGTTGGATGCTTGGCAGGTCTACTGTGTCATAATATGGGAATTGAAGACTCTTAAATAATAGGTGAGTTTGTATGTACACAGTCAGTCCTTTAAATATCCCTGTAAAGAAGGACCCACATTGCACCTGTGCCTACCTCTCTCAAAAATTTGACTGTCTTGTCAGTACAATGGGGACAATATCACTTAATGTCTCAGAATGGTAATAAAAGTATAGCAGACCCTTGACTTACAAACAATATCGGTTCCCAAGGGCTGGTTGTAAACTAAGTCAGTACAACTGAGATCTGGATGTTCTGGGTACATGCTATAGACAACAAGAGGCAGATGAATCTTCTGTTAACTTAATTAACCTAAAGTTGTTTGTATGTCAGGCCACTGTACAAAGAAAGTCCATGTAATAATTGTCCTGACTGACAGCAAGTGTGACTTCTTTTCTCTGAAACTGATTATTTTACTTCCTATAGTGAAATGATACCTTGAATAAGAAAATAGTAGTTCTCCTGGAAAAAGAATCAAGGAAAGAAACTTCCCAGATGTGAGCTCATTTCTCCCAACTATTTTCAAGACATGTTTCTACCCTAGTTTTCTCTTGATTTATTGTCTGCTGTGAAGAACAAGTGGCTGTAACCCTCTGGTCTGCTGGCTTGTTTCATTTATGCCATGGGGCAAGATACTGCAGGATACTTCATAAAGTGATTTGAAGTCCTTTGAGAAAAAACTAGATAAAAGCGAGTCATTAATTAATTTTTAAGAGTCAGCAGCTGCACACTCAGGCTTCAAGTTTGATAGGAAAGGAAAACAGGTTCAGTGAATTTAAATTGCCTCTCATGTATGACAGCATATTAAAGTAATGAGGGCAATTCATCTTGCCAGCTTGGAGTTGTCAAGCTTTGATCTCTGTCTCTTCCTCTCTGTCTCTGTTTCTCCAAACACCAGTTTAATTCCTGTAGTTGATGTGCTACAAAAAGGTAAAACAACAGCAGCAAACAAAACAAAACTTTATGATGAACTATAAACACATACTTATGCCTCTGGGGAGTCCCAGAAACAAGTTTACCTTCATGGAGAATGCTTTCCCCTAGGTCTAGGTCAGATGAAGTACAGACCTGTGACCCATGCAGCGTGTCTCAGGTAGGCTGGTTAGCTCTGGAGTTCCCTTGAGGACCTTGTGTTGCAGCATTGTGACCGTGTTCAATTTTAGACTTCAGATTTATTTCACCCGAGTAAACAAAAATAATGCTTTTGGAGAAACAAAACAAATAATTGCTGCTATGATTTGGAGAAAGGCAGTATGCACAGTTCTCGTAAAAGAGGACTTACATTTTTAATTCACACATTTGTTCTGTAACTCAAAATTTTGAGGCACATAATTTAAAAATGTGTTTCTGTGCACATGGGTGCACACCTGCCCATGTGTATTCTACCTTCATGTCTCTGACTTTGTCTTCAGCAATTCATCTTTGTGACTGCTTTGGTTGGTTTGAGTTCCTTCACATTCCTTAGACAGTGAAGTTCATGAATACCCCAGGGCCTTTGCATGGACGATACCTTCTGCCTAGAAGATTCTTTCTCCAAATAAATGGATATATTACTCACATTTTGAGTCTCTGATAAAATGTCACTTTTTTCAGTGACATTGAGGAATTGTGTACAATTTCAGTCTGCTTCATCTCAGCGTATTTAGTTATTTTATCAGGATTTATCATTGCCTTAATATTTTCCAATTGACTGTTCCTCTTTGCTATCCTGGAATTGGAAAGGCATGGAGAAAAGAACTTTTACTATTTTCTCATTGTGTTTCCCTCAGCATCCAGAATGTTTACAGGAAAAAAGATTGAGTAGATGTAATTGGATTGATATGTTGTGTTATGGCTGAAACAAATTTAATGGAGTCGCTATGTTAAATGCCTGCTAATGAAAGGTAAATGTTACTTGGCTCCTTGAAGACATAACATTTATGATATCTTGGGCTAAAACTCTTTGTACTTAGGCATTAGTTGTGCTAGGGATTCAGGCCAAGCATTTCTAAGTGGGGTCAATATGATCCCCAAAGAGGTGCAAAAAATCATACTTTTTAAACATGCAAAGCTCAGATACATAGTACAGTACATAAAGGTATATCTATGATTTCAGATTTTCATCAGAGGATGATTAAGACAAACTGTCTAAAAGGGCTTGGGGGGGGTGAAGAAAAAGCAGAATATATTTGTGAAAACAGGCAAGAATATTATGGTAGAAAGCCTAGCTGTAGGTTTCTCCTCCTGGTGAGTGTGTGTTAAATAGAATTTGATAGCCAGACCTACATGTAACAGGATCGTTGTACACTTACATGCTAAAATATTTCTTATCTATTCAATATTTGTGATAATTCTTGGAAAAACTTCTTATGATGAATGATGCATGTTTTTGTGAGATCATGCTACCATTTTGGATTGTCTTCCCCTCATGATTAGGGTAATGTTCCATTGTGGCATTCTTTAATTTGTCCATCTCAGGAATTTATAACAAAATTGTCCAGAGATATACTTTTATTCTCATCGGTCTCATTGGGGTCTTTATGCATTTCCTTGTTAATTTAATATATTTGGGAACCTAATATCTAATGCCATTTTCATACATAAATTAGTATTTTTCTTAAGCAAGTTTCCACAGAGATCCAACTCTGATCTTTTTCATTTCCTTCTTTTGTTGAGGCCAGTGTGTCCGTGCAGTTGTGATATTGCTGATACCTACATTGCAGATGGGGTCTCATGGCAATACCAATAAATTCTTCCTGTTTAAACAATCCACTCACTGTGCCGGAGGCACCTCTGTACTGAGATGCCTGAAGCCATCAGGAAAAGCCCAGTGTGATTCTGGTTACATGACAGCAGACCTAACAGAACAGACTTTGTGGTGTGTTCTTTTCCATTCTCTTCTTTTTAAGAAATAAAAATACTAGCTGGAATCCAATGACTGGATTTCCTGACTCACTGCAGATTGTCATCCAGTTTTGAAAATACAAGTGGACTGTATGGCTGTAGTCAATGCCTGGGGCCTCTGATTCAGAGGAACATGCTGCCTCCTTTATTTATTTTTATTTATTTATTTTTTTGGTACCGGGGATCGAACTTGGGTCCTTGCACTTGCGAGGCAGGCTGTGGAACCACTGAGCTAAATCCCCGGCCCAACATGCTGCCTCTTTTAAACAGTTGCTCAGAGAGTTCCTTTGGGGAGACTGTTTTACTTTTGTGGGTCGCTTATGACCTGTGGCAGTAGCCTTTGAGATGGCCCTGAGGTCTTCACTCCCTATGTTCACAACCTGTGTTATATCCTTCCCTGGGATGTAGACTGAACTTACTGACTTAGAGGAGGTGATGACAATATCACTTTAACATTTGGTCATAAAAAAACGACAGTGGACCAGGAATTTAGCTCTGTGGTTCCTCTGCCTGCCTCGAAAGCCCAAGGTCCCGAGTTCAATCCCCGGTACCAAAGAAAAAAAAAAAAGAATTTGCTGGGAATAAAAATTTGATGGCTTCTGACATGAGTGGCTAGATTCTCTCCTTTTTAAATCGTGCACTCTGGGGAAGCCCACTGCTTTTTTGAGGCATTAGGGGAGGAGGGTGCTGTTCATGACTCTATGGAGAAGCTTGTATGACCAGGGACTGAAGCTTCCAGCCAACAGCTAGTGAGTGACTTAGATGCACCAACAGTGCTGTGAGTGGGCTTCAAGTGGATTCTCCCATCCACAGGTGAAGGCGGCTTACTGCAGGCCCATTAGAGACCTGGAACCAGAATGGACTGAGCAGCTCAGATTCCTGACCCTCAGATATGGCAGGAGGCAGGAGATGTTTGTTGTTAGAGCCATGAACTTTTGGAGTAATTTGTTATGCCGTAATAGGTGAAGTAAGCCATGACCAGTAGCTTTTAGAAACAAATACCATTGCTACGCTGAACTAGCACTAGGGAATTATTAAATGTTTATTTGCTGCAGCTAGAACAATAATATATGTTCACAGAGTAAGTCTATCTATTGTGTCTGTACCTGATTATAGGATTCCTTATCAATCATGCCACAAATACCTTAAGTATGTACAGTATTCAGGAAATCTGCATTTAGTTTTCATTTCCATTTTGGTCCATATTTCATATAACTTTACAAGGCATCAAGAGCAAATGGTTTTATTAAATGTAAAGATCTTAAATGTCATAGATTTCATTTTGTTGAGTTTGATCTGTTTGCTGATGATGAGAGGATAGAGCCATTGTAGCTTCCCACAGCTACCTCAAGGGATTGTCACTGTGGGTTAGTGTGAGCCAGAGTTCTGAGCAGGCCAGCAGACTGAGGAGAGGACCCCTGGGGAAGTGGACAGAACCTACTCTCAGAAGAGCAATCGTGCCTATCTGAAAAGGTCTGTAAAAGATGGAACTGATGGAGATGACAGGACCAGCATTTTAGAAGGAAGTATTTGCTGATTTAGCAAGCAGTAGTTGAGCCTGTGCCATACATTAGATAATACCAAGTTTATCAGTAGAGAAACAAATGGACATCATCCCCATGTTTAAGGAATTTACAGGCATGCATGCATGTATTGGTGTAATATGAGCATGTGTGGGATTGTGAGCTTTACCAGCAGCCTCCATATGGTGACCACATAACACTAAGAGGTGGGTGGGTGCATCAGATAGGAACAGCCTCCTTAGAGGGAGTGATGGTGGAGGGACCCTTGATGTGAGGCAAGTGAGCTAGACCTTGGCAGACAGCTAGCATTCTTAGCAGGCAGGAAGGGTGAGCTTGTTATTTGGACTTTGTCAGGCACTGTACTAGTGACCTTCATGGTTTTTTAAAATTCATCTACATATTAACAAATACTCAGATTTTGGATGAGAAAAATGGAACTGTACAAAGGCTCAGGTGACTTGCTGCTGTGACTGCTCAGAGCCTGCAGTGGTGAGCTTCGACTGTGAAGCATCCTGGCAGCAGATGACTTCCTCTGCCTTGGTAAAGCTAGCTCTGTCCCCTAACTGTTCCCTGGGTTGCTCTCAGCCTCTCTGAGGTCATCACTGGTGTGTTTTCCTTTCCTGAGTTTTCTGGGCTGGCCAGCCTCTGTCCAGCCCCTCACCTGCTTTATGGTTTGGCTGTGTGCTCTCCACCAACCTTCAGCCCAGCTTGCTGCTTGGATCCCTGAGTTGTAACATTTTTCCTACACAATTGTTGGTTCCTGGCCCTCTGTCTGATCTGCACTCAAACCCTGTTCTGAACCTTCTTTCTGCCCTACCCCAGTTGTAAACATTGCTGTTTTCTTACCATTCTGATAAAAACCCAACAGGCCCATTCACTAATTAGAACATTGTGTAAACATAAGTTTTGTTGAGGGAGTTCATGCACTTTGGCTCCTTTGGAGGCTTACCATCTGTTCTCAGCACGCGTGTGTGTCTGTTCTCTCTGTGACTAACTAGGCCAAACTCAGCTTCCTATTTTTCCAAGAAGTCAGAAATTCTAGCATTCCTGTAACTACAGTGTTCCCCGTGTATAGATTGTCCATATCTGTGTATTTACACACCTGAACATCTCCTTAGTAACAGTAAACGTTTCTGTAGAGCCTAGGCTGTGTCTGGCACTGTTCCAAATATTTCACACTAAGCCTCTTGGTGAGGTGGGGACTGCTATTGTCTCTGTTTCACAGATGAGGAAGCTGAGGATCAGAGAAGCAAAGTAAGTTGCAAATGGTCACACAGCTAGTAACTTGTGCATCCTAGACTTCAACAGTCTGTGTTAGTAATCAGTTGAAATTATTTGGCATGTGTGTTGGTCAGGTTTCTCCAGAGAAATGGAAATAGTATGATGGAGGCTGACAGATCCCAAAATCTGCTGTCACCAAGCTGGAGACCTAGGAGAGCCAGTGGTGTTATTTCCAGATAGTCCAAAATCAGAAGAGCTGATGGTATAGTTTCTTTCTGAAATCTGGCAGGCTCCAGACCCAGGAGGAGCCAACATTTCAGTTTCAGGTGAAGACAGGAGAAAGCCGTGTCCCACCTGGAAGGCAGTCAGCAGGAAGGAGTCTCCCTTCTTCCCGGAAGGGGCACCTTTTGTCTTCTGTCCAGGCCTGCAGCTGACTGACTGAGGCCCAGGCACATTGCTGGGGGAAGGGAGAGGCATCCAGCTTTACTGAGGCAGCTGATTCAGATGTTAATCTCACCCAGAAACACCCCGAGAAACACCCAGAGTAGTATGTGACCGGAGTCCCGGGTGCCAGGACCCTGCCACTTAGACACAGACAGTGTGTCCTGACATCTCACTTTTGGCGCTGGTAGATGAGGCCTGGTTCTTTGTGCATTGTGTAAGTTTGGTGCCCTTGTCTTCTCAGAGAGCTGTAGTCAGAGAAAGGCTGGGATAATAAACTTCCGTCTCACACCAAGCGTGGTTGAGATCCAAATCCCAGGGATCATGTAATCCTTCAAAAATCTTACAGGTAGTGCTTGTTCATTCTTCAGGGGATCATGTTTTGTTTGCTGAGTTGCCTGGAGGGTCAGTGTTGTGGGTTTGCCCTAACTAGCAATCATGCAATGGTAGACTTGTTGTTAATAATGTTTTGTAGATTTTTCTGTAACTGATAGCAGATTACATCATTTTGCACCTGAGAAAGTGGGAAACAATTAAAACTGTTCAGTATTATATTTTGATTATGATCTATGCCACTCATTTAAGGACTTGTTTATCTTTTTTTCTGTTGAAGACCGTGGATGGTGATGATTCTACTATGAATTCTTACTAAATATTCCAGCATGTGTATTTGAATCTGCAATGTTTTCCATGGGGATCAGCTCTATTTTTTTTTGGTGCCAGGGATCGAACTTGGGTCCTTGCGCTTGCGAAGCAGGCGGTGGAACCACTGAGCTGAATCCCCGGCCCCTCAGCTCTATTTTAAAAAAACACACAACAAAAGTAATAAACATGAAAACAATAAATAAATAAAATTTAAAAATTGATAGTTCTTTCTTTTCTCTCTTGAAACTCCCTTCTCAGAAATAACTGATGAAAAGATGTTCTTCCTTCCTCCTCTCTTACTTTTCTTCTTTCTTTCTCTTTCTTAACTGGGGATTGAATCCAGGTCCTTCACAGTGAGCTACATCCTCAGCCTTTTTTATTTTGAGGCTGCATTTTGATAAGTTATTACATTGCCTAGGCTGGGCTCAAACTTGCAGTCGTCCTGCCTCAAGCCTCTCAGACTGCTGAGATTACAGGCATGAGCCACCATGCCCAGTTGATATTGTCCTATTTCTATAAAGATATGTTACATTGGGAATTTAAATGAGAAAAATAGCATCATGCCATAGGCATGGATCTGGGATTTGTAGGGTACCCTCTAAGAGCCTTGGGAAATTAGATTGGCCTGTTTTCTCTTTCTTGCTGCTAGGTGGTATGGATATGTTGCTCATTTATTTAATTAACATTGGGTATTTGTTCCATCTAAGTTTTTAGAACATACAGTACTTTAGTGAGAACTCACTGTATTTTAGAAGTCATTTTCTCCATGACTTAGGAGGTGCACAGTTAACCTTGCATGAAAGTGAGGAGAGGTTTCTGTGAGGATAACCCTTTCAGGCGTACTGGCTTCATGTCCTGTTTGGGAAGAGAATTCAGTGTTTTGTTTAATTTTTTCCTTCCAAGGTGTGTAGAGGGCTTCCCGTCCACTCAATGCAGCCGTTTGACACCTAGTAACATCCCCAAACTCCAGCAAGTCTTCTCAGCTTTTTCTTCTTCTGGATCAGGTTATATAGCATGATTACCTGGTAGGTACTTAAAATCTCAGTTTCAGGGCTTTATAATTAACCATAGGGAAAAATACTTCTAACATAACTTTCTATTCTGGGAGGTTCAGTAAACACCCTTTGGATATGTTCACACTCCAAAAGATGACCATTGGCAGCTATGAATGAAACAGACCATTAGACTGAGGAGAGGAGTCTTAAAGCAGTTCTAGTCTATTAATTTACTAATTATAGATGGGTATTTATGTAAGTGTGCATAGCTAAAGTCCCTAGGTTTGGTAAGCAGGAGGTTATTTCTAGCCTGGTGTTTGGAATGTGGGATCTAGGGCAGAATTTCCCGGTTCTCAAGCTTACCTTTCCTTGCTAATCTGTTTTCCTTCTGGCTTGAGCATGCCTGTTCCTCCTGATTGGTCTGAGCCATTGTTCCATGGCCATGTCATGTGCAAAGGTGAATAATGGTCTGCTGGATACATTAAATCTCCATTCTGTTCTCCAGGAGAGGGGGATTGTGCTGGGAATGGCTATAATCTTAGTCCTCCAGAGTTCCATTTGTGTCATTACTTTAGTGACCTGAAGTTTGCTTATGCCTTATGATCTAAGGATAGTCCAATTTTTGTGAGTTTTTTTTTTATTTTGGGGAAGGGAAATGAAAAGATTTTAGCTATTGACTTTTCAGTGAAAAGAAATAATTTAAATGAGTTACAGATGATCTCTCCAGGAGTCGTTGTACCAACCTTTTTCTTCAACACCAGCACTAAAATAAATCCCTTTTTAGACACATTAAAAAGTTCTGTGACAAGTGTAGTTACAGCGGATAGATTTAGTGCATGTATTTTATCTACATAATCTGATTGTAATTTATATATATCTATCTCCAGCCTAGATAAAGCAAAGCCATTTCTTAGTACTAGATTTTTCTTTTTGTCAACATGATGTGAGTAGGATATTGACTTTAATGAAGGGTGGTGATTAATCATCTTAGCTTGCAGGGAGATCATTTATTGCTCTGTGTAGCTGAGTGACTGCTGGTGGAGTTGTGAGTCAGTCAATCAAGAGAAACCCCAGCGAGTCAGTCACTCTTGGGTGACGATGGAAGGTTGTGATGGATTTATTAGCCAAATTCTCTTTTAAAAACCACTTTACATTCTTAGCAGGTGGATTTGCAAATAGAAAAATAACAAATCACCATCAATGGAAAAATCTGTTATTTTGCAAAGTAGAGTTGAGCCAACTGAATGTCAAAATAAAAAATGAACTATGAAGAAATAGCCACTGGAAATGTTTAGTTCTAGATTAATTTTGTTGAGTTCAAAGGGAGCAGTTATAGTCTTAGTAATTCAGGTATTTGATAGACTAGGAAGAACATATTTGTCCCGTGTACAATTACACAGATTGTGTAATGAGATTATTTTCTAAATTACAGTTAAATATTGGAGTTTTTTTTCCCCCTGTGGAAAATTAGTAACCCAGGCTGACATCCTACTCACAAAAAGCCTTTGTCCTAACTTTTTTTTTCTGCAGAGCTAGCATATAGCCAGAAAGTGTATAGCAACTTGGTATAATCTTAGTAATAGAAAATTCTACAGAAGATCCATTCAGGATGGAAAAATATCAGACAGACCTGTACCAAAGGAAAGTGTCAGTGATTCCAGAGTAATCTTGTACTTTCATCAATTCTGTCACTAGTTTTCTTGATTAGAACACATTCGTACTAGACTATCTTTTTAAAATGTTTAGCCTATCAAGTGGTGTGTTAGTGAATGATGCTTTGTCATTATCTGATTCTTTCATTGCTGTGGGAGCTAGGATAGTAATAACATTTTCCTTTCAAGTAAGAAATTTACATGCATTTGGGAATGAAGTATGTTAATTCTGGGCATGAGACAGGCAGCAGTTGAAATAGACAGCTTGTTCTTAGCTGCTGGCATTTGTATCGGTCTTTGTATCTTGCTCCATCTTTGGGATTTCTTCTTTGGCCTGGAGCAACATGATGTGTGATTGCTGGAGGAGCCTTTCTATGGCTTCAGTAAACTTGTGGCATTGGGCTATATAGCAGTCAGGTCATTAAATCAACATATTTCTTTGAAACTTTACCAGGTGCTCTGTTGGAACCAGGGGTTCCAACTAAAGGGATTTTGCCACTCAGATTCCTTTAGGCAATATCTGGGAGTAATTTTTATCACTACAATTAGGGTGTGAGGTATTATTGGCTTCAGTAGGTAGGGTCCTGGGTTACTGTTAAATCTGCAATGCACAGAACAGTCCCTCCCTAACAAAGTATTTCCTCACTCAGAATGTGAGTGATGCTGAGGCTGTAGCCAGCTCTGGGTTTAGTAAAGGCATATTTAGCTCTATTTGGTCTTCACTGATTTTCTTGGGCAAGTTATCTTCAGTTTCTCATTGTTATAGACAGCCCTCCCCACAACCCTTTTGCTGAAATGATTATTATGAATATAAGATAGGATATCTTATATGTAGATAGGATTTTAAATGAATTGCCATCTTAACATCAATAGTCCTTTATACAACTGTAGTAAGGTAAGTAAATTAGGGTAAGCCTATAGGGTGCCTAGCTAGCTGCTGAAACAGATCAATGTTAAGTCTCAGTGATTTGATGCTTTTACATTTCATTTTATCGCTTGTATTGGTCAAATTTACATCACTATAATATAATACCTGAGGCCCTTAGGTTGTAAAGAGGAACAGTATGTTTTGATTCTTTGTTCTGGAGGTTCCTGTCTAAGATTAAGTGGCCCTAATGCAACAGTGAGAGTGGCACATCATGGTAGCACATAGCAGATCAAACTGCTCACCTAATGAGCCAGGAGACATAGAGACGGGGCTGCGGTCCCACTGTTCTCTTAAGAGGGCCTTTGCCCAGTGTCCTAAGGACCTTCCTCTAGGCTCCATCTGTTAAAGGCTCTGCTACTTCCCAGTTGTCGCAAATATCTGTGCATCTGTGGTCCCAGCGAGGTGACAGAAGAAATCAACCACCACAAACCTCGAACTTGAGGGTCGTTTCTCATATCTTCTAGCCATGCAGATATTCTTTCCCGTGAAGTGCTTATGTAAGCATCTTGCCCTATTTTTCTCATTTTTTTCTTTTACCTGCTGATTTGTAGGAGTTCTTTCCACATTGAAGATGTAGTTTGTTGGTTTACAGTGCTAGCTTCTGTGGTGTGAAAGAACCTGTAACTGTAAGTAGGGCATTCATGTCTACGTCATGTAAAAGCAGGGGCCTTCCGCTCTGGTTTCCCCAGCATGTCAAGGTTTTACACCCAGCAACAGCAGTAGAGCACAGACTTGGTTATCACAGCTGTGAGTGGAATACCATGGGAGTGGAGACTCTTACTCTGACTGGCTCTTTACCTCACACTGTTCCTGTTGATGATATTGGGCCTGGGTTTTGTCCTGGATGTGCTTGTATCACTGTCCCCCCCTTTGGACACTTGTCCTTGTTCCCATTAATATAATAGTCTCAATCCTTTCTCTTTCTCATAGTCCTCTCCAAACTATCTTCACCTTTTAGTTTTTTATAGAAAAAGATCTGTATTTACTATAGTACTCAACACGTCTTTTATATGTGCTGATGTGGTTTAGGATTTTTATTATTTTTGTTAGTTGTGTGCCCTTGAGAATTGTTCTCCAACTTTAGTTTTCATAAAGCCTGTTATTTTCAGAACACAATTTTGCAAACTGGGAAGCGTTTCAGGAGCACAGATATGATATGACAGCAGAAACGCCTGTTTCTTCTTGTAGTTTGTGGCTTGTCATTTCACTCGCATCTTAATGGATTTTTGGGAAATGAAAACTCTTAATGTTACTAGGCTGAATGTATCAGTCCTTTATGCTTGTCATGTCTCTAGGAAGAAATCTTTTCCCCCTCTACATGGATGGCATAAATATATTATCCATTATCATTATTTGAACAACTATATGGAATAATCTTTCCCATTTGAGTCCTTAGTTCAGCTGGAATTGACTTTTGCACAGAACATGGGGTGGAAGACTCATTTCTTTTTTTCAAGAGAGCTTCAGCTATTCTTGACATACTCTGCTTCCATATACATTTTTAAATTGGCTTATGTAATTCTACAAAAATGTGTTGGAATTTAGAGTAGAACCACATTGAATGGATTATTTGAAGGAAAATTTACTTTATAACACTGAGTTCTCTGATCCACGAACATAGTATTTAGCCTATTTATTTTCATCTTTTTAAAATGTTGTTTTATAAAGTATTGTAAAGTTTTCTGTGTCGGAATATTTTATCATTTGTCAAATTTATTCTTTCATTTTGTGTGTTTTGAAGTTAATGTAAGTGGCATCTTTAAAATTTTACATTTTTCTAAGTGGTGCTTATATGAATATTTTCATATTGAATTGTGAGAGCCCCCACCCCAGGACTTTTTGCCCCAGGAAATGCTGTGTTCACTACTCATTCTTATTAGGGATGCTTTAATTTGAGCAGATAGGATTTGCTGATTTTTCCCACACAATAAAAATTACATATGTAGTATGGTTGAAATATACGGTGAATATTTAAATTAAGAAATTTATTATAATAAAAGACATAATGCCATTAATCTCCCTCAAAATACATCCCTTGGCTTTGAACACACTTACCTCATCACTCTTACCACTTTCTGATGCAGTTCTGGAAGTCCTCTTTTTGGGTGTCTTTACTAGCTATAATAAGAATACAGTGAGTGCTGCAGCTGAGTTCCATCCAATGGAAAGGCAGGTTTATAAAAACTTTATGATGTGTCCTCATCCACCTTATTCACTAGATATGGCACTATGTTACTTCAGGGTCTTTCCCAAATTCAAAATGACCTTGAAAAGCAAATGTTTTGAATGGATTCAGGATATTAAGCCAGCCATGACAACACAGGTAAAGACACAAAAGAGGACCTCCAGAACTGCTTTGGAAAGTGACAAGAACAAGATGGGTGTGATTAAAGTGAGGAGGATATAGCAATCTGTCCTTTACTATAAGAAAATTATAAAAATTTAAGCATTCAATGTATATTTCAATCATATCTTATGTCTTTTTCAACTGAATGATAATACACTTACTGGTAATCTGGCAATTTGCATCACTGCACAAAATGTTCTGGAGTAGTGACAAGTTTCCTCTTAGTCATTTGTGATTATTTTCTCTTCCTTTTTTGGAGGAGGGGGCTTAGCTTTCTGTAGCTTTTCATTTGTTCCTCTTAGTTGGTATTTGTGGCAAGTATTAGTAGAGACTGTTAACTGTTTTAAAGCATTATCAAACCCTCTGTTTCTCAGCTTTCTAATACCTACTTCTTTTGGGAGACATTGTAGGAGGGGTTGGTAGACCTTTTCTATAAAAGGCTGGAGAGTAAATATTTTGGGATTTGCAGGCAGTGTGGTGTTTGCTGTAGCCTACCATTCACTGTCACTGCACCAGAGCAGCCATGAGCAGTGCACAAATGAATGAGCATAGCCTTGTTCCAGTACACTTCATGCAAAACTTGAATTTCATACAATTTTCAAATAGTACTTTTCCCCAGCTATTTAAAAATATAAACAACATACTTAGACCCTGGGCCCTGGAAGCACAGGCACATGGGAAGGTGTTAGCTCACAAGGTGTTGTTGGACAAGCCTGATTCATAGCATCCTGTGTAAACTTCTAATTTAAGAGTTATTCATGATGGCTGGGGATTTAGCTCAGTGGTTTCACCACCTGCTGCACAAGCACAAGGACCCGAGTTTGATCCCTGGTACCAAAAAAAAAAAAAAAGAGTTATTCATGAACCTTTCAAGGGTTAGCATGTTTAGAAGCTTATTTTTCACCCCCATGCTTATAATTTGAATCTTTGTTAACTTTATGCCTTAATAATAGACCATCTTTCTGAGTTATTTGGGAGTTGAATTGATTTGAAATTGATCTGAAATGTATTTAGTAAATGAATGAAAATTATCAGATTTATGTAATACTGAAGGCTAATTTCTTTTGGACTTATAATGATTCTGTAATTGGTGCCACCCTTAGGTATTGTTTTGATCAGCTTTTCCTCATTTCTCTTGCTTTATTCTACATGAGGAAGCTAGGATTTGGAAAGGGTAAGTGATGTGATTACCTGGAGTCATAGACTAGAAAGGTGCAGAATTTGGAATATAGCCAGCTCAATCCTGTACCATTCCTTGCTGCATCACATTGCCTGTCCTGCATTCTTGTAGATGGACAATTTGAGTTTCCTTTAAGTGTTAAATCAATGCTGCAGTATTACTGTGGCAGCCCCACACTGTCAGTTATATTTGTTTTTTTCTCATGTTAATTTCATCTAAATGATAGTTCTTCATGACTAGATGGGGGCAGTTTTACTGTTTTCCTACATAAGGCCTGAAACAGTGGAGCCTCTTGGAGGAAATACTTCCTTACTGAGCACTTATTGAATACTGGGCATGGGAGAGACAGCCTGTTGCTAGGTGCTAGACATATGGGTACAAATAAAATAGCATCTTTTGGCAGGAGTTTATAATACAGCGGAGGAAGCCCATGGGTACTTAAATAGTAAAAGAGGAGGAAGGAATTTGGGGTAGGAGACACTGCTGAGTTGTTGTCTGGGCACAGTACTGTACTATAGCTCATAGAAAATATCCAAGCAGTGTTTTTATAGAACACAGTGCATTGGCTTCATAGCTGATAGACTGCCACCTGATAATCATGCCAAGTACTTTATATGTTGAAAGGAGACGATTACAGGTGATACTGCCAGTCTAATTTTAGGTTGATTCTTGAAGCTGTAATTTTGAGATTCAGTAATTATCCAAGTTAGTAATATGTAGAGTTTTTCCAATTGATTTTTTGGGGAGGGGGTGGTATTAGGGATGGAACCCAGGGCATTGTGCACGCTAGACAAGCAGTCTACCACTGGGCTACATCCCCACCCCTTTTAAAATTTTATTGTGAGATAAGGCCTCTCTTAGATGCCCAGGCTAGCTTTGAACTTGGAATTTTCCTGCCTCAGCCTCCCATGTAGCTGGGACGACAGGTGTGTGCCACACCTGGCTGCAATTAATTTTTTCAAAATTTTCTTTGTTAAAAGAGCTTCCGTGTTGCTGATGAACGACATTCTATTTGTAGAAACAGTGGGACTCTGAGCTAACTGTAGATAACTATTTTCATTTCCAAAAAGCAAAAGCAAGGACAATAGCTCTGTGCTGCTCTGGGAGCCCCTCCTCCAAGGCTGCAGTAGGACCCATCTATTCTCTTAACACATAATTAGGAAGGGATTCCTTCCGAGCAGCCTTAACGTAGGCACAGGTGGGGAGCACCTCATTTATACTATGTGTGACAAAAAATATGGTGAATGTTTGCATTTAAAAAATAATTACAAGAAAAGGCACATTGTCATTAATCTTCCTTAAAGTGCTTCCCTTTGCTTGTCTTTAACACATTTATCCCATGCTCTTACCACTTTCTGAAGCAGTTCTAGAAGTCCTGTTTTGTGTCTCAAGTTGCTCTACTATGGCTGCCTCAGTTCCCCAAATCTATTCAAAACGTTTGCTTTTCGTGGTCATTTTGACTTTGGGGAAGAGCCAGAAGATACACAAGATTGAGATGGATGAGGACATACTGTAATGTTTTTATTTGACAGAAATTGCTGTAAACATTTTGAGCTGATTCAGGACATGGAGGTAGCCACAAAAAGACACCCAAGAAAGAAAACTCCCAGAACTCCTTTAGAAAGTGGCAAGAGTGAGGAGCTAAGTGTGATTGAAGCATGAGGGTGGGCATTTTGTGGGAGAATTAATGGCAATGTGTCTTTTACTGAAATAAGTATTTATTTAAACATTCACTGTATATTTTGGTCATACCACATGCCTGTAACATCTTTTTTTGGTACTTGATGGTGTTTGGCCCTGTTCTCTGGCCCGTAGGAAATTCCTTTCTCTTTTCCTGCATTGATTTCTGAATGAATATTGGGAGCAGAAATGTCCTTTGTGATGGATGGTATGGACAGTATGGTTAGACATAGTTAAATACTACCCAGTATATTCTGGATCTGTAGACTGTTTGGGTTGTCCTGACAGGCCATTCCTCACAGAAATATTGCTGTTACTGAACATGTGTCAGGGAGTTCTGAAACTGATTTATTAATGGTCACTTGGAACAAACACAGTTGAAATTGGGGACTCCTTGAAACTGTAATGAGAAAACCAAATCTATTAATGAATGGTTGGCTTGGGCTTTTTCTGCTTATTGCTCTGTTGTTTCTGTGGCTTTGACTTATCTATATAATGGACCCAGTGCTAACGGAGGTCTGTCTGCCATTCTGCTAGTACCTTTCTTGAAGCCATGCAGGACCCTCTATAACATGTGGGAAAGAGGACTGAGAGGAAAGAATGCACTAAATTTATTTTTTCCATTCCCATGCAGTTTGACTTCTTCTAATGTGGTCAGACAGGATAAGTTCCCATTTGGCTTTTCTGTACATTATGTATATATCATTGTTTATACAGTCATCCTAAAATGGGCCTGAAATAATTCTTTCTTTATTAGTATCTAGCTGTGTTACATTAAAATGCAAAAATATATGGGAATAGATAAAAAAGCACTCTTCTATGAAAAAACAAAACATCATAACAAAAATTAGAGAATAACAATAATTAATACATTGTATACCGTAATCTTAAAAGAATGGCCAAAATGTTACTCAGGGTACAAGTCATAGACAAAAGAGTCTCTCTTACAAAAAAGAAACAAGCACATAATAGCACAAATACTCTAAAAATTTTCAAATTTTGATGAGGAATGGTTATTCATACAGGCATATGTCTCCCATCCAAGTACTAATCAGGCCCGACCGTGGTTAGCTTCTGAGATCAGACAAGATCCGGCTGTTCAGGGTGGTATGGCCATAGACATATAGGCATATTTCTGTATTAGGCTGGTTTTAAATCTCAGTGGTTAATTTTGTTGGTTGCTGAAATACTGGATATGCTAACAGAAGATGAAAAGATCTTATGATTTTGGGTAAGGAAATTCAAGGTTGCATATAAAATGAATGTCTAAAGAAGGTCTTGTTTTATTATACAGTATTGTTTCTTTCTCTCGCTCTCTCTTTTTTTAAAATAAAGTCTCAGGTTACCCTACGAAGAATGGTTGCAAAGCAAGTAGGGAATTTATTCCTCTCTGCTCATCTGTCATGAATTGTTTGCTTCACATAAGTTGATTAATTACTGCTTCCAAGGCTGACATAATAGTTTTTGTTTTGTTAAACAACTATAAATCTCATCTAATATGATCTTAGTGTTAACAGAAAGAAAACCATAAGTTAATGTGTTACATTTCATTGCTTAAAAATAATCATTAGTCGTAAAGCTTTATTTTTACAAACATAATTTGATCTTGTGTAATTGATAGAAGAAAACTCAGAGAATTTGTCCAGGCTCTGTTTACATCTGGCTTTTTCAAGAACTGCCACATGCAATAATCCAAATGAATTCTGTTTATGTAATAAAGCGGGTGGAATTTATAGTCAACACTCAAAATGATTTACTGACAGCACCAGAGTGGCATATTCTTTTACATATTCTAGCTTATTCACAAATTTTCATTGAAGTATTTTGTGATATATTGTCTCACTTTTGCTTAATTTGTTTTAGGAATCACAGAGGACCAAACCTAAGTGACTTTAGGCACTGTCGCTGCTCAGCTTTTTTTTTAACCTGGGGAGGGAAATGCATGCCATAATTTCTGTTCTTTCTGAACTATTTTATATTAGTAACATTCTGGCTTACAGTTTTAAATCATGGTTCAAACACTTTGAAATGTTTCTTGTAATCAGTCACTTTTGCTAGTAGACCTTTTTGCTCATAAAAAACTTAATTGTTCACAAATAATTGCTCAGATATTTCTCCTTAGGGTATAGTCAGGAGAACGCTTGTTTGTCATGTTCAGGAACTTCACCTGGGTTACACCAAGGGTCCAGAGTCAAAGGTCAATGTCACTGACAACTTTGGAGCTGTAAGCTCCTTCTCAGCTACTCAGCCCATAGAGTAAACATTTGTTCCCTCTATGGATAACTAACTAATGCTAACTGATTCTCAGGACATTTGTATTTTGGTAAATACTGTGACTCTCGATAGTAGTAAAACTCTGAAGATGAATTTAAACTCTAAGACCTGAGTACAGTATATTATCTTCCTTTTAGTCACAGGGCATAGTTCTTAAATTATAGCAGGTAGTTTAAGAACTACAGAGCTGAGGGCATCTGCAGGATTTGGGATTCACTCCTCTGAGTGCCTTGTGGATGTGCCTCTCCTCTCAACTGAACTTCTTGAACATAGGGATCATGGCTTAATGATCTTTATTTCCTCTCCAAATAGCTGGACTTATGTGTGACAGAAAGATAGCACTGTGCATGTGTGTTGTCAGATACATTGATAGATGACTGATGCATGTATTATCCTTCTAGTTTTGTAATGTTAAACTGCATTGAATATAAGTAACCTTCTTAGAGTTTGTACCTAAAGGCAGAAATAGATTTAGAAAGTCTTTAGTCCACTCTGAATTCAGTGATTTGTTACACTGTATGTTCTTAAAAATATATTTGTTTATTCATAAAGTGTTTAATGGACGTCTGCTCTGTGTCAGAAATAATGGTAAGCCTTGAGGAGAAAGTTTGAGGAAGAGAAACATTTTCCCCTTCTCACAGACCATCCAAGGGTCCATGGTCAAGGATTAATGTCAATGCCAACTTGTCTGTCATGGCCATTCTGTCTGAAGCAAAATGCAGGTGAACAGCTGGGCAAATATTATAATGTGTAATGTGTGCCAAGAGGGAGGAAGGGAATTCTGCCCCTGCCACATGGGTGGGGGCTGAGGGTGATCCCTTTGTGTTGGTGTTAAGGAGGCAGAGTAAGGTGCACCAGTCCAGAGAGTCACAAGTCACAGAGTCAGTTAGGGATGTTGTGAAAGGCTAAGAGGCTCATTAAAAGTGGGAGTTGAAAACTGAGGCCCAGTAAATTAAGAGCAGGCTCTGCAATCTCAGTTGCAACTACTTTCTTTAGAATATTTGTTACTCACTATGATCATAGCCCCAATTAATCTCCTTGAGTCTTACTTGCAAAATAGGTATAAGAATAAACAATTCATTGGGTCTTTGGAAATACCAGGTGTGAAGGGGCTTAGTACTGATTTGGCATATGGCCAGTACTTAGTAGATATTTTATAATAAGATCCTTAGTGTCTATGTTTAGAGAAAAGATAATACATCACTTCACTTTTGTAAGCTGTGTGGGGAATATTGATTAAACATTGGGCTAGGTGCTAGATAAACCATGGTTAGTGAAGAACATGGAGTCTTAATAAAAGGAACTGGCAATCTGGAATCTGGTGACTTGTATCAGAGCCACATCTTAATGTGATATTTTCTGTGCAGTGGTTCTTAATCTTTCTGGAGTCATGGAGCTCTGAGAATCCAAAACTTCTGATGATTTCCTTGAATCTGATGATTCAATGAAGTTCCTTGGAAAAGATCTTACACACACACACGCGCGCACACACACACACACACACACACACAGTTCTGTATGCAATTTTAGGTGCTCATGAGCTCCATCAAAGCTATCAAAGTCTTACCATGGAAGTTAAGAACATTTACTTTAGAGGACATAAAAACTGGTTAGACAGACTTCAGAAATGGGCCTGTCTGAGACTAGGGAATTGAACTGCCTGGGGCCTTGTGGTTAAGTAAAATTCCTAGAACTTCAAATATGGTCACCTAAGGATCAGAGAATCTGATGAGTTTCAGTCAGTTGCAAAAAATAAGTCTCCATCTCCATGTCTCTTTGAAGGATGCATGGTCATGGTTGGGGTTTTGGAGCAAGATTCCAAGTACAAGCTAAAAGTCTAGAGCATCTTGGTGATCTGTTCCCTGGAAATCTATTAGAAGATCCATGAGAGACTAGATCTCCCCAGGTCACCCTGAATTTGAATTATTTTCTGAAGCAAAAGTCAACCACTCTTTGGTTAAGGGCAAAGTATAGTTTATTGTGAGGGAGGGCCTAGCAATTGAGTGTACAGCCAGCAGCATGGCCAACTCAAGACTCCACCTACCAGCCTTTTTCAGGATAGATTCAGCCTTCAGGCAATAGTGAGAACAGTGTGTGGAGCTCAGTGTATAGAGATATAGGGAGTGTTTGTTGGGGAGGTGAGTAATGTATTGTAAATGTTGTTTTCAATTGTACAAGTGTCAAAGTGACCTTTAACTCAGGCTCTGCTCTTGAGCATGTTGAGTTTCTTGTACAAGAGACCTCTAAAGTTATAACTAATTTAGTTATAATTAGTTATAACTACTTTAACATTGAATTCAGTTTTATTTACTACTCACAGCCGCTATATGACTTTCATAATTGATTTTAGTTTTGAAATTTAAACACGTAACTTTTCAATTAACGTCGCTTAGATTATTTCTTTAAAATTGGCTTGTTTCCCTGTAGGAGCTCATCAGGGTGGGTGTGGTCCTTCTACCACTACCCCAGTTTGCAACAGCTGGCCTCATCTTCCTCCCTTCCCTCTTCCTCCTCTTCCTTCACCTTCTTCCTCCTCTTCCTTCACCCTCTTCCTCTCTGTCTCTTCCCATCTGCCTTCTCTTCCTTCCTCTTTCTCCCTTATTTAGGATTGAGGCCCTTGTGTGAGTGATCTTACTTAATGTTCATAAAGCCCTACCACATGAATACTGTTTTTAAGTTAATTTTATAGGCAAGGACAAACACCTAGAAGAGACTAGGTGGCTTTTCTAAAGTTACCCAGCATACATATATGTGAATATATGTGTATATACACTCAGGACTCTGGAGATTTGGTAGATTATAAATCTGATGGGGAGGCTGAGAAGCTGGAGACTCAGGAAAAAGTTGCAGTTTGAGTCCTGAGCCCATCAGCTGGGAAATCTCTTTTGCTCAAGGAAGTCCATCTTTTGTTTTATTCAGGCTTTCAAATAAATGGATGAGGCCCACTCACGCTCTGGAGGGCAATCTACTTTGCTCAAAGTGCTCAGATTTAAATGTGACCCTCATCCAAAAATCCCTCACAGGAACATCCTGAATAATGTTTGACCACATATCTGGACACCAAGGCACAGCCCAGTAGACATAGAGTAACCACTACAGTCAGTCATGTGGAAACTCAACAGTGGGCAGATTCATTTAATCAGCTCTATGCAAAGCACTTGGTGATGTAAACTTTTTGGAAGCCTGACTTTTTCTTTTTAAAAAGTATACCTAAGGGAAAACGTTGGGAGAAATTTGAATGGAAACTCTTTTGCTCTAGCAAAGAAAGTCCCTTTACAGCTATACGTTAAGTATAAAAAAGAGAAAGAGACCTAGGAGAATAAAATCTTTAACAAGCAAGTGTCTTTTCCTATTGAACTTGGAGCCCTGGACTCGTGTGATATGTCAATTCAGTCTTGACAGTTTCTCTGCAGTGGTAGCTAATAAAAGACCTGTAGGAAATTTTTCCTAGTGGAAAGGGGAAAAAAGTGACTGACTCTTTGAAAGGGATTCATTAAAAGCAAGAAAATGTTTAAAACAGTAGCAGAAGTGTCTATAAAAGGTGAGATATTGGCAGCCAGGGAAGAATTGCAGAGAAGGTGCAAGAATGAGAAATTTCATATTTTAAATTTATGGTTTTAAAGTTCTCCCAATAGTTTAACAAGTTATTTATCTTCTAGGGTTTTAAAGAACATGCTGCAGAGTAACATGCATTGTACTTTGAGAATGTCAGACATAATTCTATGGCTATGTCGTTGCAAATCTTGGTTCTTTTTAGTGCTGAGAACTTCTCGGACCTGCAGGAAGGAAGCAGTTGGTCCCTTGGGGAAGAGGTACTTCTGTGTGGTACCTCATATTTGTTTGATCTCTGAGTGCTTCCCTTCTCTGAAATGAACAGGGTTGGTGTTACCTAAGAGAATGATAGTGTTAATCATACAGAGGGAAACCTCTAAATGCATGTGTCTATCTTACATAGTATTAAGGGCAGAGTTGGTTAAATGGACTGATCCCTGGCTTTGTACATTATATAGTTTCAAACTAAAATCTTAGGCAACTTGTCACATTTGTAAGCAGTTAAAACAAGCAAATGCAAAACAAAAAGAAAAGGCATGACAGGCTTGTGACATGATAATGAGTTTAATCATATCTTGATGAAAAGTCCACTTGATATTTTCAGCAGTGGCTTTTAATCTAAATCAAGCAAGTACTGCTTCATCAAATGGTTAGTAGAGCAGACACAATTTATAAGATCATTTAATATGTCAGTTCTTCCTGTACAAAAGTTCAGTAACTACCTGCTATGTGCCAATTGTTCTCAGTATTGGGTATACACTTGTGAACACAGTGGACATCAGTGGCCCATAGCCTTCTGCAGTTGACAGTCAGGTGGAGGTTGTAGACAAATGGACTCAAACATGTACTAATAAATTGTGTTAAGTGTATGAAGGGAAAGGGTTTGGGGCTGAGGGAGAGAATAGTGGGTCAGGAGGACCAGTGAGGATGTGCTAAGTGAGCTGGGGAGAGATGGTGGGGGACAGAGGATGCGTTCCTATGCAGAAGAAGGAAGGTGGAGTCCATTAGAAGGGAAGATCTTGAAGCAGTGATGGAGAACCTTTTAGAGCTTTCAATGATACAGTCCATTGCAACACCCATGCCATAGGTTCGCCACCACTGTGTTAGAGAAATTTAGGGAAGAATAGCAGAGAGGGACCAAATCATGAAGAACATTGAACCAGGCTTGGGAGTTTTAAATTTATTCTAAAATTCAATGACTCAGTGGCACAATCCCATTTGTTTATAAAAGGTTCATGTTGAAAACTGTTCACCAAGTTTGAACTATAGTAGATAAAAATTAATATCTGAAGTATGTAGACAGCTCCTGAAAATAAACATTTTAAAACAGATGAGTCTATAGAAGAATATACAAGGGATGTAAATAAGGAGTTCCCAGAAAAATTGCTATAATGTAAGAATTATTATTATATTATTGAATTGCTATAATGTAAGATATTAAACTACTCTGATAATCAGTGAAAAGAAGTATTTTCATATACCTGAGATTGGTGAACACTTAAGAGTCTAATCATATTAAAATACTGGTGATGATGGGGAGAAGTGGGAACTTTTATATGTTGATGATGAGAGTTTAAATTGTAAGAATGACTTTGGAGAGCAGTTTGCCAATATGTGGTAAATCTTTACTGTCCTGCTTCTAGATATTAACCCTAGAGAAATACCATTATAAAAATTAATGGTGTCATTTCAGACTTCCTTACTGGTCCTGTCAGCAGCATTTGGTACAGTCCACCATTCCTTTCTTCTTGGAATATTTTCATCACTTGGTAATAGACTTACCCTGGCCCATGGCTGTGCAGCTGGAGTCTAGATATTTGTAGACTGCAAAGTGAGTCCTCACAGAACTGTGCTTTGCACATTGGGGTTAGGGATACATTCTACAACTTGTATCAGATAAGTTTAGGAAGAGGTTTATTTGGAGAAAAGGGGAAATGTATGTACATAGACCAAAATTTACACAAAGAAGGCCTGTATAGGCCCCTTGGGTCACTCTTATTTAACAGGGATGCTCCTGGATATAAGGGTGTGCACTTTGATGGAGAGATCTTTCCAGCTTATGGGTTTTCCTTCTTATATCATGACCATGGAAAACAGCTTTGATAATAGGGAATTACAGTCATTGTAGCACCATGTTCTCCCAAGTTCAGGAAGAGGTACCCATCCCATGGAAAACCTGAATGAGCTTGCCTCGGTGCCCCTTAATGGGTCATGTCCCAGCAAGCTCCCTGTCCCCTGGAGCTCTTGGCATCACTTGGGGTATTTCCCCCATTGCACCATAAGATAGAGCTGTGCATAGCTAACTGGGGCTGTTCATCTAAGTGACTAGATGCCAATGTCAGTGATATCTGTGACCTTCATGTAACTGAGAAGATGGGAATTGCTCACCGTTCACATAAGTTCTTTCCCCCTTCCATGTGCCAGAATGTGGGATTGAGCCATCTGTGCCCACACATTTACTTAGAGCAAGATGATAAGACTCAAGGGACCTGGGTTCCCAACACATCTTGTGAAGCAGAACTACCTGTCACACTGGATCGCCTGCCTTGGGATTGCCCTGAGAGAGATGTTTGGATCTTTATATTACAACAGCTGAGCAGTGACACAAGTGCAGTGATCATCATAACATGAACATGGGCTGGGGATTTAGCTCAGTGGTGCCACGCCTGCCTGGCAAGTGCAAGGTCCTGAGTTTGATCCCCAGTACCAAAACAGAACAAAAAAACCATGAACATAAGCAGGGCTTGCCCCTGACATATAGTTCTCCTGAGTCTGTCTCCCCTTGGTAAATGGCAGCTCCGTTCTTCCATTGCTTGGCCCAAAAGCTTTGCCATTTGACTTCTCTTGTGCTATGCCAGCAAACCACATTGGCTTTGCTTTCATGACTTTAAAGACTAATTAAAATTAAGTTGCCAAATAATAGTTGTATATCTTTAAGGGGTTCAATGTAATGTTTTGATCAATGGATACATTGTAGAAAGATTAAATCAAGTTAATTGATATGTCACATCCTTTACCTCTCCTGCTTATTGTGTGTGTGTGTGTGTGTGTGTGTGTGTTGAGGATGTTAAAATCTTTTTTAGCAGTTTTGAAATACACAGTGTATTATTATTAACATGGTCACTGTGCAGTGCAACAGATCATTAAAAATTGTTCTCCTTTCTAACTGAGACTTTGTATCCCTTGGTCAACATCATCTCCTCACCCCTAGCCTCCAGTAACCATCATCTTCCTGCTCTATTTTTGTTTTATGGACTTTCTTTTGGCAGTGCTGGGGATTGAACCCAAATACTGGTGCATGGTAGGCAAGAGCTTAGCTGCTGAGCTACTCCTCCACCCCGGAGATCAACTTTAAGTTCACAGTTCAAGCACTTCTCTCCCCTGGCACCATGTCTGCTGATCTCTTGGCTGAGTGGTTTTGATGGCCTCCTGACTGCACCTCCTTACAGGCAGTTAATAAAGTCATCATCAGAACAATCCTTTTAGAACTTTATGTCATTTTGCTTAAGCCATCAGCTGGCCCTCTCTCTTACTTATATGACCATGGAAGTCCTTATGTTGATCTGTCAGTCTCTGATCTGTCGGAATCTCATAGCAGAGAGCTATGAGAATGTCCAAAATGAAAAATGCTGGTAATGCCAAGTGCTGGCAAGGAAGTGAGACCTCACCTCTGTGTGTTCATGCTGGGGACTTCTCTTGCTGCTACTTCTAATGAAGAGCTGGCAAAAAACTCTCCCAAGTGCCCTCAAGATTACATTGATGCACATAGCTAGGTACCAAGGTCTTTGCCTTATTTAAACAGGAAAAGTCACTAGGATGAATTCCTTTTCAGTGAGATGTGACAGTTGTGTGAATTGTAGGAATAACTCAGGTGATAAAAAGTCAAGGTTATAGAGCATCTGCTTGAGCCAGATTGAAATGAAAGTGTATAGGAATCTGGCTTGAATTTGGAATTCTATGATCCATCTCAAAGATACTGTTTTTCTTGCTTCTCTGTGCTCTTGTGCATAGTACAGAGAAGTTTAGTTTGAATATGGAAAAAAATCTAGACCATGAGAAATATAGAATGATCTGTGGTGTGAATTTTGAAAAGTAACTTTCTTGTATAAACATCCATATTGATGTGAGCATGTTATAGTATCTATTCCCTACTGATCCTGTTTTCACAGAAAACATCAGCCAGTGACTGGAATAATAATCTTTGTGCACAGTGTGTCCTACTGTATTAAGAGTGTTATTGCTGAATCTAACCTGAGAGATAGTATTTTGCTACCAAGTGATCAATTTGATAAAACTGAAAAGAAGCAGGCTGTAGCTAAAAATGAATTGGATTCCTCAAAAAGGTTGCATTAGGAATTATTTGCCATAAATATACCCTGTTTTGGTACTAGTTTGCACCTGTTTCAAGATGTGATCATGATGACAAATTTAGCACTACTGTTGAAGTTAGGGAGGGGCAAATAAGAGATTAGAAAACTATGATCTCTGGAAAGAACTTTTACTCTAATTATAAATTTTTGAATTAATGAAAAATTGCTATATAATTTTATGTCTTTGACCATAAGTTTACACTCATGACTTAATGTACATCTTTACTCAAAGTTAATTTGGGCTTGCAAGAAATTTTGAGTTTGTGATGAAAACATTAATTAGTTTAAAGCATTTTACATATGCTCGTCTAAAAGAAAATTTAGTGTGTTATATAAACATTTGAATGCATGAAAGAGCAATGATTGATTGCGTTGAAGCAAGTAATACTTTGCTTTTTACAAGGTCTGAGCCAGATCCATGAAAAGAGTTAGAAAGTTTGTATTTATCTTGTTTAATCCTTACAACTGCCTGATGAATAGTTGTCATTAAAAGTCATATCCTATTGGGCCGGGGATTTAGCTCAGTGGTTCCAGCACCTGCCTTGCAAGCGCAAGGTCCCAAGTTCAATCCCCGGTACCAAAAAAAACAAAAACAAAAAAGTCATATCCTATCTAATACTAAGCTATTTTCAGTAAAAAACAACTCTCTTCTTTTCATTCATAATATGGAGGAAAACCCTAAGCAATGTGCAGAATGTTAGGTAGCAAAAACTTTCCTTTTTAAGGGTCGGTGTAAATACTGACCAAGGTTTTAATGATTATGACATAAATATTCAGTATTTAAATTATATAGATTATTCTGAGGTTTACAAAACTCAATTTTTTCCTTTTAACCTAATGTAATCACTATAAGAGTTCTCTGTCATTTGCTTCTAACAATTCTTAAATGTTACCTTTGTTGAGCCCTATTCCTTTCAGAACAAAATGACATTGTTTCTTTTTGTAATCATACAAGTATATTGTACAATTGACAGAATCTTGAATCTTTTCCTCCAACAACCTGTCTATGATGTGTACTAACATGTGTGTGCACATGAGTGTGTATGATGTATATGACATTTTGCATCAATTTTGTCTTCATTTGGATTGTATTTATTATTAAAGATAAGAATACTTTTTTCTGTATGTCTCAACACCAGCTGTACACTAGGTGGTCCATTGCACATAGTGGGAGAATTTTCATCCTGTTGAATCATTTTATGGTCTCTCCTCGTTTTTGCGGAAACAATTTCATTTGAGCCCAATATGAAAAATTAATGCAGATTCTCCTTTCAAATTCTCCATAGGAAAAAGCTCTGTAGTCTTAATACTATAGTAGGAGTAAGTGCTTCCATTTATAATTCAAGATCTACTGCTGCTGCTTCTTTTCTTTAGCTAAATCAGTGTTAAAAAAATGAAACAAAACAAAACCCTTTCTGACAAGTCAGAGGCCGCTGCCTAACATCTCACTCTCACTGTAAAGGTCCAGTTCTCCTGTTTGCCAGGAGGCATTTCAGTGGATTGAGCACTCTTATTTATCTTTGTTTTCCTCTGGAGAGCCCATTACAGTGTTAGCAAAAGAATAAAAAACACATAGACCAACAACACAAAGAATCGAAGGGAGACCAACACAGAAAGGAAATTTCAAAGCGTTTTTGGTGGCATGACAGCTGATGGCGGCGTGGTGTCTCTTGAATTATTGGGAAGGTGGCTGCAGCCCACAAACATGTCTGGACTGCAGCCCAAGGGACTCCTTGGAATCTCTGGAGGTTTGTGCCTTTGGATGCCAGGTGGGTGAGAGTCCCATGTGAAAATCACAGGGCTTAATGGGATGTCCATGGTCAGAACACTTTACATTCTCTATCCCTGCCACCACCTTCACTTCATGGTTCCACCAAGGTCTAGACCAGGCGTTTGTCCCTCAGGCTCATCTCTGAAGAACCCGTCAGAACTGTCCAGGGAGACCCACTGATGCTGATTAGGAAGTTAAACTCCCAAAAGGGAAGCCACCCAATGTCCATTCTTTGAATTAAAAGCCTGTGTTCCAGGACACACATGTTTCCTCTGGATTTTCTGTTGTCTCAGATTTAAGATCAGGGACTGCTAGATGCCCCAGGAAAACCTGTGAGAAAGCAGAGTAGAGAAGAAGATACAACAAGCTACCCCAAGGAATCAGAGCTGAACCAGGCAATTAGAGAGGCGGGAAACCTTCATTAGTTAAATGAGAGAGGTTTTGAAAATGGCATTTTAAGGAAAAGGTCCTAGAAGGAAGGAACCACCAGAGAGCCAGAAAGAACCATAGCAAAGTATCTTGTTGTGGGTGACCCACAAGATACCTTCAAAGAAAGGTTGGTGAAAAAGTGACTTGAGAAACTGACCTCTCAGAAGAACCACAGAAAACCCTGTATGTTTATTTTAGAAGATGGAGCTAAGACTGCTGTCCCTTTTGGGTGGCCTAGAGTGTGTCCCAGTGAAAATTACCTTTTTCTTCATTGTAACTCTTCTCTCATCTTCCAGATGAATGGAATGGCCTGGTGTGGCAGGGCATCTCTGTTCAGGTGGGACATAAACAGGAACTGGGGAGTGTGGGCTATTGCTGTGGGTCCAGTAACCCCAGCAGGGTCTCATTGTTCGTGATCTGCTTGCATGGGCAGCCCAAGTATGTTGACATCACTTGGGACACTATGTTGACAACTTCAGTGGTGTTTTTCCAAATTCTGAAAAATGATAGTAATCTTCTGCTTGTCACTTGAGACTTTTTTTTATAGCTTTCTAATCCTAATAAAGCTATTGTGGGATTTGGAATCATCTCTAAATGCCCTCACAAAAAGTACACATTTGTTTTCTTTTTCTGAACCTCAAGGACATGATTGCCTCCTTCAATCTAATGTGGGTTTCTCCCACAAATTAGGCATTGTTGGAATAGAATTTGGACTCTTTTAAAAAACAGAGTTGAATGCTTATATAACTGAATAGAAATTTGAAAAATGTTCATGAGAAAGTTGAAAATAATCCTGATTGTATGCTTCTTGGGAATTTGTAGGAATGTCTCTCTATAAATTGAAATGTGGACAGTGATTACAAAGTTGTGGATAAATTCTCCTTCACCTGAAACTATAGGGATACCCACACACACACACAATAATTTCTTTCCTGCCATCAAGTTTGCCTTTGATGCCGTATTTAGGTGCAGGGCAGGGTAGGTGTTCTGACATTTAATGTGTGGATTGGTTCTTCAGTTTGAAGAAAAGGATGATGATCATGAGGGGAGGATTTGGTTTACATTTGAATGAGATTGTTCTTGTCTTCACACTCTTCTGATTTTGAGTCTTTGAAGAGAGATGTGCTACAGTGTAGAAATTTGTAGTTTTGAGTTTTCTCCTTAGAAGTTCAGGTGGACACAGGAAACCATGCCAGTTAAATTCTATTGCAGTGAATTCTGAGGAATTCCCAGGCAAACTTGCATTATACAAGAATTTTACCAAGTTGAATATTGGTTAAAATAAGTCCATAGACTGGGACTTCTAAATTTGTTATACTCAGTTTTAATTTTATGGTCATGTTTATTTCAGTAGGATTTTTTTTGTTGTAGTTTGAAAATTTAGGGCTTTGAGAACCAAAGCCCTAAATTGACTGAAATAGTTTCTTTTAAAATTAGCAACATTTCTGTGAAATGTTTCACCTCTATTTTTTAACCTAAAATGATTTGTGTACTTTTATAGCTTTATAGATAACATCTTCCTCGAGAGCAATTTATTTAGATATTCCATGGCACATAAAAGATTGCTTCAGAGTCTTGTGCAGAAACATATTAAGGGAAAGTTATAGGAGCTCTGGAACTCAGGGCTTACACCACGTAAATTTCAGAGCCGTTTCCAGTGCTCTCTTGCTAGGATTCTGACAGTTTGAATATCTGCATTGCACTGTGTCTTTGTAGGGTACTTGCTAAATTTTTTTTTAACTTAAATGGTAGCTTGAACTGTGTGCATGTTTGAAAGAGGAAAATTGATTTTCTCAGATTGGATATAGACATAAGTGCTGTCAAACGTAAGACCACTTTTTGCTTGACTTTTACTTTTGGCATGCAATTCGAAATGTGTATTTATCAAGTTGAGTTAAGTATTTTGTCTTCATCAGGAAACTTTTAGGCAGACCTTTGTTTTTGTGCTGGCTCCCTTACGCTGCTCACCTGCTGCTTCCTGGCTCTCCTTGCGCTGGGAAGGTAGGAATCTCAGTGTGTTTTAGTGGAATATGGAGTGAGTGTGTTACTCTTGCTGACTTTACAGGTCTGTTGTTCCCCTGGAAGGGCTCAGACGCTCAGGAACGTGGGTTATCTATCTTTGCCAAGGCTTTGAAGACCGTATCTTAGGAGAGTCATCAAGAAGGGACATTGTTCTTAGGTGTTGGGTCCTAAGCACTTGTAGGATGTTGGCCTCTGGGCCTGATGGTTTTTTGTTTTTTGTTTTTCAAAAGATGCTCAAGTGCATTGCTTCTATTCACAGTGCTGGCACCTCACTTGTGTACCCTGCCACTTTGGTACTTGTATAATTACAACAGGCTGCTTTTGAATTCTTTTGTTACCATTTAAACCTTCACAATACTGCCAGATTCATTGTATGCAGAGATCTCGTTTATTAAATGTCTTTGTCCACCTTTTCAGCTGTCCATTCAACATTATTTTCCAGGGCTGCTTGCTTAAACTTCACCTTAGTCTTGCTGATTACATTCTTCATTTCTCTTTGACTCATGACTTTGATTAGCGTGTACTGTTTTCTCTCACTCTGGGAAAAAAAACCCCTTCTTTTTCCCTCACTTTATAAAACTTATATATAATTGAGAGCCTGGTTTTATTTTCCCACTGAAAATTTTTCTCTGATTTCTCTGTCCTTCATTGATCTCTCTTTTTTTAGAGCCTCCTGAATCACATACTTCATAAATAGGATCTGCTTTGGTGTTCCCAGGAGTTTCTAAACAGTTTGTCAGACCTCAAGACCTTGGATTCTTTGATCTCCTAGGTACCCAGGCACTTGGTGGGTGTAAAGTCACAACCTGTTGACAGATTTGTTGTCCCAATTATAGTACTATTTATTTAAGCATGGTGCTTAAAATTAGGAAAAGTGTTGAAATTACAGCAACATACAGAAAACCTCAGTGATTTTAAGTTTATATAATATTTTACTGATGTGTTGAAATATTTTTTGTTTCCTCCCTTATCTTGCCAGCAATCAAAGAGAAGTACACAGACTGGACAGAATTCCTCATACGCGATTTGACTGGCTCTCGGACAGCACCTGCCAACCTGCTGGAAGGTGTATGTATTGTTGTTATGAATCTATTATATCTCTGAAGCATCCCTGCCCCATGAACTCAGACCTAATGGCACCTTTGCATATATCCTTCTGCAGATACATGTGTACACACAATATCTTTATTCTAGCCTGACTTCCTGTTTGTACAGAATTACTTAGGTGACAGGATTTGGATGTCACTAACTAATCTTCCCCTGTCACTAAATGGAAATTGTGCTGTATGTGAATGCATTTTAAAATTCTATGTAAGGATGCCTTCTCATTATCCTATATGTTTAAGCCTATCTCCTGTATTAGTGACTGTAAAAAAGTCTTGTAGAATAACTTTGAATAGGTGATAACTAAGTGTTAAGTATTGAGTTATCAAATATGTCTTAAGAATGTCTCTGAAAAGAGAAAAATTTAATGACCAACTGGGACTAAGGTGCAGATTTTTTATTTGTACTGGGAATCAAACTCAGGACCTTGCACTTGTGAGGCAGGCAGTATGCCACTGAGCTAAATCCCCAGTCCTAAGGTGCAGATTTTAACAGTGTTATTATTATTATTATTATTACTACTATTATTATTGTTTTAACCTTCTCAGAAATAGAATTGATACTTCAGACTACCACCAGCTGATGCTCGCTTAACAGCTTTTGTTTTGTGACAATTTTGTTTATTTCAATAGCTGCTATTTTAACTGTTAACAAACCAAAATGATGATTGTTCACCTTTTCAAAAGGACACATTGTCTTATTATGTTAATTTATAAAAATTCATTTGCCTAAAAGGGTGGCTGAACAAACACCCTTTTCATATGTTAATATACCCCAAGAAAGTTCCTTAGGAGGGTCAATAATTATGTGCTTTCCAAGCCAATTACCAAGTTAAGTGGTTAAATGTAGCAATAATTTTACATAGTAGTCAAATTTCGATAATCGTGAGTGTGTATTAGACATCTCATCTACACATGGTCATACTTGATTCACCAAATCAAATTACCAGAGACTCTTGGTTATTAGAGAATTGGCCATCATAAGATGAAGGTCTATTGATGAGTCATGGTTTAAGTCTATTGTCCTGTATTAGATACATCTATTTATTTGAAAATGAGACTTTTTGCTACCACGTTTTCTAGCTCCAGGCAAATTTGGGTATAATTCTTCTTAAAAGTGTACTGTTTTTTTTTAACAAATGCAAGTTTACCTGGGAAGGGTGATTTGTTTGAAGCATAAACTGTTATTTTCTATTTACTTGTGATTTTTATTGTTGGGTACAATGTTGGGTACATTGATGTGTGTGAAGGAGGAGAGGGGAGGGTTGGGGGGTTGATGGCTGTGAGGAGGATGGGGGTGGTGGGAAACACCAGACTGTTTGCCAATAGCTTGGATGATGGTGTGAAAAAAATATTATCTTCTGCTGTCATCTGTTTCCATGAGAACCTTAAAATAAAGTTTAAAATAAGGAGTTTTGCTTCTGTTTAAACAGCCTCTGCGAGGGAAAGGCCCTATAGACCTCATTACAGTTGATTCCTTAATAGAACTTCAGGATTCTCAGAACCCTTTTCAGTACTGGATAGTTAGTGTGATTGAAAATGTTGGAGGAAGATTACGCCTTCGCTATGTGGGATTGGAGGACACTGAATCCTATGACCAGTGGTTGTTTTACTTGGATTACAGACTTCGACCAGTTGGTTGGTGTCAAGAGAATAAATACAGAATGGACCCTCCTTCAGGTAAGGCCCAAAGGTCTTACTGTTGTGAAGTATGTAACTAAAAGAGGTGATATTTTCTTGGATGTGTCTCTGGAAAATTTCTTATCTCTGTGGTATCTCTTACAACTGAGCATGTGAATTTTAAACTTGTTAACTCCAGCACACTTTGTGTAGAGAATAAAATCCAAAACTTTAATCAGCAGCTTTCTCAAAGGAGAAGGTAATGTTAGAAGCCTTAGGAAAGTTGATTTAGTTCTTTGGAATCACTGGTTCACAAAGGAAAGATGCAGTAGATTGGGCTTTGAACATATTCTCCCCCTTTCAGGCATTTTGATAATCTTGCAAGTAGATTCCACAGTCTCTATCTGTCCATTTATCTGTTTCTCACTCTCTCCCTACCCATCTGCAGACTCACCGTTTCCAACCACTCACATATCTATCCATTCACATCAACCCATCTTTCCATCCATGGATCTCTATTTTCATCCATCTAATTACCTATCCATCCATTCATCTGTCCATCTGAATATCTAAATCCATGCTTATCATTATCTGATCCATTTGGACAGGAAGTAGCACTAAGGAGATCATCATGACTCCCCACCTCCACCCCAACCCAGAACACCATCCATTGTAGATAGCTTCAGATGTGCTGTCAAGTGACTTTGCCTAGACTTAATTGAAGAAAATAGTGCATTATGCTTTTTGACATACCTAACTAGTCAAAAATTTCAGTATTTACAAAATAACCATTCTTGAATGTTCACTACATGCCAGGTGATTTTACATCTGCTATGTTGTTTGTTTTGATTTAAAAAAAAAAGTGCTCTGTGTTTGGTGTGAATTTCATTTCAGCAGATAAAATTGAGGCTGGCTTAAGTTACTCATCCAAACTTCCCTGGCTGGTAGAAAGCAGATGCTGCGGTTCAGATCCCCAGGTTTTGTGTCCATTACACCCCATTTACTCTGCTGATCTGTACTGGTCTTAATGGACTTTTTGGTGGGAACCCTCAGAGCAAAGCTGTTGGATTCTCATGGAATTAAAGATGCTAAACCAAGAAAGAAATACTCCTTTCTATCAGAAATTGTTGATCTTCATTCTGGTCAGTTCTGTAGGTATATTTGGAGGAAATACTTATTGCCTTGCTTTATTAAAAGCAAGGAGGGGCCAGGGATTTAGCTCAGTGGTTCCACTGCCTACCTCGCAAGCACAAGGTCCCAAGTTTGATCCCTGGTACCAAAGAAAAAAAAAAGCAAGAAGATTTCCCTCCTAAATTAGTTGCCAGTGTTAGTCTTGAATATGTGAAAGTGAGAGGTTATATATACCTTTTATGTCACTCAAGAGCATTAATTGAAAAGAGCTTCCTGGTTCTGGATCCTGTGTGTTTGTATCTGTGTTAAATCTGACAGGTATATAGCCACATAACCTGATATTATGTTACATATATATTGTTGTTGCCAACACTTTGAGAGGCAGCCAGGAAATCCTTTTATACCCTGAGCAGTTTTGGATGCTGACAAACAAAAGGCTTGGGCATATTGTGAGAAAAGATCTGGGCTTGGGTTTGCTTTGGGATTCACAAATTGGCAGAAAAAATTTACCTTGTGGGAAAAGGTGGGTGTATAAATCTCAGCTTAGTGTCTAATTGCTTTATAAATTGTAGGAGAAATATATACTTTCCTGGAGAAAAATTTATAGCAAAGCAAATCATTTCACATAGCTTCTTACGTCTTCAGTCATGTTCTTTTCCTGTGAAATCCTGGATCTCAGAAGGGAAAGTGTAGAAACTGTAGAAATGTAGGGAATATTTCCGTATGAGTTCTCTCTCTCTCGAGATAATTTCATGGTTTTTTAAGCATAGAAATAAATAGTGCTTATTTGTCTTAGAATTTTCCGGACAGGAGTTCATATTACTAGAGTTCATGCAGCTTCTTAATGACTTTGAAAGAGGCATTTGTCATCAAAAGCTCACTTATCCAATATTTAAGTTGTCAGCAAGAAGGGTTATGTTTGGGAGGAATAAAATAAGAGGTGAAAAGACACTCAAAATGTGACTTTTAGTTCCTTAAATGGAGTACTTACAAGATGAAAACTGGATTCTCTTGCCTCAGTCAGTGAAACAGCACCCCTGGGAAGAAAGGCAATTACTGCCTAGGTTTTTACACATGGGAATGGAACTTGATACTTTGGATTTGTGTAAATTAATTTCAGATCCCAGTGTGACTTGTACAACTTACGTGGCAGCACCATTTCCTTCACTGAAATATAGATGGCAATAAAATTTTAGACTTGCATAGAAAATTCTAGGTTAATTTTCTTAGCCCTGAACACTATTTAATTGATGAAAAATGTGCACCATTAACTGATGGTGCAGAGTCAGGATGGAAGGGTAGTGGTAGGGGCTAATAGTGGATGCCATGGGTGTACTCAGAGGAGGCTGTACCAGCTGATCCCTCCCAACACACTCTTCATTCTTCATCCCCACTAATACTCTCACTACTGTTAGAAATAGTCCTAACTCTTCTTTCAGTTTTAGTAATCCTCTTTACTTTTTAAAGGGCACAATATTTCTCAACTATTCAGTACCCAGGAGGATAATAGAAACAAATGATAGGAAGTAGCTGGGAAGTTATTCTTCAGAAACCCTAGGAGAAGGTGCTGGTCAGGTACATGAATTGGAACCCTAAACGTAAACCTAATCCTAACCCTAACCCTAACCCTAAGCACCAGGACCAAATTCCAATACTCAGGTACTTGAAATTCGACATTATCCCTAACCCTCACCATGAACTTATGCTAATACTAACTTTCCGACCCACACTTGAAGACACAGGCATTTCAATTTCAATGCTATCTATCACCCTAAACCAAACTCTAACCCTAACCCGCACCCTACCCTAACCCTAAGTCATTTTCAGGTACCTCTATTTTAGCACTATCCATGACACTTACCAAAAGAAGAACCCTAACCCTAAAAATCATACCCACTCTCCAAACGCCAGGTACATGAATTGGAACCCTAAACCTAAACCTAATCCTAACCCTAACCCTAACCCCAAGCAGCAGGATCCACTTCTGAGACTGTATAGTTTTTGAGCCTTTCAATGTCTGGCCCGAAGCAGGGGACACAGCATTCTGATAGTTGAGATGGGAGAGAGTGGAAGAAGCCATTGAACTCTGTAAAATAGGGATAATTTCTCATTTGCTGGGCTCTGAGTGTTAAAAGGTGCACCAAGTAATTGGCAGTTTCTAGAGATTCAAACTTGATCAGATTGTTATGCTCAAGCCTTGGTATTTCAAGAAGTTTTAGTGGCTCATTGAAGTCAGGGGTCATTGAAGAGCCCTTCTTTCTTACTTTCCCTAGAAGTTCAGAAAGCAAGATAGACTTTTATGTGTCCTTGTAGCATTAAAGAAATGAAATTTTTTGAGGTCCCCTCCATTTCTAGCGTGTTTTGTAATTTTTTCATTCAAAATCCCTCTCTCGATCATTACAATATTTTTAAAAAGTTTTAAATTGTTCCTAGAGTCAGAACATTTGTGAATCTAACTTAAATTCTTTCTGCATAAATTATTTCTCTGCCTAAAAAGAATTGGTGTGTTTGGTATTTGTCTGCTTGGGTTGCCATAATAAAACAGCACAGGCTGGGTGGCTTCAACAATGCACTGATTTTCTCAAAGTTCTACAGGGTGGAGCCCTGAGCTCAGGGTGTGGTTTGGGTCTAGTGAGGACTTTGTCACAGGTCTGGAGACAGTCTCTTACTGGCTGTGTCCTCACATAGTGGGCTGAGGGAGAGCTCTGTCATCCTTTCTCATTGGCACACCAGTCTCACTTTGAGGACCCTTGCCACATAACCTGACTCTGGTTACCTTTCAGATACCTTCTGCTAATACTGTCACATTGTGGGGTAGGGCTCCTCCATATGGATTGAGGTGGGGCACAAGCATTCAGTTCATAATACTTTCCTAGGTTTCCTATCTTAACCATTCAGTGGCCTCTCTTCACTGATAAGGCCTAATGGAGAAGGAGAGAACAGAGGTGTGGTGGGAGTTTGGCACACAAAAGAAAGGATCACTCCTCAAGGCCTCCGTTTGTGATCATTTATTCATTTATGGTTATGTTCTGCATCCCTGTCTTCTGTAACACTTATTACAGAACAACTTGCTAGATCCTTGCATGAAGGGAGATGGCCTCATTTTCTTGTAGGTTTCTAGTTACAGGTGAACAAGGACACATGTTAATTGCTTGTGACTTCCTCACAAACAGAAGTTGGAATGATGTACTCTATTGAACCACCTGCTACACAATCATCTATAGAAAATGTTTTCTGTCCTTTTAATGGAGCTGTTTATTGTCCATGAACTTACTGGCATAACCAGAGTGGCTCTGTCTCCCAAAGTGCACACCACACAGGGGGCATTGTTCTCTGCTTCTTGCTTCTCCAAGGTGTTTAGCCTCTGCAGGTGGCTGAGCAGACTAACAAATCTGCAACTGAGTTTCACCTTTTCAAGAAAGAAGGAAGCCTTGCCATGGGGCTGTACTTCACTATAGGGTTTCATAGCCTCAGAAAGAAGGCAAAGAATCTTAAGCTTGTAGGACAGAGGCAGAAGTCAACTAGACCCCAGTGTGCATATTCCTTTGTCTGTGCCATGGAGGGAGAGAGGTGGCATTGAATGGATGGAGGACCCAGCTTGGCAGACATGACTTGGAGGCCAGTTCTCCAGTGCCAGTGTGTGTGAGCCTGGGATCAGGAGGCCCTGGCAGCCCAGAGGGGTTTGCAACCTCCACAGAGTTCTGATAGTTTGGATCTAACCCAAGACACACTCGGTTGTCATTCCTTTTGACCTTGAGTATTTTTTATGATCACTCTTTCACCCTCTTCCCTGTCTCAGAATCTCCTTTCCTTACTCAGAGATCACAGTCAAGGGTGAAACTGGTCAGGACTATGGAGCAAGAGAGCAAAGGGTGTAACCTCCCTGAGTCTGAGCTTTTCCTTTTTCTTTGCCCTTTGTATCTTCAGATTCATTCTTTGGTCTTGGCTTTGGAAGTTCATGTCACTTCTCATGAGTTGGTTTTTTTCCTACCACAGCAAGATTGAGCTTCTCATCTGCCTATTCTCAACTGGCCAGAACAGTGATTTGCTTGTGTTTCTCGGGGAGGACTCGTGTCTTGGGCACTGTTTCCCCGCTACGTCTCTCTTTGAACCACTGCCTTGGTGTATACTGGGGCTCTCTGAGTTGCTGCTGTGCCTTGAATTGGAACCAGCAGTTTCAGGGTATCTTTCCCATCCCCATGGAGCAGTTTATAGGGCTCCATGAACTGACGCCTTGCCTAGTTTGTGGGACCTTGTGACAAGCAGGGTCTCCCTCAGTATGTCTCCCTCAGTATTCTTACTTGTAGAGGAGCCATTCATTCATTTATTGAAGTCCTAGTTTGTGTCCCCAAATTTGTTAGATATGGCTAAGAAAAACCACATCTATTGTTCTGATATAGAACCCCAAATTTGTTCGAAATTGCTAGGAAAAACCACATCTTTTTTTGTTCTCACATAGAATACGAAATTGGAAAAAATAAAATTTTCTCCAGAGTTAGAAGACTACTTAAAATGCTGGAAAGGGTTACAGAAAATATATACAACCAGAGGACATTTTGTCAAAAATCCACTCTTTGTGTGTCTTTGTATCATGGACAGTGACCGCAGGCAACACATTGATAACTTGGCTTGTTCTGGCAGCATTTTGCACCCACCTTAATTATGTCTTGAAATGACTAAATAAACTGCTAAAACAGAGGGGCTTAAAGCCCAAGGTGAGTTCAGAAGCTATGAGAATCCAAATATATGACTTTGTGCTAAAAAAGCAGACATGCAAGAAATTAAAAATATAGCCCAAAGGTTTAATGTTGCCTTTTAACTGTGCTTAAATTCACAGTCATATCCTAACTGTCTGTCTGAAGTAGCCTGGCTTGATATAGTGAAGGTATAAACATATCTACTTTCAGTGAGTGCTTCTGCAAATCCTATTTTGATAAGGTCTTAAATCTATTGAGATCAGGCCATAAAATTCCTCTGCACTTTCAGCAATAGGTAAAAACAGTGCTCAACATTTTTTTCCTTTTAATTTTGCATTCAGACTATGTAACCTCTGTGCATAAATCTCCCCTCCCACCCCCCACCACTGCCTGGGGAAAAATATGGGCAACATGTGGTGTGTTAGCAACATTTCAAGTGTAAATATGAAACTTGGTTGGTAAATTTTAATCCGTCCTTTAATAATTTTCTGACTTATAAGGACTATTTTTAGCATATGAGAGCTTAGAGATTTGGTGAAAAATATGTAGTAATAATTCCAAATGCCAGACAAGAGTCGTTTGTAGTTTAGAAACTTAAATAATAAGTTCTTCATCAGTGCCTAGTACACCTTGGGTGATGTGTGGAATTTGGGGCTGTCGATGACTGAAGGTTCTGTTAATGTGATTAATACCATTAAATTACTTACAGAGTTCTCACAAAATGCATACAGATGTTCCCTGAGGAAGAACTGTATTAAGTTTATTTTTCATTTCTGATAGCAGAATCCCACATTGCTATTTAATTTCAGAAACTCCCTTTAGCAGGTGGCCATTTATGGCAGGCAGAGTCTGAAATTTGATGATTCCTGAGAATGCTGGGGTATTATGGAAGTAAAGGAAGATAAAATTCAAGAACCACCCAGCAGAACATTGTAGTCCTTAAACTCTTCTGTTGTTTGCTGTTGATACAGAGATCTATCCTTTGAAGATGACCTCTGAGTGGAAATGTGCTCTGGAAAAATACCTTATTGCTGCCGCAGAGTTTCCTCTTCCAATGGAAGTATTTAAGGTAAGTTGTTGCTTCTTAGCACTTTGGCTTCTGTTTTCAAGCATAAATAGTTGAAAAAGTATTCTCTGTCAAATCTTTTGTCACTGTTAGTAGAGCTACCTTCTGGGCCAATTTCCATTTCAAATGTTTAAATTTATGTCTGTTTCATTTTACTTTTTTTTTAAAACGATCATCTTTATAAATACCCATATTATAAGAGGCTGATTTAAAATTTTTCAGGTTATTGTTTTTCTCTATAATATAAAATCTCCTTTTCATCCCCTCACTTCCTGCCAAGAAGCAAAAGAATACATAGCCTGTCTGATTTTACTGTTTGTTTGATAAGAATGATTGAGAATGTTGTTTCTCCTGATGGTTTAGTTTTTTTTGATGGTTCATGAAACTTGTCATGAGTCTGCTACATACTATACCTTCTGCTGGGTGCTCCTACAGAGAGGAAGGACTAGGAAACATACCTGAGCTGAAACAGATCTCCACGTTCTTAACACTTTTAAAATCATACTTGGAACTTCTGTGGTGGACACAAAGATAATATGCAGAGGTCTGACTGCTCCCACACAGATCCCCACATTTATTTTATGAGCTCCTGTTCACCCTCATTTTCAGACTCAGCTGGTCTTAGTAGCTTGTGAACCTTTTGAGGATTCTGGTGTATTAATTGGGTTGGCTCTCAGCTTTCTGCTGAAGACTTCTATTTGGCTTTGCTGAATATGTTAAATTAGTTACTTCTTGTTCATCAGCTGTTTTAACTTCCATACCTTTGTTGCTGCTGAGTGGATTCATATCTTTTTTTTTAATAGTCTCTTTAATGTAGTTTTAGTTACAGTTTTTAGTAGGAGATAAAATTGATGTAGGTTTTAGTCTGTTGCCTGACGCTGCTATTTTAAAAATTCTTGTTTGGTCTCTTGGGTGAAATAAAGCTTCTACATCTTCTATGCTGCACCAAGCCTGGTGTGATTTCACAGTGCTCCCCTTTGCAGTCTCATGTCAGTCCAGGCCTCTGGCTGGGGCACCAGCTTGGCTCTACACTAAACTTTTTTAGTTTTTCAAATACCTCTTATGCCTGATTTGTTCTTTTTGCTAAATTCCTACTCATCCTCCAGTCCCAAATGTAAGTTCTCTGAAGGGATCCTTCTCTGGACCCCTAGACTATCCCCAGCCCAGATGAGATTGGCTTCCATTAGGAGTCCTTGTGACATCCTGTTCTACAATTCCATGTAGTCCTTAGTGTGAGTCCTTGCATAATATCCATCTCTTCTTTCCAATTTTGAAGCTTTAATAAGGCAAGGGCCACATCTGTTTGTCCATATAGGTCCTTTCCTATGGTAGTATTTAAAAAATACCTGTCAAATAAGTGAACAGATTCTTGCTATATGTATTTAATTCATTGAATATAAAAATTGTGAGTTAATAGAGTTATAGATTAATTGGACATGTAGACTTGTTTAGAACAGTGACTACTAAGACTTAACAGGCATAAACATTAGTAATCTTTGATATATTTTAATTAGAAATTGACTAATTTATTAAACATTTATTGAACAGCTATTCTTTGCAAAGGGCTATTATGTGCTGCTACCTGATTTGAGGGTATTATAGTTTGCTCATCTTTTCCAAAATATGATTACCTTCTTCCTTCACCTTCATTTCTTCCTATGTGAATTGAGACTATTATGCTTGCTTTGAATATTACGTATTCTTAAAATTCATGTGTTCCTTTTATAAATATCTTTTATTTCAATTTGAGAAAAGAGAAATGGGCAGTTTCCTAGCCGTATGTGCATAGGATCAATATTTGTATGATTAATTTGGAGGTCAGGAGAATAACGACTTGACTGGTTTCCTAAGGTTGTTGTAATAAATTTCCATGGATTGAATTACCTATAAAAACAGAAGTTTATCCTCCCATACTTCTAGAGGCTACAGTTTGAAGCCATGTGTTAGCACAACCAGACTCCTCTGCCTGACAGCTCTGAGGGAGAAATAGCCTCATGAACCTGTCCTCACCTTCTGGCAGCTGTCTTGGCGTCACTCTGTTCTCTGCTTGTGTCTTCACCTGGCCTGTTCTGTGTGTGTGTCTGTCCAAATGTCCTTCCTCTTACTAGGACATCAGTCATTGGATTAAAGCCCATGCTAGTCCAGTATGACCCCATCTCAGCTTGATTCATTTGCAAAAATTCTCTTTCCAAATAAGGCCTCATTCATAGGTTCTAGATGGACATGAACTTATCAGGGAGACTATTTAACTCAGTATAACTACATTTATGTATGCTAAATAGAGAAGTAAAATACTAATATTCTCTACTGAGTTCCTCTACTTATAAGGAGAGGTAAATAAGTTCAGAGAGATTACATGGGATGAGCTTAAATTGTCTTTATAATTACTTCATTTATGAAAAAAGATGGGAAATTTTCTCTCTCAAGTTTTTAGAAGTTTCAGGTAGCACTATTCCTCTGCAAGTTCTCCCCAAATAGAATATCTATATCTATATCTATATCTATATCTATTTATATATCTATATCTCTATATATATCTCCCCCATTATCACTGTTGGATTATCAGTGTTTCTCTGCAGGCAGACTTACATTCTACTTTTTTCATTATAGTAAAAAGAATATATGTTGAATTCAGCAGTGAATCATCTGAAATGCATGTTGTTATGGAAAATTGCCGTCATGTTCAGCTGTTATGAGGCAGAAGTTAAAGCTAAGCACATTTAATGGCTAGAGATGAGCAGTATTTCCAAGCAATTCTTTTTATTATTTTTACACTTTAGATAAAATGGGCATTTTGATGGAATGCATCTCATTATGTTGCAGCTTCTCACTTTGGGGGTTGTGCTCACATGTCTGTGTAGCTGTGTCTGTACCTGGAGTTGGATCAAGTTCATATGCATTTTTCCCCTTCCATCTGGAACAGAAACACAAACTATAAAAATAAGCTCCTAGTTAGTACTGTATTTCTGATGTTATTTACCTTCCATTTGAGAGAACATTCTATAAAATGATACTCCATTTTATAGGAAATACTAACTTACCTTATTAGGAAAGTGTAAATCATCTCCAAAACATACAGTTCAAAAATATACTGTTAATGAAAGAGAAAATAAAAACAATGTTTAAAACACCCATTTTATTGAAAAGTAAATATTATTTTTTTCCCCTAAAATCCAACTGCATTACTTGGAGTCCTAAAAGATGTACTGAAGTGATTGCTACACTGGTACTAATTTGCTCTTCAAAAATAATGAGGATTGCCGGTTATTTAGCTCAGTGGTTTCGCTGCCTGCTGCGCAAGCACAAGGACCCGAGTTCAACCCCCGGTACCAAAAAAAATAATAATAATAATAATGAGGCTATAAGGTGATCCCATGGTCACCAGATGCTCAGATCATTCTCCCTGTATCACACAGCTGGGTCATGCTCAGTGTTCAGGACACAGAGAAATCTGCTCAAATAAGCCAGGCATGGTGACCATACCTGTAATCCCATTCTCAAGTTTAACCTAGTCTGGGCAACTTTTTGAGACCATGTCTCAAAGTAAAAAGCACTGAGGATGTAGCTCAATATAAAAGTCCCAACTTCAATTCCCAGTACGATTAAAAAAAAATTTGCTTAAGAGATCTTAAAATGTGAATAAAACCTTTGATGTAGCCACATCTACTTATTTTGCACCCTCTGTAAGCAATCATTTTATTAACTCAGTGTTTTCCACTGTCAACTAAAATGAGGTACCTTGGTTCAACAAAAGCTTTTGGTTTTTGTCTTTTCTAAAGATCTGCTAGGATAATTTTCTCTGAGACTTGTTTCTATCATAAAACAAAGAAGTTAGTATGACAGGACTATCTCAGCTTTTTGGCCAACAACGTCTGTACTGCCCCAGTTTCTCAATTCAGTGTTGGCTAAGATAACCACTAAAGAGTATTTTGGAACTAAGTTTAAAAATAGGGCCAAAGGAGACTAGAAAACAGTGTGATGTTGAGTCATGTAATTCTACTTCCCTTGTCTGACACTCATGAGCCTACTATAATTGCTACTGCTTTTCATTCTGCTATTCTTTTTATTGGGTTTCATTGTGGCATTTCCATACATGTATATTACATATTTTGATCATATCCAAGCCTTGTATCACTCTCTGCCATTCTTATAAATTGTGGTCTATCTACCTCTGTGACTCCAATTGTTGGCAAATATTAAATTATGAAAGTTTCACTGAGAACTCATACACCCATCAAAAGATTTACAAGTCAGAAACAGCACTTCCCAATGTCTCACTTAGTGGAATTAAGTTTTTTTTTCCTTAGAGAAAAGAAAAGCATAATGCAGGCTAAGCAAAAATTATCTAGCTATATTCATTCATGACCACACCTTGTAATGATGAATGTACTTGAAATGCCACTAAAATCCAGGATTAATTTATATCCCTGAGAAAAGGGAAAATTTTCAAGACTTTTTGTCTTTATTCTTTTTTAAAAGAGTTGAAAATTTCATTGTGTTTGAAATGTCCAATTAAGCTATTTAGAGATTTGCAGTAGTGTGAAGGGAATTGTAGATAGACAAGGGAGACGTAAGGCCCAAACCTTGGCAAACTAGACTTGATCCCTTATCTCTTAGTCTTTACACTAACCTACTGCTGTGAAGTTATACAGTGTTTCTTCATTAAACAAACAGAAAATAGAGATGCAACAAGCTTGTGGGAATATGCTCAAGAGAATACTTGAGTTCCGTGCTAGAGCTGGCTGGAGCGACTAGTCTCTGCTTTCTAGTCAGTTTATTTTCTGTACTGTATTGCATACACTCTAACCCATTCTCAAGTATGTATTAGAAGTGAGAAGATGACATATGGCTGAACAGTGACTCCTTAGTCCTCCTGGGTTATTTCCTTTTATTTCGAGCTCAGAAGTGGTACAGTTTTGATGGAATATGGACATCCAGTACTTGAGTCTAAGATCCCGGCCTGCTGCCTCCCTGGCCAATTTCTAATCAATATCTGTGTCTATAGTAGAAGTCAGGATAAGTGAGGGTCTGGCTTCATCAGGACTTGCAATGGATCAGAAGTGTGCCTGATCTAAGTAAAGTCACTCATCAGTTAATGGTGGGGTTACGACCTTTATGTGCCTTCCTTATTGTTCGAGCATCAGAATGTATTTACACAAACTTAGGTGGTGTAAGTCACTTGCTGTGGCTTCTTCATGCAACCAGGAGGGCCAGTGAACTTGGGAAATATGAAGCTGCCTAGAAACTTTTTTTTTTGGTACTGGGGATCGTACTCGGGTCCTTGCGCTTGCAAGGCAGGCGGCGGAACCACTGAGCTAAATCCCCGGCCCTAGAAACTTATTTTTAATGAGTCACACCTTAAAATGATGATGAATGTATAATGTTGTAAATGCATAAACCACAGTGGTTCATTGTGAGTATCAAGTATCATATAATGTACATAAGTGCTTGTGCCATAATTTTATATGTCTGACAGCACAGTAGGTCTTTTTACCCCAGCATTACCACAAACTCTTGTAATCCATCACACCATGGCACCATGATGTCACTGGGCACTAAGAATGTTTCAGCTCCATTATAATCATACGGACCACTGTCATATTTGTGTTCCATCATAGTGTGGTACATGACTGTATTTTGATAAAATGTCCTGTGTGTTGATATCCTTTGACAGCTTAATTTCTGTCATTTTTGATATAAATAGAGGTTAAATAGATCCCTGGTAGAAGTTAGAAGGTGCCCTCAAAATCTATAAATAAAGGACTTGCCCTACTGGCAGTGTGATAAGTTCAGTCAAGTTGGGTTCGCTCTCAAGCTCTGCCTCTAATCCTTTCTTCTTTGAGTCTCCTGTTCCCCATTTGTTAAAGTTTAATAAACAGAGGGAAGGGGCAGCTGAGAGTAAGTTAATTCCTGAAAAGAAATGGGAAAGGGATCTGGGGATGAGGGAAATGGACAGGAAGGAGAAAGGGAAGTGAAAATGATTAAGTTGCTATGCACAATTCCCCAAGATGAATGTAATTTGTTATGTACTGCAAAAAGCATACTAATAAAAATTTGTACCCTGAACTTAAAAATAAGAAATGCTCTATTGTGACGCCATTATTTTTTTTATACAAATAAGTAAACAAAGTCATTCTGTGCACATCACCTTTCTAAAAATGTTCACTCTGCTCACTACACACTTTAGATTCTGTACCCCATGATTCCTTAGTGTTTTTATTTTCAAGCTTTGAATTATATCTTTTATTACAATTGTAGATTTAACCCAGAGGATGGGATCTCTTTTGTATTTCAGCCTCTAAGACCTCAGTTAGAGGCCAAAGAGAGACTGTGGCAGGGAGGGAACAACTTTTCATTCTCATTCCACCTGGCACAGCTAAAGGGATAAGAGAGGACATGAGCAGCTTCCTTCCGATGTGTTATGTACTCGTGGTTTCTCTGGTACCTGATTTCTTCCTTTCTTTCAGCAACAATAACAACAACAACAACAAAAATACTTGCAGCTAAGTTTGGCTTTCAGGTGGGGTTCTTGGAGTCTCTTATAATTTGTTTCAAGTCCCTTAGTGGGACACACCTTCATTTCCTTGGCCAAGTCATTGAGTAATAAGTGTTTGTAGGAAACAAGGTTAGTACCTCCTCACACAGTTATATGCAAATGGTTCTTTTAAAGAAAGGATGTTTGGACTGTTAGTTCTTTGTCATCAGACTGCTTGCTGCCCTTCCATGCTTATCCTCAGTGTTTTCCACTTTACCCTGGAGAGTTTTATAGCCAGTGCCTTTGTCGGGCCTTCTTTCCTCAAGTCTTATCCTGGGGATGAGACATTTCCTCTGTCCTGGGGCCACAATCATTGGTTCTGCAGGACTTATGCGATCGACCCATGTCTGCTGTTCGTTCTCAGGTCTACAGACTTGAACAGCCTTGTTATACAGAATTTCTCTGGGGTGGAAAACCACAGAGAAATTCAGTTTACTGCATTCAGTGCCTTCCCTTTGCTACTTAACAGGAAAGAAAGGTAGAGTGTGTTTGTGGTCGTTCTTTCTGCATTCTAGTTTCTCAAAGTGAAACATGTGAATTACATAGCAAAAAAGGACCGGGGGGCATCTTGTTTTTGCATATTGGAGAAAATCTTGTAAGGGCTGTAATAAAGAGGGCAACTCTGGTCAAACAATAAATGTAACATAAAAAAATCCCAAATCCAGACACAATAAAGAGTTTACTTAACAGTTGCTTGATCACAAGGGGCCAAATGTTGCTGCCTGCAGTCTGTTAGATGGAGACTTGGTTTTAATTCTAAACGTTAGGAATTTAAGAATCTAGTCAATTTTCAGTTATCTACTCAAGAAGTTGTCACTCTCAGGTGGCTTCTATTCATCATCAATAATTCTGGCTCTGACTGGTTTCTGTGGCTGGAGAGAAAGTGAGACAGTATTAGCATGAACTTAATATAATGGTTGTAAGGGGGTATGGAACACCTGGGAAGGAAGTCTCTTGTTTATAAAACAAGATACATTTCAAAGTAATTGTTGAGTCATCTTTTAATTTTTAAATATTTAAATTGCAATCTCCTGAAGAAGAATAGATCAGAGTAGGTTATAGAGAATTTTATTATGGATTTAAGCCACAATAAAATTGTATACAGAATGTTTTATCTCCCTAAAAAATGCACACATAACCTTTTCAGGTTAGCTCCTACTTTTAATGTGTACAGTGTCTTTCATGAATAGGCAGTTGCAAATAGAGATGTCTTGGAAGAGACACTGATGTGAAAAGAAGTCTGAGCTTCTTTCGAGCTTCATGTTTTCAGGGGTTTAAAATGTAATGGAAAACGAGGACCATATGTCACACAGCAATGTGGCTTTCAACTCGACCTTTAGGGTATTTCTTCCTGCACCCTGAGGTGTTTGGTTTGTTTTATTGCCTATAAGTAAAAGGTGTGGAAATCATTTAGTGGTCCTGGGTTTTCGCTCTTCATTCATTCATTCATTCATTCAAGATATCCATCCTTCTTTGAGTCTTCTTGTCTTCATGACAAAGGTCAAACATAAGATTAAATTTGCCTCTGATTCTGTCTCCAGACCCATTTGTAATAAAAAGGGCCAGAAAAAACAAGCTAGCTAAACTTTTACATGGATATATATCTGTGTTGAACATTTTTAAAAAAGGAATGAATAGATTCAGCACAGTGGAAACATGACATAAAGACTCTTAATATTTAATAGAATTTCCTACTTGGAGTCACTTGCAAGATTTCCAGATCTCATAAGATCAGTCCTCTCTACCCTGCATCTTGATACTCCTCAAAGTAAATGCATACATAAGATTCCTGCTCCCAGGGAACTTCAGTGGTTTCTGTGCTTGTGATGATTCTGAGACTGCAGGTCTGTAATGAGGGGACCATGAGCAAGGAATGGCTGGAGTGTTAAATCCTACCTTCTTCTGTGATGTTACCTACCTTGGGGACATATTTGGAATATATATTAACCCTTCCAAACAGCTTGAAATAGCAACAGAGGCACAGGAGGAAAATACCAGTGAAGCCCTGGGTAATTCTTGTGAATACCAGCATCATTCTCCAAAGGAATTGTTGCAGTGGTCTTGATGATAACATTATTATTATTATTATTATTATTATTATTATTATTATTATTTTTGGTACCAGGGATCGAACTTGGGTCCTTGCGATAACTCCTAATTATTGAGCAGCAACAGAATGGCAGACATTATGTGGGGCCCTTGCATAGATTACCTTATTTATGCCAAATCAGCTGGCCTGGTCGATAGTCTTTCTGTTAAGACTGAGGGAATCTAAGGCTCAACATAACTGATTTCTCATCATACTTCATACAGAGAGCTTGTGATAGAGCAGGATTCAAACCCAGATCTGTCTGAACGAGAAGGCCAGTTTACTTTTACTGTTACTTTTGTCTAGATTCCAGAGATAAACGAGGACATTTAAGGGCTGAGCAGAGAAATTATTACTATAACAAAGAACTAGAAAATGAATTCTGAGAATATTAAGTGCTGCATATGCAGTGGCATTTGATTTGGAGTATACCAATCAACTCCCTGTTACCCAGTTGCTTTTGGCAGGGGCTTTCTGGGGATTTTGACCTGGATCATTCTTTATTGCACTAATAATAAGTGTCTCCTGCCTGGTATCAAATACCTGTTCCTGGGAAGTCAGGAGTGCTGTCACATAGAATTAAAACCATTGGTATAAGCTAGGAGTAGCGGCTCCATTTTTCTTGACAGTGATTGGTTTAGGAATAGGCTGATCAATATACGACACTGTCTGCTGGGTGGTATCTGGAGCAGATTCCCTTGCTTTTAAGAAGAGGCATAGGGAAAAGGTGGCTCTCTCTTTCCTTTGTGCTTTGTTATGTCTGTTTCTTTAGCCATCTTGAGACCATGAGGGAACTGAACTGGGAACAGCTGTCACATTAGTGGTGTTGAAGAAGGATAGCAAGAACCTGGGTCATTTCTGAAATTATTGATTATTCTATTCACCAGTCTCAAGCTGCCCTTTCTCTGCAGTTCTTTGCTGTGGAAGATAATGAACTTCCTTATGGTTTATACCAGGTTGGGTAGAGTTGTCTGGTCTTTACACATGAAGGTAGTATAATGGATAAGACTTTCCCTCAGGGACCAGTACCAATCCAGGTGACTGCTCTGCTTATCTGTGGGTTAGGAATGATGGCTTAGTCCTTATAAATAATGAACCCATTGCTCCCATGGTGGTAGGCAGGGAAGGTGACAAGTATTTGAATCACCATCATCATCACATGCACATAAAATAACTAGTCCACAAAACCTTATTGTGGTCACTGTTACAGTGGGTTTGTAGTTATTCCCTTCATTCCCAATAGTAGTATCTTCTAACTTTACACAGTAGATATTCAAAGTGATGGCAGTGGGAGGGTAGGTCACAGGAGTACCAGATCTACTGTGGCACCTGGCATAAGGGCCATGTAGGACTCGCGGGTTTTGTTCAGTAAGCATCAAGATGAGTCAGCAAGAAAAATAATGGTCTGCTGGCTACTGGAACTGCAGGGCTGAGGGCTTCCAGCATGAGTTACTGCTGGAGGTGGAGGCAGAGAATCACAGGATTTTGAGTCAGCGCATCAAAAGTGACAAGCAAAGAGACTACATGTCCATGTGTCATGTTAACTACACTTGACTCATGGCTTCTCTGTACTTAAATCAGTGGTTTTCAACTCTAGGGCACAGGGGAATCAGCCCCTCAGGAAACACGTGGCAATATCTGGACATACTTTAATTGTCACAGCATGGGGAGAGGTGCTCTTTGCATCTTGTGAGTAAGGACCAGAGGTTCAACTGAACATCCTACAATGCACAGGACAGTTTGCCACAACAAATAGTCTATCCTCAAATATCAGTAGCACTGAATGGAGAAACCGTGGTTTAAGGAAAGAATACTTTGCAGCCTGAAAATGGTTGGTCCATTGAAGACCAGAGCAACTGTGATTTGGGGGAAGCTCTGGAGACTGGAAGTCTTATTAGCTCTGCCTCTGTTACATTTAAGGTCTCAGCAGAAGGGGCATGACTCAGTAATTGTGCCCACTGCATCCTGCCAGTGGGCTGTGAAGCTGGGAAGGAAGCTGCTCCCCTCACCTGCAGCTGCTGACTCTTTGACACCTCACAGACTGCCTGGAGCCTTCCCTTGGGAATGTGAGGAGCCTCCCTAGCTTGTTGGAAGCCAGTTAACTCAGCCAGAGAAAGAAAAGACAGCCTATTTCCCTACACAACCAAAGTGGGCACTGGAAGCTTGGATTTATTTCTTGCTACTTACTAATGGTTTTATGATGCTAAGTGTTAATCAATGAAAGACATTCTCATTGCCTGTTTTTGTTGTTGTTCTTAAAACAATTTAGTGCCAATATGGGGGCTTACTGGGACATAGGCATGGTATAACTGCCTGTTATAAATCGTGTGGTTCAGATTGAAGTAAAGGAGCATAATAGTACAATATTACATTTCTCATTACTATTTTTTTTGGCTTGATAGAAGGCACCACAGGTAGATAAAATTTCTGTTTACAGCTAAAGTAAAAATGGAAATGCTTATTACTTTCCAATTTATAAATGTATTATTTTTGTTGTAAATATTTCAGTGGCTAAATTTAAATCTGTGTGTTAGAATTGAAATGTAATAATAGTATTGATTTTTACTAAATGGTGGGATCCTGGTGTCTGTTTTTTCATAAAATTAATATTATAAGAATAATTTTTTAATGAATATATGGGCACTACTAGGTCATTGATAAAACAAAGAGGAATAATATGATTAGTGGCACTAGATAGTTTTTTTTAGTATGGTATGTTGACATGAATAAAGGAATTAAAGCACAGTTCATTATATATCAATTCCAATGTAATACTGATTAAAACCTTCTTTTGACTTCACTGAAACCTGTTCTTAGAAATTATGCAAATTATTGAGGCCTTGAAAAGAAGCATATGCAGTGTTTGAGTTTTCCGTAGACAAAAAAACTGACATGTTGAAACTGTAAAAATTAATAGTGCACAGAATTTTTATGTAAGCAAAATACATAAAAGCATTTTGATACTTAAAAAAGACTGAGGATATGTGAATTTCATCTTTTCTTGGGTTCTTTTTATTTCACATCAATATAATCAAAAAGAATAGCCAAAGAGTTAAGGATTGACACTCAGATTGCTTCCTCGAGGAAGAAAAATTTCCTGCAATGTCCTGATTCTGGAAGTCAGGTTAAGAATTTGGTTTCTGCACAGGAGTGATTTTCCTGCTTTTCATACATTAAACTCCTCATCAAGTACATTTTAATTTTGTTGTGTTAATTAGTTTGAACTTGTTCTCCCTTGTGCCATATTTTTCATAATTCTGTATCATGTGAGTTGTACTTATCTAATAAAGTGGGGCTGGGTAGGCACAGTAGCTATTTTTGATAGCCACCTACACATTTTATCATTATAACCCTCAAATTCTCCAAAATAAATATGGAGATGATTTAAGTTCAAGTAGGCAGGTGGGACATGAGTGTTCTTTTTTTCCCTCTCTCTGTCTTCTCTTCTGTCTCTCTGTCAGTAATACTCTTCACTGCCTTCTGTACATTAATAGTCATAGTAATTTGTTTGGGTTTTTTTTTTTTCTACCAGGGATTGAACTCAGGACCTTGTGCTTGGGAGGCAGGTGGCAATGCCACTGAGTTAAATCCCCGGCCCTATAGTCATAGTAATTTGTATGTTTTATAAAGATCTTTAGTACTCACCTTGAAACCTTCTCACTATGCCTGGAAAGTTTGGGTTGCCAGTTTCTCATGATTACTAATCTCAGAGTGGTCTGTGTCACTTGTGTTTCTTAAATAGCTGTGTTTGAATAAGCAGAATCAGGCAGTGCTTTCTTCCTGTCAAAGAAGCCACTTCCAAGGCAAAGACTTTGCCAGCAGCTGATGCTTACAGCAATGGGTGAGGAGTGTGCAGCTGGTGCACCCAGGGCATGTTTGAGGTTGATGGGTTCTCCTGACCTCTGATTCTCAGGAGAGACCTCAGTAGAATGGTGAAGCCAAGCACCAGATGCTGTGTGGCTTGTCCAGACCTCTTCGTCTGAATACTTTGTATTTCTCATTCCTCAGTTATTTTCAAAACTGAATTTTCAACTTCTCATTGTTAGGAACCAAATTGTCTACGTTTCTCTTCATTCACTGTCGGTTTGTGGGTAACACACAGAATTTGAAATTCTTCTGACCAGTTGAGATTGACATAGAATTGGCAGCCAACCACACGTGCCGTGTAGATTAACCTAACTTGGAAGCACTGATAATAAGAGGAGGGTAATGGGTAATTTATAGAGCGCAATAGGGATTTTGTTGTGCACATTTCTTTAATCTTCATTGCTTAATGTACAAACACACAAAAGCAGTGCAGGTATTTTTTAATTGTTGATGAAAAGTGTGACTGGGTATATATAAATGTTTTGGGGATGAATTTTAGTGTTATAATTCCCTCTGATAGAGCCTTTCTCCTAAGCCATTGAAGAGTGTTACGAATCAACAGCCAAAGTTGGAGGTGAATGATGAGTATCAATAGCTGTCACCTTCCAACTTTGGAATAGCTTTCTTTGAAATAAAATTTTAGGAGCTTACAGGTTGCGGGAATTTTGTTTGTGCATTATCATTATTAACAAAAAAGAAAAGATCTTTCTTTTCTTGTTTCCCTGTCTATGACATCTGATGACTAGATCATCTCATGGACTCAGTCAGACTGCTTGTGTTTGGACCTTGGCTCTGTGTACTTGTGTAGGTAACTTAACCTTTCTGTACCTTAACTTCCTCATTGTCAGAAGGATACCACCCTCTAGGCCTTGTGAGGGGAAAAGGATCCTGCAGGGCATGTGCTGGCAAGTATTCATAGCATATGAGCTGTTGTTGCTTCCCTCCACTTTACCCTGTATGCAGAACCAAGTTAGCTTTAGTACAGAGTCATTGTGTCTTAACAGGAGAGAGAGAACTGCCTAGTTCCTGGTGGGAATGTAGCCTGTGAACCCTGAGTGAAAAAAGGAAGCTGATGTACATCCCTTACCATGTCATTTGACTGAAAATAGATCCCTCAAAGAGAGATTGTTAAGGTAGCCTGGTGAGTCAGTTCTCCAATGAAATGAATGATATTTTACTTTTAATCAATATAAAACTTATTTTAGGGCAAAAATAAAAATGAGTAACAAGGAATATAGTTGAGAATGACATTGCTAGCATTTATTAAAGAGTAGTTTTTCAGTAAGCAATTTAGCTATTCAAACATGTAAATAAAGAGTATTTCTTGAATGCAATAGGCTAAATGTACTGAGGATTTAGTAATGTCATATCAGGAGTAACATCATTCTTGAGCTAACAATTTTGAATTGTGAATGATTCTCTAGAGCTTTGCAAAGGCCAGAATGTCTGTTTTAAACCACAGTGGATTTTCCATTATCTCTCAGTAGATAATCTATTTTGGGAATCATCTTTAGGAGTCAGGAACCTACTCTTTCCCTAACACTGAAGATGATTAGCTGGGTGTTTGCGTAAATGAATACATAAATGTGTTCCAGTTGATTGACAACCATAAGTAAAGGGCCTGGGAGTGATTAAGTTTGTTTTAGAATGAGAATATTTATACCTTTCTCATATACAAATATGTATGTTCTGAGTTGCACGCAGAACTCAGCAGGTCTGTCGGTTAACTTATTTGGAAATTTGTTGATGTTGAGTTCTTCAATTGTCATAAATCTTGGTATTCCTATAGGGTGTCAAATGACTTCTTTTGCCTTTTACAGCATCCTGGGATACTTCTACCTAGTATGCAAGTACCAGCCTCCTTGATTGCATTTCCTGTGCAGCCTTCCCAGAGTCTTCTCTTTATCATTCTGAGTCACATATTTTTCATATTCTAAATTAAGACTCACTCTTATAAATCCTTTGACTGCTGTGATCATGGTGATATATATATATATATATATATATATATATATATATATATATATATTTGTATGCTAGGAGTAAAAGAATTTGTTCTGAAATTACTTCTAAATCTGAGTCTTCCTTAGCCATTGTTTACCTTATCCTACTCCCTGTCACAGGTAGGTTTTTCATGTGCTCCATGCCATATCTAGTCACCTACTGAATGATCCTCAGGGGTTTCTCATGAATGAATGCTAGAACACAGGATTGGAATGGATGTCAAGAAATCGTGGTTGTTGTCAGTCTTTCATTTTAATTCAATAAACATTCATCAAGACCTTCCTTATATGAACTACATAACCATAAATGATAGCATTTGACATCTACCAGAAGTACTGCATATACAACCTGGCTAGCTTTCCTGTGTTTTTAAAGTTTTACAATGGCCAGATATTGCAGTGGCAAGCCTTTTTAGAAAATTTCATCCTGGGTTTGCATTAAAGTTTTTGGCATAATTGTTCACAAGTAACAGAAACATTAGAATAGCAAATTTAGTAAAACTTTTAATCATTACGTTTCTTTAGTATTAAATCTTTTAGATTTCCATTATTGTGACTGAATTTTGAATTCATACCAGAATTTTGAAAAATTATTTTGGATACTGATTAAAAAGTGACTTAAGAAAGTGGGAGTGAGGATGGAAAAATACAGAAAGGTACTTCACAGTTTCCACATCCATTTCTGAAATTTGAAGTTCAAATTTAATAGAGTTTATATGTAAGTAGTTGAGGTCAAACTTGAAATACCTGTATTCGGTTGCTGTCTTAGGTACTTTTTCTTGTTGCTGATACGAAATGCCTGACACTCAAATGAGGAAAAGTTTATTTAGCTCACAGTGTGTAGAGGTTTCAGTCCACAGTTGGCTGGCTCCAAGGCAGACATGGCAGAGGGGCATCACGGGAGAAACAGTTCATAGTAGGCACAAATGAGCAAGACAGCAGGCTACAAGTGGCAAGTGAGAGTACCAGCTTCTTTCTGTCCCTTTATGTTCTATCTAGGGTACCCGCTCTTAGGGCATTTATACACACATCTATGCCAAGCCAATCAGTGGACTAATTTAGTAATCACGCACTCTTAATCCTGGCATCACATACTCTAGATCCAGCTACCTCTGAAAAAGCCCCACGTATGACCTCATGAGGCTTTGGGGTACATCTAGACACAAACAATAACAGATGCTGCCACCTCTGAAAATGTCTGGCTTCTCTTTTCATTATATTATACAAAGGTCTATGCGCTTTGCATAGTTTGGAGTAAAAACAGATGAATTTCAATAAGGAAAAATACAACCTGTTTTTACTCAAAATACTTCTGACACCACATATATGGGGTTTTGGACACTAGTCAAATTTCCAACTCTCTGATACCAAGAGATTCCTGTAGTTTAGTTCATTTCTGATGCTAATTATCTAAGAGTAGTTACAGACCCTACAGTTAAGGACCCAAACCCTCAGGAGTACCCCCATTTTAGATAGATTTCAATACCAAGTCCCGTGCCTCATGAACTCCTTTCAGACAGCTGTAAAACAGGGTTCCCAAGACCCATTCCTTGGATTTGAAAATTTGTGAGAACAGCTCATCAAAATTAAAGAAAATAATTTACTTAGAATTATTAGATCATTGCAAAGGATACTATAGGATAGAAATAAATAGCCATGTCAAAGAGTTACATAGAGAGGCCTGGAAGCATACCAAGGGCTGCGCCTCTGTTCTCATGGAGTTGGGCTGCACCAACCTCCAGAAGTGAGGGTATACGTTCACCAACCAAGAAGCTCTCGGAAGCCCATCCTTCACAGTTTTCCAGAGGCTTCATTACAAAGGCGTGATTTTAGGTTAAATGATTTGCAATTGGTGATTACCTCGATCTCAGCCCCATCTCTTTCCCCCAGGGGTTTTGGGGATGAACCTTCCAGCCCTCCATTTGTGGCTTGGTCTTTCAGGTGAGAATCCCTCACTTTGAAACTATCCAGGGATCCACCAAGAGTGGCCTCCTTAAAATCAATGACACTCTTGTTACCCAGAAAAAAAAAATCTCAAGAGATTTAGGAGCTGTGGGCCAGGAACTGGAGACAGACCATCATGTACTTCACACACAGTTGAAATGTAGTAGAAATGATTGAAGATATCCAAAGCATGACTGAGCAAGAGAACCAGTTTCTAAACCTTTGGGATAATGTTTATTAAGGATTATTTTGCAATTATTTGAAATATTTTAATGGCATGCCCTTTTAATTTTCATGCCACACATGACCATGCTCTGATATTATGGTCATTTGTATGGATGAGCAGAGCGATAGAGAAATTCCATGCTTGACATACAAGCACGGGGACACTCCAGAAGAGCAAGAGGAGACTGTGTTGTTTGCACAGAGCAGTTCCCTCTTAATCTAGAGATGATCCAATGTGGACTTCAGCCAGGCATGATAAGCATTTACAGTACAGGCTGCAGTCCTGAGAGGAGAGGTTATCTGAGGAACAACTTGCTGCATTCTTTATTTCCCCTCACAGCCGTGCATGCAATAAGGCAGCAGATAAAGGAAGACTCTTACTACAGGGGCCCCTAGGCCACAGGAGCTTTCAACACAGCATCAGGGGCTAGGGGCAAGAGACCTTTTGGCAGGGTTTGGAGCATAGAGTGCAGGATAGATGTGGACTTGGCTAAAGGGTTTACATCAGTGGTCAAGGTTAAATGGAGAAGCTGGGATGTAGAAAGGGCTTAGCATTGTGGATGAATCCTGCCTGGAAAGCTGGTTCTACTCAGAGAGCAGAGGTTCAGAGCAAAAGTAGATGGAGTGTTGCAGGAGTTGTAATTGAGGGGACAGTATGAGTACCAGAAGCCCAGGTTGCTGTCTGTCCTCTCCTACCCTGGCAATAAAGGAGAGAGATGGAAATTCCCAGAAGAGCCCTGGTGAGGGAGGCAGCCATGGAGAAGTGACCATTTCCTATGATTAGTGAGGCAGAGCCCAAGAAGAGTTAGCCTTGTAGCTATAGCTGAGAGGGATTGCTCCAGCCTAGAGAGACATTCCAAGGCAGAGAGGGACACAGAAGGACTTCTGAGAAACTATTGCATTCATCCAGGTCATTTGTTATAGTTACAAATGGGTCATTGGTGTCCCAGGGCATTTCTGAATTGTCAGACAGCATAACAATGACTACTCAAACTTGTTGAGTACATTCAGGCAAAGTTTTGTTATAATTTTAGAATAAAAAGTTAAAGGGTTTTGTGCTTAAAAGGAGAAAAAGTTTACCTGCAAAAGCCACAAATGTGTGTCAGTTCCCATCGTTAGGGACTGGGAACATTGATGTCTGACAGGAACTTTTAATCTTTTAATTCAGACCTCAATTAGTCATTTTTGGCTTAGTTCTTATGCCTCAGTACCTGTGATTTATAGCCCTGGCTTGGCTTTGTGGGCCATATGTGTTAATACGAATTAACTCCGCAAACTGTTACTTTGAATTCTTTTTCTTTTCTGACTCACCTTCCTCCGCCACCTTTAAAAGTAAGCACTTTATTTGCAACATAAATGATGAAAGTAATCGCCTGCACCTAAGAGTGTTGCCTTGTGCTTTTTTTTCCTTATGATGAAATTTTTACAAAGTGTTAATTGTAAGTTCTCAAGGAATTTATGAAAGCTGCAGCATAATCAATGAAAGTCATTACCCACACCTAAGAATATTGCCTTGTACTTTTCCTTACGCATATAACTTTTTATAAAGTGTTGATTGTAAGTTCTCCTTTGATTAATTTTTCTCATATTGGACTGCATTGTTTCTTGCTCTGATCCCCCCATACACACACACACACACACACACACACACGCACACAGGCACACGCCCTGATGGGGTGGCATTAATTACTTCACCCACATCCAGTATTTATTTACATCTTTGTGTACAGACACCTTTGCAGACTGCCGTGGCAACATGAAAGTGAAAGGGTCTGTGTAGTTCTCTGTTTATATTCTGTAATTTCTTTAGCAAACTACTGAGCCATGGAGAGTTTCATAAGCAGTTCCTCATGTCTGGTTGCCTGTTGGACATGAACGGTATGGACCAGCTTTTGTGGTTGCAGATGGGGGAAACAGGCACAGCCCAACTGGTTCCATATCCTTTTCAGAGTTAGATAGAGAGTGGCATCATCAAATTAATTAAAAACCCACTTTAGATTTACAATTAGAAAGAAAGCAGTAGGTCTCCAGATAGTTTTGTACTTCATACCCAATTGATGTATTTGGAAATGGCAAGATTTATTTCCAGCTGTTATTTCCTTAGGGACAGACTGCAAATACATTTATTTATCCACTCAGCTTATACAGAGTGTGAGTGATGAGGTGACCTCCATTTTAGCAAGATAAATTCCAGTATCCACAGTCCAGCCAACCTCATCTATTGCTGTATAGCTGAAGCATATATGGAAACTTGTTTTCTCCAGGAGGCAGGGAAGCCCCAGCACTCATACATCAGGTTGCTGTGAACAGGTGACAGAACTTTCAGACACCTATTACAGAGGGGTTGCTGCTCATCTCCACTGAGTAGGTGTCAGAGTCTGATTGTGCACAGGATGGCTTTGGATTCTCATGTGCGCACAGCCCAAGGTCAAGGGCTCACTACCATTAATGGTGAGTCAGAGGTGGGGAGCAACTGTCACTTAGAAAGTGTTTTTTATCCCTGTGATGCAATTCCACTAGCAAGAGGCCATGTTTACTGAAGATGCTTCTGCTGTGTTTAAGGTGACTGCCCCATTCCTCTGTGCTTCCATGGAGAGCCCCTAGGAAGATCAAAGCAATGTGATCATTGGGTTTTCTGCTTAGTGTAAATTTAAGCATGATCACAAAAGCTTGTTGCCTCTCCCTTGGAAAAGCAATTTAGTCTGCAGAAAATAATTAAATCCTCAGTCTCTTACAATAATTAGAAATTTGAAATGGGGAGAGTTAATTATTTCCATCAGATTTCAGTTGCCTAAGAAAATGCTCAAGGATGGAATCCAGACAGTCTTGAACTAATTCATGATTCCGTCACTTTCAGTATTTTTCATCTTTCTCCCCACAGGATCATGCAGATTTGCGAAGCCATTTCTTCACTGTTGGGATGAAGCTAGAGACAGTGAATATGAGTGAGCCCTTTCATATCTGTCCTGCATCAGTGACCAAGGTGGGTTTTGCTCCTTTGCTCCAGAGTGAATCAGCTGATGAAATATACTCAAGCAAGGTTATACAGTGACAGCAAATAAACCAAAGGGACATTGCTGCCTCTCCAGGATGCTGCTACCTGATATGTGTCACTGGTAGCAGAGTGAATCTGATCAAATGCCTCTTCTTAGAATGGATAGGATGGATTTTTTTCTTCTAATAGATTTGTCAAGTTTTATGTTATAATCATTATAGGAGTAATAACTTGATCTTGCTGCATGGATAGTAGTGATAAATGATCTACAGACATTCCTCATGTAACAACTGAGTTAAGCACTTGAGACTAATTCGTTATATGAATTGATCACTAAATAAGGAATTGTATATAGTATGTACATTACAATCTCCAGAACAAAGGAATAGTCAAAGAAAACTCAACTTGATGACTTCACTTTAATTTGCTAACTGAAGTACTGGAATGTATAACAGAATATTAAACTACGGTATTATATTGTATAACCAGCAAAAATTTCAGCACTATATAAACAAGGTGTACTGTACAAAAAACAATATTGAGGTTCTAGAAACAAGATATACCGAACTGTACAAAAAAAAGATGAGCAGTAAGTCTGAGCAGCAGGTCGTTAAGTCTGAACAGTCAGTAACCAGGTGAGTCTTTAAATGATAATCTTTTTTTTTTTAGGAGTAGGAAAAATTTATTGGGAGAAAGAAAGCTTCTGCCTAAGAGAGACAGATGGGGGACTGGAAAGTGGGTTGCCCTTTAAATGATAATCCTAAAGTTGAAATTTGTGCACTTTCATCCACCATCCATTAAAAACTTCCCTATTTAAAATGGTCTTTAGTCTTTTTTACCATGCATTCTTGTGGATGTCACAAGTTTTTGTAAAACTCAACAGTTGTTCCTTTCTGAAAGTTGGCCACAATTTCCTTTTGTCCCAGCAGTGGATAACAGCAATGCCAGCTGCCCACTTACTTTCTTGAATATACATCACATTGTCCTCAGTCTGAAAAGCAGGGTCAGCTTCACCTGGACCTTACCAAATAAACTAGAGAGCTGAAGTGCTCCACCTGTCAGTGGTAGTGGCCTCTCTCACATTTTTATGCCTTTACATAATTGCCATCTATAATGTTAGAAAGTGACACACTAATTGTAATTACTTCATTCCAGATACTATTATCTAGTTGGGTAAACTTTCGATGACAGTCATTTGAGTTTTCACAATAAATAATTATCTCATTGTTCCTCTGAGCAAAGAGGGTGGAGGTATTTTCAGTGATTTTTAAAGCACATTTAGAAAATTTTTTCTTTTTCTTTGTACCAAAGATAAATTACTTAAGCCATTCTGTTTCACATGTATCTGTCCTTCTTTTCTTACTGTAAAGAGTGTGAGCTGCATTACATGCTTCTGTCCCTTAGAACTGGATGTAGGCATCTCTCCAGGTCCAATAATCATCTTCATGCAATGAAATGTCAGAATATTCATAGTGTAATGGATATTTACAATTAAATGTATTTCTCTGAACACTTGAAAATGTTTTAGAATATTGTGTTTCAGAATATAACACATTATGTTATCATTACTTATCATAATGAAAATTTCATTTTTCCCCTTGAGGTTTTCATGATGGCACAACTGATGGGATAGGTAAATAATATTGAAGCAAAAAGACAAGAATGCAGACAGGCAAGCATGTATAGCAGGTCCAGTATTAAATTATCAACCCTTAGCAGAATAGCAAATTATGATTTTCATGTCCCAGAAGAGTGAGATATTGACAGTTGATGGCAATGATGACAGTAGCATTTGTGTGTGTAATGTCTTGATTTAGAGGAAGGAATAATGGAATTAGAAGTCTCTGGGAGGCTGAGGCAGGACAATAACAAGTTTGAGTCCAACTTGGGCAACTTAGCAACTTGGTGCAACCTTGTCTCAAAATGAAAAATAAAAAAAGGTCTGGAAATGTAACTCACCGAGAAGACCATGGGTTCAATTCTTGGCACTCCCGAGGGAGATCGGGAGATCCGGCCATCTGGAGATTTGGAAGTTTGGAGTCTGGAGTTCTGTTCCTGTCTTTCAACTCTGGGCTATGCAATCATGGGCAAATTAGTTAACTATCTGAACTCTGTATTTGAGACCTGTGGGCTCTGGACCAAAAGGAACACAAAGCAATGGTCGTGGAACATGAATACTGATGAGTCTGATGAAACTCACCAATCCTCTCCTATGAAGTGTGTTCAGAAGAATGTGCATTTTAACCAATTTTGGAAATCCCTTAATATTTATATTTACAGGTTCATATGGCACTTAGAGATCCTACTACCAGAATTTTGTACTTTAAAAAAAGTTTTTTATGTATGTGTGATTAGTTGTGCATATGCACATACATGGTAGAATAGATCACATTAATTTCACAGATATTTACTGAGCATTATAGGCACTGTTCTGGACAACAGGCCATGGGCAAAGTCTATGCTGTTGTGGGGAGTCTATTGTTGCAGGGAGAAACACACAGTAAGTATATTACATTGTAAATGCTAAGGTGAAAAATACACCAGGGAAAGGGCTAATGGAGCACTGGTATGGTAGAGGGCTGTGATTTTATAGAGGCTAGCAGGGAAGACCTCCCTGGGAAGGCTGTTCATGTTTGGTCCTTTGCTCCTTAATGCTGACTTGCGAAGGCAAACTTCAGGCAGGAGAATCAGAACTATTTACTGGAATTAACATAATACTCATCTTTATCCAGTGAAGTGAGTTTCTGCTCCTGCTTAACTTTGAACTAAGTTGCTTCAAAAAAGTACTTTATAAATGAAGAACCCAGGCATTATGGGTTTGTAAAAATGTTAAGGTTTTCTAAAAAAGACTGGTTTGTCTTTTTTTTTTTTCCTGGCTTGTTTTACACTCTAGTTTTTTTGAGTGTTAAGGGCCGTCAGATTTTTGCTCCCTGTTTGGGTTATCAACATTCCTTGTTGCTTTTTCATTGTTGATTTTTTTCTTATATTCATTGGATAGTTATCCGGCTTGTATGCAAAGTATTTCCTATGCATTTGAGAATACATTGATGAATAAAAAAAGGTGCCACTGTCCTCAAATAACTTACCATTTATTGGTAGAGACAGGTGTGTTACCAGTCCACAGAAGGAATGAGGATTTTCAGCATGGAAATTTGTACCTGATGCTTTGGGAGCACAGAGCAGGGCCCTTTATTTCAGCCAGAGTAGGGGCATTGAAATTGGAGATGCACTTGGAAAAGTGCAGTGCGTTTTGACAGACTAGCCAGGCAGCTGGAGCACTGCAGTGTGTGAGACACTGAATGGGGCCAGGCTTTGTGTCAATACCTGTTGGGTAGCATGATGGGATATTTTGGAGGATGTGATGCAGGATGAGGGTGGAAGTCTCCCATGCCAGATCTTGCAGGTTTTTTGGGTGATTCTGTATGAGGGGTTTGGTGTCTGCTGGACATACCGAGAGTGGCACTCCAGTGCCCACCTTAGCTCTTATCTATGCTGGGGTTTGCCTGTCTTGCTTATCCATTTGTTTTTCTGCCAGCGGTGGCCATTGTTTACTTCACTAAGAGATGTTTTAAAAATTCTTCCTTATATTTTATTCATTGATCTGCTCACTTTGGCAGCATATATACTAAAATATTTTATTCATTGATCTTGCCATTAATTTAACCACAATGATCCATTCAACCTTTTTACCTGCTAGATTAATTTGGTAATATGTATTCAAATGCCAGATTATGCTCAGATCAATTTGATGAAATATATCCATTGCCTTTGAAAACTGTGCCAGCATTATATATGTAATGCCAAGAAATTAACTCGGCATTTACTTTTTTTTTTCAGGTTTTCAACAATCATTTTTTTCAAGTGACTATTGATGACTTAAGGCCAGAACCTAGTAAACTCTCAATGCTGTGCCATGTAGATTCTTTGGGGATTTTGCCAGCACAATGGTGCCTTAAAAATGGAGTCAATCTCACTCCTCCCAAAGGTTAGTATTCGGTGAAAATTTGCGGGATTTGAGTGGTTCAGGATGGTGTCTTGCTGTCACTGAAGTGATACCTTTGTTAATCTGGTGAAGTTTGGGCTGTGAAGAATTTAGATGTGGTAAGAGTAGTGTGTTCTTAGTTAGCATGACATACTCTAATGTCTACTGTGCGCCATCCTCTTTTCTGCCTGCTTCAGTTGATGGCAGATCCTCTGGCAATTACTGTATTATTGGTAGTTGCACTGCTGTCTCACAGTGATAAAGCATGCGGTGTTGCTAAATGATTGAGGTTAAAGACTTGAGAGTGTCAGAGACTCAGCTTTAAAAATGCAAGAAAATGCTAATGAAGTATTTCTTTAGATTTTTATTTCCAACAAGTCACATTTTCCCCAGGGCCCAGTTACTCTCAGGTATCCAACAATTTGATGTTCTGGTACATTAAAATAATTCATTTGGGAGCTAGTGTGCATGAAAGTCATTTTAGATTGGGACCTAAGAACCACATGTTTAGTAGGTAACATCTTTGTAGTTTAGCAAGGGGGTTTGTTGTCCCCTAAGGCTTATGTAGGGAGGAACAAAGTAAAATGAACAAAATGAAAGCCAGAAGAAAAAAAAAGAATTATCAGAAGAGAAAATTGAGAAAAGATTAGAAATATAAACTAATTATGGGGGTGGTTTAATAGATAACCTCAAATAAAAAGGAGTTTTAAACTAAACTTTTCAGCTTTCTAGAGATTGGAAAACTTCTAGCATCAACCATATTGAGAAAGTCCCCGTTTTTCGGGTAGCTGTCTCACATGTGTTTTGCATCATTTAATTGTGTTGCGACTGGCTTATATATAGCATAACTGCTCACTGGGCTTTTATCCTATTTTTCCTCCATACTCTTCCCTTTGGAAGTGATTGGATATTTCTATTTCAGCTATTGACTCTGCAGATTAAAACTGCATAGTCATGACATGAGGTCTCATGATAACATGGTGAACTTTCACATAACACTACAACTTTGCTGTCACTGTTCTTGCTCATTTAGTCCTCAGAATTATGCTATGAGGAAAGTTAGCTACGGAGTTTATGGTATGTGCCTAGGGTCACATGGATCATGGTAGGCAGCAGGAAGCCCTAGCTCTTGAGTCTGTGCTTGATGACGGTTGGAAGGACTCCAGTCCATGAGCCCCACGTGTGTGTTTCCATGTACTCCACTAGCTTTATGACCTGAGCCAGGTCACTGTGCTTCAGTTTTGAAGACTACTTGAAATGGGGACATATGTGTGTACTCCCTTAATAAGACCATACACAGTTTCTCTTAGGAAGTCCTTTCCTGCTGTGGAACTTCGGCAACAGGTTGTCTGGCAAGTTGGAAAGCTCTATCACCTGAGTATTTGTGATATTTGGTGCAGTGAAATTATCTTCATGCAGCCTTCCAAATTATTTCTTCCTCTATTGGCACTAAAATGTATCTTTTGCATATTCTCAAAGAAAAAGAATGTTTCTTAATGGATATAATAAGTTGTTTATAGGATGTTGAGTAATAGTAACTAGTGCCTGCCAATAAGAAAATCTTAGTGATAACTTTTTAAACTCTGAGTGTTCAAGATATGATTAAATATTATTAGTTTAGGATCCACTGGTAATCTGCAAGTGGTCGTGGGACTATTTTCTGGAAATAGCAGAATTTTTACTTGTAAACCAATTAAGATTAAAGACCAACAAATTATAGAATGGATAAGGGGAACAAACCAATTAGTGCATGGTAAAAAGCACAGTGACTCAGACAAATCCATCATGATAGGAGAAATGCAAGTAGGAATCCTATTGAGGTGCTACACATTTAGAAGATGAGGTAGAAGCCCAAGGAGAAAGAACAGAAGCACTCAGTTTAAGTGAGTCTAGAGGAACAGAGGTTAGGGTGCGATAGCATGGAAGGCAAGGGGGGACAAATTTACTAAAATTATAGGCGCGGTTGCCCATTCACTCAGGATCTTCACTTCTGGAAATTTTTCCTAAAAATATACTGCACAGATAATGTGGGCATGAAAGTTTGTGTGGTTTTTGCAATATTATTTACAATACCAAAAAGACTAGACAAAATTTAAGTGCTGTGGGGCCCATAGTCTCAGGAAGTCCCATACTCAGGAAGCTGGGACAGGAGGATTCCTTGAGGTCAGGAGTTCAAGACCAGACTGGGCAAGGGCCAGGGATGTAGCTCAGAGGTGCTGCACCTGCCTGGCAAGAGCAAGGTCCTGAGTTCAATCCCCAGTGTGGAAAAAAACCCAAAAACAAAACAGAAAGACCAGACTGGGCAGCATACTGAGACCCCATCTAAAAGAAAAAATCCAAGTGTTTATCAATGCAACACTAGTTAAACAGATGTTGGATATTGATCTAATGAAAACCGTTTGGTTTTTAGGGAGAATGAGAGAAATCTGCATATTTATATGGAAAGCTATCCACTGTGAGTTGTAGAGGTCTGTAGGTATTCTAAGATGTTTTGTTAGAGAAGAGTTAAGAGTCTATTTTGTGCTTCTCATATGTCTGCAAAGAAGTCTCTGGAAGGTCATATACACACTTATTGGAATGATTGTGTCTATATGAGCTTATGGGGTACAAGGGTGGGAAGCAGGGCAGGGGGTGAGGTAAGAATAAGACTTTAACAGAGTACCTTTACCCTTTATATCCATGGCTCCTGCATCTGTACATTCAACCAGTGGTGGATTGAAAGGATTTGGGAAAGAAAACTCTATCTGTATGAACATGTAAAATCTCTTTTCTTGTTATTAAAGAATACAGTATAACAATTATTTACATAACATTTATATTGTACTAGATAATACGATGTAGGGATCATTTGAAGTTTATAGGAGGACATACATAGGTTGTATCTGAGTACAATGCCATTTTATATAAGAAACTTAAGCATCTGTGGGTTTTGGTATCTATAAGGGGTCCTGGTTTCAGTACCCCCATGGATAACCAGAAACAACTCTAGCATTTTTGTCTTTGAAATTTTCAAGCTTTTGGACCTAAATAAATGTGTTACCTATTCAAATATAATCATGTTGTTAAAAATAGAATGTTTCTTTTAATAACTGAAAGGGATCTTAGACTTTGTCTCATCATTTTAACCCCATTCATTTTCTTCCTGAGGAAATTGAAGCTTAGTTGTGTTACATGAATTTTGAAATCCTGAAGACAAGGGCCGGAAATTCAGCTCAGTGGTGCCGCAACCTGCCTTGCAAGCACAAGGTCCTGAGTTCGATCCTCAGTACCAAAAAAAAAACAACAAAAAAATAAGTGAAATCCTGAAGACAGAGGTTGACTTAAAACCTGACCTAATCCCTTTCCCACATAACCATATCCATACTTTGTTGCAGTTCTAGCTTGTTAGTATGTTCATAAAACCATCCTTGTCAGTAATTTTGTGGCATTTTGGTAACCTTAAGCAAGACTAACAGATGTTAATGAGCCATGACTTTTACATGACCGAAATCATCTGTATGTCGAAGCAGTTGGTGAATTACTATTGTAGGAAATCATTTTCCAAGTGTATATGATTATAATACAATTGTGGCTTTATTTATTTAGCTCCCTTCCCATCTCTGGAGAATAGAATATATTTATTTTTGCAATTAAACTGAATAAGAATTTAGAGGCGGTGCTAGTGGTGGTTTTTGTAATGTGGTTTAGTGGATTCCTTTTGAGGCCATTTATTATATGCTATACCTGAGCACAAGAGCTGGAATCATGCTGTGGAACTTTTTCAAACATCATTCTTTATTTTACTAATGTATGAAAGGAGAAGCTTAAAAAAGCTTTATTTTAAATTTGAATTCTGATGTTTGTATCTAGAACATGTAGGATTTATTATACATTCTGTCAAGTGATTTCAGATGTTTCCTGTGTATTTTCCAGCAATGTGTTGCCTTGTTCAAATTTCTGTGAGAACCATGAACACTGCTTGCAATTATGTGATCCCTGATCCCCAAAAGATATTAGGTAGGAAACAGCTCATGAGGCAAAAAATATCAGGTGTTATAGGAGAGAGATGTGCAAAGAATGTAGATCTTTGATTGCGTTATTTTGACTTTATTACTACTTAAAAGGACAAGATGTCTAAGACAGAATGGACAGGAATTTTTCGCTGTGATTTTCTGCATAAGTGCTTTCCTGTTAAGCAAAGGATAGAACCTTGAAGATTTTACCCCATTAGTTTAAATGCAATAAACAACACATCAATATTATAGACACTATGAAAAGTGATCAAACAAGTCCATGAATAAATATGCTAAGCTAAAAGATGTACAAGTTATTAGCCATGAGTTGCTATACTTAAATTATTTCATTAACCTTCACAGCATGCAATATCAAAGATTAGTTATAGAATTAGAGGAGGAAGAGTTCCACCCTGGAGAATTTTCTGTAGAAAATGTTAAGACTGTAAATTTCTGTTTTAAAACATGGAAGCAAAGGCCAAAGAAAATGGCCTGTTTTACCATTTGATTTGTCTCTATTAGATTGAACATTTAATAGATACATAAACTGTTAACGTAATTTAGGAAGTAAAGATGTGTTTTAATTATTTTGGGGGCCACAAAGTAATGAATCTCAATTCATATTTTCTAAAGGAAAACCTCAGTCATAAACTGATGTACAGTCCATTCATTATATTTCAGAAAGTGAAAGAAAGTAATAAAAAAAACCTTTTAACTTTTAAAAGTTAACATTTTAATGTCTGATTTAGATTTCTTTAAAATTAAATAAAGCATTGCATTGGACACAGAATCATCTTGGCTCATCTATTTCTCACACCCTATGTCTGATCCACCAATGAGTCCTATCAACATTTTCATAATCTGCTGTGTGTTATTGTGACCACCTGGCCTAGGTTACCATTTAACCCTGCCTAGTTACTGCAGTGGTGCCCTCTTTCCCTCCACTGATTCCGACACCATTAGATTGATCTTGGCAGAATAGAAATTACACACATCTCCTCTCCTCAGACTGTCCAGTGTCTTCCACCTTACTCAGTGTCCAAGTTAAGACTGTGACAGCAGCTAACCATGCCCAGTGGTTCTGACTTCCACTGCCCAGTCTGGCCCATTCTCTGGAAAGTCTTCTCTTAGTCTGCTGCAGTCCCATCAGCCCTGCTTTAAGATCTGGCACTTACCATTCCGGAACTCTGCTTGGCAGCCTTCCTGGATGTGTGACTTGCACCTTCTCCTTCTTTATTCTCGATTCGGGTGCTATACCTTCTTGGAGTTGTCTTTCTGGACTACTGTATTTAATAGCAGTCACAAACTACTATCCGCATATTTGATCTTCTTCCCTGAATTGAGTTGCACCACAATCTTTTTTATAGTATACTAATAAGGAATATATACTTTAGTTCTTTGCCTTGTTTTTTATTTATCTCCCCATTAAAATGGAAGATCCCAAAGAGCAGAGATTTTCTCTTTTTGATCACTGCTCTCCCTAGCAGCTAGAGTAATGGGTAGCACTGGGTGATATTCATTGAATGTTGAATGAATTGAAGCTCTGCCTGCATTCACTGTCCCGATTTTTGTATATATGTTTCATATCCATCAACCCTTCTAAGCTGTTACAAAAGCAAATTGCATGAGCATATATTATCTGATTCTTGAAGGTTTGGTAAATATAAGCTTATAGAACCATCTAAGCTAGTGCTATTGTGTTTTATTTTGTTTTGTTTTATTTTGTTTTTTTATTGGGTACCGGGGATCGAACTCGGGAACTTGCATGCTTGCGAGGCAGGCAGAGGAACCACTGAGCTAAATCCTCGGCCCTGCTATTAGTATTTAATTGAGCTTAAAATTTTTTCAGTATTAACAGTCATAAATTAATTAAGTTAGCAGTTCTATTTAAGACAGTGTATATGTATTTAGAGTATTGCCTGTTCAAACTATTTTTACATTTATTGTCAGATTATTACTGTCAGATCATTATTGTCAGATTATTATTATTAAAGGTCAAGCTTATTTTTGTTTTTTGTTGTTGTTGTTTTTTGGGGGTTTTTTGGTACCAGGGATAGAACTCAGTTTCTTGCGCTTGTGAGGCAGGCACCGGAACCACTGAGCTAAATCCCCAGCCCCAGGCTTACTTTTTAAAAATCAGGGTTATTAATTGAATTGTTCCTGTATTTTCTGTCCTCACTATATTTTTGTCTGTTTGCTGTATAAATTCCCCCCCCCCTTCCCTCCCTTCCTTCCTTCTTTGTACTAGGAATTGAACCCAGGGCCTCATACATGCAAGTTAGGCATTTTACCACTGAACTATATCTTTAGCCCTTTTAAAATTTTTTATTTTGAGACAGGGTTTCGTTAAGTTGTCCAGGCTGGCCTGGAACTTGTAATCCTTCTACCTCAAACCTCTAGAGCATTTAGGGCTACAAATATATGCCATCATACTTGGGGCTCTATACATTTTCAAAAGCAAAATGCTTTCCTAGGGGAAAGAAACAAAACCCATTTATCTGACTTTTCTCTATGCTGGTTTGTTTCCTTAAGTGGCTTATGATTTTTTATTATAAACTAATATTTTGTGGTGGTTGTTTCAGTGACGGTAGGTCCAGTGCCCTGGGTCAGTGTATCTCTTTCATTGTAGTTTTGGATTAGGGTCTGCCCAACATTCTAAGGGCAGAATACCCTTGAATATTTATTGTGTTATTTGTCCCTGTCTCTGCCTGCCCATTAGAGAGTAAGTTCCACATGGTCAAGGATTTTACTCTCTTTTGTTCCCTGGTGTATCCCTAGCACCAAAAACAATGTCTGGTCTTTGAAGGTGGCCTTGATTACTCAAGGAGTGAGCAAGAGTGAGCAGCTGACTTTTACATTAATTTCTCAATCTGTACCATATGGAATTGTAAAATTAGACCCATTATCCCTGTGTGCCCTTGCCTTGGAGGAGCACATAATTCCTTTTCCCTTGTCCTTTAACTAGACCCCAAGCAGTGAGTGGCAGTCTCATCTCTGCCATTTTTCTGTTCCAGGGAGTTTAGTTTGTCTACTCCCAATTTCAGCCTGGGCAGCCATCTGGGCTTCAGGGCCTGTAGCCTTGGAGGATTCTGCTGGTCACCTCATGGACCAGCTGTACTTCTACACCTTCTGAGCTCAGGTGCTGCTCATCTCTAACTCTCTGAGCCTTTTTGGTTTTGTTTTGTTTTGCATATGTATATTTTTCTTTTGTCTAAGATTTTTTTAGGAAGTTACATTTCATCTAGTATCTAAGAGAAAAGTATCAGGTCCATCCACCTGGTTACTGGGCTTAGAAATATGATCTCATTTCCTGCTTTCTGATTCATTCCTGTTAAGAAAGGTTAGTTTTTGCTGTTGCTATTGTTTTTATTTCTGGATATTGAACCCAGGCCCTTGAGCATGCTAGGCAAGCTGAGTCACTTTTCATTGAAGAGTGGAGAGTAAATTTCTGGGTCATTTTTAATACATATCTAAAAATATCTCTGATTTTTGAAGATAATAATTCACTTGTTTATTCTTCTGGATTTTAAAGATGACAGTTAATATTTATATGAAGTTAGATTCCATCCTGGGAACATATCTGTGTTCACTAACATTATATTTATAATTCAAAATAAGATGTTGTGCATGCCCCCAGACACAACTACATTAAATGTCACAACATCACCTGTATTTAATACTTCTCAACAGAATTCTCATTCTAGAAGAAAAGGAAAATATTGTGCCTAATGTTTCCCTCCTCTTTCCCATTTTTTTTTTTTTGGTACTATTTTATGATCTTTTTAAAAAAGAAAGAGAACAGCTTATTTGGAAATTAATAGATATGTGTATTTTTAAAGTCTGCATTAGGAAAGACCTAAGATTGACTGTCAACTGAGAATATTGAAGTAGCTGGAAGATTTCCAGAGGGAATGTTGTAGCTATTTCACAAATAGCATGATAGGAAGAAATCCATTAGTCAGCTACTGTGTTTTTGCCAGTCTTACCTGTAACCTGTGGAGCACAGAAACTCCTGTATGAAGCACATCTAGAGCATGCTGAGGACAGCATCCAGGACAGATAGGCTGGGTCCCAGCACCAGCTCTGCACAAGATCTTGAGTCCTCACCCATGCCACAGGGACATTTGTCCCACGAAATTAAACTACTGAATACATGACCTCAGTGGGTCTTCAGGGATTGTTGTTAGTAAAAAATAAATAAAGGATAATTGTTGCTGGAAAAGAGAGAGGTCAGCTTTCAATCAGAGGAATAGTGCATGGAATAGGTGCCTGGGAGGGCTGCCTAGTGAGTGGAGAGGTTTCCTGAGAAGGAACTGGGGCCCTAGGGACTCTTGGAACATGGATCTTGTCATGTCACTTGGTTTTTGTATTGGGTCTTGGTATTTGCTGATCTTTAAAGGTTATTGTATCACTTTTCCTTCAAAGGGAGGTTGAACTAAAAGCTAAATAAGCTTGCTATTTACACAAATAGTACTAATATTTAATAAAGTAAACATTCTTCAGTGATCATCTCTCTAGGGAACCATTTGCCCTTCAATCATACGTTCTAAGAGTCCTCAGAGCTTTATTTCCTGATATGTGTGTTTCTTTCCATCCTTGCCTTCACCCCTCTGGGCCAGGGTGTCAGACTCTTGTCTCTTATTCTTGGAAGCTCTTGGAACTCAAGAAATCTGGGCTAAAGCCTTTTCATCATTTGTCAGACCCAACAGCTAATCAGCTTGGCAAACTGGAGAGTGAACAGTGAACAGTTGCTGAGAATATACATTTCCTTACCTTAGAAAGTGTGGTTGCTTTATCGGACTTCAGTTTATTTTTTTAAAGAATTTGTTTTTTATTTTACAAGAATTTTTCATATTAGAAATTTGCTGCATATTCATTCCTCACAATCTGGAAAAAGCAGAAAAGCCTAAAAATGTATTCCTTTAATAATCCTATCTTGATGAAATAACATTTGGCACGCAGTCCTTCCTGTTTCTGTTTCCTTGGAAGCAACTTTGTGTATCTATTCAATTATTTTATGCCTTACATATTATTTTATACATTCAGACATTGCTTTTGTAGCTTATTAAGATGTGTCATGCCAAAATATCTGGGACTATCAATGACTGTGGAGAGCCCTTGCTCTGTCTGCTCCAGCCACCCTGTCCTTGCTCATACTAGAGCCCAATGTTGGGCTCTAAAGCTCTCTGATCCATCCCTGGTATGCTCTTGTCCCTCAGGATTGGATGCCTCCTTTTTCCACCTCACCACACCTTTGTCACTGTTCACCTTTCCGTGGAGTCTCCCTGATCACTCTGTTCACAGGTGCAGCTGTCCCTGTGTGCGCTTCCCTCCGCAGGACCTGTGATCTTCTCGGTGCACTCTGTCTCCTCTCCCTGAAATGTGAACCCTCCAGGGCGAGTTTTGCTGGCTTTGTTCCCTTGTAACTCTCTTAGCACACAGCATGCATAGGATCAATATTTTTGAATGAAGGAAAAAATGTCTAGGATGGAGGTTGGGCACATTCTTGAAAATTTTGACACGTGGCCTAGATTCTGAAGTTGACATTTACTGTGGTGTTTTGAGTTGTCCCTTCAATCAGAAATGCATAGTATTACGTTTCTGTTTCCCAACTACCTTTAGAAGCTGACTTCCTCCTGATGTTTCTCATTTTGCCAGTCAGGTAGATGGCAAGCATGATATTCTTTTGCTATTCTTATTCTTTATTATGATTGTACATCTTGTTTTTTAGCCATCCTGTATAGAAGAGGAATTTTACTCCGATGTGTTTCTTTTATTAAAGAGAAATCTTTTCTTAAGCCTTTACTGTGCCCCATCCCTAGTCATAGGCAGGGCCTATGAGGTTACCATGATTGTCCCAGGGTGGCCACAATTCACTCCCTGGGACTAAGGCGAAGTCTCACTTTCTCTGGTAACTGGGTAAAGACAGAATTCTATTCGCACACCTGAGAGAAGATGATGTGGCACCACCATGGTGTGATCCACATGCCAAATGGAGCAGGCAGGCATTGCTTAACCTGTGAACAGAGCACAGATGCTATCTTATCCAATTCTTTTTATTATTGGAATAATTTCAAAATCATTATTGAAAACTTGGATAGACAAAGAGGAAGAAGAAAAAAGTAATCATGAGTCCAAAATGAATATTTTAATATAATATTATTATTTTTCTGGTCTTTTCTCTTTACATTTTTTATATAAATCTAATGATTCAAAACAAGTTTGCATCAGTCTTCGTCTAAAACCATGGCAACCTTTTTCACACTTTTTCCCCCAACGAACTGTAATTTCATGGCTGCAGGGCATTCCATGCACTTGGACAAGTCTCATATCATTTCTTATTGTTGGATGGAAGGTTGTTTCAGTTCGCCACGCACCTCAGTATTATCAACCATAATGCTCTAAGTATTGTAATGCATAACACCAAGTTTTTAGGGTCATTTTGATGGGATAAGTTCTGAGAAGTGAAATTGTCCTGTCAAAGGGCATGAATATTTTTCTGCCAAATAGCTTTTCAAAAGAATTGTCCATTTGCACTGTAATGCTTGAAAGTGGAGCTGGTGTATGTCAGTTAATTTGTGTTTTAAGAAAACAGGTCATTGCCCTCTTCTCTTCCTGATGTGTGACAGTTGGAATTTCGTTCAGAATAAACACTAATAAAGGCTTAAATAACTCCAATGGTTGTGGCTCAACAGTCTCCCATGACAGCTTGTGGCCAATTTTAATAGCCTAAGGGGTTTATTTCCTTTTATTTTCTTCTCTCCTCTGCTGTTTTCTTCCTCCCTCCAGGGTTAAAACATGTTTTCCTGTCTGCAGTTAAGCCCCAGTACTTCTTGTTCTCTTTGTGGATTAATGAGTATAATTGACCCCTGCTGTCTCTATTATACAAGCCAGGGCAATTTGTTTTTATGTAGCAGTTATTTTCTGAGCTGTCACAAAGCTGCCTTACAAAGAGGGCTCATTATCAACCCAAAGGAGAAGAATTTCAAGTGATGAAATGAATAAAGGTCTTTAAGCGAGGGAGGAGGAGGAGGAAAAGTCTAAGCTGTTTAGATCTTCAAAGAAATTAGTGAGTTTTAGGGGACTGAATAATTAATTCTTGCTTAGATGGTATCCAGCAAGACTTGGTTATATGTAGAAATTACTAGATTAAAAATGACTCCTCAGGGAACCTTTTGAGTCCTGGATATATAGGAGGATTGAATGTAGATCCTAGAAAAAAACATGAGCGTGACATTCTATGGACAGGGTTGCAGTCCATTAGAAGTTGGTTGTAGAAAACTGTTATATGTCTATATACAGGGACTAGGTAACTTAGGGGTTGACAGGTTTTACCTGTACAGATGTTGACCCTACAGATTACCCAAATACTATTTCAGAAAATGTTTTGTTATTCATCTAATTAAGATTTTCCTTTGCACATTACCCTCTGGGTATTCTCATGAAATCTTTTTTTCTTTTTTTGGTACTGGGTATCGAACTCAGATCCTTGCGCTTGCGAGGCAGATGGCTGAACCACTGAGCTAAATCCCCAGCCCATGAAGTCTTTTCTTTAACTCACACAACTAACTAAGAAAGTAGCAGAGGTCCAGAGAAAAGCTACTGGAATAGAAAGAGGTCTGCCAGAGCCCCAGACAAGTGGGATCCTGGCATTGCAGGGATTCACCTGGTATTGCTCCAGGGGTTACATTGTGAGGTTTCATAGGAAGACCATGGTGCATGATCACCCTGTACAGCCCTCTGACACTTTTCTCCTGAGAGAAGGGAGGGGAATTAACCGCAGGGAGGTGGAAAGAAAATCCTAAGTAGCAACAGTGAGATGATTAGAATGGTGCCTCTGAATCATAGATTGTGGCCAACAGAGGGGACCTTAAAACTGTTCTGTTTTGTGGGTTTCCAGATGAGCAAAGTCAGGCATAAATTTGATTAATTTTTACTTCAGTCCATCCAGCTAACCTGCAGAGCTGGATCTAAAACCCAGACCTCACCTTTCCCGTTCAGTGCAGTATATCTAGTTAGGAAACTTCTGGCCAGACTGAAGTATCTTAAAGCTCGTTCTTCCTTCTTTGCTCATAGCCAAATGTGAGGATTTGCTCCTATACAGGTCCAGAGAATCCAGAGAATCCATGCAAAGTGAAAGGCTGTGTGTGTGTGTGTGTGTGTGTGTGTGTGTATATATATATATATATATATATTTTTTTGGTACTGGGGATCGAACTCAGGACCTTATGCTTTCCAGAGGCAGGTGCTATGCCACTGAGCTACATCCCCGGCCCACGAGGCTATATTAATTGGAAAGCAGATGACATTGTTACCTTAGTATGACATGGACATGCTTTGTTTTGTTTACAAAGGTTCAGAAGACAGTTGTTTTGGTCCCTTCCAGAAACCTCTGATGTAAGAGCCATTTAGCAGAGGGACAGCTCTGGAGAATGGGCATGCAGAGGAACTGGAAGAACTGCTTTGAAATTAGCTGTACAGATTATATGGTGTCTGAAACTTGGAACCCTCATAGCCTTGTTGCAAAGAAATGAGCTGTTAGTCTTCAGAGAATGAAGTAGATTTTGTTTTGTTTTATTTTGTTTTTGGTACCCGGGATCGAACTCAGGATGTTGTGCTTGGGAGGCAGACATGGTGCCACTGAGCTAAATCTCTGGCCCTGAAGTAGATGTGCTATCAAAGAAGGGGACACTCCATGCTGCTGTTGGTCAGCAGGACGTGGGAGGGTCACAGGTCAGTCTTTGAGGCCAAAGGAGGATTGCTACTTGCTTGGTTAAGGGTGTCCATTCTATCAAAAAGTATAGGGTAAACTGAGCTGACTTAATGAAAATTATACTTGTATTTTGTGCTTCGGTGTGCACACAGAGGTAGAAAGCATCCGATTTCTTGAGTTTCAGAATAAAGAATGTCTTGGGGTGGGCGGAAAAAGTTGATCAAGAGCAAAATGTTCTGTGGTACTATTGCGTGATAGAGTGACTATAGATAATAATAATTCACTACACATTTTAAAAGGCTAGAAGAAAGGATTTTAAAAGGTTTTTCCATAAGGAAATGATAAATGTTTGAGGAGATAAGGTGTTTAACCTGGCTTAAACATTACACAATGTCTATCAAAACATCACATTATCCCATTAATATGTTAAATTTTTATGTTTTATTTTTCAGGTAAACATAAATTTAATTTTAAAAAGAATTTCTACACCTGTGGAATTTAGTAGCTCAATGTCCCATGTTAAGTGAATTTGCAGTGGTAGAGTATATGGTATATGAAGAAAAGGTGGGGTACTTGTGTCAAAAGTAGATTTCAGAAGTCTCTTATAGACTTATTTTACATTCACTTCAACCAATAAAGAGAACACACTAGGTGAAGTTAGCAGAGACATTGTACACACTTGAGTCAACCTTAACTGATCTGTATTTAGCATTTCCATCCTTATTAACAAGAAAGTTTTAAAACACCTCTCTCCCTTTTCCTCGGCATACCCGTTCATTGGTTTACTTTTGAACAGGTGAGACTCATGTTAAGAGGCATTTTCTACATACTTACACTTTTCTTATTTATGATTCAGAACTGTTTTATCTTGTCTCCTCCCATGTCTTGCTGTGGTTGTCGAGTTGGCTGTATTTTTATAGTCACATTCCCTTTCCTCCCACCAACGTGAAATTATTAAAAAGAAAGAAAAATGCTCACATGGGTAAGATCTGTATTTCATTCAGTTCATGAGTACATAGTTGTTTCTCGAACCCTTCTCTCAGAATCTCCAGTTCACCTCCAAAGCTTCACCACAGAGAAGCCCTTCTTTCCCTAATGTCCTTTCCTTTCTCCTCACCAGTGTGCTTCCAAGGCAACCTTTACCCTCCTTGTCTTCCTCATTTCTTTGGGGCTTTACCTTCCAAACCCCTGCTTCTTGTTTGTCCTCCGCTCTATCAAAAATCAACCCCCTACTAAGTTTCTTTTCCAATAAATTATCATTTCCTTGAAGATACCAAAAATTATGTTCCTTTGAGTTCAGAATTTATATGAAAGGGTTTCTGCAAAATGGATCCTACAAATGTGTTTTGTGCTATAGCCTCTCTCGGCTCTTGTCCTCAGTAACAAAACCCTGCCGGCAGGAGCCAGTGTACAGCAATAGGTAAGTTCCCACCTGCTTCCACTGATGTCAGGTACCGCATTGTGATGACAACATATGTTACGTGTAGTTAACACTTTAATTTTCTAAAATATTTTATTGTATCCTCATGAAATCTGAAGTGTTGTTAGGCTTCGGAAGATTTGATCCTTCATGGGCCCAGACTAGCGCCTATACTTTAATCACCAGTGTACACCAAAGTTAATCATTTGCCTCTATTTAGCTCATCTAATGCTGTCCTATCTGGATTTTGTCATTCACAGGGTACTCTGGCCAGGACTTCGACTGGGCAGATTATTACAAGCAGCATGGGGCAGAAGAAGCACCTCCCTTCTGCTTCAGAAATGTGAGGAACTTCCCTCTTGCTACTGTTCAAAATCATAGATATTGCTATACATTTTGTAAGTTGCTTTCTATTTATTGACCAACCAATTCTGGAGTATTGCCATGCGCTGTAGGTTCATAAAACACTCGTAGATTTTGAAAAACCCAACTTTCAGGTTATGGATTTATTAGAGTGATGCTGGACCATAGTAACAGAGTGACCAGTAAATGTTCAATAGCTCAAAGATGGTAAGTTTACTTCTCATTTATGAAAGAGTCCAGGATGTTCCTGATCAGTGGGTAGTGCTCATCATGGTGAGTCATGGGTTAAATTCATCACTTGAATCTAGTCAGCAGATAGGAAAAAAGATCAGGAAGGTGATGTCCTTAGTTCTAAATGCATAGCATGGTGGCAGCACACATTATTTCTCTTCATCTTCCATTGGTGAGAATTAGTCTCTCAGCTGCTATAAATGAGGTCAAGAAATGAATCCTGCCAGGTGCAGTGACACATACCTGTAATCCTAGCACTGTGGGAGGCTGAGGCAGGAGGATCATCAAGTTTGAGCCCAGCCTGGGCTTAGTGACTTAATGAGACCTTATCTCAAAATTTTAAAACAGTGAAAAAGATGTAGCAATGCAGCTTAGTGTGAAGTTCAATCCCCAGTACCAGAAGAAAAGAAATGAAAAAAGAAATAGCTCCTGGCTTCTGCTTCCCAGCCATGATTTTGTACTATGGAGAAAGGAAACAAATTCTGATGGACAGCTAGCCATCTATAACTCCATTAGATATACATTTACTATGTGGTATAATATTGACAAGTTATTAAAAATATAATAGTATGTTTATTAAAAATATAAAAGCATTTTTCTTTGATTATTTAATTAAGTACTAGTGAGATGCTAAAAATTTTGTGCTTTGCTTACTGCAAGCTGCTACCTTATTCAAAGAGAGCTTATTAGCACTAAGGGATTTTTGTGACACGGATTAGCAGTGAATGTGTATATAGTACTTCATAGTTTTAAGGGTAGTTTGTTAAAGTAGTTTATAAAATTATTTGTTTACTCTTCATCATCCTTAGGAATTATGACAAGGGATATGAAATATTATCACTGTTTTTAAAATGCAGTGTAAATGCATAACCTACTGTGCTTGGCATACTCTTAGTTTTGAAAGTTAATCTCTTATGCTAAGAAAAAAAAAGATGCAGTCCTCGTAATTGGAGCAAAGCACTGCTGAGTTAGAGACTTGCTTCTGAGCATGTGGTTTGGAGCTACAGGTTCACTGGTGCCTCTACAGTAATTTGTGCTGCAAGTATAACAGAATACAGAAAATGACAAGGAAAAGTTTTGGCTTAATAGAAACTCCAAACAGAGCATAAATCAAAATCAGACTTTGCAAAAGTAAGTGCATTAATCCCCAACTCGGCCTGTACTTATACATACAGAAGCAAATCAGTGGCAGAGTTGGGAATCCGAGCTCCTTCAGTGACTAAGTGACCTTTCCACTGAGTGTCATTGCCTTTGCACATAAGCCTTTTCTGTAGCATTGGAGAAGCGGAGGATGTGTGCTTAGGCAGTGTGACAGGGATAGCTGTGTTCCTGTGCCTCATGAGGAGAGCAAGTGGCGAGCCTCTTACTTGACTTTTCATCATTCTGGTGTCACTCTGTGAGACTCTCCTGGCCCGACACTACCACTCATTCAGATCTGGGGGAACTTCCTGTAACACGCCCAGATCTGTTTGAGGTTGTGCTTTCTACCTGATAAGAGAAATACTCTTCCTCTGACTCTTTATCCTCGGGATGAAAATTTTCACATCAGCCCTGACTTTGTATTTGGGGATTATTTCTCCATAATTGCATAGTTCCTCTAAGGCTTCTTTTTATCTGCCTTTCTTTCAACCAAGCAGGAGTTGTCTAAATGGCTTTTAATTGTGGACAGAGTAGCTGCATCCCCAGCTGGCTTCTGAACTTTCAGGATTTAGCTACCAAGATTAAATCTGTTTTAATGAATTTGCTAGTGTATTCATTAGGAGTGCCTTTGTTTCTGGCTCTCCACTTTTTTAATAGACAAGATTGTTGACTGCCTTTTGGCATATGCATTGCATTACAGGTACTTTGCTGAATTTGTTAGCTTGCTACGAGTGCTCTTTAATGGGATGCTTATTATGAATTCATTTTTTAATCACACATCTCATGAGTATGAGAAGAGAGCTAGTGTGGCACTGGATGCATGGAAGACATTTCCCTAGGGATGTTTAACAATCAGAGGCAGTTATGAAATGCATAGACACAGAAAATGCTTAGTAAAATAAACTCACAGGTAACAATTTTTGCTATTGATCTTTTATAAATTACCCTCAAGCAGTGAGTTGAGATGAAAATAGGTTACATGGTTGTAGCTTTCCTTTATTAAGTAGGATAAAATGCATTTAACTCACTTAGAGGTTTTTCAAGCAGCCTATCAAGTTGTTTTTTCTGAAGGAAGCTCAGTACATAATACGTGTGGATGCGACAGGATGATTTGGAGAAAAAAATAGCCCATCTAGAGTATCTGTGGTTCCTGCTTCCAAAGAAACATAAAGGAATGGAGAAAATTGATTTTTTAAAATGTGAATTAGATAATATTGTGATTGCATAAAGATACTGCTTTTTTCAACTTGGTTTATAAAAAGACATGTAAATATGAATTACCTTGACTTCTTTCCATGAGTCATATAAAGATGTAGTCTCTATTACTTATAGGAACTTGTTTATATTAGTTTATATATTTCAAAATAGATGTGTTTAGATAGCAGTATAACATCTGATTATAGTTTATAGTAGTTGACGATTTGAGACGTTTTCATATTTATTTTTAAAATAAATGTTTTATTTTACTTTAAATAATGTTAGGAGGGAGTTTGGCTTTCAGCATTGGCTGAATAAACTCATACTGAACTGATCTAACTAGAGATAGCACCTTAGTTCTAGACACAGTATGGAAAGCAGCTATGTGAGAGTAGAGGACATTGAGCTAACAGCAGACCCAGTAGGCCAGGGGACAAGGTTGGAAGGAAGAGGCAGCATAGAGTGCATGTCTTGTTTTGTTTTTTTAGACAGTATGTGAAACAACTAAAAGTGATGTAAAACTCATACTTTTCTGCCCTCTTAAACCAGAGTATGAGATATGGGCAACCACAGACACTGGGAGTTTCAGATAGGGGAGATCAAGGTGGGGAAAACCACAGATCCTGTGTTATTATATCCTTGGCTCATCTTTGAATCGTGTATGTGCCAGGCAGACTCCAAGCAGCTTAGGTAAGGATAAAAGAATAGAGCTGCAATTTGAGTTCCTTTCAACAGACAGAGTTTGTAGTGCGAGTCCAGCCAAGTTAATTGCTTGCTAAAATAGAAAAATTGATACCATTGGTAGGAATATAACAATCCAGAGTCTCCACATCATAACATTTATAACATGTTTCAATTCAGAATTGCTCAACACATGAAGAAACTGGGAAGTCATATTAATTTTTCAATAAGAAAGGTAAATAAAAAGCCCCAAATCAGCATGATCCAGACAAGCTCTCCCCACCTGAGACCCTGCACCCACATACTAGAGGTTGAACCCAGGGCCTTCACAGTGAGCTGTATCCCCAACACTATTTATTTATTTATGTATTTATTTATTTTTGTGACAGAGCCTCACTAAGTTGCCCAGACTGGACTTGAACTTGTGATCTTCTGGCCTCAGACTCTCAGAGTGCTGGAATAACAGGCATACCACCATGCCCAGCTACAGACAAGAATTTTTTTTTTTGGTACCAGGGATTGAACTCGGGTCCTTGCTCTTGTGCAGCAGGCAGCGAAACCACTGAGCTAAATCCCCGGCCCAACAGACAAGAATTTTAAAACCCCAGTTACATCTAAGCTCAGTGATATAAAGCATTGGTTCTCAGCATGTGTTCTCTATATCAGCATCTTCAGAATCACCTAAATACTTGGTGGAAATACAGATTCTTTAGCTGGACCCATAATCGACTGAATCAGAAACTGTGGAATAAGGCCCAGCAGTCTGTTTTTTTTTTAAAGACTCTTAGAGTGATTCTGAGATGTCATAAAGTTTGAAAATCATAAAGATAAAGGAAAATATCCTCATTGTGAATGAAAGATAGGAAGTCCCAGAGAAGAAGTAGAAACTATACTTGAGAAATATAATTTCTGAAATAAACAAATTCAGATTCATTGGAATAGAATGGGGATAACAAAGGAAAGAGTCCACAACCTTGAATAGAGAAATTATCCTATGTGAAGAAGAGAGACAATAGGATTGGTGAGGGGAGAAAAAGATAAATGGAAGCTCAGGGATCTGAGGGACAATATCACGTATAATTGGAAACCCAGAAGAGGTGACTGAATAAAAATAAAACCAGATACATGACCTATAAAGATATATAGAAGATGTAGGGGCCGGGGATTTAGCTCAGTGGTTCCACCTCCTGCCTTGCAAGCGTGAGGTCCCGAGTTCCATCCCCGGTACCAAAACAAAACAAAACAAAAAGATATATAGAAGACGTGATGGGACACACCTGTAATCCAAGCACACAGGAAGCTGAGGCCAGATCAACACAAGTTTGAGGCTAGCTTGAGCTACATAGTGAGTTCAAGTCCAGCTTGAACTATAGACCATATCCTATCTTAAAAAATGATATATCTATATATCTATATCAGTATCTCCAACAGGGAGAAATGCTCAGCATCGTTAATTAGGGGAATGCACGTTAAAACCACAGTGACCTTCCTCTAGATATGTACTGGTCTAAGTTTTGAAAAATAGTAGTATCAAATATCAATGAGGATTTGTAGTACCTGGAATACTGGCATACTTCTGATGGGAATGCAAAATGATACAGACACTTTGGAAAATAGCATGGTAGTTTCTTGGAAGGCTAAACTTTCTTTTACCATATGTTCCAATAATCCCATTTCTGGATATGTGAAAGCTTAGGTGTTGAGCTGGGTTTCCCCCATTTATATGATCAGGTTTCAACACACACACACACACACACACACCTGTACCTCAGAATGAGATAGTATTTAGAAGTAGCATCTTTAAAGGTAATTAAGGTAAGAAGAGATAATATGGGTGGCTTTATCCAGTATGACTGGCATCCTAATAAGAAGAGGAAATTAGTGCACAGGTACATACCGAGGGAAGACCATGTGAGGACACTAGGAGTAGACAGTCATCTGCAAGCCAAGGAGAGAGGCCTAGAAAGAACCAACTGTTGATGCCTCGATGTTGGACATATAGCCTTCAAGACTATGAGAAAATAAATACCTGCTGTTTAATCTACCAGTCTATAGTATTTTATTTGGCAGCCTGTGTAGGTTAATATATTTCTGTTTCCACAAAAATTTATACCTGTCTGTTTATAGTAGCTTTATTCATAGTGGCCAAATACTGACAAGGGTTCAGATGCCTTTTAACTGGCAAGTGGATTGTGGTACAGCTATGTGAACTACCAGGCAATAAAATAAAACAGACTACTGATTCCTGGATACTCTGAGTGAATCCTGAATGTATTTTGCTAAATATAAGAAGCCAGGCTGCAAAGGTTCCATATATAGTGATTCCATTTATATGACACTCTGGAGTAAAAAGACAAAATTTTAGGGACAACGACAAGAAAAACCGAACTGGTGGTAGCTCACAATTAAGTGACAAGGAGGAATTGATTAGAAAAGGGCCAAAATGCAAGGGTATTTTGGGGTGAAGAAACTGTTCTGTGTTATGGTTATGGGTGCATGACTTTATGCATTGGTTTAACAATCCTGCTTTCACAGAGCAGGACACCCAAAAGAATGAATCTTATTATATGTAAAATTTTAAGTTAATTTAAAAAGTAAATAAAAAGAGCAAACAAAATAAAGATCATTTCAGATAAGAGAAAACTAAAGGAGTTCATCACCAGCAGATATGTACTATAAGAAACGCTAAAGCATATTCTTCAAATGTCCTTTAAAAGAAAATGATGCCAGATGGATACACCATCTTCCTATGTCACTACCCTCAAATATACATAGGTATGATTTTAGCAGGAAATAAAAGGGAGTAGAAGAAATGATGCATCCATCAATAATTTCATAGATATAAGGGTGCCTATGGAACTGGAAAGAGTGAATGTATTCAGGCCTTCACTCATTTACCAAGTATTACTAGGCACCCATTGTATGCCAAGCGTAAGTAATTTCTGGGTTTGAAAAATGAAGAGTCCATGGTTCTTTCCTTGTGATTGGTGGGAAGGACAAATGTGTAGCCAAAGCTGTATGGTTCATATGTGAGATATGTGTGCACGTGTCCATGTCTGGTTCTACATCCCCCAACTCTGTTGCTGCCCCTTAGCCTGCCGAGGGAACTACTAGCTCAGCATCCCTTCTGTTTCCCTTCCAGACATCATTTAGTCGGGGCTTCACTAAGAACATGAAACTTGAAGCTGTGAACCCTAGGAACCCAGGAGAACTCTGTGTGGCCTCTGTGGTCAATGTGAAGGGGCGGCTGATGTGGCTGCACTTGGAAGGTATGTATGTGAGAACATAAGATCCATCTGGATTTGGCAGGGAATATACAGAAGAATTCAGCACTCACTCAAGTATCTTCCTTGCTTCCCTTTTGTTTAAACAGCTCTTAAATTATTCAGTGTTCTTAAATAAGTGAAACTAATCAAATATAAATTCATTCAGAGGCGCTCATCTTAAGTAATAATTTCACAAAATGAGATGTTGAGATAATTATGTTTGGAACTCAGTGGTCTTTTTACATCTATGATTGTAAAAGCTAATGTCACGATTAAATTAATATGAGTCACTAAAAATGGTATTTGAGGTTTTGGTTGTTATGAGAATAAAATCATATATTTGCATTTTAATGTGCGTAATACCCTTTACTTTGGTTTCTGATGTAGATGTTTAATTTTTCCTCAAAATACTGCCTGTGTGGGAGGTGACTTTCTCCCCAAATAGATAATAAACAAGATTTAGACTGGTTTCTTCAGTAATACTGAAACCATTCTATGATGAACATATAGTGAACTATTCTACATTTAATTTGCAAGTATACAGAAAATTCAGAGAACAATGTATTTTGTGTACAGAACCTTGATCAGATTTTGGATTTAGGTAGAAGACTATTGTATAGATGGTATATTTTCACTGAGAAATAATCAAAATAGATATAATCTCTAATGTTTTCCCACCTTTTCCTCATTTATAATTCTTTTTCTAATGATTTCACAGAACTCAGTGGTTTTTGTAAATGTACATGCAAGAAAATAAGAATAAGTTGAATAGTAAAATATTGTTACCTTTCCTGGTTGCATAGTTTACATTTTATGACCTGCCTGTATTCGGGTAGAAAGTTTAGAAGGAAGATCTAGTATCTCTGATGCTAATATTGTCGTGTCCTGTTTCCTCAGTAAGCAAGTCTAAAAAATGCGTGGAAAGTTCTTAGATGAGGCTACAATCTTATAAATATTGTAATCTAATAGATTGGAAAATGTAGAGAATAGTCCTTTTGGATGTTATTGTGTTGTTAATTCCAAGAAAATAGTTTAAAACATTGCTTAGATGTAAGGCTTCAGCATCAATTGGAAATCAATGGAAATTTTCAAAAAGTTTATTGCTTAGTGTATTTTCAAGTGGAACAGCTTCAATTTGGAATCAACCAAAAGGTAGACACAGACAGAGTGTTGCTATTTCTGCTGCAGGAATAGAACATGACTTCGTTTTCATTGCTGTACATAGAGTTGAATGCACTGCTGTTGGGACTTCAAATTAACTTGCTCACTAACACTAGCCATGTTAATGAGGTTAGAGACTTGTTTGCATTATTAATTTGAAAACAAAAATGGCAAAGTTAGAAGCCCATGTTTCATCATTATTATTTAGCACATTATGGTGAAATTCTTTAGCAGTCATTATTTATTTAGCGGTTTCTGCTTTCAGTGTGCTTTACAGCTGTTAATTACCTAACACAAACAGCAGTAAGAGCGTCCTGATTTTTATAGATGGAGAAACCAGCTAAGCCATTAAGATCTGCCTGGGGTTCATTTTCATTGCTTTTGACATTTTCTCTGTTTCTTAATTCACTAGACTGAGCAGTTTCCCACTTCTAGAAATAAGAGTGATGAGCAACACTTAATGTATATTTAACATTTTTAACAGTAATTCTTCCTTTTGCTGGTCTCTTTTGGATGTAAATTTTTGGTTTTATAACAAAAAAGGGAAGTAGCTCATGTCATTTCTTCTTATTCTCTGGAGTGCTTTTACTCTGCAGTAATAAAAAGTAGTTACCCTTAGCAAACAGGTTAGAAAATAAGATTATCCATTTTATTTCCAGACCTTACACAGTTTTTACAAAGTGTTTGTAGGACCGAGGGTTTAGCTCAGTGGCATCACACTTGCCTCCCAAGCACAAGGTTCTGAGTTCGATCCCTGGAACCAAAAAAAAAAAGTGTTTGTAAACAATCTGTTATATATTTTCTATCAAATACTCTAGTACTGTCTGTTAAATACCATCTGAAATTATTGGTCCAAATCATGCATTTTTATCATCACTTTAAAAAATACATGTAAATAAAGAAAATTTCAGGGTTTCCTTGATTTTGTTTGTTTTGGTTTTGGCTCTTGACTGAGCATTTACCTTTTAAAGTGACATTTTTATGTCATTTATATAATATATCGTTTCCTTTATTAGTCCTAGGGATAAAATGATAGGGATTCATTATGGTCACTTTGTGGCTGTTAAATTGTTTTATATGTTGATAGTTATTCTGATTATAGACCATTTATTTGACACTTCAAATGTTATAAAGTACTATATAACAGTATTATTAATTATTTTAATGAATTAAATTGATTTGAAGTCTTTTCAACACATGGCTGATTGACCACTTTTAGGTAATTAAAATGATCACCTCTAGTTAATATTTGACTTCTCTTGAAGTCAAATCATTCTTTAGGTATCCCGAAGGGTCTGATGTTGAAAGGAAGCAATGAATATGATATGTGAGATTAATGTAATATTATTGTAGGTGCATATTAGAAAAGTATTCTAAGATCTCATAAACCACTGATAGGAAGAGTAGTTTATAATGACAGTGTTTAAAGTTTAGGAACAGATGCTGTGGTATTTTCTCTCATCTCAACATTTTGTTATACGTAATCATTCTACAGTTATGAACATGATCCATACAATACAAGTTGCTTTCAATTTTAAGCCTCCAGCATTCCAGCCACATACACTGGCTCACATATTTATGGGGCTGCCTTCTCATGAATCAAGTAACTTTATATTTATTCCAGATAATTTTTTTATAGGACAGATGTGGCTTGGGTGTTTTCCTTGTTCTCATGGCTCTTTAATCCTTAAGAGAGTCTACATTTTGTGTTACTTTTCTTGGCTTCTCTTATGAGGTCTACTTTCCTAGAATCATTTTTCCTGGCCACTTTTCCTAAATACAGGTTGAGTATTCCTTATTTGAAATGCTTCATACCAGAAGTGCTTTGGGTTCATATTTGGATTTTTTGGAACATTTGCATGCATGCATATAATGAGATATCTGGAGGAGAGGACCCAAATCTAAACATGAAATTCATTTATGTTTCATATATGTACATTGCTTGAATATAATTTTATACATTAATTTTAGTAATTTCGTGCACAAAACAAGGAGTTTTCTACTTGTGGAGTCATTTGGCACTCAGAAGTTTCAGATTTGAGAGCATTTTAGATTTTTGGAGATTAGGGATGCTCTACCTGAAAATAAACACACATAGCTTGCAGTTCCAGTGGTAAATGAAGCAGATTAAATTGTTTAGTTCTAGGGGGTGGGATTGAATCCAGGGAATTTGCACTAAGCTACATCTCCAGTCCCTTTATTACTTTTTAATTTGAGACAGCATCTTGCTATGTTGCCAAGTTTCCCAGGCTGGGCTTATACTTGAGATCTTTCTACTGTAGTGTCCCAGGCTGCTAGGATTATAGGCATGTACCACCATGCCTGGCTAACAGCTTAGCTTTTTGTCCATAGTTCCACAGAATAGAGATTTTACTGAGAAAAATTATTATACTGTTTAAAAATTATGGTAAAATATACATTATAAAATTTACCATTTTAACTGACCATTTTTAAGTGTCCAGATCTGTGTATTCACATTGTTGCTGTCATTACTATAATTCATCTTGCATCTTGCTAAACTGAAACCCTGAACACATTAAAATCAAGTCCTGTTCCCTTTCACCTTCAGCTCCCAGCAGCCACTGTTCTACTTCTTGCCTCCATGGATTGGAGAACCCATATGGGTAGAATCACACAATATTTATCTGAAAATATTTTTTGCAGGATTTACTACTCACAATAATGCTTTTATGATTATACCCTATTTACTTATATAATAATTTCCCTTATTGTCTTTTTGACCTTCACATAACTGGCTACTTCATCAGCAAGAACACCAAGATGGGGGGAGTCATGCCTTATTCAGGATTAAAGAATTTGTTGCCTTCTAGTTGTACACACACTGTATCTCTGATTTTTATCCTTCTAGTTTATTTTCTTTTATGAAACCATTAAGTTAGCAATCTTAGGTAGTATGAGAAATATACATATAGTTGTTTGTTAATCAGAACTACAAGTGTAAACTCTAGAAAAAAATATCCAGGGTCTTCCTAGGATTTATATATGCTAGGATTATATTTAGCAGAAAGCAACAAAATACTGTAATTAATAGTGACTTATGTCATTGCCTTGCAAGCTTAATGTGCATGCAGATCACCTGGAAATCTTGTTAAAATTAAATTACTATTAAATCTGGGGTTAAGCCTGAGTGTCTTCATTTCTAACCAATTCCCAGCTGATGCCAATGCTTGTAGTTAAGTAATCTGGTGCTGGGTGACAAGGAATTACATAGGTAGTTGTTTCAAGCAGCAAAAACTGGGAGGTAGCCAGAATGGAACTGATAGGTCAGCCTGAGGATTTGATGCACTAGCTGGCTTCCTTCTTTCAGCTGTGCCATTCTTGTAGTTGGTGGCATTTGTCCTCATTACAAGATAGGTACTAAGGCTCCAGGGATTGTCTGTTTTAAAGGAAGGAAGAAAATAGGAGGGAGGAAGACAAGCAAAGTCTGTCTTGTTTAAATGTCTTTTGGGGAAACATCTCCAGTGATGCCTGCTTAAATCTAATTGTCTAAAACTGGGTTACATGACCATTACCTCCTTCAGGAATGTTGAGTGGTGACTGAGCTTTGGGCAGCCAGTCTAAAGTGTCTGCCACACTTCTCAGAACAGGGGTCGTGATAACCTGGGAGATCTGCTGAGATCAGCAGCAGAAGGCAGTGAGGACAGAGCTGATCAAGAGACCATGTGAAAAGGGTTCCACCAAGTAAGGCACATGTACAGAAAGAGAAGGGGCCAGTGTAGAGGTGGTGATGAAAGCATGGGGAATGGGCAGGAAGGTGCCTGAGTCTTCCAGCTGACAACTCTGCCCTTCAAATACAGCTCCTAATGCCAAATGCTTCTTGCCCTTGATCTTGATTATAATGCTTGATTGTGATCTTGATTATAATGCTATAATTTCTTGATTGTAATGCTGCCTCGTGGTGCTAAAGTTGCAGAATGTCCTTAAGGAGGCTGATTCTTGGCCATCTGCTGTCTGGCAGTGCAGGATTCCAGATGCTCAGTGCTTAGAGAGTTCGTGAAGCATCAGAATTACAGACAGAGTGGTTCCTGGGGTCCTGTGTAGACTGGCATTTCTGATTCTGTAAAGATTGAATCTACTTTGAGTTCAGGGTCAAGAAAAGGGAAAGTGACTTTGGTCAAGAAACCTTTAAACATATTTTTCACTTACCAAGATACTGGATATTTGAAAAAGATGAGACTCTTTTTGGTAATGCTTACTTCTGACTCGAACATCTTGAGTCTTGATGTTCCAGCTTTATTAAAACCTGTATGTTAGCTTTCCAACACCATAACAAAGTGCTTCAGATAATCAGATTCTAAAGAAAGAAGTTTCATTTTGGCTCTCTGTATTGGAGATTCCAATCCATTATAATTTGTCTCCATTGCTTTGGGCCTGGAGTGGGGTTGCACATCGTAGTGAAAGTGCATGGTGGAGCAAAACTGCTTACCTTCTCAAGAGCCAGAGAGCAAAAAGAGAAAGAAGGGACTGGGTCCAACAGTCTCCTTGCAGAGCTCACTCTCAGTGTCTTAAGGGCCTCCCACTAGGCTCTACCTCTCAAAGGCTCCTTCTCCTGCAATTAGCATCAGGACACCAAAGCATTTAACACATGAGTCTTTGGGAAACATTTAAAATCCAAACTATACAACTTGGTCCCCTAAAATTAATTGAAGCCTCATGTGCACTGCAGAGGGGATAGCCCTCAGTTTCCTAAGGAAATAGTCCTGGGAGCTTGAGTAGCAGAAAGAGGAAACACTTCCTCTCATCTAGGCATCCTTGCCTCTGTGTAGGGAGCATTTTCTTCTTAGTGGATGACATTCATCACCTCAGGGGAGTGCTCAGCCAAGAGGGAGCAGGGCAGTGCTGGGGTCAAGGCACATGTGTTAGATGCTGTGGGCACATAGAAATGAACAGACCCTGGTCCTTCAAGTGCCAACATTAAACAGGTGTTTGAAGAATTATATGTGTCAGGAATTTACAAACTATCATAGGAATTTGGGGGGCATAGTGGATATGGAGACTATTCCAGTGAGTGGAGCCTTGAAGACTATGGAAGAGGTAGCATTTGAGCCTAGACCTGTGAGGTGGATAGTTAGGAGGAGGAGAAGATGTCAGGTTTGCTATTGAGATTTTAATTCTAACTGACTGGAAGGTGGAGAAGCCATAGTTACAGGAGCTAGTATACAGGAAGAGATTTAGAAAAAAGCATAAATTTGAATTTAAGACAGTTGTGTTTTAACATATGGATAGGAGTTTCCAGTGCAAATGGATAGCTAGTAGCTAGAATATTGACACTGGAGTCCTGATCAGAAGCTACAGAATATATGGGGTCACAGACTGTGTATGTTTTTTTAAATGCAGAGACTCTGCAGAGTCTCAGGACTGCATGCCTGCCTGGGTTCTTTCAGGCAAACAGGAATGTAAAATCCCCATCATTTGGGGAGTCTGCAAAGAAGCTGAGGCACCAGAGAACAGCTGTATTCACAATGATTTGGAGCTGGGCAGAACTGTGCCAAATGTAGGCTTGTGACTACAGTGTGGCTTTGAACAAGTTTCTTAGTTGTGAGTCCTGATTTCCTCATTTCTGTCGTGGTGATCACTTTGTTACTGTAGCAAGAGGTTGGGTTGAGATAAGAGTCAGCACAGTTCCCAAGAAACAAAATGAAGAGACAGTTCTACGGGGCCAGATAAAGATGTGGTGGTGTGCCTCACAATGTACTCATCATCCCTGGTACCAGGCTGCTTCCTGGAGGCTGTGATGGAAAGGACTAAGAGGAGCCTGCAGCAGGGTCTTTGTCATTGGCCATAATGCCTGTATCCCTAGGGGACTCTAAAGCCACGTGGGGCAGGGACAGGAGTTAGGGACCCAGCAAGGTCCAGTGTGTGTGAAGGCAGAGTCAGTGAAATCACACTTGTTGGCACACCTGTTGGCACACTGTTGATGTTGAGGACAAACTGCTCCCTGCAGAGTTAATACCACCTCTGGGGTGCCCACCTGGATGGTGTGATGCAAGGTGGCCTTGGAGCTCTCCAGGTGAACTCAGTGCCCTACAGTATTGCTGGGGTGGGTCCCATTCCAGTGTTTGATAGCACAGAGCAGCACTCGGAATCCCATTTATAAAGTGGGAAAAAAATCATCCCTGCCTCCTATGATGAGTGCATTACATTAACTATCACATGGAAATCACATAAGACAGTTTCAGACACACAGGAAGAAGCTGGTTAATGTTCCATTTTTTTTTATCCACATGATGATTCATATTAGTTTGCTCTGCCTTAGAAGATATTTGATATGCTCTATATTTCTGAATATTAAAACATTTTACCTAGGGCAAGAATTCCTTTTACATCATAAAATGATTTGCAGGAAACATTACCACTGAGGTATTTAACTTTCTTAGTTGTTGCCTACAGAAATTTTTGAAGACAGCTCTAGAAAGTGAACAATAAAACTTGGTTTTGTAATTCGAAGTAGGGAATTTGGGTTTAGTGTTTTCACACTTTGAATGTGTGGATGGAATAGTGGCCCTGTAGGATTTTTCATCCAGTCTCTTTCCATTCTAGTTTGTTAAAAACAAGGAATAAACACACACACACACACACACACACACACACACACACACACACACCCCAAAGAAGACTTGAAGTCCTCAGGTCTGTGGGGAAATATCAAAATTTCTCCTATGATCCTTCCTTTTTTGCTCCCCTCTGAAATGAAAATTAGAAAAAAGAAAAAGGTTTTCATAATAAACGATGGCAAAACACATTCTTTAACCCTCAGCCTGTGAATCTATGGTGAGGATAGCTTTGGACAGTGAGGTTTTAAAGCTCATGAATACTTCCACATTGCCAGGCACAGTACCTATGGGCCTGGTTCCTGTGTGGTCTCTGATTTTTACAAATGCCACCAGGAGCAATGTAGAGGCTCCTTAAGTCTGTAGAATATCAGCAAAGCTGGCTATAAATACAACAAACAGTGACAATTCAAGAACAAATGATCTTGCCTTTTCCCATCTGAAGAAATGCATGCAGTTTGGAATTGCCCAGTGGCATTTTCCAGTTTACCTGATTTTGACTGCACTTTTTGGCTGTGGGGAGATGGTCCCTGAATATAAGCATGGTGAGTTTCCTTTTCTTCACTTGCTTTCATTTCTCCACCCGTTAAGGTTGGAGTGCAGGAAGAAGTGCCTGGTCTGGCTGGGCCTCTTCCACCTGTAAAGGTTGTGTGTGTTCTTGGCAGGGATGACAGGCATTTTTTTATCTTTAGGTAAGAGAGTTAGTGCATATTCTCCATCTCTTGCTTTGGTTGGTTAATTCTTTTGTATTATTGTGATGTTTTCTTTTATGTACATTTTTCTGTGATCATTTGTAATTTGCTGTCTTGAGGTTGTGTCCTAATCCTGTACTGTTTGCAGCATTTGACTTTCATCTACCCCTCCTTCAAACTCTCCTCCCTCTTCCCCAGAACCTTGGGCTGGGTAGGTTTGTCTTCCCATTATCTCTTCATTCTAAGGTGAGTTTCCAGATTCTTCAAAGTCCCTCTTCTTTTTGGTACCAGGGATCTAACTCAGGATCTTGCACTTGCAAGGCATGCGGCAGAACCACTGAGCTAAATCCCCGGTCCCAAAGTCCCTCTTTTCACCACTTCCGTGTGCAGTCTCATCTTTCTCTGTGACTTCGGATGGTTTTGGGTTGGTGAATCTGAGTACACAACACTCATAGCAAACACATTCATTTCCCCTCTCTTCATCTGTCTGTAAAACATGTCCACATGGACATCTGCATAAATGGAACCCCTAAATCTGATCTTCTCCTTGACTGTATTGCCTGATCCAGTGGCATCATTATTTTACCTAAGTTAGACCCCCCTGAGTCCTCCAAGCTAGAAGCTCTAGAATTTTGTTTATTTACTCTTCTCCAACTGGTCTATCACTTCAGTCCCTGTCTTCCTCTCTGATCTCCTTTCACTTCTACAGTAAAATCCAGGTCTTCATCCTTCATTCTTATAATTACAGAAGTCTCCCAACTGCTCCTTCTGCTGCCTCCCAGAGGCTGTAAGAGTTATCTGTGTAAAACATAGTCATGGCCTTTTCCTAACACTCAGTGTGTCTGTTTCTTACAGATTCAAGACTAAATTCTGTAGCATGGCATTCAGCTCCATCCTTCCTGGATATATGCTCTTGAGTGCTTTCTGAGTTCACAAACTTTTCATATATTGTACACCTCTGTAAAATGTGTTCAAAGATAGAGCTGACCTTACAATGTGCCTGTGGGCATTGGTTGAGAGAGTATCTACAGAGTCATGCTTGGCATATGATAGTAATGCTCAGTAAATGAAAGCTGTTGATGATATTTTATTAGCTACACCTTTTCTTTGCTGATTTGCCACCCTGCAGGGCCCTGAACTCCATCTGAAAGGATTGCTCAAGGCATCTTTAAACATCCTGCTACTGATATTGGAGCTATAAGCCATCGCACAGAGCTTCAGTCCTGTTTTTGCATCTCATGCAGCATGGTGTTCATACAAAACATCATGTGGTGCACTTTGCTTGCTAAATTAAGTCTGGGGAATAAATCAAATGCAAGTTTCTGAATAAAAAGACCATTTCAGATGCTATCTCTTACAGCTGCTGTTTTGCCAGGGTATTTGGGGGCAGTGAGCTACTTTATACTTCTAAACTAATTTCACAAATACCTTGATCAGTTTTTTCCACATACTTGACTCAGTTCCAGTAAACCACCCTCCATGTCGTCATCAACGATTGGGTTCACCACAGACTTAGTGCATCCAAAGCCCTAAAGAGCAGGGTCTAGTAAACTGTATTTTAAAATTGCCGTTTCCAGATGATTCTTATACAAACTAGTTTGTAAAGCATTCTAGTAAATGGGATGGTCAAGGTTTCTGTGGCTCAGAGAAACCTGTTTGAGCCATCTGTCTTAGTTTCCTCATTGCTGAGACAAATACCTGACATCTAAAGTTAAAGGAGGAAAGGTTTACTTTAGCTCACAGTTTATATAGATTTCAGTCCATAGTCAGCTGGCTCCAAGGTAAGGCAGCATGACAAAGGGACATGGCAGAGGTGAAACAGCCCATGGCAGGGTAGGCAGGATGCAGAAAGCAGTGAATCAAAGTGAAGCAGCAGCAAACTTCCCTTTCCCTTTTATTTCATCCAAGATACAAGCCTTTTGGGTGGTGCTGCCCCCACCCAGGATAGGCCTTCCCATTACTATGCTAAACCAATCAAGGCACTAATTTAGCAATCACACCCTTAATCATAGTCACACACCTTAATCCAACATTACACACTCATGATCCAGCCACTTTCCAAAAGCCCTACCTATGAGCACGTAAGTCTTTGAGGGGGCATTTAATTACAAGCCATAATACCATTCTCCTGAGTTTAGGAGAAGAGATACAGAAAACAGCCCCATAAGCCTTTCCATAATTTAAAAGTCAGGTGGTTAGACAACCATTTTGCAGACACTTACAAAAAAATGAATCAAGAGAAAATGCAAATATGAAAATAATTATATTTGAAGCCAGTTTGGGTGGTTTTAACATCTGTAAAGAGAGGCTTACATGAAACACTGAGGGGTGAAACTGTTTCTACAGATTAGGCTGTGGGAGCAACATTTCCTGGACAAATGAAGAAGGTGGCCCACAAGTACCTGTGAGAAGAGGCTGTTCATATGAGCAAATTTATGGGCTGGGGATTTAGTTCAGTGGTTTTGCTGTTTGCTGCATAAGTGCAAGGACCAGAGTTCAATCCCTGGTACCAAAAAAAAAAAAATCTTCTACTCATATGAGCAAATTTATTTTGTTCTGCAAGTTGATGCTGTGATAGGCTTTTCTTGACCAGCAACAGAACCGGCTCTGTTTTGTTTGTTTTGCTTTTGCTTTTTGTGATGCTGGACTTGTGCATGTTTGGCAAGTGCTCTACCACTGAGCTACACCTCCAGCCCCATTTATGGCTCTAGCTGTCTTATGTAGAATGAGAATTATTCTGGAAGGCTGTTGATGAAAAGCTGGTGGACTCACTTCTTCAGAAGGCTTTGTAGAGGAAACAAAGTTTGGGATTTCTAGTTGTAATTGTGATGAAATGTGACTTCTGGGTGACCATGTTCTCCAAAGGCAGAACGCCTAGAGACAAAGCCTGATCTGGCTTCTTCAGGAGGAAGCAGCTACCCCATAATGGGAATTCTGTGGATGGGTTATGTGGCTCTTATAGGATGGAGACTGATGCTGTATAGGCTGTTCTTCCAGTAAAGGAACAAGGGTAAGACATGAAATCTGCCCACCTCAGATGCTGTGCAAGACTCCAAAGGTTGGTCACCCAGTTCAGGTCCTGCATCTTCCCCTTATTGGGTGGTTCATCTCTTTCCTCTATCTTGGTTTACTCATCTCTAAAACGAGAATGGAAACAGTCTGTATTTTAGGATTGTTATGATGATTAAACATATGGGAAAGTGTCTAGCCTACAATAAGTGTTGTAAGCAAATGCTATTGTGTAAGTTTCTCCACTCCACATTCCCCATACTCACCTTTAATCCCATTTCTGTTGTTATCTTGCCAGCCACATTTCTGCCCAGCTCTTTTGTTCCTTAGGAGCATGGCTCTAAGGCTGACAAAGTGATACCCTAAATACTGCCTTATAGGTTGGCATCTGCACAAGAGCCAAGTAGAGGGGAGAATGCAGGGTGTCCAGGTCCCAGTTCTTGCTTGCTCTTGGGTAGTCAGGCTCACTTTTCATTTTTCTCATGTTTTCCCTTTTCATCTCAGACTTGAATGGGTCAATACTTGGCATGCCCTTTAACTTTCAGTGAGGATATTAACCAAGGTGAACTTGTTCCCTAAAACACTTCTTACCGTTCCTCCCATCTCAGCTTTTAACTGAAATGAAGAGGTACTTCTGATTCCATTACTGAAGTAATGAAAATCATTTACCTTCCTTGTGGTTGACTCACTCATTCATATCAGTCTCATATCCATCTCACCTGTGACACCCAATACCATTTCTACTCTCAATTTCAGTCATCTTTGCCCTCTCTTCTCTGATTTGTTGGAAGACAAGTAATTACATAGCTTTAGGGATTTGATAGGAATGTGTTCCTGGGAAGATGTGAAAGTTTCCTCCCAAGTCATTTCCTCTTTTCATCCTCATGTTCTGAATAGAATGTGTTACCAACTGAATTGCACTGATCTGTCTCATTGGTTGGACTGAGCTGTGATTCAAAGTTCCATCAATTTCAAGGGCAAATAGAGCTTTGTGAACTGCTGATGCAAGAACCAAGTTCTGAAGAGATGAGAAACTGCAAAATATTTTAAGGTTCCAGTGTAATACTCACAAGTATATATGCATGTACATTTATTTTTTGAGTACAGAAACTTTTGTTTTGTTTTGTTTTTTGGTACCGGGGATCGAACTCAGGTCCTTGCCCTTGCACAGCAGGCGGTGAAACCACTGAGCTACATCCATGGCCCAGAAACTTTTAACAGTGCAATGATTCATTTCAATTGTGTTTTATTTTCTTTTATGGTTACTTGCCTTTCATTAATCTGACTTCAGTAGAAATACCATGTTTGTATATGAGACTCTTCCTTTCTTCTCTGAATCTCTTTTGTTGTGCTGTTATTATCCTGGGGATTGCAGAAACTGTGATTGTAAAGCAGTAAATCATTCCCCAAAGCACAAAAACTATAAAATATCTTTGATTAGATTCTCTCTCCCTCTCTTGTTCTCCCCATCTTCTGGCCACCTTGCTACTTTCTCAACAGACACCTACTGTGCTGGTATTTTGCATTTCCTTCCAGATATATTTTATGTAGATATTAAATATATTGTTTCCCCTTTTAAATAAATCACAGCATCCTTTATATTCCTTGCCTTTTCTTGCTCTCCAATACATCTTGGAGACCTTTAACTATAAGTATATAAAAACATTTGTCATTCTTTTTATAGCTATAGAATATTCCAACATTTGAATATATACCCTACTTTATTTAAGTACTTTCCCATAGATGGAGATATTGGCTTCCTGATAGATTTTGAGATGAGGTTTCTGAGTAAGAATGAACAAGTAGAATCTATAGCAATATGATGCAGCTTGGACAAAGACAAAGATTGAGTATACTATAGTGTTGTTGTATAAGGATTTTTCTATAAAATGAAAAAAAAAGATTGCATTGGTCTTTAGTCAGGTATCAAGCTTTGCATATATACTTTTTCATAGTCCTAGAAGAACTACCAAAATTCAAGGAACACCATTGTATGCAGTTTTAGGAATTATTTTTAAGGTATTGGGTCCTCAATCTTAGAAAATAATAAATTTTCTTTAAAAGATTATTCTGAAGCTAGCCAGATATATCTAGATTCTTAAGGGTGATAAAAGGTGATAAAGAATTTGTACCCATCATCTAGAATGGGATTTGAAAAGTTTAGGGTTGAGATAACTTTCTTGAATGATAAATAACCCATTTTTTTCATCCGTCCTTATTCAGTAAATGCCTTTGGAAGCTAGATTTGGGGTGGGAGGAACGCTGAACTGTAACTTTCTTCTCCATTTTTATTTTTTGGTACCAGGGATTGAACTCAGTACCTTGTCCTTGCCAAGCAGGTGCTGTGCCACTGAGCTACATCCCTGGCTGGACTATAACTTTCTTAAGGAAAGGTGGCTGACACCTCTTAGCTCATAAACTTTGTTTAATTGAATGGAAACATGATCAAAGAATTTTAAAGTGTGGTAAAGACAGCCATAGTGACATATTAATGTATACATTATACAGAAGTATATATATTAAAGCATTAATATGATGAGATGTTTGAACTAGCAGAACATTGGAAGATGAAAGTCATAATTTAGTAAGGAGCATTAAGCTATAAAGTTTAAGCTTCTTTTTGAAGAACTGTTTTTAATGACCTTGAAAATCTTATTTGTAGCTAAACATAAATCTGGAAGTACAAATGTTTTTGGTGGGTGAATTTAACCTGCTTGCAAAATTGTTAAGTAGCTAAGGAACAGAGGCTATTGTTATGAGTCTAAAGAGAAGAAAATGACCTTGTGTAAGGGGAAGTATTCCTGTGGCCCTTTTTGTTGGACCCTCGGAGAATCATGAGTGCAGTAGAATGACAAAAGTCACTTGAAGCTACTAGAGTGTCTTTACTTTTTTCTGTTTTAAACATATTGTTTGTTGTTTATTTGATGATTCCTTTGGCAATTAGGTTAAATATTAATTGAAATATACAATATTAGCCAGACATGGTTACCATTCATTCAACTTTTTTGAAAAGTAGGCTCTAGAAGCATTCTTTAATTCCTTTAACTTACACAGCTTTCAAATCATAGAATTAAACATATGGAAAGTTAGGATTGATAACCTTGACAGTTCATTTCTTTCAGAACCAATGAAAAATTCAAAGTGACTAATGATGATGATATGTATGTAAAAATAGCTGCTGTCAGAGTGTTCAAAGCATTTTATATTCACTAGTCTACAGTATTGTCTTAACACTAAATTACTAATGTATTCAGTTGTCAGGATAACTGCTTCAGGATGAGAAAAAGTTGGGAGACATGGACCTAACATTGCAGTTAGATCCATTTTGTTTTTGGTTGTTGATCTTTAGCTTACTAAAGTTAGGTTTTTTGGAGGAGGATGAGAATCTGATTGAACATTCATCAGCTGTCTTATGATGACATGGCTGTCTGATGGGATTTACTGTGAAATTTTCATATTGGTTCTCAGTGAGGAAACTAAAGGACACTAGATTTAGTATCAGTGCCCAAGAGTCACTATTAATAGAGCTCTTACCTTTAGATTCTTAGTTTAAGGGTTCTTCCCTCAAAGGGTTTTTTCTTAAGAACTATTGATTTAGTATAGACTCTTCTTGGAATTAGTTGGGATAGGTTCCAAATTTGTTCTTTCCATAACCAGTGCTCCTTGAAACTTTTGCTGTTTGTTGTGTGTAGATTTCCAGCCATTTTCAGAGTTGCTCAGCTGTGATGCTAGTTTATCATGAAGCCTGGTTGCAATTATGGAACAGGATGTGATAGGGTGGGCAGATCCCACTAAAAAGACATTACTACAGAAGCAACTTTTATGTGACAGAATCAGAGCAGGCCACAAACAGTTCAGAATGAGCAACTCCATCAAGCTGATAAGTTACCAGCTTCCCTGGAGAAATTGCTCATCTCTATTCTCCTCTTATTGGTGGTACCATGTTTAGTAGCTGCTTTTAGCTATAAAATTTGACTTAAAGTTAAAGGCTACTCTTTGCTTGGAGTTGGGTGGAGCGTGTCATGGTGCCTAACACACAAACCCATGGCCCTCAGTCCAAGCACCACCACATTCTTTAGTTTCACAGGTCCTCTTAGGAAAGACAGACACGTGGTCCATCTTCCAGCATCTCTGTCTGGCTGCAATCTAAACTTGCCTAGAGTCCTTCCTCCTTCCCCATTTTCAAGTGGAAGTATCTCTCTTTTTCTAAACTCTCACTTTATTTAAAACTTCTTATATTCTTAATGTTTTATAATTCATGTATTTGTATTTGTCAGAAGACTATAGATTGCCTAGTAATGTCTTCCATATTATAGCTGTCCTTTTTTAACATTTAAAAGAAATATTTGTCAGTCTTAGCAATGCTTTATTATATTTTTTTCCTCTGTTTCTTTGTTGGTAACTGTTGTCTTGGTTTCTTTTAATGCAGGTCTTCAGACTCCTGTTCCAGAGGTCATTGTTGATGTGGAATCCATGGACATCTTCCCAGTGGGCTGGTGTGAAGCAAATTCTTACCCCTTGACTACACCACACAAAACAGTCTGTAAGTATTGCCAGTGAAATAGTGGATAACATCTGTGATCTTGGTAAATAAACAGACAGTTTTATTTTAAAATAATAAAAATGTAAAGAATAAATGTTTTAGATGTCCCAAAGAGCATCAATATTTTTGATGTTTCAATTGTCCTTTAATAATCTGCATGAGATGAACATTTGGATGAATTTCACAGGTTGACAAAGTAAGTCACAATAAGGAGGCAACTGAAGGTCACAGAGAAATGCAGAGGAAAAAAAGATCAGAAATTTCCCCTCCCATTTTTGCATGTACCCATTATTTTGCTTAGAAAAATTTTAATATTATCATTTCTTAAAAAGAACTAACTTTTGTCATGCATTTTTCTCTAAGAGAATCATACTTGGTTCCAATAACTTACATATTTACAAATATAGTACTAAAATATTCATAGCACTATGTAATCAGTGGAATTTCAACTGTACTTTAAAAAGTATATTCACTCATGTATTTTTGATCACAGAAATGAAATAAAACCAATATTAGTACTTTAACAATCCAGTAGTACACGCACCCACACTCATGCACATTTAAACACATGCAACATATGTTGTTGTAGGTCATTGTCATCAAATGGTATTACTTACAAATCATCAGGCCTAAGAAATCTTTGTATTTATTATTCCACACTAATGTGTAGCAAAGGTGTCATTTAAAACTTTACGAGTTCTTAAAGATAATGAGTTTCAAATTTGTAGTGAAGAGATTATATTCCTAATAATTTTCTTTATGGAATTTCTATACCAGCTTTACTTCTCTGTAGCACCCCATTCTGTGGTAGGCTTCTGTGCATTCTCAAGACACTGCTGGAAATAAAGTTCCATCACAACATTGTCATCACATTCCCTGATGGCTGCAGATTTTGAAGGGTACCTCTACTCGTATTCACTGAGGGCAGTCTGGGTCATTACCCTTATACTTGACTATTGGCTACACTGGCTGAGCAGGTTAAGAAATTACTCATTTAAATGGGGACAGAGGAGGATGTCCTCAAGATTAGAATAATTACTCTACATTCACATTTTTAGAAATACGTTAAAGTGAGGAGAAGATGTGACACCAACTGGGTCAGACTCCTTGATACTATCTTCCCTGGGAGCTGTTACAGGACTGGGACTCAGTTCCCTTTTTCCTAGTCCCTCAGATGGGACCTAATGTCCTATATCCATTCCATTCCTCCTTCACATAAATATGGGAGGTTGCATGTTTTCTGTTCTTCTGGAGCAAAGCCACATGTTGCAGAGGTGAACATGGTCCTGTTTCCTCGGCTGCACTTTGCTTCCGGGCCTGTTGTGCCTGGCTCCTTGCCAAGGTACCATACAGTCCGGCCTCTCCACCCTGAGCATTGGACTGAGTTAGACAAGTTCTTCTTCCCTCCTTTTCCACCCTGGAGATCATAAAAGTTTACAGGTTTCATAATAACAACTGGAATTGAACACCAAATAAAGTCAGGAACGGGTAGAATTTTATTGAGTATTTCTCTTATTCATTCTTGCACACTCCTTTCTTGCCCATACATTTTGCTTTAAGCAGACAAACGCTAATTCTCTCCTGCCAGATGCTAACAGCTTTAGAAGTTTTGGTGGAATTAATTTATGTGCTTACATTGGAAGAAACTAGATTATATGAGCCAACATGAATTGATTTCAAAAGCTCTGGACTCTTTGTTAAGGTGATCATAATCAATTAGAACTATAAACTGGAAATTTTCTTATCCAAAAAAAAAATCATTATTTGCTGGTTTTTGTTAATGTTTGGCCAGCCCTATCTGACAGCTTCCAGTTCTCCTTCCAGTAATTCAGTGTTTTAGTTTAAATGAATCCTTGAGGCTAATATGGGGATGTATGATTACGGTAGCATTATTGGCCTTATCACAATTTCTGTGGAGAAAATTATTCTATACTGTCATGCTTACAACTTATGTTAATGTGTATTTACGTGAGGTACAATATATGTACTCCTTTTTTTCTTATTAAAAGCAATTTTAAAATAAAATAGACACTATAGTGATAAGATTAAATGTGCTAAGTTTTATTAAGTTCTTATGTCTGATGAATCTTTATCTGCTTTCTGTTAGAAGAAATTGATGTGTAATTATAGTTTGACTGAAATAACTTTTCAGTATTTAAATTGTTAGTTTAAAATTGGCATTTTAAAAAATACTAAGCTGGTTTTTAAATGCATTTACCAGATGGTGGTATGTAACTATAATCCCAGCACCCTGGGAGGCAGAGATGGAGGATCACAAGTTTGAGCCCAGCCTGGGCAGCTTAGTGACTTAGAGAGGCCGTGTCTCTAGATCAAAAAATAAAAATGTCTGGGAATATAGCTCAGTACAGATGTCCTGGGTTCCATCCCCACTACCACCACCAACCAAAAAAAAAAGCACATTTGCCTACTAACAGTATGTTTTCTCCCCCTTTTCGCCTATTTTACAGCACAAAAGAAGAGAAAGATTGCAGTTGTACAGCCAGAAAAACAGTATGTTAATTTTTTTTCCCAAATCGCATGATAAACTGTAAAATGTCTTTCTAGTGTTTTGTCAGAGTTAGCTAACAAATACCACACTAGTACAGGTGACAGAAAAGTGACACTACTGTTATTTAGTGCACCTACTATGTGCAAAAATCCTGTGCCTGCTCCCTAAAGAACCCACAGTCCAGATGGTCATTTCTCACTTTCTATTTCATCTTAGACTTGCAGAATACCCAGCTCACTCTGCTGGAGACAGTGCTCTGTGGAGTGGCTCTTGGTCCCCCCAGTGGCCCTGTGTGAAAGTGTAGTTGAGGTGCCTTGGCTCTGCTCCGGATGCTTAATGCTTCTTTCCTACCCCTGAGCTATAGCCTCACCTGGAAGCAAAGACTTGAGCCTCATCTCAACTCTGCCACTTCCCGAGGGTGAATTTGAGCAAGTTGCTTGAGTTTTCTGCATCTCTATGTCCTGATTTGTAAAATAACTATTTATCAAGGATTTATGGAGATTAAATTAGATTCCATGTTTTAAAAAAACTCATGAGCTTTAAATTGTTGAATAAATATAGGTTGCCCCCCATTTCAGTAGGAATTTAATGAGAAGAGGATTTAGGGAAAAGTGTGCTACTGCAGCCAGTCTGTTTTTGAAAAGTTGTAACTGCTGGTGTAACTTTTTATGTAGTGCAAAGTATTTAAAATACACTGAAATGAGCACTCATACCAAGTTATTGTGTTTTCCTAATAAAAATATATGGATAGAAAGTTAAATAACAATATTTTTCATAACTCTAATTACAATGAATTTAACAATAACCACACTGTTATTTGAATGAGAATAACAGTTTTGTGAATATTTTTTGTGTACTTATTTCTAAATGCAGTGTAGCAGGTTCATAGCCTGACTCCACTTTCTCTACACCAAGTAGGGAGTGCATAACATGAATAACAGACCAGCGGATGGATCCAGATTCGCAGTGCATGGGTTAATGATTCTAACTCTTTTGCCTGTATCAGTCACATAGAGAGCATATGAAGATAGATATGCTGGGCCCCATCCCCAGTACTTCTGCTTCAGGATGTCTGGGGTGTGGCCTGAGAACCTGCATTCCCAGCAAGTTCCTGATTGATACCAGTGCTGTGCCTATGGGGACCATATTTTTGAGAATCACTACTGTGGATGAGCTTTCTAAATCTCTTGTAAGGACATACTTTAAACATAGACAGCTTTTTACCTGTGTCCTTTCTGTGCAGCTACCTGGGGACCCCTATGAAATCCAACTCACCTTTTTCACCTAAGGCTACATTAAAAAAAATTGTTCAGCAGCTTTTTAAACTGACCTGTAACAGAGCTCTGTTAGAGTAAGTGTACTTCACATTTTAAGAATCATCAGTTAACAGGTTTTTTTCTAAGGTCTTTCTAGTGTGGTCACAATGTAACAGGCACAGAGGTCAGAATTCCAGGGTTAGTGAAAAGTAGTTTTCAGTTAGACATTGCCACGGAGAAGTCTGACATTAATTAAATGTAAGTTAATGTTGCTTTATGTTTAAAATGGAACTGATGACATTATCACAATTCTACAGCAGCAGGCTAAGCTGAGCAGTAACCTATTACAAACTCACTAAGCAGTAGCACACATCCGTAATTCTAGCTACTTGGGAGGCTGACTCAGAGGATTGCAAATTCAAGCCAACCTAGGCAACTAATGGGACGCTGTCTCAAAAAATAAAAAGGGCTGGGGATGTATCTCAGTGGTCAAGCACCCCTGGGTTCCATTCCCAGTTCTGCAGTGGAGAAAAACCTCATTGATCTCCAGTGCCCTCTTGACACTTGTGCCATAGGCTTTTTAAGGTTCTCAGAAGGATCATCTAAGAACAACTTTCTGAAAGGGTCCTTGTATCTAATCTTGCCATGCTGCTTCCATACCCACATCCTGTCTCACATTGCTCTTGATTTCTGGAGCAGTCACTTTGAGAAGTACACTCATTTCTTCTCAGGTTTGTGATCCACAATGGCTCCTTTTCTTTATCCACAGATTGCCATCCACAGTGCCTGTAGAGAAAATACCTCATGACCTTTGCTTATTCCCCCACCTGGACATGACAGGTAAGTGGGCTCCATGGAGATCTCTCTGTCTCTTTGCAATCTGTAGCTGTGAATGAAGACTTGCATAGATTTGGGGGTCACTAGGAATATATCTCAACTGCGAGCCCATTCTGTTTTTCTCTGTTACTACTCATTAGCAGACATCTATGTGTTTTTTGTTTGTTTGTCTGTTTTTAATTTTTGAGTTGAAGTCTCTACCCTTTTACTGGTTCTTGGACAGTAGCTCTAGACAGGTCTCCTAGACTGCAGGAAAAGGATCCACTTGCTACTTAGAAATTTCACAGATTAGCACTGTGTACCAATCATGATGCCAGACAGGAAAGACTTGAACATATCATCATCATCAAGCCCTCTTTTTTTTTTTTTAACATTTTATCTCAGTTTTACTTCCATTTTTACCTTAGTGATTATTACTTACATCCTCACTGGCTTTTGAATCATCCCTTAAAACTATGAGTTTGAATAGCTAGTTGTAAATAATACTTTTTTGAAGATACAAAGTCTTATTTCTTATAATAAACTCTGAAAATGCAGTTGTGATCTGCCCTTTGACCACCAAATCTGACACTATACATGCTTATACATTAAAATTCTAAGTCAAAATGAAACCTGTTCTAAATTCCAGAATTAAAAGCTATGTGCCATGGACGAATCCTATTATTTGAAGTTATCCTTGTAGTGAAGAGAGCAATTTTATGAGTAGACTTAACTAAAATTGTTTTTTTTCTAAAGGTCTTGGCAGAGTAATCCTACCAAAAAAATGTATAAGTACATGCAGCTGTGAACTTAATTATTTTACCTGTTATATAGAATTCAAACTTCAGAATGGTTTCATAAAAACCATGTCAGCTATCCTTTCAGTCTATCATGGGTATTGTACTCTCTTTTTCTTACATGGACAAGGATGACATTTCTGCCTCATACCTGTTGGTTCTTAGTTGATATCTTTGTGAAAATAGGTCTCCATAGACTGTTAAATTACCATCTCAAATCAGTGACAGTATTTATGCAGAAATGCCACTGTTAGTGTAGCTTAGCATGGGGAAGGAGATGGGTAGGTTAGTGGAGTGGGAGGAGTACCTGAGCCAAAAATGAACCTTCACTCTGTGTTTATAAACTTTAATAATTATTCCACACTTTATCAATGGCAACTTGAGATAGAGTATGATCAACAACATGCCATATAAACTGATTTGAAGGAATAATAAGGATAATGCAGATTTAAATAATGATGAGAGACATTTCACCTCGGTTGGATGGCAATGTGGAGAAGTCTGATGGTGTATGCTGTTGGCTTGGACATGAGACATCAGGGACTCTGAGACAATGCTGATAGGGCTGTAAGTAGGGATTCTCACTGTAGAGGACAGCAGGACAACATGGCTCAAGCTCTGCAGACCTGTTGGTCTCCTGCTTTGTCCTTATAAGAATCTCCATCCAGATGGAGAAATAGATTTTCACAGCTGTATTTGTTCAAATGCTGCTGGCAGTTCTGAAGAAGTAGCAATAACTGTACATCTAAAAGAGAATAAATGACTAAACTGCAGTATAGTAATACAGTAAAGTAATACACAGAAGGGAAGATGAATAAATATTTTAGCATTTGTTGGCAAATATTTCATATTTTTCACCTTAAGAAAACTTAAGCAAACAAACAAAATGTTGTAGAAAACCATTTATAGAATATTTTTAAATATCCAAAATAAAATATGTATCACTAGTGTGCACACATAACATATGTGTGCAGTAAAGTTTAGGAGCTTGGGTGAGAATGATAAGCACCAGACTGAGGTGGTGGTTGCTTCCAGAGGGAGGATAGGGACCCCTGGAGTGGGGCAGAACACACAGCTTTGTGATTGATATGTTTGTCTTTGAGCTGTGTAGTGACAGCTGGGCAGCTGTTGTCATAGTCTTTGTATTTTCATGTATTTCAAATACTGAATAGTCAGCACAAAAGTTTGTTTATATGTTGAAAAAATAATGAGAATTTCTAAGATACTGTAATGGGTTTAAAGTGTCCTGATGTTAGGACACAATGTACCTGTCTCCAAAGAGGAGAATCATGTTTTTGTCTACTGCAGTAGACAAATACATCTAGAACTCAAGTGGGCCTCCCAATTCAAGTTCTGACAACATTGGCCCTCACTGTGGTTGTGAGTTTTGAGAGTCCCATATTTTTTGTGACTCCAGACTCTCCATCAGTTCAGATGCTGGACAGCTCCTTGGTGAGGTTTGATGACTGAGTGGGTCAAGCCTGTGTCTTTTGGGGCCCCAAAGTTCCACAGCTGTGACCCTTCCTTGTCTCCCTGCAGGAACTGGCAATGGGAAGTACTGTTGCCCGCAGCTGTTCATCAACCACCGGTGTTTCTCAGGCCCATACCTGAACAAGGGCCGGATCGCAGAGCTACCTCAGTCGGTGGGGCCTGGCAAGTGTGTGCTGGTTCTTAAGGAGGTAAAGTGTGCATCCAATCACAGTTGGCTTGTTTTCATGGGATCTGCATGCTATGGGCAGATACTAGATGTTTGAATCCATTCAGTTCTCATTTACCAAGTACCTCCTTTTTCTCATCCCAGGGCTGAAAGCTGGAGACACAAAGATGGAAGTGTGATGTTTCTATCCATGAAAAATTCAATCTAGTGGACATACTTTCCTCCCATGAGTTAGTTAGGGGGAAATGTCACAGTAGACTTGAATGAATTGCTTTGGGAAGACAGGGGATCAATTAATTGTGTGTGGAATATGGGCTTCGAGCTGAAGGGTCAAGGTCTGTCATAGAGGAAGCTGGTATGGAAAGGCAAAAAGAACCTCATTTATCTGGGAGCATCTAACACCCAGAATGTGGCACAGACAGTTCCAGCCCTGGGTGAGCTTCTACTCAAGTGAGAAAGATGAGCAGGCAAGTAGAATGTGATTGAGAGCATCCTAGGTGCCAGAACTGGCTGGTGTAGATGCTGTGAGGTAACAAAAGTGTTGTACACCATCTGAGGAAATGAAACAGGTACCTGCTCCAGATGCTGGACCACATGGACAAGGCAGAAGCATCCAAATTCTGGGGATGAAGGGAAGGAAAAGTAGGAAGGATACTTAAAGCATCTGAGCTGGGAGAACCACAGACACTGGAAGGAGCCAGACCTACCTGCCTTGAGTCTCATGCAGGCCTGCCTGTTGGACTTGGTCCTTTACCAACATTCTCACTTAGCAGCAGATTGGAGCTCCTTTCTTTCTAAATAGCTCACCTTAATATAACTTGGCTTTATGTCTGGAAACCAGACAGTATGGATTGTATGCATCCTGAGTGGTGAATAGATTCCATAGATGACAGATTTGTAGCTAAAGAAAAATGGCAATTGTGGGCAAGGGCAGGATGCTCAGAACTGCTCTAGATATGGTTAAGCAGTAGGCTTGCTGGTTAACCCTGACTGAATAAATTGCCACTGAACATAGATCCCTGCATAGATAGGAAACTTGATCCAAAAAGAAATCAAGCCAGGATTAGGTGTAAGAATTTCTATGTCAATATGACATAAAACCCTATGTGAGAATTGCCTTTCTTCAGTCTGCCTCAGCTCTCTGCCTGTGAATGGACCTCTGCTACATCGATGTTGTCTCCCTGTGCTGGGATCTGGTTTTGAGTGATACATTAGGAACACAAAAACTGACAAAAATACAGTGAGTGGATGGATTACTTTGAAGCTGCTCTGGTTCACATGCCAGGTTGCAGTTGTTAATAGGAGCTCTGCCACTATCTGCTAGCTATGTTAATAAACACATGACCGTGGCTCCTACCTCTCTTTAGGGACTGGCTATTTTACTTTACTAAACGATTTTTTTCTAAGTCAAAAGTAGTTAGTTATTGCTGATCAGTTCTCTGATAGATGCCAGAAACCAAATTTAAAAACCATGCCAGAACAGTTTTCTGATAACAAAAGTAGTTTTTTGCTGATGGCTGGAAAATACATGCAGAAAGGAAGAAGAAAGGGGTGGGGAGCAAATGCTTCGGTTCTGTGAGTGCAAAAAAAAAAAAAAATGTAAGTTCCACCAAGCCAATATTTATGCTAATGCTCTTCCTTCAGCACCAGAGCCTCTGCATGGTTCAAATTTCATCTTACTTAAAGAGAAGGAGGTAATTGAAGCAAAGGCAGAGCATGTTGCTTTTCCAGGCCATATTAGAAATTTGAACACTTTTCGTATATTCAGAAAATGTGAAATGAAAGTTGTTTTTCCTGTGTCCAGTCTGCTAGAAATATATAAGGTCTGTGAATGTAGATGCAGAGCTGGTCTTAGGAAATGTCAAATTCAGGCTGAGCAGTGGTGTCCAGAACACTGTCCAAAAGGGTCATATACTAGAGAGAAGGAAGTTTCTAGTAGAAGTGATTGCTAGTGCATGTTGGTAGTGGCTTTCTGGAGTCTAAACTTGATTGGAGTTGGGAGGGTCCCACACAGCTGTCTGTGTCTGGCCTGGATTCCAGAAAGGGTACATCAAGGTAAGGGAGATGACTTGGAAGAAGATAGCAGAGTCAATAGATGGTTCATTCAGCCCCCAGCATCCTCAAAATTGAACTCAGAATGGACCAGACCTTGGTCTTGGGTGATAGGTCAAGCCAGCCAGTGATCCTTCCTATGTTGGGGTATTTGACAGAGGCGTGAAGTGTTGGACTTCACCTGTTAGGTACAGACAATAATATGATATTTACCATAAGTCAAGTCTGCATGCTCAGTAGGTTCATTGGCAATTGAGACCATCCATTTTCATCCCCAACCCTTCTACTATCATGCTACCACCAGTGTGCCAGGGTCCCCAAAAGATAGATCCATGTAGTGTCATACGATTGGGTGCATCATGTGACAGAGTTTTGTTGGCCCATTATATTCCTAGTGCATTGCACCAAGATGCTGAAGAGATTGTGCTTATTGATTTATATCCTATTTCCTAAATCACCAGGTCTACCTATCATATTTACTTTATGTGCAGGATATCGGAAAAGGGATGAATGAGCCACCAGGGGCACAAGAGACAAGAAAAGAGGGAAATGTTTATGATTTACTTATTCATATCAGTGTGTCCTGAGGTGAATATTTCAGCTTCTGATACAGACACATGACGAAAATGAGAGAAGACCAGCCATGTGCTGCTGGTGAAAAAGCCTCTGAAAACCCATACTGCAGGACAGTTATTGGAGCCTCTAACATAAAGAGACTCAACAGGCTCTGGAGACAGCATCCCAGGAGAAAATCCCAGCATCACTTACAGAGACTTAGGCAGCATCTGTGGTGTTTCTCAGAAGTTGTTTGGTTTAAAATATCTGCCAGTATGTAACCACTTTTTGGTGAAAAAGAGAAGCATATATTTCAAGTGGGCACTGTTTGAGGGTCCCTTTTCTTCTGGTCCACATCACCACTAGCTGTGACAGTCTCCATAATGCATTAGCTACACAGCAGGCACAGCTTGTCCTTGTTGGCAGCCTAGGTTGCAGAGATCAAGAGAGGAACCTTTTAGAAGGAAAGCTGACCAGTTGTATACTTTCTGTTGAAAGATGAAGATCTAAACCTTGTTTTCCGCTCCCCCTTTTCTTCTTTCTGGTAAATAAAAGGCTTAGAAGAAAAGCATATGGAGTCTGGACATGCAGGAAGCTTTTGGAAGTGATAAATGATGAACTTCCATGAGCTCATCTCTGCCTTCTAGTGTGACATCCTACCCCAGTAGGGGAGATGGCCAAAAAAGCTGATGAGACTTGCAGCTTTGCAAACCATTGAGAGACTGTGTGTGATGGGTAGTGAGATAGAAGTGGGACTGGATAGCACTGCTGGCTTTGCCAAGGCAGGGACCTTGTTTTCAATGGGAAAGGACAGATAGGCAACTAGCTCACATGGTCCCACTTTACCTGCTCACTTATAATCTATCTACCTATCTATCTGTCTATCTCTATCTGCCTGTCTGTCCTCTGTCATCTATCTGTATCATTATCATCTCTCTTATCTATCCACCCATCCATCATCTATCTCTATCATTATTACCTCTTTATTGTTGTCATCAACAATAAATGATGACAATCCATCGTGTCTATCATTAATCTCCATCTGTCATCTGTGTACTAATGTAGCTGTTGAGTACATCTTAGAAGCACTTTGGTATTCTCCTCAACAGCCTGATTATGGAATGTAGAGGTGCAGAGGTCCAGTTAAGCCTTCCTATAAGTTTAAGAAAATAGGTTATGATTACTTTGCAAAAAATGACTGTGAAAATGATTACTAGCTGTGAGCACTGGAGTGAGATGCCAGCAACTGGGATAGCTACTTGGGTGGCCACCATCTTTGTCTCTTTCCTTCCTTGGTTTTCTTAGCTCTGTAGAAATTGTAGAAGGAAGTGATACGGAGTCTGCAGCCGCCACTCCTGTTATGCGTTTATTTCTTCTCTCTGCAACCTCTCTAGAGTTTCAGACCCTAAGATGTTAAGTCATTCAACACACAGTAGATAAGTACTGATATCCTGCCCCATCCTACATAGCTTCTAGCTCTGGGAACACAGGGGTGAATGAAACATAGTTCATTCATTCGCTTCAGGTTCTAAGCATTCAATAAACTAGGCCCTGGGCTAGACCCAGGGGTCTCAGTGAGCAAGAGATGTGGTCCTCGCCTCCCTGGGTTGACAGTCCTCTCTGCAGGGAGGAGGGGGCTTAGCCCATTAGGGCTGCCTCATTCTAACAAGCCCACCCAAGAACAAATACACAAGAGGAGATCTGTTTGTGGTTATATTACTTCAATACCTGAGCCAGAGCTCTGCATCATAAAGGTCAGGAGAGTAGCTGCAGGCTTTTTTTAAACTCTAGAGACATTTGGTGCTTTGACAACAAGTCAGAGGGTAGAAGAAGTTGGCTCCTAGGGAAGCACCCCTTCCAGGACCTCCTGCCTCATTCCCAGTCTCCGTTCTTATTTGAGCTGCCTCCTGCTCGGGCCTAGGCCCAGCCCTTCCCACTGGCTGATGGGAGTTGAGGAAATTGGCCAGCCCCTAACTGTCTCTCCTAACTGTCTCTGACTTTGCAATTCTCACAGAAAACGTGAGAGACATAGGCCAGTCAGCTGGAGCATAAGGGTTGAGATACTGTACACAATCCTTCTGAAGCAGAAAGCCAGCTTACCAATGCACTGACCCCGGGGGCTCTGGGTCTTGTGCTTACCTTGTTCACTGGCAAATGAAATGGGTTTGAGCAGAGGCGCTGAAGAAATCCTGGGGTTCCACAAGGCTAGAGCCGCATTTGTTCTCTGAGCCTCAGAGGCCCTGCTCAAGGGAACTCTGTGGCCCAGCCTTCAGTCAGATGCCCGAGCTCAGATAGTAATGCGACACAACCCCCTTTCCCCTTATCCCCATGAGGTAAAGTGACTACTATGCCTGGTCACTTCCAGTTCTGGAACTTTCAGGTGGGATCTAGCAGTTTGGAATCTGGCTTCCAAAGTTGTTTGCGGTTTATATTTCTGCCATACCGGTTGACTCATTAAGCTATTTCCTTCAGTCTCTTTATTTTTATTAAAATGTTTATTTCCCACATTTGGGGAGTATGGTGAGAGTTTTAAAATTTCTCTCTCTCTCTCAACATTTTTTTTTTCCTGGCTGCCTCTTTTTAACTTTACTCAAAAGCTAGAAAGGCCTTCATGTGGAAACCCAGAGTCAGCTGTCCGAAGCATCCCTCCTTGGCTGTGGGCAGACATTGCACTGCTGTTCTTCAAAGCAGCTGTGTGTTTGTCAGTCAGGTGGAGACAGCTTGGCAGAGAGGCAGTAGGAATCCCGGTCTCATACTGGGAACTTCTTCAAGTAACGCTGGACAGAGGAAAGAGTCTTGCCTAGCTGACACCTTTTTAAGTCAGTCAGTCATCAAAACCAAAGGCAGATGCAGACTGCCTCTTAAAATGTTCTGTTGTGTTTTCCATGCTCTGTCCTAAGTTTCTGCTGAACATTAGCTAACCATTAAGAATGGAGTCTGAGATGCAGAAGTCAGAAGGATGAAAGATAATGTCTAGAAAGGTTGGCAAAAAAAAGTCCAAAAAAATTTCTTTTTTTCCTATCAAAGCTCTCTTTATTATTTTCCTATAAAGAGACAAGATACATTTGTTGAACTTTCTCATCATACCATAGAATATGATTTTGTAGCAATAAAAATCATTATCAAATGCCGTCTCCTGGACCTCCTCCCTTCGCAGAGAGGATATGGCATCACATCATTTCTCGGTATTAAATAAATTCTTGGAGTAAATTATTCAATAATTTTTAGTGAACAGAATAGTTTCATCTAATTTCTGGGACCATAGTGAAATTTATTGAAAAACTTCCAAAAATAATCTACAGGGCACCTGCTGCTGCTGAGTGTAGCTGTAAGCTACTATGAACACAGCAGCATGGAGTCCTTGATGTTCTAGTCAGGGTAGACGGCTGTGGAATAGGTCAGTAAGTACATAATGTTGTGTTCATAGTGAAAATTTTCCAGTGGGAGGGTCAAAAACTATGGGAGAAAGGTGCTGGTGTGTGGACGATGGTCAAGAGAAGGACATCCTGATGAGGGGCTTTTTAAGTAATGAGCTGAATGAGAGGAAAGATAGGCTGTAATGACATCCTGAGTGTAACAGTCAGCTTCCCATCACTATAGCAATACCTGAGAGCATCGCCTTATAAAGACAAAGGGTGATTTAGGCTCACGGTCTCAGAGGTTCCTGTGCGTGATCAACTGGCCCAGTTGCTTTTGGGCCCGTGGTGAGGCATCACATGGCAGGGAGCACATGGCAGTGCAGAGCTCTTCATCTCATAGCCAGGAACTGAACCAGAAAAGGAGGAATGGGCAGGAATCTCACCTGTCCCTCAAATCCATATCCCCAGATGGCCTACAAAGTCTCCCTGGGCCCCACCTCTTAAAGGGGCCACCACCTCCTAGGTGTGCCACAGGCTGGATGCCAAGCCTTTCGCACATGGACATTTGAGGGATGGTCCAAATCCAACCTATAGCAATCAACAAGGAAGAATAATCCAAACAAAAAGAAACGGCTTTCAGGAGCAACTGAGCTGGTGTAGCAGGAGCAGAGTGAGCAGGGAAATGGGCCTCTGGGTCTGGTTCCTCAGGTTCAGAGGCCAAGCCAAGGACTTTGCTTTTGCTCTGAGTGAGAGAGAAAAACCTCTGAAGAGTTTTGAGCAGAGGAACAGCCTGGTAGGTGGGACTTGGGATCTAGAGTGTTTTCCTGGCCGTTGTCTGGAAGAGATAGTCCAGGAGGGTGAGGGGAACATGGAGCCAGTTTGGTGGAGTCACCAGTGATTTGGGCAGGACCTGCTGTCAGGAAGATGAGGATGGAGAAGCTGCATTGGACTGGGTGCTGAAGAGGACTGAGGGGGAAAAAGAGGATCCAGTAAATGTAGACAATTCTTAAAGACTGTACTATTAAAGAGCAGAAATGAGACAGGTTACAGAACAGGAGAAATGGAGGAGGAGAGTTGCTATTTTGTGTAAGATGGAAGTCACCACTTGCTCATATGGTAGGGTGACATTGCAGCAAACAGGAAAAAGTCCTGGTGGAGGAGGGAAAGTGTCTCATTGGCTTGCACAGCTGTAGCAAAGCCCCACATGCCTGGTGGCTTAAACATCAGACCTTGGTGTCCCATAGTCTAGGGCCTGAAGTCCCAGTTCAGGGTGCCAGCATGATCAGGTCTGGTAGTGGCCTCCTTCTGACCTTCAGAAAGCTGAATGCTGGGTCCACCTGGTAGAGAGCTTGCTCTTCAGTCTCTCCTCACCATGGAGGCCTCACCCTCAGCATCTTTCTAACCCTGATACCTCCCATAGGCCACCTCCTAATACTGTCATATTGGGTGTCAGGTTTCAGCAGGAGTTTGGGGAGGACATACAGTTGATTTTGTGGTGGAAAACTGTAAGGAGGAAAAGAATGTTCTGAAAAGAGTTTTAGGATAGATGGTGATGATGATCCAAAGGTTCAGAACATATGATGGCGGGTTCAGGGAGTGAGGAGGAGTTTGAGAGTGGGTCCGTCGAAGGGAAAATTTGAGGCACATTGGAGGCAAAGCTAGGTAGAAGGAATGTCCTAGGAGTGCTGGGTTTCTGTTCTGAGCATGCAGAACCAGATGAGGTTTTCCTGTTGGTCTCTGAGGGAAAGGTGGGAAATTCCTGAATATGACAGCCACCTTTGGGGTGTGGCCTCTGAGTCTGACTGGGGCACGGAAGAAAAGGGGCAGCCTACCTGTTGGAGAAGCAGAGCTCAATGAGGCTAAGGACCAGTGCCCCGCCAAGGATGCCTTCTGTCCAGGGGTGGTGGGCTGCCCAGGGGTCAGCTCACACAGGAAATCTAAATGAAGATAAAGGTCAGAGTTGGCCAGTGATTGAGAATTCTTCATTTGCAAAGGAGTTGGTTTTAAATTAACATTCTCCACTTAAATTTGGTTACAAAAATTAAATTTCTGCAATTCGCCAGAGCTCTGTCTGTAATGAAGCCACCGCCTGTGGGAGCTAGGATCTTCTCATCGCATCCCTCTTGCACCTTTCCCTGTAAGACAGATACCCTTCACGAGAGGGAGGCCATCAGTGGAGAGATTACTGATGAAGCAAGAGAAAGTCCTCACTATTTTACTTTGAAAAATCTTTTCATAAAATTAGCTTCATTCCCTCTGATTTTTGAAGTTAAAAAGAAGAAATATTTTAGGTACCTGAGAGTCCCTGTTGCTCTTCAATTTCTGCAAAAGAAACTCCCTACTGTCTGTCACCACCATGGCCCTCAGGGGGCTTGGAGAATAGAAAGTTCCGTTGAAAGAACGGCCATGCCCAGGAGGCTCCTTTTGGCCTTCCCCCTTTCTCTGACCCTTGGAGAGAAAGCGTATTCTCCCTTGCATTTCCCTGCTTCTAAAACCACCCTCACAGAGGCCTCTTCCCACAGTCACTAGGAGGGCACAGGGTACAACTTTGAGGTCTGAAACCTGTCTCCTTCCCATCCAGCTAGCCTCACTACAGTTATGGGAACCCCATGTGTATTCTGAGGTGTTTTTTTAACTTTGCCAGGCAGAGAAATTACCTTCTAGAAGGTGGTGATCTGCACTCCCAACATTGCCATGACTTTAGGCATATGATCTAGTTCAGGTTGGAGATACCAAAATTTTGGTGTTTTGTGAGAAGTTTTCATGAAAGGAATATGAAGGAAATCATGGGACAACAAAACTTTATAAGGTGAACAGAAAAAAAGTCTTGTTGGATAGTTCTGGTTTTTTGGGGTTTTTTTCAATACTAGGTATTATTGCATTGTATCCAGGGCCTTTGCATTGAGCTGTATCCCCAGCTTGCCTACCTGCCTGCCTTCTTTTTCTCCTTCCCTCCCTCCTCCCTCCTCCCTCCCTCCCCTCTTTCCTTCCTCCCTCCTTCCTTCCTTTCTTCCCTCAGGGTCTCACTAAGTTGCTAAATTGCCCAGGCTGGGCTCAAACTTTCCATTCTCCTGCCTCAGCCTCCCAGAATGCTGGGATTCCAGGCATGAACCACTGCACCCAGGGCCTTTCTTAGCCTTTTGAGTGGTGACATCCATGGAAGGTCAGAGCAAGGGAGAGTGAAAGGGGGCTCACTTTTATGGAGTGTCTTAGTGAGCTGAGCACTATTTGCTGTTTCTCTTCCTTTCTCTGCTGAATTAACTGCAACAGCACCCCAGCTCTGTTCTCTTTTTGTTGCCCTTCCTCTCATTACTCATCCCTTCCCGCTCAGACCCTGATCCTCCTTCCACGTTCATTCGGAACACATCTTTGTGTCTGATTAAGCCGAGGCAGGAAATCCATAGGCTGTGGAGCTGGCGCTGTCTGGATTTGAACATGAGCCTGTCAGAGCCCTTTCCAGAAACATCATCATCATCATTATTATTATTATTATTATTATTATTATCATTATGGTACCAGGGATTAAATTCAGGACCTTGTGCTTTCGAGGCAGGCTCGGTGCCACTGAGCTAAAACCCCGGACCCAGAAGCATTATTTTTAAGATGGCAATTATTCCTTATTAGTGTATGCTTTGCAATATATAATAATAGTTATATTCATTACAGGGAATCAGTACATGTATATAGGATTTCTAGATCACTTCCCCTCCTTCTGTTCCCTCTCCCTTCTCCATCTCCTTCCAAATCTCCAACAATTCTGCCTTATTTATGTTTTCGGTTTCTCATACAGGAGAAACCATAAGATACTTAACTTTCTGTGTCTGACTTGCTTCACCTAACTTGAGGGTTTCAAGTTTCATCCATTTTCTTGCAAATGACAGGATTTCATTCTTCATTTTAGGGTAGAGTTTGGAGATTGGAACTGGATTCAGATAAGCTGAGAATTTGAAGTGAAGGTGAAGGAATTAACAGTATAGACCACTTTTTTTTTTTTTTTTTGAGAAGTTTGGTTCTGAAAAGGAGATAGGAGCTGGGAAGGGAAAGAGCTTCTGAGGAGAGTTAATTCAGGACTGGGACATGAATACAGGCCAGTGAGGACAGAGGGGTTGCAGGGACAGGAGAGGGTGTAACCTCCATGTCCTCCAGGGCTGCAGTGATGGCCAGAGGAGAGCTACTCTGAACAATTTTAGTGTGCCAAGATGTGCCTTATTCATGTTGAGGAAAGTCAGTCTTGCCCAAGGACCCATTGCTTCTGAAGGTCGGTCTGTGATGAATCCCAGGTCTGTCCAACTAGAAAGGTTGCTGCTTTGCTGCGTAACGTACCTGCATGGGAACGTTTTTATAGAAGTATGTTCTCAATACATTTCAGGAACCTGGAGAAATCCAGTGAGTCATTGCTGTGTAATGCGAATTTCCTCCTAGAATTGCTCATACACCCCTATACCACACCAGCTTCTTTTAAAGAATTTTATTTTATTGGTACATTTTAGGTATACAATATAATGACATTCATCATTGGAAATTTGCTCCTTTACGTAATCTCTCTTGGTTCTTATTTTTCCCCCTTCCCCTGCCCTCCCTTCAACCCTTCCATCCCTCTCTATTTACAAAGACTTTGTTTCCACTTTTTCATTTTCTCATATTAATTCCATTCCCTTCTTTCCTTTCCCCTACCCCTCCCACTTCCCCCTCCCCTTTGCCCCTTTTCTTCCTATTTCACATTATCTATTATACCTTTTAGTCCTTATTTACACTTTCAGTTTCTCACACTAGAGAAACTATTCAGTATTTACACGTGTGTCCTATTTATTTCACTTAACAGTATCGCCTCAATGTGCATCCATTTATGGCTGAGTAGTACTCCATTTTATTAAAAAACCACATTTTCTTTATCCAGTCTCCAGTTGATGGGCATTTGGGCTGTTTCCAAGCTTTAGCTATTACAAACTGTGCTGCTATGAACATGGGCGCACATCTATCACTGTGGTATGATTCTTTTAATTCTTTGGGGAAGATCCCCAGCAGTGGAATAGCGGGGTCAAATGGGGCTTCCAGTCCTAGTTCTTTGAGGTATCTCCATACTGATTTCCACAGTGATTGCACCAGTCTACACTCCCACCGGCAGTGGAGCAGGGTTTCTTTTTCCCCACAGCCCCGCCAGCATTTGGTTGACTTCTTGATAGCAGCCACTCTTTCTGGGGTGAGGTGGAATCTCAGCCTTGTTTTCATTTGCATCATTCGAATGACCAGTGATGTTGAACATTTTTTCATCTGTTTATTTGCTATTTCTACTTCTTTGTCTGAGACATGTCTGTTCATTTCAGATGTCCATTTTTGTATTGGGTCTTTAAATTTGGGAGGTCTAATTCTTTTAAGTTCTTTATAGATTTGACATAGTAGACTTTTGCCTGAGGGACAGCTGGTGAAAATTTTTTCCCACCTTGTGGGTTGTCTCTTCACACTGGGGCACACCAGCTTTTTGAGAATATTGTTCATTGATTCACATCTGAAGTTCTGGTAGTTATTTGGGATCAGCATTTATACTCTTATCTGATCAAGAACATATGAAATTTTGTTTGATGTTTTGAAAGGTACAATAATTTCCTCTAACTCTGAACATGTTAGTAGCTATCTATTTAGTTCCTTTCATGGGGTAACTATAATATTCTAAAGCATCGGTACACAGAAAGTATGTAGCTCACAATTCCAACATTTTATAGAGACCTTCTTAAATCTGGAGGCAAATGATGTAGCATCAGGAAAAGCCATGGGAAAAATATTCAATATCAGATGCTTTTTATAATTTAATTGCTGCCTGTTCCCAGTCTGAATTGAATTCTGGAAAGCATGTTCTTTTCACAGTCACAGAATACATTTCAATGTGCAGCAAATAACATGTGGCTCTGGGATTTCCTCAGCTAATCACAAGGAAAAGAATCCATTGAAATTTTATTGTCTGTTGATAAATATTTTGTGCATTATTGCAACCAGTTCTAATTAGATTTATTTTTAAACTCAGGTTCTTAAATTGTACTAATAGTAAACAGTAAAATGAGATGATTATTCTAATACAGAAAACATAAACGCACCAAAACTGCCGGTCCTGCCTTGCTTGGGCTTCTTGGCACCTGTGCTGAAGCCTACCCTGTGTGGGGAGTTACTGGGTCCTGGGAGCTTGGCAGAATACTGCCAGGCAAGTTTGGTGCTGTGCTAACTGCATAGTGCAAATTATTTTAAGATCAGGTCCGTTGAGTAATAGGAGAAAGCAAATCAAATCTGAAGTAGATCAGGGTACAGACAAGGCCAGTTAACACTACTAGATATACTTCCAACTTTTCTTTCCCATTTATTTTTGTTTTCACTACAAAAAAAATTAGTCAATATGGTGACAATAAGGCCAGTTTTCCATCTTAGTGATGTATTATTCTCACTTTTTCTTGCTGATACTGGGCATTGAACCCAGGGCCTTTTCACTGAGCTGCACTCCCAGCATTTGTTTTATTTTCTATGTTGAGACAGGGTCTCACTAAGTTACCCAGGCTGGGCTCGAGCTTGTGATTCTCCTGCCTCAACCTCCCAGAGTGCTGAGATTACAGACATCGTCACCATGCCCAGCTCTTCTCACTTTCTCACTGGTGTTTTGTGCTGAAACATGAAACAAGTTTGCCCTGGGCCCAGACAGGCCTTAGGAGGGGTAGGCGCTGTTTGCTCCTGTCTGTGTTCCTGGTGCTGGGCACACAGTGGAGCCTCTGAGGATGGTCCTAGCATGGGACTCAATTATTGGAGTCTGCTTTGCTCCTTCTTGTTATTTAAGCTCTCAGTTTAAGTAGCAGTTACCAGGAGCTTGGCAGAGGTCAGACGTGTAAAAAGTGAATCATGATTGCTTGAGTATCCCAGGAGTTAGAGTTCCTTGTTCTTTTCATTAAAGAAGCACACTGAGGATTAACAAAAACATCTTATCTTCCCAGAGTTTGCCACTGGGACTCTCAGAATGGAAATGCCTGGCCTTCCTGAGAGCCCCACAGTGGCAGAGACCACCTGCTTATTTTCTTGGACTTGGGACTTAGGAGGGGGGTGATTTGAGGAAATAAGATTCTGAATGGTGTTAGATGGTCCCAGCTACCTTTTAGAACACACATCTCTGAGAGAGTCGTCCCTCTATTAAATGCTCATAAACCTATCTGGCATTAGATGCATTTCAAATAATTTGTTATGCTCCTTATAGGTATCTGAAGTCTCTCCAGAAGTGTTGGCCCAAATATATTGTCTCAGTTTCATTGGTTCCTTATGAAGTGTATCTTTAAAGATAAAATGAAATTTTCAGTAGCTTATTCTTCTGAAGAGTAATCCTGTTGAAGAATAATAAACTGCTCTTTGGAGGGAATGGTGGATTTTCTCTGTAACCACAAGAGTGATTGAATGTCTACCATTCCCTCTAGCGAGCACTTCCCACTTTGCTAGTGAGAAGTGGATTTCACACCCTTTTTAGCCCTGAGTCAGCCTGCAGATTCCTCTATCAGACTTAATCACATCTCTTCACTTAATGCGGGTGTACAGTGAATAACTAGTAAGTGTCAGCGGTGCAGTTTTCAAAGAATTCTTGTTAGAACAGGAATGAATGCAATTGCAGCTTATCGTGGTTATTTTTTCCCAACAGGTTCTTAGCATGATCATCAATGCAGCCTACAAGCCTGGTAGGGTATTAAGAGAGTTACAACTGGTGGAAGACCCATACTGGAATTTTCAGGAAGAGACACTGAAGGCAAAGTAAGTGTTTTCAATCCTGGAAAACAAGAGTTCTTATGATACTTCACCTGTTCTTTTGAAACTTGTCATCCCTGGTTTTGACATAGCCTAGAGAAGTGAAAACAAACAGAATGGCCACTGTTCTGCAGTTCTGTGTGCTGCATACAGAGTTCCTGGTGGTTTTGCTGTACAGAGGTGCCTTGAGCCTTTGAATCCCTACTGGAAAATAAAGATTTACTCAGCAAACAGTTTTTTATGATAGACATTCAGATTATAACCTTACTGTGCTTGTGAGCCAATAGATTTATTTGCATGGAGAAAACATGATAAGGAAAGGATATCTCTTATCATCATGCCAAGTATGTTTAATAACAGCCCTTAATATTTGATAATGTGATCTTGGCATGGTGGCCTATGCCTGTAACCTCAGCTCTTTAGGAAGCTGAGCCAGAAGGATCACAAGTTTGAGTCCCATCTGGGCAACTTAGTGAGACACTGTCTCAGAAAACAAACAAACAAACAAACAAAACTGTAAAGGGCTGGGACTGTAGCTCAGTACAAAAGCTCTAGGTTCACTCCTCAGTGCTACCAAAAAAGAATGATATATAAAAAGAGTAATGTATTTGTGCCAAATACAAAGGTCCTCTACTCTGGAATTTGAGAGTTTTAAATAATAAAAGGAAACTATATATCTGTCTGGTTTGAATTTTGAAAAAATGACATCAGGCTCTGGCTTGACATGTCATCCAGTAACTTTCATCTTGTATTTTGAAATAGGTTGATTGGAAAGTTGAAAAATTTTTTGCTTTGAGTTTTTTGACCTCTGCAAATGAAGGCAGGAATTGTAATCAATATGCTAGAACTTGGCTGTTGAGGAGTTACATAGGGAAGGATACATTTCTCAAGATAGCATTATGTTAAATTATTACTTGGTGTTCTGAGAGGGCTTTTAATGTTCATTTATGGTTTTCCAATAGAGAAGATGTTGCTGATTGACTTATTTTATAATAGTGTCCTAAATTATCATTTCTATATAACATTTAGGAAGTGGTGTGCTTTTTTTTGTTGTTTTTGTTTTGTTGAGACAGGGTCTTGCTATGTAGTTCAGGCTGTCCTTGAACTCACTATGTAGCCCAAGCTGGCCTCAAACTCAGTGTTAGCTTCCTGCTTCAGCCTCCTGCTGGATTACAGGCATGCACCACCATGCCCAGCTAACGTGGTGCTTTTTAAAGAATGAACCACTTTTTCATGGCTAGAATGTATCTGAAGTCTTCTTTAAAGAATGCACCAATCCAAGGGCTGGGGATTTAGCTCAGTGGTTCTGGCGCCTGCCTTGCAAGCACAAGGTCCCAAGTTCAATCTCTGGTACCAAAAAAAAAAAAAAAAAGAATGTACCAATCTTGTTCATACTGAAAATCTGGGGAATTCTTGATGATTTGTCTGACCAGTAGCTTTTTCCAGTGTGGTTAACTCCTCTTGGTATCAAGTAGAGACAGTAAGACATCAGGCTGCTACTAGACATCATTCATCTTCAGTAACCCACTCAGTATTCCTGGTATCTTTTTATAACAGCTCTGCACTTTTAGATTCATTTGAAGTCTAATGATGTTCTGGCAAATCACAGAGACTAAGGACAATATATATATATATATAAATAAGGAGATGATTTATTTGTATAAAGTCACATGGCAGTAAAAGGTGCTACTACATAGCATCATTCCCTACATTCTCAAGAAGTACTTAAATGAGTCTTCTCTGTAAAACACATGTTTTCCTGTCTAATATTCCATAGCTGTCTAACTTACTTAAAGGGAGAAATCATCAGCCATGGTAGAGCATTTTCTTCTAAGGTCATATCGGCAGTGGTGGCAGAAATCTTGAATAAGTGTTGATACAGACAAATCCTTCTCCTTTGTTTAAAACTTTCTAGTTCAATTCAGTAGAGCCCAGATACACCTAATAGATATGGAAATAGTGAAAAGACTGAAATCTTAAATCCCATTAAAAGCTCTCCTGCTCCTAAGTCAGCCAGTAATTTGCTCCAGATACCAGAATGACAGAGAGTTCATCTGTGAGTGTTTGCACTTATTTTCATGTTACCAGGTTGATCAGAGTTTTATTAAATCCAGCCTGATACGATCAAAACAGACACGATGAAATCCAGCCCTGCTGAATTGTAAAGGCAACATATTACCTATGATATCAAAGTTGACAGGATGTTCCGTGGCAAAGTCTTACACAGCAACTTATAATGGGGAGATGTCTGTCTGAAAAGGGTTTCAACTGTGCTAGATCACAGGTAGCATCTCCAAGCAGCTGCTAGTGATGACAGGTTTACAGTCAGCAGGAGCCTTCCTGTGACGATCCTGTGTGTTGAGTCACCTCTTTCCCTCTGATGGAAAAAGACAACTTTGTAGATCATGACAACTTTGCTATTTTCTTGGGTACAAATGGGAGGAGATGGAGCTGGCTTCTTCCCATTTTCTGAAAGGTAGAAATGCTTTCTGTCATGAATAAATTGACAGCTTAGGAAAGGCCGATTTAGGGCATAAAGTGATCTTGGCTGTTGTGGGAGCTGAATTGTGTCTTCAGGAAATGAAGGCCTTGAGATTGTCCACAAGGATGTGTGATTGGTGTCACCAAGTGCTTACTGACTGTTGTTTTCTAAAGAATACAGACCCATTTACTTGACAGGCTAAAGGTGCCTTTGCAATGGTTTTGACTGGTAAATGTAATAAAACTAACATATCATGTAAGTGGTCTCTTAATGACTGTACCTTTCACACTGCTAGGGAAATTATTGTAATATTTGAACAACAGGTAAGGTTGTATCATATCATTAGTCCTCAATAAGTATCAAGAAACAAAGATGTCCTAGCTGTAGAGCAAAGAAAAGGTGGATTCTAATGTAATTCATTCCAGCTGTTCTGGAAGAAAAGATTTCCTTCTTTGTGATGACTTCAGGTTTTCTAAATTGACCTACATTATTTTAAATTTCCAGAGAAGAAATTTATGTTGTCCCATGGAGGAATTAAAAAAAGTCCAACTCTATGCATCTAGAGACATTTAAATACGTTTGTCAAGTGTGTTATAAAATCTTCTTGGAGAAAAAAATATTAACTCATCTTTGAACAGCTTTTGTGTTAATCATGAAAGCCAGGTGAAGGCCTAACAGATTTTCCAGTCCTTTGTTTCAGGTATTGAGAACATTTAAAGAGGAAATATACTGATATAATTTCCAAACAATTAGACTTCATTATCAGTTAGGCTGAGGCAAGGGGGTAAAGTCAGATATATGTACTTTTAGGTAAGACAGGCTTAGCTCTGTGGAAATATTTTGGTTTCTTCTTTTAAATAACCAATAGCTAATTTTGTATGTGCTTTTGTTTACTCCACCCACCGTTTTTTTTTTCTTCTTCTTCTTCTTTTTTTAAATGTTGGAACAGGGTCTTGTTAAGTTGCTTAGTTGCCCAAGCTGGGCTTAAACTTGTGATCCTCCTGCTTTAGCCTCCCAGAGTGCTGGGATCACAGGTTCGTGCCACCATGCCCAGGTAGCTGCTTCCTCGCTTCTTTTGTTTGTTTGTTTGTTTGTTTGGTTGGTTGGTTTGTTTTCATTTTACTCAAGCCCATAGTTTTTGAATAATAAGATGTAATATTTGGCTATAAGTGATTGATGTGGAAAAGGATTCCCAAATGGAGAGATCTTCGTTAAAACAGATTTTGTGCGTCCATTTGTATATCTTACTCAGATGAGTGGGATTTGCTGTCCTGAAAATGGATGTGGCAGACTTGAGCAAGCAGATGAGCCAACCTGATCGAGGACAGAACTCCATTTCTCTCTGTACTTAAATTCGTCATATTATGGTGTAGAGTCCCTGGTTCAAAGGCAGAGCAGTTTAGGATGTTCTGGAGGAGAAGTGGTGTCTTTCCTAAAATAAACACAGTATCCATTAACTGTGCATAGTTCCTCTTAAAATACAGGAAGTAAAATGAAAGAAAGAAATTTCGGAATGATGAAGTGTCATGAGACTGAAAGGCGATGAGCTGTTATACCACCCTTAGTATAAGATGATGATGATGAGACCGATGAAGTAAAAGCAGTCTTTTGAAGAAAAATCCAAACCTGTCTTACTACCTCTGTTGTGAAGAATGTTTTTCATGCCACAAGCAGAGCTTCCCTGTTTCCATAGGGTCATTAGAGTTCCTTGGGGTTTTTTATTTCTTCCTCCAGTGTTTGAGGAGGTGAACTCAGTTTAAGAATAGGAAATTTGATCTCCATTCCCTCACCCCCATCAGCACCTGATGAGATTTCGCTAAGAGATCCTGATAGGCATCATTTTGAAGATGAATGATTGCATTTAGGCCCCATTGATATTACCTTGTTTGGATTGTGCTCTTAGTTATGAATGGATCATTACATTTCTTTTTTTCCCTCAAAATCCATTCTGTTTTTTGTCCTCCGGTCTTAACCTACTGAAGAAGGGATCAGTCTTTCTAGCACTCCTTTTGCTCCCTTTCTCTGTCTCCTTCTACTGCAGCAATAAGCACTCACACATGATAATAAATTCTTTCATTGGTTAGGAGGAAAAAATTGGAAAGCCAGGAAGGAAAAAACTTATCCACAGAACCTCTTAGGTTCTGTGTCTGGGATCTTGCAAATAAACTGTCAGAAAACACCGTCAGCAGGAGAACAAAGGGAATTGATTTACAGGTGGGAATGTTCAAGGATGAGCATGCAAAAAGACAGTTAGAATTTGGAGCTTCTGTAGCTATCTTAGTAGAGGAGGAGGCAGAGGAGAGAAAGAAGGGATTTCTCTGAGAAAGAGAAGTTGGATTGTAGGAAAACAAACAGGAGATAGGAAGGCTCTTGATAATGTGTTTATGTGGATATGAGTGGTCTTTTTCTCTTCACATACATAAAAAGCTGCTTTCGAGAGGGGATTTAGGGTGGGTCTGCTTGGCCCCCTCTCCTGGGAGTAGAAGCTGCCCCAGAGCAGATTTACGACAGTCTTCATGAAGCTGGATGCTTTGTCTCTTTCATGTGTCTCTGTCATTCTTTGATTTTTTTTTTTTCTTTCTGATTCAGTGTATTGCAAACTCATCTCCTTTCCTGGCCCCAGTCCTGGAATTAGCCATTTCTCCAAGGAGCCTTGGTTTTCCTTGTCTTGTGATTTTTGAGGGGGCGGGTGAATATGCTATTTAGAACCTAAGACCTGACATGAGTTATGCTCACTGCTAATAGGGTATACCTGCTACCAGGCTCTCAGTGGATAGAATTAAGGGGTTTGTGTACATGTGCACAGGATTCAGCATATAGTTGCACTAGCAGCTACAGTTTAGGTGTAGTAGCATCATGAGGAGTAAACACAGGCAGTCTGGAAGAATCTCCATGTGCAGGCTTTCTCCTGTGCTCTCTCTCTTGGGGACACATGGCAGCACCCACTCCTTCCCCGGCAACAAAAATTCGAGACTACCTGGGTGATATCTCTGACCGGAGCAGCCAAGCCCGGAGTTCTTATCAGGGGCTGGCCCCTTGCATGCCCTCTCTCAGATGCCAGAGCTCCAGCAGGAAAGTTGGAGGTCCCAGTGCACCATGTGGTTTGCGCAGTCTAATCACAGTAAACCACCCAAGTTACTTTGGAAGTTCCGAGATGCCAGTCAGTAGTGCATCTTGCCAGATGGCTTATCTAGAAACAGCAGCGCCATCGTTTCTCGGCCTTTTGACTAAGATCAAGTGTAGAAACAGCAGCTCCAGGCCTGCTTTGTCAACCTCTTTCTGCGTACTCCCCACTGGGTCTATTCTAGGCTTGGTATAACAGGCCCGCTCCATCCTACCCTTTCCTTTCCCATGTTTGCATCTCCTCTGTGACAATGGGAAACCTGGCTCTGCTAGCTTCGGGATATGTATTTGATCAGGGCCCTGCATCACCCCACTGTCCTCACCCTCTCACACCGTCCCCATATACAGATGGCTGCCTCACCTGCCCCAGCCCGAGGACAAGATGACCCTCAAGGAAAGGAGAGGTAGTGGCAGGACTGGCAGGAGGGCAACAAACCTGCATTGAACCCCAACAGCAGTCATTGTCTGGACAGCTCTGGGGTTAGGAAGGCCCATCGTGGTTGTTCTGAGTTGTGCCCATGAGGCCAGCCCTTTTTAACCCCTCTCCCCTGGCCAGTTGCTGGATGGGAACCATCCTGGGAAAGGCCAGGGTGAGGCGGCTTTGGCAGCTAAGGCTGACCCTCTGGGAGCTGCAGCTGAAAACTGTCTGCCAGCAGCTGTGACAAGCGGCCCCACCACCCAGCCCCTGCTCCCTCCTGGGTCAGTCCTTCCAGTGGAATCATGCAGGAAAGGTAAGAATGAAAAAAGCCATACAGTATTTTAAAATTGTGCTATAAATCTAATTTTCATATGTTTAAATGGGCTTTTCCTCATTATGAAAAGTTTTACTAATGCATTTGCTTCCACTGAATCATCCCAAACTAGGAAGGAAAAAAAAGCCATCCTCTTCCCATTTCCCACAGAAATCAGTCCCCTCGCTCCACCTGTCCCTCTTATGTGTCATGGTACACATATACTTTGTAATTCGAAGGTTTGGTGAACATACATGTTGTCTTTGAGTTCTCTCCACAGTTTGACATCGAACCTGGCTTTCATGACTGTCCCCTTTTTTAAAATGTCTTGTTATCTTATTTTTTTTTAAGAGATGTTAAGAATCTTGATATTGAGCTCTTTTAAACAGTGCCTTAGGACCATCAAATGTGGAGTGGATGAAACTGCAAGAAAAGCAGACCCAGGCAGTATTTTAATTCTGCATTTTCCACAATGTGTGGGATCGGCAGTGTTCACAGAGCGGTGCTGATTTTGCTGTGAGCCAAAAGCAGGAAAGTTTTTGCATACAGGGTTGATAGAGGTTCTAGGAAAATCAACAGTTGAGTAAAGATAGAGGATTTAAAACATGATTTTATCTACAAAGCATTGCTTTTTAGTTCTAACTACACAGAAAGTCAAGCTGGGCACATCAGAGAAATGAAGAAAAGAAAGGGCAGAGGTTCTAGGACATGGATAAGCAGTGAATAAATACAAAGTACTTTTTTCAAGTTAGAATTTAGTTATTTTGCCGTTGGGACTTTAAAAATGATTTATTAGGTAAAATGTATTTTTCCAGTCCCTGCAAAGACATTTTAAACAAGTTACAATACAGTCAGTAGTAGTTTTTCCTGTTCATTTCTATCACCAATAATCTGGTTGTTGTTTGGGAACCAGATCAAGTTTTTGAGCTGAATGTTTTACCTACCAATTACAAAAAGTGGCACCCCCCCTTTTTGTACTGATATTTGCTCAAATTAATTGCCTGACATTCCCGTTGTATCTTGTGTGAACTGAATGGATGAGTATTAGAAAGGGCAGGTTAGAGGAAGATTTTAGTCTTGGCCTCACCGGTTGGCATTGTTGGCTTACCTAGGAAGTTCATTCTTCTTGACTGTAGTTGCTTTTCCAAAAATTGAAACAGGTGTTGTCTTCCAGAGCTACTACTACCTGCTGTTTTTCTGCAAAATAAAGTGTTCAGGATTTCAACTTAAAGATGAGAACACACACATTGAAGGCAGGGTTTCATAGGCAGCTATTTTAATGCACCCACGTGGGATTGGCTTCTAGTTTAGTGATCAAGAACTAAACAAAGACCTATGATCTGATTCTAACTGGAAAGTTGGTCATTATTTTGCACCTGTGATAGATTTAAAACAGTATTGAAAGGTGATTGAAATTTATTTCCAAATGTTCATTGTTTTGGCTAGTTTTTTGTTTATATCATATTACCATAAATACGTACATAAAAGCTTCATAACCTCTTTAATACAACCATCCATTCTGCTTTCTGTAAATCTAATTATTAGTTCTATGGTGATGACTCCATCACACGTTTCTTCTTAGAAGCATTCTCACTCTATATTCTCTGTCTTCTTGGGGTGTGCAGTTAATTTTTATTTTCTCTAAATAGTTACACTGTTTTATTGGCAGTAGTGGGAGTTGAACCCAGGGCCTTCTCACTTATTTATTATTTTGAGATGGGATTTTGCTAAGTTGGTAAATTGTCCAGGCTGCATTTGCACTTAACTGTCCCCCTGCCTCAGCCTCCCAGAGTGCTGGGATTACAAACATGTGCCACAATGCTGGGCCTTGGTACTTGCAGTTAAGCAATATGGATGGATGGCACTTTCTTCTGTTGCAACTAGGTCCCAGGAAAGATGGCAAGAGATTAATATTTAAATATCACGGCAGTAAAGCAGCCATCTCTGTAGGCAATGTTAGTTGTATTTTTAGGATTTCTATACCATCAAATCAGTTTATTGTGGGTAAGTATAAGAAGTGTTTTGAGTTATTAGGTCTCATTTTGTTGGTACCTTGAAAAGTTTTTTGGATAACTACAATAACGTTAGTCTAAACTGGTCTTCTCCCTAAGAGAAGAGAAAAGTACTTAAGGATGACCTCAGAGGATCATTACAAAATGTAAACCAAAAAAGGAGAAGTGCACAGTGAACAGCACCATGATCAAGGAGAAAGCTTTGTTGGTGAAACACTATTTTAAGATCTTTGTCCTTGTTTTTCCCTTGCCCACTTGAGATATGAGATTTGTGTTAGTCAGCCCAGGCTTCCGTAAGAGAATACTGCAGGCTGAGCAGCTTCATCAGCAGTTATTCATTCTCTCCCAAGTGTGGAGGTTGCAAGTCCAAGATTAAGGTGCCGGTAGGGCTGGTTTCTCTGAGGCCTCCCTCCTTACCATGTGAATGGCTGTCATCTCACAGTGTCCTCACATGGCCTGCTGTCTGTGCTCATATCTCTGATATCTCTCCTTCCTCTTGTCAGAACATCAGTCCTATTGTACCAGGGCCTGCCCTGTGGACAACATTTGGCCTTAATTTCCTTATAGGCCCCATTTCCAAATACAGACATGTTGGGTTTGGGACTTTAACCGATGAATTGGGAGAACATAGTTTGTTCCATAACAAAAGTGAAGGTCTCTGAAGTGAGGTCCCTTGGTTAAATTAACTACCCTTTTTTTTTTTTTTTTTGGCTCATTTTGTTTTAAATTGGAGAGACACATTTTATTATTCTTTGTTTGTAAATAAAGACCGTCACTTTCTTGGAGAAGCTTTTTTCTGTAATTGTTGCTAGTTCACTGGAGGTCCATTAGGGTTCCGTGAGCACCAGAGCCCCTGGCTGCCTGCTGGTGTCTACAGGGCGAGGAGTTCTTATGTGGTCTGTTCACTTTGTATGGCTGTGCTACAGTTTGTGGTTTTGGGTTTTTTTTTCTTTTCTTAGAAAATCCATTGTGTTTCTCTTCTTTTTAGTGTGACCTTGTTTATCTGTCACCATTCTACACAGATGCCATTTATGAGTGATGAAGTTGTCCCAATTTCAGCAATAAGATATATAGTCTTGACAAAGATGTCGTTTCAATGTCCTGAATTGGAATGGTTTTTCAAAGCAGAATCATGATCCCATACGCACCTCTGGTTTTCAGAAGTGAAATATAGGGGCAGGAAAATATCCATAGATTTCATTAGCCTCATTTTGAGAACCATGCCTATTGGGTATGTACTATGCACTACCAATACTTGTTATAGGATTATAGACAGCACAGAGAGAATATGTTAAATTGAAATCTTTACTGAAGTGGATTAGTACTGTTAATTATGTATTTTGTGCATTCGAGTTTGCATTTCTTAAAAATATTTTTCTAAGGTTATAAGGAAGTATAAAACAAAGTGAAAAGGACACACAGTATGCTTCGTTGTTAGTAAATGAAGTGGCTCCTTTTGGAATATGCTGTATGGAATAAGTCTGATTAAATAATTTGATCTCACCATTGCTTTTCCTTTCTTTCTTTGTAGGTACAGAGGCAAAACATACAGAGCTGTGGTCAAGATAGTGCGAACCTCTGACCAGGTAGCAAACTTCTGCCAGCGTGTATGTGCCAAGCTAGAATGCTGTCCAAATTTGTTTAGTCCTGTGCTGATTTCTGAAAACTGCCCAGAGAACTGCTCCATCCACACCAAAACCAAATACAGTAAGTACGAGTGATGAAAGACAACCCAACTACAGCAGGCCTGACCTGCAGAGCAATGTTATTTGGTTTCTGTTTTGTTTTTAAACTTCGGAGTAGTTTTTCATAGGAATTGATCTGGAGAATTCTTTAAGATTTGCTGTGGCAGATCCCTGTGTTTTGTTTTGTTTTTGTTTTTGATACCAGGGATTGAACTGCGGACCTTTTGCATGCGAGGCAGGCGGTGGCACCACTGAGCTAAATCCCCAGCCCAATCCCAGCGTGTTTTTAAGGCATAGGAAGAGAAGGGATGATTCCAAATAGGATGGATTATCAATGGCAGACTCTGGAAAGGGAGGGATGAGAATATCAGAAACTCACCGTCATGAATTCCAGGGGCTTGACTGATCCCACAGCAATATGGCTGCAAGAAGGACGTGATAAAATGATTACGGTGATACAATAGCTGGGAACTTGAACTGACTTCCTGTCTTTACACTGAGCAGTTGTAATGACTCTTCCGGTGCTTTTCTTGCCACACCCTTGCCACAGCTTCTCCCCTGCACAGATGCAGCCCTCAGAACTCTCTCTGAACATTGGAGAACATTCATCCAGAAGCACCCATCCCTTTTTTGGTCTCAGCTGCCTTAGTTTGAGCACTGCAAGGCATGGTCCAGGATTGGCCTTACTCTGCCAACCTTTAGGACATGCCACTTCTACCCTGTCTCATGTAGACACCCCTGCCTTGGGCTGACTGTCTCTTTGCTCTTCCTCTGTTCTTACCATTTTCTTCTCCTCCTGGGTAGCCACCCTACATGCTCCACCTCTGATATCTTGAGCTCTGAAAACTCTGATTCACAACGTCTGATCTCCCTACATCTCCCCTCAGTTGTCTCATCCCAGGGCAAAGACCTGGAAGTTGGCTCTGCCACAGCAAATGACACATTCCAGCCACATGGTCAACGTTCTGTGAGGAGCCTTCTGGCATTTGTCAGCTTGTGTGTTGGAACCAGGAATTCAGATGTACTTAGGCCAGTGTTCAGATTGTGACTTTCCTTCTATTTTGTCTGTTTCTCTCTGTACAGACACCCACACCCAAGCCCACCTTCCACCTCCATTCCTGCTAAAAGTCAGCTACTCCCTGTGTCAGCTGTTCCCCTTTTCAGTAGGCACAGTGGTGTGGTCTTCAGGTGAGAACCATGGGTGTGTTTATGTCACCTGGTTCCTGAAGAACTCCTTTCCACATCACCTTTGGCCAGGGCAGGGATTCACTGGGCACCAGCTGCTTCTCCATAGAAAACAACTTGATTGGCAGCTAAACTTCATCTTACAAATTGGCTTCCCTGTACTTCTGGGACAAAGGCAACTAGAGAGAAGGAGCAGCCATTGTTATCTCAATTATAGGCAGCTGAAATGAGCTGAGAGATTATTCTGGATCTGGATTTAGAAAATTTAAAAATCCTAAGATCCTCTTGGTCACTGCAGAGCAGCTATTGCTACAGATCAAGCCTGAGCGCTAGTGGGTGGATAACAACACTGTTCAGGTGGGTTTTGGGAATGTATGGGCAGGGTCCACTCATCTAATGTGAGGGCTCAAGAAGTATGCTATAGTCTGATTGCATTCAGTGAACCCAGTTCTGATTTCTGGCTGCCAGTTTCTAAAACCCAGACTGTGCCACCTTTGTCTCACCTGCTGGGAGCTTTGGGTGTGAGCCAAAGCTCAATCCCTCATACCCACAGCTGAAGGTAACAGTGAAGTAGTGTTTGTCCCACAGCAGTGTGCTCTGCCTCAGCTAAGAGTGTGGTCCTAGTACAGCTGGGTCTGGGAAGCTGTTCCAAGCTCTCCTGCTGCCCTGAATCCTGATGAAAGAGAGCAGGGATGCTTTCTGGGAGCCCCAGGGCTGCTGCCATGTACTCTCTGGACAGTTGTTGTGAACATGCTTCTTGTGGGCCCAGTGCAAGTAAGAGATGTAGGGAATAGAGAAGTCTAGACTGGAAGGAAATCTGTGTCCCTTAGTCCTGGTAGTCTCATCTTGCAAATGAGGAAATTGAGTTCCAGGAATGTCAGGAGCCCGATCTGTGTGACAAAGCTAGTGGTTTGGTGGGGTGGGATGTATGGAATGGCGCTTCCCCACACCATGGGGACAGCAGCCATAACCAAAGAGCTGTGCATTTTTGTTCTATTTTGTTTTGTTTTGTTTTTTGGGCTCACTTCATTCGTTGGTAAGGATTCCTCGGATGCCTTTGGTCCGTCCATCCATCCCCCCCACCCCCAAACTGGGGATGGAACTCAGGACCTTGAGCTTTCGAGGCAGGCGCCACTGAGCCATATCCCGGACCCTTGCATTAGGTTCTTTCACGGGATGGTGGCATCCCACCGGGACAGTTGAGCTTTCAGGTAGTAAGTAAGCCATCTTGATCTCAATCATAATTGAATCCTGGATCCTATTAGTGCTTTAATTAGTTGATTATATACTTAACTTATAAAAACATTAATCATTCTTAAAAATTGGTAATAATTTTCAAACTAGTGCTTTAAATGTTGATAAATACATGTATCTCTGCTGTGAAATTCAGAAGTAGTGAGTTTCCCCTGAATAAGAACACAGGAGAGTTCACCTCTCTTATTACAGAAAGAATGCTGTTTGAACGTGAATTCAACTGTTATGCTTAGGATGTTAGTTTGTCTTGGTCAGATCAAGAGGTGAGAAAATCTGTCACGACCCAGTGAATGTAACCAAAGTGCTCGTTGACTGACAATTCAAGTTCAGACTTGAGAGTAGGTGTCAGCAAACTCCAGTGGAAGTAATTGCTCCCTCCATATGCAGTGTTTGGGACCAGGAAAGGGAGAAGATGAACTTCCAGAAAGACTATAAGCACCTTTGACTCCTTTTACCGTCTGTCTGCTTGGGCTGCCACAATAGACTACTCCGGAGGCCTGGTGGCTTAAGCAACAGACATTTGTTGCCCACAGCTCTGAGGCCTGTAGTCTAAGGTGTCAGCAAGTTTGGTTTCTGACTGTTCCCTCCTTGCAGACACCTGCCTCCTGGCTTTGTCCTCCTGTGAGGTATTCACCTGGGGGTCTCTTCCTTTTCCCATAAGGACACCAGTGCTGTTGGTTTAGGGCCCCACCTTTACAATCTCATTGACCATTAATTGCCTCCTTCATGCCCCTCTCCTGATACACTCATACTGGGATTAGGTCTTCAACGTGTGAGTACTGAGCAGACGTGAAATCTGTAATACCTTCTAACCTTGAAGCATCAGAGAAATGTTTTCTCTGTGCAGCTGTTATCTCAGACCATGTTCCTGAGGTACAAATGAGATGTCAAAGGTACATTGTCCAAAATGAAAGAACCACTCTCTCCTCTCTTTTTTCCCTCTCTGCCCTCCTCTCCTGTCCTCTGACTTTGTCCACATACCTGTGTTTAGACTAAACATTTTTAAATAATCTTTCTCCCTATAGCTTATTATTATGGAAAGAGAAAGAAGATCATTAAGCCCCCAATTGGGGAAAGCAACATTGAAAGCGGACATCCTAAACCATCCAGGAGAAGGAAGAGACGAAAATCCATCTTTGTACAGAAGAAACGGAGATCTTCAGCCGTGGACTTCACAGCAGGCTCTGGGGAGGTGGGTTCTGTCCTCAGCATTTTCCAGCATTTGGTTTTGACATTCAGCGCATGAAGCCAGGCGCTGCTGCACTGAAGGCCACAGGTGAAGTCTGCTTGCACAATGGTTCAAAGTATGAATTAAGGAGCCCCCTCCTCCTCCTATGGACATCGTGTGTTCAGCTGCTTTGGCTCAGAAAGGGTGGCATTAGGACTATGGTGGGGACCATCAGCTGAGTCTTCAAAGGCTTCCTAGGAGAAGCACTGGGAGGGAAAGGAGCTGGGATCGCAGCCCGCCTGTGTCCCTTCCTATCCACCCTCCATCAGCAGCACATTTCTCTTCCTCCCAGGAAAGTGAGGAGGAGGATGCAGACGCCCTGGATGACGACACTGCTAGTGAGGAGACTGGCTCTGAGCTCCGAGATGACCAGACAGACACCTCCTCAGCAGAGGTGCCCTCGGTGCGGCCCCGGAGGGCTGTTACCCTGCGGAGCAGTTCAGAGCCTGCCCGCCGGCCACCTGTGGAGAGGGCACGAAGGGGCCGCCCGGTGCCCACTACTCCCTCTGCCGAAGAGGGGGACAAGGGCCCACCTGCCAAGCCTGAGGGCTCAGAGGTGAGCTTGGGATGGAGTGTGCCACTCCTCTTTATGAAAAATGTGAAGCCAGGTGTGGTGAGGCACACCAGTAATTTCCATACTCTGGGAGCCTGAGGCAGGAAGATCACAAGTTCAAGCCCAACCTGGATAATTTAGCAACTTAGTAAGACCCTGTTTTAAAATAAAAATGGCTGGAGATGTAGCTCAATGCAAAGTCTCCAACTCAATCCCCGGAGCTACAGGAGAAAAAGAAGAACATGAATTACAGTTTGGAGCAAGATTTTGGGAAAACCTCTTTAAAATATCAAAAATGGTAGCAGCTGCTCCAGTAAAGTTCCTAAGGGTGAGACAAAAGGCGCTGATCTCACCTGCTGGCAGAGCAGGTCACGCAACATGAGAAAGGAATCTACAGGGGTGGGACAGTGTCTTTACTGGGTGGCTTGAATACCACCAGGGCTTTTTGTCAGGAGGGCAGACAGGTCAGGTCCTCTGGGCCCCTCTGGACACCAGGCTTCTAGAATTCCTTCTCCAGCCTCCTATTTCTGGCCTTGCATTTTGCTCTTTTTCCTTTATGGGGTACCTCTGTGCTGTCCTCAAATATTAAATCACTGTACCAGGCTTCCCCTAAATCTGCAGGGAGCAGGTAATCCCCTGAAAAGGTGATTGGCACCATGGTCACAAAACCCCGTGACTGATCTAGTTGGAGTCAGTCAGTAGGCCAAAGCTCTTCCTAACTGGGCCATCACTCAGTAGCATGAATTACTGTGGCTTAGGAGAAGAGAAGACTTACTGAGACAGCTGCCATGAGACACCCCAGAGACTAAGTTACTGGGACTTGTTCAAGCAAGGGAGGTAGTGGCTGTGGTCTAACGCAGTGACTGGGGTCTGGAGGGCATAGGAAAGGACCCAGCTGACACACAGGGTGCAGTGACTGTCTCCTGCTCACCTTCCCCTGCAGGACATGAAACAGGAGGACGAGGAAAGGCTCATCCTGGAGAGCAACCCATTGGAGTGGACAGTCACCGATGTGGTGCGGTTCATTAAGTTGACAGACTGTGCCCCGTTGGCCAAGATCTTCCAGGAGCAGGTACACACCTCACAGTGTGGGCTTCAGTTCATATTAGGAGGCTCCAGATCTTACAGGAACCTCCTGTCTTTCTTGGCTTCTGCATCACTGCCAGATGAGAGTCAAAAGTCCCAGCTGCAGGTGACATCTGCGCGAGGCCTCCTGGGTACTGCTAGGCAGGTGTGGGAGACCCCGCTCTCTGCAGGACCCCATTAGAACCTTGTTCCCACTTCCCACTGGCCTCACTGACATCATGGGGGATGAGGCTCCTCACATAGTACCCCTTGGACTGCCCAGTAGGGAGTAGGAGTCCAGTCTCCACCGTCAGTCTGTACTGACCCCACAGTGGGGGACTCACCCTTTACTGAAAGGCAGAGAAAAAAACTAAAAGCTCCAGCAGAACTTAGTGGTATTAACCTGAAATCTCCATCTGTTTGGCCTTCTCAGATGCTGCCTTGGGGGTCTCAGGTGCCTTATTGCAGCCTGGCTGAGCTGCTTGCTGGGCCTTATACCTGGTACAGACAGGGCTGGATCAGATTTCCCTGTGGTGCTTGTTTGCCCATAGAGCTGCTAGTGTCTGCAGGCTTTTTGTCTTGCTAAGCTGTCCCTTTGCTAGTCCTCTGGGTATAAAATGCATGCTTTGAGTGGGCCCTCTTATCAGTCCCTGTTAGAAAATCTAAGTTGCCAAGTTTTTCTGCTCTAAATTTTGATTATGTGATCCACACAACCACCGCAAAACTAAACAAGTAACTCTGCACCATGTCATCAACTTAGGTCCTGGGTCCCTAGCTGGTCTGCCATTTTTGCTCTACTTTTCAGAATCTTCTCTTTGATTTATAGATAATGTCAAGTGGTTTTACTTATGCTCCACAGGAGAAGTAGGGGAAAGTGTGTCTGCTACACCTTAGTTGAGTGGCCACTTTCTGATCATTGTATTCATTTAATCCTGATTATTATTTTCTTACTGTCCTCATTTCTTTCATCATGAGATAGTGAAAACCTATGGTCTTGTGACAGGTGTAAAAATAACTGATGTAATCTGTACCTAGGGGAGCTTATAATCTAGCAGAGGAAGTAATGATAGTTAGCTAAAACATAAGACATGCTATGATGTGCTATGGGAAGAAAGAGTTTTCACTTACATGTTCCCTTAAATTAATAAGAAAAGAAATTGCCACTCCACACACCTACCACCATATACCATTCTTCACTGGCCTTGCCTGAAAAGTTCAAGTTTAAGCCTGTGGTTCTTTCTGTACTCTGTGCGTACCATTTGTCGAAATTTCTTACAGGGTCCCACAGTGTAAAAAAACTCTCTTTTAAGACCTCATGTTAAAAAGTACTGTTTTCCATATAATAAATTAAAGATATGTTTATCCAGTCTGTTTTTAGACTTAACAAACCGAAAGTCTAGAAAGAGAATTTTTCAAGCATTAAATAAGAAGGAAAAACAAGGTCTCTGGTTTCCCATGTCCAGGGAAGTTCACAACTTCTCTCCCTAAGTCAGTGCAGTAATGAATTATGCAAGGCAAATTAATGCAGTCCCCTGAGGAGAGTACTGTAATTCAGAGTTCTCACATGCTGTAAATAGGGAAGTCCACGAGGTGACGTGATCATCTGTTCCACCCTGAAACCTTTTGCAGACACCCAGTAAGTTCATGCTCTGGGAATGAATGGGGCCAGGCAGAGGGTCACCTCCCAGCTTTCTGAAACTTGCTACACTTCCTCAGTGGGTGACACTGAAAACAGACAAAAAAGGAGCTCTTTTTGACCTAAAGAACCTGGGCAATGACCTTGCCCTTTCATAATAACACACAGGCAGGAAAGAGAGAATTACAAGCCATGTTAGAGCTGACGTGACACGGGGCTTGTTGATAAGCCACTTTGTGTTCTTGAAAATAAAAATAAAACAATAGGTTGAAATCCCTTGGAAAGCATTGCCTAACACGGCATTTACTCTGTCTGCTATTTATGGGTAGTAGGGCTGCCCCTACCCTAAAAAAGCATTGTACTCAAGTACATGACAAAAGGTGATTACACAGCTTTAATATGCTAATATGGTTCATTCAAATATACAGATGAGCACCTGCTAGATGCCTTACAGTATCCATAAAGGGGTTATGGAATGTAGCTCTGTATATTTTTGTTTTTGTTTTAGGCTCAAAAGCCATTTTAACTAAAAAACATTTTTCAGTTGAGCCAGAAAAAAGAGCACAGATTTTCTCACTTCTACTTTCCAAATTAGGTTTGGGGCTTGAATCCATTTATACAATGAAAGGTAACCATTCTACCTTGTACAAATTCCCAGTAAAAGAAAGTGAAACAGAGCTGGTTTGGGGAAAAGGCTAATATACTACTTATACAAAGTCCTATTTTATTGTACTCCTTAGCCCAGTCTCTAACAATATCGCAGAACATTTCAAAGACATGAGACTTTACTGGCATGTTCCCAAGTGTCAAATTAAGCCATAGGCAAGAGCCTCCTTCCATCGGTAGCATCAGTCAGTTAAAAACTTGGTCTGTCATTCAAACTTCTTTTCTCTTATGAAAGACAATAGGTAGGCTTTAATTGATAAATAATCTTAATCCCATTTAATTTTACATTTCACATTAGACAATTTCACCTGTTGTAATAAAGAGCTGTTGCCCGCTGGGCTGTCTGCAGTGCATGGGCACTCAAGTCCTTTCCTGTTCCATCAAACCTTTAATTACTCATTCTTACTAATTTATTCTGTCATCTTTTAGCCTAAATGCCATGGCTCTGATTTGCCAAGGCCTCCAGTGAGTCACTGCAGGCATTGTCTGGGCTCTTAGATGAACTAGAAGGACCCTGCAGGCTTTGTCCACCTGCCTGTACAAGAGATCACAGCGCACAGGGTAATAGCTGTGTGTGTTCACCCTCTGGGTGTTACAAATTCAGAGACTGTTATAATCACCAGGAGCATTTGCAAAAATTATAAACTTCTCATTACCAGCATATATGCCTTTTATTTCTGAAATATTATGGCAACCTTTTAAAAAATCTATACTCTATAATTTCATGCTGCAAACACATACATTATACAGGAAAAACTACACATCTATAACTAAAAAGAAATCCCATATGACTGTAAACAACATTGGCCAACTCATTCACCTTTTGTGAAGCAGTCTGCTTTTGTACTATAAACAGACTGTCCAAATTAGTGATCTAGCAAAAAAAATTTTCAGGCTAGTTTACAAGCTTAGTTTTGATTGAGACTATTCCCTCCTCTTTTTACTTCTACAGACCTGAATACCACTATTAAGGGACTGCCAAATCCTAAATGGACCTCTATTATCAAAATAAATGCAATATTGATATGTGTGAAGAATAACTTCCATGTTATATATTTTATATTTCATTTCTTTAAAATTAGTAGTCTGTTTATGATGATTCTTTTTTAACGCAAGTGATTTGCCAGCAAGTCTGAGCTCTGTAGGAGTATATTTATAAAAATTAAGTCAGCTGTGAGGACTGGTATGTTACCTACATAATTCTTGAAGAAAAAAAAAAACCTTTCAAACCAAAACAAAGGCTCCCTCTCACAGGGCGCTAAGCTTGGCTGAATTCTCTTTTGCCAAGTGTCGTTTCTGTTCACACTATCTTCCTCCTCCCCCATCATGAGGTGGAACAAAGGTAGGTGGCACACAGGCTGCAGCCCAAGGGAGCATGACATAGGGTTAGCTGTCCCTGTAGGTCTCCTTAGTCCTTCTAAAGCAAGGACATCTGATGGTCAGGTGGCTAAATTTGGCTGCTTTCAGCAGGCAGTGTAGAAACAGAGGCATGATTTTGTTCTTGGTATGATAGTCTTCTCATAGTGGTAATACCTGGGAATTCTGTTTTATATCATCTAGGGAGGATGGAAAATGAGTAGAGAGCCCAGAGGTTGCAGGAGGTGGCAGCTTCAGGCCAAGCCATTTTTAGCTTCTCCTTGGCTATCAGGACCAATTTTTGGTTAATTCTTCCCATATAAAAAGCAAGATGGAGGATCTCTATATTTAGTTTATAGTTTAGCTTCAAGCTCCCCTCCCCTTATAATCTATATCTTCCTGCAAATAGGAGTTTCTTTGCAGACAAAACTCAGCTCTTGTTTTCTCCTCAGGACACAGTCCCCAATGTACAAGGGCCAAGGCGGGGGATGTAGGTGAGCCAGCGCTAACAGAGATTTAAAGGCATGCCCTTCATGTGCTTCTGCTCCATGCTGCCCATGTTTGGAATTCACTGCACAGGGAGTGTGGGCTGTGCTCCATTCTGCACCTGCAGTGACAAAACAGCTACCCTTTTATACAAAGGGTTTTCACAACTGCTGCTGGCTGAGCAGGGAGAAGCTGGGCTGAAAGCAGCTTCCTATTTCCTTTTCTTCTTGGAGAAGTGAGGACAGCTCATTTGGCCATGTGCAGGGACCCAAGCTGGAGGGGTATCTGCTCTGAGATCAGAGAATGCCACATCGAGGTCCCTAAAAATCACTATCTCTCCCTCCGTTCTGTGTAGCTCTGCCGCTCCAACTAGTGCCATGACATCAGAGGCTGCCTACACTCCTGAGAGGCAGATAAGCAAGCAGGCAAAGGAGCCCTATTCCCATTCAGGAAGAGTAAGGAACAGAGAGTTTCTTTGAAAAGCTATGTTGAAGCTCTCCAATATCTTTTATGTTAGCTTATTATGGAATTAGTTTTTCATTTTTTCCCCTTTCTCATATCAAGGGTTTTCTTTTGAAGGCATCATAGCCAAAAACTGGGATAGGTTTGACTTTCATAATTTAAAGAATGCGCACACAGGTGTCTAGTATTTAGCTTGTTATTTCTCACAGTGTGTTTGCTAACATGATTTTACATAACTCAAATTAAGTTTGATAGTTATTCTAACACCTGCATACCTTTGTAGGTTAAAGAAGAGAAATAAATTCAGTGGAGAACAGCAGTCAGATGGAATTTGCTTGTTAGCTTTTCTTTCTTTCTTTTTAACACCCTTTAAATAATGCCATTTTAAATTCTCCAGTTAAAGCATATTTTAAGATTGCTAACCTGGCTTGTGATAGTCATACTTCTGCCTTTGTAAAAATGCTCAGAGTCCCAGAGCCCACACTGTTTTATAATTCTCATCCACAGTTTCCAAAACAGAAGGCTCAAATACATACTTTGTAATAAAGTTCTCCATGCTGGAAACCCAATCCTAGGAAATCTGAGGAAGCTCATTGATGCCCCCAGTTGTAATATTGTTGCCTTAAATGCTTCTTCCAAATCTCCCACAGTTTCCCTTTCCTATTCTTGCTCATCATCATGTCACCTATTATTTGAGTACACACGTACGGGATTGCATTTTGCCAGCTAATGGGAGGATAATAGGAGGTAAAGACCTTTTGATGATCAGTTTTTCTGAGTCAAGATAGGATTACTAATTGAGAAGGCCCTTGATTTTCTTATGGCCAATTATGTGTAGCACTCCTCATTTCTACAAGAAGACAGGGTAACCTCTGAGTGCAAGGTGCTTTATTAAAAGCTGCCTGAAAACACAGATGGATAAGACAGCCCAGATCCTAAATACTTACACTTGACTGGGGACCACAGACAAATGCACAATTGGCAGATTCAAAGAAGAGAACAAAGCAGCGGTGCTATTAGCAGAAGAGAGGGCTTAGCTGTAAATGGAGAGATCAAGGAAGAAACGGTACTGAACTGAGCCATAGAAGTTTATGCCAATTGCAGCAGGCCTGGGAATCCCTCTTCAGCTCCACAAAAGCAAAGGCCAGGCGTCTTTGTGGATTGTTGAGCGTGGAGTGAGGTTGGAGCCGAGGCTCCTGGAGCGGATCATCAAAAGGTGGCTGGAAGGTTGAAGGTGACCACAGAAGCAGGGGCATGGCTCTCAGTTGACAGTGAGTGATACCATAGGCCACACAGAGCCTTTCTCCGAGAGTATCTGGGATGCCATATGCTGGGAAAGAGACTATATTCTCCGTCCAGTTTTGGAAAATAATTAGGCAGATGAAGGCTTTAATGCCAAAGTCTAACTTTATTTCAGATATATTCTATGTGATCTCTCCATTCAGGAAATATTTTTGTGTCTTTTGTGTCTCCTGGACACCTCATGGTCATGGTATAACCTTGAATGGGCTGAGAATTTGACAGTGACATTCACTCTGGTCATTTCTACAAATTAATTACAGGATTTTTGTTATCCAGCACATTTATTCCAGTAGGCAAGTACTTGGTGTTCAGGGTTTAGTTTATAGGAGTGAGCCAAACTCTCCAGGAATGGAAACCAACATGTCCTCAAGTTTGATTTAAGGCACTGTAGCATCTTCAGGATGAGTACTTTGTCTGTCTAGGAAGGAGTCAGTGATCTTTAAAGTTCTAGATGCCCTGCATTTATGCTCAGGGTCTATACTACAACGGCTGCCTAGTTGTGGACAAAAGCCCCAGAATGGTGTAAGAAAGACAGAAAGTGAGGTGGCCGGCTTCAAGTTTCTATCTGGAGATCTATATGTGAATTTTTATTTTGAGCATATGTACACAGATACATACCTATATATACACTTATATACATACAGATAATAGAATTAACCTTCACTTCCTCCTTTCTTCCTATGTAAGAATCACATAAAAGAGGAGGATTTGGAGGGAGCCAAGGACTTGCCGTAAAGGTCTCCTCCCTTGGTCTTTGGTCAGAAAGCACTAGTGTGTGCATTCCAGCTCGCTTGATGGCAGAGCTCTCCATGCAGGAGCGTGTCACAGTGATTCTGACTGATATGTTTATTTTCTCATTTGATAAGGTCATATGAGTCTTTGTTGAGACATGGCTTTTAGTTCCATACATCATAGCTGGTGCTCATCTGTAATTTAAAAGTAATGAATTGCAAGTGCTTGTGGATTTGCACAAACATTAAGTAAAGACTTAATTTTTATTGCGCTGTGTTTATTAGGGAAGACTGTGGCCTTTGAATCTAATCAGATAATAAATTATTTTTGTCTCAACATCAGTCCTTTGAACCTGATCAGGTGATAAATCATGCTTACTCTTGACATCAGTGTTTGCAAGGCTACCATTTGCTTTAGATATTTGTAAGACAGCTAAATAAACCATTAGTTTAAGAAAGTTAGCTCCTTATGTGAAATTCATTGATAAATGATGTCTGAAACACATGCTCGTGTGCTGTCATGTGGCTGTTTAGTCCTTGTGACTTATAGCAGCCCCTGTTACAAAATTTCTCAGGGTGGCAGAAATTGTGGTATGGTGAGTTCAATTTATGCTGTCATGCTGCCACTGATCTCTATCATTACCTTGGTCCTACAGTCTGTTTGAGCCACTGTTAATTACCTCTGGAATATAACACAATCAAATGACATCTGTATGAGTAAACCATATTATAATAGGAAGCAAGCTGGTGAAGACACAGAGAAGTCCAGTAGAATGCTCATAGAGCTTTGGAATGAGTCTTTAGCTCCTTCTTCCAATAACAAATTCAATTTAATAATCATTTAATGACTGTCTATGATATGGGGTTTGGGGTAGATACTCATAGAAGGACTAGCACTTTACTCTGGGCAATGTATGCATGGTAATGTAAAGGAGTGTTGTGTGTGTGTTTGTGTGTGTGTGTTCATGATGATAGTTACCTTCATTTTGCTTCTAGATTTAGGGCTCCCTTAAGCATCTTCTGCAAGTTTTGCGAACTAAAGATGAATTTCCTGTATTTACCTGTTTGGAAGCTCTTTATTTCACCTTCATTTCTGAAGCACAGTTTTGCTGGGCATAGTGCTTTGGTTGACAAGTTTTTTTATTCTTTCAGAACTTTGACTATGTCAGTTCCTCCCTGACCTATAAGGTGTCTGCTGAGAAATGTGCAGTGAGTGTAAAGGGGGTTCCCTTCAATGTGACTTGGCACTTTAATCTCACTGTTTTGAGAAGCCTGCATTTTGACTTGGCTTTTTGATACATTGCTGTAATATGGCACTTTGTGATCTTCTGAGCCTCCTGAACCTGGATATCTAAATCTTGAACAAAATTTGGGAAGTCTTTCAGTTGTTCTCTCAAATAGATTTTTCTGTGTATTTTCCCTTCTTTTCTAGAATGCCCATTCTTTGAATATTTCTTTAATAGTGTTTAATAGTATCCCATAAGTTTCGAGGCTTTGTTTCTTTTTTCTTCTTCTCTTTTTTGTCTCACTAGATTATTTCAAAACACTTTCCTTCAGGTTCAGAAGTTCCTTCTTCTGCTTCTCTATGTGTTGCTAAGACTCTCCATTATATTACATAATTCTTCAGATTCAATATTTCTTTTTTATTCTTTTTCATGCTTTATGTCACTTTACTGACTTTCTCATTCATATTATGAATTATTTACCTGATTTCATTGAATTGTCTCCATGTGTCTCCCATTTCTTTGAGTTTCCTTCGAACCATTTTTTTCAAGAGTTCATAAATTTCCTTCTCTTTGGGGTCTGTTTCTAGTGTTACTTTGGAGACGTTATTTTACTTTGTTTTTTTCATACTTCTTGTGTCCCTGTGTCAATATTTGTGCATCTGTGGATCCATTCTCCCTACCAGTTTTATAGGGTTTCTGTATAAGACTTTCTCCCAAAGATGTGGCTTCAGGTGTCAGACTGGCATACTCCATTGGCTTTGCTTCCAATTGGGCACCATAGTGTAGTCTCTGCATAGCTTCTTCATAAATAATGACTCTGTATAGTGCATGTATAGGAGCATAGAGTGTTTCCATCTCCATGGGTATGTAGCAGTAGGGAAATTCAAGTGGCCCAGGCAACTGTGACACATACAGCAGTGTGTGTGTGTGTGTGTGTGTGTGTGTGTGTGTGTGTTGTTTTCCTCTGTGGAAAAGCATGAGCATGTTGTATAGCTGGCATATGTCTTTAGCATCTTCTCACTCCTCCTGATTGTGAAATGTCAGACATTGGCTGGAAAGTAAGATAGCTTTTACTTTTAGTACCAAGCTCTTTACTAGTGCTCACATTAGTATAAGAAGGACCTGGCCTCACAGGGAGAGGTTGCTCTCACAGGAAGGGGCAGTAAACTTGGGAAACAAATCCTGAAGCAGCATACCTGGTCTACTTCTTGGTACCTACCAAGGTAGGCTAGGCCTGTGAATTTCAGAGTAACCAAAATGTGCTTGGCAAAAAGATTTCATTATTAAAAATATTAGTCATCAAGCCAAGTTTAGCATCTCTGCTAACACTCCCAAAATAGAGGCTCCATCACATATGTGGTCCCAGGATGAAGGCTGTGTGATGAATGCATTCCCCACGTGCATACAGCCTCTTCTCTAATCTGGCTTTATCTTCTGACAGGACATCGATGGCCAGGCACTCCTACTGCTGACTCTTCCAACCGTGCAGGAGTGCATGGAGTTGAAGCTGGGACCTGCCATCAAGTTATGTCATCAGATTGAAAGAGTTAAAGTGGCTTTCTACGCCCAGTATGCCAACTGACCCCCCTCCAGAGGTGGCCCATTATCTTTGCAATGCATTGTTTGTGAAGGTTTTCAGGACTGATACTTTGATTTTTCTGGGGTACGTGAAATGGTATTCACTATATATCAGCCAGAAGCCCAAGACCTCCTTCCTCCACCAGCCTGTTTGATATTTTCATCTTTTTAAAGCACACAGAAGTACCACAGCAGTGACTTCTGGGGAGTATAGTTACAGTCCTGCATCAGACTCTGCAGGCAATATGAAAGAGCTTCTTTTTGTGCCCACATTTCACCTTTCTCCTGCCCCAAACCAGGCAGCTTCCTTTAAGCAAGGTTTCCTAAACTGAGGCCCACATTCTTTTAGAACTAAGTTGGGCACAGTTGACATCTTCTGAAATATAACCAAGAAGCATATGTAATCCTTTGCTGGTAGTTTTTGTTATGATCCTTCTCAGGCATATTTATAGATGTACCTTTCCCATCAATACATGTGCGACCATGGCTCAGTGGCACCTGCTATCCCCATATGTTGATCTTGGTGGCAACTCCTTTCTCTGATGCAGTTGTGACTGATATTTGAGGATGCTATTATAAAACACTGCGCTGAACCTCCATCCTCAGAGGTGCCTTTCAGTATGAATGGGGACCAAGGGGAAGCTGGTTGTCGGGAAGTAACGAGACAGCTTTTCCTGAGTGACTGAACCTGGAATATCTATGGAGATTATTCTATCCACAATCTGCTAAAGAATCATAATATTCTAATTTAATTGTAACCAGATCAAGGAGTGACTACTACAGGCAAATGTCAATTTGGAAGAAGCAGTTCATCAATTAGTGACATCCCCTTAGAAGGATCACTGCAGCATATAACTGCAAATGAGTCCCGCTGCACATCCCTTCTGTCCATTTCTGCCCTGCCTAGATGCTTTTTCAACAGGCATGAGGAAGCAAGACCCTGGCCAGACACAGCAGATTGTGCCCTGGAGTTGCAGGCAGTGGTTCTCATCCTGGCTTTGCTAATGACCAATTGTGGGATATTGGGCAACTTTCCATTACTCTGCACCTCAGTCCCCATAAAAGGATGGACGTGGACTCTTAGGAGGGCATGGGGCTAGCATCTGTCTCCTTTTGTCTCCTCCACACTCCTACTGGAAGGAAAGTTCAGGTTGACCAAAAGGAGAAAAGAAAGAAGAAGCATCCAACTCCAGTCCGCCATTCTGAAGCTCATGCTAGCTTTGAGGTTGCTTATGGAATTCCTTGGACAGTTGTGTTAAATTAGCTAAGATACTTGCAGACAAATCTGTTGTTCTGAGAAGTGCTTGGCCTTTTATACCCAGCACTTCATCTGTGTGTTTTATGAGGGGCTCAGTCTGCTTATGCAAACCCAAAAGAACTGCTCTGCTCCAATGTGGTTGCCTCATTGCCTTTTTAAATTGACACAAGGAAACCAAGCTTTATGTTGTTCATAAGTGGACCCTCACAGATGCTTTATGCCTTCTGACTTTTTTGTTGTTCTTTGTTTTGTTGTTTTTGCTTTGTTTTTACCTTAATTATGTTGATCTTTTTCTTTGATTAGAGTCTCTCAATCTTTCCAGTAATCCGATATGGTGGGGTTCTTAAGTGTTCCATGTATTATTCATGTCAGTGTTAACATTCTGTAACAGCTGCAGTTGAGCATGAAAAACAGATATTTTGTGCTTGAGACTTTGTAGTCTTTCCTGCAGCTGATTTCTACAGTCCAGCTTTTAATGCCTGCGAATGAATCTGTCTGGGCCCCTCTGATGTGGGAGGCTTTTGTCCTGCGTGACGTTGGCAAGACAAAAATGTCCTGGTGATTTGTAGTTGGCTTGCAGTTGCATAACTCTCTTCCAACCTAAAGTGTGACCTCTTCTCACTTCCTCTAGCCACGTGCTTTTGGCCTTAAATGCTCAGTAAATGGAGTTAAACTGACCAGCATTGGAAAGGGTATCCATTTCAAGATCAGTGACATTTTGTCTGTGCTGACTCCTTTATGATCCTTCACTGTGGCCTTTTCAATCTGAGCTGTTTCTGTTGTGTTGGAAGTGAAGATGAGATATCACAGCTACAACGTAATATTGTACTTTAAGGATGAATGCACCTTTTTGTGCCCTTTCCAGTAATGTTATGGAGAGGAAGTGCTACATCAGAAGTCCAGGAGATTCCTTAGTCTGTGCCGAGAGCTAGAGCATCACACATCAGGAAGCCCAAGCAGGTTATGCCACCATTGCTGGGAGAAGCTTTTTGCTTCCCATGAAGCTAAATGTCCAACATTCTCCTTATCCTTCGGCCTTGCAGTTTAACTTCAGTTTGTCTCTACATAGTATCAACCACTTTGTGGACTTCAGCTTTGTGTGCATGTGACAAGGAGAAAATGACTGTACTCAGAGCAGAAGAGCGTCCGGCTCTGGGGCCATCATCCTGAATGTTGTCTATGTGCCATCTTCCCAACCCTCCAGGAGAGCTGAGAAACTTTGTAGAAACAAAGAGAGCTGTCAGTGTCTCCCTGAATTTGGATTATTTGGGGATTCCACCATAGTGGATATATTTCTTCACATCAGCAGCAATTCTGTGACAGAATTGTAAAGTAGCTTTCACTTTTCTCTGGATTCACCTCTCACCAGCTTTTGTCTTAAAGACAGAGCCAGTGTCCAAGGAGGATTGTGCTCTGTTGTGTCCCTGTTGCAGAAAAAATGGATTTTACACATATACCCCATGTTGCCACAACCCATGAGCCAAACATTTCTTGGTCTAAATACCAACGAATGATGCCTCATCCATGGATGGTACCCTTTCTCTATGTGTCTTTGATCTTCCTTTGAGTCCAAAGTCCTCTCCTTTATACAACTGGACAGTGTACATCTTGACACTCATTACCTCCTGGACCTGGCCAAGCAGGCTCCTTGCAGTCAGCACTGTGTGTATAACCCAAGAAACAGAAATGTCGTTTTCAACATGATGAGAGTCCGTCGCCCAAACTTGCCCCAAAACTAATGGGGCTGGTTTCGGTCCCTAACTTCTGGCTGTATTTGTACTGTGTTGTAAAACATCCTGTCCACAAAAGAACAGCCTGAAAAGAACAGGGTACTACAGGCATTACAGAACTTCTTTGCTTTTCACAGCAATTCCTTCTCCATGGAGCTCCACAGAGAACTCGTTTGTCAGTTTAAAAATTAAATTCCTTTGATCAGAGTTTGAGTCACACATAGTATTTGATCTGTACAGCTACTTAGATTCCTCTACCTTATTTGATCATATTCAAAAGATCATTTCCTGTGTGTTCAACTTTGATTTGTTCCTCAATAAATTAAAATGATCCAAACCTTAACACTGCCACTTCTGACCTTTACTACAATCTCTAGAAGGTTGATTTTGATCAGCCTTTTGAAGATTGGTTTGTTTCCTAATTTATCATAGAATTTTGAGTGTTGTATGAGGCAAGTGCTGAATTTGCCTTCTGTCTTATACCAAACATCCCTTTATAACAGCTGTCCCTCAGTGGGAAGCACTAGGGGTTTTCAGACTAGTTTTGTAGAACACCCATGTATATTTATTTCTGTACATAGGACTAAAACAAAACAAAGGAGTGTTGAGGTCTTTGTTGTGGTTTGACATCATTGCTGCTTTGGGTTAAGATAGTGATTCTAGGCTCCAGTTACTCTATATCCTGTCTTTAGAAAGCTGTGATTGAGTGTGCAATTATTTGAAAGAAAAAATAGTAAATTAAGATACCTGTAGTTTTTAAAGAAGAAACTTTTGGAAAGGTGTACATTCTGTCTGTGTCTATTTCGTGCAATAATTAAATAATAAGGGAAAGCTATATTCATATTGACAACTATTAACAACTTAATAATTCTTTTAACTTCTTTTCTGTTCAAAAGTTTCGTGGAAATTACTCCCTTTAACTTGGTTCAGTTTTTAAGTTGATTAATTCTCATAGCTCTTACCAGTAGAATGATTTACAGATATCTAAAACATGATATGATGAAATCAAATTTTGACCCATTTACCTAAAAATTGTAATTGCAGACATATGGTGCTGCCTTGAGTTTTGGATAAAAGCCTCTCTATTTTAAGTGATAAATAACAACTCAAGCAGTTCCTGGAGCTGGAGTCTTACTGGACTTGTCCTCCGTGGCCACCACCCAGCGCCAGTGAGATGTAGACCCTGTCACATAACCAAGGCACAGCAGTGCTTCATGTGAGCTGAAGAGGTGCACTGAAGAAAAAGGAACATTCTAGGACAATCGTTTGCTGAAAAACCACCTTAAGATGGGAAATTTGAGGCAAATTTTTCTGAGTTACAGAGAAAGTAATCATTTCACTTCTTGTTCAGAATGGAAGCTAGCATGATCTCTAGAAGTATAGACTATCCCTAGTCAAGAATGTCGGAAGCCCTTTAACCGTGTTGCATTCCAATTTGAATAGTTTGTATTGATATTTGATTCATATCTTGTGTGTGTTTTGGTGCATAAAAGGGAACAATTGGTGTCTTGAAATTTGCGGGACAGGGCATGCAGTTAGTTTGCTGTAAGATGGTATTCTGTACATATGTTTTCATGTAAATAAATGAAAATCTATATCAGAGTTATATTTTAATTTTTATTCTAAATAAAAAACCCTTTTTACTTGAAAAGAAACTTGTAAGCCACATTGTTAAATAAAGCAAAAATAAATTCTATAGTAGTGTTTGTGTCTTTGTGTTAAAAGGTATTAAACAGGTTTTTAGGGTTTGTATTAGGGTTATATTATTCTGAAGTTTTGTTTTGTTTTTGCTGTGCACTAACACATGTTTTTAGATTGTTAACACCCGTGGCTCTCAAGTTCCTGTGTGACCTGTTAGAGTCACCTCCCAGTTCTGGAATTTTCTGCTCAAGGGACTTGTATTCATTCTAATTTTACTGTTAAAACATTACTGTAATATACTCATGTGACAATCTTTGGCCTTCCCAATTTCAGTCATTCTAGTTTTTATACAATTACTTGATACTTCAGAAGAAAGATTTCTTTATTTCTATGGGAGCCATAATTAAGTAACAATTACACTGATCTTTTTTCCTTTATGTGTCTTGGGTGTCCAAGTTGGAAGAAGAGGAGATTCCTGTGCTGTTCTGCCCCTCACCAGGATCTCATGGGCAGAACAGGCTGTTTTCCTCTCTGCCACCATCCATAGGTTGTACTACCTAGGGACACGGAAAAGGTTAAATAAGGACTCAAAAGGCACTAAGGAAATAGAGACGGAGGAATGCTGAGCAATTTTTCCCTTCCTCAATCTCAGGCAATCTCAAGTATCTTATTTCACTTTGAATACCTTCTTTTGCCCTGCTGACGTTCTAGTTCTCCATATAGAAGTTTTTCTTCTGTGTTCATACAGAAGGTTTTTTAATAGCAAAAACAAAGCCTGCAAAAGCAAAATGGGATACATTGTTCATTTTCTCAAGTACACCAAAAACCAATAGATAAAATATTGTATGCCTGAATAAATATGATCATTATATATTCCTATTTATACTTGAAGACCTTTGAGAACAGAAATCTAACGACTGTATAATAAAATAAAATGAAATCTGATGACTGCTGGATCTTCAAATTGAGTTAGTCAAGGCCAAAACAATTTATATTTGTGACTTTATTGCCACAAAAAAACCTTTTTTTTTGAAAAAATTCTTCTGCTCTCTAGCCATGCTTGTACAACTTGCAGTTCCCCAGGAGTTACTTCCCCTTTGTCTGGGGTTTGTGCTGTGACTATTTTAAGTTTGTGAAAGAACATAATGCTTAGTTGAGGTTTGAAGACTACATTTAAAAAATACTGTTTACATGGACATGACCTTGGCAGTTTCATGTGAAAACCGAACATTTTACCAGTGTGATAAAAATATTACATCAAAATAATAGATGAGCTCCAAAGGTTTACTAGGGAGTAATTTCAATTAAAGGTTTTTATGATATCAGCCCAGGTCTGGGTTGCAACACATCCCATGTCTTGTAGCTCATTTTTAAGTATATTACCGAGTGTTCTTCTGTAGCTGATGGATCTAACCAGTGTTTCATACAGTACATAAAATCTCCTGCTTTGTAATTCAGAGACATCAACATAGGACCACTGCCACCATGCTTTCCAATCTGGTCCCAAGTACAAATACTGCACTGTTTTCAAATACTTGGTCTGCTTGCTGAATATGTAACACAGAGCCTTGTTTTTGTTTTGTTTCTCTATAAAAGTGGTAAATACTGTAATTCTAAGCAGAGTGTAAGTCCATGGTAGTGAATCATTCCCTGCTTCACTAGGCACTGCCAACCCCTGGGGTCTCAATCACTGACCCAGTGGAATATCCTGGCTACCATTCCCACTACTCTCAATGGGAATGGGCCACCCAGACCCAACCCAATCAAATACTTAAAAGATTAGGTGCAAGCCACCTTTTCTGGATTCAAATAAAATACATGGCATGGAGTACAGGATCTGGCTTTTCCAACAGTTGACCAGAAGGGCCAGGTGATATAACTCCCAAGTTACAGCTAGATAATCTCCAGAGCACCAACTTGGATCAGTGAGGGAGATGGGAATGAACAGCTGAGCTCCTCTCCCTTCTCCCTTACTGAACTATTCTGAAGAATGATGCCTGTGCATGGCCTGCCCAGAGATGTATCACTTTATAGAAACTACTTCCTTGTTTCCTTAAATGGAAGTCAGCTCTACAATAAATCATCTTGTATTTGCTTTCCCTTCCTCCCTGCCTCAAGTTCTACTGTCCCTGCTGTCCTAGTATTTTATATCACAATAAAATATCACCATACAAGCTATCCCCCAGACTGTTACCTTTTGAACTACTGATAAAATAGTTGTTACCAAAGATTTTCTAGAAAACAGCCCATCAGGATGGGAGCTTGGAATCATACTGCCCAGTGTATGAATGCAATAGGGACACTTTTGCTCTTAGTAAGTAGTAGGTAACGCATCCAGACACTTAATGGCCTCACGATCACTGATGCTTTTGTTTATGGTTAACTGGAGTGAGTAGCAGGCATAAGTCATGGCAGTGGGAGATAATATGACTACTGCTTAAGGTAGGGGCAACGTGATCCTGATAAAGATGATGTATAGATAATTGCTTTTGACATCCTCAAAAAGGAAAATGGTACACTCAAAGAAGCAATTCATAAGCTCAAGGGCCTCTAAGAAAATGTTCAAAGATACTTTCATCTTATGCAACCACCAGAAGACCCAGGAAAATCAGGCCCAGGATCTGACAGCTGAAAAAAAATAATAAATGTGCATGCTTGACAGGTATCCTTGACAGCCAATGCTCTGATAAGGAAAGAATATGTGAAACCTCAGATGTATCATTGAATATATAAGTCAGGAATCTTGAACTTGAATTTCCTTAAACCTCCTAGTTGAAAGAAACACTTTTCTCCAGGCAGAAACACTCCTCTTTCCAGAACACCATAGACTAGTTTTACCTTGCCTGACATTATTCTCAAGGTGTGTCTCCCTTTGACCCATTGTCCCTTCCTCAACAACCAGATATAGGTCTCACCCTAGCCTGAGTAATGAAATGCAAACTCTGATCTAAGAAGAGCAGCCCACACACAACAGAGCAATTTTAGGATGTGGTTAGTGTATACTGGTAAACACGAAGGGAGTGGATGAGGGTGTTATACCAAGCAGGACAGGATATGAAACTGTGTATAGGAATAATCATGACATTGAGCACTCACCTATGACCTGGATGGAATCTAGTATTCTTGTCAACTTGGAGCCAGTCTAATGATTACCAGTAGATGAGATTGGAAATGCCAGAATATTCTTATAGTATTGAGGAAAAAATCAAAGTCTGGAAATATAATGGATATACCATGTAAATTAGAAGTAGGCCTACCCCCCAGCTCTTTTTAAGATAATCAGGGGGACATAGTGCCATAGGAACATTTATCACTTTAATATTTGGCTGGCCCACAGAATTGATGGCATCACACCAACTGGATTGTGTGAGTAGAACTCTTATCAAAACATATGCGTGCCAAAGGGTGGAAGGTAAACCCCAATAATATGTAGGAAACTAGCTCATCATCCCCCAAGTCCCCAAATTATGTTTTCTACTTCTTACTTGTAAGAAAGACAGTGTTTGGTGGGACAGTTTTGAGACAGCATATACCTCACTTAGGCATAGTGATTTGATCCATTTATGTGATAGTTCGGAAAGCTGTGAGTCAGTTAGTACCCAGATGAAACATAGATTCTCTAGTCCAAGCTACACTGCCAAACCTTTAACTAAACACGTCCAAAGGAGCTGAATTTATCCACAATGGGGAAAGATACTGCATGGCATCTATGATAAACCTGGATACAGAGGCCAGAAGGCAGATATTAGAACTCTGGAATAAGACCAAGTCTCCTACAAGGAGGAACAAAGCAAACATAAACAAACAAAAACACCAAAACCAATCTTTTCTATTTTAAATAACTGGCCTGCCATGGGGCACTCAGAGATACTGAGTGCATTTCCTTGGGACACTAGGTGACTTTTGAACCTGAAATATTAACCATGATCTGTGTGCTCTAAGATTTACCATGCCCAAGAGAAAAGGGCAAAAAATGAGATAATACATTGTGTAGTAGAAGTTATACTTTAGGCACCAGACATGAATAAAGCCATTAGCTGTGAACCTATACTATTTCCAAGATACCAATACCTATCCCTCTACACACACTGTGGCTTCATGAGAGCATCTCTTCAATCAGCTGATGGAGAAACAAAGGACTCAACTGTGGTTCACAGATGGCTGCATGTAATATATTGGCTGTAGCCAGAAATGGACCTACAGCCTCACTCAAGAGTGACTCTGAAGGATGATGATGGCAAGAGCAGCATCTTGTGAAGGCATTTACTACACAGAGAAATAGTGATGGCCTGGACTATGGATATACACTGACTTCTATGCTCTAACGGATGGCTTGGTGGTTGACACTTTGAAGAAATGAACTGCACTTCTCATCTTGGGGAACAATAAGTGTGTCTTCTCAGAGGATGAGAGGTTGAAAAATCACGAAAAGGTTTCAGTACCTCAGACTGTGCAGAAATTGGTAGTATTGGGACAATTCATGGACTTTCCTCATCTCTTAATACTGCTAGCTACCTTGACCTCCCTCAAGGTCATTGCTGGCTCTTACTTGGCCTTTCTTTTTTTTTCTGAAATTTAACATTATTGGTACATTTTAGGTATACAATACAATTACATTTCTCATTGAGAACTTGTACCTTTACATGATATATCCTGGTTCTTATTTTTTCCCCATTCCCTTCCCCTCCTTTCACCCCTCCACCCTTCCCTATTTATAAAGACTTTGTTTCCATTTTTTCCATTTGTCATAATTTTTCTTTTCCCTTCTTTCCTTTATCCTACCCCTCCCACTTCTCCTACCCTTTTGGACCTTTTCTTCTTATTTTGAATTATCAGTTATACATTTTAATCATTGGTACATTTTAGGTATACAATATAATGACATTCATCATTGGAAATTTGCGCCTTTACATGATCTCTCTTGGTTCTTATTTTTCCCCCTTCCCCTGCCCTCCCTTCAACCCCTCCATCCCTCCCTATTTACAAAGACTTTGTTTCCATTTTTTCATTTTCTCATATTAATTCCATTCCTTTCTTTCCTTTCCCCTACCCCTCCCATTTCCCCTTTGCCCCTTTTCTTCCTATTTCACATCATCTATTCTACATTTTAGTCCTTATTTACACTTTCAGTTTCTCACACCACAGAAACTATTTGGTATTTACATGTGTCAAGTATCACCTTAATGTGCATCCATTTAGCAATAAATGTCTCTACTTTCTCATTTTTTATGGCTGAGTAGTACTCCACTTTATTAAAAAAGCCACATTTTCTTTATCCAGTCTCCAGTTAATGGGCATTTGGGCTGTTTCCAAGTTTTAGCTGTTACAAATTGTGCTGCTATGAACATGGGTGCACATATATCACTGTGGTATGATTCTTTTAATTCTTTGGGGATGATAGCCCGCAGGGGAATAGCTGGGTCAAATGGGACTTTCAGTCCTAGTTCTTTGAGGTATCTCCATACTGATTTCCACAGTGGTTGCACCAGTCTACACTCCCACCAGCAGTGGAGCAGGGTTCCTCTTTCCCCACAGCCCTGCCAGCATTTGTTATTGGTTGATTTCATGATAGCAGCCATTCTTACTGGAGTGAAGTGGAATCTCAGCATTTTTTTCATTTGCATCTCTCGAATGGCCAGTGATGTTGAACATTTTTTCATATATTTATTTGTTATTACTACTTCTTTGTCAGAAATGTCTGGTCATTTCAGATGCCCATTTTTGGATTGAGTCTTTAAATTTGGGAGGTCTGATCTTTTTAAGTTCTTTATAGATTTGAGATAGTAGACCTTTGTATGAGGAAGAGCAGGTGAAGATTTTTTCCCACATTGTGGATTCTCTCTTCACACCGCTGGTGGTTTCTCTTGCTGTGCAGAAGCTTTTTGGTAAGAAGAGATCCCACTTGTTGATTGTTTGTGCTAGTTCATGGGCAACTGAGGTTTTCTTCATAAACTCTTTTCCTACACCAGTGTCTTCAAGAGTTCTACCTAACCTCTGTTCCAGCTGGTTCAATGTTTCTATTTTAATATTTAGATCTTTAATCCATTTCAATTTTAGTTTAGTGCATGGCAAGAAATATAGGTCTAGTTTTAATGTTTGGCAAGTTGAAACCCAATTTTTCCAGAACCTCTTATTAAAGAGGCTATCTTTCCTCCAGTGAGGGTGTTTGGCTTCTTTATCAAAGATGAGATGGCTGAGTGTGTCTGGAGTTGCTTCTGCATCTTCTAATCTGTTCCACTGGTCCTCAGGTCTGTTTCTTTGCCAGTACCATGCTGTTACTATCACAGTAGCCTTGTAATATAGTTTCAAGTTGGGGACTGTGATACCCCCTACCATGTCTCTGTTGCCTAGAATTGTTTTGCTATTCTGGGTCTCTTTTTGTTCCAAATGAATTTTTGGATTGTTTTCTCAAGGTCCATGAAGTATGCTGCTGGGATCTCAATTGGAATTGCATTGAATCTATACAGCAATTTTAGAAGTATGGTCACTTTCACTATATTGATCCTTCCTACCCAGAAGCAGGGGATGTCTTTCCATTTTCTGATTTCATCTTCAATCTCTCTTTTCAGAATGCTATAGTTTTCAGAGAACAGGTGTTTGGTTTCTTTTGTTCAGTTGATTCCTAGGTATTTCAGTTTTTTGGATGCTATTGTGAAAGGAATTGTTTGCCCTATTTCTGTCTCAGTGAGTCTGTTGTTTGTGTTGAGGAAAGCTATTGATTTTTGTGTGTTGACCTTGTAACCAGCTACTTGACTGAATTTGGTTATTAAGTCTAGAAGACTTTTGGTGGAGTTCTTGGGGTCTTCTATATAGAGTATCATGTCATCTGCAAATAATGACAATTTGACTTCTTCATTTCCTATCTTTATTCCTTTTATTTCTTTTTCTTGTCTAATTGCCATGGCTAATGTTTCCAAAACTGTATTGAACGTGAGTGGTGATAGTGGACATCCTTGTCTTGTTCCTGATTTGAATGTGAAGGATTTCAGTTTTTGACCATTTAGTATGATACTGGCTGTTGGTTTTTTTGTAGATGGCTTTTATCAGTTTGAGGTAGAGACCATCTATTCCAATTTTTTTGTAGGGTTTTTATCATAAATGCATGTTGGATTTTGTCAAATGCTTTTTCTGCATCCATGGAAATAATCATATGGTTTTTGTCCTTGGCTGTATTGATATAGTGTAGTACATTGATTGATTTGTGTATGTTGAACCATCCCTGCATCCCTGGGATGAATCCCACTTGATCAGGGTGTATCATCTTCTTGATTATCTTCTGCAGTCTATTTGCCAGTATCTTATTAAGGATTTTTGCATCTATGTTCATTAGTGAGATTGGCCTATAGTTCTCCTTTTTGATTGGGTCTTTCTCTGCTTTGGGGATCAAAAAGTGATGCTTGCTTCCTGGAATGAATTTGGGAGTATTGCTTCCCTTTCAATTTCATTGAAGAGTTTCAACAGTAGTGGCAGTAGTTCCTCTCTAAATATCTTGTAGAATTCAGCAGTGAAGCCTTCAGGACCTGGGCTTTTTTTAATTGGTAAGTTTTTAATTAAGTTTTCAATTTCATTGGTTGTTATTGAGTTGTTCAGAATTTCTAGGTCATCTTCGTTCAACTTTGGTAATTCATATGTATCTAGGTATCTGTCCATTTCTTCTGTGTTTTCCATCTTTTTGGCATATAGGTTCTGGAAGTAGGTATTGATGATCCTCTGGTTTTCTGCTGGGTCCATTGTAATTTCACCCTTTTCATTCCTAATTGCATGGATTTGGGCCTTTTCTTTCCTTTTTCTGATAAGGTTGGCTAAGGGTTTGTCAATTTTGTTTATTCTTTCAAAGAATCAACTCTTGGCTTTATTAATTTTTTTGTATCATTCTCTTAGTCTCCATTGCATTGATTTCTCCTCTGATCTTTATAATTTCCTCCCTTGTATGACCTTTGGGTTTGTCTTGCTCTTCTTTTTCTAAAAGCTTGAGGTACAGCATTAGGTTGTTTAACTGGGTTTGCTCTGTTTTCCTAATATGAGTATTCACAGCTATGAATTTTCCTCGTAAGACAGCTTTCATTGTGTCCCATAGATTCCAATATGTTCTATTGTCATTGTCATTTAATTGAAGGAACTGTCTGATTTCTTCTTTAATTTCCTCTGTGACTCATTGGTTATTTCAAAGTGTGTTGTTCAATTTCCATGTGTTTATGAAATTTTTGTAGTTTCTTTTGCTATGGATCTCCAATTTTATGGCACTATGGTCTGATAATATACAGGGGATAACTTCAGTTCCTTTGCACTTACTTAAACTTGTTCTATGTGTGAGTATGTGGTCTATTTTGGAGAATGACCCATGTGCAGCTGAGAAGAATGTGTATTCTGATTTTGTGGGGTGGAAGACTCTGTAAACATCTGTTAAGTTCATTTGTTCAAGAATTTGATTGAGTTCTAGTATTTCATTACTTATTTTTTGTCTAGTTGATCTATCTATTTGTGACAGTGGGGTATTGAGGCCCCCCACTACAATTGTATTAGTGGATATATGACTTTTCATGTCTGTTAGTATTTGTTTTATATATTTGGGCGCACTAGTGTTTGGTGCATAATTATTTATGATTGTCATCTCTTTGTGTTGGATTGTTCCCTTTATAAGGATGAAGTGTCCTTCTTTGTCTCTCTTAATCAGTGTTGGTTTGAAATCTACTTGATCTGCAAAGAGGATAGCTACTCTTGCTTTTTTTTGGGTTCCCATCACTTGGAGTATTGTTTCCTACCCTTTAACTTTCAGTCTATGAGTTTTATTTTGAATGAAGTTTGTGTTTTATATGCAGCATATTGTTGGATCTTGCTTCTTGACCCATTCTTCCAGTCTATTTCTTTTGATTGGTGAATTGAGACCATTAACATTGATGATTATAGCCGATACATATTGAGTTATCATTGTCATGACTTTTTCTTTTTGTTGGATTCTCCCTCTTTGCTTTTAATTTCTTGTCACACCCAATGGGTTCATTCTGCTGGGCTTCCTGGGGTCCCAATCCTCATTGTCTGTTCCTAGGATATTGTCTAAAATTTTTTAGAGTGCTGGTGTGGTATTTATGAAGTTCCTAAGGTGCTCTTTGTCATGAAAATATCTTATTTCTCCATCATTTTTGACAGATAGTTCTGCATGGTACATCGATCTGGGTTGGAGGCTGTTTTCCTTTAGGGCTTGGAATACATCACTCCAAGCTTTTCTTGCCTTGAGGGTTTGCATTGAGAAGTCTGCTGTGATTATGATGGGCTTTCCTTTGTATGTGATTTGTTTTTTTTCTCTAACTGCTTGTAGAACTTTGTTCTTCTGTTGGGTTTCTGGAATCCTAACTATTATATGTCTATGTGTGATCAAGCCTGTTTGGAGTCCTATTTACCTCACTTATCTGTATGTCAAGTTCTTTGCCCCTGCTTGGGAAGTTTTCTGCCATTATTTCTGTGAAGAGTTTTTTTTTAATGTCATCTGCACTCTCTCCTGTTTTTTCATTGGCTCCAATTAGTCTTATGTTATTCTTCTTTGCATCATCTAGCAGCTGCTGGATTGATTTCTTATGGTCCCTTACAATTTTAAAGCAAGTTTTCTTTTCCTGGTCACTAACTGCAATCTTATTTTCTATATCTGAAATTCTGTCCTCACATTGGCTCATTTTGCTGTGTAGACTTTCAATGGAGTGTTTCATGTCCTGGAAATCTATTTGCACCTGTTTTATGGATTCCATTTGTTTCCTATGTTGGGATTCCAACATGTTCCTCAGCTCCTCTCTAGATTTATTAATCATGTCTTGCACTATGAGCACAATCTCTGCTGTTATCTGTGAAATTATTTCTGATTTCATTTTTTCCAGATCCCCTTTTGTTGCCAGTTCAGGGAGTCCAGGTGGTTGAGTATCAGAGTTTTCCATCTCATTTCCTTTTGGGGTTGCTGTAGGTGATCTGGTAGTTTGATTTTGAGACTTGTTTACGTGTCTTCTCATTTCGACAGTTTGGGAGCTGCTATTGGCATCCTCGTGGCTCACCTCCTCTGGGCTGAGAGTGGTGGAACATCAGCCGGGAAGCTGCTACCTCTGGGCTGGGAGCTGTGGAATGGTGGCCCAGAAGCCCCTACCTCTGGGCTGAGAGTGGTGGAACACTGCTTGGCCTTTCTTATGCCTACCATGGTGGCAGCCTTAGCCAGTCTGACACTCAGAACCCATTGTCCCTGATCCATCAAAGCCTTAGTGCTTCCCTATCATTTCTGGACCTGGAAGAAGAAAGGCGGTATGGAATTTGGCTGCCTATGGTGACAGAACTTGGAAGTACTAAGAAGTTACTGTTCCACGGGCAAACTCTGATCAGTGAGATACAGGATGTAGATGGTAAATAAATTCTTCTCCCAGATGGAATTTTCTCCATATGGTAGCTTCACATAGTCTGTCCAGTAACATCCTATGTGTCTGAGTGATAGCCTGTGATTTCTGATGGACTTGAAGCCAATTTTATAAAGCACTATCAGCATTTTGTTCCTTCTGTGCTTAACTTTTGCCATATGAGATTACTTCCTCCCCTGCTATAAAGTATTAGCTTACAAACTTTTTCTTGGGGTCCATTTTCTAGGGAGCTAACTTGAAATAAAAGACATTTAAAAATAGCTATTATTATCTTCACATGTGCAAATAATAGTAATAAAATATTCTGGAGTAATTCAGCAGTCATTTGGAGCCTGAGAAACTCACCAGCCTTCTGTAATTGGGCCACTTTTACCATGAATCTTTTTTTGGAATTATTTTAAGACACAGGTTAGAGGTTAAAATTAAAAATGTTCTTTCTCATTACCAAAGTAATATGTGTGTATGTTATGGAAAATGTGGAAAACAAAGGATGCTATTAAATTACCCATTATCTCATTATGTTCAATTACTACTTTTTTGTAATTCCATTTATATGTATAACATGATACTGGAATCAGTTATACTATTTGAAAAATTTTCACTAGTGTTTTGCAATCATACTCTGTGAGATAAAATTAATGTTGTTATATATTATTACTTTTTAAATGTATAATACATTTTTAAATAATTCAACCTGATGTGACAAATATGTATGTACCTTTCATCCAACTTCTAAAAACATTATCATTTTGCCATATTTGCTATGAACATTTATTTTATTTATTTATTTGTTTATTTATTTATTTGGTTTTTTGAGACAGAGTCTTGCCTTGTAGTTCAAGATGGCCTTCAACTTACCCCAATTCATATGTCTCAGCCTTAAGGGCCAGGGATTTAGTTCAGCGGTGCTGTGCCCACCTTGCAAGTGCAAGGTTCTGAATTCAATCCCCCGCAAGGTCCTGAGTTCAATCCCTGGGTACCAAATAAAACACATATGTCTCAGCCTCCCGAGTGCTAGGATTACAGGCATGTGACACCACACACGACAGGATATTTATACTTTTATGTTATAGGGTTGAAATCCTCTTGATCTTCTCCCAGTTCTGTTTCTCTCCCTTATAGTTTAGAGGTGACCACTATTCTGATTTTGGTGTTTCAAATGCCTAAGTAATATTTTTAGGATTACTTTGTATCATGTTGCTACTTGCATCATACTGAAAAATTGGTATAAATTTTATTTATTCATGTCTTTTATATCATTCTTCAATGAGGACATATGGCATTTTTTCTCTCTAAAGGTCTTCCAAGTATCTTTAAATATAGTCCCTCAGCATTTATTAGTCTGATCTAGCTTTTTTTATTATATTTTGCTTACTGTTACTGGGATTTTGTTGATTTTGATATGCTGATATACTACCCAGCAACTTCAGTGAATTCTACTGAAAGAAATTTCCATTTTAAATACTTTGGTCTTTTTCTTAAAATGAGATGGTTTTTATGTTTTTAGAATTTTGATTTGCAATATCACTTTTAATGGAAGATTTTATTTTTCATTTTGCTTTCTCTCTCCTTATTTAATTGCTGCTATTGTGTTTTCTTCTACCTATCTCATTGGCCAGGTACACAGAGCCAGGGAGGGAACCTTCCTGCCCCAGGCTAGCACTGGGCCTGCACCAATCATCTGCTTCCCACAGGTTAAGCTTTGTCTTCATCCACCTGCTTTCCAAGCCCATTCCACTGGGGCCCCCAATTTTCCGTTCTATAGTTGGCAAGGGCCCACTCAGGTCTGAGCCTGGCTCCTGCTCACCTCTGATGAATACTTTCTCCCATGGGACCTGAACTCCATTCACAACTGTTTGAGTCCTAGGGCTTCAGCCCGACTCTTACTCACCACTCTATCCTCCTGTACCTTCCAGGGTTCACAGAGATGTTTTCCTCATTTCTGAGTTTGGCCAGTCTTCTTGATTTTATTCTACTTGTTGCTGTTTTGTTTTTAGAATCAGGGGAAATGTGTCCAAATTTAAACTTACAGAGACATTTTGATTAAAAGTCTCTCCATGTTACTTTTTTAATAAAAAATACTATTCCAAGTAGCAGGTGTTATTAGAGTGTGTTCTGAGAATGAAACTAAATCTTGTATTATTCTGAATATTTAAAAATGAGATTTTTAGCCCATATGAAAATTCCCACTGGCCTGGGCTTCACTTAAGTTACACTTCTCAAAATGCTCAGCTAGTTGACATTTCTAAATGTCTCTTCTGCATAGTCTAATTCTTAGTAAAACATCAGTGTTTTGCAAATAGCTTAAAAAAACTGCTTTGCATATTACCCCCTTTGTCTTCTTGTCATAAATCCCTGATGCAAAGAGATCTGCATCTGGAGTAGTGCAGATGTGGCAGTGGGTCTGTGTTGTTCTATGTCACACACTCATAATGCTTCTGCTCCCGTTGGTCCATTCCCTCCTGCCTGTTGTCAGGAATGATTAAATGTGAATATCTATGTGAATGCAGGGATGGGAGCCATGTGCCACCTGTCAACTGGACCCACTTGAAACAGACAACCTTATGTAAATGGGCTGATTAGGTTTCAATCAGACCCTTCCGCCCCAGTAGTCCCATGCAGTCCATTGTAATGAACTGAAATGAAAACATCTTATGAAACATTTAATAAGCATAGGGAAGCTAACTGAACATGTACTAAACCTATTAAGCATGAATTTATATCATGTATCCCATCTTTATAGAACAGCAAAAGAGAATAAAATAATAAGTGGGACTTTGAAAGACACATGAAACAGTTCTAAAAGTATAGTATTTGTACTATTATGACAAAAGATTTGTATAACTAATAAGCAAACTAATAATTAAAAACCTTTTTGGCTCAAGAACTTCTCCTGCCTCAGCTTCCTAAGTAGTTACAATTACAGTTGGGTAATGCCAACTTAATAAATGTCAGGCTGTGGATATAGCTCAGTTCTTCCTGAGTTCAATTCTCAAGTCAAAAAAAAAAAAAAGACCCTTGAAGAAAAAAATTGGTGAAGATTATGTGCAGGTAATTCAGAGATAAAGATTTAATATAAGTACCCTGTTAATATAGAAAACTAAAGTATTTTTAATATGCAAGAAATGCAATTTCATTATCTGCTTTAATGGACAAAGATTACAGGGTGACTCAATCAGTAGCAGTGAGAATATATAAAAAGTAACATACAACGTGTGCCTGAGATTATTAACTTGTTGAATGAAACTACCAACCTACAATGTGTTAGAAGGTGTTAGAATTTTAAGTATTCATTTTTGATGAATATTTATTTTACTTGAGAACTTATTGTAAGGAATAAAAAAGACAAAACATTACATCTATTTTCATATTTAAAACATCTTTATTATAAGTACAGACATTAAACCAAAATAAACTCAAGGAGAATTGAAGATTGGAATGTTAAAGTAAGTGAAGTGTACATGTAGAGGTTTAATTTGGTTCAGGGTTTCAGAGGTTTCAGTCCATGGTTGGCTGACTCCAAGACACAAACATCATGGTAGAAGGATATCATGGAGAAAAGCTGTTCAACTCATGGCACTGAGAGAGCAGAGAGAGAGGGAATGAGGGCCAAAGGAAAAGAGGTCAAGGACCATGTGTAGTCCCCATGGGTCACACCCTCATGACTATTCCAGGCATACCTAGAAATGTGCTTTACCAGTCTAGGTATCTCAGAAACCATTCAAGTTGACAATCAAGAATAACAAGCAAAGTCCCTATCTTTCAAGGTTTAAACGAGTTAATTGTTGAAATATATTGGCATACATTGAGCACTCCATAAATATTAACTTTATATCATCCATATGTGTTTACATAATCTTTCCTAATAAAATCCACTCAAGAAAAATGCAGTATCTAAGGGCTCAATTGCTGCTGAATTAAGTTAAACAATTTTCATTATTTTATGTGGCAAAAGAGCCTCTCACCAAGGGCAAGGAGTTGAGCCCTGAAATGACAGTGGTACAGTTGATCTCTGAGGGCAGCTTACCTGCCCTCTACTTCATCACCTAGTAAGTGCTCCTCATCCCCTTTTGTTTCTTACAGAATTGTTAGTACTTATGTCATACAACTTGATTATTTTGGTCTACTGGTTAGAAGAATAATTATGTGGCAGAGCATTGAGCGATGCCTGCCTTGGCTGGGTGTATCCACAAGGACATTGTGAGAACTCGGCAGAATAAGAATGGTGATGCCTTAATAGATCAGGTCAAAAGGTAAAGATCAAGTTTACATGTTTGTATCCTGTTGTGCAGAACAGAATCTCATGGCTGCTACTGTGAGGTCCAGCACGGTAGTTTGTCATGGCATGTGAAGAGGTGCCCCTGACTCGGGCCTTCACATCTGAAACCTTAGAGAGCACTTGGCCTGCTAACAGATGTCTACAGAAAGAATATAGTTAGCAACTTTCTGTTTTCTTGTGAAATTGATCTGTGGACTGCTGAATTTCTGGGTGGATTTCAGTGAGTTCTCCCTATACGAATGTGAAAGCTTCTCATAAGATGATAAGTAGGTAACTAAGGATAAATACTCTAATTAATTTTGGTGACAGTAAATAAAATTATTTCTAAATGGAAAAAAGTATACATGTAGAAAAGATATGTAAGGATGGTTATTGAAGCACTGTTGACAATAGAGAAAATTAGAAGCAACCTTAATGTCTATTTTAGAGGATTGCTTAAATAAATTACAGTATAGCGCTACACTGAAATTCTATTATAATGAAAAAGGTGGATTTTTTTTTCTTTATTGAGGTTAGCTGTACCTGTGAGATATTATTATGTATAAAGAATAGCTTATCAAGAGGTATTAAAATATGAATCTTTTGTGTAGGAAATAAATATATATGCACATATGTAATTTATATTGATATTTGCATTTTAAAAACCTAAAGCATATAAAATACATTGGCCCAGTGTAATATACCCTTGTAATTGCAAAATTATGATGATTATTTATTGTCTGAGTAAGTAATAAATATATTTATATTTTTAAAAAATATAAAAAGAACTTATTAATTCTTAACTTCCACCCCACACTATCACTAATGTATTTGCTTTCATGTAATGTTCCTGCACCAGGAGGAAGCTGCTAAACCACTAAGCATGAGTCATCTGCTTTGGAATTCTTGATCTTATTATACCTCAGCAACTGATGAGGTGCATGGTTTTTCTCTTTTCCATGTAATCATATGATCTCTCCAGCTATAAAAGAAGCCCTTTGAGAGTGAGTTCTCCATGTCATCGACTCTGCTCAGCTCACAGTCCTCAACCATGGGATGCCATGTTCCCTGAGGTTAGGGAATCTCATTCCCACTTCACAGAAGAATTGACTGAGGCCTGAACAACTTGTGTGACCTGCTCCAGATCATACTGTTGATCGCATCTTCAGCCATTGGGTTCTGACTACACAGTTATTGACTAAAGCTAGATGGGGCACAGTTAAAATTTTTGAGAAGCATGAAGAAAGGTAGCAAAGGATGCAGTCAGATCAGACCAAATTATTATTTCTTCTTGAGAATTCAAGGATTTCTCTGGGCTAGAGGAAATGGAAGAGAATGTTTTATGTCTTCTCACCTCCTGGGCGGGCACAGACCACTTGGATCCATTGAACCTCAGCCCCTCTGAATCTGGTGTACTGTTCACTCAGTAAACAAGTGTGTTGACCCTGAATATTTCTGTCCGGAATTTGTTGTCATTTAAAATGTCAGCTTCTGTGACAGCCTAGAGATCTTACCCCCTAAGCAAGAAGTGCAAATCCCATTAACACATTAACCACATTTGAGGAAGTGGCTCCCCATGCTGCACTTGGAACCTGACACCCTTTTATATAATTTAGTGTCTGATGAAAAACATCTGTGGGAAACAAAGTAGTCCTTTCCCAGGGACAGGTACTTATGAAAGATGCAAAAAGCAAATGCAGGATCACCCCAGAGGGGATGATGTGTGCTTGTTTTGAGAAAAGAAACTTCACATGTGATCTAACCTGCATAAAGAATGAGACAAACGAATTGCAGCAGCCAGCTACACAGAGAAGAAATATGAATGACAATTAAATCTAATAGCAACAGCAAAGTGTGACAGATCCAAGTCATCCTCTCAAGTTGTTATTCTCTGCAACGTGTTGGTCACAATGTGTTCCAACTCCAGAGTGGAATAAAAATGCATACTAATGAAGTTGCTAAAATGTATCAAGTGTCTACCATGTCAACCACTACCTGTGCAGGTCTTTATTCAGATAACTGGCCCTATCTAAATTTCAGCTCCCTTCCTTACACTTCAGTTTCCCCTCTGTGCTTTGTTTTCTTCTTCTTTCCCAGCTTTTAGCCCAAACATACCATAAATTGTACTTGCTTATCTTATTTATTTACTGTCTCCACCACTTGAGTGTAGGTAGTTTTGTCTTGTTTTCCCTCTTCTGCTGTAGCATCTCGAACAGAGTAAGTACTCAGCTAATACTTGTTGAATAAGTGAGTGACCTGAGATCTTTTCACGTGTTATTTTCTTGAATCATCACAACAATTCTTTGAGGTGGATACTATGTCCTCCCACTTAATAGTTGAAGAAAAATGAGGTTTAGGGAAGTAACTTGACTAGATTCACAAAGATTAAGTGTCAGAGAATCCAGATTAGAACCCCACTCTCTCCAAGCCCAGAACGTTCTTACTTCTCTGGGAGTTATGAGATAGGGGAACAAGAGCTTGTGTTAGGATTAAAATACAGATCTTTTTGTAGAGAGATGATTTCACTTCATTTTAAAAACAATTGCACTGTGTTGGGAGTCATATAGGAAGGTTAATCTAATATAGCCTGCTACTGTGTAAAAGTAGTCACCTCTACCAGTACTCTTAAAAGGATCTCTCTTGAGAAAACAGCTTAATTATCTTCTAACCACAGAGTCCTTTGCAGCAAGGATTGGTGAATGGAAGGTGAATATTACTTGAATTAACATAAAGAGACTAGGTGTTATTATGCCAGACTTTTTATTTATTTGTTAGTTTAATTTTTTATTAGCATAGTTTACAATACATCATAGTGTCATTTGTTTTGGGAAATTGCTACAGGCATATAGCATATCTTGATCATTTTCCATTCCTTCACCCTCCTAACATTTCCCTCTCTCTCCCCTGCTGCTTGATCTTCCTCCCCATTTCCAGCAAGTCTGCCTTTTTGTTTGCTACCTTCTCTCCTTTATTTTCTCTTATAATTTATTTATGTTTTAGGTTTCTCATAGAAGAGAAATCATGTGATAGTTAACTTTCTGTGCCTAACTTACCTCACTTAACATGATGATCATATGTCCTTCCCATTTTTATGCAAATGACATGATTTCATCCTATATGGCTGAATATTATTCCATTGTTTATATATACATTTTTATCCATTTGTCTATTGATCAGCATCTATTATGTTTCCAGAGTTTAGTTATTGTGAGTTGCACTGCTACAAACATGAGTATCCATGTCTCACTATGGTATATCTTTAATTCTTTCGAGAATAGACCCAAGAGAAGTATAGTTTATTTGTATGACATCATCTAGTCTGGACAAAACATGTGTGATCTGATCCATGTTTCCCTCTTCCTTGTTCACTGTAAACCCACTCAGAGAGATTACTCAGGACTTATCTTCATCAGAAGTATTTCAAGTTTTGGACATTGACTTACTTTCCTCTTTACACTATGAAGTTCTTGAAAGCACTGTACCTTGTCCCTTCTTGAATCTTTAGGATCTAGCATTTTGCCTGCCCCCTAGCATTTAATAAATGCTTTTAAAAACTAAATGTATCCCATATTGTATACTTTCCAATTTGAAAAATTTGAAGTTTTAAAATGTGAAGAAATGAGATCATCATGTATGTGAAAGAGTTGGAGAATCACACAGGATATTATAAGAAGGCAAAGATTGTGAAGCACAGAAGAAACATTTTACTCTTAGGTGAGCTCTGCAAAGATTCATTTCTCTGTTCATTTATTCAATATATTCTAAATATATATCTCATGAACTCACTTGAATATCAAGAGTGAAGGCCTAATCCTTGAACTTGGGGCATGTGCAGTGCCTTCTAATGGAAGATAAGAGATGGGTAGGGAATATTCTTGTAGCACATGCTCTATCCACCATACCCTACCTGAATTTTGTTTTACTGATAGCCCCCTGTTCACTCCTCATGACCAGAGCAGGTTGGACCAGTGATTGGTAACTGACCAATATGATTATGAAAAGTTGGAACCAGGAGACTCAGAGACTGAAACTGGTGCCACTGTATACCAAAGGCATAGCTAAGGCAATGTGAAAAAATCCATGGGTCAGTAGAAAGAGGAGAAGTGGCAGGTCTCAGATCAGATACCCACACCCTAGAAATGGGACCTGAGACGGGGATTCTAGTGGTGGAGTAGATCAAAGGTAGATTCTGCTGAACCTTCAACCAGAAATCTCCTTCAGTATGTCTGTGATATGAATGGCATCAAAGAGAATATCTGAACAAGATTCATTGTACCCAGTATATTAAAAAACAATCTCACAAGTTAAAAGAGCAGAACAGAAGGGAGAAACCAGGAACCAACAAATAGCCCAGGCTGAGTTTATGAGTGGATCATAGAACTGATTCAGACTGAAGTATTCATCCACTAATCATTTGATGAATATGAAGCCAAAATAGATTTTAGGATTTCAGGGAAAATTTACTTATTGACATGGTTTTTGGTTTAATCTGAAAAAAGGAAAATGTGTTCACTGGTGGATTCTTATTATTTCTAAGAATCTTAAATTGGGCAATCAGTGAATACATACGGTGTGTCCTCTGGCCAGTGTTTAAGGACAGAGGGAAGCTCAGAACATCTATGCACCTATGTAACAACATATACTTCTTAGTTGGGGGTATGGTCTATTTATAAAGGGGAGCCCCTGAGCTAAGCTAACTCAGACCTGGAGTCAACTTTCTGCCAAATAAGACTCTAGGACATTTGAATCTGTCACCTCATCCCAATGCATTATATGGAGCTTATCTTATTTAATCCTCCCACCACCATATGAGGCATTCTCTATTACTTCCATTTTACAGATGAGTAAACTGAGACATAGAGAATTTAAATCATTGGTTTACAGCTATTAACTAGTTCTGATTGACCAGGGCCTTGAGCCTAGCTCCAAAGTTCATGTACTTGATCTTTGTAATATGTTGCCTCTTAAAACACAATCATAATAAGCCATGCTATGAGCATACAGATTATTTTAAATTTCTCCATATTAATAATTATTATGAACTTCCACATATGCTTGTTGCATACACATGGTCTTGAACTCATGAAAACTGCAAAATAATAACTCCAGTGGAGAAAAATATAAAGTTACAGAAGACCCTATCAGCTTCACTATTAATTTGAGCCCTCTGGTTTGAAGAACTGGGACTTTAAAGAAGAAAGCTTTAAAAAATCTTCCAAGGGTCCAACAAACCAGCAACTCAGAGTATTTCAGAAAAGAATATTTTCAGCATACAATGAATACTTGCTGACTTGGTGGAATTAGACAGATTTTCGTGATTGACACTACATGGGAACCAATTGCAAAACTTATTTGAGGAACAACTTGATGAAGCAAAACAAAATTAAATGGGCTGATGTAAAAGCAGTAAAACGGTATTAGAACCTTGCAGTTACTGGGGCTGGGAAGGAGCCAAGGGGGATATTATTAAGTGTAAACAATGTATAGGCAAAAACCAAATGGAATTTCTTTGGCTTAATAATTTTTGAAAGCTGTTTATACAGTTGGTATATTAAATGCTGTGGAAATTGTTTTGAGTTTTCAGAAGCAAGTTACTATGTTTAATCCACCACATAAATCTATGTGCATTTGAAATGCACTTGCAGCATATAGCAAACTCATAATAACTGCATCTACTACACGTATTATTTCAGCATTAAAATAATATTTAAGATTATACTCTTGAAAATTTTGTTATGACAGGATGAAATCAAATAGTTTAGCTTCCAAAGAGGGACAGGAAACAGTCAAAAGATGTTTAATGAATGGTAATGCTCAGCTTATATTGTGGAGAAATAGCTGTAGTCTTTTCAATTTTCAATTGAAACGCATTCCTCTGAGAGTCTTCTGGTGTTTGGGAAGTCAAATTGTCTTATTAAATTGTGCAAAAATTGACAGATTCCAAACAAATAGAGAGAGTAATCATTGGCAAGTGCATAATAATCTGGCAAATATGGAAATTACAAATTATAATATTTTTCCCCTGAGAAAATGAAATATGCAAAAAACAACTGCATAATACAATAGAGTTCATGTAATCCCTGGGTAGCTACTGTTAGCAAGCTATTTTATCACAGTTGTGTTCTTCCCCAGTTAATAATGAAGCACAAAATTAAGTTTAAAATGAATTATAAAATTCTCTTAAAGTTCAGTTTTTACGTAAAAATGCCATCAGGAAGTATCAAGATGCTCTAGTGACCAAGGACATGATTCTTTTTAAATGTCTGCATAAATCTTACTGAGCAGTCTGATTTTTTTGTTTTGTTTTGTTTTTTATTATAATGCTTTTATATTTATGACAGAGACTTTTTTCTAACCTGTTTTTAGCCTATCAAATACACAGTAATCTTAGTCTCAATGAAATAGTTCTACAACCTTGATATTGTTTTAATATGATTGGGTCTCATTGTGTTTATCTGTGGAATATGACATAGAAATATAATACTGGTGGTGATGGTAATATTAATCCATTCTTTATTCAACACTACTTTAGTACTTTCTGCTTATAAGACCCTGAGGGCTCCTCCTTGCCGGGGATTTAGCTCAGTGGTTTTACTGTCTGTTGTAAGATGTAGAATAAGCAAAGCCTAGGGTCTTCATTTAAGGAGTTTGCAGCCATTTAGTATCACATTCTCAAGACAACATTCACTGCGAAATAATGTCATAATGTCATCAGCTGAGTCCTGATTATTTGCAAATCCTATCCAGCTTCTCAGTGGTTAAAACCGGGTCTTATTCATTTCATTGCTTATCCATTTCTCCCATGGTGAAAGAACACAAAGAAGGGACTATCATATCAATATCAATATAGAACTGGAAAGTCTGATAAAAATTCTCTAGGGAAATGTCTGAATGTTGCTGGTGTTAAAGATTTCCTTCTTTCTTCAAATGAGTAACTTAGAATTTCCTAATTCAATCAATGTACATGTTGTATCTCAGGTTTACCAAGTAATACTTGGTGTGGGCAAACTATTTTTATCTTACCACTCTTAAGTCTTACTGCTTCCTATAAGTCTTTGTGTAAGTTTTAGTTCTTTCCCAAATGAAATTGGAATTTTGTGCTTTTCAGCAACACATCTTTTAATAAATATGAGTCACATAAAAAATTTCCAGAGATAGTGTATCAATACAAGAGAAGATGTTGGAGTTGGAGACGGGGGAGAGGCTGGAACTGAAATATTGTACTAGAAGCAAAATTCAAAGAATTGAGGCAACATTCAAATACCAAGGCAACCCCAGGGGTCATGTCCTTGTGGTTAATCAAGTCTTACATCCTCAGGTATGTATCAAGTCCCAGGGAAGAATAAATGTGCCTAGGAAAGCAATCATTTCCAAATATGTCCTCTAAAAGTAGTTCTAGACAAACAAGAGTAAGAACAACAGCTACAAAGTCACTAGAATCGAGGAAACTTCATAAACATACCCAGAGGGACTTCATTCACCTTCTAATTGATACAGAACTGGTCACCAGGACAAGAATTTTTTTCAAGTCAAGATTGATCGAGAGCAGTATGATAAAATTTTATAAAAACTTGACAAAACTGGAAAATATCTTACCAAGATGTCCCATAGATATCTCTATTTTCTGGTCAACTCTTGTAATGGTTAAAATGCATGAAAGCAGAAAACTGCCTTTAAAGAATGCAAGCTATATGAAAATGAATGTTCATGTAACTGAAAGGGGAATCTTTTGTATAATTTTTGTACAATCTTCAAAATTAAATGTAGGCAAATAGATAAAAGAGGTAAACTGAAGTAAAGCATGAACTTCTGAAACATAACAAAGAATATAATTCAGAAATCATTTATCCTGTACCACTTTTTAAAAAATATTTAATTCATTGAATACTTATTATTACATGATGCTCTCCATTTTACCATAGATGGTATTATAGCTTAGATTTTAAATGTCCCCTCAAACTTTCTGTGTCTAGAGATAGGGTTTTGGAGGTAATGGGATCATGGAGTGGATTAATTTGTTGATGAATGGATTAATTCATGAATTCCTTGATGAGTTCATAGCTGAATGGGCTGTTAGGAGGTGAGGCTCAGTTGGAAGAGGTGGTCCACTATAGGCTTGTCTTTCGAGAGTATATCCCTCGCTCTGGCTCCTTCCTCTTTCTGTGCTTCCTGACTGCCATGGATTGAGCAACTTTCCTATGCCATGTCCTTCTGCCATACCAGTTCTGCTTTGGAGCTAACTGCCATAGACTGAACCCTCTGAAACCATGAGCCAAATAAGCCTCTCTGCCTTTAAGTTCTAAGTGTCAGATACTTTGTTCTAGAGACAGGAAGGTAACTAATACAGGTAGAAAATAAAAGATACTGATTCTCAAAGACCAATACATTAAAATCAATGAATAAATAGAACAAGTAACCCAAATTAAGAGAGCTAATTATGGCTTCCTCCAGGGTAGGTGGGAGGCTAATGATCTGAGAAGGTGATTTGGACAATGTGGGCTTCAAGTTAAAGATTAGAATGCAATAGCTTGGGTGGGGCTTGCTGAGCATGGATGGAGGAAGAAGGAGAGCAGTGAGTATGAACAGGGATGAGCTCCTCTGTGAGTCTTTAGCAGGAGTAGTAGCAGGGGGGATAGACGCACACATATATATAGTGTAACTGGGTAAGTTACACCAATGAAATGCTCATGTAAGGGTCGGTAGAGAAGTGGGAGGTGGAAGTAGGGCCAAAGGAGGACACTTATTGACTACCAGAAATTATTTTCAGTGTACTAGGAGGGATATTTCATACTACCAGATGTGTTAATCTCTCCTGGCAACCTTGGAAAGGCACACACTTGGAAGCTCCTAGTAAAAACCACCAAGGAAACCCTGAGACCTTTGGGCTCAATAGTTCCTCTGGTTTTTATTGACTGTCAAAATTCTGCACTTTCAAATTCTCTCTATTTAAGACCACCTATAGCTAACCTCATTTCTACTGCATCCCTTTTGCTCGAGGTAGTGCTGGCTGAATTGGTTTCCCTACTGCCCAGTAAAACCCTGAGACTACAAACCGCACCCATTTCCTCCTTTCTGCATCTCTAATCAATTACCAGAGCTGTATGCTAGGTATCCATCTACTTTTGAGCTCATAGGGATCCTCTAACTGCCCATGTTGTTTTTGAGTATTCACAGAAGAGATAGTAAGTTCTTTAGTTGCCCATGACCTAATGAGCAGTGTAGTACCTACAGCAGCTTAGAATTACTCAGCAAGAAAACAGCCCTAATATCCACATTTCCTCAGCTCCAAGTCTTTGATGCAATTGAAATGGAAGGACTCAGTATGGCTCATTTAATTACCCTGCCATTTTAACCAAATGCTTTTTGACTTAATTTTATCTCTGTGAATATAAAGCATGGAGAGACTCTCCCATAAACATGGAGTTGCCTCTGACAGCTTCTGGGAAGGAGCCCTAAGAGGAAGGAGACTGTGGCTTGCAGAACACTAACAGTGCTGCAGAACAGCTTTAGCACCAGGAGTTTCTAAGGCTTAATTGCTGCCTTTAAAATTTAAGCCAGAGTTAGACACTAAGCAGTACCAGCCAGAGGAAAAGAAAAAACAAAAAGCATGATTGCATAGCTAAGAGAAGACTAGAAAGAGGATGTTGGTGTTATTCTGTCTCCTCTATCGTACAAAAATCCTACAAGACCTCCAAATGATATAGGGGAAATAATGTAACTCCCAAACCGCTAGATGTCAGATATACCGAGGCTGTGTTCTCCAAAATCGAAGAATGAATTCTAACGAACATTGAAGGTTTTAAGTTGGAAATATTTATTGAGAGGGAGAAATTTTAGCCCTGAGAGGCAGAAAAGGGGTCCTGAGTGGGTTGCCAGGGACCCCACTTCACAGGGGAAGTTTTATAGAGCAAAATCATGAGGTGGGTACAATGTGAGACAAAACTATGATCAACCAATAAGATTACAAGTATAGCTGCTTGGGTAATATTGATGCAGTGGGGAAGCAAGTCCTGTAGCAAGTGTACATGGAAAGAACAAAGAACTTTTTTAGGAAAGGATGGGTCCAGTGGTTTTGGTCACCTACTGGGGTGATTGATGTCTATCTAGACTTTATTGAGCCAAGTGTTACTACTTATCTTATCCCTTGGGAAAGTATGTAGGCCTGGCCATTTCGCCTTTATCTTGAGGACTGGTTTCCAACAGATGCGCCTCCAGCCATGATTGTAATGTGTTATCTTTTGTACTAATTCTCTTGAGGGCCCTGTCTGCCTATAATATTTTTACCTAACTTAGCTGTCTTTAATACTACAAAGATACCAAACTAAAAAGTCATTGTATGACTGGTTCAATTCATTCTTTCTGTGGCCTACATTTTCCATATAAGACTCCAACTCCTTTGAATTGGAAGTGTTCCATCCAGAGGTGTTATAAGATTTACGTGCCTCTAAAAAGATATCGGGATTTTTTTTCTTGTTTTTTTCAGACAGTTTCTGACCAAGGACGTATAAAGTCCAGTGGTCTCAGGTAATGTTTGCATACTTTTTATTCTGTGAACCATCCCTTACTTCACCCCCTAACTATTTAAAATAGGCTGTGTTGTTAGGGGAACTCAGAGCTTTGAAAACAAAACATTTAAACAAAACAAATCCACAGATAATTATGATTTGCTAACTATTTTAAGAAATAACAACTTTTTTAGAAAGTCACAGCACAGGCAGATTCATTATATGGTGAGGATCCGCTTTCTTTTTCACAGAAGTATCTTCTTGCTGAATTCCTACAAGGTAGAAAGAGGAAAGGGAGCTCTATGGGGCCTCTTTTATAATTTAAAGGCTTTCTTCTCCACCCCTTTCTTTGAAATGAGAAATTACTTTTTATTAACAGGAATTGAATAATACCCCCCAAATTCTTCATTTAATGGGGGAGAGGATGCCTCTCTGTTTCCTTTTGGGCTCTATGTATTGTACTTCAAGAATTTAACTTCATTAAGCCCAAGGGCACTATTTAGAAATCCAGCTAGTGTTCTACAGTTCTTAGGAGAGAAGTAATTTAAGAGAATGAGTGCTAAATTTCAAAGGCCTTCAGACATTCTGAAAACCACTCTCAGCAACCAAACTGAACACATCAGGCCCTTGTTAGTATCTGGAAGTTAGGAACTCAGAGAAAAGAAGCTACAAGGGAGGGGTGGCTCACCCCTTTTTACCTGGCTCACTTTTTTCTTGAACTCCCCCAATTCAGCCTCTGGCAATATTGGGCTAGAGTGGTCCCCCCAGATCCAGAGCATCCCCCAAGTTGTTGCCACTTCCTTCTATCTCCACTGGACTGTTGGATAATAGCTCAAAGGTCATCTTCCTTGGTGGGAGGGTGAGTTCTTTGACTTCCCTGGGTGGCCAATTACACTTCTTTCTCTGCTTCTGTTGTTTTTTGTTATTACCTTTTGTCATGTCTAAATTCTATTCAGCTTTTCTCCCAAAGAAAGTGAATTCTAGAGGTCCTGGAAGATGCCTTCATTTGTGTAGCCAGACAAACAAGCACACAATAGGCGCTCAACCAGTATTAACTGACTTTCCTAGCCCATAGGGGCTTCCATAATAAACTACTATCAACCACCAGGGGACCAATAAACAACAGGCATTGATTTTTTAGTCTCCTAGTCCAAGGTCAAGATGCTAGACTATTCAGTGTCTGCTGAGGACCTATTTCCTGCTTCATGGGTAGTCTTCTTGCAAATGGGATGAGAGAGCTCTCTGGGGCCTCTTTTATTAGGGTGATGATCTTATTCATAAAAGCTTTGCCCTGAAGAAATAGTTAACCCCAATGGCCCTACCTTCTAATACCATTGCTTTAGGGTTAGGTTTCAACCCATGAATTTGAAAAGAACACAAACATTTGCACCATAGTGCTGACAACAGAATTCCTGCCATGGAAGTCCTTGTATTCTTGACCTGTCTCATATGCCACTGCATGTATAATATCAGTATTCTGGTATTATAGAGAAATATCTGGCAAAATACTTGCAGGTCATTTTAAAGTATCTCACTGGGCATGGTGGTACATGCCTGTAATCTCAGCACTCGAGAGGCAGGATTGCTGAGTTTGAGGTCAGTCTGGGCAACATAGTGAGTTCAAGGCCAGTCTGAACTACATCGTGAGACCCTGGCTCAAAAAAAAAAAAAAAAATCCCACTAGTGGGTAGATGTATGCTGACCTGAACATTTTTGTCTTCCAGAAGACAAAATAAGAAGAAATTGAGGACTGGAAATGCAGCTCAGTGGCACGGCACCTGCCTGGCAAGTGTGAGATCCTGAGTTCCATCCCCAGTACAAAAAAAAAAAAACATAACAGAAGAAGAAATTGAATGTGACCAAGAACAACCCCATCTGCATCCCCTACTTATGTTAATATGACATGAAATGGATAATCATGAAATAACAGTGTGGTCGAAAAGCCACCTCCAAAAGAGGACTACTACTGAGATAGGAGAAAAAAATCATTTAACAGAATAGAGTTGTGCTGTGCTGTAAGCCACCTTGGCAGATTAAATGTGAGTCACATTGCCCTTAGTGGGCTCATTGTCCATTATCTCCCAAGTTCTCTGATCCTTGTAGCACACTGTGTCAATTACATGCTTCAGGATTTATGTCAAACTTGCCAGGAGCCAGAAATTGTTCTGAGATTGTGAACCAGAAGAGTGAACTCCTGAGTGCAAAGAGCAGAAGATGATATTTGCCTTCTATGGTATGTGTGTGTGTGAGAGAGAAAGAGAGTTGGACAAAATAGATTTTTTTTTGGTACCAGGGATTGAACTCAGGACCTTGCGCTTTGGACAAAATAGATTTTTTATATCTTTGGTGTCATTTTTTAAAAAATGAATTCCTTTTGTGATAAAAGACTTGAGGGTCATGAATTTAGATTTTTTAAGTACAGTCATTGCTTGGTACCGGAGGGAGATTGGCTCCAAGACCATAAAGGAAACCCAAATCTACAGATGCTCAAGTCCCTTATATAGAACAGTGTAGTATTTTCTGTAACCTATGCACATCCTCCTGTAGAATTAAATCATGTCTACATTACTTATAATGCTTGATACAATGTAAATGCTATGTAAATAGTTGTTACACTGTGGTGTTTAGGGAATAATGATAAGAAAAAAGGTTTTATACGTTCCATACAGGTACAGTTCCTTAAAAAACTATTTTTCACCTGTAGTTAGTTGAATCTGTAGATGAGGAGGGCCAGCTGTACACATTCATGGCCTATCAAAGCACTTTGATAAAAGGAACAAGTCTTAGGTTCAGCCAAAGTGGTCCCCCATCTTGGTACCATCACTTCCTGGTTGAATTTGAGAATGTGTTCTCTCATCTGTGGAGAAAGGAGTTTAAACTTGATGACCTCTTTTTAGCTCCAAAATTCTGCAGCACAATCTCTCTTAGCATTTTAAATAATATAGAGCATTTCAGTTTTGTTCTCCAGGAATTATTTTATGCTGTAAAGGTTAATAAATAGTGAATTACCTGGATTTTAACCAAGCGTAGGAAGTGAAATTTCTGCCCTACATGTTTTTGCATACATCTTATTAGATAAAGACATAAAGGAAGGAGGAGGGACATCAAATTTGGCATGCTGGATGTTCGCAATGTTACATCATTTGTGACTTGAAAGATAACAATTTAGCTCACTGAAGTACTGTCTAACTTGAGCAAACTCTTCGGTGGTCAGTTTTTAGGAAGTGCAGTCCCTAAGGCACTAGACTACTTTAGTTTTTCCCTAAGTATTTTCAAAATCGTTGTAAGCAACATATGATTGCTACACAAATTGTTCCCGTTCTTACACGGCTTTGTGGTCTTGGCAGTCAGGTAAACAGTGGATGATATGGAGCAGTTTTGCAGGACCTCTTATGAATTGGAATATGTGTGTGATCACAAACTGAAAATCATTGAATGAGTGGGCATGGACAGGAGAAAGCGTAGAGGTTTATTTTTCAATATGAAAAGAAGTGAGCAGTAAAAAGTGGAGGGCAATATATGTCTACATTTTATAAATGAGCAAGTGGAAAGAGCTTGTTTTTTATTTTGTAGCAGTGTAATGGGGTGGGAAAAGGATTGGGATTTCTGTTGAATCTGGTCTTCAGCCCCTAAAACCTAAAACTGGGGCTTATTACTCTGGGAGTCCACATCTGCACTGAAAAACTTTACGCAGTGCTGTGTGGGATGGAATGTTAGTTTAATGTAAAAAGTGAATGATTGGAAATGAGTTTTAAAAACTTTTATGGTTCTATGAGGAAACAGAGATAATTGGTCTTCAGAGCTTCTATTGCAACTCCTGAGTTCAATTACAGAGTAGCTATAATTCCAGAACTCTCTAACTGTACCCACATATTATTCTCTCATAGATCTTTAACTTTAACAGCTATTCATTAGTTCAAGAGACCTTTGGTTTTATACGAATCACAGTTTAGTGGGTATAACAAAAGGAATTCATTCTCCACAGCTGCTACTTCATTGGTACTTTTTAAAAATACTCCAACCTTTTGAAAATGAGGCAGAAGTTCCAAAAGTTTTACTAGATAGTCTTTGAAAAGCTATTACCTTTTTTTGTTTCTTGATTTATAAAGTAGATGCAGATCCTCTAATTATAAAAGGAAGACTAGCTATAAATAAATGCTTCACCTGATACTTGTATGGTGACACACATACAATAAAATCCTCTGTAATTTCATCATGCTGGGCAAGCAAATTCCCATGAAAGGGGTCCCAGAAGGTCCTTATTCCACAGGAGAGTGAAAGAGAAAGAGGTGACAAGCCAGAGAAAGACCTCCTATATAGAAGGAACTTTGGCTATAATTTCAAGCATAAGCATAATAGTCCTAGCATTAGAGTGGTCTTGGAGTATAGTGGAAAGAATATTACCATCAAAGGCCAACCTGCAGGATTATAAGAAATTGTTGGGCCAGTGTTACCCAACATTGTTCTTACTCAACACTGAAGGCTGGGTAAGAAGGAATAAGAGATTGTGTTAGTCATCTTTCTGTTAATTTTCTGTTAACAAAGTATCAGAGATGCTCTATGTGAAAGCAGAAAAGGTTTACTTTGGCTCACTGTTTTGGTGGTTTCAGTCCATGGTTGGTTGGCCATACTGCCTTTGGGCAGTGGTGAGGCACCACATCATGGAGGGCAAACAGTTCACCTCATGGCTGGTATGTAAAGGAGAAAAGGGTCATTGTATCCCCTTCAAGGCTATGCCCCACTGACTAGAAGGTCTCCCACTAGGCTGTTCCTCTTAAAATTTCCAATACCTCATGGTAGCAACAAATTGGGGCCTAAGTGTTTAACACATGGGCCTTTTGGGGACATCCCAGATCCAAATTATAAAAGACAGAGAGTAACTCAAGAACACAATTGCTCTTTCCATGCAAGCTGTTATAACTAGGGACAATTAGTGTGTTCCTGTTTATAAGATACCTTCACATTGTATTTCATTAAGTGTGTTAACTTTCAGCACCTGAAAGTTCATAGATGAGTCAGCAGCTGCCAATGGGCTCCAGCAACTGGCTTTACAAAAGACAGTGCAAATAGAAAAAGTGACCCAAAGCTGAGGCCAAATGCAGAAGGGTGTGCATAACAAACTCTTCAGTATATGGGAAGAAAATATTTGTAATTCTATTTATATAAAAATATATGAGTAATATTGAATGTACAAACTTGTAGGGAAGAGCTGGAATTCTAGTTGCTTCCTTCCCTCCACTGTTTGCTTCCTGAACACTGGGATACGATTCAGTTTCTTTGTGCCTAGGTAAGTTCTTTAAATGAATTCCATTCTCTTAAACAGTAGGATATTTAACATTATTGCAAAAAGACAAAAGCAACTGTGAAGATCTTTTCTTTCAAACACAGGTTTGCTGATTGTTTTGTGGCAAAGTATTAGACAGATTGTAAATGGAAAAATGTGTCATATGTATCTTTTTCTTTTGCAGAAGTCAAGAGCTCCAAATGCTCTGCCTTCCCCCTGCTGACTGCTACCTCACAGTAATAAATGTTCATCTATCCTCAACAATGGAAAAAAAAAATAGCTTTTTTTTTTTTTTTTTTTTTGTACCGGGGATCGAACTCAGGACCTTGTGCTTGCAAGGTAGGCAGCAGAACCACTGAGCTAAATCTCCAGCCCAAAAACAGGTTTTTGAAAGAATCTCATGCTATGGAGAGAGAATTTTGAAAATGGATCTTGAGGGACTGTTTCTGTTCCTATGTGACTATTTTTTAAAAAAATAAAATGGTTTGATGAATTATTTATGGGAATTTTAATATTTTCATACTTAAAAACTTGGAAATACATTTCTAGCCAGTTTGAAAGTATTAAGCAAAAAAAAAGGTATTTTTTGTTTTGTTTTGTTTTTGGTACTGGGGATCAAACTCAGGACCTTGGGCTTTCGAGGCAGGTGGCAGAACCACTAGGCTAAATCCCCAGCCCCCCAAAAAGGTGTTTTTAAGAAGAGATTTTTGAACCCATTTATTAAAAACATAAAAATGCAGTACATTCTGTTAAGCAAATAAATTGGTTGACATCTGGGAAGAGAGAAATTTATAAGCTAAATTTCAACAAACATTCACTGTGGAAAAAGACTAAAAGCCAAAGGTTTCTGCCTCAATCAAAGACTTCCTCCACCTGGGTTACAGCAGCCCCTAAATCAATATTGGAAAAGAAATAGGCTGAATTTAGATGTAGACCTATAAATTGCTGAATGACAAAATACTTTTAAAATTTCTTCAAAAATAATAATAAATATCCATTCACATTTTCCTTAAAATATTAATAATATTTGCTCTTTGTAAAAACACAATTTTGCACCTTCAACAAACTGCCCATTATTCAAATTTCTATGTATATTTTGTGATGTAGGATTTTTGTGCATAAGTACAAATATTTGCATAGGATAATATACATGTGTATGTGTGTATTGCATATATACATATACATGTAACCTGTATATATATGTGTGTGTGTGTGTGTGTGTAATTTACAAGTAAATACAGATGCTTTTTCTCTTATGATGGGGCTACAAGCTGATAAATCTATTGTAAGTTGAAAATATTCAAATTCAAAGTGCATTAAATACTCCTAACCTACCAAACATCATAGCTTAGCCTATCCTACCTTACACATGCTCAGAACACTAACATTAGCCTACATTGGGGTGAATCCTCTAACACAAGCCTATTTTATAATACAGTGTTGAATAACTCATGTAATTTGTTGAATACTTGGATCTAATCAGATTAATATTACAGTACACTCGGAGTGTTGATTGTTTACTTTCATGGCGCTGCGGCTGAAGGGGTTAGGGCTCACTGGACAGTCCAGCCTGGTGAGGGAAGATCAGCCAGCACACTGCCAGCCTAAGAAAAGATAAAAATACAAGCTACAGTTTCTCTTAAATGCTTATTGTTTTTGCATTATCTTTTTGTTTGTTGTTTTTTGAGACAGCATCTCACTATGTAGTTCAGGCTCACCTTGAGCTCACAACGTAGCCCAGGCTGCCCTTGAATTCATGGCAATCTTCATGCCTCATCCTCCTGAGTGCTGGGATTACAGGTGTGTGGCACCATGCCAGGGCCTGCACTACTGAAAAATCTCAACTTGAGCCATTGTAAGTCAAGGAACATCTGCATTTGCATACCTCGAGAGTACATGTGAAAGTCAATTTTGTTTTTGTTTTTGCCTTTAAGGTTAGAGATCACTGGTATAGAGGAATGACTGGAGTCACGAGACATAAACTCTAGTCTGATTTCTGCCATTGTGACACCAGCACCTTATACCAGTCAGATGACAGTTTCGGGTGGTGAATGCAAAGGTAACATTGCTTTGCAGTTTCCATGGGGGTCAGGGGAGATACGGTTCTGCCAATAACTTGTGGTGGCTGCTGAAGGGACATTAGAGCCTATCTGGCCTTAATTTAATTTTCTAGATGAGGAAGCAGTGGCAAGAGAGTAGCATGGAGTGGCTTCATGTATTAGATTGAGCTGTTAGGCAGCTACTGTTGGACTTCAGCCAAGTTCTTTATAGATTTCATATGACTTTGTGTCCTAACTCCTGATGATTAATTCCTTAAAACAATATTTCCTCAGGGTTTCTCTTATAGTTACTTTCCAGTATATTGCAAAGAACCAAACCGTGTGATCTGTATGCAAAATGCAAGTCACTCTTGTTTCAGTGGTTTTAATGCTAAAATAACAATAGGTTGACACTTTCTTGCTCTTTATTTCATCTTCTCTTTGAGTTTGTTTCTATGATAAGAACGTTCTGCAAAGACCAAAAGATTAAAGAGTAGGGCCTCAGAAGTTCTCTCCAGGTCCAGACCAGATCAGAAACTAAGAAGAGAAAACATGTTTGTTTACTGGCTGGAAACTGTCAAAAGGAAAGGAAAGTTGCTCCAAGTTAGTGATTTCAAACTGCTTGAAGTCTGATGAAATATTTGAATCAGACCCCTAGAAAATGCATATAGAAGTGTGTATATATTTCACATAGGATTCCAGGGAATCATGCAATCTTTGGAGCCTGTCCATTAGCCTAATACCCTTTAAGGTTTAATTCTAGTACTATACACCTTTATAATTACCGAGAGAAGGAAATTCTGTGCATGTTTGACTATTCACATCCTTATCCCAGCATTGCCCACCTATACCTACCTGATTCTTCCTTCATTTGGTTTGGTGTCATCAGTGATAAAATTAAATGTGTTTAAAACATGTTCTTATTTTCTATTTTGATCAGTAACACCCACCAACATCTAAGTGAGGGTTTCCAAAAGTATATGGTGCTCACATAATCATTTAATACTTCATTTCTCCCTTCTCTGATCTTGATCATTACTCTAAAAATATTTCCTCCTTAAGATCTGAACATTTGATTTCTTTTATAAATTTGGTACAACTGAAGCAAGCAACATCCCTTCAGAGTGCACTATTCTGGGAGAATGTGTGGCATTGAACATATTTTATACCTGAGGGAAGGGATTCAAAGTGTAGTGATCACTTGTAATATATCACACTGTACTAGGGCTTTATGGAATCATATCATCACATCTTTTAAAGTTACTACAAGGTTCAATGCTACTACTTTTATTTTAGAGATAAAGAAATTAAAGCCCAGGGAATGTAAGTAATTAAAAAAGTGAAGTAGATGTCTGAACTCGTAGATTACAATCCCGGCCTCTTGTCAATATGCGGCTAACTTAAAACACATTACTATCTCTCTGAGTTTCTCCATCTGTAAACTGTGCAAAGCTGTCTGCCACCAGCTCTTGCATATTTACCCAGATGAGTGATTAGAGGGGGGTGTTTGACTGTGACAGTACCATCTGTTGCCCTAGTACAGATCTAAATTTTCCTTCTTAGTCAGCGAAGTTTTTCTCTAGTCTGCTAACCTCTGAGCAAGATTTTAGGCATGATGAACTCTGCAGTGGTGAACAATTGTAGCCCTGAGGAAGGATAGCTCAAACAAGATCTCAAAGCAAGTCATGGGAAAGCCATTCCAGTTTCAAGTTCAAAGAAAAAGAGATATGAGGTACTCATGAAGGGAAGGGTCTGCCAGTTTATTTGGAGACTTCAAATGGCTGTGTCAGCCAACAGCATAAAACCCTCAAAATTGCTCCGCCATTGGGCTGGGGATTTAACTCAGTGGTTCCGCCTGCCCTGTAAGTGCAAGGACCCAAGTTCAATCCCTCATACAAAAGAAAAAAGATTGCTCTGTCATTGGCTGACAAAAATGAGTGAAGACATGGCGATTTGAGCAGGAAATGTCTTTTTCCCAAATGTTTGCTTGCCAGTACATACTAGTCATTTTTCATTATTAATTTAAAAAGGGAATATGCATGTTTTTGAATTTGTTTTTCTGCTTATGGTAGGATTGAATCTTGAGTGTAGAAACTGTAACTTATGTGAACTCTCAAGACTCCTCAGCATGATGAGGATAATGTGTTGATTGAAATGGTATTGGTTGAGGACAAGGAAGAACATAAATTATCTTAAAGGAAATTTTTGACAGCATTTACACATTAGAAGCTAATGAAAATAATAAAGGAATAAATCTGACACATTAAATATGGGTGATCAAAGTATATGGTGAATATTTAAATTAAAAAATTACAGTAACAGATGCATTGCCTTTAACCCCCCTCAAAATATTTCCCTTCATAAAAGAGAAAATATGAGAAAAGGAAAAAAATAGAAACAAAGTCTTCGTAAATAGGGAGGGGTGGAGGGCATGAAGGAAGGGCAGGGGAATGGGGAAAAAATAAGAACCAAGACACATCATGTAAAGGAACAAGATCCCAGTGATGAATGTAACTGTATTGTATACTTAAAATGTACCAATAAACTTAATGGAAAAAAAATTTTCTCTTCATTTCAAACATTTATCCTGTCCTTTTTGCTGTTTTCTGAAGCAGTTCTGAATGTCCTCTTTCATGATTATCTTTACGAGATGTGACCAAAAATACGGTAGATGCTGCTCTTTGTTGACTGCCATCCAAAGGAAAGGTAGGCACATTAAAAAAAATTATGGTGTGTCCTCATCTATCCTAATCACTGGATCTGGAAAAATGTGACTTTTGGTTCTTCCCCGTAGGCAAAATGATCACAAAAAAGTAAATGTTTTTAGTTGATTCAGGACATCAGGGCAGCCATGATGGCACAACTAAAGAAACTCGCAAAAGAGCTGCTTCAGAAAGTGGGAAAAATGATAGAATAAGTGCATTTGGGGGGATTAATGACAATGTGTCTTTTTTGTAATAAAAATTTTAAAAAGAGTTTAAACGTTCACTGCATTTTTCGGTCATACTTTATATATTATTTGTTTTAGTTTTTGTGTTTTTTGGTACCGAGGATTGAACTTGGGTCCTTGTGCTTGCACAGCAGGTGGTGAAACCACTGAGCTAAATCCCTGGCCTTTATTTGTTAAATGGTATTGTTTTGAGGCATTATAAATGACAAAGCAATTAATGGTCTCAGAATAGTGTCTTTAAATTTATCCTACAAATACATAAATCCATGGAAGTGATAAGTTGTAGGTATTTGGAGGAAAGAATGAGGTTATCTTTCTATGTAATTCTCCAATCTTTGTTAGATGGAGTCATGGGTCATAGCAGGGTTGTGTTTGGAGAGCAAGAGAATTTGAAGCTTAATTTCAGATGAAACTTCACAGAATTTCTACTATTAAACTCATAATGTAGACTTGTTATGGGCATTTGTATAGAGTCAAATGGAGGCCTAGAAAGACAGCAGGCATTTGACTCAATTACCTTCTCACAGGGGCACTGTTTTATGCTCAGTGTGATCCAACTGCACAAAGAAAGGATTACAGTTCCATCAGGTAATTGATGAAACTGCCTAAATTTCAGCTTTGTCCAAAAGATCTTTTAAATCCTTGCTTACAAATAAAGCTATGTGAGGAAGACAGGTTTATCTCAACAGGATGTTACTTCACCATGGTCCAGTGACTCTGTTGAGTCATCAATTTTGCCTGTTAAATGACTCCATCAGACATCATTGATGGAGGCTCCTTTTAATATTTACTGATCACTACTTACAAGTTTGGCTAATCTGTAAAGTAATGTATTTCTCCATCTAAGAAATAACATTGATAAATGACTTCACTGCCCTATTTAAAATCTTTCAATGGCTTCCCATGTTTGTAGTAAGAGACCAACAGCTTTGTCCAATAAAGCCTCCTTACCCATTTCCCACTACAGTTTGTTTTACTCCAACCATATGATTTCTTAGTGGTCTGAATATACTCCTATTTCCTCTCTAATTCACACAGAAGCTCATTTCTGTATTTTTAAACCTGTGAATGCACTTTAAATTTTCAATGTTCCATTTTATCTGTTAATGCCTTGTTTGAAGGAGACAGTGCATGTTAAAGTGAGCCACTGCTTTGCCAGTGTAGCCTGAAGTCACTTTTAGCTTTGAATCCTTGCTTAGCTATTCCTTATTGCCCTTTTAATAAAGTGCACCTCTCTTGGCTTATCATTCGCAGCACTTCATAGCATAAATTGAGTCTAACTCTGGCAAGTACAATTTATGTCTGTCAGATTGAACTACTCATTGTTCCTGAAAACTTTTCACTTTGTCCTGAATGTGTATACACAGATCTTTCCTCTTAGAAGACTATTTGTAGTGGACTATTGTGGAGTTCCTCGCTACACCCAACAGGTCAATGTCTGATCAACTTGACTCAGTAGACATAAGACTGATAACTGAGGAGTCGAAACATCTTGAATATAAGATCTTTTGTGAGTTCAGCAGAGGTGGACCTTACAGGGAAAATGGAGATGCTCCCGAGGGGACAATCAGTTATTCAGCCAAACTGTCACTGTGCCTTGCTTACCTGCCTTGCTATATAAAATAAACATTTGCACTCAGCAAAGATCTTTTGCCTTTGTTGTTCCTCAATAAATCTGGGGTTTTGAGTCAGTTTGGGGCTTCACTTTACTCCGGTGAAGACTGTGGCCCCCCAACAAACATATTCTTTGTCTCTTGAGTATTCATCCATCTCTCTAACAAGGTTTGCCATATTATTTATTTACTACCCCTGTCTGCCAGGACCATCCCTAAGGGCCTTTATTTTTTTTCTTTTTTGGTACCAGTAATACATTACTTGGGTACAGTAATACATTAATAATAAATTTTTTTGGTGCAGTAATACTTTTTTTTGGTACAGTAATACATTACTCGGGTCCTTGCGCTTGCGCAGCAGGCGGCGAAACCACTGAGCTAAATCCCCAGCCCCCTAAGGCCCTTTCTTGATAGTTCTCTCATTGCCTCGCATCAGATTCAGACACCTGACTTGCTTTGACCATTGAAATGGGGGCATGTGGAGCAGAAACTTTAAGTGTCAGCCTGGGATTCTTTCCTTTGTATTTTCTCTCTTCCATGAGAACAGTAAGTCTCAGATAGTAGCAGCACTTCCAGTCACGTCTTAGAGTAAGGAAAACATGAAGCAGAGCTATAGCCCACCAACAACTAATACATACCTTGAGAAAGAACAAACAAAGCATTGTGATTACAAGCTATTGAGATTTAGGAGTTGTCACTACAGGGCATTTCAGGCCACTGAGATTTTTAGGGTATAGCTTAACATAAGATGACTGACAAACTCTCCCACCAATGTGGTGGAGCATAAAGAACACAGGTTTTTAAATCAGATAGACTTGTATTCAAAGCTTTTTAGCATTAATTGTGTTTTAATAAAAGTAGATGTTTTTCATCCTCATGAATTTCAGTTTCCATATATGTAAAACAAGGATTAGCATACCTTGCTGGATTATTGTGGGGATTAGTGATAGTGCAGGTACAATACCTGGTGTAGAGAAGGGCCCCAATTATGGCAGTTCATTATTAGTATTGTTAATACAGTATTTCTCTTGTTGCTGTTCTTAAGTCGCTGCCTGCTTCCTAATGGATATGACATAAATTGTGTCACAAAAACTTTTTTTCTCTATGTATCTCAAACTCAACAAATAAAAACTCCCAGTACACTTTCCAAAGCAGTGCTTCCTGAAGAGCATCCTAGACTTTCAGTTCTTATTAGGGAGTTCCCCAGCTCACTGTACCTTATGGTCCTCCAGAGGTCTCAGGGGAGTAGACTTCCTCTTGTACAGGTCAGAAGAGCAGGCTCAAAGGAGCAAGAAGCAGCTGAGGCAACATGAGGAGTAGAAACTCTTATGAATGTAGCAGTACAACAGTTACTATTTATTGAGTGCTTATCATTATCAGGGGCTATGCATACCTCATTAAGTGTTCACAATGACTTTATGAATCAGGTTCTACTGTATATTAGTTATACAGTTCTGGAAATGAGGTATAGAATAGTTAAATCGCTAGACCAGTGAGATACAGCTACTATGGGTTGGAGCTTGGACTCAAACCTAGGCCTGACTAACTCTGAAAACCCTTGTCATAACTACCACATGGTACTGGCTCTTATAACCATGCTCATATGTTTGCGGCATCTGCTAGAAAAATAAGGCTAAGCAAGAATGAAAGACAAAAAGCTGTTTGTTCCTAACCTGTGAGCAAATAATTCTCCTACAAGTCAAAAGAAGCAAAAAACAAAAACAAAATGTATCCCTTGATCTTTGATCTTAACAGAAAAAAATAATAATAAAGCCAGACTCTTCCTTGGCACAGGATAAAAAGTGTGTATATAAGATGCCAACTTCTCCACAGCCAACGTGGCTGTCCATGTCATCATTTTGAGAAGGAAATAGTTATTCTTATGTTATGGTTTCAGAATAAGCATAGGATCAGGATGCCCTTTGGCTGTTCTGTTACCATAATGATTTCAGCATTTATGAAAGAGATGAATGACTAAAATTACTATCAACATTTTCAGCAGAAAGATTGCAAGTTGGAAATTGGTTTTTCCTCTCTTCTTGCTAATGAGCTCTTTTCTCAAGGTGCTGGTGCCAAGACTGTAAAGGGAGAATGGTAATTCTTTTTCTGTGTTTTATATCCAATAATGGGTGAAATTTGAGCAAAATCTCTGTAAAAAGAGGATATTATATGAAGCCTTAGAAATATTGTTGGAGAAAGTGGTTTAGCTGGGGACACCTTAACAACTTAGCAAGTGGAATCTTTAATTTGACAAATTATGAAGTGTTTTCAAGTGGGTATTTCCATGTCAAGTTGTTCCACCTGAGCAGTTGCTGTGGCTAGGAAAAAGAATTCCTTGTTTATGTCATTCCCTTGATGGTGTCCGTTCTCAAGAAAGGCAACCAGTCAATGTCAGATGGTTCTAGAAGAGTTGGTTCTAATTCATACTATTACTGCCATCTTTTCTTTAGTTCCCTATGGAAAAGCCATGAGGTCCCTGTTTGTTAATGAGAACATGTGTTAGTTAATTTTCTCTCATTGCTGAGACAAAATACCTGACACCCAAAGTTGGAGGGGAAGGGGTTTATTTAGCTCACAGTTTGTAGAGGTTTAAGTCTATAATTGACTGGCTCCAAGGCAGGGATGGCGAACTGGCATAACAAAGGAGAGATGGCATAACAGAGGAGAGATAGCATAGTGTGTACAAGGTAGCAAAAACAACAAGGGACTTTAACAGTGTCTTTCTACTCCTTTTATTTATTTTTTTTATTTTTTATTTATTTATTTTTTCTACTCCTTTTATTCAGACTACCAGTATTAGGCCAGTGCCAAGCCAATCACTCATGTATAATGGTTTAGTAATCACCTGCCCTTAATCCTAGTATCACATATTCTATATTTAGCTACCTTTGAAAAAAACTGCACAAGACTATAGGGGAACATCTAGACACAAACCACAACAGAACTAGACATTGGAAATTCTTGCTCCATAACAACTGCAATTCCACAGCTGGAAAAGACTGTTGGTATATTTGAACAAAAAATGTGTGTAGCCATAGCAGCATTTAGAATTCATTTCTGTACTTTGTGAAAACGTTTATGTATGGGTAGAGACAATTGAGGTGATTAGGAAGAGTCCACTCTTCCCTTTTTCCATTGGTAGCCAGAAGGGGGCATCCTTTGACACCTACAGCTTCAGCTCTCCTTGATACCCTATGCCCACACCAGACTTCTGCACTGACCACAGCGGGCTTGAATTTGGAATAAGCAGCAGTCTCAAATTTAGACCAATCCCAGATAACTGCTCACTCTGCTACTCTATAGGAGCAGTGATTTCCTCATACTCCTTGAATTAGTCTAGGATGGCTTCCTCCAGTGCACTGATTCCACTGTGCTGTAGCATAAGCCCCATCCAAATAAAGCCTCCCTCCTGTAAATCTTTTCCTATAAATATGCTTATGATTTATTTCTCTGGAAGTTTGGGCTTGGAAGTTCCTGTAAATCTGCTCAGTATTCTTATCTTCAATAATGCAGCCAGGGCAGTCACTTTAAAAAAGAGCTAGAAACATTAGGGCTGGTACCCTTAATTGAAGAATTCCAGAGCACAGCAGAGATCTGCAGAAATTGGCCATAGAATCTGACAATTGTTGGCATCAACTGGTATAGACCAGAGGAGGCTTCAAGTGGCAGCATTTGTAAGAGACCAACAGAAACCAGCACCATCAGTCAGCACTGACTGGTGTTGATTAACCAGTGGCAACCATCACCTATTAGATAGTGACTGGCAGTGACCAATGATGTTTGGCAGAGATTGGGAATGACCAGCAAGAGACTTCTGGAAGGGATCCAGATAGTAGCCAGTTGTTGACCTCAGGTACTGAGGAACTGATAGGGGTGGCTGAGTGCCACTGGCTCTTAAGCCTGAAGCCACTAATGGAGCTACACGTTACCAGGTTATGGTGTTTATCCAAATGGAGCAAAAGAACTCTCTCTTGTTGGCAACCATCATAGCATTTCGAGGGCTGAGCCCTTACAGCTAATGAGGTGTGTGATAAGAGCTTGGAGAATCTTTTTGGCCTGTCTTCTCCCACTCTCCACTCTGGGGCTCTGTAATCTACCCCATCCTTTCACCCTGACAATTTGCTTGAAGGAGATAAGGTATACTGGAGACAACTTGGATAAACTTTCTAACCAGAAAATTTTCAAACTCAAACAAGGTAAATGTGGTCCTACTTTCAGAAATGATAGTATCTGACAATCCAGGTGTTTGAGATGATGGTGGAAAGTGGCGATTTTTCACAGTAGAGATCTGGGGACAGAGCAAAGGAGCGTGAAACAAGAAGCATTTCAAAGCCATTTTGAACAGATTGCCATGATCAATGTCCAGCTAAATAATATGGATTTCTAACCCAAATTTCCTGACTTCCATGATAATAGCTAGGTTTCTATATCAACTTACATGTGTCAAATCTATCCTGTAGAGATGATATAGCATAAAGAGGCATTTATGACCAAATCTACTTCTCATTCCTTAATGTGGTTTCCAATGTATTTAAATGTGCTATTATAGTTTGCATAAAGTTGACCTTGGAAAAACAAAAGAGCCCTAGAAAATTTAAAAATTACATTTTCTGTTAGAGTAAAATTACTGAGCAGCACCTAGGTACTAACTGCAGGTCTAAGCACTTTACATACCTGCCAGGTAGGTATTGCAATGTTCCATGTTCTAAGTAAGGAAACTGAGGTTCAGAAAGGCTGAATTACCACTTTGATGTTGGAAAGCTAAAAAGGAAAAACCCAGTTGACCTTACTGCAAAACTCCCATGCTTTCTTCTGTATATACATACCATGCACATTAGAAAAATTTTGAATCTAGAAAAAAAACAAAGACAAGAAAAAAAAATCACTCCTCATCCCACTGTATATCAGCAACATTTTAGCCTGTTTCCTTCCCTACTTTTTTCCCTATGCATATTTTCCTCTGCCTTTATTGTGATTGTGTTACTTTAGATATAGGCAGCTCACGGACTGCACACGTTAGACAGGGCAAAAGGAAAAGCCACTGCATTGATAAAGCAGCCTGAGAAAGCTTCCTTGGAGCCCTGTAAAACTTTATTCACCTAAGAACAAGAAAATAATACAAATAGGCAGTAAGAGACAAATGAAAACTGTGGATTGTTTAAATTATTTGATTATTAGCTTCTGATTCCTATCTCTTCTGAATGACTTTGTGCCTGTTTTCTCAGTGTCAGCAAATTGTGCAAATTCTAGAGTTAATGACACTTTATGAGACTAGAATATAAAATTCCTTTACAAAGTAAGACTTTTTTTTCAGAATGAAACAAATAGACAAAATTAGTCTTTTAAGGTATGCTTGTATTGTTTCATTTTTTATTTTGCTTCGGTTTTCACAGATTTATTGAGGTATAATCAATATACAAAATTGCACATAATGTATATGAGATGATTTTGCACCTGTATTTATAACTGTGATACCACTGCAATAACAAAGTAAGAAATACATCTATAGGCCCCGCCCCCAGCCACCAGCTTAGCCAGGTGGGCAGAGTGGACCTTGGCTGCCTGGAGCCTTGCTTAGTCCAACCAGAGCCCTTCCCACCAGTGACCAGCTGTCAAACAGTAAGGACTTCCGTCGGCTGCGTGGTGCCCCGCTCCATCCTGCCGTTGCCCCACCCCCTAGCCACCAGCTAAGTCAGGTGGGAGGAGAGGACTTTGGCCAGGTGGAGCCTCACTCTATTCCCATGCCCTGCCCCCCAGCGACCAGCTTAGCCGCATGGGGGCCTGGAGGTCCCTCCCCCTCTGGCCTCCTGGCTGTGCTGCTACCTGGTTCAACACTACAGAGGCACAAGGGGTCACAACGGCCATTGTCCTGAGCTCCAGAAGATAAGCACAAGTGAACAACAGAAAGAGGACCTCTCTCAGGCTCCTTGGTGAAAACTGAAGCCCACTGGAAAAGTGAAGAGAATATCTGCAGTAAAGGCACACCAGACCACTGTACTTGGTAAGTTAGAGGGGTCATTACCTCCCATCGGAACCTGGACTATCTTCAGGGCAAGGGCAGCTGGAACCTGCAGTAGAACCTTGCAGAATTCAACCCTGCAGGAGGACAGGGAGCTCAACTTAGGACTTGCAGCCAGAAATATGCCTGAATCTCATGGGTCTGCTACTGGCTTGCTGAGACTCATTGACTTGTATCTGCACACTGCTGTCCATGTTGTGCATTATGACAGCAGAGACATAACCCTGAAGGAGGCCCTTCATTTTTATTTTTTATTTCTTAGTCTCAAAATTATTTTTTTCTCTTTTTAATTTTTATCTACTCTTTTCAAATTTTTCTTTTTTTCTTTCTTCTTTTTCTTCTCTCTCTCCCTCTCTCTCTCTCTCTCTCTCTCTCTCTCTCTCTCTCTCTCTCTCTCTCTCTCTCTCTCTCTCTCTCTCTCTCTCTCTCTCTCTCTCTCTCTCTCTCTCTCTCTCTCTCTCTCTCTCTCTCTCTCTCTCTCTCTCTCTCTCTCTCTCTCTCTCTCTCTCTCTCTCTCTCTCTCTTCTTGTTCTCCCACATTGTTCTTTATCTCCCTTTTTATTCCTGTTCTGGCCCTAATTTGGATTTCTTCTTTACTTTTCTTTTCTTCTCTTTTTCCTTCTCTCAATTATCATTAGTTTTAAAGGAAAGTAAAGACAGTTTCTAGCCTCCCTGTTGATATTAGATTGTTCTGTTCTCATCTTTGTTCTTTCATTCTCTCTTTTTCTCTTGTCTTCAACAGTTTCCTAGAGTTTGCGTGTCCTCTGGCCTCACTGCTAACCTTTTCTCATCCTTCTACCTATCTATCCCTCCCCCAACTCATTTGAAGTCCCCATCCTGAAGGGTAAAGTTGCTATATTGAAGAGTTTATTCACTATAAACATATTTTGTGCTAGTCCTCGATTTTGATTTAGTTCACACAGTTAAAGGTGATAGATTAATAACTACCACAAACTGTCATTTTCTAAGCTGTGCTTAATGCTATGGTGTTGCTAATTGTATCACTTGAGCTAAGGTGTTGTGATTGATCTAATCAGTTGCCCTTCCTGGTGTAATGAAAATGAGATAGCCTCAGAGTCATTAGAGACTCAAAACCTAAAGACCAACTATATCTGGAAGACACCTCCAAGAAGTAATCATTCCATCAGGGTTCTAAATACAAGCAACAAAGATACTTACAATAAACAATATTGAAGTATCAACCCAGGAATTAAGCCAAGGACAGTACCATCAACAAAAATAAAAATGAGAAGACATGTAAGCAAGGCACAAACTCAGACTTCCAGCACAGCAAAGGCAAACTCTGGGGGAAACAAGGTAAAAAAGTCTGATAATCAACCACCTGGACACCCTGAACTGATAGCACAGGAAGTAACAAAACAGATGAATGAGGCTCTAGAAAAATTCAAAACAGAAGTAATTTCCCAGATAACTACAGAAATGGTGAGCAGAATGAAAGACATGATTAGAGACTCTAGAACAGAAACAGATTTAAAAAACAGATGAGTTCAGGACCATGATGGAAACCATGAATGCCCAACATAGGAAAGAAATGGAATCCATGAAACATATTCAAACAGATATCCAGGAGATTAAAAACACCATTGAACATATTGACAGCAAATTAAGGGAATATGAAGATAGAATATCAGATGTAGAAGACAGGATTGCAGTTAGTGATCATAAAAAGAGAGATTTCTTAAAATAGGAAAGGACCATGAGAATGCAATCCAGAAGCTGCTAGATGATGCAAAGAAGAATGATATAAGACTGATAGGAGTCCACAAAAAAGCAGGAGAAAGTACAATTCACAAGTAATAGTAGAAAACTTCCCAGACAGAGGTAGAGAACTGGACATACAGATAAGTGAGGCATATAGAACACCAACTAGCCACAATCAAAAAAAATCTATACCTAGACAATAATTGTCAAGATCCCAGAAACCCAACAGAAGAAAAAAATCCTACAAGCAGCTAGAGAAAAGAAACAAATCACCTACAAAGGAAAGCCCATCAAAATCACAGCAGACTTCTCAACACAAACCCTCAAGTCAAGGAGAGACTGGAGTGAAGTATTTCAAGCCCTAAAAGAAAATAACTTCCAACCTAGACTGTTGTATCCTGCAAAATTATCTTTCAAATTTGATGGGGAAATTAGATACTTCCAAGACAAAGAACACCTGAGAAATTTCATGAACACCAAACCAGCACTCCAAACAATTCTAAACAATATCCTAGAAAAAGACAATGAAGGTCACAACTCCATGAGGCCCCAGAGGTGAGCCACCAGGCAAAGCAAGCAACTAAAGAGAAAGGGGGAAAAATAAAAAATAAAAGAGCCAGCAACAGTAAAACGTTATGACAAGGATGAGTCAATATCTATCAATTATAATCATCAATGTAAATGACCTTAATTCACCGATCAAAAGAAATAGACTGGCAGAATGGATTAAGAAGCAAAATCCAACAATATGCTGTATACAAGACACACCTAACTCAAAAGAAATTCATAGACTGAAAGTAAAAAGATGGAAAACAGTTCTCCACATGATAGGAACCTGGGAAAAAGCAGGGGTAGCAATCTAATTTGCAGACAAAGTAGATTTCAAACCAAAACTAATTAAGAGAGACAAAGATGGTCACTACATCCTTGTGAAGGGAATAATCCAAGAGGAAGAGATGACAATCATAAATATATATGTGCCAAATACAAATGCCCCCAACTATACAAAACAAATATTAATGGAGATGAAAAACCAAATAAGCACTAATACACTTATGGTGGGGGACCTCAATACCCCACTATCACAAATAGACAGGTCATCTAGACAAAAAAATCAACAACAATATTCTAGAACTGAACCAAGCTATTGAATAAATGGACTTAATAGATATCTACAGAGTTTTCCACCCCACAAAATCAGAATATACATTCTTTTCAGCTGCACATAGGTCATTCTCCAAAATAGACCACCTCCTAGCTCATAAGACATGTGTAAGTAAATGTAAAAGAATTGAAGTTTCCCCCTGTATATTATCAGACTATAGTGCAATAAAATTGGAGATCAATGACATAAGAAACCGCAAAACTCCCACAAACACATGGAAATTGAATAACACCCTTCTGAACAACCAATGGGTCACAGAGAAAATTAAAGAATAAATTAGACAGTTTCTACAAGTAAATGATAATGCCAGTACAACATTCAGGAATCATGGGACACAATGAAAGCAGTTCTATGAGGGAAATTCACATCAGTAAATGCACATACTAGGAAAACAGAGAGAACTAAAATAGCCTACTGAAGAACCTCAAGCTCCTAGAAAAAGAAGAGCTTAACAAACCCAAAGCTCATACAAGAGAGGAAATTATAAAGATCAGAGCAGAAATCAATGCAAAGGAGACTAAGAGAATGATATAAAAAAATCAGTGAGTCAGTCATTCGAGAGATACAAATGAAAACAATGCTGAGATTCCACTTCACTCCAGAAAGAATGGCTGCTATCACGAAATCAACCAATAACAAATGCTGGCGGGGCTGTGGGGAAAGAGGAACCCTGCTCCACTGCTGGTGGGAGTGTAGACTGGTGCAACCACTGTGGAACTCAGTATGGACAGACCTCAAAGAACTAGGACTGGAAGTCCCATTTGACCCTGCTATTCCCCTGCTGGGGATCTTCCCCAAAGAATTAAAAGAATCATACCACAGTGATAGATGTGCACCCATGTTCATAGCAACACAGTTTGTGATAGCTAAAACATGGAAACGGCCCAAATGCCCATCAACTGGAGACTGGATAAAGAAAATGTGGTATTTTTATAAAACGGAGTACTACTCAGCCATAAAAAATGAGAAATTAGAGACATTTATAGCTAAGTGGATGCACATTGAGGCAACACTCTTAAGTGAAATAAATAGGACACACATGTATAAATACTGAATAGTTTCTCTGGTGTGAGAAACTGAAAGTGTAAATAAAGACTAAATATATATTAGGTAATGTGAAATAGGAAGAAAAGGGGCAAAGGGGAAGGAAGTGGGAGGGCTAGGGTTAAGGATAGAAGGGAATGGGATTAATATGAGAAAATGGAAAAAATAGGAACAAAATCTTTGTAAATAGGGAGGAATGGAGGGGTTGAAGGGAGGGTTGGGCAAGGGTGAAAAATAAGAACCAAGAGAGACTATGTAAAGGTGCAAATTTCCAATGATGAATGTCATTATATTGTATACCTAAAATGTACCAATGATTAGAATGAATAATTGATAATGCAAAATAGGAAGAAAAGGTCCAAAGGGGTAGGGGTAGTGGGAGGGGCAGGGGAAAGGAAAGAAGGGAAAGGAAAAATGCTGAGAAATGGAAAAAATGGAAATAAAGTTTTTGTAAATAGGGAAGGGTGGAGGGGGTGAAGGGAGGGCTAGGAATGGGGAAAAAATAAGAACCAAGATGCATTATGTAAAGGTACAATTCCCAATGAGAAATGTAATTGTGTTGTATACCTACAATTTTATTAAATTCTTTTACTGTACCAGTAAAAGAATTTAATAAAAAAAAAAGAAAAAAAATCAGTGAGTTGAAGAGTTGGTTTTTCAAAAGAATGAATAAAATCAATAAACCTTTAGCCAGTCTTATCAAAAAAAGGAAAGAAAAGGCTCAAATCCATGTGATTAAGAATGAAAAAGGTGAAGTCACAACAGATCCAGCAGAAATCCAGAGGATCATCAGTACCTACTTTGAGAACCTCTACTCCAATAAAATGGAAAACACAGAAGAAATGGACATTTTCCTAGATACACACAAATTGCCAAAGTTAAATGAAAGAGATATAGAAATTCTAAACACCCCAATTACAATGAATGAAATTGAAAAGGTAATAAAAAATTTACCAACAAAGAAAAGCCGAGGTCCTGATGGCTTCACTACTGAATTCTACAAGACATTTAGAGAAGAACTATTGCCATTACTCTTTAAACTCATCAATGAAATTGAAGAACTCTGAACCTCCTACATACTAGTAACTATTCTATGACTTATTTTAGTCCTTTTTCCTACAGCTGATTATGGGAACTCAGCTTGTAAATTAGGTGCAAAAAAGATGTTCTTCCTACTCAAGTCTGGGTTCTCTGTTAAGAAACTTTTATAATGTCTTAGTTACTTTCTTGTTGCTGGCAAAAGGTACCTGACACTCATAAATTAAAGGAGGAGATGTTTATTTTAGCTCTTACTTTGCAGAAGTTTCAATCCACGGTCAGCTATTTCCAAACCAGGGTGGCATGGGAGAGGGCCATGCCAGAAGAGAAACAGTCCATGGAATGGCAGGCAGAAAGCAGGGGCCTTCTTGTGCTTTTCCTTTTATTCCATCCAAGCTACAATTTGATTGGTTGGTGCCACCCACATCCAGGGTGGGGGTTCCCTCTTCAGTAATTCCATTACCCCAAACTATGCTAAACAAATCAGTGGAATAATCCAGCTATCATATGTATAATCCAGTATCACATACCCCAAATCCAGCCACCTCCCAAAAACCCCACTTATAAGTGCATGAGGCTTTGCGGAAGATATCTGAGGAAGATACAAGCCATAACAAATAGTGGATCCTTGCTGTCATTTACTAGGTAGTGACACTAACTCAGATTTTATACCACTTGATTTAAGCCACAAAAGGTATATATGTTCTTTGGAAATCACTCTTCTGCTATCTCTGAGCCAACATTCAGGCAACACAGCCCACAGCAAGATCATCTGGTGAGCCTGAGGGTTCATATGCATTGTGCTAAAGTTGAGAAATGGGGCACTTTCGTTCCCTTCCCTATTCTGAGTACTTATTGCAAGTAGATTTCCCAGTGTGGAAATTAGTTTCAATATCTATTTAGAACATGACACATTATTACCATGTTCAGAGGAGTGCAAAGTATACTTTTCCTTCCTTTCTCCTGTATGTGGACATGGAGTCCAGCCTCCCCAAACATCAATGAACTATCCCCAAACATACATTAAAAAGAAAAAAATTCAATATTTAGAACAATATTACATGTCAATAGCTATTTCATCTATAAACTTGTATGTCATGGATTTTTTTTTTTTACTGTTTTTCTGACATATTTATACTATATGAAGAAGGGACTAACTATCATCAGAGTTTTGGCACCTCATGTTCTTTTCAAAATGCAGTTAAGGGTTCAGCACCTCTACAAACACTATTGTGTAGCCTAGAATGTTGGTAGCACCTTGAGTTGGGTCATCCATTATGGAACGATTCAGCAGCAATTTTCATTATTTTTTTCAAAAAAATCCCTGACATGTTACAGACCTGGGATCTTTGTTTTTGTCTTGTTGAGTGGGTAATGCAAATAAGATGCAAATCTGTTTTCAGAAAATATTGGCTCTGCTTGTTAAATTTAAGGCATTGATAGTGCTCAGTGCAACACATATTCCCTGCTCTATGCATTTTCATGTAATTGTAAATAATTTACTTACTGTTTGGTTCCTGGTGCTCCACGTTCTTTTCCAGGACAGTTTGACAAAATAACATGATGACAACTGTATGTTCTGAATTTTCTGAACAGCGTTAATTTAAAAGGCTTTATTTCATTGTTCCCAAAGTACTCTGAACTTCAGAAAGTGCTTGTTCTGAATATAAAAATCATAGTTGGTAACCAAGAAAAGAATATTTTTCATTAGAAAAAATAATTTCAAGTAAAAGATGCTCTGTATTTGGCTATGTCCAAACTGATTTAAAGTATAATCCCTTACACTGATTGAGGAGTTACGGGTATTGATAATTGTGCTCAAACTTTGACCATATTTATCTCTTCTTATCGTTACAGCATTTCTAGGAGGTTGTTACTATTATTTCTCATGGTTTGCAGATGAGAAAAACGCAATCTGGTGATGTTAAATTCTTTGCCCAAGATTAGACAGCTAAATAGTGGTTAAACCTTGATATGAATTTCAGAGCCCTTGGTCTTAACTGCTTACTAAGTTGCAGTTTTATGAGAATTTGGATAATCTAACATCTCTTCTGCTGTTTTAAATTCTTGAAGTCAAGAGGTTCTTTTCCTCCCATCCCTTGCAAGTCAAATCTTTTTCTTCCGGGAAGCTATCATATCTCTGACATGGCAAAATCTTAGCCCTATGACTTTACAATTTCCTGGCCTTTGCAGCGAATCTCTGTTTTGTTCCATCTCTCCCAGCTAGTGATGTTGTCTTCCCTCTCTGACTTTGACATAAGGAAAGAGTAAGAGACTCTTTTAGGATGGATTGTATTGACAGAAGAATGAAGGAGGCCCTCCTGGCAGGTTTAATTCTGCCTTCATATAGGAGCAAAGAGTGGTGGACTTTGGAAATGCCTGCTCATCTGGTAGATCAGAGGAACATACTTTGAAAAAAAATCACTAAAAACTCACTGCAGACCTTCCCCTCACATGTGCTACTGTTGTATAATTCTTAAAAGTATGGATCATGCTGGCCAGATGAAAGATGTTTTCCTCTGAGGACGCATCTCAGGTGCCCTTGGGAAAAGCAGATGAATGCACAAATCTACACACAATCTTTTATTACTATTAAAGAGTCTTTTTCTTTTGTAAGCCCTAAATTGAGACTTATGTTGTTTGGTGCCTGGTTTTAAATTCATTTTTTCTTCAGAGGCAAGTTCCCAAAAGTATTTTGTTATAAGAATGAGGTCATTTTATACATTCACAGACCACTTCGATCATGTGGACAATGTATATGTCCTCAAAGACTCCCAAGAACTCTTGGAGAAGAGCTACTTTCATTGTTATGAAGTTAACTGGGAATCACAATCACTCTGCAGGCAAGGGAAAGGTGAAGAGGCTGAAGGAGCTCAAAGAAATCTCAGCCAGCACTCATTTTTTCCTAATAGGGAAACTGAGCCTAGATATTATAAGTGACTTGCTTGAAGTTAGAAAATATGTTATCTATAGAAGAGAGAGCCCTGGAATCCAGATAACCTAAATCTTAGGCCAATAGCAGCTCTAATCCCTCCCTTGGTACCAACCACAACAAAGTACGCATTACTGGGAGCATGCATACGTGCATTCATTCATTCATTCATTCATTCGTTTGTTCATTCATTTATATTTCATAACCCATGGGTTGACCCAAATTAGAAAACTTTGACTCTATGTTTTCCATTACCCCCATATTCTACCAATAAATATTAACAATTCTATCTCCTAAATATCTCTCAAATCAATCCCTGCCCACCATCTTTGCTGTTATGTTATTAAACCCTAGTTGTACTCTTATGAGACTGATAACTGCCTACTCTAAAAATGACACTTCTTCAATTATACAACAAAAGCATTGAGAAGTTTCTCTGTGCTATGCAAGTACTAAGTGCTGGGGACCCATGATGAGTCACATTCTGGTCCCACACAAGGTGCTCAATAGTCCATGGGGGCAGAGAGGTGTTTTCAATACAATGAGATAAGAAGCTCTTTTAGAAGCCAGGACAGGATGCCATGGAAACACATAGATAGGAGACACGATCAAGTCCTTTGTGGTCTGAGAGGGCTGCCTGGAGAAGGATATATCATCTAGAAATGGAGGATCTAGCAAGGTGGGGGACAATGAGGGAGTAATTGTTTTCTAGAAGCGAGAAATGGGCTGTTACAAGGGCCAGACAGTGGGAGAGGAAACGTAGATGGAAATAGGGGAGCAAAGAGGCCAGAGAAGGAAGCAAAGGTTGCCACCTTTAAAAGACCACCACTAAAGAGTGAGGGGTGAAGTTAGTCCTCTTCTAAGACAGATAAGGTGATGTAAGAGCAGAGCTCAAGGAGAATCTGTGGGGAGAAGCATGTTCATGAGGGCTATAAGGGGAATGTCTTATTGCCCAGGAATTATCAGGAAATGAGGATAGTTGGAAACAACAGTGATTTGGCTCATCACTGCTGTATGTTAGGGGATGTCCCAGTGGTACCCGGTAGAAAAATACACTTGGGCATACTCGAGGAATTGCTTTATATATTACAGAAAAACTCAAACTTAAACATTACTTTTTATATAGTTTAGCTATGTGTAGCAGTAAATAGATTTACTTGAACTGCTGAAATCTAGTACTACAATAGCAATTTATTGTTTCTCAGTTTTAGAGCCTGGAAATCTAATATTAAGGTGTCAGTATTTTGGTTCCTTTTGAAGGCTTAAGGGCAAATCCATTTCATGCCTCTCCAAAGCTTCTGGTGGTTTGCTCGAAATTTTTGGTGTTTCTTGGCTTATAGATGCATAATCCTGCATCCTGCATTCTGCATCCTGCACCATGTATGCATCCAAATTTCCCCTCTGTATAAGGTCACAAGTCACATTGTATTAAAGGCTATCCCATGACCTCATTTTAACCTGATTATATTTGTAATGACCCCATCTCTAAATCCAATCATATGCCGAGGGGTTTGTCCTCCAATGTACGTTCTTTGTCCTCCAATGTACGTTCTTTTGTGGGGAGGAGAGGACACAATTTAGTCCATAGGAGTTCCCATTTTTTTCCTCATGCTCACCCCATATAGTGACATCAAAACAAGCTAGAAGGCAAATATATAAAAATAAATTATCCATAACTGTAAAGGGGATATTTGGGGGTGATATAGGTTAGCGGTTTTCAAAATTTTCTTTAGAAGTTCAGATTCAAACAAAAATGTATCTGAAACCTCCACTATATGTAACCAGGAAGTGCTTTTTGGTTGGTCCTGAGTGTGGCTAGGTGGTAAAAGAAAGTGACTGGAGCTTTACCCACTTGAGGTCCCACCTCTCTCCAGTGTAGCTTCCAAGCACCTCTGTGGAAAGTAGTTGTTGCATGATATTTCTTTGTACATGGAAAAATTCATCCAAGACCTGGTTCATTTCCTACGTCCTTTTGAGAACTAGATAGTAAAGTTTTCCAGAAAACTCTTGAAAACAGGCAACTTACTTAAATTCAATTTCAGTACACACAGAACAAGGGTCAATCATATTTGCTAGTGAAGTAAAAGAGGTGATCTGTTTCCAAATAAGTTTCCACTTCCTAGATATTGATGTTTACGGAACCCTGGTTAGTTCTTGAGGCCTGATGAATGACTACAGCATTATTTTTCTCAGCTCTCTATATGGATATCAGAGAACTTCTTAGAGTCACATTCCCTCCTGTCTACCTGATGGTCTCACCACTGATGAGAAGGAGCATGGAAGAGTCGCAGTACCCACCCACTCCCAAGGTGACAACATTATGGAGATTGGCAAACACAGCCCCAGAATGACTCCATGAAAGCACTATTCAATATACTATATAATCTTCCTCTGCACATCAAGTTTTACACTAAAAAGGCATTTGTTTTTTAATGGAAAATTCTAGGGGGGATTAGAGCTTTCACTGATGTTTTAAAGACAGAAATGGGATTTTTTTTCCACACTTATTATCTACCATCTCTGGAAGCTTATTCAGTCCATTTGGCTTAGGCAATTTTATTATGACAAAAGGGTGCAAAACAAAAACAACCTACAAGAATCAGCTGACATGGATTCCTATGGAAATATGACTCAGATACTGAGACTGATATCAGGGAAACTCTGGTTAGAAAAATCATTAGTCATAACTTTCATGTTAAAATCCATACTTTTCATCTTTTCCTTTCTTTTGCCTCTTGGATATAAACTGAGGTCCTTACCCTTAGATAGGAGTAGAGCTATATTGAATTCCCATCCTTCCAGAGGAGCATAGAGGGAGGTCCTCTAAAGTAAGGAAGTGCTCTCTGTCCTCTTAGCCATGAGATTCCAGAAGGGACTTTGCATGGATTCCTATAATGGTATAAATCACTGATCTCTGTTTCTCTTCAGAGGATGGATTTTGATATTGAAAGATAGGTAAAATATCAATGTGTGTCCCCAGGAGTTCATAGGCTATAGTTTGAGTGTTTATCTTCCCCTGAAATTTTTGTTGAAATCTAAAATAGTGATGGTATTAGGAGATGGGACCTTTGAAAGATGATTAGGTCATGAGGATGGAGCCCTCATGAATGGGATTAGTCCTTCCACTACATGAAGACACAACACAAAGACACTCTCTATGAAGCAGACAGCAGACATAAAATTTGCTGGAACCTTGATCTTGGACTTTGAGCCTCTAGAACTGTGATAAATTACTATCTGTTGTTTACAAGCCACTCAGTCTATAGTACTTTATTATAGCAGCCAAGTAGACTAAAAGAGTTCATAGTAACAGCTCACAGGCACTTAACACTTTGGGGTGCTGCACCTTAGTGATTCTTAAAATTTTGTGTGAACAAAGTTACTTTCCCCAAAGCAGATAAACTCCAGAAATTGAGAAGTCCCTGTATCCAAAGGGGGAAATAAATGGAGGAGGAAAGTAAATCAAGAAGTAGAAAAGCAGACTTGAGGAGTGATGGGTCTGATGCAGTTCTCGTCCTCACCTCTCAGGCCAGGTTCCTAATGGAGTTCCCAGCTTAACCAGGTCTCTGTCCCAATTAGATCTGTGCTGCTATTGCTTGTTTTTATTTATCATTTAATATAAAAGAAGTTTATTGCCTTTCTTATGATGAGAACAAAACATATTTATTAACAAAAGTTAGGATCCATAGCTGAAGAAGCACACAAAAGAAAATCACAAACCTCATTTACTTGAAAATAACCACAGATGAAACTTTTGCTTATCTTCTCTAACTGTAAGAATGTCATGGTGCCTCAGTTCTCTGAACACCTGCACTCCACTCTTGAATGTATACTATGTCTACCTCTAATGAATCCTTCTCATGTCTCTTTTACTGACATGTCCTAAAAAATTTTTTTCTGCTATGGGAGTCAGCAAACCTGCACCCTTATTTTAAAGGGGTGGGTTAAGTTCCTTATTTCAGCCTTGAGGATCCTCAGACCCAGCCCAGTGACTTTTATCTTAATTACCATGAAAGGACCTAAAAAGAGACATGGAAACTTCAGAGATCTCAACTTCGGTTTGGTTAGTCCAGCCAAATAGCTTTTTATTTATTTAGTCATTTTCTTTCTTTGCTCCCATTTCTCCCCAACCCCTTGACCCTCTGAAACATAGTTTTTCCCTGAATCATAGGTTCTCTCTGAAGCGTAGTTTATCTTTTGTTCTTTTTCTCTCTCTGTAGCTGTAGGTTCTTTTAAAATTTTTTTTCCAGTAGTCACAGACTCCTAAGCCCCTAGAAAATGAACGCTTGCCCACAAAGGCAATGAAGAAAAGAGGCATGTGCTCCCTCTGACCAGAAATAGGGAGAGGTTCAGGAGGCCCTCTGCAAGATGTGTAGCAGCTTCATTAGAAATTCCTGTAGCTCAGCACCATACCCTATCCGTGGTCCCTGGGTTAGATGGGACTCTAAATCTTGCTCATCCAGGGAGACACAAAATAAGGAGGAAGCCCCTCATCCAGTGTCTAGAGCAAAGTTTCTCATGCAACTGGCATGGGAAACTCAATCCTGAGCACAGTGGAAAGAACCAGCCTCCAGGTCATGCTGGAGGAAGCTATCTCAACATACTTAGTTTGAGGGAGTTTCTCTAAACTGCTGTTTTGATCTCTCTCTCTCTCTCAACTGAAGGGCATAAGCTCAGTCTGCTTGATGCCGTGACTCTGGTTTTTGGGTGACTGGGAACATGAAACAGAAAGCTCAATCCCTATAACTTTTTTTCTGATATTAGCTACCAGGGAGAGGTAGGAAACACTATGTGGAAGGGGTTGAGGGGAGGTGTGCAACCTCTGCTTTCCTTGATGTGTGATCTGTAGTTAGGAAAAAGTCTCCAAACTTCTAAGACTCTTTATGAGTTCCTTGTGCTTACAGGCCCCCAAATATAAAGATCTTGGGGGTAAATTTTTTTATTACAGCCAAGCTGTTATGCAGAACTTCTTTTTCTGCTTCCCTGATCTATTGTTGGAAGAGCCATGTTCCAGGAACAAGGATGCTTGTTCTGGACATGACAGAAAACAGAGCAGAGGGCTACCCTGCGCAGTGCTGACTCTGGGGTAACAGAGCAGAGCTGCTCCTTTGGGAAGTTCTGACTCTGGGAAATGGGGCAGGCTGTGCATGTGGCGTGACTCCAATTGGGGTGCACCTGCAACTGATGCTGGTTTGGGTGGGCTACTCATGTGGCCTGACCCCAGGTTGGGCCACACCTACAGCAAGACACTAGTTTCCATCTTTTCTTTTTCTCATTTTTATCTCTTTGCAGAAGTACACAAGGAAGTTCTTAAAGGCATGTACTAAATCTTATATGATTATGGGTAACTCAATGTCTATCCCCAAAATATCACCTTTAAGTTATATTTTATAAACTTGCAACCAATTTAAAATATTTCTAAAAGTTGATTTTATTTTCTCCAAAGGTAAATTAGAAAGCAAAAAGAGAAACCCTCAAAGCTCTTCTCTCACCCTTCTGATTCTTACCAGTTGTGAATCTATAGTGTATTATAGGTATTATGAGTAGCTTACAAATAAATAACAAAGTTTAATAGCATAAAGGTTATGTATGGTTGGGTTGCTGTATTATGTTTCAGTGTATCAATTTTCAGGTATATGTTCTATTTTAGTTGGTATAGTGGTTCTTGTCCAATTTGGTTTGTGACCAAAAAGTGTTAACTCAAGAAGCCTTAACTGTTAGTATTTGTTTTTTCTAAATTTTTTAATTAATTAGGATTTGGTTTTGAGAAGTCATCTAAAGCAATTGTTAAGATATGTTTTAGTTGGCTGTAATTAAAAGATTAAGCTTTCTATGTCTAAAGAAATGCAATTTTCTGATTAGGATACTCGGTTAAATTTACAAAACTAGATTAACAAATAAAGGTTCTATATTTTATTAAGATAGTTTCTTATGTTTTATATTGTTAGGCTCTTGGTTACTTTAAAACTTAAGTTTTAAGAGTTGAAGGTTAAGTGTTGGCTTGTAAAATGTTTTCAATATTCAGTTCATGATTGGTTAAATAAACAGCTATTATCTTTATGACTCAACCTATATATCTGGGACTAGAGGTATATAAAAAAAAAGATGCTGTGGGTCTAAGCTTTAAAGTTAAGTTTATATAGAATTAAGACTACCTAAGTTTGAACATACAAAGTAATAAATGCTCTCTTATACAATATATATCTAGAAATTAAAATGATCAAAAATTTTGACATCTCTTTAAATTTAGTCCTGCTATTTAATACTTAATCTATATCTATTGGCTTTGATTAAATGAGCATTTTGTTATTATATAAACAAGATACACTTATATTGGGTAAGAAGTCTATGTGTAGTCATTATCATTGTTGCCTAAATTTATAAGAGTTCTAAAGATGTCCTTTAATCCTTGTCTATACATTTACACCCTGGAAACCTGTTAAAGCAGTCTAAATTTTACCATAAGAGTAAAAATTTAGTAAATATATGTAAATATTTCTGTATAGCTATGATACTAATTATTATTAACCTCATGGTATATTAAATACATTTGTGTTTTCTCAAGCCTATAGGTCTTTTAAGATTGAGAAAGATAGGGGCCAGAGATTTAGCTCAGTGGTTTTGCCACCTGCTGCACAAGCGCAAGGACCCAAGTACGATCCCTGGTACCAAAAAAAAAAAAAGGTTGAGAAAGATGTCTTATCATACTGATGACTTTCAACATAAAGTTGTTCATGATGATGGACTTTTTCAGGTTTATATTTATTTGATTGTTATGTAATTGTGTTATAGATGTGCCTACATCTTACACAGGTGAGGCAGTGTCATTATAACGATTAGAGATTAGGCAGTAATAACCTGTAAAGTGGATCTATAAGCAAGTACATTCTCCTTAAATGGCACTCTATAAAAGGTTAACAAAGTTAGGTAAAAGTTTCTTTATGTAATTTAATATTTTGTAATTAGATAAAGGTGACCGACTAAATAGTTCTTTAATACTGAAATGGCAATTAAAATGTACTTTTAATCATGGCTAGGTAGAGTCCTATATGCCACACTTATCTGTATGTCAAATTCCTTTGTTCTGTTTGGGAAGTTTTCTGTCATTAATTCTGTGAACAGTTTTTTAAATGTCATTTGTACTTTCTCCTGCTCTTTCATGGACTCCTATCAGTCTTATATTATTCGTCTTTGTGTCATCTAGGAGCTATTGGATTGATTTCTCATGATCCCTTACTATTTTTAAGAGCTCTCTCTTTTCATGGTTACTGACTGCCATCCTGTCTTCTATATCTGATATTCTGTCTTCAGATTGGCTCTGTCTGCAGTGTATGCTTTCAATAGAGATTTTAATCTCCTAGATATCTGTTTGAATCTTTTCATGGATTCCATTTCTTTCCTATGTTGGGCATTCATGGTTTCCATCATGGTCCTAAACTCATCTATTTTTTTAATCTATTTCTGTTCTAGAGTCTCTAATCATGTCTTTCATTCTGCTCACCATTTCTGTAGTTATCTGGGAAATTACTTCTGTTTTGAATTTTTCTAGAGCCTCATTCATCTGTTTTGTTACTTCCTGTGCTATCAGTTCAGGGTGTCCAGGTGGTTGATTATCAGACTTTTTTACCTTGTTTCCCCCAGAGTTTGCCTTTGCTGTGCTGGAAGTCTGAGTTTGTGCCTTGCTTACATGTCTTCTCATTTTTATTTTTGTTGATGGTACTGTCCTTGGCTTAATTCCTGGGTTGATACTTCAATATTGTTTATTGTAAGTATCTTTGTTGCTTGTATTTAGAACCCTGATGGAATGATTACTTCTTGGAGGTGTCTTCCAGATATAGTTGGTCTTTAGGTTTTGAGTCTCTAATGACTCTGAGGCTATCTCATTTTCATTACACCAGGAAGGGCAACTGATTAGATCAATCACAACACCTTAGCTCAAGTGATACAATTAGCAACACCATAGCATTAAGCACAGCTTAGAAAATGACAGTTTGTGGTAGTTATTAATCTATCACCTTTAACTGTGTGAACTAAATCAAAATCGAGGACTAGCACAAAATATGTTTATAGTGAATAAACTCTTCAATATAGCAACTTTACCCTTCAGGATGGGGACTTCAAATGAGTTGGGGGAGGGATAGATAGGTAGAAGGATGAGAAAAGGTTAGCAGTGAGGCCAGAGGACACGCAAACTCTAGGAAACTGTTGAAGACAAGAGAAAAAGAGAGAATGAAAGAACAAAGATGGGAACAGAACAATCTAATATCAACAGGGAGGCTAGAAACTGTCTTTACTTTCCTTTAAAACTAATGATAATTGAGAGAAGGAAAAAGAGAAGAAAAGAAAAGAAAAGAAAAGAAGAAATGCAAATTTTGGCCAGCAGAGGAATAAAAAGGGAGGTAAAGAACAATGTGGGAGAATGAGAAGCGAGAGAGAGAGAGAGGGAGAGAGAGAGGAAAGAAAAAGAAGAAAGAAAAAAAGAAAAATCTGAAAAGAGTAGATAAAAATTAAAAATAAGAGAAAAAAATAATTTTGAGACTAAGAAATAAAAAATAAAAATGAAGGGCCTCCTTCAGGGTATGTCTCTGCTGTCACAATGCACAACATGGATAGCAGTGTGCAGATATAAGTCAATGAGTCTCAGTAAGCAGTAGCAGACCCATGAGATTCAGGCATATTTCTGGCTGCAAGTCCTAAGTTGAGCTCCCTGACCTCCTGCAGGTTTGAACTCTGTAAGGTTCTACTGCAGGTTCCAGCTGCCCTTCCCTTTAAGAAGGTTCCAGGTTCCAATGGGAGGTGATGATCCCTCCAACTTATCATGTACGGTGGTCTGGTGTGCCTTTACTGCAGAGATTCACTTCATTTTTTCAGTGGGCTTCAATTTTCATCAAGGAGCCTGAGAGACCCCTCTTTCTGTTCACTTGTGCTTATCTTCTGGAGCTCAGGACAATGGCCTTTGTGACCCTCTGTGCCTCTGCAGTGTGGGACCAGGTACCAATGCAGCCGGGAGGCCAGAGGCAGCAGGAGGAAGCGGGTGTGTTAGGCTGGAGTGGTGCTGCAGGCACCTGCGCTCCTCACTAGGGGGCAGGGTAGCAGCCCCAGCTCTGCATGGCTGAGGTCCTCACAGGTCCCTTGGCTCACCCTGTACTTTTAAAGATTAAAGACCTAATGGTTCTAGTGTAATAATGCCAGCACAATTGTTATGCTAAGATGTTATGTTTGGTCTTGATTTTAAATTTTCCTAGTAAAACCTTATAACTGTTATCTGTTAACAGTTTACAGCAAGTTGACTTCTGAAATAGCCCTGATTAGAAAAAAAATAACTGTTGTCTGGATATACTTTATATTTCAAAGTGCTTGATATCCCGATGAGATCATAGTAATTAAACTTACTCCTCCCACTTCAATACAGGTGCAACTGGCCTTCTGGGTGTTCCACAACTCAGGCTTGGAGACCAAGTTAGAAAGGTAAGTGGGCTAAGAAGATAACCAATGTTTTTTATTGACTTTGGCCCTCCAAGGTCAATAAGGACCCAGGCAATGAAGGGACCTCTCTACAAGATCCTGCAACTTTGGTGAGTCATCCAATCTCCTAAACAGGGAGATTGATGGAATCCAGAGGACAAGAGTCAACCAATATGCATTGTGCTAAAAGGTGGGTCACTAAAGAGGAAAATATTTTCATGCTTCCAAGGGAAGCCATGTGGTCTAGCAAAGACTGTGACCCATCTGACAGATGACACAACTGGTAGGGGAAAAACTAAAAGAGCTAAGAAGCTCTGTTTATGGTCCCAAAAATAATGCCTGAGGAACCTGAACTGAGCAAGATGAATTTTGATTAACACAGGTCTCCCTTTGCTTGGTCTTTCACATCCAAAGGGAAAGTATAACCAAAATTATAAAGAGTAATAGTAGTATTATATCAAAAGCTTGAAAGGGAACAACTCAGCCAACTAGCACTCCTTTGCTGGGAACAAAAAACCACACCATACTTATGATAGCTGGTGCAATGACATCTGAAATATGGAGTGGATTCCTACCTAAGGCTGTAATCACACTATTGTACTAAGAGATACTGACTTGTTTGCTACTGACTGGCAGGCAAGAGCTGGAATAAGATGACCAGCATCAAATTGTACCCAACGGCTTTATGGTTCAAACCTATGGCCTTGGTTTCTTCCAGGTTAGACGGGAAGGTGTATATTAGAGTATCCACCAGTCTAATGGCACTGGGTTAAAACCATAGATCAACCAGCCAGCCTCCTAATTTTGAGGCATCAGTGGATCAGATCAGTTTTCTGGTATGATCATCTGGCTGCTACCTTTATTCCTCAAATAAGACTAGAAGATGTAATGTGCCACATTACATCTCTTACTAACTATACACAAGGGTACATCATTATTAAATTCGAATGTAAGAAAAATGAAAAAGGCCATTCTACAAAACCAAATGGTCCTGGATATTCTAACAACACAGGGTGGAATGTGTGCCATTGTCAAAACAGAATGTAGTTTGTACATTCCTAACAACTCTGCAAATGTGTCCTCTGTATTACATGATCTACATTCACAAATCAATGCAATGTCAGATTCTACCATGAGTTTTTAATGACTAGCTGACCTGCCAGTTCTCAGAAACAACTTGGTGGGATAAAGTTTTCATTTTTTCTGGCCATGATGCTGTGCACTGGAATTTTTTTTGTTGTTGCATGATTCATTGTTGTTGTGAGCTAATGTCTCATATATGCTTGCTCTACTTTTCAGACTATCAAAAGATGATGGTTCTTCAAAACATGGAACCTGATATTCCTATGTCTCCTTTAAATCTGTCAGGAGAAGACTTTTGGACCTGGGTAGGCAGGATCAATGCCCCTCCTAAGGGAATTGTACTTTTGGAAAGAACTGCAGCTTCAGAACATAAGCCAAATTTATTTACTTTTTTTTCCTCTTTCAATTCTTTGAAAACAATAAACCTGTGCAACTCTCTTTAAGCTGACCATTCCCCCTTTTTTTTTTGGTACCGGGATCAAACTTGGGTCCTTGTGCTTGCAAGGCAGGGAGCATAACCACTGAGCTAAATCCCCAGCCCCTGACCATTCCCTTTTTACTTGCAAATGGTCCTCTTTCACCCATGAATAAACTACCCTTTTGTGATTTTTCCACATGAATAGACCATTATCTCACTATAGGTGGGTCATCCTCTCTTACCCAGTAGACAAGATTAAGATTATACATTATGAAATTCCATAGACTTCCACCACCCCAAAAACTCATATACTTTTTTTTGTTGTTGTTTTGTTTTGTTTTTTTGGCACCAGGGATTGAACTCGAGTCCTTCTGCTTGCGAAGCAGGTGGTGGCGAAAGCATGCTAGGCAAAGGCTCTACCACCAAGTTACACCCCCAGCCATTACCGTTTCTTTTTTTTACTTTTTTTTTTTTGGTACCAGGGATCGAACTCAGGTCCTTGTGCTTGCACAGCAGGCGGCGAAACCACTGAGCTAAATCTCCGGCCCCCAAAAACTCATAAAAGATCCCCAGTTCCCAATTGTATTGCACCTGATTTTTCTCAGCACCTGCACTCTGCTCTTGAGTGTGTCCTATATCTACCTAGTAAATTCTTCTCATGTCTCTTAAAAAGAAAAAGAAGAATGTCATATAAATAAATTCCCCATCTACAGAGGCATCTGACTACTGATTTTTTTCACTGACTATGTACTGATTTCCATGTCAATGTGTAGAGATGGCCATTGTTCTTCCTAATGGCTCTGAACCAAAATTTATTAGCCAGTCACCTATTGAAGGATATTTTTGTTATTTATGGTTTTACTCTTGCAGTGTTGCAGTGAGCATCATTGAGCCTGTGTCACTGTGTTTGTGCCTTGATCCTGGATATATATGGATTCATTTTAAAGAACTGGCCCATGTGGGTATGGAGACTTGTGGGTTCAAACTCTTCAGGCTGGGCCAGCAGACTGGAGACCAAGGAAGAGCCAATGATATTGCAGTACCAATCTTCAGGCTAGCTTCTGGAGAATTCCTTCTTGCTCAGGGAGGTCAGTATTTTATTCCATTTTTGTTTTCAGCTGATTGGATGTGGCCCACCCCAATAGGGAGAGCAACCTGCTTTACTCTAAGTCCACAGATCTAAGTGTTAACCTCATCCAAAAACAACTTCGCAGAAACAGCCAGAATAAGGTTTGACCACATATCTGGGCACTATAGCTCAACCAAGTTCACACATGAAATTAACTGTCAGAGGGTAGAGGGTTGGAAGCAGGTTTTTATATTGGTTTGCATATTCTGGTTGTTAATCTCTTTCTAAGGTACACATTTGGTCTTATGCCATGTAAACTTGTGAGTAAATGGCTTAAGTATTTGTCTGCGTGGAGATTGCTAAAATACTGAGATCATCCTGAATAAGCAGAAAATGTGAGAATCTTGGTAAAATGAAAGGCCAGACTTCCCAAGACTGAGCCAGGCATTTCTTTCTTTTTTTCAGATCCAGTGTTTTAACTTGCTAGAAATGTGGTCAAGCATCATGCTTCTTTAAAAATCCCAAGCCACTCTTCTTAATGCAAATATTAGTGGAAAACTTCAATTCATGGAAGTGGAAGCTATGTGGATTCAGACCTGCACTGCTTTCAAGAAATGCACTCAGTAATTGATTTTAGAGATATCATTAAGAATCTTCATTTACTATTGTATTCTAACTACAGAAACCTTTATACCTTATAAATCAATATCCAGTTATGTGCATCCTCCCATCTGTCCCCAGCTTTAGAGCTTGTGAAAACATTCCCAGTAGCCCCCAACCTTGATTGGAATCACTAGAGAAGTCCTACTTATAATTATATAATTAATTTTGATTAATTAAAATTTATTAAATACATAATACATAGACACATTTATATTTATGTCATTATAAATAAAATGTGTTTATGTAATTTGATATATTTATAATATACTCTATAATACATTTATATACATAAACACAAATATCTTTTCTATATTTATATATATTAAAATTGAATTTGTTTTTCTAATATGCTTTTCCCTCTCCTCACACCTCTTGCATCCACAGACTTGTGAGGTTTTATGGGTAGTGAGAAAAATGAGTCAGTATTATTCTAAATCTAGGAAATATTACTAAAAACTGGGATTTCTTACCAGTACTTTTTCCTAACTCTGGTTACTATTACTAAATGTTGGCTTAGTATGAGCTGTGCTATAGGGCTCACATGTATTTCATAAGGGATTATATCAATCTCCTAATTTTCATCGTGAGTCTACAAATTTTTTTTTTTTTTTTTTGGTACCGGGGATCGAACTCTGGTCTCTGCGCTTGCGCAGCAGGCGGCGAAACCACTAAGCTAAATCCCCGGCCCTCCAATTTTTTATTTTATTACAAAATAAAATCTCCTCACAGACATATTCTTTTCTCATACTTTAGTTTTCAAATCCTTTTAGACCATTTCATATTTCAAATAGTCATGGATTTTTAGAAGAAAAATGAGGCCCATATTCCATATGATTTTCCTAAAAATCTGAGGAACAACATTCATTTAAACATTTAAGTTCTAGAAACTTGGAGGTTCAATTCAATTCAAAAATATCCATCCAGCCTCATCAAATTAAAATTCACTTGCCAATAATGTGTTCCAGCTCTGCCCCATTGATGCCTTGTTAATTCTTTCCCAGGTACTGAAACAAATTCCTGGTTATCCTGAAAATAAACATTTAATTCTAATTTCTAGTGGTTCCTTCTAGGGAGTTTTTAAAAAAATTTTGAAATTTATTACTCATCTTTAATTATCAAGATCAGCTTATGATTTAGCACATCTGAACCATCATAGGAAGACCAGAATAAGTAAAGCAAGCTCAGAAATTCCTGCCACTATATAAAGCAAATCCATTTCTAAAGGTTGGTGTGGACCCTTTGAGGTGATATCAGGTGAATTAAGGAAGAAAATCTCTGCGAAGCTACCTTTCATTTTTTACCTACACAAAGGATTGAAATGTTTGTGATTGCCTGGCCATGGGGATGGGTTGGCTGTAGCAAAGAGCCCAATATTATCTACAAAGATTATTTTATTCTGTTGTAGATGGCATTGGATGTGATTTCCATTTATCAAGGGAATATGTAAGGTACGTGAAGGCCAAGTAACCTTTCCTAGGACACTGGCATCTAGTCTTCAGCAACAAAACTAAGCTGAGAATCTGGCTGACTTTCCTAGTAATTCAGGTGAGGCAATGACTCTGCGTATATTGTTTCAGGGACATTTACTTTTTGTTTTTCTTTGTTAATAATTATAAGCTGTGAGTTAGTGCTGGGTCCATGACTGTTGTTTCTCTGGATATCAAAAGACTTTAAGAGCTTCAGTGCTCTCAGCTGTGATTACATTATATACTTGTGAAGAATCAAAAAAACCCACAATACTTCTACACTTAATATTAATGATTCATTGATTTTTTTCTGCTAATATTAAGGCATTTGTATATATATATATATATAATTTAAAGGCATATATATTTACATATATGTATTTAAGGCATTTATATATGTATATATGTAAGATAGAAAGATAATGGTGTGTGTGTGTGTGTGTGTGTGTGTTGGAAATTGTACCCAGGGCGCTTATGGTAAACAAGTGCTCTCTCACTGACCTGCATCCCCAGCCAAAAAATATGTTTATATAACAACGAAAGGAATAGTGATTGGGAATCTGAAAGTCTTTTATGCCTTATGCACACTGGCTATTTTGCTCTCAACCTTACTCCCACGACTGCATATCAAAATGCTACTCTTCTCTCAGGGCCCATCTTGAAGCCAATCAAAATCTGTCTAGTCATCTTGTTTTCCCCTGAAAGACCAGCTGGATATGGTGTTCATGTCACTGTCCTAGGTATTTGCGAGGGTGAGGCAGGAAGATTAATTGAGCCCAGGAGTTTGGGGCCCACTTGAGCAGCATAGCCAGGCCTTGTCTTTGAAAAAATTTTAAAAATCCCCTCAATTACCATAACATGTTTTAACTCTGCTGTATAATACCATTGCTGCTATTTGTCTTGGTTTCTTTTCTAGGATGTAAACTTCTGAGTGGTAGTTCCTCTGTAGTATTTCTTTTTATTTCTTGACATTCTGAGTCATGGATGAACTGGGCACTCAATATGTGTCTGTTGAGTTAGTTAAATCTCAGAACTGGAAGCCTAGTTTCCTACCTGCTATAGTTTGGGGAAGTGTCCTCAAAAGTCTTTGTTTTAAAGGCTTGGTCCCCAGGGTGGTGCTACTGGGAGGTGATGGAACCTTTAGAAGACGGAGCCTACTAGAAGTCCTTAGGAAATGAGGAAGGTGCCATTGAAGGAGACTGTAGGGCCCCTGTATCTTCTTCTTCCTCCTTTACTTCCAGGCCACAAGGTAAGTGGTTTGCTTTATTGCACACTCTTGACATGATCTCCTGCTTCAACACTGGCCCAAAAAATGGGTCCATTCAATTATGGACTAAAGCCTCCAGAACAATAAACCCAAGTAAACCTTTTCTCTCACATAGTTAATATCTTACATATGTCACTATAGTGACAGAAAGCTGACTGTGTGGAAACATCTTCTATGACATCACTGAGGAGGCAGGAATAGTAAGGTGCCCTTCTTCTCTCCATGAGGTTCTCACTGGCAGGAAGCTGCTGGCTGGGACTACGCTGCAGTGTTCAGATGTAGTCCTGGGACTCACTCTTGCTAGGTGCTCATAGAAGTCCTGTGGACTAGGATATTTAAAAAGCACTTGAATTTTCTCTACTTACTTCCTGTCCACTGTCTAGAAGCAGAGGACTCCCAGGCTAGTGACCAAGACCATAAGATGCCAGACCCTAGGATCCTGAGTCACCATATGGAAGAAAAGGTCCAGCTGACCCGAAACACCAGCATCAGGCCATTATTTGAGAAAGAGAGAAAAAACCCTCTGTTCTTTAAAGCCATTGAAGTTTGAGTGGTTATTGTTTTTTTTTTTTTTTTTTTGGGACCGGGGATCAAACTAGGGTCCTTGCACTGAGTGTTTATTGTTAAATCCATAGCACTATCTTCATTTCATTGCCTATTTCCTTTGAAGGAATGTTTATTGTTCTAGCTTCAATTGTTATATAAACACGACCTTGAGCTGAAAGCTGTCTTTTCTTAGTAACTCCAATACACTGGCTATTGTTTTGCCTCCACAAAATTTATTTCCTCTTCACCCAGACACCTGATCCAATACTTGACAACAGATAGAATATGGGCTCTAGGTTGTGTTTCCCATTTCTTCATTTATTGCTGCAGTTCACAACAACAAATGATTAACATGTCAGCCTGAGAGCACCAGAACAGTAAACAGATTGACTCCTACAGAGCTTTTCTGCAACTGTTCCAGTCAGCAGTCATCCCAAAGCCATTATGCCAGGCTGGTCTTAACTTTGAAGTGGGGCCATCGGCTGTAGGAGTCAGACCTTTTCCCAGATAGTGATAGCTTGGCTGCATTCTGGGAGAGAACCCCAAAGATACCCTTTCAAAGGAGAGTTGAAATAAAGGCACAGTATATCATATCATCATATCGTATCATATCATATCTCATTCAACAATCATTTATGGAATGCCTAGGTTCTCCTGATGGTGATAAGGGTAAGCTGAAACAAACCCTGTTCTGTAAGAACTGACATGGTGGTGGAACAGTTACTTTGAAACTGAAACATAGTTTAATGAAGATGTTTACTTTTCTGCTGAAAAATTAACTGTCTCCAAAATTAGAGACTAAATTATTCATGAAGGACTGTCCTGAGTCACTTTGTCCCACAAATGTTTCACAAAGTCCAGATGGTAGCTCTTTCAGCAAAGTCCAAATGCAGTTTCCTTTTCCTCTTTGTGCAGCAGTTCTTCATTCTTCTCTTGAGTCTTTTTTCCCTTCCCTTCCCCTCCCTTCAACCCCTATTTTCCCTCTTTATTTACAAAAGTTTTGTTTCCATTTTTCCTTCTATTCTTTTTAAATTTTCTCTTCCTTCCTTTTCCCCTCCCCACTCCCTAGTTCCCCTTCCCATTTGAACATTTTTTTCCTATTTCATGATATCTACTATATATTTTGATCTATATTTACATTTTCAGTTTCTCACACCAGAAAAACCATGTGATATTTGAATGTGTGTGTCTGATTTATTTTCCTTACGAGTATGGTCTCAAGTTGCATCCATTTACCTAAAAGCGTCTCAAGCTTATCCTTCTTTATAGTAGAGTAGTACACTATTGTATTAAAAAAATCCAGTCATTGGTTGATGGCCATTTGGGCTGTTTTCAAGATTTAGCTATTATATTTTTGTAGAGGATTTGCCTAAGATCAACCGGTATGGACAGAGCAGAGCGTGACGTTGGTTTATTGGGCTCATGTTGAATAGCACAATCTCCAGTCTATGTAAACTGCTCTTCCTTTTCCAGTTATTTCTCTGTGTGCATTGCCTTATGGGCTACTAAGTGCTTATTTTAATCATCATCAACAAAGGTAACTAGAATTATCTTGAAAAGGCAAATACCATTGAATCTCATCATCTTCATTGTTCAAAACAGCTACCTTTCCCCAGTCAACTGGGTGCTCAATGGTTTCTAAACAATATCTGGCTAATACAAACTTGGCTAATTCAAAACCTATTTTGTTCTCAGTTTCTTGAATTTTAAGTTAGAATGAGAGAACTGTGGAAATAAGTACTTTCTCTTTGCAGCTATGCCTAGGATGTAAGGACAACTAATCACCCAGTGTACCTGAGAAGAAATGCATAATTTGACAAGATGAAACCAGTACAATAATTAAATATGAGCATGCTTCAGGAAGCCCCAGAGAACAAAAAGTCTCTTGTTTGATAGTTCCTTCATCTTCTCTCAGGAGCAAAAAGAGATCTCTATCCAAGAAGAGCAACAGCTTTAGTATATGTGCTGCACAAGCAAGCACAAAGAGCAACAGCTTTAATCATTGTCATAATTTGAAATTTCTAAAGGCTTTGGTAGACTTTGTGAAATTTGTTTAGTTTGTGTGTGAGAGAGTCAAAGAATGTGAGCTGGACAAAAGCTGAACATCTGTATTCTACCTAGACTTGCAGGCAAGAGGAAAATAGACTTTCTCTGTGGGTGAGAGTGGACTTAGGTACAAAGAGCTTGGAGGTCTAAAGATTCAAGAACATACTTCAAAAATTTTAACATGTACACTTCTGACCTAGGAATGTAGGAGTGGAGGAATTTGACCCCAAAAAATAATTAGACACTATACAAAGATGTGTATCTGAAAAGTTCACAAATTTTGCAAAATTTAAAAAACTTTTTGAGGGTTTTTTTTTTTTTTGGTACCGGGGATTGAACTCAGGTCCTTTCGCTTGCACAGCAGGCGGCCAAACTGCTGAGCTAAATCCCCGGCCCCTAAAAATCTTTTTAATAAAAATGAATATTGAATGATGATGGTACACTGTGTGTTTAGAAGTAACAAGCATCTAGAATGATCTTTGCTCTTCTTGCACTAGTGAGAGATTCATTCCACCACTGATGTTGTCTGGAGAAGGCCAGCTCACTGACTGGGTGCAATACATCTATGGCTCTTTATCTCTTGGGCCAGTGGCCCATTCATCCAGCTAGAAGTTGGAGAAAGCAATTAGTCAGACAGTAGACAGAGTTGGCTCCTGACCTAGTGAAGGAGAGCAGATGTATGCAAAAGTATTAAGGATAACCCAGAAAAATTAAGAGGAATCATGTCAGAAATTGTAGAGCTGGACTTTACAGGGAAGGTGAAACCGAAAAGAAAATGTGACTGTCTTGTACTTTGCATATCCTTAGTCTTTAACCTCAGTACTACTTTGTCATTATTTCTTTTTCAAACTTGTTTTTCTTTTAAAACTTTGTCCTTCTGCAATTAGCTTGGAATTTATAACCATGTAACTTTGTCTTTAATTGTTCAGAAAACATTTTATATATTCTTGTGAAGAGGTTGTATGGTTGTCTACCATTTCACCCTTGAGCTTACTGAGATTTAGCAAAGCATGACACAATGTGCTATGATTTGATTACTATCTCACAAAGGCCTATGAATTAAAGGCTTGGTCCCCAGATTGTAGTGCTATTGAGGGGTGTGGGGCCTGTAAGAGGTGGGGTTACTAGGAAGAAGTTAGGTCATTGGGGTGTGTCTTGAAGATGATATTAGGATCTTGGCTCTTCTTTTCTCTCTCATGGCTTCTTGGCTGTCTTACCATGAAAAATCTTTGTCTGCTGTGTGCACCAACCATGATGTGCTGCCTCACCACAGGCCCAAAGCAACAGGGTCATCAATCATGGACCAAAAGCTCCTAAACAGTGATCCAAAACAAACCTTTCTTCTTTTTAAAATCTATCACCTCCTCAGATGTTTTGTTACAATAACTGACTGACTAGCACATGGGTTAGGATATTTCTATTTGCAGCTCACTAACTTCAAGCTTATCTTAATACCCTCTGTGTTTGAGAGGGATGCAATGAAGAAGGTGGGCTCTTGCTAAGGGCACCTTTTAAAGCACCTTGCTTTGAGATAAAATCCTGCTGGTATCTGTAAAAAGCCCTTTTAGAATACTGCTTGAATGTAAAACAATAAAAAGTTTACCACTTATTTTCTCTTTGAAAACTAAAAGCTTGTTTGGTAATTCTACATACAACATCTGTGTGTTTGTGTGTGTGTGTGTGCATGTGTGTGTGTGTGTGTGTGTGTGTAAAGTTAGGAAGGCAATGATGAAGAGTATAGACTGCTGCCCTTACCTGTGCTAAGTAGGAAGTTTCTGAAAACCATGCAAGACAGGCACCCAGGGCAATAGGCCAACTCATATGTCTATGTAGTGTTTGAAAGGATGATGAGAAATCCAACCTCATGAAGATGGGCTCACAAAGGCACTTTTGGCACTTTTCCACATTCTCTTTTCTTTGCTTCCAGAATATGAAAAATGCCAGCATTTCCTCCTCTTCTTGCCAGGAGAGAATACCAGTCTCTTTACTAGCCCAATTTCTCCACTATGGAGACATTTAAATCACCTTCCCTTTCCTATGTCTCTGCTTTGTTGTCTTGAGAGTCATCTGCTTTCTATTACTTATGCTGTTTGAAGCTGCTTTTGATTAATTAAGGATAAATGTGTGACTTTGAAAAGACTGCACTACTAACAAGGGTCAGTGTCTGGCTTTCCATGCAGACCTGAAAGGAGGTTCAGGGACCACCTAGTTTAATCCTTTATTTTGCAAATAAGCACACAGAGCCTAGAAGGAGAATGTAGTTTACCTAAAACTATGTAGAATCAGAGACAGAAGCCAGCTTGGATCATCTGATTCCCACTCAGAGATGATTCTACAAAAAATGTGCTGATTGAATCCATAAACCTGTTTAGAAAGGCTGAGATGCATCAGGTTTCCATATGATTAGCCAGTCAACTGGCAAACATGTATTAAGCACTTTTTTGCCTTTGTTGAGTCCTGGGAATGGAGCAGTGTCCATGAATGCTATGGAACCTCATGGATTTTACAGTCCTCTGGGAAATGAGCACAGAGTGAATGTTTACCAGTATGTTCAGTGCCGAGAAAAGAAAGCAGGGTGTTAAGAACACATAACAGGTGCCAATCTAAATATTGCAGGACTTTCCTTTCCTATTTGCCTGAAGTGTCCTGTTTAAATTAAGGCTGTTTATTTTCTGGGGAGTGTAGCCCATTGCCAGGCAGTGTGGTAGGAGACTGCATATACATTATCTGTTGTGGGTCCCCTGTGCTAGGACTGCTCTGCACATTTGGTGGAAGAAGAAACTGAGCTTAAGATACTAAATTATTTGCTTAAGATCACTCAGGTGTAAGGAGGTTAAAAAAAGGAAAAAATAGAGTCACTCTGTGCATTGGGAGAATAGAGCTTACTTACTGTGGCTGGAGAGGAGAAATGTGTTCCTCCTGGAATCTGAGACCACTTCTTTGGAGATGAAGGCACAGGGACACATAGAAGAGTGTGTCTTCTGAAGTTCTAAACTCTCGATGTAACACCTCAAGTGCTTAATGTAATAGCTCACTTTTGGAACACAATGTCCCCACACAGCTTTCCCTGATCAATCTATTCCTCACCTTCTCCCTGTTTCATTAAGTTGTCACTTCCTTCCAGGATAAAGGCTTTCACCAAGAAGGAATATCTAAGGTCAGGAGTTGGGTGACTTGGGAGGAGAAGTCACTGATACTTTCTATGAAGCCCTGGAGTTGGCAGCTACCTACTCTGCTATCCTGGGATTGGCTTTAGTGAACACTGAAGGCCATTTCAAACATGTAACATGGGATTCTTAACAAACATGTGACGGGGAGGATTCACATTTTTAAGAGAACATAACATAAAATGCAAAGAAGCTAACCCTTTATCTGACCTTCTTTCTGCTCTTTTCCAGAGCCTACTCAAGATAACTGCTCTCTTATTTTTCTTTCATTATTATTCTTGACTGGTGACATTTATTTCTGATTGGTGACATTTGTTGAGCACCCATCACATGATATCTGCAAACATTTTTGACATCAGAATTATCCCCAGAAAAAATTGGAAGGGATGTTAGTGCATTTTTATTTTCTAGAAATACATTACGTAACATTGTAGAAATGATAAAACAAATAAATGAGAAGGGCCTGGGTTCCCACTGGGAAATTCTTACTCTACAAAGACAAGAAGTTAAGATTTGGTGTTATTTGAATAGTTGTCTCCATAGAGCTAAGTCCTCCTGGGATTTAGTTAGTCAAATAGATGTAGGCAGTGCTTGGTGATAATGGAGAAGAGTCTTCTTTTGTTTGCTTATATTTTGCAATGTTTTATTTATATAAAATTCATGTCAGAAAATTTACCATTTGGGAGTATAAAGTTTTATACTTTTTACATCTTTAAGTATACACTAAAGTTGTTTTTAATATATCCACAGTATTGTGTAACCATTTCTGTAGACATAGTTTCTGAAGAAGAGTATTAAGTGCTGTACCTTAGGTCCCTTGGAATGTGGCAGAACAGCCAAAGTTACTGAAAGTTCAAAGGCAATGTGGGATGTCTTCATGTGGGGAGAGATTTCCAGGAGGGCTTTTAAAATCATGTTAAAATATGACTGTGTTAAAGAAAGCAATAGGTTGATCAATGAATTCATATTAAATTAAGATTGTTATGATGGGAAAGCCATTCCTCCCAATTTTGTCAGTTGATAGTCTTATGACTTCTGAGGCATGTGAGTCTAAGAGACTAAGCTCTAGAAAAGGCAGATGGTATTTGAAAGGGGTTCATGAATTGGCATGCAGAGGCCTGGCTCTTTTGACTGTAGGCAAGGGTATTGACTTCTTTGAGTGTCTTTTTCCATTTGTAAAATAAAAATAATAATAATTGCCTTGAGATATTGTCAGGAAGTTAGAAATAATGATGATAAAATTTCTTGGATACAGTGGCACTCAATAAATGTCAACAGTGGCTCACAGCATGCCTCAACTACAATAGGTGCTCAATAAAATTGCTTCTGGCCTCCCTGTATCCTAAGAGCTTATGTAGTGAAGAAACAAACAAGAATCAAGTTCCATAAAGGGTAGGAACATGCCAGCTGTCATGATTGTTATTGTAACTGGCAATAAACATTTCTCCTGAGCCTTAAGTGTGTGGTTGTACCCAATAAACAAAATTAAACTCAAACTAATAATGCCTTCTTGGGAACACAATCACTCATGTCTTGACATTGCTGATTGTAACGCATGAAGCATTTCCATAATAAGAAACACTTTATGGGCATCTAGCTTATGAAACAGAACATTAATTTGTATTGTTTATAAGAGCACTTAGGTTAAAGGGAGACAAATTGTATTAAATCATGGCCAACCCATTTCCCACCCTTGACTGTAGTTGAAGACTGAATCTAAACAGCATGGCCTTCCAGGCCTGGAGGAGGATTTGAGTTTCCCTTCATTTGTATGTCAGAAGGAGGCTGAAATTGTTTCCAGCATTTTTTTAGCCATAGCTACAGTGTGATGTTAGGCGCCTTCTCAAATAAAGTAGCTATACTCTTGTTAGGAAATAAACAGATGGCCACTAGAAAAATTGAAAAATGGTGTGAGAATGAAATTACCTGGGTCTTTAGCAATTTGAACCTCAGTTTTTAAAAGTCTCTTAATTGGCAAAAGTAGTATTTCCTGTATTATTACAAGGTAATTCTGAGTATTAAAAATTTTTATAAATATGTGTATAAAAATTGTAATTTATAAATATCACATCAATATTGTGCTTACCACCATTATTCCCGGGGTTCCCAGTCCTTTTAGCTTATGTGACAGAGAATTAAACCGAATAGCATTTTGTTTGCATAGACTTGGGCAATATGAAAAGGACAGTTGATTTTTAAAAAATATTTTCCCAGTTTCTTAGCTTGACAGATGTTCTGATTTATTATACATAGAAATTTTCCTGTAAAATATGTGTGAGCATGTGTGTGTGTGCGGTGTGTGTGTGTGTGTTCAGAGAAGAAAGGAATAACATGATTGAATGACTTTTTGAGGAATTTACTTCATCATATTTAGCAAATCATGGGGATTTGCTGGGTCTTGTAACACTGGCAGCTTGAAATGTGAACGCAACCAATAAACTCTCCCAGGTTTCCTTTCCTCCCTGTGGGTCAGGGAGGAAAAATGCAAGAACTAGCATTAGTAAATCACTTAACCTCACAGCCTTTGTTCTTATGTATGAAATGAGCTCTACAGTCCACTTAGCTCTAAACTTTCATGCTACAAAGATTCTGTAATTAGAGAAGCTGCCACACGACTGACTCTGATCTATAATCCTTACTCTTATAAAAGCTACATATATACCAAAATATTTGCAGATGTACTCATTAGTAAAAGTATCTTCTAAAAGTGGCTTAAGTGATTAGGGCATTTATTTTCCAACATGGCTTAAAATCCAAGCAGACAGTTCTCAGGTTGCTTCCATGGCTTGTTGGTGTCCTAAGGACCTAAACTCATGCCATCTCTTTGGGCTTTCCATCCTTGGAGAATAGTTTGGACTTTCTCAATCCAAGACTTGATATTGATTACCATAGACTTCACATTTAGATGTGGCTGTTCTGTTCAAAAAGATATACAACATTTCTTCTATTACTTTTTAAATGAAGCAGTGAAACCTTTCTTAGAAGTGCACCCATACTCTCTCTGGACATTGCTTCTGTTCATTGGCTGATTTGGGTCACAGGCCTATGACCTTGCTGCAGGGGCAGCAGTGAGCCTGAGAAAGTATCTGGTATTTTCAGCTTCTGTAGGAGGAGGTGAGTTCTACCATCAAGGAAGTTAGGAGCTGGATATATATGGCTATAGGGTATGCAATCAAATTATTTGTCACAAGTGGGAACTAAGTCTAAAATTTTCATAACTACATTACTACACTACTTGATATCACTTCCTTTTCACTATATGAGTATAGGAATCCTAGTCTCCAATACTCAATAATCTCCCCTGAGACAATGGCCTTATTGAATAGAAGCTATTGTATTATAAAATGGTTTTGTTGGGAATATCATTCTATTGGTGACATAGACATGGAATGGTTATATTCCAATTGTTGTTATGAACTCTGGATAACAAATCCTCTAAGACATTTTCTCTTGACTTTGGTAACTATTTAGTAATTATCTGCTTTAAAATGTTTTCTAATTAGACCTCAAGAATTGGTTGTATTCATTTAAAAACTTTAATCCCATAATCAATCCTCTAAGTCTCCTGTCGTTTCCACCATCCAACTCCCAACTTCTGGAATCTAGACTAGTTAATAAGACCCAGGGGAATGGGTTGGAGAGACAAAGTATGACCTGATTTTTCTTGCCACCCCATCTACCCTCCTCTGCTGGTAGGGCTTGGGAAAGAGAGGGAAAGGAAGGGAAACAAACATTGCTTTAGATGGCCATCCAAAGTGAGATTAGACTGCTTTTTCGCTTGCCTATCCTGAACTATTGGCTTGTCATTAGATTCAGCAGGGAGGAATATGGCTTCCATAGGCCTTGCTGCTGAGAGAGGTCTAGTCCCAAGGTATCCTGGAGCGTTATTAGTTCCATTGGAGAATAGCTACATATTTATCCAGCCTCCAGCTAGTTGCCTCCTATTCCATTCACTCCATGCAACAGAGATCTCCTGCAAGCTTGTACCCCCAGGTTCATTTTCCTTCCATAACCCAATACTGACCCTACAGACTTGGGGAGCATGCAAGCTCTTACCTCTCTGAAATGGAGCATTAGTTTTCTATGGGAACTGAAACAAATCCCCACATATTGACATAAAGCAAAGTGCATTTATTATCTGATGATTGTGGGTCAGAGGTCTGAAGTGGGCCTTACAAAGCTGAAATCAAGATGTCAGCATGATTACTTTCTTTCTATGTCTTCAGGGTGAGAATGTGCTCCTTTTTTGTTTTCCAGTTTCCAGTTTCCAGAGGTGTCCCTTGGTTTAGTACCATGTCACTCCAACTTGGCTTCAGGGTGAAGTTTTCTTGCTTTGCTCACTTTCCTCACAACTGCACATCTCTCTTTACTCTATCTCCCACCCCACCCACAGCACCCCCATGGGACTAGAAACTAGTCTGGGGCCTAAGGAAACAGGCAACAAGGCACTGAAATATCAGTATTTGTTTTTTTCTTTAAAATATAGTCAAATTTTACAATTTAGTCTTTATGAGTCCCTTTATTTTTCACTTAGGGAAGAGAATGGTTTCTTCAGACACAGGGCAGTTCCCACAAAATATATTGCTTTTCTTTTTCCCAGTCATCTTTTTATTTTGACTTAATGTCCAGGAAAATATAAAAGGGAAATCATATGGAAACCTGTCATTGAAATATCATCGTCGTAATTGTCGTTGTCATCATCATCATCATCATCATCATCATCATTATCATCATATCTTTACCATTTATACTTGACTCAATTATTTATCCTTTTCATAGACTTTAAAGATTATTACAGGGACGCTCACCAGAGGATATTATTACCTCACAGACCTAAGGGAAGGTATAGATCCATGTGAATGCAAATATAAACTGACCTACTCATAAATTAGGGTCCATTTTTTTCCTTTCTTGACAAATCTAATTATTTCCTTAAACTAACATCTCCTTCATTCTTGCAGGGTCCTCCATGCCTCAGTGAATGATAATATGCTGGAGTTTCCATGAACACATTAGAATGTTGCACTTTTGAGGCTCAGATGCTATTTTTATAAGCTGATAGCTATAATCAAAGCACTGGGATTACTTAAGCTAACAAGTGTTGATCCATCCTAATAGAAATGTAAACAGAATTGAATTCATCATTTGCTAATGGTTCTTCTCTGATACATTCATGAGCCTACATTCCATCTTTTGCTCTAATAAATACACTGTATTGCTTTATGACCTCTTCTCTGAGTGTTAATAGAAGAAGAGAGGTATTATGGCTTCCATTACACAGAGACATAATGGAGTGAAGGATTTGCTGGAGATCACATTTTCCTTTCACTGTGTAGGTCTTCTAGCTGAATTAATGTCAATACCCTTTGCACCACACCCCCGGCCCAAACCTACCCTTGTTACTCTCAATTTCCTTTTGTATTCAGAATGTATCCTTTGAATTGGAAAACCAGCATCTTTTTTTTGGTCCTGGGGATCGAACTCAGGTCCTTGAGCTTGCAAGGTAGGCAGCAGAACCACTGAGCTAAATCCCCGGCCCTAGCATCTTTTTTAAAATGAGTGCTCTTGATGTCAACAAAGAGAATAGATAAACTGGCAAGGTGATATACTCTATCTACCCTGCTCTGTAGCCAAGGTAGAAACTGAAGTTCATTAGCTTTGTCTGGGTATTAATCTATATAATCATAAAAGCATAGATATTTATCCATGGGTGATATTTATCCTAAAGCACAGGGATGTTTAATCGAACACCTGATTTAATGTTTTGGTTTTCCTTTCTTTGTCATCTGATTTTGTTTTAAGCAAGAATGTAGTAGTTTTCTAGGGCTGCAATAACACCAAACCACAGAAGGGGACCCTTAAGCAACAGGAATGTATTTTCTCATGATCTGTGAGGCTGGAGGACCAAGACCAAGTTGTTGGCAAGGGTGATTTCTCCTGAGACCTCTTTTCTCTTCTAGTAGATGGAATCTTCTCCCTATGTCTTCATGTGGTCTCCCTCTGTGTATCTGTTCCCTAATCTCCTCATGTAAAGACAGTCAGACTGGATTTAGTTCTACTCTAATTGTCTTATTTTAACTTAATTACCTCTTTAAAGACTCTCTGAATACAGTCACATTATAAGCTACTGGGGTTAAGACTATTACATGCCAGTTATGAGGTAGATTTAGTTCAGTCCATAACACAGGAGTTGGTATGTGTTTATCCAGGTGATCACTGGTTTGGAGGTGTTTTTGAAAGAAAGATGAATTATATAAGCTATGTAGCAGAGTGAAATAGTTAGACACTTTTCTCTGCCTACTGAGTGAATGCCTGTGGCTGCCACATTTTTGGAAATAAAGGGAGGTTTAACAGAGATAAATTTGGTGTAAAGTTTTTTGACTTCCTAGTCAGTTAATACAGGAAATATACATTGTCTGAGTTTTAGGATATTAGATATTTAGGATTCATGGTTTTGCTTTCTATGATTTCAGTTGCCATCAGTTAACCACAATCTGGTAATATTAAATGGGAAATTGCAGAAATAAGCATTTCTCAAGTTTTAGACTACATGCCAAATTCTGAGTAAGGCAATGCCATCTGTCCCCACTCCTCTCCATTCTGCCTGGAGAGGAAACATCCCTTTGCCCAACATCTTCATGCTGTGTATGTTTACTTCCCATTTGTTACTTGGTAGCCATTGTGGTTATCAGATCAACTGTCACTGTATCACAGCTATTATTTTCAAGTAGTCTTTTTTTCACTTATTCATGACACTAAAGCATAAGAGTGATGATGCTGAAAAAAAGTCTTTAAAGTGTATCCTTGAGCTTAAAAGGTGAAAGTTCTTGACTCTATAAGGAAAGAAAACAGACCACATGTTGATGTTAGGATCTACATTACAAACAAATCTTTCACTTATAAAATTTTGAAGAAGGAAAAAGAATTGTCCTAGGTTTGCTCTCATACCTCAGATTGCAAATGTTACTGCTACAGTGCGTGGTATGTGATTAGTTAAGATAGAAAAGGCATTAAATTATAGGATTTGGTACTATTTATGGTTTCAGGCATCATCTGGGTTTCTTTTTTAATATATTGCCTCTGCATAAGAGGGCTATTATATATGTTCTTAAATGGCAGCTTGCATCTAGTAGCAGCTTGGACTGGCAGCTATTAAATCTTTTCAGGGCAGAGAAAATGAGAAGAAAGAGAACAGAATTCTGGGTGCTGGTCCTAGGTGATGGTATTTTTTTTTTGTGGCACCAGGGATTGAACTCAGGACCTTGCCCTTGTGAGGCAGGTGCGGTGCCACTGAGCTACATCCCCAACCCTATGTGATGGTATCTTTAAACATGGGGTAGGGAGAGTTGTTACTAAGTGATTATTCTGAGAGAGAGAGACAACATCTTTAATCCGAGTCACTTTGAAGTTGCTGAAGAGAGAACATATGAGCAAGTAACATAAAAATAATAGGAGACAGAAAAACAAAGAACAAATTATAAACAGTAACTACTTCTGGATTACAGAACATTGCCTAGACTCTCACTGGATTAGCTATCATCTTTCTGTTCCAATCATCTACCTCAAGTTTTGGAAGGGTTTTACTTCTCCAACTGTAATAAAAAAATAAAAATTTTTGAGAGTGTGGGTTGAATGAACTCCTTAGAAATGGACACTAGCTTCTTCTTGTCTAAACTGTCATTATTCAGCAAAGTAAAGAATCTCAAATGACTGTATAATTAATAAGTTTCTCCTCATGCCTGTCACTGCGGTCTATGTGTAGGCTGACAGGGTTCCTGTGTTGGATCCTAGCACTGTGCCTCATACCTACGTGTCTTCTGGACTGCCTTATGGAATTGTGTTTCAGTTTAGCTGGTTATAAAGAATGTAAGAGTAGCTTGCTGTCAGTTAATGGAAGAGGTCAATCCCAGGAAAAGTCCTGGAGTTTGGGGGCTATTGGGAAGCACACTCTCCTTTCTCCCCTTATCTCCTTCCTGCCACAGAATTTTTTCATGTGGATTGAATAGGCTACTTAGGGATGTAAATGAATTGTAAACTGAATTCAAGTTCCACCATTTAATCACTTATGGCCTGCGAGCTTAATTTGTACAAATACAAGTCAAATTGCAAATGGCTGAGCTCATAGAATCCTTGGTTTGTGGTCCCAGCTACTGGGGGAAAGAACAAAGTCAGACACAATCTCAATTTCTGAATTCTCTCTTTTTTTTTTAAATTAAATTCTTTTATTGGTACATTGTAGGTATACAGCACAATTACATTTCTCATTGGGAATTGTACCTTTACATAATGCATCTTGGTTCTTATTTTTTCCCCATTCCTAGCCCTCCCTTCACCCCCTCCACCCTTCCCTATTTACAAAGACTTTATTTCCATTTCTCATCATTTTTCCTTTCCCTTCTTTCCTTTCCCCTGCCCCTCCCACTACCCCTACCCCTTTGGACCTTTTCTTCCTATTTTACATTATCGATTATTCATTCTAATCAATGGTACATTTTAGGTATACAATATAATGACATTCATCATTGGAGATTTGCACCTTTACATAGTCTCTCTTGGTTCTTATTTTTCACCCTTGCCCAACCCTCCCTTCAACCCCTCCATTCCTCCCTATTTACAAAGATTTTGTTCCTATTTTTCCATTTTCTCATATTAATCCCATTCCCTCCTCGTTCTGAATCCAAAGGGCTGTCAAAGAGAGTACAAGAGGAAGGCAGTGTTTAAATCATTGGAATTCTGCCTTGAGTTTGTTTGCCTTTCTTTAAAATTTTGAATTTTCAGGTTCCCCTGGCACAGTTCTATTAGGAGTGACTTTAAACTGGAGGAGGTGGAAAAAAAAAACACAGAACTTCACAGGGTGAGCAGGAAAACAATGCATCTGTTTATGTGCCACGTTATTCTCCCCTCCCCCACACAGACCACAGTCTTGCAGTAACTGATTTTTTTCTGGGGAAAGATTTTTCTGTTTTTTTATGGGAATGACAAACAATATTTACTAAAGAAAAAAAAAGGATGCTTGTGCCCTTACCACAAAATAACAGCACCGTAGATCACACTAACTGAAGGCTCCACATCTTATAAACACAACACACTGCATTACTCTGCACTGAGTTATTATGTTTCGCTACAGAGAGCAGCAGGCTCTGAATATATTAATGATTCATGCTTGCCTTGGCAGAGCATAATGTATACTAATCATACGGAACCAGGGTACAAGAGCGCTTTAAATGCATTTGTCCAGTTAATAGTTTGACTTAATCTGATATTTCATAGGGTCATCGACCTTTTCATTGTAGGTAATGTACAGAAGAAAATGTACAGCTAACACCCTGATGAATCAACAGAGGACTTCCTGGTTACCAAGCAACCTGCTACTTCGGCTTTACCTCTGCATAATCTGCCAATACTTCTGCTTCGTGCAGCTGTCGAACTTGAGTATAGCCCTGTGAGCTCGAGTGTGTGTGTGCATATAGTGCTTGTGTATATATGTATGCATGTATGTGCATATATATATGAGTAGGTGTGTGTGTTTTGGGGTGGAGAAACACCACAAGCACAAAATAGCTCATTTATGCTGCTTTTTATAGGCATTAAGCTCCCATCATAAACAACCATGCCAGAGTTAATACCCAATAAACAGTATGGCTTATAAGCAATTAGGGACCCAAACCTCAAAATAAGATACTTCAGCAGAATGAGAGCATCTACTTTAACAATGCCTACTAAGGTATGTGGCTTGTTAAAAGTGTCATAATTCTCCTTTAAAAAGCAATTAACAGTTTGGTGTATTTGGTTCTGCCAAGCAAAGGGCTTCTTAATCAAATGTGAACAAAATCAAAGAGCCACTTCTCAGCTTTACATAATGGATAGTTGCCTGCCCAGAAAGCACAGCTAAAAATGAAAGGATGCATTGATGTTCTCTCCTGTTTGTTTATCAACCTGAGAGTCCATTGAAGACATGAAGATGAGTCAAATAAATGTGTTTTGTCAGGTTTTCAAAGGAAGCCAGCCAGTTACTCAATTTTGCCAATGAATGTGTATTTCTTAGTAACTTTGTAGTTTGAAAAAAATCTCTATTTTTTAGCTCATGCTTTACATAGTGGCAGGTGATGGGAAAAACAACACAGATTTGCTGTGTCTTGGCTTGTAAGATAGTAAGTACAAATACCCAGTCCTATTCTCTGCAGCTCAGGGGCATCACATCATCTTGCTGGGATTGGTTTTGAGATATTTTACCATAGGATTCCAGGGCACAGTTGCTGATTTTCTTTACCCACTATATCTGAGGCTAATGAGCCCTATTTTTAAATGTACTTTTAAATAATGTAAGCTTCCAACACTGTGCACGAGATGATGGGAAGCTGGACAGAGACTGATGCATTTCCTTTCTCAGGGACTTACCACCCAAGACAGATTTATACTCAGCTACACAAATGTGTAGCTTTTAAAGCACCTTTTAAAGCACCTTGAAATGAGTGTACAGGAAATCAATACTATTGGCCTTCTAAAATCTGACTCTCTTATTTGAAAATTGAATAATTTTAAAACTAAGAATGGAGAAAAATGTGCAGAGAGGAAGAAAAATTTACTGTGTGCTTAGATCTTTGAAAATGTTAAATTAAACACCACATTAAAAATTTGATTTGTCTTTCTTCCTTTCTCACCAGCTTTGGGCATTTTAGGATGAAGCTATCTGTGAAGATTCCTGCATTATATGATGTTACTCATTTCTACCCAGCTGAATACGTGGGCAAGAGAACACAACTTCATTGGTACTTGTCAGAGTGACTGGCCCCAATTTCATCTGTTGAACAACCAAATCGAAATAGAGAATCTCTAGTGTTTCCTCTCCAGCAATGTATGATTCAGAAAGTCCTTAACTCTGAAAAATTTTCATAATGTGAATGTAGGTTTAGGAAATAAAAATCGACATAGAAAAAGCAATAATTTAGAAAAAATGAAGTCTAGAGACTTCTTCAAGAGACAAGTGTAAATATTCAGATTGAAAGCAAAACTTCAAAGGAACTTAATTTTAGCAGAACTTTTTAGTAAATTACATTAATTCTTATTGTCAGGATTGGAACATTACCCAGTATAGATTGGGAAAATTCTGTTTCCTAAGTGAGGGTATTTAGAAGGACATTATGCCAATCTCCATCCAGATGAGTACACATAGTTCCTGACCAATAGGTGTTTGCATGTTTGAAATATTCTACGAGCAGCTCTGTATGCATATTCTATATGCCTGACATTGTTCAGTGGTTTTGATTTCTCTTTCCCTCATTTTGCCTAACTCTATTGTACCACTTCCCAGTTCTCCATATGGCAGGTGAGGACCAACTGTAGACATGGCACGTGAGCTTCCTAAGAGATGATGCAAGGAGAATATTATTGAGGAATGCCAAAGTTTCTCTTTCTTTATTGGAGTCAAAGGAATAACTTGAGTTTGAAGAAAATCTGGGACTCTTTGGAATTCAATCCATAAAATGGAGTGCAGGGTATGCATAGCTCTTGTGATTATGCCTGCATTTGGGAATGAATGGATTTCCTTGGCGGTAAGAAATGGCAAGGAGGCTTCCATTAAGTCATACTGACTAGCTGTAATTATGTAGCTCAAATCCTTACAGTATACCAAGCCAATAGACATTGAATGGTTTCTGAATTTCAGAGTGGGAAAGCTAGCCAGAGTAAGGATGGTTCTCCTGAGTTATGTTGAACCTAGGGAACTGAATTAATGTAGAAGTTAGGACTTATAAAAGGAGTTGGGCTTCTGCTGAATTCAGACCACACTTAATTTCTGCCAGATTTTTGCTAGGACTCTCTTTTCAGAAAACACAGGGTGCAGTTACTCAATTCCTGTGTACTCCTTCCAAGTTTCCTTTCCTTATAGCTAGTTTAGTCACGGCAGCACTGCATTCTCATTGGGTGACTAGCAAGATTCATCAAAGTGAGAAGCACAGTAAATATTGACTGTGGCAATGCGGAGGTCAATATTTACCTCAAGGGATAATAAATTTTGATATTCACTGAAACATAAAGTCAATATTTTGAGAGTGGTGTCAGATGCACCCTAAATATGCTCTCCAGTAGTAGCTAGAAATATTTGTCTAATGAGTATATGTTTCTTAAACTTTGCCATTTATGTTAATATGTTATGTTAATGTCTGGAAAAGTAGAGGACTGAGAGGTTGGGGAAATAGCATTGCTGCCTTTTTATTTTTTAAAAGTAAAGTTACTGCTACCTGCATGAAACACATCTGTCTTTTTATTTTCAATGATTTTTTAATTCATGGGCTAGTCCTTTCCTCATCCCTGTGACTAATGGGGAAGATGTAACAGCCTTTCAGTCTCTCAGTCACTGGACACAGGGGAAACAGGAGGGAACAACACTGAACGGGTTCACATGGGCCATGGAGCTTCTCAAAGCCCAGCTGAGATGCCTATTTTATTCTTACAAGCAGTGATGTACATTTACTCATTGGTTTCTCATCCACTCCCTTTAAAGGTAGCTTTCCTTCCCCTGATTAATTATTAAGCCTTTGAATAAAAAGCAATATCAGAGAGAGAGAGTTTGTTGAAAGAAACCTGCCTCATTTGTCCACTCTTTTGTTGCTCTTTTTGAAAGAGAGATGCTCGACCCCTTCTGGCACCAACAGGTGCAGCCAGCTCTGCTCAGAACTGCTGAAGGACCAGGACCATGGACACAGCACAGACGGTAGCAGCAATGGACAATCGTTACAGCCCTGTTCTGGACAGAGAAGGTGACTGGCTGCTTGCAACTGTCACAGAGTGTTTTCAGACTCTTCGGGAAGCAGTGACTCCTTCCTTGAAATGATTACCTTTGTGCTCATGAATGTCCTACTCTATAGTCTCATATTTTACAGTTCCAGAGAAGGCTTTCAAAAGCAAATACCACATGTGACAAATTCATATTCTATGAAATGACTGAGACTCTCGTTTCTTTCTTGAGAACAGGTGTTGATGGAGTAGAAGTAAAGGGAACCACTGCATTGGCCGCTGCAGGACTGTGAGACAGCTCTTGGAGGGAAAGGTATAGGATGGCTATGCTAGAAATGCCAAGATGGGTTTCACTAGAGTAACTGCAAACACAGTTTGTACCATTATTATGTGTCGGGAACTGTTTAATTACTTAAGTTGGATCATTATCCCTTTGCATAGATTGGGGGATGGAGGCAGAGGAGGTGAATAATGTACCTAAAATATGCAGGTAGGAAGAAAACTATTATTCAAGCCTAAGCCATCTCCTGTTTGATTCCTGGGTTTGTCCCCAGCTGGTCCCCAATTACAACGATCTCTTTCCTTCTTTTCTTCCTGTGGCTAACACATATGCTTCACATGGGTCATGTTGGTGAAGGGCATCATCTGGACCACTTCTCACTTTATTTTTTTCATTTTACGTATGAGTCCAGACTGATACCTCTGCTATGAATGTGGGTTGCTTTGCAATTATCCCAGGATAGGCAAAAGTCACAGGGGGAATCTAGAGCTGACCTAGACCCCAGTCTCCTATGAGGAAACCCTGCCACACCAGAAGACTCCCTCGCCTGTTGGATTTGGGAAGTTCTTGGTAAGGTGTGCAATCCTGACATTGCTCTTTAGCAGGTTCAGGAAAAAGAATGGAGGAGATAGCAGGTAGTCAAAGAGAATTGATTCAACTCTTAAAAGATACAAGAACATTGTCACATACAGCTGGTGAGTTCAAATTTCCAGTTCCAAATTCCTGATTTTGAATTTTGCTCTCTATTCCTATTCCTCCTAGGTGGTATTTAGCTTCTGAGGAGAGAGTTCCTTTCCAGTGCCTTCACAAGGGTAAAGTTGGTCCCATCCTCTGCAGTGATCTGGGTAATTCCAAGGTCTCCTTCCAAGTCATTGTGTACCAAAGGGAAAGCCATAAGCTCAGACTGTCAAAGACACTAGAGAATGTTCTTAGTGCCAAGAGAGTGGCATTACATGCTTCTGTCCCCTACTTTCAGAGCTGCTAAAGAGATGGTCATAGAGGAAAATTTAGTGTTCGGAATTCTGCAGCATACAACTCCAGGATGTTCTGTAATGTTCCAATTACCACTTGGGACAAATTTAAAGTCATTTGTTAAGATTTCTGGGGCTGATTCTCATCTGACCCAGGATACTTGTGCTGGCTTGTTGATATGCTGTTCAGTGTATAGAATGACAAATGTTCCTACAGATACCACACTTGTTTTATGAATAAAATGAAAGCAGATATCAAAACTTAAAAGTAAGTTGCAAATCAAGTGTCCACAGATGGATGAATGGATAAAGAAAAGGTGGTAGGCACTAAGCAAAAGCTGGAATGATATTCAGGCCTAAAAAGGAAGAAACTCCTATAACATGCTATAAAGCGGAAAAACTTTAGGGACAATGTACTTAGTGAATTAAGACAGTCATGAAAAGACAAACACTATGTGTGGCTCTCCTTGCATGGAGCACTTAGAACAGTCAAATTTGTAGAGACAGAAAGGACAGTGATGGTTACCAGAAGCTGGGTGTGGAGGGAGACAGGGTTTAGTAGGTACAGAGCTTTAGTTGTACAAGATGAAAAACTTCTGGAGATCTGATTCACACCAATGTGAAAAACAGTACATTTTGAGATGGGTCAAGATGGTGAATTTTAGGTTATATGTTTTTGCTACAACAAAAGCCAATGGGGGAAGGAGGGTGGAAGTGAAGGGGAAAGGGATGAAAAAAGAATTCAGATGGCCCATTTTTGAGTGATGCTTGATCTCATCAATCTAGCAGGAGAGACAGGCTAACCTGTCTGAGAGTATGGGACCAAGCCAAAAAAAAATCACCAAAAAGAATTTACAGGAAAGAGCAGTCTGAGGAACTTCACCAGGGTTGGTGCAGTTGGTTTTGGCATTTGAGAGCCAATTCTGGAAAACAACCAAACTTCTTCGATTGAATACTCACATGGTTTGGACCGTGATTAGGAGATTAACGTATCTTTCACATGGCCTTAATGAGTTAAATGAAGGAAGAGAAACACCATGAGTTATATTGTTCAATAATAAAATGAAGACCACAATAAAACAGCCTCCTTCTCAGCCCAGCAATTCTTATTTTTCCTTACCTGTCCTGATGAAGATGCCTTTTTAAAGATATTCAAGGAACAAAATGCTGTTTGTAAATTCTGGTCTTAATAGGGTGGATATTACTTTCCCTTCATGGAAAAAGTTTTATTCTAAATGTTTTCATTGACTATTATAAAAAAGGAGAAAAATTAATATTCTAAAATTTTAAAATAGATTTGGCTGTAATAGGCATTTAAACATATCATTTACATATTTGAGAAAGAAGAGACAATCATCAGTGCATTACTATCTACTAAAAAGTTTTATTGTTTGCTCTTATCAATAGATTTCTTGTGGCTTGTGTTTTATTACTAATAGCGTGAACTCCTTTAATGCAGAGCTGACTACTGCGCCAGAAACTTAAGAGCCTATGCTCTTATCGTGTTGATAAAATATAGACCAATTAGTTCTAATTCTTTTTCTTCCTTTATCTGCAATGCTAGGTATCAAATCCTGAGCCTTGTACATGCTAACCAAGCACTATACCACCAAACTACTCCCTCAGCCCTCTTTTTTTAAGGCTGTATGCACTGGGAAAATTTGGTGAAATAAATGTTTAGAGCTTTTATGTTAAAAAAAAAAAAAAAGAATTCAGATGTGTCCTGTACATGTACCAACTCCCCATTAGGAATGTAGTCATTATGTACTGCAAAAATGTACTAATAAAAATTAAAATAGAAAACCAGAAGTTTCAGATTCACTCCTCATCAAGAAAAATTAACATTAAAATACAGAACAAAGGAAGTGAAGCACAGGCAGGGAAAGAAAGGTTCTAGGTAATGGCTTGTGCATCACTAAGGTCGTGCTGCTGCAACTGTTGGAAGATAAGCTTTCTGAGCTCTGGATTTTTCCCAAATAAAGGAATAAAAGTATAAAAGCAATGAATTCATTTTCTTTAAGACCTCAAGGATAGGGAACCTTGTGAGATGACATTGTGGGACACTTACTATTGAGTGAACCTGACCTGAGGAAGCCTCCAGTAGGGTCTCCTTCATTTCAGCCCCAGCCCAGGGATCACTGCCGTCATTGCTTATATACAAATCAGGAAATTAAGGGCTAGAGATTGAGGTTAAGTAACTTGCCACCCAGCTGGTGACTACAGGCCCACCTTCAAATGCAAGTTGTTCATCACCATTATTTACTGCACCATTAACTGCCTCTTGAAAGGTTAACTTTGATTAATTGCACTCTTTGGGCATGTCCATTTGTTCAACGGCTTCAAGGCCATCTATTCTGCTATCAGCCAATATTCATTTCTCAACCTTATTAACAAGGCTATAATAAGAGGCTTCATTGAATGCCTGGGAAAAATAAAGATACACCAAGCTTCTGACATAGCCCTGGAATGACTACTTCCTAATAATCTTGTATTACTATTTCAAATCACCTTTGGGAACTCTGTTCTAGAATTCATTTAGAGCCCACCAGACTTTTTGTTTACTTTCCCTAAGATTCACCCTTGCTTCTTTTTAAAGGCCTGAGCAGCATTTTCTGCCATGTGTCTTCTACGTCTCACATTCTCTTATTAATTATGCCAGTGCTTCTGAGACCAAAACTGTTAGTTTATTTTCTAACTTACGCTCTCCCCAGTAGGTGCCTGATGATCTGAACTCTGTGAAAGAGTTTAGCAGGTACATTTTCTTCTATACTGGAGCTTCTTTTGTTTAAAAAATACTTGCTCGTTTTGTTAGCAAAAAAAGAAACAAAGAAATTGGAAGGTAAATAATTCCTCCTCTTTGTCACTAATTGAGAATACATTAATTTTCTTAAGTGGTGGTCTTATATTTGTGGTCAGTTTTATTCCTCAACATTTATTGTTTTTAAAAATGTCTTTTTAAAATCTTTGTTCCTTGCAGTTTTCATGCAAGTTAGTTCCTCTGGGCCACAGTTGCTTAGACACTTTTGTCAGAAGTTGGTGCTGCCCTGTTTGTCTTCAGCGAAGTGGTTATGTGTGATCTCCTGTCATGTTTTCTACAATCTCAGCAGAGAAGCTGTTAGCAAGGAAAGTCAGGAGTTGCTAAACTTCAGGTTTAGTAAAGTCAGTGTGCGATGATAGTCTGATAGCTGAAGTCTTCCTATCACTTTTCAGTATCTTTGTATTAGGTTTTTGGGTCTAGATTTGGAGAGCTTCTGTGTTCTCCAGCTGTTGGGGTGATTGATCCCAGCCAACAAACTTAACTGGATCTTGCATTAGGGATGTGGCTCAGTGGTGGTATGTTTACCTAGCATGCACAAGGCCCTGGGTCTGACTCTAAGCACTGCAAATGAAACAAAACGAAACAATATAACACAACACAATATAAAACCAACTTAACTGGATGTTCTTAGCTGTCATTTTTGGCTTGGCTAGTACCTTCTGATCAGTGGAGTCCTTGGCTGAAAATAGTAGGGACCTGATGGTATTATGATAATATAGTAATTAGTCATCATATAGGACCTGTGAAGAATTAAAGTATCAGACTATAGGCCTTAGAGTACAGAGTATTTTAGAGCATAATCACAGCTCTATTATGTAGACAGATGGAAGTCACAGGGGTAATAAATCCTAATCAACTAATAGGCGTTTGGCCCTTTGTAAATCTCTTAAAGTGGTAACACACATATAAGCAGAGAAATCAATACTACTGTCAAACTTAGGTAACATTTATAAAATCTTTGGAGAAAAAATTTAAAAACCCAAACATTAGTTATAGCAAAGGAGTAAACATGGAAAGAGAAATCACAGGAAAGTTTACTTGACACAGCAGGTGGAAATTCTTGCCTGATATTCTGGGAAGAAGAGTTCACTGCTTCCAGATGATTATCCAGAAGGGGGCATTGCCACATGATTTGTATTATGATTATTTTTCATTCCACAACTAAATTATCATGCTTGATTTATTGATCAAACCCATAATATCAAGATAAATCTGTTGCAAATTCACTTGGGTTATAATAAATTAATAATTAGTATTATAATAAAGTATGGCATAGTTTCATAAGATAATCATTCTTACCCCATTTCAAAACTAAATTTTATTTTTAGGCAAGTAATACATGAACATAGTGAAGGAATCAAATACTTGTGGCTCTGAAAGGTCATGTTGAGAAGCAGCTTGTCCTAGGCTGGGCTTCCCCAGAATCAGACTTTGAAACCAGTACTGAGGGCTGATGGTTTCTTTGGGCAGTGATTCCAGAAAGCACTGGTAGAGAGGTGGGAAAGGAGACAATTCAGGGAGCATCAATGAGCAGGATAACACTATATGTAGTCAGGGCTTAGCTCATTGTACAGCTCTGGAAGATGATGCAGGACATCAGAGCAAGCAAGTTAGGCTGTTGATCCTCCAACCTCATTCCTTCTTCATGTGAGGATTTCTGGGAGTGGATATCACCACCAGTTCTTCTATTCCAAGTATAGGCTGAGCCCAGCTACAAAACATGTACAGGACAAGTGAGGCTGAGAGGACATGCCAACATTGATGGCATCTGTACCTACCATCATCTTCCCCATCCCCATCCTTCCTGGAGTGGGGAGCATTTTCAGTGTTTTAATTTTTCTGTTATTTGCCTCAATGTTTCTAAATCATATATTTGGACTGATATTTATTAATTTAAGAGAAAATCTATTGACTTAATATTGTGGCTTGTATCTAGATGTCCCCCCAAAGCCTCATGCACTCATAGGTGGGGGTTTTGGAGCTGGCTGGATCTAGGGTGTGTGACACTACATTAGCCCACTCATTGGTTTAGCATAGTCCTTGGTATGGCAATGGGAAGGCCACCATAAGTGTGGGTGGTACAACCCAAAAGGCTGGTAGCCTGCATGGGATAAAAAGGAAAGGGAGGGTTGTTGCTTGCTGCTTGCTACCTTCTACTTGCCATGCCATGGACAGTTTCTCCTCTTTGATGTCTCTCTGCTATACCACCCTGCCTTGGAACTAGCTAACTATGAACTGAAACTTCTATAAACTATGAGCTAAAATAAACCTTTCCTCCTTTAACTTAGGGTGTTGAGTATTTTGTCTCAGCAGTGAGAAAAATAATCAAGACCCATTTTCTTTTTTTAATTTGAGGATTCATCTCTCTTATATCACCACTTGCTCTCCTTTTGTTTTCTCCTCCTCTATTTTCTCAATAGTGTCATATATTAAATTTTGGCTACATCAGTTATTTAAATAATACTGTGATTATTTTTGCTAATGGGTCAAGTGGCATAATTTCATCCTATTTTCTATCTTACACTACATTAGAATTAATTACCGACTCACTTTTGCTTAGTTTTGTACTCACTGATCAGTAACTCTTTCCAGATGTTCTATCACGTCTGGCATCTGCCTAATAATAGTCTTGTTGAATGCTCATACAGCTCCAAACAATCCATTAGTCCTACCCATCCCTCCCCCTCCTCATAGGGAGTGTCTTCCAAGCCCCCCCAATTCTTTGATTACAGTTTATTCCCTCAGTGTGGCACACAGCTCAATTCCTGGGACTTCCTTGTGCTACTATCCTGGGATCCTGTTCTCTCTACTACATGCTTTTCCAGGTTCAGTCCCCTAGCTGGGTACATCCTTTTTGAGAAAGTCTGAGTGACAGGTATATACCCTGGAGCCATTTGGTGTTTCCACAGAGGACTCTTCTGCTTGATTGCAGGTGTCCGGGAACAATAAGTGTGTCCCATACTGAAGTTCAAGGTGGAATTTTCACTTAGTTCTTCTGTTTTCAACCATGTGCCTCGTATTGCTCATCTCAGTCCATTTAGTGCTGTACTAACAGAATACCACAGACTAGGTAAATCATAAGTAGTAGAAGTTCATTCAACTCATAGTTCTGGAGGTTTGGAGGCCAAGACTGGGGAGCTGCATCTAGTGATGAACTTCTTGCCTTGTCCTAACATGGTAGCAGGGCAAGTGAGCATGCATGATACAGAGAGAAGAAATCAGAGCAGACTCAGCCTTTCTATCAGGAAATTGCTTCTGTGGTAGCTATCCTACTTTCACAATAAAGGACCTATTCACTTCTGAGAGGTCCCACCTCTATTGTAATGGCAATTACGTTTTGGAGAAGACATTGAAACTCTGACAGTGCCATGATAGTGCTTTGTCTAATGTCCTCAAGTCCAGAGCATTATAGGTTCAATTTATTCAGAGAGTATTTCCCTGCCTCCTGCTGGTGGGTGAGGATGGATATTCACCTAATTGCAGAAGTACAGTGAGTAATACTAGGCGGTGTCCACTGATGCTATGTGCAAACTTGAAACAAGACCCACTGTTTTCAGCTGTGTGCTTAACCACAATCTTCTTTCTTTGAACCATACCTGTCAACACTTTTTTAAGGAAAAATGTGTCATTCTTCATAAGTATGTCCCAAATTCCAGGCATCTCTTTTTACTGTTAAGCTCTCTCCCACTCCTGTGTCCACCCCATCTTCCAATAATGTGCCAATTATTTCTTGTTGCCTGTCATACCTGTGCATGGTTTCCTTTTCCCTACAAGTTACTACCATCATCATTTTGTTCCTTCCATTTTAGTGGGGGCAGGTTGATTTAAGGAGAAAGCAAATGTGACCAGCTGTGTATATTGAAACATACTCTTCCCATACAACTAGGGCATGTCTGAGTAAGAGATAACTGTTCTGGTTTTGGTTAGTTTTAACATTAAAAGTGGATTATTTATCGAGTTATTTTGAGCTTATAAATTAAAAAGAGGAATATATCCCTTTATAAGGAGAGTGTAACAGGATGATACAATAAGAGTTGTTGCAATATGATTTCAGCTATGCACAGTATGCCCTATATCTTGCCTGAAATTGTTGAGAAGCCAATTGGGTGATTCATTCAGAGCTGCCACTCAATGAACAAACAGGGCTTCTTCTTCTAGGATTTCATGTGGCAGTTCTGCTGGACATTCTAAAGAAATGGCAGTGTTTGTCTGATCTACTTTATGCCTACTATTCTTGGGTACCTGTGTGATCTCACATTGTGTGATCACTGGGTTTTGGCCTGGGCTTGCTTTTATCTTGTATCTTTTTAAAAATTAAGTTTATTGGTACATTTTAAGTATATGATATGATGAGATTCATCATTGGGAATTTATACCTTTACATGATATATCTTGGTTCTTATTTTTTTCTGCGTTCCCCTGCCCTCCCTTCAAGCCCTCCACTGCTCCCTATTTACAAAGACTGTATTTCTGTTTTTTTCTTTTCTCATATTTATTTTTTAAGCTCTATTTCATGAAGGTTCAGACATGTTACAATTTTACTCAACATTTTTCAAAACAGGATTTTCTGTTTTAGTGTAGTCCATATATTCACTGCTGCTGCTCTGTACTTCTAAGCTATAATTTTCTCCAACTTTTGCTAAGCCAAATCTCCATGGGTTCTTTGCAATGACTGGGACTGGCCTGGACTTAACTGGTAGTAGCAGTGTCTGATGGCTGGATTGGATTCACAGCATTGTTTCCATTTCATTTTTGCCACCTACCCTATAGTCAGTACACTTGGCCCTGGATAAATATTTTATGGTTGTAAAGTAGGATATAGCTTACATACATTGAAGTGTACAGATATCAAGTTCACAATTCAATTAATTTTAACAAATGCCCACACCCATGAAACTGATACTTCACCCAGAAATATTTCTTGTGATCCTTTTTAGGCAATCTACTTCATACTCATCCAGAAATCACTATTTTAAGTTTATGTCCATAGATTAGTTTTTTTTTTCTGTTCTAGAACTTCATATGAATGAAAGCAAGCACAATACCTTTTTTGCGTCTGTCTTCAACTTAACAAAATGTCTGTGAGAATCAACCATGATGTTATGGCTAACAATAATTCATTCTTTTTTTAAATTACTGAGCACTAGTAGCCATTGCTACAATTTAAAAAGAATCTATTCACTTGTTGATGGCATTTCTGTTGTTGTCACTTTTGGTTCTTATAGATAAAGAGAACATCTCTCTCTCTCTCTCTCTCTCTCTCTCTCTCTCTCTATATATATATATATATATATATATATATGGCTATTTTTGGATATTTGAACACCATTGTATAAAAATTTAGGAATGGAATCAATGGATTATAGGACAGATTCTTAGCACCGCAAAAAAAAAAAAAACCCAACCAAAAAAAAAAAACCCCAGAAAGCCTGGATTCTTATATTAAGGGGATTATAAAAGAATGCTCTGCATGTAATAAGACTGAAATTATACCATTCTACATTTTCTCCTCTCTACAATCTGGCATCTCTGAGAGTTCATCATTTTGATCTGTCAACACGCATTGTCACTTTGCCTCGGGGAAGCCTCCTGGAGTCCTTATTTATCCTCTATTACCTTGTCCTTCACCTCAGAACAGCCTAGCGCTGCCTCTTAAATGGGTCAGTACTCTTAATGTTCAGGTTCTATTCTCAGCTGCATACTTCTGCAAATCTTTTTCAACATACCCAATTTTTCACAATAAAACCCCTCCTTCTCCCCTAGTTTTCCGCTGCTGTAAATAGCAATGTCAGATGTCTTATTGCTAAGGTTTTAAAAGTTGGGAATCAGATAAGATTCTTTTTTCTTCACTTCCAATCCACTCAAACTCTGTCAACTGTCTTTATAAATATACCCAGAGTTTAACCACTTCTTAGCTCCTCCACAGACATCACCTTAATCCAGGCCACCTGCTTCTCATCCCTGGGCTCTTTCAGGATCCTAACAACACCCAGAAGTTTCTTCTGACCGTTCAGAGCTCTCCAAATGATTTCTTATTTGTGTCTGATCAACAGCCATAGTGCTTACACTGGCCTCACACTCAAAATCCTTCAGTCTTTTATAACCTGTCCCTGTCTCTCCTGCTGTCCCTTGGCCCAGGCTCATTCTTACTTTCAGTTCCTCAGACACCCCTACCCGCTCCTGATTGAGGGCCTTTGGACTCACTGTTTCCACTGCTGACATGTTTTAACTTCAGATCTCCTGTTCCTTCCTTTCATGCTAATCTCTGCTCAGAGTTGTTTTCAGTCTCTTTCCTCTATCTAAAAAAATTCTTTCTCTTGATCTCTGCTTGATTTTCCTTCATAGCATCATCTCTGTGACTTATTTTACACATACATGTCTAAATTTAACTGCGTGTATCTTTCTCACCTCCCCTAAATGTAGGCTTATGCAGAGAAACAGTTATCTATAGTTTGCTTCAATATCTTTGGTACCTAGAATAGTACTGCACACATAGGATATAATAAATGCTTGATGGGTGAGTCAATGAACTAATTTTTTAGTACATCACTTTTGACCAGAAAAACTGCTATAACACCAAATGCTTATCGCATATGATTTCTTTGGTTTTGCCTATTTTCTGGGGCTTCATGCATGTGGGTATGCCCCCTCTTACCTCTACATCTTATGTCCCACTCTTGATGTGCTGTGTTGCAAACTTAATTATATCCTCACTGGCCACCACGCATATCCTGATTGACACTCAAGAGAAGAGATGCCTTGTCTAAGTTTAGCTCCCTTTCAACAAGGTTCCTCAAAAGATTTAACATAGATCTATCAATAGTATAGCAATCCTACTTCTGGGTATATATCCAACAGGAATGAAAAGGGGATCTTAAAGAGACATTTACACACCCATGTTCATCAAAACATTGTTAACAATAGACAAGAGGTCGAAGCAAGCTAAGCATCTGTTGAAGGAAGAATGGATAAAGAAACCTGTTATTTTACACAATATATCATTATTCAGATTTTAAAAAAGAAACCCTGGTATATTCTACAACGTAGATAGTTTGAGGACATTCTGAAAAGTAAAATAAGTCAGACACAAAAGGACAAATAGTGCATGATTCCACTTATTGAAGGTAGCTAGCATAGCCCAAATTCAAAGTCAGAAGGCTGCCAGGGGCTGGGGAAGGGAAAATGAAAGTTGCTATTTGACAGACACAGTTTCACTTCTGCAAGATGAAAACATTCTGGAGAGCAACTGCTTGCAAAAAGATGCACATACTTGACATTATTGTACACTTAAAAAGTTTAGATTGATAAATTTTATTGCGTATGTTTCTTTTAACTATAATTCAGAAAAAAATATATTTATCCATCCCCCCAATGATAGCTCTAGAGCTAGTTGCCTTTCTGAACCACTCCTGCCTATGATATTGTTTCTCTTTGAACTCATATTATTTAAACATTCTAGACATCTAGTGTAGCACTGTCTTGGTTTTGTCACTAATTGTTATACAGGAATAGGTGTTTTTCCTTGGACAGACGTCAAGCACTGCTAGAGCAGGTATCTACCATGTCCCATGACTTTGGCAATCTGTACAGTGAATACACAACTTTGAAAATGCTCTTGCTGCACGATAATCTTTGATGAATTGAATCAGGTCCATAGTGATTATTCTTTAAGATCTTTTTTTGTCTTTCAAGTATTTCCATGTTTATTGATTGATAAAGTGTATGAAACTGGGGCATGAACATAACTTGATAAATTAAGTAGACTTATTTTCAGTACTGTATTGAGAGGGGCCATTTCAAATTCACATCATTTGTTTCACATCCACAAAAACCACTTCAAGGGTATTAACAATTTCTCAAAACTGATCAGTTTTGTGAAAGTAAACCATGTTTCATTTAAAAAGACTTAAGCTATGTTAGTATTTTAGTCTATGACAGCTATAACATTTTTTTCATGTAGCAAATTGTTTTAGAAACAGATTTGTTCATCCTACTCTTCTATACATCTCTAAATTACTTTTGCATTTATTATTATTTTTCATATACTTAAAAATATCTGGACACTTCTGCATAGCACCCATTTAAAAATGAATCACATGAACTTCAGGAAACTTTTGACATTAATTGAATTAACTGATGTTTTCTCATACTTTGTTCTTTCAGCTATTTTTGAACCATCTTATTCTGAAAAGAAATGAATGAGGCACTGGCATTTTCTTGACCGAGACACCTTTAATAATTTATTAGCAATAAATACTCCAATGTTGTTGAACTTAAGAATCAGACAATTTAGTGATATGTCTATACCTAACTTCTTAGTGGACTTACTATTTTGTGCCATTTCTAAGAGAATAAAAAGATCCAAAGGCACAGTATGAGTATATGTATATTTAATATTTTTAAGATATGCTACTTTAAAAATCAGTATTTACTCTTCAAAAAAATAGGATAATGTAAGAGCTGATTGGCTGATACAAAGAAAAATAATCTTCTCTTTGGAGTTGCAAAGCAACCAAATGGTGCAAATTCCATATAATTTGGAAAGGTAGTAGATGAAGGTTTCTTGTTAATGTTCACCCTTCCTATTGAAATTGGGAGAACTACTGTCTCCTTACAAATAATATGGGACAGTTTTCATCAACTAGAGATAGAAACTGGTTTGACAGCTTAATCACCACCAGATAATGGTGGGAATCTCTGTATCTGCAGCCCAAAATTCCAATAAATACAGGTAGACAAAACATTTCAATATTTTGCTCTCATTGTCAATTAATAAACTAAACTGATTTATATTTTATGGGCTGTAAGTTAGATTAATGTGTATCACCCTGGAATATCTTAAGGCTTTTTATTGTCTTTTTGGTTATGCCATAAAGTGTTAAGTCTCTAGTTCTAGCCATCATCCCTCAACAATGTCGCCCTTATAATCACATCAGGACACAGAAGAGCACATCATGAAAAAGGCAAAATTAGAACAACAATAAAAAAGCCATGTAAACAATGATGAACAGCTGAAGCAAGAGAGGAGAGACAGAACTTCCTAATGATTGTTCCTGAGTGGGGACAAGGTGGTTTGCACATAGATGCAGACATTTCTGTTAATTTCATATGGTATTATAGTGCTGAAAGCATTTATAGGAAGCTGCTACTCAATGGCAGGAGCTGTGGGCAGACTCAGAGAGGAGGGTCAGGATCAGAAGCATCTAAGCCAGGTCTTTTAAGTGTGTTATACCTTCAAGAGAATTCATTAACACTTTTTTGGAGGTGGTACTGGGGATGGAACCTAGGGCTTTTACATTGATCTATAGTCCTAGCCCTTTTTTATTTTTTATTTTGGGATAAAGTTGATTACTTGCCCAGGCTGGACTCAAACTTGCAATCCTTCTGTTTCTTCCTCCTAGAGTGCTGGGATTATAGGGATGTACCACCAGGCCTGACCCCTCTTGGCATTCATGGTTCACTCCATTTTATAGCTGGGGTAAACATAGTCAAAGATCCATTACAAACATCAGGCCACTCCTTGACTGCCATATTAAATACTAAATATCATATCTAGTTATATAGATACAACTGATATTGATGTATCTTTATTACGTCTTCATACAATACTTAACTATTATAACAATAATCATTAAATTATTGGGAATGATGTCACACAGGGGAGGGGGCAAGGCACAATAGGAAGAGGGCAGCTACTATACATAATAGCTGCTGAGGTAGTGGGAGACCTATCAATATCCTCTCTCAGGGAGGTCTGCACACGCCCTACCAAGGTCGCGAGTCCCACAGAACATGCCGAATCAGCCTGCTGCAGATAGGCAGGTCTGTGCACGCCCTACCGAGGTGCCCTGGCAACAATCCACTGCACACGCACACACACACACACACACACACACACACACACACACCGCCGCTCCTCTATACAGCCACCTGGTTCCACACTACAAAGATGCAGAGGACACCGGACCACCATATCACGGTACTGAGTCCCGCCACTGCCGGCCCAGAGGTAGGGGCTTCTGAGCCATCGTCCCACCACTCCTGGCTCAGAGGTAGGGGCTCCTGAGCCGCCGTCCCACTGCTCCCAGCCCAGAGGAAAGGGCTTTTGGGTCACCATCCCTACTGCTGCTCCCGGAAACTGTCCCACCTCTCCCAGCTCAGAGGAGGTAATCCATGCAGGTGCCAACAGCACCCCCCCCCCAGTTGAAATGAGAAAACATGTAAATAAGTCTCAAAACCAGACTTCCAGATCACCTACAGCAACCCCAAAGGGAAATGAGATGGAACACTCTGATACTCAACCACCTGGACCCACTGAACTGGTAACAAAAGGGGATCTGGAAAAAATGAAATCAGAAATAATTTCTCAGATAACAGGAGAAATTGTGCTCCTAGTGCAAGACATGATTAATAAATCTAGAGATGAGCTGAGGAACATGATGGAATCCCAACATAGGAAACAAATGGAATCCATAAAACAGATGCAAATAGATTTCCAGGAGATGCAACACTCCACTGAAAGTCTACACAGCAGAATCAGCCAATGTGAGGACAGAATTTCAGATATAGAAGATAAGATTGCAATTAATGACCAGGAAAAGAAAAGTTTCTTCAAAATTATAAGGGAATATGAGAAATCAATCCAGCAGCTGCTAGATGATGCAAAGAAGAATAACATAAGACTGATTGGGCTCAGTGAAGAAACAGGAGAGAGTGGAGATGACATAAAAAATCTCTTCACAGAAATAATGGCAGAAAACTTCCCAAGCAGTGGGAAAAAGCTTGACATACAGATAAGTGAGGCATATAGGACTCCAAATAGCCTTGATCAAAAAAATCTACACATAGGCATATAATTGTTAAGATTCCAGAAACTCAACAGAAGAACAAAGTTCTATAAGCAGTTAGAGCAAAGAAACAAATCACATACAAATGAAAGCCCATCAGAATCACAGCAGACTTCTCAACACAAACCATCAAGGCAAGAAGAGCTTGGAGTGACATATTCCAAGCCCTAAAAGAAAACAGCCTCCAACCCAGATTGATGTACCCTGCAAAACTATCTTTCAAAATCAATGGAGAAATAAGATACTTTCATGACAAAGAGCACCTTAGGAACTTCATGAATACCAAACCAGCACTCCAAAGAATTTTACACAATATCCTAGGAACAGACATTGAGGATCACAAGCCCAGGAAGCAAAGCAGAATGAACCCATCTGGCATGACAAGAAATTAAATGGAAAGGGGGAGAACCCAACAAAAAGAAAAAGTCATGGCAATGACAAGTCAATACGTTTCAGTTATAACCATCAACATTAATGGTCTCAATTCACCAATCAAAAGAAATAGACTGGCAGAATGGGTCAAGAAGCAAAATCCAACAATATGCTGCATACAAGAAACACACTTAATTCAAAAGGAAACCCATAGACTGAAAGGTAAAGGGTGGAAAACAGTACTCCATGTGACAGGAACCCAAAAAAAAGCAGGAGTAGCTATCTTCTTTGCAGATCAGGTAGATTTCAAACCAACACTGATTAAGAGTGATGAAGAAGGACACAACATCCTTGTAAAGGGATGAATCCAAGAGGAAGAGATGACAATCATAAATATCTATGCACCAAACACTAGTGTGCCCAACTATATAAAGCAAATACTAACAGACATGAAAAGTCACACATGCACTAATACAATTGTAGTGGGGGACCTCAACACCACACTGTCACAAATAGATCAACTAGACAAAAAATAAGTAATGAAATACTAGAACTCAATCAAACTCTTGAACAAATGAACTTAACAGATGTTTACAGAGTCTTCCACCCCACAAAATCAGAATACACATTCTTCTCAGCTGCACATGGGTCATTCTCAAAAATAGACCACATACTCACACACAGAACATGTTTAAATAAGTGCAAAGGAATTGAAGTTATCCCCTGTATATTATCAGACCATAGTGCAATGAAATTGGAGATCCACAGCAAAAGAAATTCAAAAAATTTCATAAACATGTCGAAATTGAACAACACACTTCTGAATAACCAATGGGTCACAGAGGAAATTAAAGAAGAAATCAGACAGCTCCTTCAATTAAATGACAATGACACTACAACATATTGGAATCTATGGGACCCAATGAAAGCAGTATTATGAGGAAAATTCATAGCAGTGAATATGCATATTAGGAAAACAGAACAAGCCCAATTAAACAACCTCATGCTGAACCTCAAGCTTCTAGAAAAAGAAGAGCAGGACAAACCCAAAGCTCATACAAGGGATGAAATTATAAAGATCAGAGGAGAAATCAATGCAATGGAGACTAAGAGAATGATACAAAAAAATCAATGAAGCCAAGAGTTGGTTCTTCAAAAGAATCAACAAAGTTGACAAACCCTTAACCCACTTTATCAGAAAAAGGAAAGAAAAGGCCCAAATCCATGCAATCAGGAATGAAAAGGGTGAAATGACAACAGGTCCAGCAGAAATCCAGAGGATCATCAATACCTACTTCCAGAACCCATACGCCAATAAGATGGACAACATAAAGAAATGGACAGATTCCCAGATACATATGAATTACCAAAGTTGAACGAAGAAGACCTTAAAATTCTGAACAACCCAATATCAACTACTGAAATTGAAAACGTAATTAAAAACTTATCAACTAGGAAAAGCCCGGGCCCTGATGGCTTCACTGCTGAATTCTACAAGACATTTAGAGAGGAACTACTGCCACTACTGTTTAAACTCTTCAATGAAATTGAAAGGGAAGCCATACTCCCAAATTCATTCCTAGAAGCAAGCATCACCTTGATCCCCAAAGCAGAGAAAGACCCAACTGAAAAAGAGAACTATAGGCCAATCTCACTAATGAACATAGATGCAAAAATCCTTAATAAGATAATGGCAAACAATGCAGAAGATCATGAAGAAGATCATACACCCTGATCAAGTGGGATTCATCCCAGGGATGCAGGGATGGTCCAATATACGAAAATCAATCAATGTAATACACTATATCAATAGAGTCAAGGACAAAAATCATATGATTATCTCCATAAATGCAGAAAAAGCATTTGACAAAATCCAACAAACATTTATGATAAAAACCCTACAAAATATTAGAATAGATGGTCTCTACCTCAAACTGATAGAAGCCATCTATGAAAAACCAACAGCCAATATCATACTAAATGGTCAAAAATTGAAATCCTTCACACTAAAAACAGGAATAAGACAAGGATGTCCACTATCACCACTCCTGTTCAATACAGTTTTGGAAACATTAGCCATGGCAATTAGACAAGAGAAAGAAATAAAAGGAATAAAGATAGGAAATGAAGAAGTCAAACGGTCATTATTTGCAGATGACATGATCCTCTATACAGAAGACCCTAAGAACTCCACCAAAAGTCTTCTAGACTTAATAACCAAATTCAGTCAAGTAGCTGGTTACAAGGTCAACACACAAAAATCAATAGCTTTCCTCTACACCAAAGACAGACTCACCGAGAGAGAAATAGGGCAAATAATTCCTTTCACAATAGCATCCAAAAAACTGAAATACCTAGGAATCAACCTAACAAAAGAAATCAAAGACCTCTTCTCTGAAAACTATGGCACTCTGAAAAGAGAGATTGAAGATGATATCAGAAACTGGACAGACATCCCCTGCTCCTGGGTAGGAAGGATCAATATAGTGAAAATGGCCATACTTCCAAAACTGCTATATAGATTTAATGCAATTCCAATTGAGATCCCAGCAGCATACTTCATGGACCTTGAGAAAACAATCTAAAAATTCATTTGGAACAAGAAGAGATCCAGAATAGCAAAAGCAATCCTAGGTAACAGAGACATGGCAAGGGGTATTACAATCCCCAACCTGCAACTCTACTACAAAGCTCCTGTGATAAAAACAGCATGGTACTGGCAAAGAAACAGACCTGAGGACCAATGGAACAGATTAGAAGATGCAGAAACAATGCCAGACACACTCAGCCATCTCATCTTCGATAAAGGAGTCAAACACCCTCACTGGAGGAAAGATAACCTCTTTAATAAATGGTGCTGGAAAAATTGGGCTTCAACTTGCCAAAGAATAAAACTAGACCTATATCTCTCACCATGAACTAAACTAAAATCAAAATGGATTAAAGATCTAAATATTCAAATAGAAACTCTGAACCAGTTGGAACAGAGGTTAGGTAGAACCCTTGAAGACATCGGTGTAGGAAAAGATTTTATGAACAAAACCTCAGTTGCCCGTGAACTGGCACAAACAATCAACAAGTGGGATCTCTTCTTATTAAAAGGCTTCTGCACAGCAAGAGAAACCACTAGCAGTGTGAAGAGACAACCCACAATGTGGGAAAAAATCTTCACCTGCTCTTCCTCAGACAAAGGTCTACTATCTCAAATCTATAAAGAACTTAAAAAGATCAGACCTCCCAAATTTAAAGACCCAATCCGAAAATGGGCATCTGAAATGAACAGACATTTCTCAGACAAAGAAGTAGAAATAGCAAATAAATACATGAAAAAATGTTCAACATCACTGGTCATTTGAGAGATGCAAATGAAAACAATGCTGGGATTCCACCTCACTCCAGAAAGAATGGCTGCTATCATGAAATCAACCAATAACAAATGCTGGTGGGGCTGTGGGAAAAGAGGAACGCTTCTCCACTCCTGGTGGGAGTGTAGACTGGTGCAACCACTGTGAAAATCAGTATGGAGATACCTCAAAGAACTAGGACTGGAAGTCCCATTTGACCCCACTATTCCGCTGCTGGGGATCTTCCCCAAAGAATTAAAAGATTCATACCACAGTGATATATATGCACCCATGTTCATAGCAGCACAGTTTGTAATAGCTAAAACTTGGAAACAGCCCAAATGCCCATCAACTGGAGACTAGATAAAGAAAATGTGGGTTTTTTATACAATGGAGTACTACTCAGCCATCAAAAATGACAAATTAGAGACATTTATAGCTAAGTGGATGCACATTGAGGCAGTACTCTTAAGGGAAATAAATAGGACACACATGTATAAATACTGAATAGGTTCTCTGGTGTGAGAAACTGAAAGTGTAAATAAGGATTAAATGTATAATAGGTAATGTGAAATAGGAAGAAAAGGGGCAAAGGGGAAGGAAGTGGGAGGGCTAGGGGAAAGGACAGAAGGGAATGGGATTAATATGAGAAAATGGAAAACTAGGAACAAAGTCTTTGTAAATAGGTTGGAATGGAGGGGTTGAAGGGAGGGCTGGGCAACGGTGAAAAATAAGAACCAAGAGAGACTATGTAAAGGTGCAAATTTCCAATGATGAATGTCATCATATTGTATACCTAAAATGTACCAATGATTAGAATGAATAATTGATAATGCAAAATAGGAAGAAAAGGTCCAAAGGGGTAGGGGTAGTGGGAGGGGCAGGGGAAAGGAAAGAAGGGAAAGGAAAAATGCTGAGAAATGGAAAAAATGGAAATAAAGTCTTTGTAAATAGGGAAGGGTGGAGGGGGTGAAGGGAGGGCTAGGAATAGGGAAAAAATAAGAACCAAGATGCATTATGTACAGGTACAACTCCCAATGAGAAATGTAATTGTGTTACCTAAAATGTACCAATAAAAGAATTCAAAAAAAATAAAAAATAAAAAATAAATCATCTCCTTCATAGGATTTTTAGGAAGATTAAACATATGTGAAGCAACCCACAGAATCCTAGGTACAATGTCCAAAAGATGTTAATTTCTCATGCTGCACTTAGATAACCTATGTCCATGCAGAATGTCAACTTTTAGTGCACTGATTGTATTTTCACCACAAATGACCACTACTGGCCTTCTCATCAATAAGAAAATGTTATTTAATTAGTCTGGGTGAAGGGCTAAGCATAATCACTTTGAAAACTCTCCTAATGGTTCTAATATGTAGCCTGGTTGTGGGCTGCACATTAATGTGAGAAACATCAGGTTATATTAGTTTTTGAGGTGTCTTTTGGTAGAGTTTTGGATCTAAGTCTTTTCCTATATACTAATACTTAGAGTACAGAATCTCTGGCCTGTGTATCCAAGCTCCCCGACTTTCAAAGGTAGAGCATCTTCTGCCTCCTCTATTTATTCTTCCAACTATGAATAGTATGGCACAATAAATTTAAAAGCCAAAAATTATAAATGGAGAAAAATAAAAATAATGGTTAAAGAATAGTTCCTTTTTCTTCAGACTCATTTTCATTGTGAAAGTGCTGTCAAATTCAAGGACATTAATAAAATAATCCTCAAATTTTCATTAATTTCTTCTTGACAAGTTGTTAATACTTGCTGTGGTATTTATGAAACATTAGGAACCTATTTTGGGATGACAACTTTCTCTGTCCTGAATGTGTTAAAAAAAACGCCCTGAAATATATTGAGAAAAAAATCCTTATAGCATTTGATAAATGAGTAAATTACATCATTGGTTAAATGTTCTTTTAAATTTAGAATTTATAGCTAATCTCATTCAGACAAATAACACTGTTCAGGATTATTATCACTCAGAGAACTTTTGGATTTTTATTGGGGTCTTTAGTAAATTTGGTTTAATCCACACTGATGTCAGAGGTCTAGGTTAAAAATTAAACACATAGACAATAATCTTGTTATCTTATTCAATGTCACATAGAAGATCTCTTAAGATGGCTGAACTAGACCTAATTTAAATCAAAGAAAGTGTGGCACTGTAATTGTTTAGTGTACAGAAAGTGAAGTTGAACAATCGGGTGGGCACTAAACCATAATTCAGAACTGGTTTATCTGGCCATGTTCTGCTCCCTGGAGAATGTTTCCCTACATGTGAATTATGATCTTTTTCTAAGCTACTATGAGTTTTTCCAACACCATTTAACAGCTGAGAGTATTAGGAAAAAAGGAAAGTAGGTGCACCTCTCTGCACAAGGCGACATGCAATGAATTGGAAAAAGCCGGTTTGGATTCCATTACGAGAAGTTTGTATAGCAGTGGGTTTGTTAATCGGTTATGGGCTCTGTGAAACCTGGGAAACACAGATGTATCTTTATTTTAGTTTTCCAATCTGTTGTGCTTATAAGACTTTCTCCATTTTCTTTATAACCCAGAAGCTGATTTTCCACTGATGTTCATCTCATGTTTATCCAGCAGTGACTTCAGCTTCTACTGATGCTGTCATTCCTAGTCATGAAAAATAAAACATTAAATGTCTTCTCTTCTAATGTGTTCCACCTGGAATATTGTAGGCAGAACTGACATGTTAAGTACCATCCACCTGCAAGATCTCTGGCTGGCTTCATCCTCTTGTTGTCATCAGGAGGGAGAGAGGTGCTAGATACTTCTCAGCCTAGCTCCAAGAAGCATGTCTCCAACAGAAAATTCTAATTTTAATACTCTGCTTAACCTTGCTCTTTCTTTTAATTACTAAGAGGTGAAATAAAGAGCAATGACATTATTGATTTGGTAATCATGAAGCAGGAGAAGAAAGGTCTACACTCCACTGGATGATACTATTATATCTGCATTTACTCAGCATCTTTCCTTAGACCTCTGAAGCCTCTGAATATAAATATTTCATATGACTCAGTGTTCATATGTACAGACAGGAGAAGGCCATGTGAACAAATACAAGGCCCAAGGTTATGCAATAGCTAAATGGGAGCACTGAGAACAGTGAGCTTTCATCCAAAGAGCAAACATAAAATATACTTGTCTTATGATGTGATTTAGCTTCTAGAACAAATCCAAGGATTTGATTCTCTTTAGTCTCTGCAGCTAAATGTGGAGAAAATACTTTACCTTAGAAACAGTATATCAAGAACCAAAGGAAATCCAGGATTTATAATTTAGACTCTGAGAAAAATGACTTTCTTGTCATCTTTGCCATTTTAATTGATATTGCCATACAGGTATATATATGTATATATATGTATATATTGATATATATATATATATATATATGGCCAAGGCTATGGGAAATATTAGTTCTTTTTTGTTTCCTCTTCTTTTCTGATTGTTCCTGTTTTCACACAGAGGAATGTCATGTCATGGTGTTTTGGACGTGGATACTTAAGCAACCAGAAATAGATTTTGAATCCACTGATTGCTCTGTAAACAGCAAGAAGAGCAGAGGCTAGTGAGTTCTCTGGTGAGCATCATTTGGGGGTGTTGATCAAGGGCAATGGAGAATTCCACAGACCTGAGCAGCTCTGTGTGAGGACCCCTGCCCCAGACAGGTGCTTCAAACTGAGCAATTCTGATTTGTAGCAGGATCAGCAGCATCACTGAGAAATTTTTTATGCTCAGTAGCTAAAGTCAACCAAGCAACCAACCAGGATCTCAGGAACATCCCAACAGACAGTGACCTCACTTTTTGCTCCCTAGCTGCTAATAGAGATTAAAGGAAACACTTCTTTGGTAATGTTTGAAAAAAAATGTCTTTCTTTCTTTTTTCTTCATCATTCTCCTTTTTTTTCTTTCCCTGACTCAGTCTCTTCTCTTTCATCTGAACGTATAGTTCTAATTCTGTCTATGGTATCTCTCCATTTCTTCCCCTCTCCTTAGAGTCTTAGAGCTAAAGCCAGTAACAGAGAATTCAACTGTGAGAAAATCTGATATTTGACGAGTTACTCAACCTCTGTGTGCCTCAATTTCCTAGTCTGACAATCTGGATGATTAGAGAACCTACATAATAGGCTGTCATAAATACTAAGTATGGTCATATTTATGAGGTACTAAGGACAGGGGTTGGCATATGGTAAACATAACAGGCATTATCATCATTGTCACTGTCATAATTATCTCTCAGATTCCTGTTTTGTGCCAAGCATCATATTTGGCACTGAGGACACGTGGAAGAACAAGATGGGAAAACTCCCTGTTCTCTTGGGTTTACCAACTATTACACGTGCTGGAGGAGTTTAATGTACACATTGACACAGAGTGCATTTTCTTCAATAGCAAATAAGGAAAAGGCCACTTCATCTTTTTTCTTCTGAAAAATGTCCAATTCTGTGAGCATGAATTTTCCTGTGACTTCTTGGGTACTGTGGCACTGTGCTGTCCTACACTTGGGAACTCTGATGGAAACCACTCAGGGCAAATGCTTAGTGGGCTGTCCCCAGGTCTGGAAAAGTCAGACTGTTTGCTGAGCCATGTGGCTCTTTGCTGGTGCATAAGGCTACTGTTATGTTGTCACATAAAATATTTCCTTAAAAGCTCAAGTTTTCAGAGGATGAGAGTTTGGAAGACAATTGGGCCATAAGGGCTCAAAATTCATCAGTGGGTTAATCCATCAATGAGATCATAATTTGATGATACTGTATTACAATTATTAGGAGGTAAAGGAAACAGGAGGTGGGGACTAGTTAAAAAGAGTGCATCATGGAGATGTGATTTGGGGATTGTATCTGGTCCCCCTTCCTCTCTAGTTCTTTCCTCTTTTTACTGCTTCCCAGCTGCCACAAGGTGAGCAGCTTTCCTCTGCCCTTCCCTTCCACCATGATACTCCGCTTTGCCACAGGCCTAATGCAATGAAGGCTGCCAACTTCTGAAACTATGAGCCAAAGCCTTCCATCCTTTAAGCTGTTTATATCAGGTATTTTGTGACAGTGATGAACAGTTGACTAACACAGCTACTGACTGTTACAGACTGACTCTGTCAGAACACAGATGCAACACTCAAAGCAGAAACTGTCTGACTTCTGAGGCTGTCATTTATTGAGCATCTACATGACTGTCACTCAGCTCGAACTCTGCATGTACACTTTGTTAGTTTTCACAATACCCTGAGCAGGTAGATACCATTACTGCCATTTTATACATGAGTCGGTGAAGAGGTTATCAGACTGCCTACAGTGCTAAGGAATGGCGACAATGGCTCCAAACACAGGTCTGAATGACTTTGACCCTGTGTGCACCTTACTGCACTGTTTTAAAGTTTCTAAAAACATTTTAGATGACCAGGTCTCTAGGAAAGTTCACTTCTGAGCAAGATTATCTTCTGACCTTCATGCTCACCTATGCCCAGGCTACTTGATTGACAATCTTGTTAGAATGATAACTGACAGGAGCCATCAGGAAGTCTTACAAATAATTAGTGTCATCACGGTTCAAAAATCTTTGCTGTAACAGAGACTTTAGCAAAGTGCTAAGCATGTGCATGCACATACACTCACCAACACATGCACACACACATACATGCACAGACTCTCACAATATATACATACACACATACATGCACATGTTCATATGAACATACACATATACACATGAACACACAAACACACAATCTCGTGGAGACAGGAAAGCCCCATGTAGAGATGTGTGAACACACTATCTGGAATGGAAGGCAAGGGAAGAGGATCAGCTGGCCTTTTGACACAGGCTGTTGATACCAGCATTGGCCCCTGAAGAGTGGATGTGACCCTGGATGCAGCCAGGCTGACACCTTAATGGATGTTTGTCTTTCCAAGGTGGGTTCCTGTTGCCCCTCTCTTGGCCTAGTTCTGTGCTCATTTGGCACCTGCTCAGCCCCTCTAGTTTCTGGTGGCAGCTGATTCCTAGATTCTCTGATGGCTTAAAAGATTAGAAGATTAGATCATATGCACTTCTAGTGTTTCCTCTGGTCACATTTTAAAATTCTCATGGATAAAATTTTCACAGGGAGGAACTTAATATCTGGGTTCAAAAGATAAGGCCAGCTTAGGGCAGTGAAGTATGTAGATGTATATATCATAGAGAGAGTGAAATGTTCTAGAATGGAAGACCCTACCTCTTCCTATCCAGCACCCTTTGGCCCACAGGGTGTGAGTTATCTGTCACACCTCAGCAGGTAGAACATGGCAGGGGTGATTGGTAGGTTGTATTATTCATCTATAGATTCTGTCTGAACTGAGGCTTTCTGCAGCTCTACAGGGAAAAACAGAGAAGATGCGTGCATATCAATCATATTTGTCCTCCTAAATGGGTATTCAGAATAAAAAGCAAATAGTAGGAATGAGACAGGCAGTCAACTCTTAGCCAGGAGCCTTTGAAGCAATTTTTTTTTTTTTTTTTTTGGTAGCGGGGATCAAACTCGGGTCCTTGTGCTTACGTAGCAGACAGCGAAACCACTGAGCTAAATCCCTGACCCATTGAAGCAATTTCTTAAAGCACAAGGGTTTCTTTTTACTTCCTTCCAGACCCACATTTGTCTGAGGAAAAGTACTTAAAGGAGGAAAGGTTGATTTTGGCTCTCAGTTTCAGAGGTTCGAGTTCAAGTTCACGGTCACTTGGTTCTACTGAGTCCAAGCCTATGGTGAGGCAGAAATATCATAGTAAAAGGGTGTGGGAGGGGAAAGCTTCTCACCTCATAGCAAACAGGAAGAAGAGATGGTGAAAGAGCCTGAGAGGAAGGGGCCAAGGACCAGATGTACCCTTCAAAGACATGCGCCCAGTGACTTAGTCTTCCACCTCCCAAGAGACCCTTCAGCTATGAAGTCATCAATGGGTCCATTGATGAAGTCAGTGTCTTCATGACCCAATCACCTCTCTAGAGCTCATCTCTGAATATTGCTATACTGAGGATCAAGCTTTCAAAACATGATTTGGCACTTTATATTTAAATGATAACAGAGGTAGATACTGTCATTACCCAATTCCTGTAGATGAAGTACAAAGAGGCTAAGGAATCTGTGGTCCCACAGTTAGTGATGGGCAGGGCCAGGATACAATGGGCAGCTGACCTTAGAGCTCCTTGCTGACCACTATGATCACTGGCCAGTCTTCACGACAGAGACCTGGTTCATGAGCATCTTTTACCACCAGTTCATGTTATTCAAGCTTCCTGCTCTCTATTCCAGGAAAATGATGTATACATGCCAGCACATCTCTACCGAATCACCACAGTTCTATCTGAGGCAGAAGTGTGACAACCCCAAAGGGCTGACCCAATGGGGAACACCTTTTCTCATTATCACCTCCCATCTTTGCTTTTCACAAGTGTGTTCACAAGGGTGGCCTCTGTGGCTTTAAATCCATTTTGGGAAGCGGAAATTCTGTTGAGTTAAAATGTTAGTGATTATGATTACAGTGCTCTTGACAATGAAAATGACCAAGAAACTAATGAACCATCTATGAAATACATTTTCCATGGGACCAGTTCCCTAGACTCTTGTACTTTGGCATACTGATATGGTTTTTTCAGTGCTTCAGTAAATGATTTCTTTAGTAAGGGAAAATCTCCAGTGTAAGGCACTGTCACCAAGAATCATTTCTGAGGTTTACACCAAGTAGAGCAAGTGAGGAGACAAAGCAAATATAAATGAGTCAGGTAGAGGCAAGGAATAGAATGGCTGTTGGCTCTCTTGTTTCCATTCTTCTGGGTGATTCTTTTGCATGTCAGAAATAGTCACCCTAGAATTACAGTTAGTTCATAAAGGGTAGCATACATTTTTTACTTTTGAGCCCCTAGAATCACACTGGAGAGTGTTATGGTTTAGATTTTGGGTGTCCCCCCAAGCTTCATGTGTTTGGGAAGTGTTTGGATCATGGTGGGGTGCTATATTCATCAGTGGATTAGTCAGTTGTTGAGTTTACAACTGACTTGCTGTGAGGAGGTAGGTTCTGATTAGAGGAGGGTCCCTCGTGGCATGACCTGGAAGTCTACCTCTTCCTCACTGGTCCCTCCCTTCTCTCTCTGCTGTCATGATGTGAGCAGCTTTTCTCTGCCAGATTCTTCCCTCATGACATTTCTGCTTTACAGTCAGATGACCAGGGACTGTAACTGTGAGGCAATGTAAACTCTTCTCCTTTAAATTGTGGGTGTCAGGGTATTTTCCCCCATGACAATTACATGACTAAGACTAGGAAGGTGAAATTTCTCCTCTCTTCAGCCTAGTATCCTGGCACCATGTCCTTGATACAGTGACATTCCAAAGTGAAACCGAAAGAGATGACCTGGTCTAAGCCTTTGCTTTTTATCCATCCTCAACTGCTGCTTCTCCCTCAGGCCCTTGGTTCCCCAGTGATGGGGTTCTCTTCCTCTCCCAGCACTTCTGTACCCCACTCCATCCTCACACACTTTAACATCCAGTATCTTTTCCAGCTCCATTAACCCTTTCTCAGGGAGTCCTCTTTGATCCCCAAATAAGATAAGCACTACCACCACTTTGCAGCCAGCCAGAAGTCTGAGTCCAAGACTAGACTTGTAGGACCCCAGTCTGCTGTTATCATATACCAGCTGTGCTGTCTTGAGCTGTGTGAAGCTATAAGCTCCCTATTTCTCATGCTTTGGCTTTCTCTTCTGTAAAATGAGATCCATATAATACTTCCCTCCTAGGATTATCACAAGTATTAAATTAGCTAATATTTGAAAAGTGTTTAAAACAGTGTCTGGCATATTATAGATCCACTCAGAATTAGCTGAATAAAATAAAATATTCTTTAATCATCTCTCCAATCTGCTACTTCATACTGCTTGAAATCATCAGAATTCTACACTTCTTTATACACGTTTGATAATACTGTTTCTTCTCTTGAATTATGGGCAAAGACAGTGATTATATAGCTGATATGACATAAATATTTGTGTCTTAGTTACTTTCTCATTCCTAGGACAAAATACCCAACAACCACAAGTTAAAGGAGAAAAGGTTTATATTAGCTTGCAGTGTAGAAATTTCAGTACATAGTCAGCTGACTCCAAGGCAGGAGGCCATGGCAGAGGAGAAATAGTCCAAGCAGGGCAGAGAGCAGCTAGCAGTGAGCCTCCCCTTCCCTTTTTTGTTCTATCTGGTTTATAAGGCCAGATATCACCCACACACAGAATGGGCCTTCCCATTATCCATACCCAGAACTATGTTAAACCCAATCAGCAGCTAATCCAGTTACCACACCCATAATCTAGTATCACAAAGTCATGATCCAGCCATCTCCCCAGATTGCCACCTATGAGCACATGAAGCTTTGGGAGGACATCTAGACACAGCCATAACTTTCCTATAAGTCATAAGAACTTGGAACATGAATCAACAATGAGCCAACACATGATGCTTTTCCTACACCTAAAATCCTAAGATGATAAATACCTCAGAGAGGATGCTGTAATTGGCTTGGGCTACTATAACAGAACACCATATACCATGTGCCTTAAACAACAGATTTATTTATTACAGTTCTGGAGACTGGAAGTCCAAGGTCAAGTTGTCAGAAGATCAGGGGTCTAGAGAGGATTCTTTCTGGTTTTCAGATATTTGCCTTCTTGATATGTCCTCACATGGAAGAGAGAGGTAAGCTCTTTTTCCTCTTCCTGTAAGGGCAGTGATCTTATTCATGAGGGTTCTATTCTTACGGTCTAATCACCTCCCAAAGGCTCCAACTCCTAATGCCATCTCATTGAGGGTTAGTCTTTTATCACGTGAATTGAATAGGGATGGGGATAGATCAGTCCATAAGGGAGGAATTATCAAGGACCTGAGCTCCCAAGGACATGAAGTGGAACAGATGGTATCAAAGATGTGGAATATGGAGTGGGGGAAAATCAGAATATCACACTTGTTCCAGAATTGTGTGTACGGTCAGTTCTTCAACACTTCTGTCACACAAGTGGTATTTATTTTATAGATGTGTCAAAGCAACAATGAGGGATTTCTTGTCAAACTGGGTGATATAAAGAACCCAGTATTTCTGTAAGAGGATGCTTAAAGGGATTGTTATCAGGGAATTGGAAAGTGCCTGTGCAATGTAAATGAATGATTTTCATCTGTCCACATAAAATATGAGCAAATGATAAAGATGGCTGATGGCCTCCTCTTACAGGTTTCAGCACTGCTTCTGAATCCAGAAATCCTTTTTTTACAGCTGCCTACTTGAGCCTCAGAAAAAGGGGAGTCTCTTCAAATCAGTGCAGCCACAAAAGCTGTGCTAAAGGAAGTGCATTGTCTGGGCATGTATTGTGTGCTGTGGCCTTTGGGGAAAGTATACAAAGAGAACAAATGATTCATCAACAGATTTCTGGCAGTTTGGTCTTCCTCAGACAGCCTGAAAAGAAAATATTGCAAACCAAAAATGAAAATGAGAGGGAGAGCATGTACAAGGTAACACCTTCTGTACTTGAAAGCTAAAGGTCTTCAAAAAAAATGGTGAAAATAGATTGAAAATGGGGATGAATCATCTTAAATGGCATCACTAGGAAATTGGTTTGAAGTTTCACAGAGGAAATGGGCCCCATAGAATGACTACAATAAGGCTTTGATATAATAAATAGGTTTTCTTTGTGTGTGTACAAGAGCGTATACATGTGTATTTTGCGATCCAAATGTTGATGGAAATTTGGTCATGGTTATACATTATCTAATACAGGGTGCGACACTTGAAACATAGGTTACCATCCCTTTAGGACCCATTACAGTCGTAGAATTTTTTTAGGACTCCAAAAGATAAGACTTAGTGTCTCAGACAATTCTCTCCTACAGTTCCCCTGTGTAAACTGAAGATAAAAATGATTTTTGGGTTCTAAACCAATCAATTATAGTGCTGTGATACTGGCCTACTCAGACTCCTCTCTGTCTATATTTGCCTTTTTGTTAGTAAGCTTTCCATCACTGTAATAAAATACCTGAACTAATCAATGTGAAAGAAGGTTTTCCATCTATGGTCAGTTGTCCTTATTGCTTTTGGGCTTGTGGCAAGACAGCACATCATGGTGGGGGTCATGGGGCACTTTATGGAGAGGAAGCTAAAGGGAGAGGAAGAGATCCTACAATCCTCTTTGTGGACATGCCCTGCAGTGACCTAAGACCTTCCACTCATCCCACCTCTCAAAGGCTGCACCACCTCTCAATAGCACCAAGCCTTTTACAGATGGCCTTGGGGGCGGGGGCTTCCAAATCCAAACTCCAACAGTCCTTACGTCATTGAGGATCCTACTCTTTCATCTTTAGCCTGCATATGACTTTCGGAACACATCTCCCATGTCATGGAACATTTTAGCATCCCCTAATCTAGCTTCTGAAAATCTCTAGTAATCTCTGAATGATTTGGGGGAAGATAGTGAATATCTTATTTTCAGAATATCACAAAGCAGCTACTCTTACCAAAGTGCTTTATCAAATTGACTCAACAAATTAGCTGCCAATCGATTTTCAAAACAAACTTTTCATTGAAATTTTGCATACATTCAGAAAAATGTTTAATTTGTCTACGGACAGCTAGATGAATTTACGTAAAATCAATGGCATTGAGATAACTGCTACCCAGGTAAGAATCTTTCTCTATCCTCTCCGAGGTCACATTTAGCTTCTTCTCCCAATTAAAAGAAGTCTTCTGACTTTTATTGCTGTCGAATAATTTTGCATATTTTTAAACTCTTTAATAGATGGAGTCATAAAGTATGTTTTTGTCTATGTCTGGCCTTTCCACTCAACTTTATATTTCTGAGCTTCTTTCAAATTGCTGCACTTGTCTGAGTTGGTACATTTTTTATCTTATCTCTTTGATGAGTATGATTTTATTCACTCACTCTGCTGTTGACAAACATTTGGGTTAGTTTCCAGCTTAAGCAAGTTGTGAATTATATTTATAAAAACATTCTTATATATATCTTTTTCTTTTCTGTTTTCTTCATTTTTTTTCTTTCTGTGGTACAAGGGATTGAGCCCAGGGCCTTTGGGCATCCTCAGTCCCTTATATTTATTTTTTAAATTTTGAGACAAGGTCTCACTAAATGACTTAGCCTGGCCTCTAACTTGTACTCCTTCTCCCTCAGCCTTCCCAGTTCCTGGGATTACAGGTGTGTACCATTGTATCCAGCCTTTGTATCTGTCTTTTAAAGCACAAATATGCATTTCTATGCATTGAAGTAGGATTACAAGATCATAAACAGTATCATAATATATGTTCAGCTTTACTAGATTATGTCAAACGAGTTTCTTAAGAGGTTTTATCAATGTACAAACCTGTCTGTAGTGTATATGAGAATTCTGATTATTCTATGTTTTTATTAAAGTGTTTTGTTTGCCATTTCAATTGTAACATTCTGGTGACTGTATTTTTCATTTACATTTCCCTAATAATTGGGGAGACTTTTTAAAATTTTTTTTTATTTTTTGTTTTTTTTGAGACAGGGTCTCACTATGTAGTTCAGACTGCCCTCAAACTCACTGTGTAGCTCAGGCTGGCCTCGAACTCAAGGCAATCCTCCTACCTCAGTCTCAGGATTGCTGGGATTACAGGTGTACACCACCACACCCGGCCTGAAGACATTTTTTTATGCCCTTATTGACCATTCATCTATCTTCTCTGTTAAATGTCTGTACAAGCCTTTGTTCTATATGTAAAAAATTGGGATGACTTTATTTGTAGAAATTGATTTATATGTGTTCTGAATGCAGTATAAGATTTTGGATAAATATATTGCAAATATCTCATGGCTCTCCTTTTAACAATTGTAATGTCTTTTGACTTCAGACTTTCTTAGTTTGAATGCAGTCTAATATACTAATCTTTTGTTTATACTCAGTGTTATAATAAAATAAAGAGCAATCCCCTATCCATCATTCTCCCCCAAACATATCACTCTGAAAATATAGACATTTTTCTTCTCCAAATCCTTCATTGTTTATGTGACCAGCTTTTTTTTTTTTTCTGAAAAGAAGGATGAATATAGTCAAAGCAAATGCCATGGGGTGCAAATGAAGATGAACATCATTTTGCTGCAGTTAGGGGTGTAACAGCACAGTTTTAGAGGAAAGCAGAATAAATCAGATGAAGCATACACTATTTAAAAGCCATTAACATTTTGCACAAGTGATACTAACTGGACACAATGTTAGAAAATAACAGAAATGTCCAGAAAATAGTTCAAGCGTAGTGTGGAGAGAGAGGCATACGGAGAGATGGGAAAGTGCCCACCTCTGTGTTGATGGAGAGCTGTCTGCCAGTGGCCCCTATGCACCAGCATGACTCAGAAGAAAGCTGCTGTGTGGATGAGGGACCATTTCAGCATCTCAGGCCAGCCCCAAGTCAGGTTGTATTTGATTTGTGTGGGGCTTGCTGTCTGTGTCCTTGTTTGTCCCTTTTCCTCTCCCAGGTGTCTATTTCACTCTGGACATACTCTTAACATAGTCATTCCCATCCCAGAGGAATGTAAGAGCATGTTTTTCACGTTCATGGCCTTACCTGAGTTGATGAATATTGATATTCTATTAAATACAGTCAGATAACAAAACCTTATCAAGTACCTACAATCTGAAGGCATTGCAGGAGGTTAAAACACTATTCACTGCCATTCTTAAGTTAAAGTGGTTGAGTCTAAACTTTGAACTGCTTTTAAAAATTATATTAAGTTCAAAAAGTATTTTGTAGATATTGTATTTTACAGACAAAAGGAATGTAAAGCCAAGTGCTATATTGTGCAAAGCCTGGCCATTCTTGGTACCAATATCATCTTCCCTTCTAGAAAAAGAAATGTGCTCCACAATTCTCTTTTTGGTTTCATTCTGTGTGATTATTCTTGGTTTGCATTACCTTTAATGAATGAGAGTTTTACTTCATAAAATGCAGCTGAATTAAGTTGTTGGATTTTATGTTTTTATTAAATTAAAAAATCCCATTTAGTCAGCTTTTTGTCATTATAACAAAATATCTCAGACAACTAACTTACAGAGATAAAAGGTTTTGAAGATTTTGGTCCATGATTTAATGATCCCATTGCTTTTGGCCCTCTGGAGAGAGCAGGAGGAAGAGAAAATGGTAAGGCTCCACAATCCTCTCACAAGCCCCCAAGAACCTCTCACAAGACCCCACTTGGATTTTTTCCAACAACATGTTCAGAGACCTTGTCTATTTGTTCAGGTAAACCAATGATCTCTGAATTAGAAATTGGGCATCTCAGGAAGCTTGGAGGGCTGTGTATCAGTTTTCATGAAGAGTTTAGTAACTAACTTTCATACATACTTTTATTTCATCTTTTAAAACTTCTATTTTTGAATGTGTTCTATAAAACATAAAATGTACTATTTTATCTATACATACATATACACACATATATAAGATTATAGATGTTGATTTTATGCTTGATTATAGTAATTATTTCACAATATGCTTGTATATCAAATCATCATATTGTACATCTTAATTTATAAAGCATAAACACTTCATATGCAAAAGAAAAGCACAACTTTTAATTTTGGAATAATTATAGATTTACTGGAAAATTTTTTTAATTATTGGAAAGTTTATATATGTATGATACAACTTTCCCTAATAGTATCAACTTATATTACTATAAAACAATATTAAAAGTAGGAAATTGACATTAGCATAATCCTTACATTTCATTTACATCACTGATTTGCTTGGGTAACTTGCACACTAGATTATATTTATCTTTAGGGAAGGGTTATTTTCATCCATCTTTTGTGTTTACAAGTGGGTGGGTTGGGCTTGCATTAATTGTATATTAATATATCTGGGGAAATACCTTTCCTCTGGGGAAAGCTATTATGTCCTATTGTGCGTCAAGTATGTTGCTAGGCCAAGTGAAGGACATGAACTTAAATTTGGGTTTAAGATTTAGCTTAAACATAATTCTATCAGGAAACTTCTATTGCATTATTTTCTCTTCTTTCCATCTTAGCCATCCACAATTACATTTGACACTGCTCCCATTCTTAGCTCTAATATTCTCAGGATGTTGAATGATTGGTGTCATATGTCTAGGGAGAAACAATATGCTGTGCAAAGGCCCCAGTGACTCATAACAGTGACGAACATCATGAAAGTAAATATCCTCCCTCTCCATAGGTCCTCAGAGATTTATACTGGTAACAGTAATTAAAAGGCTTCTATTGGTAGCATCAGGAATACTGGCTTTCCTTTGCCATGATTAATCTGTCCACTTTCAGCCATCCAGCTCCACTTCCTGATTCTCCCATGTCTTTTTTCTTTCTTCCTATAGCCCTATTTCTTTGAACTTAGATTAGATAAAATCAATATCACACAAGTTGTTCTACAGAAAGAACCTGGATGGAATGTAGTCTATGAAATGGAGGCATTTATTTAAGTAATGAATTGTTAGGAATGTTCTTAGGATAGACAGCAATTTTGTATGATTTTTTCAGACTCCAAACTGCAAAATACTTACAGAAAATTTAAGTGTTGGGTTATGTAGTCCCATCCACTGTGTACCTGTCATAAGATTTTCTGGTGTTTTAATTTTGCCTTTTGGTGAATGACCAAAGGCTTGTTGATTGAGAAATAAAGCCCACTTGATAGCCCAAAGGATTATGTGTGTGGACTCAAGATTTCTGACTGTATTCCTAGTTTCCTTGTTGCTCAAAACATGTTTTCCTCTTAAGATGTTTATTTCAAATTATGATTCCTTTAAACACTACATAAGCACACATAGCCAACACACACAGACAGTAAGGACCTGTAGATATGCAATAGCAAGCCACTGGGAAAATCCAAAAGAAAATCTCCAGCAACCCACCCCAGTTCACACTAGCATGCAGTGAGAGTGGATATGGAGCCAGATAGGCTGGGTTCACACACAAGCTCTGCCATTTGGTAATTGTGAGACCTGAGGATGAACCAAAACTCTGCCTCAGTTTTCTCATATGTGAAAAACTCAGTTTTCTCATATGTGTAAAGTAGAAACAAAAACTGACTACCCAGTAGAGGTATACACCAAATGTTTAGATCACTCACTGACACAATAAATACTCTATTTATCTGGTTACTATTGTTAGATATTAAACAGAGTAAAAAAAGAAAAACTGTGGTGGATGGAAAGCAACTGCCGTAATTTCTCCATACTTGGTGATGAAAATAAAATATATTATCTAATATATTATCTATTTCTTCCTGCTAAATGAAAGGTGACAACATATTAAGACATATGAATCCAGAGAGGATTCTAAGACCCAATTCATGTTTTCTGTAAAGGAAAAAAGGACTAAATTCATGATGTGTGTTTTTCTCTTTTGATTTTTATGCCCAAGGCTAATCTTTTCTTCCAGTTTAATATATATGTAACGTGACATAGCGTATGATGTTGTTTTGATATATGTGTACGTTCTAAAATGATTACCACAATAAAACTAATTGTCATACCTATATCCTCAAGTAATTACCATTTTTTGTGTATGTGGTGAGAACACTTGAGATCTACTTTCTTAGCAAATTTGAAGGACATGATACGTTATTATTAACTGGAATTGCCATGCTCCAAAACATTCTCCCACATAACCAAAACTTTGAACCCTTTTACCAACCACTCCCTTTTCCCCTCACCCCTCCATATCTCCTTTCAACCTCTGTTCTATTCTCTATTTTTACGAATTTTGATTCCACTGGATTCATTCAGCAATCTATTGATTGCTCTGGGCATTATGGATCATTTAACAATATTAATTTTTTCAATCTGTGAACATGGGATATATTCCCATTTATTTATGTATTCTTCAATTTCTTTCAAAGTCTTATAATAGTTTCTTCAACTTTATATAGGTTTAATAGTTTCTTAAATTTCTTTTAATGTTTTAACATTTCTTGAATATCTTATAGTTTTTAGTGCATAAACTTTTTCTTTAACTTTTTTGGTTGATTAAATTTATTGCTAAACTTTTTATTTATTTATTTTTATTTATATTTTATTGTAAGTGGAATTGTTATCTTGATATTCTTTTCAGATAATTTGTTGTCAGTATATATAAATGCAACAGATTTTATGTGGTGATTTTGTGATATGCAAAATCAATTTATTGCACTTGTTTATTAGTTTTAACAAGTGTTTTTGGTTTTTGTTTACTCTTTAGAATGATTTATAAGTAAATATTTGTATATATGTATTTATATTCATGTCATCTGAAAATAAAATCATTTCACTTTCTCGTTTTACTTCTTTTTACTTGACTAATTAATTGCTCTGGGTACATTAAGTACACTATGGAATATAAATTGTAAGAATGGGCATCCTTTTCTTATTCCTCATTGTCTTTGTTACTTCTTTTATTGCTGAGACAAAATACCTGACAACCAAAGTTAAAAGAGGAAAGGTTTATTTGAGCTCACAGTTTGTAAAGATTCCAGTTTATGGTTGGCTGTCCCCAGGCAGGGTAGATTGGTAGAGGGACATTAAAAAGGAGAAATGGTGCATGGCAGAGCAGGCAAGCCTTCTGGACTTTTTTCCCATCCAGGCTACAAGCCTCTTGGGTGGTGCCACCCATACCCAGGGTGGGTCTTACCATTATCCATACCCAGAACCATGCTAAACCAATCAGTGGACTAATCCAGTACCACATCCTTAATCTTACCGTTATGCCCAGGCACCTTCTAAAAGCCCCACTTATGAGGGAGCTTCCAGGTGGGGAGGGATGTCTAGATACAAGCCATGACCCTGATTTTAGAGAAATAGCTTTCAGCTTTTCACCACTGATATTAAAGTGACCTTCTCATATATGGCTTTTATTACATTGAGGCAATTCTTTCTATCCCTAACATTTTGAGAATTTTTATTAGGGAAGGATGTTGAATTTTGTCAAATGCTTTCCTGCATCTATTGATGATCATATAATTTCTATCCTTCATTCTGTTAATCTGGTATAATTTATGAATTGCTTTGTATATATTGACCCATTCTTGCATCCCAGGGATAACTTTCACTTTATCATGGTGCATGATCTTTTAAATTTGCTGTTGAACTTGTTTGCTACTGTTGTGTTGAGGCTTTTTGTATCTATATTCATCAGTGATATTACCATATAATTATCTTGTTGCTTTCTTTCTTCTTTTTTTTTTTCGGTACCGGGGATCGAACACAGATCCTTCCGCTTGCAAGGCAGCCGGCGGAACCACTGAGCTAAATCTCCGGCCCCTTGTTGCTTTCAAAATTCTTTGTTTTTGACATTTTAGGAGTAGGTTATAAAATGTCTTGGCACAGAAATTTTTATGTTTAATCTATTTAGGTTTCTTTGTGCTTCATGGATCTGCATTTCCATTTCCCTGTTCAGACTTCAGATGTTTTCTGTCATTTCTTTCAATAAGATTTCTGCCTCCTTTTATTTCTTTGTTCCTTCTGAAACTTCTATATAGCATACATGGGTTTACTTAGGGCATGCCGTAACTCTTATAGGCTTTCTTCTCTCTTTATTTTTATGTTTTTCTAATTGAGTAATTTCAAATAATCTTGTGTTTGAGTTGGCCAATTCTTTCCACTTGATCAAGTTAGGCATTAAACTTTTCTATGGAGTTTTTCATTTCAATGTAAAAAAACTAGTTCCTACCTCATTGTTTTGTACAAAATTTTGTTAGTATATGTTTGAAGTATATGAAGTTTACGTTCATCTCAGGGAGTAGGTGCATATACATAACACAGCTTGATTCTTTTTTAATTCCCTTTCTCTTCCCACATACCTCCCTCACTCTGTTTCTAAATCCTTTTTCCCAATTTTCATTTTTATTATCATTATTTTTTTAGTTCATGTTTATGACATATATTTACTTTCATTGTGGGTATTTGATTCATTTAAGTGATACATATTAAATCTTTTTACTCCCCCCACCCCTCTTCATTCTCTTGAACATCTTCCCATTTGCAATAGATCTCCTGTTTCCTTCTATCAATCATGTATTTTGCTTTTTTATTTGTACTTTGCCTTACTCAAATGATTGTTTATTGTTCATGTATTGTTTTCCAGGTTCCACTGAGTTGTCTTTCTGTGCTCTCCTGTAGCTCAATGAACTTCTTTAACTCAATTATTGTGAAGTCTTTGTCAGGCACTTAGTAGATCATCGCCATTTCTTGATGGTTAGTCACTTTGTTCCTTGTGGTGGCATGTTTCCTTGATTCTTCATTATCTTGCAGCCTTGTATAGTATCTACACTTGAGTAAGTAGGCAACCTTTCCAGTCTTCATAGTCAGACATCAGCTGGAAAAGTCCTTTATTGGTCAACCTATCTAGAGGTTTTGGGAAAGCTGGCTAGCAGTGTTCACTGGTGACTTGCTGCTAAAGTCTCAGGCAGACTGGCCTGTGCCTGGGTCAGCAAGTGGAGGAACTGGAGCCCAGTACCATGAGAATTCATGTAGCTCTGGGTTGGGCTTGCAAATTTGGGGGCTTGCTTTACTCTCCTTTCCCACTGCAGAGCGAATCACTTATGCTCCCCAGACTTGAGGAAAGGATGATTTGCATAAGTGAAACTTTTCTTCCTACCCCATTTCACACATAACTGCTTATTTCATTGTATACTTGTGTGCTGTAATTTCTTACTTGGTTTCTTTCATTCCACTGAAGGAATTTTTATATGTGCATGGGTTTTAAAATTGATGATTATGTGAGGAGATTAGTACTGGAGATTTCTGATGCACCATTTTGCTGGTAGCATCAGTTAATTTTTTTTCATGTATAAAATGAGGAAAATATCACTAGGCAAATAAGATAATTGGCATTCACATGATCAGGTTGAACAGAAAAACTGTACATATTTGAATGTAGTTTCTCAGTTTTGATTATTGTAGAACTGGTTGTATGTAAAAACCACAGTGCAGAAATCAGTGATTCCAGAGATATACTGGTATTTTCTATATCTACATAGCTTTACTAGCAGCTTCATTCTACACCATTACACTGAATGTAGGATCATGGGTACTCTTCCTAAATGGGTACATTTCCTAAAATATTTCTCAGTAGAAGCTAAATGTCAAGTAAAAAGAGTAATGTTACATATAACCTGATAAGTCATCATCCATATTTTACATTCTAAATGTCCTATCAGGCTAACACATTTGGAGTCAATTCATGGAACTTCTGAGCAATTTCTTTTTCATCAGATATCATTATCTCCCATAATGTATGGTTGCTCTTACTTCTCCTGAAATACTAGTACCGATACTTACATTGTTATTTTTAATGGATATATTATTTATGTGTGCAGCATTTTAATTCACAGTTCTATTGTCCTTAATGTGTTCTTTCTTTAATTTGCTCAGGCATCAAATTTTCCTGCCTCTATCTGCCTGTCATACAACCTATGTCTGCAAAAAGTAGTATAAGAATAGCTCGGAGGAGGACAAAAAAATCAGTGTCTAAATACAAGTGTGATATATGCATAGGATCTTCAGATGGGGACTGATTATGTACATCATTTAATATATTTTAGAGGATTTGAAAGAGAAATTATAGTTTCACAGTATGTTCACTTAGCAGTCAAACAAAAGTCATAGCTTATGTGACTGGCTTCTCCTCTGCTTAACTGTGTGACATGAGGTACTTTCAGCAAGCATTCAAGTGGACTATTGTCCCTTCTTAGGAGTTTTGCAGAAATTTCTTACTCTGTCCCTTGCTATCTCCTGCACTATGGAATGGAGCAAGAATAGAGGTTGGGCATCCCAGATCTGCAGAGTGGGCTGACTCTGCTGGATCCAGGATACTTCTGTTGGTGAAAGAATTGTGTCAAAAGTGTTTGCAACACAATGTAATGGATCATATAATTGATAATTTATAAAATAATACAATAATTTATAATATAACATAATTTATAATATAATATATTTGATAATTTATCCTATAGGAAGAACAGGCCACCTCAGTGAGAAATTAAACCTCAGAAAATAGACAAATTTAAAACTAGAATAAGTTTCAGAGATCAGTTATGCTGTGATTGTAGGGCCAAAGCCCATGAGTTCAGAGAGCTTTCCAAGGTTACACTGTAAATCAGTGAGAAAATCAGGAGACAGAATTGAAATCTCTGACATGAAGTCCACTCTACTAGGTTTTCTCTTTATTTCATATTATTTCGTTATTATTTTTATAAACTTCAAAAAGTCTGTAAAATTTATCCAAGTCAGTGACTACTTGATCCTGTGGTCCAGTGTACAGTAGTTAAAGGTGGGCTGTGTAATTAGAGGAGCTGAGTCTCGATTTTGGTTGCATCACTGCTTAGTTCTGACTTAGGATAACATAAAATCTTTCCACTTTACATCTTTATTTTGAAAATGATTGTTGTAGGTTTTTAATGAGCTTATAAATGCTCAACATGGTGATTAGGACAATTGACTTTTTTCAAGCTGGAATTTGTAGAGGATATCAGATGAATAAAAAAAATCTTTCTAAAATATTTGGTCTGAGTAGACCTAGCATTTGGTAATCTTTTACATTCACAGGTAGGAAGTTAAATGCATAGAGATGCTAAGGAATGATCAAACTTCAACATATCAATGGTGTTTATTTAAAAACCATGTATGTCCAGTTCTAGTTATGTGTTGTCCATGAGTATGAATATTCTTTCACATTATCAATTTCTGGAAACATTCCAATGCAATGAAATCTAAGACATAAAAGGAACCTCTGTGACTATCTTATTTAAGGAGATAGGAGAAAATAATGTTTGAAGAAATGTGTTTTGAGTCAATATGGTCTGGTTTTAAGTCTCAGTGGGGCAATAATAGTATCTATCTTTTGAGGTTATATTGATGATTAAGTGAATTAATAAACATAAAACATGTCACTTAGTACTTGGTACATACAACATTTTTTTAAAATGGTAACCATCAGTATTAATATTTGTCCCAACTTATTTTGTTCATATATTATAATTAAAATCTACAGAAGTTGCTTAAAACTGCGTAGCCATTTAGTGGCAAAACCAGAGAAATAATCCATATTTCCTGAATATAAATAACAAATTGATTATTGCCTCTGGTAAAAAAAAAAAAAAACAGTGTAAAGAGACTGATATAATCAGCCAACATTCTCAAATAGCAATCACATCTCTTGATTCCAAAGAATACTATAAAACATAGGAGAAATTGTGAATAGGAAATGTTTTTCCTTAAATTCATATACTGCCTCAAGAACTTTCCTCAAAGGCCTCAACTTTGTAAATTACAGAACTGGGCAAAAGAATTCCCAAAGATATTAAATAATATTATATATAATAGTCCCCTTAGGGAAAGCTTGGGTATAAAAAAGAAAGGTGTCTCTTGTTGGTAAGAAGATGAAACCTCAAGACAGAAATGCAAGTTGAATTACATAAAGCCAAGGTTTATGAACTTGCTGTAGTAAAGAGTCTTTGAAGGATGGAGGAGAAAATTATTTGTATTTTTTGTGCATCAGAGGTTCATGACATGGTAATGAGAATTTCATAAAAGGAATCAAATTTGCTTGGTTGATGGTATTGGTGATACTATGACATTATTTGGCTATTTTTTTTTATTATAGGAAAGGATTCGGCCCAGTAATGTGCTATAGCCTCATTTCTTTAGCTTGTGAGAATTGATTGTTCTGATATCTTCTCAAATTCATGCTCATGGTGGGAAACCAGCCACGATGGGAGAACTTTAATCATAGAAATTGGCAAATGCTACAAATCAGGGCTTGCCCTTCAGACCACTGGGGCCGCTTTATCTTTGTTATTTGTCATGCTTAAATAGTGCTAGTTAGTTAAGGGAGGGGAGAGGAAGAGAAGAGGGAAGGTGGGAGGGAGGGAAGGAGGGAGGGAGAGAGAGAGAAGGAGAGAGAAAAGACTACTTTCTTCAAAGAGACAGGAGCCTGGTACAATTCAGATTTTGTGATTTAGGGATAATTTTTAAAACTACATTCTCTGAAATGAGTTGTGGAAAAACTTTTCAAAGTTGAATTCCCCATGATTTACTCATCTTATCTAAGACATAGCAACAAAACTCTAAGAACAAAATAGGAAAGCCTTAGGTATGAAAATTAGAAAGTGAAAAAAGTATATTAGGAGAAGTTGAGCTTTTTTTTAAATTTTTGCCTGATGGGGGTACTGAAATCTGGTGAGAGAAATGGAGCTGAGGGAAGACCATTGTCTCATAATTGAAATTACAGACTCACTACAGTTGGGGTTTAAAAGAGGTTTAATAAGTAGCACATTGCCTGTGCGGAGTGTACTGGAGGGATTGCAAGAACTAGGTAGAGATTGAAATGTCTTTGTCACAACTGATACAAGGAGAGGTGGGAGGACATATTGTAGTTCTGCCAGCTGATTGGAGCTCACCTATCCAAGTGCTCACTGTGCTGGGACAACCTGGGCCTCCTGCCAAGTACAGAAGCAGAAAAGAAATGTTGCTTCATGCAGATCACTGTCATCACAAGGAGAGAACAGACCCAGCAGGCCCAGGACTTTCTTCCAAAGTCCAATTAGATATGCCATTAAATGTTTCTTATAAGTAAAGGAGGGAATGTTAATCTTCCTATGAAAGAAAACATAAGGAGCCAGCTGTGGTGGTGCACACCTGTAATCTCAGCACTCTGGGAAACTGAGGAAAGAGGATCTCCAGTTTGAGTCCATTATGGGCAATTTAGTGAGACCTTGTCTCAAAATAAAAAATAAAAAAGAACTTGGAATGTAGTTCAGTGGAAAGGCCCTGTATTCAGTCCGCAGTACCAAACACAAAAACACTGTGAGAGTTAGGAAATAACTCCTCTTTTTTTTTTGGTACTGGGGATCAAACCTAGGACCTTGTGGGCAGCTAAATCTTGGCCCCATTGAACTCCTCTTATTAACTGAGAAGAAACATGTTACAGATGTTTTAAGATCTAGAGACATCAATTTACATTCCAATCCCAATCAATGATTTTCTAGGCTTGTGACCTAGTGTGGGTTATATTGACTGCAGGGCTCAGCCTGCACATCTGTAAAATGGGATAGTAACAAGTCTACTGTAATGGGGTACTGTATAAAAAGAGTCAATATAGTGTCAAGTGTGTGACAAGGTCCCTATATATGCTGGTTGGTGTGAGAATCACTGTGCATTGTACATGGGATACTGCCTTTGCATAAGACGGAGTCTAGTGCAACTTGACACTAAGGCTGCTTGTCCAATAAGGGCCTAACCAATTTCTAAAGGGACACATTATGCTTCAATTATGTATCACTTTGATGAATCCCATGATGATCAGAAGAGTACTGACCACTGACTTTTTATGTGGGGACACAAGGTCAGTATCTCTCTAATGCCAGATTGGAGCAGGACAACCCCGTCAGCAAGTCAAACTGTTCTAGAGTTTTGGGCTCTGGTAAAGTCATCTATCTTTCAACTTTCCTTGAACTCAGCCTGGATGGAGCAAGAGAGAGAAATGTACATTTGTAGGTGATTCATCTGAGACTTACAAGATCTATATTTAAGAAAGATTCTATATTTAGGCTAAATTACTATACTATAAGAAGATTTCTTGTGTTTCTTTTTAAAATCTTGAAGTTTTTATTCCTGGTAGTTTATTGGTGTTAAACATTTTTTCTTTTAAATTAACCTTGGGTTGGGGATTTAGCTCAGTGATGCTGTCACTTGCCTTGCAAGTGCAAGGTCCCAAGTTTCATCTCCAGTACCCCCCCCCCCCCAATTAACCTTATATACCTAATTTGGCTTAAATGTCTTAATTACTTTCCTTGTTGTTGAGATACAATACTTGACACCACAAATTAAAGGGGGAAAGATTAATTTTGGCTCAGAGTTTGTAGAGGCATTAGTCTCTAATCAGCTGGGGCCAAGGTAGGGCAGAATGGCAGAGCAGACTTCCTTATGGCATGGGAGGCAGGAAGTAGAGGGAGGAGGGTGGGAGATAGACCATTCCAGGCCACGCCCCCTGTGACCCACCTCCCAAAATTACATTTAACTATAAACTTACATCACACTCATATGATCCAATCCCCTCTCCAAAGCCCCACCTATGAGTGCATGAGGCTTGGGGAACATCTAGATATAAACCTTAACATCTCATGTTGTTGAAATTGGAGAAATAGGGGCCCAATCCTTCACTTATAAAATGTATGATGGTGGGCAAGTTAGCTTTTCTGAGACCAAACTATTCCCTTTTGTACAATGGGATAAACAAATATACTTCAAAGGTTTGAAGTTCAAATGATATGGACATATTAGGCACCGGGGACTCTAACTGAGAAGTAGTACATTTTTTCTTTTCTTTCATCATATCCAGGTAGTGGAATTCAAATGCAGTTGAAGTGCTATTAAAAAGTATTTGAGTCAATTATTGCTTCTTAGAATGAAGAAAGAACCTTATAGATTCTATGTGCTAGTTTTCTAATAATAGACAAAACTTCACTACATATACACATTCAAATTTATAAATTAGCCTTACTATTCTGACCAAAAGACATGGAATAAAAATAACTGTACATTGTATTCCTTAGGACAAAATAATTAGCTAAGATTTAAGTAGATTTCTGGCAATATTTTTTTTTAAAGTAGTGGAGAGCCAGGCGTGGTGGTACATGCTTGTAATCCCAGCACTTGAGAGCCAGAGGCAGGAGGATTGCCACAATTTCAAGGCCAGCCTGAACTATATAGCAAGACCCTGTCTCAAAAATAGCAACAATAGAGCTGGGGATTTAGCTCAGTGGTTCTGCCTCCTTCTTTGCAAGCTCAAGAACCCGAGTTTGATCTCCAGTACCAAAAAACAACAACAACAAAAGGAGTACAGATTTTAAGATAACAATGTATACAAGACTGGCAAAAGTGTGGTTAAAATGTTTTTTAATGGAGAAGATAAAGAAAAATTGTAGTCCAAAATGATATTTTATATTTAACTATTACTTTCATTTCATTTGCTAGTCCCTGGCCCTATTCTTTTATATATGATAAAACATGTGTTGTCTAAGATGATAGTATTATAAAATATGAATAAAACACTCCAAAGGCATTAGGAAAATAGTTGTTACTGTATCTATCATGAATTGAGGCAGTTGAGTTAGTGAGCACCGAGAAAGTTTCTGTAGGATGTATTTGGAACTGCATTTTAATTCTGTTTGCCAGAGAAAAATGCCGTAAAAGAAGAATAAAAATGTTTTTAGCCATTCATATCATAATACATATCTGCAATAAAAAGCAATCCATCTTTTGATCATGAAGGTGATTTTCTGGGTATTCTTTTCAACCCTTTGTTGAAACAAGCACCCCTCTCTCCATTAACCTTCTGGAAAAGGTACATTGCTCTGACAATTTAAGCCACATCTTAGAGGCTTCTGTGTAATTTACACATTTCAAGTTTTCTAATGGGCTCTTTATATCAAAACTACCATAGACAGAAAATCTTTGGATCTGCATCTTGAAAGAGATGTTCAAAGAAATATACGAAATCCTGCACAGCTATTACTAAAGAAAAGGTTACATTAAACTGCGACTAAATTAAATGGAGTATACTTTTGAAGAGCCGGATTTTTACTTAGGAACTTCATGACAAAAGTAAAAAGAATATCAAATTCAAATTTCTTTTTCTTCTCAGCCTTTTCAGATTAATGCCAAGAAAATCTATTGTATGTAATAGAGATCCCCATGTAATTGAGCAAGAGGTTCCAATACTACATATCAGATAATGTAATTTCATGTTTTACTGTTTCATAGTCCTTTTCTAAAATACATTCAGAGGAACCTTGGGGAATAGAGTGATTTACTGGGTCCATAAACCCTTCTCAACATAGGTACCTTATTTAACATTTAAATACAGCTGATCTTTATTAAGAAACATCATCAACAGCAGCAGCAGCAGCACAATGCTCATCTCCCTTTTCCCTGTTGTTTGGTACTCATGATATCAAAGTGTTTTATGGTATCAAGTTTGCTCCTTGAGGATGGATAGGTGATTAACAGTTAGATTAAAGGTCCACAGAATAGGCTGTGACTTTTCAAAGGGTCAACAAACTGTAGAACCACAGCCAGATTTGGTGTGTGGCCTGCTTTTGTATATAAAGCTTTATTTGAACCCTACCATTCTCTTTCGTTGACAGGTGTGTGGCTGCTCTGGGGCTCCAACAACAAAGTTAAGGTAGTTGCCTGCTGTTTCTATGACCTCCAGATTACCATGTGAGCTTTGGCAGAACAAGTTTGCTAAGATATGGCCCATATTATCAAAATTACTGTTGTAAGAAGATATTTCTTTATCATCTATGAAGTAAGGAATAAAGCAGTGAGTTGCTCTTAATCACATATTTCCAGCACTTTGTTATCCTATATTGGTGCTAAAGAAAGAAGGAAAGATTAGCAACGAGATGTTAGATTTAGAGCAGAGTGTATCATGGTGCAGACTTTATCACAACCACAGACATGGGGATTTAAAGACACATTTGCCTAAGAGAAAAAAAATGACATTTAGAGTTCCTTAAGAAGCAAGTAGATTTCTGCTGAGAAGATAAAATTCATTTAAATATTTAATCTTACTTCCAGGTAGATAACTAAATCTTTTATGATTTTATTTTCATTCTTTTAAAAAGGGCAGGTGATATTTCCCTTCATGAGTTATTAAATGGTTGCCATTGCTTTGGGACATTGTCTTTCAGATAAACCCATGACTGTTTCTTTCACAGTGCATTTCCTTTCTTTATTTGATGATTAAATATAATGAATCTATTAAACATCATATAATTGTTTCATTTGTTGCTGTTTCAATTATTAACTCATTATGTTTTTGATGTAGGTATAGTCACTCAATATTGCACAGTGTTCATAATTATCATATGTATTTATTGTTCTTAGTCCACTGAGTGCTTCTTCTTAATTTTGTTTTCTAGTTACTATTTATCTCTCAGGCTTCCTAGTATTCTCAAGCTTAGTTCTGGAATTTCACTTCTACCATTCACTGCTTTCATAATCTCATCTAGTCTGGCTTCAGAAATCATTTATTTTTTACTCAAAAACTTACTTGTTGTATTGGTCAGCCTTCCTGTTGCTGAGCCACAATACACAATGCCTACAACCTAAAAGAGAAGAATTTTAATTTGGCTCAGGTTTTCAGGGCCTGAAGTTCATAGACAGCTGGCTCCAGTACTGAAAAATCATGTCCAATGGGCTTGGCAGAAGAAATCTGTTCATTTCATGGTGACTAGGAAACAGAATAAGAGAAAAAGGAGCAGGCTATATAGTGTACCCAAGGTCATGCCTCCATGACCCATCCAGAAGTATGGTTTACTAAACCTCTGAGCATTTCAAATACACTCAAATTAACACATCATGATTAATGCTCACAACTTACCCACAATCCACCCCATGTCAACTTGACAACTGTTCATACCTATTTAAACTGTAGTTAATCTCCAAATAAATACAAAACCAAGTTAATAATTCTGCCTAACATAATGTGACTATCTTGAGTACAACTGAAAACACTTTCATTCCCTCCTCAAAATTGCAACAGTTTGAGCATTTTTCATAGGTCTAAGTCAAAGTCTCATCTGAGATGCATGGCAAACTCTTAGCTATGAAAACTGTGTAAAAAAAAAAAAAGCACAAGTTGCATAACCCCAGGGTACAATGGCACAGGGTTGACAGTCCCACTTGAAAAGAAAAGAGGCAAACATCAAGCTCTATAGCTACAAATCTGGCATTCAAAGAACATGGTGGTAAGATATGAATTCCAGAAGGCTTAGGCAGTCCCACTGCTATGACAATACTGGTTGCATCCCACTTGGCCTCTTTCTTGAGCTGGATCAGCTCACTGCCTGAGGCTTTCTTCCACAGATGTTCTGTCTTCCTGGTACCTTCAACTTTCTGTGGTCTCCACTGAACTTTGGCTTTGTTCCCACAGCTTTACCCACTGCCCTCTCAATGTCTCCTTGCCCCATCTCCCAGGACTTTTTTTGAAATCTGAGTGGAAGCCTCCCTGATCCCACAACTCCTGACTTCTGCATCTTGATAAAACCAGTATCATGAGAACTTCACCATGCTTTGTTGATAGTGACTGCAGTCGCCAGGTCCCCTTAGGCCATGGCAGAAACAGCCTCTGAGTACCTGGATGCACAGCAGAGTGAAATGAATCCCAGAAAGGCAATTCCTCAGGTAGTCCTTCTCAAACAGGGGCCCAGGAACTCTCTTCTCAAATGAAAAGTTGACATTTTTGTACCACTGAGCTTACAATGAGTGGGGTCTTAATGATTTCTGAGATGCTCTCAAAACATCTTTCTTCTTGTCCTTGTACAAAGTACTTGGTTTCTTTTTAATGACACTAATCTCTTCAGCAATCATGCTCCTTTTGGCCCCAAATTTAGACATAGATTCTTTTGGCTCAAAATTTAGGTTCTCCTCAAATATGTGCATTTTACAGTCTTTCCTGATCCAATTACTAGGTTGTTTTAAAGTACAGATAGAGTCTATTTAGAAGAGAGGGTAGAGTGGGGCATGGAGGCAAACGTTGCTTTACATGGTCTAGTTCATATGTCTGAATAATTATATTTTGTACTCTTTATCTTCCTTGTTGTGGACCATAAGGATTTAGCCCACTTTCTTCTCTGTAGAGCTTGTCACCACTACTACCATTACCTCATATCTGCTAAATTCAGAGGTTCTTCCTCCATTTGGCTTTCCATGTAAAGGGAAAGTGCTTAGGAGATTTATTTGACAGAAGGATAGATTGGAGGGCTTGGAAACCATCGGAAATGGCAAGTAAAGAGGTATGGATGTGGGCTGACAGAGCTTATAGCAAAAAGCTGGTACTAGAGAGGGAAAGAATGAATGCCTGGGGTAGTGGGGGAGACAGGGAGCATTAAAGATGTGCAGGGCTTCGTCATTTGCCTGAGTTCATCATTAAAAGAGGAAAAATGTTGGAATTAGTGGAAATGGAGAAGGAAGGGGTGATTTATTTGTGATTTGGTGGTGTTCCTGAGTTTGGTATGAGACACATTAATTTCACAGTGACCATGGAACAGTCAGATACAAATGCTTTTAGATCAGGTGGTACATATAGTGTTGATGCTTTAATTCTGGAGGTAAAAGTTTGTTGGCCCTCTGGTTATAAGTGATGGATAAAGCAATGGTAGGCTACAGAGTAAGAATTTAAAAAAAAGAAATGAGAAGTCAAAGACAAAGCTTTGGGGGATAGCCATAATTTGGGGTAGGAAGGAAGAAAAGGAACCAACAGCGGCAGACCAGGTAGGGTCCCTGCGCAGGACACAGGGATCAAGCTCTGGTAGGTGGTTTCTGCTGGCAGACTCTGGAGGAAAGTGCAGTTCGGAGCCCCAAGAGAAGCACCAGAAACTCAACTTCCAGAGATAACTCACACCAGCAAAGGATAGCTTACATAGCATTTTGGCATAGCAAAATGAAATGCAAGGAACCAACAGTGATAATTGAAGGCAGCAAAACCAAAATAAAATAGGAGGATCATTGGTTAGGAAGACTCTGGAGAGACTCATCTGGTCATTCCATCTAGGCCTCCTCCAAGCAACACCACTTGGCAGTTGTCTGATTGGCAGCTATGCTTCTGTGTCCTTGTACCACAAACCTGTGATGGAACTTTTTCAGATAAGGTCAAGTTAAACTACAGTATGTGAATGGAAAATAAAGTGAAGCAGTGTTTTATCATGTATTTTTCATCAGGTCTTCTTGAAATTTAAAAATATGACATCTTTTTCTTCAGACAACTGCTCTTTTCAGAGCCAGTTACATCAAACAAATCAGCCTCTTGATGCTACTTTTCTGTTGTTCTTGGTAGTACTTGGGAAAATATTACTAAATATCCTCACACTAGGAATGAGAAGAAAAAGCAGCTATCAAAATTTTATGGAATGTTTTTGTGTTTCATTAGCATTTGTTGATTTTTTATTTTTGGTAAACATTTCCATTATATCCTATTTGAGGGATTTTATGCTTTTAGGTATTAGGTTTACTAAATACCATATCTGCCTCTTTGCTTAAATTATTTCCTTTACTTATGGCTTTTTGCATTATCCAGTCTTCTTAATATTTTATGTAGATTACTGCCTGAATTTCTCTAAACTCACCAAGCTATCATCAAAATGTCAGAAGTCATTTTATTTCTTTGCAGTAATTTTGATTTGGATTTCAGTCCTTGCTTATGTTTTGGGAGAACCAGGTATCTACCAAAGCCTAAAGGCACAGAATATCTATTCTTACCAGTGTCCTGTCTATGTCAGCGTTCAGAGTTACTGCCTGTCACTTTCCATGATGATAATTTTATTTATGGCTTTTATAACCTCTCGGTCAGAAGTTATTACCTTGGTATAGGCTATTCGAATGACTTCCTATATGAATGAGCCTATCTTATATTTTCCTTCTTCATCCCTCCCTAGTTACATTGTAAACTCTAAAAGAATACTCTTGCCCAAGCTCATTGTCTGTTTCATTCCTACCTGGTTACCATTTTTACTGCTTCAGGTATTCATTCTTTTACCTAAAGTACAGATTCCTGCATATATTGAGTTGAAAATTCCCTGGTTGTACTTTGTCAATAGTTTTCTCATTGCCACCATTTGTTGGTTTAATTGTCACAAGCTTTATTTAAGAGATACCTCATTATCCATAGATCCATTTGTCAACTGGAAATGCTGCTTCATTCCACTTACAATGCATGATTTTGGACAAATTAAAAAGCCTATATCAATAATAATTTGTTAATATGTTGCCATTTTAAAACTAAACCAATTGCAATAAAAATCATAATCTTAGAAACAGGAAAGAATAGTGAATCAGAAGGTGCCAAAAAGTGGGACTAAACTGAAGGTCTTTTTCCCCCTTTAACCTTTTATAGTTTTCCAGCATACTTTTGGGGTTATGATATATAATGCCAAGAAGTTCTTATGCATACTCAGGACTACTATATAAATAAATTTGTTATTTATACAAAGGTGAAATGAGTTAACATTTGACCATACTGATGTTTTTGTTGCCCAAAAAACCTGGATACAAAATGTTATATAAATCTGAGGTTTCACCAACTTTAAAATGTGAACTTAAACATTTTATCATATTTTAAAAATAAAAACCATTTTCTTAAAAAAAAAAAAAAAAAGGAGAGAAAAGGAACCAACAAGGGATAAAATGATAACATTAGCTGGACATGGTGGCACACGCCTGTAATCCCAGCACTCAAGAGGCTGAGTCCCTGCAAGTTCAAGGCCAGCCTGGGCTACACAGTGAGTTCAAGGCCATCTAGAAGTACATAGTGAGATCCTGTCTCAAAAAAAACAAACCAAACAAAAACACAGCCAAGCAAACAAACAAACAAAGAAAAAGATGATAACATTAGGCAATGCTGAGAATTTCTAGAGAATGACAACAGGAAAACAAAATGGGCCAGGAGTTTGATAAAATAAAGTTTTGGACAAAATGGGCTAGGAGGTATCTAAGTAACATGAAGATGTAAAAGGGTTAACTCGAAAGAAGACTAATACTTATTTTACTCTGCGAAAGGAAGGAGAAAGAATGATCTTCTCAGTGTTAATGGTTGGAGAAAGTGCAATGGTAGGAGTGGAAGTGATTTTGTTGAGGCCATTTAATGACAGCGGTGGGAATTGAGCTGAGCTCTCTATTAACCATCCAGGAGCCCCTTTAGTGCACAGATGTGTGCTCTGAGGATGCTGCCTGGAAGTGTGATTTTTATCCTCAGCTCTTAGAAAACAAGAGCTAGTTCACCAGGCAACCCAGGGAGCTCATTGATTTTTCTCTTATAAGCAAGGCTCCTTCCCTGCAGCTGAAAGAAAATAGAAACATGAGTCCTATCATCACTTTGAATCACTGAAAATCTCTGGTGGATTTTCTCAGCAGATGGGGCATTAATGCACATATTCTTACCATAATACAAGCTAAGATAATAAATTCAGCTGACAGATTCTCCATCCCTCTCTCCCTTTCCTTCAATTTCCTCCCTCCCTTCTCTCTCCCTCCCTCCCTCTCTCCTTTCTCTCTGTCTCTTTCTCTCCCCCTCGATTCCTTTTCTAAAGTTATTTTTATACTGTGGTGGAGAATCAAAGGTGCTGCCATGTGCCATATACCATTTGTTCAAAAAATGTACCAAAGGTGATCTCTTACAGACAGAGAAGAACATGTCCACACACCTGTTGTCCTACTCTAGCTGTTTCTTTCTGCTCTGTGGGCAGACTGGGTTTCTGCCTCGTTTCATCTTTGTTGTTGGTTTGCCTTTTATCCCTACAGAAGAGACAAGTCATCTTCTCTGGGGCCCACATGTGAGGCACTTTCCTTCACTCTGTTCCCACCAAGAACCTGGACTCAAGACTTCTTCATATCCCACCCAAGTTCCACATGAATGTTGACAAGCAATGCCAGTTTTACTGATACTTTCAGGGGAAATTAGAGGAAAATAATATTTTTAAGAGAGGAAAACATCACAAAATTACCTGAAGAAATTTTCTGCTGTATTTTTTCATGGAGTTAGTTTTTTCTTTCACTTATCTTCTTTTGAGTGATTCTTAATGGGAGGCCTTAGCTTTGCTCTCCCAGGTGACACTTCACCTCTCTCAATATTCTTCTTTATAGAATAATTTCATTCTCTTTGCTTCCCCAGTTTTCAACCTCAGACTTACCACTGCTCCCATCAACAACAGATGTTCCTTGGGCTGGCCTGTCTTTCCAAGGCAGAGGGCATTATAAACACACATTTTTACTTGGTTATGCTTGCATAGGATCTTGACTTTCAAAATCCTTTTGTAATGATGCATACTTTGATGACCAGCCTTTGTCACTAAACTTAGATTCCTACTCTTGTCTTTGGTGCACAGGGAAGGGACGGGATAAAGGAATACAGACACTGGGTTCAGGTGAGAAATCATGCATTTAGAAAAGCACTTATAGAAATATAGATAATTGGGGTTTCTTGCAATGAGAAAATAGAGAAAAAGCATTACTCTTTTTAAACTTCTGGAATGTAGTAGTAACATGGGTTTGGGAATTAGTCTTTATAGGAAGGTTAAGCTCTTGCTGCACTTAGAAAGACTGAAGGGTGAAGTATGAAGTACTTTTGTAAACTGTATTTCTATTAACAGCACTGTCTAGAGAATTTCCATTAAGAATTCTCTTATATATAGCACAGGAGATCAAGGAGTTTGTAGGAAGCAGAGACTAGAAATTGCAAATGTAGTGACAACATCTTCACCTACCTTAAGTGCCAACCTCAAGCTTTATGTGTGTCCCAGTGTACAATGCTACCATAGCCATGATGTCTGGTGTTTGCTATGTGCTTTCCTGCTTTTCCTCTCTTTAATACTAGAGCCCTGGCTGGCCTTTCACAGTCAAGGTACCACATTTATCTGTTTATAAGTGATGCTTTAGTTTCAAATGACAGATCATTGGTCCTCTGTATCTACAAGGTCTTCATCTGCAGATTCAACAACCTGCAGATTGAAAATATTTGAAAAAAGAAAAGTTCCAGAAAGTTCCACAAAGCAAAACTTACATTTGCCACATGCCAAGTTCTATATTGAATCCTTGCAAAGAAAATGATGTGTAGGCATTGTGTTTAGTATTCTAAGTAATCCAGGCTTAAAGTACTGATATTCCTCATTTAATGACCTACTTGGTCAGTGACTATTCAGACTTACAACCCACCACTTGGATTTACCATCTGCATTGGGACTTATGATGCAGGAATATGATTGGCAGTGCAGCCTTATGGTGGCTTCTTTTACAGTACAGAATAATTTTTGCTGATTGTGCTGTATAGTACACTATAGAACTGTAGTTTTATATTCTGTTATACATTACAAAACTGAATTAATGTTTATGCAAATAAAAGCAAAATATCAAGTTGGAGTTTCCTTTGTTTCGAATATTGTAATGTGCATGCTATATACCACTTCTCATTTAGCGACCAATTCAACCAACTACCTGGTTGCAGAACTGTAGCTGGGTGTTAAACAAGGAATGTCTGTACATAGGAAGATGAGAATAAGTTAAATACAAATACTACACCATTTTAGATAAGGACTGAAATAGCCACAGATTTTGGTGTCTGCAAGGGCTCTGGAACCAACCCACTGCAGATATAGAGGGACAACCTTACATACAGTTATAGAAAAATGGACTGAAGCCATTCTCCATTATTATTGAAGTTTTCCAAACTGTGGGTCATAAAACCAATTTGTTGAGTTTTAATCACTTAAAAAGTAAAATAAATAAAAGTGCAAATATAAAACAGATTCCCATATAGAAAGAAGGTATTGTTTCATGAAACTTTCATCTGTGTACATACAATAAGTTGTGGTATAAAATATGGATCTTTTTAATTTTTTACTATAACTCACAAGTGGGGAAAAAAATAAGAAACACCAGAGAGTACCGTCCTTGTGTTTACATAATATGCAACAAATTTTGCCTCATGAGTATAAAATAGAGGGGTTTTTTAAACACACAAAAATGCCATGAGCTTAGCAGGTCATGAATTTAGTAGGTCATGGCTAGCATTATTAAAAATAAACAGAATAAAATGAGAAATATCAAAGTGCTTTTATATAATTGTTACATAAGACTTCGGTTTCTATTTTTTTCTTTTTGCAGAACCTGTATGCAGGCATGTGATAGGACATGAGGTAAAGTATTTCTTACTGTGAGTCATGGCCTTAGGCTTTTGGAGCCACTGTTATAGAGTATTCAAGGTAATAGACAATTCTGCTCAGAGAACAATCCAGGGCTGAAGGGTGATCAAGTCAATACAATTCTAACCAATGACACAGTTTTGTCCCTTAAGCATGATCTCCACCACGCTATTATTCAAAAGGATGCCCAGAACACTAAAAGGTTGAAATATTGTAGAGAAAGAAAGAATTGTTACTTCTTTTCTGTCTCCACTCTGCCCAAACAGAGTTTGGAGATCCTGTGGAAATCCTACCTACTCTGGTAAATTGATGTTATTTTGTGGAAGTTGATATTGAGACAAGCTTAGGTGTACAACGCTTGTTAGGGGTGAAGAGCTGCCATGGAGAGGGAAAGGAGGATTTGACAAAGCACAAGTGTAATGCAGCCCAGCATAGGTGCAGGGGCTCTGGAGTGGGTGGGCCTGCTGAAAGTGGCCCATGTTGTGTGGAAATGGTCAGCCATTGTACCCAATACCCCCACTTAATCGTGAGATTCAGGCTGCTCCTAGAAGGCATGGCCCTTATGCTGATGCTCTCAGTAGCTGATGCTGCTCCTGGACATGACAACTGCAGACTGTCTACTGACCACATTCCATAGCAAGTCACTCCTTGAAGAGGTATCTGGGCAGTGCATTTTCACAAGTGAAGAAACCACATACTAGTATTGCCTATTGTGGAGGAGTGCAGAAAACTTGACTATCCTCGGGCAACACAACTCAGGCACCTACAAGGATTTGATTGCTTGGCCTCCTGGTTGATATTGGGGAGAATTTATCAAAGATGGTGATGAACTCATTCATTGACTTACTGAATGTACTCACGGAGCACTAGACATGGCATTGGTTAGATATCAGAATATGAAACGCTCTCCCAAGAAAGCTCATTCAATTTCTGGACATTAATCTTAATTTCTAAGACTGAGATTATATTTGCTTTTCAGATTATTTATTTACAATTTCATGATCTTCATATGTTCTCGTAGTTAATTATCAGAACTCCATGAGGTAGGAATCATTAGCATCATCATTTTGAGAACAAACAAACAAACTCCCTCAAGATCGAGTAAGTCAAGACCCTTGATAGGATCACTCAAGAGGATAAGATGGGCTCTGGGGATTTTTTACTCTGATTTTATATCACTTGGTTTTTATTCTGCTGTATTATTTTGTCTATGGAGAAAGCTGATATATCTGCTTCCCGATAGGGGTTACCATCTTTTCCAGGGTCACTTCTCTGGATTTATATAAAACATACCTAATTATCCCACAAGACACACCAGTTATGCTGTGAGAGTCTTAGCTAACTTTGGACTTACAATGAATTTATGGTTAAAAGAACAAGATCATTTTTATCTGATAAAATAGCTCTTTCCCACCATGTACTTGGCATTCAATTTCTACTAAACTTCATTTCAGCCAAAGTTCCAGCCTGTCACAATTCATTTACTAAACATGCATATAATGAGTGCCCTCAATGGGCCAGTTCCTTTTGAATTTTGGTTGTTCCACTAAATATATTAGTTAGCTTGTTTAGCTTTTTGCTGATCATAAATCTAATTATGATGTGTTCTGTATACATATTTTATCCAATGTTCTGATGAAAGTCTTGAATAGAAATGAGATAGTATGGAAAAACTAAAGATAGGTAAAAAGGAAACAAGAAAATTGTTATTTTAAAAATTGTACGTAAAATCTGCATCCTCAGGATGCAAAGTTGCCCAAGGTCACAGTGCTTTTTTCTATTCCAGGAAATTAATTCCAAAAAAAAAAGCTTAAGCCTGTAAATTGAGCCCATGTTTTTCCTTCCATATCTGTTAGGGAAATATTCCAATTTTAAGGAAGCAACATTATTAGGTGGGTAGCATATCTCTATCACTTTATTTTTAAAACTCTTATCCATCATCAGCTTTAATAATTAGCAATATGTTGACAATTCTGCTTTATCTTTTTCTCCAAAGTCCCTCCTCCCCTGAAGTTTTATTTATATATTTTTATTAGTACATATTTATAGTACATAATGTTTATACTCTTTGTACGGAGTTGGTACATGTACATAACTCATCTTAATTGCTTTTTTCATCCAATTTTCCTCCCCACCTTTCCCACTTACTCCATCTCTGGATCCCTTTCCTAACTGAGAAAGGTCTATCTCCCTACTTCCTATTATCTATCTTTTATTTTGCTTCTTATTTATAATTTGGGTTTCTCATATAAAAAAATGCCATATTTAAGGTTTTTTAAATTTTTTTTTGTTGCAATATTTAAGTTTGTGTGTCTGCTTTATTTTGCTTTACATTATGGTCCCAAGGTGCACCCATTTCCCTACAAATGACTCACATTTGTCTTTCTTTCTAGCAGAGTAGTATTCCATTGTGTATAAATGCCACATATTCTTAACCCATTTATCTGATGATGGATATATAGGCTGCTTTGAAGATTTCGCTAATATGAACTGTGCTGCTATAAGCATGAGTGTGCATGTAGCACCGGAATATGCTGTCTTTAAATCTTTAGGGATGTCTTTAAATCTTTAGGGGAATATCTGGGTCAAATGGAATTTCTTGTTTCAGTTTTTTAAGAAATCTCCAAACTGATTTCCATAGTAGTTGTACTAGTTTACATTCTCACCAACAATGTAGAAAGCTTCCTTTATCCGACAGCCCTGCCAATATTTGTTATTATTTGATTTCTTGGTGATGGCCATTCTTTCTGTGGTAAAATGGAATCTCAGTGTTGTTTTAATTTGCATTTTTCTAATGGTCAGCAATGTTAAGCATTACTTCACGTATTTATTAGCCATTTTTCTTTCTTCTGTGAAATGTCTGTTTATTTCAATTGTTCATTTTTTGATTATTACATTTTGGAAAGCCTAATTTTTTTAGTTCTTTATATGTTCTAGCTATTAGTCCTTTGTATAAGAAATAGCTGGCAAAATTTCTTTCCCAATCTGCAGCTTGTCTTTTCACTCTGTTGGTTGTTTCTTTTGCTATGCAGAAGCTATTTAATTTGATATGCTCCCATTTGTTGATTCTTGGCACTATTTCCTGTGCATCCGGTGTTCTATTCAGAAAGTCCTTGCCTATGCCCATGACTTCGAGTTTTATCTATTTTATCTTCCAGGAGGTTGTTTCTGTTTTAGCATTTATTCTTTGACTTATTTTGCTTTCAAACAGTTTGCCTTCTAACTTTGTCCACCAAGTGGACACTATCTGACAGACAACTAAGAACAGACATCCTAGGTGTCTTGAGGACACCCCAAAGTCACACAAAAACCCAATGCCAGAGCATAATGTGCTCGTCTCTTGAGAGTCTGCACTCTCTTTTCTCTGAGTGTCCACTTCTTTAACACCACTGAGTAAACTTTTCCATGCCTCTCACAGGTGCATCCTGAAGTGTCTTCTCTGTGATCAAAGTCAGTGGATCTACCTATCCTATGGATGGGAGAATTGAGGTCCCCATCTTTGTTTTAGAGGAGCTATTCAGATCCCACCCAGTTACAGAATATGTCTAAGGACAGAGTTGAGCTGCTGGCCACTGGTAACTTTTATTAGGGTTTAAAGCAATTTAAATCACTTTTTGGAAAATCACTTGGCCAATTGTGAATTCCACAGAGCACATATTCTTCTCTCTTGCTGTATTGGTCACTTTCTGTTGATGGAAGAAAATATTCAACCCCACAAATTAAAGGAGGAGAGGCTTATTTCTCACAGTTTCAGAGTTTTCAGTCCATGGTTGGCTGATTCCATTGCTGTAAGTCTGAGGTGAGGCAGTACATCACGGCAGAAACGTGTGGTGGTGTAAAACTGCTCACCTCAGGCAAATCTCAGTGATCCACTCCTTCAACAGGGCTCTACCTCCTAACAGCACATTACTATGAACAGCAGTGAATTAATCCACTAATAGGTATTGTACTCACATGATCCAATCACCGCTCCAGGAGTTTCTTGGTCCAGTCAAGTTGACAATTATGATTAACCATCACACTTGCCCAAAGGGATTTCATGACAGATTTTGTCAGAAGTTCTATTGAATTCCAGTTACAAATGTCTTTAGCTCTATTTGGAAATTTCATCAGGAAATGTAATACCTTTAGTCTGGTAAGACATTTTCTGCCTGAGTTCAGTTTGCCTAGTAATCAAGAAGGCTCTGATCCATCTGATTTCATGTTGGATCTGCTTCTCCTTTTCTGAAACAGTCCTTCCTAGAATGGGACATGGAGGTAGATAATTTCTGACTTTATTCAACCTTGTACAACTCTCATTCTATACAGTGCGCATTGACCTCCTACTATTGGGGACCAGAAATTTAGTTTTTATAACTTCCTGTGCCTTATGAATACTGCCATGTTTGTGAAACAAGTTAAAATATAGTATTTGGACTTATAAAAATGAACTGAAAAGCAAAAACTTGAACTGGTAATTTCTGATAAGAATATATGATAAGACTATCTGGCCTCATACTCTGCTATGATTCAAAGTTATAAAATATGAAATGTACCATACATGGCTAACTGTAAGACAAAAAGATTCTTTTTGAAATTAACGATATATTGGTGGAGTAAAAGAAAAAAGGGTAAGATTCTGGAAAAACATTGATGAGTGTTGTATTTAAGTGACAGGGCATAATTAAGAATTTTTAAAACAGCATTTAGTTTTTTAGGAATTGAGTTCCCTCCCAATGTTACTTTCAAATACTTCCAGAAATTAAATATAAGAGTAGCCTTCCTGAAACTAATATGCAAGACAGACTGTGGTAAATGACATTGGTGGCATCCATTTACGGAACTGACTAATCAGTCTCTGCTGGAGGTGGTGGGAGTATCCTGGATCCAATTTATTTCACACTGACACAAGCCCTTATCACTTGCCCTATTGCTATAAATGGACTGAGAACTAGTCACATAAAGTACATTCTGTGCAAAGAAAGTCATTCATTGAGTCCAGCTCTCCTGTGGTTAGCAGACATCATACCTACGCTTCCCTCCTGTAAGCAGAACATAAACAGGCCATTCAAATTAAGAGCTTGTTGAGAACCCACATGGCTGTAACCAAGGCAGCAGCTGCAGCTGCCACAGCCTCAGAAAAGAAGTGAAGATTCTATTATTTCCCTGGTATTCATAAAAGGACCACTTTACAACTGTGATCTCACCATGTGGAGAGATTCCATTGTATTTTAAATTTTAGAGCTGACTTTTACAAACAGACATTAAAACTAATAGCTGTGTGCCTGGTGCTTAGAAAGCAAAGGGTTATTAAGGCAGGATTTGCACAACGCTCTTGGGGGAGTCAAACTAGAAAGGGAAAATGACTATTTAAATGCAAAAAAAAAAAAGCTTTCTACATAAAATGTCATTTCAGATTAAAATGGAGAAAGGAATCTTTAAAATAACCAGTTTTCTTTAGTGGATGGTCCAAGACTGCTGGGGTTTTCAATGGTTCATTGTGGAAGGGGGGGGCAGTATCCGGTTGGGGGGGCTGTGGGTGGAGATTGTGCAAATGTTGTACTGTACCAGTCTATCCTCGGTCTGGAGCTCTTTTGATTTCCTATGTAGCCACCAGATGAAAAGTGTTTATTCAATGACAAACAAAGCCAAGTTTGTGAGCAGGAGACTGATTGCATTCAAAAAGCTAGAAAAGAGGTCAGAACCTACCAGAATCAAATTCACTAGAGACACACAAGAAGGAGCAAATTTCACTCCCCTTCCCCAGCTCCCCCTCACACACTCAAATAAGCTAGCCTCATTTCCACTACATGTGTGAAAGGTTGATACAGCTTGGGCAATGACTGATCTGGTGTGAATGTGGAAGAGACAGGACCTAAAGGTCACAGTGAACTACAGTGTGATAATAGGCCACAAAAGCTCATTGTAGAGCAAAGAACATTACACATAAGTGCATTAAAGACTTCTGATTTTCAATGAAAATTTACACCTCTTCCCAAGAAAGTAGTTTCTTAGTACTACAAAATGAGCATTCTTTCTTTTCTCCACCTGAAAATGTAGCACTTTCGAGCTACATTTTTTTTCTAATTTATTCTATCCAAAGCAGGGACAATTTCCCAGATTCAAATCCATGAGAGAGTCTAGTATAGGACTATGTTCCCCAGAATGGTGCAGAGACCTGTGCCTTGCTTCCTGACAGCTTTGCATCATGCCTGTTACACCTGCCTGGTTCCAATAGCTGTCCTTCTGCCTCATCCAGTTCCTCTTGGTGGGACGGGTGAGTCTAAGCCCATTTGGACAGAGCTCTGAAAACATTCCTGGTACTTGTCAGTACCCTTCACGAGGAACAGAAACTGAGGACTATTTCACATGAATTCCCAAAACTTACCTTGTCTTGATTCTCTTGATCCAGGGCTTCACATTATTGCTTGGATCTCCTTAGAACACAGACTTAGGGACCCTTGGCCACTCTCCCTCTCGACCCTCAGCATGGTGTACCAACCCATCCTGTTCCTGGTGATTTCTTCCCTTCTTCGGGGGATGAATGAAGATAATGAAAAAAAAGCGCTGCAAATGGGAATTTGGACTCATTTTTTTTTTTGCCACTTTGTATCAGAGAATGTCTCCTTTTCTGAGAGAGAAGATTTAAAGCAAAAGCAGGGTTTCTGCTGATGGTTTCATGCAGCAGAAAAAATGGTACAACATGAGATGTGTCTGGTTGTTTTAAAGCACTATATCAGAATTCCTATGCCATTCTAATAAGTTAATAAAAATGAGTATAAAGTCCATGTGTCCCTGGACAAAGTCCAAATTGGTTCCCCAAATGTGGATGGAGAACTTAACCCCACCCTACATGGAGAATGAGTTCCAACTCTTGTGACAGAAAAAGAATTTTCAGAACTAGTCTGTAAGAAGCATAAAGGGATTTATTAGGCAGAATTTTAAAAGTACACACTGGAGGAAGTAGAGTGCATGCACTCAAGAGAGAGCTACATCATGGCCGGGAACTGGGTATATTTATGTGGATTTGGGGGTGTCCCTATGATGACTTAGCTAGGATGTATATTCCGCCTAGTGTCTGTTGGGTTTACTCATTTGATGGATGAAAATGCAAATCATTCATACGTTTTGAAACTGAGGTATGCTGTCCTCTTAATAGTGAGCTTCTTGAGGATGCAGTTTAGTACGAGCGAGCCTGATTTACAGCTGAAAGGCACAGGCCTAGAGCCTAGTTTATAGGCTTATTTTCTTTAAGACCATTAGGAATTTTTTTTCTGAAAAGGGAAAAAAAGCTTGAATAACTTTTGTGTTCCGAATTTACAATTTTTTCTTAAAAACTAAAATTTTAATATTACAATTTTTATTGTCTCCTTTTTACCTATCTTTATACCTCACATGTATTATTAGTTGTCCTGTGGATATGCTGCAACAGGTGTGAAATGAATTGCAGTTCTCTTCTCATTTCCCTCCATGCTTCCCCTGCGTTCCTCTGGAGGCCTGAGCATTAGAGATAATTGTAGAGGAGTGAAATTATTCTCACTCTCAGCTTCCTAATGTGAGGAGGCCTTCTCTTCCTATGCTGATCTCATTTTCCCAGCTGGGGAGAAGTTAATTGTACTAGAAATAGTGTCTCTTACATTTCTTTAATATTTTCCTTTCAAAGAACATCTATGCATGACATAGTTAAAAGCTGGGGTGTACCAGGGACTAGAGGGGAGGAAGGGATGAATGCCAATGACACAGGGAGTGTTTAGGGCAGTGAAAATTCACTGTATGGTACTGTGTGGTGGATACACATCCAAACCCATAGAATGTTCATCACAAAGAATAACTATGGGCTTTGGGTGATACTGATGTGCCAGTGTAGGTTTATTGATTGTAACTGATGAGCCACACAGACCCAGGATGCTAATGAAAGAGACTGTGTGTATATGTTAGCGGGACATACACAGCAAAAACTGGTGCCTCCTGCTCAGTTTTAGTGTAAACTTACATCTGCTCTAAAAAATAAAATCTATTGAAAAAAATAAGCAAGAATACCAGTTATTCTTCATGAGTTGGAAATAAAGGTCCAAGACAGCCCTCAAGTCACCTTTCGTTTGGAAGGGAGGTCATGTTATTTGTTGCTCTCCTGCTTACATCAGTTTTGGAACCTTTTTTGTAGCTCTTTGAGAAATAATGGCTTTCACATCTGCTATAGTCTTTTTAAAAGAAGATTATGAACTCTAGTCCCCTTGCAATTTTTCTGTTTTCCTCAGTGTTGGGGGTAATTTATTTATTCTCTGCTTTACTCTCATTTCAGTAGGATTTGGGGGAGGCAAACATACATGTTTTCTCTGCTATGTTAAACTGGAAGGCTGGAAAGCATTTCCAAAAATAGATATTTTGGGGTCCCAACTTCATATCTACTAAATCAGAATTACTTGACATGTTGGCCAGAAAAGGAAAAACAATCAAGTCTCCTTTATCTGGACCTCACCACTCTGGATTCTGAGGCAGAAGATCATGAGTTTGAGACCAGCTTGGGCTACATAGCAAGGTCCTGTCTCAGAAAACAAAATAAATAAATAAAAATCCCTCTCCACGGCTGCAACAAGCCAGGCCTTGGAGCTTTTCACTATGTAGTGTGTATATGATGTTTAAATCTGCAGTGATTAGAACCCATTCTTGCAGGATCAAACCCCAGATCCCAGGCAGCCCTAGAGTTTGCTCTTTTCTTGCTTTTTCAGGCATCTAACTTTTCCTTCCTTCCTGGACACTCAAAAGATGTAATGATGTACATTTTCTTCTTGTCCACCACGGTATTTCATACACTCGTGCCTTTGAACATGCTCAGACCTCATAGCTGTCATGTGATAAACTATTCATTCCTCTCTCTGTCTTTGATGGAAAACTTCTACCTGCTCTACTGCCTCCCAAGCTGCCTCCCTTCAGGGTCTGGTTTAGATGGGCATTTAATAAATAACATTGAGATATATTAGAATTCAGCAGATTCTGTTTCTTTTTTTTCCCCCATTAAGTTTATTGGTACATTTTAGTTATAAAATACATTTACATACATCATTGGGATCTTGTACTTTTACATGAATATCTTGGTTCTTATTTTTTTCCCCCTTCCCCTGCCCTCCCTTCATCCTCTCCACCCTTCCCTGTTTTCAAAGATTTTGTTTTCATTTTTTTCCTTTTCTCATATTTTTTCTTTTCCCTTCTTTCCTTTCCCCTCCCCCTCCCACTTCCCCTGCTCCTTTAGACCTTTTCTTCCTATTACACAATATCAATTATACATTTTTAAAATTAAAATATCAAGATCTAGGAGACATAACCACAGATTTTACAGAATTTAAAAGGACATAGAAAGCATATTTCAAAAATCTGTTTTGAAATAAATTTGACAACTTCTAAGAAGTACCTTGGAAGACAAATTAATGAAACTAACTCTGGAGGAAATATAAAATTCGAATAGCACCTATTGAAGAAAGTATATTCCTAGCTTGAAAACCTACCTATATGACAACAGCAGGCTCATATACATTTCAACTGATGGAATTCAGCAGGTTCTGAATTCATGTGGATTAGCATGGTTGAAAAGGACAATGTTAGCAAAGGTTCTAGAAAAATCAAAGAATAACTGGGTTCTTCTGGGGTACTTAATAATAAAATACTACAGTATTTCTTAAAATCTTATTTTAAGAATGTGTACAATTATATTGTATAATTAGAATTTCAACTTCAGAAACTTCTCTTTTGTCTCTAATTTTCATCTATGCCTTCATAGCTAGTGTAATTCCACAGTTAGCAAAGAGCTACCATTCTACCCTATGATGTCAGTCTAGCTGTGTCTTAAAGTCAATTAACCTAAAAACAAGTTTATACACTAGGAAAACACTAAGAGCTGTTCACTGCTTTAACTGTTAAGCTGAAGGCTACAGGCTGAAAAGTGCAATCTTTTGGTTCCAAAATACAATAACAAAGACAGAAATAGATGTTGATGTTAGCAAAGACAAAGGTATGTTTGTTTAGACATATGTTTCCATCTTCTCTCCTGGAAAAGCTTACTTAACTGCTGCAGCCCTTGGAAAGGGCTTGGACTTGGCGCAGGTGAATGAGCCTTGTATGCTAACTTATTAATTAGCTCTGGGAACTTAAATTTTAGTCAGCCTAGATGCAAAATCATGTGCTTCTCATTGTGCCAGATGCTTTCACAGATCAAATCCTGCAAGCACAAATAATTTTTCTCTTGGGGATGAATTTTATAAGCTGTTATATTACCTCTATATTGTAATGAACCACTTTGAATTTGGTAGATTTAGCAACTCAGACTTCTTTTTCTTTTTGTTCATTGCAGAATTAAGACAGCCAACCAATTAATCCCAGCATTTAGTGAACTTGTACTCTCTTTGTACCAAAGAAGAGTGCTTGCATCTCCTGGCTATAACTGCCTTATCCATTTCTGCCAATGCGGCAATAGCTTACAGTGCTAGGCAGGCAGCAGGTGACTGACAAGTATTTGTTACATCACTGATGTGTCATAGATGAACAAGTGGCTGGTTGAATTATATATGGCCTGGGTCTCTGTCCATGAGGAATTCATAACCTAAATCAAAGATCACACACTGACTTAATAAACAGGTCCAGGATGGTAGAAATGAACAAATGAAATTGTTTGAGTATAAGAAAAACCAATGGTCACAAAAAATGGGCTCAATCTTTCTCTGTTTTTATAGGTGTGTTGTAACAAAAATATACATTAAAGATTATATTATCAATTTGAGATTAAAATTAAATATTTACTATGTCTAAAATATATTTTAATATGTAATTTACTATACATTTGATTTAAATTTTATGTATTTTAACTTATAATTCATTAGGTTTTGATCAGAACATTAGAAATATAACTATTCTTTCTTTTTAAAAAATTCTTTTGTAGTAAGATGACAGTGTCAGGTCTTACAATCCATGTTGCAATGTGCAAACCAGAATTCAGCTTTAAACCTTTAACAGGCAGTGACATTTAGTTTTATGCAGTTTCATAATGAAAACCAGCTGTTCACAAATATAGGTATTCTAAATGTGGGTAGATTCTTGCACAGTGGTTTTTATAGTTAAAGTAAGTACTCTTAATATATTTGTAAAATTCTGCTTTTTGAAACACTGTATTTTCTTTTCATTGTAGTATAGTACAATAACTTCCATTTATACCTTTTATTCAAATTATGAATGTTATATCAGAGTATGAATTGCACTTTACAAACTCATTCCCTAAAGTTTGAAATCTAAGATTGTTTTTCCCATTCAGTCTTCAAACTGACAATTTAGAAAATGATAAACTTTTATTTCAGGAAATGGATTTCAAAGAGAGAAACTGGACTGTGACTAACAGCTAATGTAAATTCAAAGGGCTAAATCTGAATTCACTCCCTGTTAGTGAAATATGGTAAGACTTTTCCTTTGGGTTGCATTTACATATATATTTTCCTCCAAAATTAATTTAAAAATCTCTTTGCCACCATGACACAATCAATGTACTGGACCTCCACGTTACAGTACCATGCTATTCTTTGAGTTTAATAAACAAAGTGATTATGGTTTTAGACATACCACAGAGAATGTTTCAAGCATTTTAAGAGGTTTAGTATTATTCCTGATGAAATGATTTAACAACTATCTCAGTACAATACCCTTGCAAACTGTTTGCAATCTGTTACCATCCTAGATTTAAACACTTTAGCAATTTTACTGTTCGCCTTCACTGTTCCCAAAGTGTATCTGTAGTACAGCTTATGAACAGAGACCAGTCCACATAAAACTGTCAAGACTTTTCTCCGTAAAACATAATATGTCGCGTCCTGATCTATGCAGCTATCGTAGGCATTATGTCCAGAAGTCTATATCAAACTTTAGTCATACCAAAATTCAACTGAAAGGACAAAGAAATACAACTAACTAGGTTCATCTCAGTTATCATAGAAATTTCATAAATAATTTATTCCTCAAGCAACTTGTTCTGGAAGTTCTCAGCTTTATCGTAAACATTCTGAGCACAGTTGTCTCCAGTTAGACTTAGATTGATAAATGCTTCTTTCTGTCCCACATGTTGCTGCTGTCCACAGATGCTCCTTCTGAAAAAGTACTGATACTAGGCAAATTGCTTCACATAGTATGTAACTATTTCCCAAGCAGCATTGTTTATTTTATTCACATTATATTCAAACCACATGCAATTTCTTTTTTAAATTTTTATTTTATTGGTACATTTTAGGTGTACAATATAATGACATTCATCATTGGAAATTTGCACCTTTACATAAGCTCTCTTGGTTCTTATTTTTCCCCATTACCCTGCCCTCCCTTCAACCCCTCCATCCCTCCCTATCTACAAAGACTTTGTTTCCATTTTTTCATTTTCTCCTATTAATTCCATTCCCTTCTTTCCTTTCGCCTACCCCTCCCACTTCCCCTTCCCCTCTGCCCCTTTTCTTCCTATTGCACATTATCTATTATACCTTCTAATCCTTATTTACACTTCCAGTTTCTCACACCAGAGAAACTATTCAGTATTTACACATGTGTGTCCTATTTATTTCACTTAAGAGTATCACCTCAATGTGCATCCACTTAGCTACGTCTCTAATTTCTCATTTTTTATGGCTGAGTAGTACTCCATTTTATAAAAATCCACATTTTCTTTATACAGTCTCCAGTTGATGGGCATTTGGGCTGTTTCCAAGTTTTAGCTATTACAAACTGTGCTGCTATGAACATGGGTGCACATATATCACTGTGGTATGATTCTTTTCATTCTTTGGGGAAGATCCCCAGCAGTAGAATAGCGGGGTTAAATGGGACTTCCAGTCCTAGTTCTTTGAGGTATTTCCGTTCTGATTTCCACAGTTGTTGCACCAGTCTCCACTCCCACCAGCAGTGGAGCAGTGTTCCTCTTTCCCTACAGCCCAACCAGCATTTGTTATTGGTGGATTTCAGGAGAGCAGCCATTCTTTCTGGGGTGAGGTGGAATCTCAGTGTCATTTTCATTTGCATCCTTGACTGACCAGAAATGTTGAACAATTTTTCATATGTTTATTTGCTATTTCTACTTCTTTGAGAAATGTCTGTTCATTTCAGGTGCCCATTTTAGGATTGGGTCTTTAAATTTGGGAGGTCTGATTTTTTTAAGTACTTTATAGATTACAGATAGTAGACCTTTGTCTGAGGAAAAGCAGGTGAAAATTTTTTCCCACGTTGTGTGTTGTCTCTTCACACGGTTGGTCGTTTCTTTTGCTGTGCAGCTTTTTAATAATAAGAGATTCCACTTGTTGATTGTTTGTGCTTAGTTCACAGACAACTGAGGTTTTGTTGATAAAATTTTTTGCTACACCAATGTCTTCAAGAGTTCTACATAACCTCCATTCCAGCTGGTTCAGTGTTTCTGTTATAATTTTTAAATCTTTAATCCATTTTGATTTTAGTTTAGTGCATGGTGAAAGATATAGGTCTAGTTTTAATCTTTGGCAAGTTGAAATCCAATTTTTCCAGCACCATTTATTAAAGAGGTTATCTTTCCTCCAGTGAGGTTGTTTGGCTCCTTTGTCGAAGATGAGGTGGCTGAGTGTATCTGGAGTTGTTTCTGCATCTTCTAATCTGTTCCACTGGTCCTGAAGTCTGTTTCTTTGCCAGTACCATGCTGTTTTTATCACAGTAGTTTTGTAGTACACTTTCAACCTGGGGGTTGTGATACCCCCTGCCATGTCTCTGTTGCCTAGAATTGCTTTTGCTATGCTGGGTCTCTTTTCTTGTTCCAAATGAATTTTTGGATTTTTTTCTCCAGGTCCATGAAATATGCTCCTGGGATTTCAACTGGGATTGCATTGAATCTATATAGCAGTTTTGGAAGAATGGCAATTTTCACTATGTTGATTCTTCCTACCCAGGAGCAGGGGATGTCTTTCCATTTTATGATATCATCTTCAGTCTCTCTTTTCAGAGTACTATAGTCTTCAGAGAAGAGGTCATTGATTTCTTTTGTTGGGTTGATTCCTAGGTATTTCAGTTTTTTGGATGCTATTGTGAAAGGAATTGTTTGCTCTATTTCTCTCTCAGTCTGTTTTTCATGTACAGAAAAGCCATTGATTTTTGTCTTTTTACCTTCTATCCAGTTATTTTACTGAATTTGGTTATTAAATCTAGAAGACTTTTGGTGGAGTTCTAGGGGTCTTCTATATAGAGTATCATGTCATCTGCAAATAATGACAAGTTGACTTCTTCATCTCCTACCTTTATTCATTTTATTTCTTTCTCTTGTCTAATTGCCACGGGTAATGTTTCCAAGACTATATTGAACAGGAGTAGTTATAGTGAACATCCTAGTCTTTTTCCTGATTTTAGTGTGAAGGATTTCAGTTTTTGACCATTTAGTATGATATTGGCTGTTGGTTTTTCATAGATGGTTTTTATCAGATTGAGCTAGAGATCATCTATTTCAATTTTTTATAGGGTTTTTATCATAAATGCATGGTGGACTTTCTCAAATGCTTTTTCTCCGTCTATGGGGATGATCATATGGTTTTTGTCCTTGGCTCTATTGATATGGTGTATTACATTGATTGATTTGCATATATTGAACCATCCCTGCATCCCTGGGATGAATCCCACTTGGTCAGGGTGTATGATCTTCTTGATGATCTTCTGAATTCTATTTGCCAGTATCTTGCTAAAGATTTTTGCATTTATGTTCATTAGTGAGATTAGCCTATAGTTCTCTTTTTCAGCTGGGTCACACTCTGCTTTGGGAATCAAGGTGATGCTTGCTTCCAGGAATGAATTTGGGAGTATTGCTTCCCTTTCAATTTCACTGAAGAGTTTAAACAGTAGTGGCAGTAGTTCCTCTCTAAATGTCTTGTAGAATTCAGCGGTGAAGCCATCAGTACCTGGGCTTTTCTTAGTTGCTGAGTTTTTAATTACATTTTCAAATTCATTAATTGGTATTGGGTTGTTTAGAATTTTTAGGTCTTCTTTCAACTTTGATAGTTCATATGTATCTAGGAATCTGTCCATTTCTTCTGTGTTTTCCATCTTTTTGGCATATAGGTTCTGGAAGTAGGTATTGATGATCTTCTGTATTTCTGTTGGGTCTGTTTTAATTTCATCCTTTTCATTCTTAATTGCATGGATTTCATTCCTAATTGCCTTTTATTTCCTTTTTCTGATAAGATTGGCCAAGGGTTTGCCAACTTTGTTTATTCTTTTGAAGAACCAACTCTTGGCTTCATTGGTTTTTTGTATCATTCTCTTAGTCTCCATTGCACTGATTTCTGCTCTGATCTTTGTAATTTCCTCCCTTGTATGAGCTTTGGGTTTGTCCTGCTCTTCTTTTTCTAGAAGCTTGAGGTTCAGCCTCAGGTTGTTTAACTGGGTTTGCTCTGTTTTCCTAATATGAGTATTTGCTGCTATGAATTTTCCTCATAAGACTGCTTTCATTGTTTTCCATGGATTCTGATATGTATTGGCATTGTCATTTAATTGTAGGAACTGTCTGATTTCTTCTTTAATTTCGTCTGTGACCTATTGATTATTCAGAATCTTTGTGGTTTCTTTTGCTATTGATCATCAATTTCATTGGACTATGGTCTGATAATATACAGGGGGTAACTTCAATTCCTTTGCACTTACTTAAAGATGTTCTATGAGGCAGTATGTAGTCTGTTTTGGAGAACGACCTGTGTGCAGCTGAAAAGAATGTGTATTCTGATTTTGTGGGGTGGAAGACTCTGTAAACATCTGTTAAGTTCATTTGTTCAAGAATTTGATTGAGTTCTAGTATTTCGTTGCTTATTTTTTGTCTAGTTGATCTATCTATTTGTGACAGTGAGGTATTGGGGTACCCCACTACTATTGTATTAGTGCTTATATGATTTTTCATGTCCATTAGTATTTGTTTTATATGGTTGGGTGCACTAGTGTTTGGTGCATAGATATTTATGATTGTAATCTCTTCCTTTCGGATTGTTCCCTTTACAAGGATGTAGTGTCCCTCTTTGTCTCTCATAATCAGTGTTGGTTTCAAATTCACTTGATCTGCAAAGAGGATAGCTACTCCTGCTTTTTGGGGGGTTCCTGTCACATGGAGTATTGTTTTCCAACCTTTAACTTTCAGTCTATGAATTTCTTTTTGATTTAAGTATATTTCTTGAATATAGCATATTGTTGGATCTTGCTTCTTGCCCCATTCTTCCAGTCTATTTCTTTTGATTGGTGAGTTGAGACCATTAACATTGATGGTTATATCTGATACATATTGACTTATCATTGTCATGACTTTTTCTTTTTATTGGATTCTCCCACTTTGCTTTTAATTTCTTGTTGTGCCTGGTGGATTCATTCTGCTGTGCTTCCTGGGGGTGTGATTCCCATTTTCTTTTCCCAGGATATTGTATAAAGTTTTTTGGAGTGGTGGTTTGGTATTTTTGAAGTTCCTAAGGTGCTCTTTGTCATGAAAGTATTTTATTTCTCCTTCAATTTTGAAAGATAATTTTTCAGGGTACATCAATCTGGGTTGGAGGCTGTTTTCCTTTAGGGCTTGGAATTTGTCACTCCAAGTTCTTTTTGCCTTTAGGGTTTGTGTTGAGAAGTCTGCTGTGATTCTGATGGGCTTTCCTTTGTATGTGATTTGTTTCTTTTCTCTAACTGCTTGTAGAAATTTGTTCTTCTGTTGGGTTTCTGGAATCTTAACAATTATATGCCTATGTGTAGATATTTTTTGATCTAGGCTAGTTGAAGTTCTACATGCCTCAGTTATCTGTATGTCAAATTCTTTTCCCCTGCTTGGGAAGTTTTCTGCCATTACTTCTGTGAAGAGTTTTTTATGTCATCTGCACTCTCTCCTGTTTCTTCTTTGACTCCAGTCAGTCTTATATTATTCTTCTTTGCATCATCTAGCAGCTGCTGGATTAATTTCTTGTGGTCCTTTACAATTTTAAAGCAATTTTTCTTTTGATAGTCACTAATTATAATCTTATCTTTTATATCTGAAATTCTGTCCTCACATTGGCTCGTTCTGCTGTGTAGACTTTTGATGGAGTTTTTAATCTCCTGGAAATCTGTTTGCATCTGTTTTATGGATTTCATTTGTTTCCTGTTGGGAGTCCATCATGTTCCTCAGCTCCTCTCTAGATTTATTAATCATGTCTTGCACTATGGGCACAATCTCTGCTGTTATGTGAGAAATTATTTCTGATTTCATTTTTTCCAGATCCTCTTTTCTTGTCAGTTCAGGGAGTCCAGGTAGTTGAGTATCAGTGTTCCATCTCATTTCACTTTGGTGTTGCTCTGGGTGATCTGGAAGTCTGGTTTTGAGACTTGCTTACCTGTCTTCTAATTTTGTTGGGGGGGAGGTGTGCTGCTGGTGCCTACGTGTCTCACCTCCTCTGTGCTGGGAATGGTGGTATGTTGGCCAGGAAGCCTCCTCCTCTGAGCTGGGAGCTATGTCAGGTAGACCTGGATGCCTCCTCCTCAGAGCTGGGAGCTGTGGCAGGTCAACCTGGAAGCCTACTCCTCTGTACTCCAGTTGTAATTTCATTTTTTATTAGATTTTATTTTTACCATGCTTCGGTCAGGTAGAACTGTAAATTATTTCATTTAGATTTGTAAATTATATTTTTGACAATCTTTTTTTCACAGTAAATGTGTTTTTTCCCTTGCTGAACATATGAGATTATTCTTTCCTTTACCAAAGAAGTGTGGTTTTTCCCATTTTTCTTAAAATCTCTGGCCTGTTGGTCAAACTTCTTTTAGCAACTTTTCTTGGAAACATGAGTGCAAGATATTTTTTTGTTTTCTTTTTTACTGTAAGAAAAACAGCCTGGCTGCTTATTGGCTGCTATGCATTGAACACATTTTCTTCTTTCATTCTGTTTCTGCCTTGGAGCTAGTTGACCATGGATTGAAACTATGGTAAACAGGAAATTTCTGTTTTCCAACATCCTGAGAATGAAGAAGCAATTCTTACACAGTTTTCACGGACTTAAAGAAAAAAGTTTAAAATGACTGTTATCACATCACTTGCTTCTACTGGAGAAGTAAAGGAGTGAATTTAAAGCTACTAAGGGAAAAGACACCAGCTAATATTAAACCAGAGAATGAGGAAAGGAAAGAGAAGTAGATCATCCAAAAATCATAAAAAGAAGCTGACAAACTTTGACGACAACTGTAGGAATTAGCCCTAAGTACAATGTCATATGAAAATCTGCTTTTACAACTTTCAGAGGAGGTTGAAAGTGAGTCGTCAGGTGACTCAGCTAGCAATGATGACTTGGATTATGTAAACCAAAGAAGATAGCAAGATATGACAGAGAAGTACAGAATGAAGACCTTGATTCTGATGAGGAAGAAAATGGTAATATTAATAAATATCTGACTAGCCAAAATGCTATGAAATGGTCATGTATACCTGAACATTGTTAGAGCTATGTCAGAAAATGTTATTAAGTTCTTTCCAGGGGTGAAACTTACTGGATGGAATGCTAGCACTGCAATTCAATGTTGGAAATTTTAATGGAACATATGGCATAAGATTATGTCAAATACACTAATAATGAAATACCAAAAAAAAGAAGAAGAAAAGAAAAACAGCCTGATAATAAAAGGCAAAAATCCAAGGCCACACTGGGAGGTACAGGAAGTAGCAGAGGCTAGAGAAATGGAGCCATGTGACTTCATCTGAAGCCTAGAGCAGCTGCTCAGCTCAGTTCTAGCCAGCTGTGCCCATGGACAAAGAGGTTTGGTGTCTTAATGAGTTGTGTGGCATTGGCAACAGCTGTACAGATAACCTGAAGAACATTTTGCAATATAAACAATTTTCTGTTACTCTTAAATTTGTATATTTGTGTGTATTACTCATATCTTTTATTTTCTATATATAGATGGGATATTTTTGACCCCTGGGGAGCCCTCCTCCCCTGGTTAGGGAATTCCTACAGATAGCAAAGAAGTTATTTGCCAGCACAGCTTTCATATGCAAATCATATGATTCAGAGCCCTCACCTCTAAGCTCCTCCCTTGTTGGGCTCTCATATTTTGGCCACCATTCCCTTGGCTTGGCCCCAGCCCAACTCTGTTAGGGGGCTGGGATAGGTTGCCAAAAGTCCGAAGAAAATACCTGGAGTCAGCTTGAAGAGATAAGGTTTATTAAAACCTACTAACAGATATTAACAGATGAGGATAGGTTTAAGTAATACGAACAGGCAAGGGTCTACAGGAATTGCATAGGGTCTAGCAACACTACTCCAAAGACCCACAAGGGGTTATACTCTTCAGCAACACCCATGGGCCAAATCCCTTGAGGGGTGTGTACTCAACAACAGCGTCACCCAGGAAGTCCAATGGTGATGACCTGGAAAAATACTCACCAGAAAGTACTTGGAGTGTCCAAGGGCAATTAGCATTTAGCCTTTCTACTGTGCTCTGTTCTGCCAGTTTCTATAGGGAGAAGCTTTTTATAGATTAGGCTACAGAAGCATTGAGATCATGAACTGGCTTTATTCCATTGTATGACCAGTATTCCAAGTAACAACTGACTTACCATACAGGGAGGAAGTCAGGTAATATAGATAACAATAATTTGCCCAGTTCTCAGCGTCTCTCAGATAATACAAGAAAATCTGGACTGGACACACTCTCAGTGTCCCCAGACTTGCCAAGAGTCTTGGGAACTGGGATGTTTTAAGTAACATGGTGCTAAATGCCCTAGTTTTAATCCAGGATGACATACCTTTGCCCTATTCACTGGGAGCTGGGTAGCAAGCAGCTAGGTCCCAGAACCTGCTGAAACTATTAAAATGAGCCAATCTTAAGCCTGTTAAGCCTTCCTCACTCATTCCTTCCCAGGGAAACTACTATGAAGGCTCTGGCCCATGTTTTCCCAGCACTCCCTCTGCCTCCTGACAGACCCTGGTATCTCTCCCCCTGGCCCGGGTGCCCTCTTGATTTGGGATCTGTGAGTGGCAAATTGCTTTTTTGTTTTTTTTGTACAGGGGATCAAACTCGGGTCCTTGCGCTGACAAATTGCTTTTGAAATTGCAGCCATAGCCTGATCTGCTATCCTTCCTATACCTGAATACTACTATAACCTGCATTTTAACAGAATGTTGGAGTAATACACATGAAAAGTGATACCAGTTCTGGCCCTAACAATACATATAATCTGTTGGTCAAATTGTAAATAGTGTTATAGTTACAAAATATTTCATAGATACTTATTAAATATTTAATCAGATTTTAATTTCCTAAAGAATAAAATTTAAAATTTAATCTTAAATAATTTTGAATAAATATTTTGATATCAATTAATTATGATTTGTATTTTAGAAAAAAATAACCTTTTGGGAAATATATGAAATGAATGCTAATTTAAAATATTTTCACTTTCATTATATTTTAATGAAAATATTTTAAGTTGTATATATCCTGTGTAAAAACATGTTTTATTTTTAGTCCTTGAGATCATTGCTCTCAATAAAATAAATTGCATGAGATTTGATTATGATAATATAATTAGTGATTTTATTAAAATATAGCCACAACAAAACAAGTTTGGTGGAATAAATCTGAAATAACTTATGAATTACTTATGTCTTTATTTCGTTATTCATCCAAGCATCATTAATCTACACATAGCACACCCAGGCATGTGCAATAATAATTAACATCAGTTGTCATGGGTGTTTTGATGACTTTTTGTCAGAAAGAAACTATAGTTTTTCACATATTTTAAAACTTTGTCATTATCTTGGCATATTTGTGAAAATAGGAACATAGAACTCATGTTCTCTAGTAGTTTGCTTGACTTGTGACATTGACATGTTTAGATGGCTGGTACATGGGCCTGCACTGATTATCTTGCCCACATCCCGCAAATGTTAGGGACAGGCTGGCAGATACCTGCACTTTCTCTCTGCTCTTCAAACTGGTAAACCTCCTCCAGCCATTCCTCTAGCTAAATGCCCTTTCTCTAAGATCTACTCCTGGTCGATTGTCATTCAGCCTCTGCTTCAAAGTCACTTCTGTGGGAGGTCCTTCCCTGATCATTCAGGCCCTGCTGTAACACTAGCTTTTAAAATTTTCCTTGTGCCTATATCACTGCAAGATTATGTCCAAACCTGTAACTTTGTTTATATTCTGTTGTCTCTAATTAAACTATAGATCTTAGGTTGGTTAAATCATAACCTAAGGTTGACGTAGCAATATTTTTCTTAAATTTCTTAAAATGTTCTCTAATGGACAGCCAGGTTCAAAGCAGAGAACCAGGCTCTCTTGGTTACATGATCAAGGAAACATAAACAGAAATGTTCAGGCAAGCCTTGTTTGCAGTAGCAAAAATAATTTAAAATGACTGAAATATTTTCTCCATCAGGAAAATGGAGTTGTAAACTATGGTGTATTCATAAACTACAAAGAATACTGTGTCAGTTAAAAGAAATTACCCAGAGCTATATAAGTTTCCATGGACAAATCTCCCAAACACAGATATAAAAACTAAGCTATTTTTATCTAGATATGTATGATACAGCACTATAAAAAGCTTTAAAGGGATACAAAATAATACATTGCTTGTGTATATCTACACATATGAGTAAATTTATTTTTAAAATTCTTGGCACCATAGACAATAATTTCGAGAAGATTTTGTTTTTCTGGAAAGAAGGAGGTATGGGAATTAGGGGGAAAAATCATCTTTGCCTCTTTGCTTTACTTCTTTAAAAAGGCAAGAAAGATATAAAGTACATGTGGAAAAAAATTAGGTTAACAGAAACTATTCTCCTTATTTTTCTGTGTCCTTGAAATCTTTCGTACAAAATGAGATGATAGTACTTAACAAACATTTCTGTCAATCATGTAGGCTTTTTCCGTGTTTTGCAGCAAACGTATTCTTTTTTTTCTTCTTAAAAATACAATTTGTTTCAAATGATAAAAATAACACATGTATATTTTGGTTAATTTTTTCTTTTTTTAAAGGTTTTTAAGCAAAACATTTATTGGTACATTTTAGATACACATAATGATCACATTTATCATAGGGAATTTGTACCTACCTGTACACGACATATTTTGATTCTTCTTGTTTCCCCTTTCCCTGCCCATCCTTCAACCCCTCTTCCCCTCGTTATTTACAATAGTTTTGTTTCCATTTCTTCCTTTTATTCTCTTTTTTTGTTCCTTCTTTCCTTTCCCCTCCTCCTCTCTTTTTCTCCTTCTCATTTGAGCATTTTTCCCCCCAATTCCCAATGTCCATTATACATTTTGGTTCTTATTTCCACTTCTGGTTTCTCACACCAGAGAAACAATGTGGTATTTACATGTGTGTCCAATTTATCTCACTTAAAAGTATGGTCTCAAGGTGTACCCATTTACCTAGAAATGTCTCAATCTTATCCTTCTTTATGGCAGAGTAGTACTCTATTATATAAAAAGCGACTATTTTCTTAAGTCAAGTGTAATTCCTCTTTAATGACAAAGAATACAAAGAAAACTTGAGTACCAGCTGGGTACTTGTCACATTTTAATAAAGAAATTTTGCTTTTGCCCTCTTGGATGTTATTAAACCTACTTAAATCCTTCCATTCTTGGATAAGTTTTAACTAAGGTTCTTGTCTCTATGCTTATGACTCACTTATTAATGTTTGTTTATTTATTCAGTAAGTATCTGTTAGAACCACTTATATAGCAGAGGCATGGGTAGAATTTTATTCTGAATATTTTTAACACAGTTTCACAGCCTTATCTGCCTGCAGATCTAAAATTAAAATATTACTTTTGTTGTGTTTATGGCAGGTTTATTTCAGATAATTCAATTCCACAGTTAGAATATTATTCATTTTTATATTCTCACCCATTTCATGAGATATGATTTAAGTTCCCAGATGTTTCCCACATGTCACTAACTGAACAATCTAAGCTGAAAGACTTCAAGGCTTGTGTGAAGTTACACAGCAATGGGCTGCAAGGAAGGGCCAGTTGCTACTTATAATCCCCCCTGGAAAACCAAAGGTCTGGCTATATTGAATCTCCTGAGGACCTTAGAGACTTGTTATGATGCATTTAAGTTCCAGTTTCTTGAGGACCTGGATTATGTCTCTCTATCCACTGCACACCTGTCATTCATCCAGCCCATTATTCATCTTTTCATTTAACAATAGCTTGGTGTCTCACATTGTCGGGTACTTGGTACCGTCTCATTGATTTAAGAAATTGAAATTATTGAGTGTTGTTCTCTCCCCATTTTTCAAAATCTCCTTAGCTTTCCACTAGCTGCTACTTCATACCTTTGACAGGTCCTTCAGTGAAAAAAAAAAAAATATATATATATAGAAAAGGAAATTAAAGGAACATTTAATTTAAAGAACAACATACAAATCCCAATTATCCTCCAAATTCTTAATTAAATTCTCCTGAATTAATTTACAAAATAAACTCCACCAATAAGTCATAAAGCTTTACTGGTAAGAGCGAGTGTGGCCCCCCTGCAGCGTAGTAAGCCACAGGAACACAAATTAGAGAAAACCTGGGAAAGCACAGTGTTGGAGGGGTGAGGGATGATTCCAGTCAGAGACTTACTTTTCATTTAAGTGTGAAAGAAGCAAAACTTTTCAGGATTAAATTGGCTGGAGGGAAATGTCATACCAGCATGTGTAAAATGACAAGGGACAGCTGGCTAGAGAGGCGTAAATCAGAAACCAGCCTCACCTCATGGTTGTTGAAATTGCCACAAGGATGCTTATAAATAGCTCTCTCTGTTTCCCAGTTCTGTCAGGAAGAGAAGTGGGTATGGAGATGAAAGCCACCTCTGTCCATAGCTTGCTGGCTGATTCAATAGCTTCCTGTGGAAGACCTGACTCCCTGGCCTTTTGGGCAGGATCTACCTGGGATTCAGCCAGGATGTGACTGAGGAACTGGGCCTTTTGGAGCCAGAATGTACAGGACTAACATGTTGTTAAGGGCTCAGTGTGCAAATTTATCCAGCTGTTTTAGTCTGCTTTGTGTTGCCGTAACACAATACTGTAGCCTAGGTAATTTAAAAGCCACAGATAATATGGCTTGTGGTTCTGAAGGCTGGGAAATCCAAAGCCCAGAGGCCCACATCTGGTGAGGTCCTTCTGATGTCATCATCCTATGTCAGAAAGTGCAAGAGCAAGAGAGACCTCTTGGAGGTGGAGGTGGAGAAGGGTTGAACCCATTCTTTTGTGAGAAATTAATTCCCTTGATAACAGCATCAATCCATCCATGAGGGTAGAACACTCGTGGCCTAACACCTCTTAAAGGACCAATTTCTCAACATTATTGCATTTGGGACACATGACTGTATTGGACCCATTTAAACCATGGCAACAGCAGAGCTAATGAAAGATCACCAAAGGTTTGATAAAACCAAACTACCAACCCAGCTTCAACTAGACTGAAGTTCCTTTGGATCTCTGGGTATTGATTTCCTGAATTTGGAGATTTGGAATGCGTAGTCCCAGCTGGATGGTTGTACCATATTCCAAACTGTGTTTTCTCTTCAACAAAATTTTGAATTTAACCAAATCCAGCAAACATTCTAAGCCCTAGAGAAGCTTTATATTGATGTAAACAATATGGAGGCCCAAATATTTCAACTGTTGCAATTGGTGTTTTCTGATTTTTTAAAAGAAGAGTATGTTTCCCTCATTTTTCATATCCCTGTAATCACTTATATCCCCAAGAAAAGTCCTTCACAGCAGTTGCACAATAATGGCCCGTTAAATAGCCAATGGGTTGCCTGTATCAGGAAAGTTCAAGAAGAGGGTGGACTCATGTCACTCTGTGGGAGGGGCTTCCTCCTCTAGTGCATCCGTTGGCTCAATTTATAGCCATGCTGACTTCTGGGAGGAGAATTAGCTTTAGGAGAGGTGTTACTAGAAGCCAGAGAATGTCCCCTGGGCACTGTTCTGTGCAACCATTAATTAAAATGCAAGCAACTCATGCTTCAGTATTGAATATAGAACTGATGAAATTTGGGGATAATCTTGAACAACAGTTGAAAGCATATAGAAGCATACATTCCATTCACTTCCCTCTATTCCCTCCCTTCTTTCCTACCATCCCTTCCCCTGTAGTCCTTTCCAGATGACTACAAAACAAAGCAGAGAATGGCTGTCTCTACACCTTTGGGGACTGGTTAGGGAACCCAGAAAGCTGGGCTCCAGGCATGGTTCCCTCTGGGAGCCGGCAGTAAGTTCATTTCAGGGAGTTGGTCTCCTGTCCATCTTGTACTCTGTGAAAGGATAAAGGGCTTGAGTTAGGTGAGGGTGCAGATCTCTCCCAGCACTAAAGGCCTATGGTTCTAATTCATCCTTGCCTCATTTCTTGCTAAAGACTGAGGAAAGCTTAGCCAGGTCCTGGTGCATCCACCTTGCATCTCATTTTTCTGCTTATGGCCCTTTCTCTTTGCTTCCCACATCCATTTAATCTGAGTCTTGGCAACTGCTGAGGAAAAGCAGTTGCTTCCTTCCCTGACTTTACTTCCTTTGGGCTGTCGAAATATGTATCACTTGCGATGGCTCTGGGGCAAAACGTTTATGTTTGATTAACTCAGTTTTAAAACACACCAACCATGGTGGCACTAATTCTACTGGATTTATCTGTCAAGTCAGCAGCTTTCAATAAATAGTGCAGCTCTGAGATGAGAAATATAAAGGCTGGATCTGTAACCAGGCAACAAAGAATGAAGGCAATTTTACATGGGATTTTTATGTGTGTAATCCAAACTATAGGTTGTGTCTTTAAGGACCAGGATCATCCACAGGAGTGTTTTTAAGTTATGTTATTTAAGAAAAAAAAAACCCATCTATATTCTGTTTTTGAACAATTAGGCTTCCACTCTGTTTATCATCTTAGGTTTTAAATACTTTTCTGTAAAAAAAAAAAAAAACCCTTAAAAATGCAATTTTATGATGATTCAAGGACTGCTGCTGTGCCTTAAGCTAGACTAAGACAGACAGAATACATTTAAATGAATTACAAAGTGTATTATACTCTGAAAATCAGCATTAAAATGCACATTAATTTTTGCAGCTTTTAAATACTTTGGTTGCTGAGGAACTGCTTCTATTCTATAATTGAAATAGCTCTTCAGATGCAATTTAGCCGCTGATTGGTTTTTAAGTATTTTTAAAAGCTAACAGCTCAAAAGGAAAAAGGTGGTATATTCTTGGGGTTTAAATAGGAACACAGATGTCACCATGCTGTGGACTCGTGGGGCCCCTGGAAATCACACTTATTTCCTCTAAAGAAGGGGTGCCCTTAAGTGTTCAGGAGACCATAGACCTGACTTGACGTCATATATACGATCTCAGTTACAGAGAATTGTTCTCTTTTAAAGGTAATTCTCAGGTCTCAAATTCTACTCCATTCACACATTTCACTTGCTTCTGTTTTTTTACTACCCCTGTTTTTGTTTTTGTTTTTGGTCAGGTTCAAGAAACGTCAAGTAGGAAAAGAGCAGCAAAACAAAAGAGCAAATCTACCTTGATAGTGACTGGCAGGTGGATGTCTACAAGTGTGGCACGGTAGAAGTCTAAACAAAGGGCCTGAGGGCCTGGGATTTAGCTCGTGGTTGCGCCGCCTGCCCCGAAAGCGCAAGGACGTGAGTTGATTCCCGGTACCAAAAAAAAAAAAAAAAAAAAAAGGCCTGAGGTGGGGATTGGAATGCTTGAATTTTGACTTTGGCTATTGCAGGCAGCAAAGGATATTGCAAAGTGACTCCGTCCGCATGACAACACTCAGTAACTTCAAGATAAAAAGGCAAAATCTAGGCACTATTTTTTGGTATGTTCTTGTTTCCTTCATATTGATAGATCTGTTTTGAACTCAGCAATGATAGGAGCTTGTGTTGGCAAAAACACGGGAACCAAAATTAGTTCTCATTTTAAATTTCTCACTGAGGAGAGATGGTAAATTCACATAGATCCTTTTCTTTTCTTTCGATGACAAACGTGACAACTGAGATATTGTGGGATTGTTATAGACTTCGTATATAAAGTCATAATGCGTAAAAACCACAAATTGCTTTGTGAATGTAAAGTAGAATCACTAGCAGGGAGTTCTAAACAATGAGTCTTGGGAGAGGGCTATCAGATCCCTCCAGAAAGAAACCACAAAGCTTTCAGAATCCTTTGGTATGTTGCATCAAATCAGATAGTTTGCGGGAGGGGCCGGGGATTTAGCTCAGTGGCACCGCACTTGCCTTCCAAGCTCAAGCTCCTGAGTTCGATCCCCGGTACCAAAAAAAAAAAAAAGTTCGCAGGAAAAGATCTAGGTTAATTATGCCTTATGAGTTCTGTCTCTCGGCTTAGGATCTCAAAGGTTGAGAAGGTAAATTAAAGTTACAGAAAAATCTGTTCTTTGAACTCTCTTATTAACTATAGATGGCATGTCAGGAGAAAAATGGATGTATATAGAGAAACAGTTAATAATAGTTAAAGTAATAACAACATTTAACTACAATTTATTAAATACTTAACTATGTACCTGATAATTAGCTACATATTTTACATTTAATCTTCACAAAAAACCTATAGTGTGGGTTTCTTCTGCAAACAAGAAGATTGAGCCCTAGAGAAATTAAGCAACTCAATTTCATAGAATAAATGGTAACATCAGATGTTCTAAAAGAATTTTTTTAACTTCAAGTACAACAACACACTCCTATAGATTTTTAAGAAGTCATTGCAAAATCCATCTCTGTGCTACAATCACATGGACTAGACATCTCCACACAAAGCCATCAGTTGTTAAGAAAGCTCATTCAAGTATGGAGTAAGGAGAAGAGATTTTAGGTAATAGATTTTTCTACTTTCCATTCATGATAGGTACTATACTGTAATGCTGAGCTTATTTGTCATAGGAAAAGAAAGTCAGATAAAGAAAAATGTGCTGTAAATCTTTTAAGAGAAAAGAATACTCACTGCCAAACAATGTATTCAGGAAGAGATGGAGAAATGGTTTAATTTCAAGTGATGTGATTATTTTTAATTCTCTTAAATAGATCATTATTTAAATTATACTGTCCAAATCTGAATAAAATACATGAAGACACCAAGAACCAAGTTGAGTTTAATGGTTGCTTAAACTGTCTTTAAAAAGATTACACTGTGATTTGGCATTAAAACAAAAAAAATATTGTATATAAATACAGACAGGGAAATAAGGAAGTTGGACACAAACTTGATATTAAGGAAACAATCACTTGTTATGAAAGGAATGACTGTAAGTCCTTAGGTCATGCAAAGCAACAACAAAATGCCTGGAATCTGACAAAAGAAGAGCCCTCTGTCCAGAGAGAGCAGATTTCTCTACCCTCTGAGAGAGTGCAGAAGGGTCACTTATCAGAATCAAGCAAGCAGTAACAGTAAAACTAACAGAAGGGTAACAGTGGCTTGGGAGGAAATCTGAGAAAAATATGAAGGACTTCTTGTTTAAAGAAAAGTTGTACCATTAGTACTTTGGTACTGGGGATCAAACTTGGGACCTTGCACTTGTGAGGCAGGTGCAGGAACCACTGAGCTAAATCCCCAGCTTATCATTAGTACTTTGAATGACACAAATGACAGCATCACAGAAAAAGCTTCTTACCAATGATGGAGTTAAAAAACAACAGAAAAGCATCATTGTCTTGAATATGATGAAGTTTTAGGAATCTTGAAACCAGTTTATTTTTTCTTTTAAAGTGTGAACAAGACTGATAAATTTTAAAATGTATGAATAAGTCTAAAAGAGTTATTTCAATATGTATAATACAAAATACTTAGAGCCCAAAAAATGTGGATATGATCTTGTTTTTTGGTATAGCGTAAAGTAATTGTGTGTCTTACACTCTACTGGTATCTAAGATTGCACAAAAACCCAGTGTATACATGCTTTTCTAGCCAACACAAAAAGAGAAGGTTGTTTTCTGATAACTCAAAACTTTTGGTTGCTAGAGATAACTTAAGAGTCCCTTGGAGGAGTATATGCTTTCACAGAAAACCAATTTTTAAAGGTTTACAATATAAAATATCACATGAACTCACTACTGTGTTCCTCCAATTAAGTAACAATCTCTTTTGGCATCAGAATCTTCATATATAAGAAATCAGGGTGAAAATTGTTTCCATGGATCTTTCCCCAAAGAACTTTCCAAGGCTAACGCAAGAAAAAGATGAAATAACATCAATGAAGCCAAAATAAAGTAGGGACAGACAGCTATAAAAATGCTTTACTTGGACCTGGAAGTGTAGCTCAGTGGTTGAGTGTGTGCTTAGCACATGAGGTCCTGGGTTCAAACTCTAGCACACATAACAATTTGCCTCTGCTGCCTATCACTGGACTCAGAAATTATTCATTCATTCATTATGTGCCATGCAGATGCTAGGCAGTGGGCATAAGAGAAGAGAATTGGAAGGATGATGCCATCTGATGTCATCCCTTCCCTCTTTACAACCTAGAGTGGGCAGCAGTAGATTTTATTAAGATTATTTTTATGATGACATACAGCAGAATAGATAGCTTTTTCAGATCAGAATCTTGACTTTAGCTGAAATTTGTCCACTATAAACATGCAAAAAAAAAAAAAAAATCCTGTGCTCTATACTGATATTTTCTCTTCTTCCTCTGTCCCCAGAGTCACAAAGAACATCTGCTAGAATGGAGAAGTCCTGGGCATTGTGGTAGTGTTCAGTCACCATTAATACACAGGAAACAGTGTTCAAGAAGATTTTCCTAGGAAAAAGGATTGGCATTGGGGCCAGTGAGTAGATGTGAAGTTAGAAATGCCAGGAAGAGCCAGGATCTCAGTGCTTCACGCTGCCAGGGTAGCAGCTCTGACAAACCTAATTCAGTTTCACTAGCAGGACTGCGTAGTCACCATATTAAATGGGATTATGCTAATAAATTGTTCCTGTCTTGCCTTATGTTGGAACAAACAGTCAAACAATGAGAAGTCTTGATTCAGGGAGAGGTTCCAGCTAAGCTGATACCAAATGTGGGTGCTAATTGAAATCTTTAGCAACAAGTCAAGCAATTTGTATTTAATGGCCTTTAAAAGGGATGCTTTTCCATTTAGCATAGTATTATTTCATTTTTGATGATGCCAAAGTCTTTCTACCTTGTTTAAAGGAATAGAAAGAAGTATTTGTTTTTGTTCAATGGCGTTTCAGTCCCCGGGGAGGCTTTAGGCAAAGCAAGCTCTGAGCTGCTCAGAGAAAAGCTTGCTACGGGGAGTTTGTGGGCAGAGCCTGCAACCTGCACAGAGATTTTAGTCTCACAGCTTCCCAGCTTTTTCATCTTTCCTGGGAGACAAAAGCCCAGGAAAATGTTCCCAGCTGAATGTGTAGCAAGGATCAGTATAACTCATGAAATGAGTCAAAATAAACCACCTAGATTTTTTACTGGACAATGACAGATTTAATGAGTTGTAAAGTGCTCCATCTTCTCTTTTACTTTTGCTCCAAAATCATTGGCTCTCAATTCAGCAATGATTATCTTTGTCTTCATGGTCATATTATCATAAAGTGTTATCATAGCTAGAGAAAATGCAAATAACTGTGGGGGATTTTACAGTAATATTTGTTCCTAAAAATATTTCCTAGGACTCCTAGAGAGTCCAGTAATAGCAATGCACTGATATTTTGAGAAGTGCAGATCACTTTTTAGTTCTTTTGTGTTCTCTCCTCTGCTAGAAAAAGGAACCAAAGGAGCCAATAGAATGCATGTGCAACATTTGTTAAAAGTGTGTATGTGTGTTTATTTTCTTGAGGGAATGTGTATGTGTGCATACATTTTAAAGTTTAAAAAGTTAAGTGTCAAAGAAGGACCTTATTGTGTTTGAATTGTCTACAATAAACAACTATTCTTTTAATAAGTAAAAATTAACATAAAAAGAGAGGGTAAGGGCCCCAAAGAGATGTCAGAAAAAGCTTGCTTTTGTTAATTATAAAATATAACCACCAAGCATAAAGTTTTCTGTATCTTGAATCTCACATGGGAACCATCTGAGTAAGGAGGACACAAGGAGCCAACCAGCAGCTGGGGGCGGGGCAATGGTAAAGTCTGAAGTGCCCTTCTCTGACTTAGTCTCAAGGTCTGCACTCTAGGCTAGCGTGCTTGCAAGATTCACTGTCTGGGGCTGCGGATTTAGCTCAGTGGTTTCACAGCCTGCTGCACAAGCTCAAGGACCGGAGTTCCATCCCCAGTACCAAAAAAAAAAAGATTCACTGTCTGGGTGAAGAAACTGAGATTCAGAGACATGAAGCAGGTGGCCTCAAGAAAGGCGGTTGAGGTTGGGCACTCTGAATCCAGAGGCCCTGACCACTGAACAGCACCACATATCCACCAGGCAGTAACTCAGTCCCAGAAAGGAGCTGAAGGAACACTCTCTTATTCTGTAAAAATTTTGTTGTAACTCACAGGTATGTCCTGTGCGTGAGTGTGTGTGTGTGTGTGTGTGTGTGTGTAGACTGTGAGAGAAGGCAGCATCTTCTCATTGTCCATCCTGGTTGCAAAGTCTGAGAAATCAGGAAGATCGTGGCTATTTCATGCTCTTTTGCCTTTGCCTCTGACTTAATTTTAGATACAGCCTCAGTGGTCATTCTGAACTTGCTTGTGATAGTTGCAATGGCCTAGCCTTTCTCTACTGGCCTTCGTCATGTATTCATCAGGTTAATAAAAGGGAGTAAAATGTGAGGAAATGCATGTTCCCAGGCCAAACCATTACTACAGTGGAAAAGTCAAAAACTGCTTTGCCTACATCCTGTGTATGATTGGCCGGGGTCTTCATTTCCATATACTACCAACATCAGAAATGCTATCATTCTGGGCACACTGATGAGCTGTTGATGAATCATGATAAAGCTCTTCATTTTTGCCATCTGTTTTCAGAAAAGAACCCAAGTCTAAACAAGTCTTTGAAGAAAAATGCCACTTGCAGCTGACACTGAGCTGGTTTCTATGCTTGCTTTCTGCTAGCTGGCATTGAAACACTTCAATAACAGCTGTTGTTGTGGGATCTTCCACAGGGCAAGATGGCAGACATTGTCAATGTAGTTATGGGCATTTTGGAAGGAGACTCTGGCAGTGAGATGATTGCCCTCATTATCAGCTTCAGTTGTGCAAATCCTGGACATCGAATTGCTTCCACTCAGAGTCATAGGATGCAGAAGCTGAAATAGTCTTTGGAGATTTTCCAAAATGATCATTGGCCTCCACAGACAGCAAGCTCCTTGAGGGTGGTACAATATTCTTTTTTGTATATGTCTCAGGGTTTAGCACAGTCCCTGAGGGATAAACTGCGACTTTGCTCATAAATCTGAGAACAATTCACTGGCAAACAAACTATGGATAGAAGAATCCAAAATAAGCAATTACTTTGGAAAACAAGCTATAACCAGCTAAATGACTAGGCTTCTTTAATGCATAGATTGGAAGGGGAGAAGTGGAAGAAATTTCCTCACTTTATAGGTGGGAAAACTGTGTCTCAGAGACCTAAAGAGGCCCTTTCCCAGATCAAACACTGGTCTGTAATAGATCTAATGCCAAAGTCTAAATATTCTTGGACTTATTTATTTTGTTATGTGTTCTGTTAAAGCGACTATCTCTTACATGAGGAGAATATTTTTCTTTTGTAGATTTCATCAGTGAAGAAGTCACCACAGCTGAAAGAATTAGATAGATGGAGACCTTATTTATTCCATTTCTATGGCAGAAAAATGGAGATGGGGAAAAGGAACCTCATATCCAATTTTACCAACATAGTTCCCACTGATTGCTACTTTCTGCTAGGAGGTAGTTATTCTTAATTCTGGTTTCTTCTGGTCTCTGTCTCTGTCTCTGTCCCAAGAATTCTGCCTTGCTCAGGGAATAAAAACAAAGCCCTCAATGCTCTTTGGCAAGTATAGCCAGGCTAATGAAGGAGAAACTGATCAAGGCCATGTGTCAACACAAGAACATTTTGCTTTTCTCCATTTTTGTCCAAGTGAAAGAAGTGCACTAGGGCTCCAGTCATCCAGCTCCATGGCTCCTTGGAATTCAGAAAACAAACTTAAAAGGTTCTTTTGTGGATGGGGAGAGTAGATGCTGTTGACATTTCTCCAGAACAAAAAGTTTGACAGCTGCTGTCAAATTCTGACTTGCTTCTATGGACAAGTCCTCAGGGAGAGACAGAAATTTATTTTGAATGAACTTTGGAGCACATAAAAATGAGAAAGGCATGTATTCTTATTGTGCAGTCTTTGCAGTTGAGTAAGAAGTGAACAGGGTGAGTACATTAAGCTTGCTCCTGTCTCTGCTTCTCGAACAGTGTTGGCAGTCCAACTCCTGCTCATGGCTTCATTTGTAGGTTTTGTATTTTTATGGCTGAGGTTCAAAGACATCCCATCCCTTCACAACCGTATCTAAAGCATTTTTTTTCTTTTGTCATATGGGACTTTTCCCCCCACTATAACCATCCATCAGGATTCAGATCATAACTCAGCAAAATGACATGTTAATATGCATCACAGGATTTTGAGCTTGATTGTAAATAATCAACATCCCAAGCACCCACTCCAATATTTCTAGGACATCCAACATATTCCACAGATTTGTAAAGAAGAAACTTTGATATGTTGAATAAATTTATATAAATTTATATGTGTATCTAAATATTTTTATGATAATTGTTAAGAATAAATTCATCAGAGCAAGATACTTTGGTCTTGAATTCTGGCTTCACTATCAGCAGTTATTTTACCTTGGTTAGTTACTTAATTTTCCTAAACCTGTTAATCTGCAAAGCATATTAGTAACTATGCTTATCTCATATGTTTGTGAAGATTAAATGCTATAATACATCTAAAGAGCATTTTGTTAATATTCAACAGATGTAAAATGTTATAATAATTACTCATAAGACATTAGAATCAGTTTTTATATTTTGCAAATGCTATCTTAAGAAAGAAAAGCTTTAGTTTCTACTATTATTAAACTTTTCTTCACTATGTAAGAAGAGGCTGTGGAGCCCATAAGACTTAATCAATATGTGTCAGTGCTTGATCCAATTAGAGGTAAGTTGAGACTTAAAAAATAGCATGGAAGGGCCGGGGATTTAGCTCAGTGGTTTCACAGCCTGCTGTGTAAGCACAAGGACCCGAGTTCGATCCCTGGGACCCAAAACAAAAAACAAAACCAAAAAAAACAGCACCGAAGAGCTGCAGTGAGATAGCTCAGTTGTCGAACTCAATTTGCTCCAAATTCATGTTTGAACACTGAAAAGTTTGAGAACTGAACATATTTTTCCCCATATGAAATAATGAAAAAACCAAACAATTGGTTCTGAGGCCCCAAAATTACACTTATAAATTCATTTTTCAAGGACTTTAACAAATTTCAAAATGATTTCTTCCTTTAACTGTATCGTGGTTCTCACAATTTTCCTATTAGCTTTACTGCTGGTATTGCTTTCTTTGGAACCATGGTTACAATATTTCATGTAAATAAAGTGCAAAAAAAGCACAATAATGAATATCTCAATGCATTAACAGAAGCACTATACATTGTCTGAGTGAGAGTAGTGCTTAAACTGAAGTGTCACCCCTTTGTGCCTGCAGCACATGACTCACTCTTGGCTGGTACAGGCTTTTTTTCTAAGTCAGATTTTCAGTAAAACTATGAAGTAAGGTTACAAACATTTAGCAGATTTTTTTTGAACTTTGCTGTTCAAGTAGTGGAAAGTTTGAGTTTGGAGCTGTTTGACAACCAAAGTATCAATGTATATGGTTTAGTTAGTGGCTGCAAAATTTAGTCATCTTCTAATGACTGATAGCTATGAAAGGACTGAGTAGGCAGACAGGGTAAAATATTTTCTCTGAGAAATAATCCCTGATCACAGGGTAATCTGTGGTGTACATTCAGGGTGACAATTGAGTTAGATTCAGCAAAACATGTGGGCCCCCATTTTGAACACTAATGATTAAGAAGAGTCACTAAGACCACTTCTGTCACCAGGAATGTCTACGCAGAGAAAGTATGATAAGAGCATCCTGCCCTGGGAAAGGGGGTGGAGAATGGAGGGTGCAGCAATGGGCACCATTATTTCCCCCTTGTCCACTGCAACAAATAAGTTATCTTTTTATTATGACCCTTTTGTTGAGCATGCAAATGGTGCTGGACCATTAGTGTGGGCCAGGATTACTAGTAGATATTGGATCACAAAATTGGGCAAGTTCTCACCCAAACTTCCATTGACATTTTGTGTCTCAGCCAAAGGCATTTCAATTTCTAGATGTAAGAGAAGCAGATGTTTCTGTTATGAAAAAAAGAGGAGAACCTGATAATTGTTCTGAATTTTTCTAATGCAATTTATCTCTTTGGTCTCATCTGGTTTGGCATGAAGTTGTTTTGAATCTCTGTTCAAACATTTTTCTCTAAATTATTTTGTAAAGCTATATTCTGTGTAAAGGATGGGGAAAGACCTTTCTAGGAAACATTCAATAGAAATTTATATCAAAGATAAATGTGAGCTGAGGTTGCTGCTAGAGGCTTTTTAGGGCAACCTGAAATAAGGACTGGAAAACTGATTGGAAATAAAGAGTTGATCAGATGAGTGAATGGAAATTAGATAACGCTGACTGAGGAAAAAGAAAAAAAAAAACTAGAAATGCACTGTAATCAATAGGGAATTCTCCTCCTTAGTGAAAGTCCAGACAAAAAGGCTTTGAATACTTAGTGAGGACAGATCTTCCTCAGCCTTGTACTCTTTCTACTTAGGCCCTGTTGGGGGGGGGGGTGCTGGGAGGGAAAAGAAGGACTAGGGTCTGAAAAGAGACTCAGAGACGAGATTTTCTCTTTACCATCTCACCAAAGTGCATACCTGTAAAAGAATCCCCAGGAGTTTGAACTCCTACAACATTTGCTAACTTGAGGAACATGTAGCAACTAGTGATCTGTGAAAGATCAAAGAAAATGAGATTTAAGAGTTCCTCTTTAGGGCACTTTCAAGAATTATTAGGAAGACAGTCATTGAAAAGTCTGGTGGACACACAAAGGAGGAAATAGTGGTGCCCATTGCCCTATCCTCTGTTCTCCAGCCTCTTCCCCGGGGCAGGATGCTCTTACCACACTTTCTCAATATAGGCATTCCTGATAACAGGCATGATCTTAGTGACTCTTCCTAATCAAGACGTAAATGATTAGCAATGATTTTAGCATTCATCTTTCTAAGATATGGCACCAGTTTTAAATGCAAATATCAGTGTATTTAACCCCCATGCAAAACCACCCAAATTACTCAATTTTTTTTTTTTTTTGGTACTGGGGATCAAACTTGGGTCCTTGCACTTGCACAGCAGGGGACGAAACCACTGAGCTAAATCCCCAGCCCTAAATTACTCAATTTTTATTACATAGTTTAAAGATTTATGTGTAATTTTTCTTAACAGAACAGTATATGAAAGAAAGGAAGCTTGTGATGTCTTTGGAATTGGATTAGATGTTCACAGCTTGGTTTCACTGTTTTTCGAAACTTGATCTAACATAGCTTGTATTCTGTTTGGAAATAATCTCATAAAACAACCACTGAGACTAAGTCACTTCCAAGCCCCAAAATACTAAACATTCTCTTCTCTTACCCAATGAATGACTGCTATGCCATTATCAATTCTAGCCTTATCTTCACTCTAGTCTGCTCTTCCTATAGATAAGATTTATCAAGACTCACTAGGAGAATTCCTTCCATTTTCTAATGACATCCGATTTAGAGCAAACCTCTGCTTCCTTAGAACATCTCCCAAATCACCCAACCAAAGCTCTAATCCTGTAATACCTCTAACATCCTCTTACTAAAATCCTCCCCCTGATTCCTATGGTGTATGTTCTCCCTTACTGCAATGAGTAATAAACTCTACTTTTCAAAATATAAGTGAGTTCCTCAAGGGCATTGACATGTGGAACCCACACAAAATCACTCCAGTTTCTACTCCACTCCTTGACATGTGCACATTCTACTAATGCTCTCTTTAGCTTATGGACAAGGAAGGATGAAAGGAAAAGGAACTCTGGTTGCCCTGTCTTACCCATGCCTTCTATGCCACTTTTTTAGTATAAGCAGAATAGGAAACTAACATGGATAATAAAGGTCATGATGAAGTTGTTCAATTGTCCATATTTGTTAGAATACCATTGCTTTCTATGTTAGAAGCAACTTCCTTTTTGAGCAGAGAAGTTCTCTTGGGACTGTCAGCATCTTGGCTCATTCAATGATGGATGTGACACATTTACCTTGTACTCATTCTGAGTTTCTTAATTCTTCTTTATGAATTGACTCAATTCTGTGCCCATGGGATATCGTGAGAGCAACTGGTGAATGAGGGGCAATGAATGGCAGATATGCTGATTGTGCTCACCCTTTCTGTTCATTATCCTGTTGAGCTTAATTTATAAAACACAAGTCCAAAACAAGATTATTAAGAATTTCAAGGAAGCAATAGCACCTCAGGAAACCAAGCACAGGGCCTTTTCACGTATAGGTTCCTGTGCAGCTATGTGGGTTGTAGGTACAAAGTCCCAAAGCCTTGCCCTCAATGGAAATGGGGATAAGAGTAATGAGAAAGATCCTACAGAGTACTTAATTGGATAAACTAAAATGATGATTCTTAGCTTTTTTTTAAGCCTGGCATAACAGAGGGTTACCAAGCAATCCTCTTGGTAACAAGAAACAATGACCCTTGGAGAAGTCCTTCTTGTTTGGAAAGACCCCATTCTTTCCCTGCCTTGATCACAAGAATCACTGCCCTGTGAAGCTTGTCTTTTAAAATAACATTTAGCATTATATTTTTTAAAGTATGAAAATCATGATTATGATCTAGTTTTGACACTATAACTGAGGTATTTGCTGACACCCAATAACAGCCAACTTTAACTCTGAACACATTTAGCAAATATTAATTCGGAAGTCCTAAGTCCTAGGTAATGTTTTATGAGTGAGGAATTCATAGGCAAAGCTTATAAAGGCTTTTCCTTCACAGTTGTCATGAGTTAGGACAGGGGATGATTCTAGGGATGGAGAACAGTCCTCTTAATTCCTGTTTAGAAAAAAAAAAATGCACCTCACTGCCAGTGTTCATTTAATTTTCAGTGATCAAGAATGATTATATTCTCTACATGGAAACACCACTGCTAAAATAGAATGCTATAAATAGATAATGTCCTTTGTTTCCAAAGATTATTGATAGAGTAATGCAAAATAATAATAAAAGTGAAATATTTTATGGTGGACATTGGGGGTAAAGTTAGGACTATAATCCGGAAGTTATCTCAGAATAAATGCTATGGCCGCAGACTCTGCCACTGAATATTCTTGGAGCCAATGGGAAATGGGTTAGGATGGGAACCTCAAAATCTTGATTTTGGGTGGGGGATTTAGCTCAGTGGTTCTGCCACCTGCCTCGAAAGCTCAAGGATCCAAGTTTGATCCCCAGTACCAAAAAAAAACCCCCAAAACAAAAACAAACAAAAAAACCCTTGATTTCATAGATAAATGACAGAAAATGCTACACAACTAATTTTTTAAATAATTCCATTTTTATCAGAGACAGAAAGGAAGGCAAATTTGTCTAATTTGTAGGTTCTTTTATTTTTAAGTTCAAATATCTCTTCCAGAACATATTCTTAGAGTATTGCAATGATTTTGTATTTCCGAGCTTGCTTTCTTTGCCAACTGCTTATTTATTCTACAATTTGAGGTTAGCAGTACCAAATCGAAATGAGTTACATATGTAATTTTAAGTTTTCTAGGAGTCACATTCAAAAACTTATACAAGACAGGTGAAGTTCATTGTAGTATTTTATTTAAATGTGTATATTCTAGGTAATTTTCAGTGTATAATCAACATAAAATTATGAATGAGGTATGACTATTTTCTTACATTCTACTCTTGTACTAAGACTTTGAAATCTGATGTATTAGCTCAGAAGAGCATATTTCAAGTACCCTCAAATTACACCTGGCACTGACTACCACAATGGGCAGTGCCACTTTGTATCTAGTGTGTTGTCTAAAGGATCCTAGCCATGCCAGAGTCATTCCTGTGGTTGGGACAGAGGTGCTGGAATGATAGTCTAGAAGCTCAATGTTGATGTAATTAGATACAGAACTGTATAAGAGAGAAAGTTGAGTCTAAGGTGATAATTGATTGAGAAAGGCAATGGGATTCAGAGAAACGCTAACTGAAGTAAATGCCCAAGGTATAACTCAGGGCCAGGGTGACAGGGCCTAGGATGGGTCTGAGCACACGAGGCAATACAATGAGTTCAGGGAGGTGTACTATTCAGTCTCATTAATGTTAAAGGTGAATCAATCATGTTTCTTTTCAGGAAGATGGTGCCCTTTCCTGTACATATATTTCATCACCTGTTTTGCCTGACGTTTCTAGGGTATGGATCTCGGTTTCCAAACTCCAGTCCCCTTTAAGTTGGGGGTCAAGTTTATTCGGTGCTTCCATATCTTTGCAGCTTTTTCCTGACTCCAACACTTAGTATTTCTGCAAGAAGAAACATGCCACTATAAGCATCCCTGTGTACCAGGGAGGTATTTGCATTGCATGGGAGCTGAGGATTTAGAGCCTGCTAAGTCCTAGGCTTCAAATCGAGGAAGCTAAGCCCCTTCTTGAAACTGCATCCAATTTTCATTGGAAAATTACTTTGCAAAAACCCAGCACTGATTCTGCCCTCCTTTTTGCCAGCTGGGTTCCCTAGGCTTCTAGTTCTTGGCTTAGGAGGACTGCAGAGAGCATGAGAGATGTAGGAATGAGGCTCTGGATAAAACTTTGTCCAGTTTTACAGTTCAGAACTAAAATTAGAGTGGCTATAGAGTTGCTATAGTGGCAGGAGACAGACTGGAGAAATAGACTTGATTATTGCATTAACCCACAGAACATTTCACATGCAAATGTTCATTGGGTAATCAATAATTCAGTCCAATCAGTCCAATACTCTTGGCAGATGACATTTATTTTGATGAGCACACCTAATGGGGGCATGAAATTTTACTTACAGTGGTTTTTGTTTGTTTTGATTTTTGGGGGCGGAGGAAGACACAAATGCCTTTGTCTGTTTAGCTATAGTTGCAAGATGCCTCCCTGATTCCTTTACTCTTTCTATGATGTGTAAATTTCAGACACCTGAGATGGAAAGGATGTATTCTTTCTTCTGTATTTATTCATTCCACAATCTGTCTCTAAAACCTGGATTTCAGCCTACTTTGTCTAAGACATTTTGATTAATTTCACTATACATGATTCTACATTTTTCTGGGGTTATTTTTAAATCTCTAGTGTTTTTTTTTTTTTAATGGGATTGGATCACACTCCTTTCTAGGTTTTAAAATATCTGAAGTGAAAGATGGGGTCTTTAATTTGTTATTGCCACATTCTTCCAACTTCTGCAGCCATTTCTCTCTCTTCTTCTTACAGACTCTGGTGGACTAACTATGCCCCAAGGTTGAAATTTGCCCCTTCATCTGTTTTTATAAAACAATTTTATCAGACTACAACCATGCTTATTTTTTTCCCTATTGTTTCAAGCTGCTTTTGTGCTACAAGTTCATAGTTGAACAGGTGCAACTGTCTGGCCTGCAAAGCCTAAAATTTACAGAAAAAAATTTGCTGACACCCTAGTGCAGATGTATTTCGCACTCCCCACCACCAATTTTCTACATCTATTTTAGAATTAAGATGAAAATAGATATCTGGTGTGCCACACGTGGAGAGATACCCATGTCAAGCACCCATGGCCTCAAATCCTTCCTGACTCTGTCACTTCCTAAAGAGTTTCCTGAATCCATTAGGATCTAAATTTCTTCATTGATAGAATGGGAACAATATCAACCCATCTGCTGCTTGAAAAGGCCCCTGAAATAAAAGCCAAAAAATTTATCTAGCAGAGTGCTAGATAGATAATATAACCACAATAAAATGAATGACATCATAATAATGACAAGAATAATCATTATCCTTGCCAAATTTTAACCACCTGTGCCAAAGGAAGCCTCAAATGGAAAGTTTTCCGTAATCACTCCTCAAGGCACTCCAGAAGAAAGGGAGAAGTGTTGTTCCTCAGGAGTTGTTTATGAAAAATCATTCCCTGAACTTCATGACCCTTCTTTCACTTGTGTGAAATTCTTATCTTTATCAAGTGTCAGGATATATCATCCATTATTCTGAGGCACCCTCAGCATTTAGGGCGTAAAAGCAGAGTTTCTATACCAAAGCAGAGATTATTTGCAACTATACAAGCTCATAGCATTTAGTTGGGTTTGGTTGCTTTAATTAAGAGCACTTGCAGTTTCTTTGTTAACTTACTTCTTCCTAAGGAATAGTAATATGATAAATGTTTGCTTTCACTTCCATTTTTCTGATCCCAGCAAGTAGAGCTGTGCATATACATTTTTCACATCCACTTGTTTTTGTTTACACAGTGTTGTGAATTTTTAAAAAAACTTTTCTGAATATTCTCTGTCAAATATTGGACTTAAGCTCTAAGAGATAATGTGTTAGTTCACATTAGCCTAACAACTTGTGCATCATCTTATTCCTAAATTTTATGAAGAATTTTTTGGAAAAGAAATGATGAGCTCTAAATAGTATGGTTTTGATTTTTAAGGCTACCTTAGCAGAACAAACTGCTAAAGGTGGCTGCACAGATCAGGGCAGAGGAAAAATATTGACTCATGTACCAACTTGGTTCTGTTGGTATTGAGCAGCCAGCCACCTGGCATGCTCTGTGGGAGCCATCCAGAGGATACTTTGAGAATCTCATGAGGGTGAGTCAGGTATCAAATAGTGACATCCTCCATGGTTGCTGAAGCAGAGGGCAGACAGCCCTTCTTCCAAGTTAAGGAACTGTTATTTCCTGATGATGCTAAGAGTTTCATTTCCTTCAGGGTAGGTCTTATGTCTCAGTCATAAGTACATACATGATATAAGGCCACTTTATGAAAAGTAGATATTTGGCAAATATTTACTAAATGAATAAATAATAGTGAAATTCCTACATGTATTTACTGCTAGTTTACATTATTTTGAAAAGCCAAGCAAATATATTTCTTTTCTACCTTACCATGATTATGGGAGGATAATAAATATTTGAGAGAAACTTTGACTATTGCAGAGAAAAAATGCTCTTTATATATTGAGTTATTATCACTTCTACTGTGAGGGAGTGTGTACCTTGCTATAAGCCTCAAACCCCTAAGCAATGGTTTGTTTATTGTAGGCTCCAATAGTTTTTTAGAATTTTTGTGTATCTCTCTCTCTTCCTCTGCCACATTCTGAACCCTCACCTTTATATCCACTTCTCAAATCACCTCTAAATAGAGATTGAGGACTGTATTGATGGATTTAATTTGAAGATTCAACTCTGTTCTGAAAGGTGTAGGAAAACAAGTCCTCTAGCAGCATTTACACTATGTTCTCTTTCTTAGGAAGAAGCAACAAGTGTGTAAAGGTATGATAGGACTTTGGTGAAAAAGATACCACAGTTTTCCCATATTAAATGAGTGAGAGACACAAAAATGTTACAGTAAATATGGCACTTTTTCTTGGAAAATACAGTACTTACATTTACCTATGGGAAGGGATGCAGGAGGGCCTTACCTTCTGGCCAGGCAATGAATGGGGTTATCTGAGATAGAGGGGAGGTAGTGACCCTTGATGTGGCTCAAACCTGGTGTACTGAGGTAGCTGGTTGTCATTTGGGGAGCGTAGGGGTGCATTATATGGATTCCTAGACTGCTTGTCAGATCCATTTTACTGCTTCTGCAGATGAAATTGAATATAAGAAAATGGGAAATTCATGTTATGTTCAGCTTGTTCTCTAATATCCCAATCCTATTAGAACACATTTGCATTTTCAAATAAATTGATAGCAGAACTGTCTGTATGTCGCACTCAGGGTTTGGTAAGGGAATACATTTACTACAGAACACATAGTTTATAGGATTATTTTATGATAATTACCCAAAAGGTCAAATGCAAAGGAATGCAAGAAATTAACTGCACACTAGGGGCCCAAAGAATCCAGCCAAGGGCCTGGATCCCAACAATGTCCAACATAAGTCCACCTAAGGGCTTAGAGTCCAAGGCAATGACCTCCATGAGTCCAGCCAGTGGCCTAGAGCCCATGGCAATGTCTCATGCTTGTCTGTATTGAGAATCTGCACCTGCAAGGCCCAAAGGGCAGTGGTGGAAGCCAGAAAACTTACACCAGTGAGATGAAGAATTTGTACCACCAAGCTGAGGGATCCACATTGGAGCCAGGAAGTGATGCTCATGGTGAAGATCAAAGCTCCCCTGACCAAAACAGCAGCCATTCCCAGCAACAGTGAGGCCTCGAGCTTCTCCTCCCACAAGAACAGCCTAGTTCACATCATGAAAGCCACCCACAGCAAGTCTCTCCTAGAAAGTCAACAGGCCACGATCTTCTCCAGTTCTCTCAGATCGAACTCAGGTCCTTGTGCTTTCGAGGCAGGCGGCGTGACCAGTGAGCTAAATCCCCAGCCCCTCCAGTTCTCTTTTTATTGGCAGCAATCCTCAGGTGGATCCTCCACACCCAGACCATGCTGATTCAGTTCAGCTGTGCGTTACAAGCTGACCATTAGTTAATCCATTACACTGTATATTGGTACAATTCTACACACATAAGAGAGAGGAAGCCTAACTTCCAAATCCATACATATTGACACTGTACATCCACTCTCCTCCATCTCCCAGTATTGACAATGTGCAGTGACCTAAATCTGAAGTTGGAAGGTTTGTATGTCTTCCTCTAGCAACCAAGTCCCTTTCAGCCTAGGAAGTAATTGCTTGTAATAAAGTTTTCACGTGCCATAGAAATGCACCAGTAGCCTTCATTTTGGCTGTACAGGCAGAAGGTGAATGGGCAAGGGGATTGTTGCTGCTCCTGGGACCTGGGGCTGGGGGATGTTCCTTTGTGATGGTTAAGTATCTGAGGATGCAGGGCCACCATCTACCTACTAGAGGAGAAGTCACTAGTGTCTTCTCTTGAAACCCACTCTTGCAGATCTGCTCTAGTGGACTAGTGCTCTAGTAATGAGCTGTGGCAAAGCAGGCCTGTCATAGGTCCTTGGAGTGTTAACCCAAGCCTTATTACTTAGTGACAGATGTGTGCCCTGAGGCTGCAGAAAGCAAGTGGTTGGTTATATAAGAAATCGTAGACTTTTATAGCAGAGACAAGGCAAATGTTCAGCCCAAAGATTATTACATTACCTAAGAAGAAACACTCACTGTGAGTACTGTTAAAAGTTCTCCAGTACACAGCTCAAATAATCCTTTTTAAGAGTTTGTTTTTAAAAGCAAAAGCTACTAATGGCCCCTCTCCATAAGCATGATGGTCTCTCATCAGGGGTCTGGTCTCCCCCTTCCCTGAGGACACCATCCTAGAAAAAGCAATTTATTAAGCAGGCTTCTTAATTCCACTTTGTCTCCCTCCAATCCATTCTCCACAGGAGTGAGCAGAGTGAGCTCTTAAAGATAGGAATCTAATTGTGCCCCTTTCCTTTAGTGTTCTGTAGTCATAACCCTGTCTTGAAAGTGCCCCCAGGTTCCAAATGTCCTGGGCACTGTCTCCTTCCAGAGTCACCTCCTGTCACCTGTTCTTGACCACTGAGCATCCAGGTATGCAGATGGCTTTTCTGACATTTGGACACTATAATCTTCCTCCAGCTATAGATGCTTCCTCCCAGGGAAGGCTCCTCTTGAATCACTGGCCTAGCCTCTTCCCCAAATTGTCTGACAGCCCACCCCAGCCTATCCCATTAGAAGTTACTCTGATAAGAGTGATCTCTTGTATTGATTTGCTTTCTTCCTTATTGTTTGTCTGCTACTGTGCTCTCTGCCCCCACAATGGATGTTCCAAGGGAATAGAGGCCTCTTCTGCTTTGCTGACTGCTATGTCTCCAGGATGTAGCCCAGAGCCCAGCCTATGGCAGGTGCTCAGTAAACATTTGGGAAGTCAGCGAATAAATGAGAGCAATGGGAAGGACACTCACCACATGGTAACAATGGTTAACTCAAGGAGGGGGCATCTTTGGCTGTTTTACTTTATATACTCTTGCATTATTTATTCTACAACAAAATATGTTGCTTTTTTAATTAAAGGAAAGCAGTGGAAGTTGTTAAGTGTGATGAGATCATTCAGTAGCGTGCACTCCATAGCACATCTATAAAAACTCTGGCCATTGTCATCCACCCTGGGGCAATGGGGCATCCATCAGAAAGTAGGAAAGTATGATGCCAACTCTCACTGAATACAAACAGAACTGGCTATTTTTTTTTTTTTTGAGGAAGGTGTTATTTGGTCATTTACACTTGATGTTTGGCATTCAAGATATCAACCCTAAATCAGTTCAAGGTGCCATTCCTAGGAATAAGATAGCCAGAGCAGGATGCTATGATAGAAATAAAAGCAAAATCACCAGAAAGTATTGAATCCAGGAAAAAGAAATTGGCCCCATGCTTCTGGTTCATAAGTCTAAGAGGGTGGTTGGTTCTGAGTCCAGGCAGGTGGGATTATGGGTGGACACTGTTGTCTGGCTCAGCACTGGCAGCAGAAGGAGGTTGGGTATAAAAATAATTCAGGGCTGGAGAGTGCCTGCAGACTTCTCTCATTTGGAATGTATTTTAATACTTTCTCGGAGTAGCAAACCTTTCGACAGATATCTTTACCTACTTTAAGACAAAGTTAACCTGAATTTGGACAGTTTTGTCCATTATATAAATATAACTTCTTGGTGCACTGAAATTGATTTGCTATGATAAACAACTGAAAATAATGAACACCAACTTGGTTAGATGGAAAATGTCATTTTTGGGAAGCATGATTGTATTATTAGAACTTTTTTCAGAACAAAGTATTTGTTTGTCTATTGTACTTATCTTGGTACAACCAACATGATTCTGTAAGTTATTTGATCAAACTCAGGTCCTTGCACTTGCGCAGCAGGTGGCAAAACCACTGAACTACATCCCCGGCCCCTGTAAGTTATTTTTTAAATTTTTTCTGTTTTTTTCATGAGATAATAATAGTATAATATTATTATTAATAGTATAAGTGCTATATTAATAATATAGTAATAAGTGCTGCCTTATTATCTCATTAATTCTAAGAATTATATAACGAGGAAGAGTACTCATGTGTGTTTGTGTGTGTGTGTATGCATGTGCATGTACATGCATGCATGCGTTCTCATTTTTCATAAGGAAACTGAGGTCAAGAAAGATTAAGTAACTTATTGCATATTTCAAGATCTGTTAATGGTACGAGAAGTTCAGCTCTAGAAAATCAGAGTCTGACTCTTGAAGGCTTAGTCTGTTCCATTTCTTTGCAAATCCAAATTTTTCAAATTTAATTGGAGGGAGAAAAGCTGTTTGTGCATTTAATTCTTAATTCATGGAAACTGAATTTTTCTCAATTTCTAGATATTTTTCCTTGAAATACAAATTGCTTTGAAATATGCTAACAACATATGGTACTTTTTGACCTGTACCTCAAATGTTTTGGGGCTTTTTCCTTGGTCTGACTCGTGCATCATTTTATTAATAATTATAAACATAAGAAGACTTGAAAAATTATGTCTAACAAGTATAAGAGCAAAAGATCCCTCTCTTTACTCTGTCCCCCATATCTAGATGCAAATACTTTAAGCAATTACTTATATAACTTCTCAGAAACATATTTCTTTAAAAATTTATTCTTATATGAATATAAACATATATTGAAAATAAATAACACTTATTCTGCAGATAATGTTTTGGAACTTGCTCTTTTTCATCAATGTATGCACATAAACTTTTTTCTCATCAATAAGTGGCATGTGATATAGATGCAAAAATCCACTGTAATTCACTTACTGTAAAAGCAAAAGACTAAAAACAACCTAAATGTTAAACTGTAGACTAGTCTCATTATGATATTACATAAAACGGATTATCAAGCATCATTAAAAGAATGATATATGCACTAAAATGGAAAGTTGTCTTCTGTTGCTCTTTATTTTTTATTTAGTTTTTCTAAGTCAGGTAATAAATGTTGCATACTACCATCTTGACCAAAAAGATTTGCCTAACACCTATAGTTTTGAGGGCACATACAAGATCGTTGCTAGAAATTTTGTCTTTCAAGTAGTAACTTCAAAAATTTTATTTACAAACTCCAAAACAAACATTTTTCCAGGTACCCATAATGTGCAAAGTACTTGTTTTTCTATGTTCCTCCTCAGAGAGGGAGAAAAGGGGGTCATGAAAGGAAGATATTTTCTTGTTTCAGCATTACTTCTATTCATGGTGCATTTTCTACTATCCCATAACATAAACTAAAATGAAATAAAACAGAGCACAATAATAAAAATGATCCAACAAAATCAGTCCTAAAAACACTTCGTAAATTATTCAGTTAATTAATATCTTCTCTAGGTTTTGAAGGGGCTATTAAATTTCACTTCTGTAAGCACAGTACTTCAAGGAAATTTTAAAAGTCTGATCCTATTTTTGTAGTATCCTCAGTGCAATAGGCTCTTAGCATTTATAGCTCCTCCACCACCTTCCTACAATTGTGGTTGCTTTCTTTTCCTATTCTCTAATGTTTCTTTAAGCATTTGTCATGAAATATCACCTCTGGCCACAGTGTACCACCTGTTGATTCAGACATAGGAATTAAAGGCAGACACGTTTGATAACATTTGTGGGTTTTTAATTTGAATTTATCTCCTGTAGAGTATTATTCATTTTTGGTTTTTTTTTGTACCAGGGATTGAACTCAGGATCTTCCACTTGACAGGAAGGAGTGGTGCCACTGAGCTAAATCCCAGGCCCACCTTAAAGCATTATTCTTGATCGTATGTTAATTTAATAATGTTGAATTTAAGGATATATTTAAAATACTTTAAAGTCGGATCAAGGAAGGCATTGACCAGTCAGAAGCTAGTGTTACTTCTTTAGTTACCAATTGTGGAAAGTGCTGGAAGGTCAAAAGGGTCATGGGTGAGAAGCCAAAATACCTAGGAAGAGCAGATTCTGGGGTTTGGCAAGTATTTCAGTATTCTCATAGCCATGTACTGATGTGTAATCTTGATTATGCAATGATCAAAATAGCCCAGAGAATAACACCATTAATTAGAGAACTAAAAATATTTAATTCAGCAAACATTTATTAAGTACCAAGTGTATGCAGAACACCATGCTGGACATAGGGCTATAGCAATCACTGAGACCTACACCATTTAGCTCTCTCAAAGATTATGGTTTAAAAAGAAAATTAAAGCCATCATGAAGAGGAAGATTTTGTTTGATTCAGACTATTCGATTTGCAAAAGGGAAAATTTGAAAATATTTTTGATAGCAAGGTGTAAAGTGAAAAGACCAGCCTTTACCCATAGCAATTAAAGAAACAAATCACCTTGAGATAAAGGTGATTACTGTTAATCATAAGGAAAACATTTTTTTATGTCTGTGAGCATAATTAGGGTGTGGCATAGGCTCTCTATCGAGGTAGCCTTAGTGTAGATCGCCAAAAGTGAGACAAGTGCCCTTCTACTTAGTCTGCCCTGAGGCAGGCTCGCCTGAGGCAGCAGGGAGTGCTAGCCATTAGTTGTCCATCTGGATATACCCAGGAGCTTGGTATACTTCCGCGAGAGGAAGAAAAATGATGGTTTCTGTGTCGTGTAAGCACAGTCTTTGAGGAGTTTTTTTTAATTATCAAAACCATAAGCAGAACATAATCTTTCTTTCTTAAAAATGCTTCTGTGATGAGAAGAGTTAAATTATAGCATCTTCCCAAAGGAGAGTTGAAGGGCCCAGCTCTGAATTCTTAGTTCTCCCGCACCAGCTGATGAAGACTCAGAGTTTGGAGATCCTGTGTGGTGAATTTATTGAATATAGATAGCATGTATTCATTGAGTAAACAGGCCGTGCTGCAGAGAAAATATCAGACAATCTTCCTCCCAGTGGCTGCTCCCCATGTGTCACTTTGTGAAAGCTGCTTGTTTGGTGGAAACAGACACATTTTGGCTCCTTTTGGCTCTGTGCAGCCAGTGGAAAAGCCAAGTTGATTCCCACTCTACCTCATGAATCATCCTCCAATCTGCCAGTGAAGTGCTGGCGGAGGCCACATTGTTTGAGGAGAATGAGGTAAAGAACTAAGAGGAAACATGTTGATTCTCAAATCTTAGGCTGTTTGTAGTATAATTAGAAACATAATGTTTTGACTTCCAAGCTGATCATATCTGATATGGGTGTCAACAAGACAGGATAAATATTAAGCTTTTTGGTGTAACTCAATAAAAGCAGAACTTTGGTGATGATACCGTAACATCAAGAGCTACTGGTATGAAATTGTTTTTCCCCTACTTCTTTAAGAAATGCAGGTATAAAATCAGACAACTTAATAATAAAAACATATCAAATATGTACTTCATCTTGGTGATTTTAAAACTAAAAATAAAACACTATTGGTTATTTGGGCACTTTATTAGATGGGGAGAGGAAGGAAATACACAGCTTGAGCATAATACTGTGAATGCCAAATATACATCTTGGGAAATTATTATTATAAAACTTTCTTCCCACAAAAAGCTCTGTTTTAATAAAAAAGTAATGTGTGTGATCATTTAAAAGCTCAATATTTGCAGTATTACCATACTTGGATTTTATTAGAACAATAATAAATATAGATGGTCTTTGATTTAATGATGGTTTGAATAATAAGTTTTTAATTTTATGATGGTGTAAAAGCAATACACATTAGGTAAAAACTGTATTTTGAATTTTGACCTTTTCCCAGGCTAGCAATATGCAATGTGATCTTCTCTTGTGATTCTGGGCAGTGGCACTGGGCTGCAACTTCTAGTCAGCCTCCCAATCACAGGCACAAACATCTAATACCTTCTAGTGTACTGTGTTGCCAGTGTTTTTTTAAAAATGCACGTAAATATTCAAAAATTACATGTGCTATCAACACTTCATTATACAATGTGCTTTGTGTTAGATGATTTTACCCACCTGTATGCTAAGTGCATTGAGCATGTTTTTGATCATGTTTAAGTAGGCAAGGCTAAGCTGTTTTGTAGGTTAAATGTTTTAAAAGCATTTCCAACCTAGAATATTTTGAGTGTGTGATGAGTTTATAGGGTGTAAGAGAAGCATGTGTACAAGAATTTACTTCTCTAATGGATACATGTACACATAATGGCCTTGTTGAATTTGTCTGCTGGTCTCTGTGATGAGGTTTAATGACACGGGACATATTGTTATGCCTACTTATTTAGTGTAGTGTATATTAGGGGCGGGACACATAGTAGGCTCTAAGAAAGTATTTGTTAAGTGAATGAATGAAAATGAATGAATGAATGAATGAATGAGAAAACAAAGGAAAATATATATGGGGATTCAGAAGAAAGATGATCTAATTTGTGTAAGTTTGTTTAGTACTGTTTTCCTGTGATCTAGATATTCAAAGGTCTGTGTTCAAATGAGGAAATCTTAAGGGATATATTAAGTTTTCTGTTTTGCACAAAGGTGGCCACAAAACATAGCCACTTATGTGAGCTCACAGTTTCTCAGGTCAGCTGGTCAATGTGGTTCAATTGGGTTCTCTGTTTCAGGTCTCATAGGATGAAGTCAAAATGAGAGCCAGGCAGATCCGACTCATGTGATTGTGGCAGTATTTGGTTTCTTGTGATTTTAATATTGAGGTCCCTGTTTGCTTCCTGGATGTCAGCCTGAGGTTGCAGTTGCTCTGTGCATTACGTTTTTTCTCAGTCACATTAATTATCTTCCTTTCTCTTTTTTTTTTTTTCCATACCAGGGATCGAACTCCAGACCTTGCACTTGTGAGTCAGGTGCTGGAACCACTGAGCTAAATCCCCGGCCCCCTCTTTCTTTCTTTCCTTTCTTTCTTTTCTTCCTTCCTTCCTTCAGTCCTTCCTTCCGTCCTTTCTTCTTCTTCTTTTCTTTTTCAGTGCCTCACAAACCCAGGGCCTCACACATGCTGGGCAAGCGCTATAGCACTATACCACTGAGCTACATCCTCACTGAGCTATAACCTCATACCAACCCTTCCATCTTCTAACTAGCAAGGCTATTTGGAAACCTTTTTGTTATAAAACTATAACATGGTTAAATCAAATTCATCTAATAATCTTAAATGCAACTTATTTGAGATATTAGTTTTGGCTTCAAAATTTGTTACAGATTTACTTTCATCTTTTTTTTTTTTTTTTTTTTTGGTACTGGGGATCGAACTCAGGTCCTTGCACTTGCGCAGCAGGCGGTGAAACCACTGAGCTAAATCCCCGGCCCAACTTTCATCTTTAATTAAATGATTATGGGAAGGAGAGCTTCATTTTTAGAATTCTGCCTGTCACAGGGGACCATTAGTAAAGAAAACAGGTGGGAATCCAACAATAGTTGTAGAGATTGAAGTCCAGAGTCAGGAACTCTGCTGGAGGGCCTTCAAACTAAAAAGAAAATTGAAACATTATGTTAGACATAGAGCTCATGTCTGTGGGCCAGTTTAGTTGTGGGATTTTTGTTGGGTATTCCTGAACTAGGTCAGTGTTTCCATTTATGGAAGAGTTAGTCTGATGCTTCTAGATGATCCATTCAAAGTCCCATTGCTAACCATGTCTCAACTTGCCAGAATCATGTATCCCTAGCTCATGGACCAGCAGTATTTTCAGGGTGTGTTTGAGTGCATTATAAATTGTTTCATGACTTGATGCTCCTCAGTGCTTTGTGTTCTCATCAAATAATGGGAAACATGATTAATATGTCCCAGGAAATCTCTTCCCTTGAGTGTAAATAAATTCCTTCCACTTAGGTTCAGACTAATATCCTGATGCTCTGAGTTCCTACCAGCATTCTTGGCAGGAAAGTCAGTGTGGCTTCCTGTTCTTCTCCCTATGTCTTCTGAGAATTCCAGGATTCTAGTCACATTTTCATGACTGGCCCTGTCCTGGCCATTTTCATCACTTGCTGGAAGCAAAGGAGCTCAGGTGTAACTTCCAAGTCCAGATGCCAAGATGCCACATCCACTGGCCTCTCTTCTCCATGTCTCTATATTAATACTCCGGCTGCTATGGAGGGGATGGCTCTGGAGGTGTTTTGAGGGGAGGAGGCAGGAAATTGCACTGAGAAACCAAGGCCTTTCTCCAGTTTTGTTTGTAGGTCAGATGCCAGGAAAGGCTGTGTATGACTCTCTTGTTTTCTTGCTCTCCTCTTCCTTAAAGATTTCACTTTCTGCCTTTGCTTCAACTGTGCCTTCAGTGTAGATTTCTTTGCTATCTGGGTATCCAGGCAAAATCCTTTTTAGAACTTCAGTCATGTCTTCAAATTTTTACTGGACATTACATTTGGATTTATTTTCATTGCCAAACTCAACATGCCTTCATCATTTGTCTCCTAATTGGCTCAGTCTCTACATTTTCTTATTTTTCGTTTTCAAGAAGTCTCACAGTTCTTCAAGTATTTCTATCTCATAATCTCAGATACACTTTTTACTATATATTTATTTATTTATTTATTTTTGGTACTGGAAATTGAACTCAGGACCTTGCGCTTGCGAGGCAGGCAGAACCACTGAGCTAAATCCCTGGCCCTTGACTCTATATTTTAACCAATCATTTGCTGTTGTAGTTTGTTAAGGCTGCTGTAACAAAATGCTATAAACTTAGTGTCTTGAAAAACACAAATGTAGATAAGCATGGTGACATATGCATGTAGACCCAGCACTCTGGGAGGCTGAAGCAGGAGTATCACAAGTAGGAGCTCACCCTGTGCAACATAGTGACTTAGTGAGACCAAGTCTCATAAAAAGGGGAGGAGGGCTCAATGAGAAGGCCTAGGTTCAATCCCCAGTGCAGAAATACAAAAGCAAAACAAACAAACAAAAACCAAATAAAAACCAGAAATACGATGTCTAGAAGCCTGAGATCAAAGTGTTGTCATTGTGGGTTCATTCAGAAGCTGTGAGGGCCAATCTGTTCCATGTCTCTATTGTAGCTTCTGGTAGTTTGTTAGCATTCTTAGGTATTCCTTGGCTTACAAAAGCATCACCCCAATTTCTACCTTTATCTTCTCATAATGTTCTCCCTGTGTGTGTCTGTGTCCAGATTTTCCCTTTTGTAAGCGTTATGCTTGAAATCTAAAATGTCCTCTGAGAACCTCATACATTCAGAGGTGGACTTTTGGAAGGTGATTGGATCACGGCTATACTCATCAATGAATGAAGCTACCAATGAGCTAATAGCTGAATGTGCTCTTATTTAGGTGGAGCCAATCAGAAGAGACAGGTAACTGGTATGCTTTGACCCAAGATCCTCTTTTCTCTCTCTGCTTCCTGGCTGCTATAAGTTGAGCAGCTATACTCCACTATGCCTTTCCATCATGCCATTTCTACCTTGGAGCCAACTAATGGACTGAGTCTTTTTAAAATCACGAGGCATAAAACTTCTCCTCCTTTAATTTTATCAGTTATTTTGTGTTAGGGATGGGAAACTGATTAAGATTGTAAGGATACCAGTAGATTAGGGGCCCACCCCCCACAGTATGATCTCATTTTGGCTTAATTATATCTGGAACAACCTATTTCTATGTGAGTGTTCATTCTTATGTACTCGAGATTAGGACTTCAACATATAAATGGAAAAGGAGAGTTCTAACAGCCACTAAGTCAAAAGGGAAGCTCTGACTCAGACTCTCATAATCAGAGTATCGTTGTTCTTGGGTGCTTTAGATTTGGAAATTTTACGTCAGATTTTATATGAAGCATAGGTCTAATATTTAAAAACAATTCAAGACCGTGTCTAGGGAAATGTTTTTATTTTTAAAACTACTGGCAGCATTTAGGGGACTCAAAACTAAATGATATAACTACAGCAAGTCTTTTGGAAAGTTTCATGTAAAATAGAAATGTATTCTGTTCAACACAGCAGAAGTAATACACAAGTTTATCTCTATTCCTTCCTTAAACTGCCATGTAATTATATAGAAGGATACACATATTACAAACACATAGGGACAACTTAAATAGGAGAGGGAATAGAAGCAAATTTTGAAAAACAGTTGAGGAAGAGTAACTGACTAAACAAAAAAAAAATAAAAAGCTTAAATTTAACCAAGCAGTGGAAGAAGCTTATAAAAAGTCTATGTACACCTTAGAATCACAAAAAGATCAGAAACTGGAGTTACCAAATATGTGTGAAAATGATGGGGCTGAAAATAGAAAATCTGATTGAAATTTAAAAATGGAAAATGTAAGACATTCTAGCTCTATGGTTTTACTGTTTTTATTTGAGCAACTGCCCTTTCTCTACCACTCTGAAACCAGAGGTTTAATTGAAAGTCAAAACAATGTTGAACTCATCTTCCCTAAACCTTCTTCCCTCACTCATTCCCAGAACTTTACCAGTCAGAATTGTACTCTACCAAGTAAAAAAATAAAGGTAAAAATTCATCAAATCTTTCAAATGTCTGAGGGAAAATCATTTCCTACTTTATATTCTATATCTAGCAAAACAAAGAAGACAAAATTTTTTAAAAATTTAGATATTCATGACTTCAAAACATCATTGTCTTTATATACTTTCTCAAGATGTTACTAGAAGATACACTCTATCTAAACAAACTAAACAAAATAAGATGACATAGGTCATAGAAACTAGGTATACCAGCATTTAAGAGAGCGTGATAGATTCTCAACATGAATAGCAAATGACAAGTCCAGAGTGAAGCAGGAGGATATAAAACTTGGGAAGGAATATCCATGAGATTTTAAAAATATTTTTAAAAGCTTATCGGATGTATTTGAATGTAAACAGAGGCAATTTATACTTTTGGTATACAGTATTTTCAGATGAATCAGTAATAGCTACATTAGAACCTGAGTAAAGTAAAAACATGGAATCATTATAAACTTTTAAAAACTAAAATGTTATTGGAGGAATAGATTGTCTTTACACTATGCTATATGATCAACTCTGAACACTATTTATTTTGAACACTACACTGTTTGGAGGATAATAGCTTACCTCAAAAGAATCTACTCTTATATACTCCAAAGTATAAATTTTATGGCTTTCTGGCATTCTAGGTAAAGAAACGTCTATTCTTCAATGATGACACCAACAACATAAGTTTGCTTTCCCTTTTCCATGTTTGTACAGTGTTTTATTTCTGTTTTCTTCTACAATAATTGAGCTTAATGGTCATTTAACAAAATATAGTCAAATTTAGTATACGTGCTGCCGAAGCAAGCACAAAATATAGTCAAATTTAAAAGCATGAGCACATTTTTTATATACCTAAAAATGTACCATATTGCTTGTGACTTCCTTTCAATTAAAAACTGCTAATTCTCTAGAGTTCAGTCAATATACTTTTTTGAAAAAAGAAAGCTCTCTAATACTGGCTTTGTCTTCTAGGAGGTCAGATTAAACCTGTGACATTATACAAAGAACCTAAATGCAAAAGTCTTTGGGGCAATAATAAAATTGAATCCAGCCACAGAAAATACATGAGATTGCAAATGAAATAAATGTAGGGAGAGAAGTGAGAAAGGCCTGGAAGTCAGCTTGCCATTAACAGTCTCTCTATCTACCATCTCAGACTCAGTGACTCCGAGAGAAGTATGGTGTATCACTTAGAGGAGCTGTCTAAGTGAATGGGAAAAGATGGATGGGATCACGTGACATGGAATTCCATTTCAGGGAGCGGCACATTCCCAGGGAGGCACATATCACTCTTTGAGACTCAGGTCAGAACTCAGTGGTTCACTCTGGAGAAGTTAGGGAGGAGCAGAAAGTCAGGACTGTCTTGGCTCTCAAAGTTTGGCAAAACCTGGGTGGGGAAACGTAGGCAGCCATGGGTATAAGCCAGTTGTTAGTTGGGAAATCATTTTTAGACAACTGCCCTCTAGGCAAAACTCAGGTCCTGGGGATGGTAGATTTTATGCGCAACTTAGGACAAAGGACCTCTTCCCTTCTTGCGCAGTATAGCTCTTTCTCAAGGCATTGTGGACCCAGATCAGAGATTTCAGAAACCTGGCAATCAGTGTTAGTGTAGTCCTGGTGTGGCTAAGAAAAGAATTTCAATTTGAGGCAGATAACGACACTAAGGATATGAAGGTTCATTCTGCTAAATTGCAGCTGTCTGGGGCTCTGGGCCAGGACTGCTGCTGCAATTGGGAATGGGAGAGACTATGAGTGTGGAAGAGGAGGTGGAATTATCCCTTTGTTCAGCATAAGGGGCTCAAGGAAAACAGAAAAGTGGTTGAATCTAAGGGTAAGGATTTAAAGAAGTAATTGTCCATTTGCTTCGCTATCATCAAAAGGTTCGGGATATGTTTTTAGCATAAATTATTCCTTCATATTGAGGTCCAGGGAGCTGTTCTGCAACTGTCAGATGTGCTTGGTGCCCCCCCCCCCCCCGCCCAGTGTTGTGGTAATGATATCCACTCCCTCAGGGAGGCTCCTGAATCCTGGTGTTTCTAGAGGCTGCAGCAGCTTTGGATCCTGAGTATGTCTTACACAATCTCACTAACTTTAGGTGTTGGTGTTGGTTTAGTTCTGGTCAATGTGTAGCAAACCACACCAGGAAAATTCCAGAGAGCTCAGCCTAATTGGCCAACTGGATAAGATGCAGAGCTCTTGTTTTCCCTTCCCCACTCTTTGTGGCAATTGTCCAGTAGCTTGGTTGCATGGAAGATGGAAAGAAAGAAATGCATGGTCTCAAAGGCAAACATCAGGGGCACACAGACATTTCCAATCTCACACACACACACACACATACACTCATACACACACACACACATACACTCATACAGATATACAAAATGAAGTGGTATTCTAGTTATCTAGAAATCAAATTGTCCCAAATTTCAACTGTCAGGAAAAGGGCATTAAACTGAAACTTAGGAGATAAAACTCATGCACTAATACCATTTTACTTTGTCTCTTAATTACTCTACAGATTATTAACTCTAACTTTACAACAATTCTTAACATACTAAATCTAGACATGAGGGGTTGCCTGTGGCACCCAGTGAGGAAGAGAGCATCTTTTTTAAGATAGACATAAACTGCAGAAATGCAAAAATTATGTGGAATTAATTTGTATTGACATATTATATTATGTATTTACATAACTAAAAATACTTTGATTTTCAAGATGTTTTATTTTTGAGATTATAGCAAAAAGTATGTATTGTTTGTCCTTCCATTAAAACGTCTATACAATTTCTTATATTTTATGCATTCTTCTGTACAGTTTTTTAAATTTTGTGAGTATGAATGGATAAAATTTCTTCAACTGGAAAACTCCATGATGTATAATGCTTCTTTCCCCAAGAAACCAAGTGAAATGTCATCAGGTATATTCTGACTATTTATCTTTTCTTTAAACTGCTACTTAGATACTGTCTACTCTAAGCCTCTACACTTCAAACTATTTTTCTCTACTTGGTCCTTTTTCTTGGTTAAAAGCAAAATCATCAGTAACTCTAGATGAAGACTGTTTGCAGTAGCATGCTGAGATAATTTGGTTGGAAGGCTACGATTGATTTGTGTCTAAAGAGAAATGCAAACCGCATCAATTGCATCTCTGCATTCTCCTGAGCAAGTGTCCAGTGCCTCATTAGAGTCTCCAGCATTTCTCTGACACCTGTTGTTTCCCATGATTTTATAAGCTGTCTGCTTCTAAATAATGGAATTATACTTCTGCACGGCTCCCATCAGCAATCAAGGAAACACTACCTAACAGTCCTCTAGCCTGGGCATCATCAGAACTTTGTCTCAGCACGAAGTATGATATAGGATGATTATTAGTTTTTGATGGTCTGACAGCTCCAGAGAATTTCTGTAAAAGACAAATACAGATGCCAAACATTGGAACTCTACAAATAGCTGCTTGCAATTTAAAGGTTTTATTTCACATAATGTCACCTTACTAAAACTTGACTTTCTGAGGATACACTGGCTTCCAAAGCCTTTGGGTTTAGGATAAAAAAATGACTTAGTTTGATTCCACAAGTCTTTACTCTGATTTGCTGCCCCTGGAAGCTTTAAGGTTTCTACTTAGTCTTTAGTTTAGTGTATTCCCAAATAATGTGCTATGACATCGTGAAAATGCAGAGAACTCAATAAGCAATAGTCTAACAACAAAATCAACTGTCTCTAGGCATGTGCACCTATGAAAATGTATGTGCACTTGTGTGTGCAAGCACAGGTGTCATGTATACATGTGTATGCACATGAGTGTAAGGGTCCCAAATAGTAACTTAATGCTGTGCAAAAGGAGTTGAAATTCTGAACACATCTAATTAACTCTTAAGGACTCATTCTTATACAGAAATTTCCTGATGCTTGGTGAAATAAACTTCAATTGTATTGGTTCTGAGATCATTTTCTTGATGGAAGGCTGATTGAACATGAGTTTATTATGAAGGATAAACCTGGTTTAATGTGTGAAGCCTGCCATTAGTTTGTTGTATGTCAGGTGTCTGTAACAGGTCTCTTCTTCCTACCAGTAGGACTACATGCCTCCCTTCTCACATTTCAGGCATGAATAATCTCTTCATTATTCCCTGGTTCTGATTACCTGTCAAAACTTTCTAGTAAAAGAGAAAGAGTTTGATCAAAAAGAAATCTCAGTTACTAATGATCATTTAAAGAACCATGAACTTGAGGCTCATGGTAAGAAAGGGGAGAAGTGGGTTTGGGGTAGGCATTATTTTTCCTCAGCTGCTAAAATATCTTGGGAAAGCTTGATCTACAGCACACATTTCTAAAGCTTCTTCCTTACTGAATAACTTAGGCAGCCCTCACCCACTATACTGAATAATGCTCCTTGCTTTCAATGAAATCTTTAAAGTTTTAGATTTTTTTATTGAAAAAGGAAAATGGCACCTACCGGATTATTAATTAATATTCATAAGGTTAAAAACTATTTTCCCAGAGAATCTGGTTTCATAAGTTACAAATTTCTGTAAATAAAATGTCATTACATTTTCTTAGAATTTCAAAAATGAACTGTCTTTTATTAGAATTAATAAAGGTATAATGTTTATAATTTAGGAGGAAAGCACAATAGAGGGAAGGTCAAAAAAGGTGAAAGAAAAAAGAGGAGAGGAGAAGGGGAGAAGAGAGGAGAGGAGAAAGAGAGAGAAAGAGAAAGAGAAAAAGAAAGAAAGAGAAAACAAGCTGTCTAATCTCTGATTGCAGATGCTCCAGGATGAAATCAGCCAGAGGACCAGGTCTGAATTTCTCAACATGCATCTGAGCCACTCAGATTGTACATCTTCCTCTGTACCCCAAGATTTGAGGCCTTCATCCGTGGTCTTTACCACAGTCTTTCCAGAGATTCTAGGAGCTGGCAGTTTGTTAAGCCTTTTGAAAAGAGTTTATCACTGTGTTAGTTTTGCCTGCTTGGACTTGTTGGTCATCGTCATTCCTCAAGACACAGTGATGACCCTAGTAGAATTCTAGGAGCTCCTGTAATCAAACTGCTATGAGGCCCTCAAGTATCAGTATTATAGACAGATAAGTTAGGTACAAATATTATAGACAGTCAGGTAGAACTGGGCCCTTGAGAGAGACAGTGTCAAAGATAAAAACACATTACAACTCTGGCCAGAGGTGAATCTGTTAGAGACCAGGCCTCAAGAAAAAGACAAAATGAGCAGGCCTACACACTTCCCCAAGGGATAAGATAAATGGTAACACCTGGCCTAAGAAAGTTTAGATAGACATCAGTCACCTCAGTGGGTGACCAAGACCTCTGGATCCATCATTTCCTAAAAAGGTCTTTGTTCTATCTATATCCACTTGCTATCTGATCTGCTTCCCCATTAGATCAATATTACCTAAGCAGCTATACTTATAATCTCATTGGTAGTGTTCCATGTTATATCTACCTCATGAGTGATTTTGTCCTTACCTTCTGATTTTACTGTATAAAACTTCCCCTGTAAAGTGGGGTCCTTGATAACTCATCCAGGCCTCCTCTTATCCTTCTCAGGAACTATCTCACTCAATAAATATTTCCTACTCTTAACCTCCGTCATTCCTCAGAATTCATTCTTTAATTTTGGGAGCACAAACTTGGCATATCTGACATATGACAGGTTGAGAGTTATATTATTTCCCCTATCATTTAGAAGCCTTCTATCACTATTATACTAAAGTATATCAAAAGTATAGATCTCTGCAACTTTCTCTTTACCCATACATTCTCTTCACTTGAAAAATACAATTAAATAGGTGAGATTTGGGTGAGGGTAGCTTGAGACCTTGCTTTCTGTAAGGGTGTTTAGTGGGAGGCTGGGGGCCCTTTCTATTTCCATGTGCTGCTGTATGTTCCCCATAAAAGACCTCCCCTCCCCTCTGAGCAGCATCAGCAACGCTGGTAATGAATAGGTCTTCATCGCTAATGGTGTCGTCCATCAATCTGTTCTGGTATCTACAGGGTAATGCTTAGGCAGGATGATGTGAAGGGACCATTTTTTCTCTTTCAGGGTTTTTATTTCCTCCCATTTTTAAATGGATGAAAAGCTGGCAGTCCTGTATCCATGTTAGGAACACGCTTCTTCTTCTTTTTTTTTTTAAACTGTATATCCTTTTATTGGTACATTTTATGTATACAATATAATGATATTCATCATTCGAAATTGGCACCTTTACATACTCTCTTGGTTTTCATTTTTTCCCCCTTCCTCTGCCCTCCCTTCAACCCCTCGATCGCTCCTTATTTACAGAGACTTTGTTTCCTTTTTTCCATTTTCTCATATTAATTCCATTCCCTTCTTTCCTTTCCCATACCCCTTCTCCTTTGCCCCTTTTCTTCCTATTTCACGTTATCTATTATACCTTTTAGTCCTTATTTACACTTTCAGTTTCTCACACTAGAAAAACTATTCAGTATTTACATATGTGTGTCCTATTTATTTCACTTAAGGGTATCACCTCAATGTGCATCCATTTAGCTATAAATGTCTCTAATTTCTTGTTTTTTATGGCTGAGTGGTACTCCATTTTATTAAAAAAACCACATTTTCTTTATCCAGTCTCCAGTTTATGGGCATTTGGGCTGTTTCCAAGTTTTAGCTATTACAAACTGTGCTGCTATGAATATGGGTGCGCATATATCACTGTGATATGATTCATTTAATTCTTTGGGGAAGATACCCAGCAGAGGAATAGCGGGGTCAAATGGGACTTCCAGTCCTAGTTCTTTGAGGTATCTCCATACTGATTTCCACAGTATTTGCACCAGTCTACACTCCCAACAGCAGTGGAGCAGGGTTCCTCTTTCCCCACAGCCCAACCAGCATTTGTTATTGGTTGATTTCTTGATAGCAGCCATTCTCTGTGGGGTGAGGTGGAATCTCAGTGTTGTTTTGATTTGCATCTCTCCAATAACCAGTGACATTGAACATTTTTTCATATGTTTATTTGCCATTTCTACTTCTTTATGTGAGAAATGTCTGTTCATTTCAGATGCCCATTTTTGAATTGGGTTTTTAAATTTGGGAGGTCTGATTTTTTTAAGTTCTTTATAGATTCGAGATAGTAGAACTTTGTCTGATGGACAGCTGGTGAAAATTTTTTCCCACATTGTGCATTGTTTCTTCACACTGCTGGTGTTTTCTCTTGCTGTGCAGAAGCTTTTTAGTAAGAAGAGATCCCACTTGTTGATTGTGTTAGTTCATGGGCAACTGAGGTTTTTTTCATAAAATCTTTTCCTACACCAATGTCTTCAAGAGTTCTACATAACCTCTGTTCCAGCCAGATCAGTGTTTCTGTTTTAATATTTAGACCTTTAATCCATTTTGATTTTAGTTTAGTGCATGGTGAGAGATATAGGTCTGGTTTTAATCTTTGGCAAGTTGAAACCCAATTTCTCCAGTATCATTTATTAAAGAGGCTCCTTTAACAAAGATGAGGTGGCTGAGTGTGTCTGGAGTTGTTTCTGCTCTTCTAATCTGTTCTACTGGTCCTCAGGTCTGTTTCTTTGCCAGTACCATGCTGTTTTTATCAGAGTAGCTTTGTAGTATAGTTTCAAGTTGGGGGTTATTACTACCCCCAACTGCCATGTCTCTGTTACCTAGAATTGCTTTTGCTATTCTGGGTCTCTTCTTGTTCCAAATGAGTTTTTGAATTGTTTTCTCCAGCTTCATGAAGTATGCTCCTGGGATTTCAATTGGGATTGCATTGAATCTATATAGCAGTTTTGGAAGTATGGCCATTTTCACTATGTTGATCCTTCTCACCCAGGAGCAAGGGATGTCTTTCCATTTTCTGATATTGTCTTCAATCTCTCTTTTCAGAGTGCTATAGTTTTCAGAGAAGAGGTCTTTGACTTCTTTTTTAGGTTGATTCCTATTTCTGTTTTTAGGATGCTATTGTGAAAGGAATTATTTGTCCTATTTTTCTCTCAGTGAGTCTGTTGTTTGTGTAGAGGAAAGCTACTGATTTTTTTGTGTTGATCTTGTATCCAGCTACTTTACTGAATTTGGTTATTAAGTTTAGAAGCCTTTTGGTGGAGTTCTTGGGGTCTTCTATATAGAGAATCATGTCATCTGCAAATAATGACAATTTCACTTCTTCATTTCATATTTTTGTTCCTTTTATTTCTTTCTCTTGTCTAATTGCCATGGCTAATGTTTCCAAAACTATATTGAACAGAAGTGGTGATAGTGGACATCCTTGTCTTGTTCCTGATTTTAGTCTGAAGGATTTCACGTTTTGATCATTTAGTATGGTATTGGCTGTTGGTTTTTCATAGATGGCTTTTATCAGACTGAGGTAGAGACCTTCTATTCCAATTTTTTTGCAGCGTTTTTATCATAAATGAGTGCTGAATTTTGTCAAATGCTTTTTCTGCATCTATTGAAATGAACATATGGTTTTTGTACTTGGCTCTATTGATGTAGAGTGCTACATTGATTGATCTGCATATGTTGAACCATCCTTGCATCCCTGGGATGAATCCCACTTGGTCAGGATGTATGATCTTCTTAATGGTCTTCTGCATTCTATTTGTCAGTATATTATTAAGTATTTTTGCATCTATGTTCATTAGTGAGATTAGCCTATAGTTCTCTTTTTCGGTTAGGTCTTTCTCTGCTTTGGGTATGAAGGTGATGCTTGCTTCCTGGAATGGATTCGGGAGTATTGCTTCCCTTTCAATTTCATTGAAGAGTTTAAACAGTAGTGGCAGTAGTTCCTCTCTAAATGTCTTATAGAATTCAGCAGGAAGCCATCAGGACCTGAGCTTTTCTTAGTTGGTAAGTTTTCAATTACATTTTCAATTTCATTGATTTGATATTGGGTCATTTAAAATTTTTAGGTCTTCTTTGTTCAACTTTGGTAATTCAGACGTTATCTAGGAATCTGTCCATTTTTTCTATGTTTTCCATCTTATTGGGCTATAGGTTCTCAAAATAGGTATTGATGATCCTGTGGATTTCTGCTGAGTCCATTGTAATTTCATCCATTTTATTCCTAATTGCATGGATTTGGGCCTTTTCTTTCCTTTTTCTGATAAGGTTGGCTAGGGTTTGTCCATTTTGTTTATTCTTTCAAAGAACCAACTTTTGGCTTCATTGGCTTTTTGTATCGCTCTCTTAGTCTCCATTGCACTGATTTCTGCTATGATCTTTATAACTTCCTCCCTTGTATGAGCTTTGGGTTTGTCCTGCTCTTCTTTTTCTAGAAGCTTGAGGTTCAGCATGAGGTTGTTTAATTGGGCTCACTCTGTTTTCCTAATATGAGTATTCACTGCTATGAATTTCCCTCCTAAGACTGCTTTCATTGTGTCCCATAGATTCCAATATGTTGTATTGTCATTGTTATTTAATTGAAGGAACTGTCTGGTTTCTTCTTTAATTTCCTCTGTGACCCATTGGTTATTCAGAAGTGTGTTGTTCAATTTCCATGTGTTCATGAAATTCATGTGGTTTCTTTTGCTAGGGATCTCCAATTTCCTTGCACTATGGTCTGATAATATACAGTGGATAACTTCAATTCCTTTGCACTTTCTTAAACATGTTCTATGAATGAGTATGTGGTCTATTTTGGAGAATTGCCTATGTGCAGCTGAAAAGAATGTGTATTCTGATTTTGTGGGGTGGAAGACTCTGTAAACATCTGTTAAGTTCATTTGTTCAAGAGTTCGATTGATGGGGCAAGACATTTAGCTCAGTGGTTCTGTCACCTGCCTTGCAAGTGCAAGGACCCGAGTTAGATCCTCAGTACCAAAAAAAAAAAAAGAAAGAGTTCGATTGAGTTCTAGTATTTCATTGCTTGTTTTTTGTCTAGTTCATCTATGTATTTGTGACAATGGGTTATTGAGGTCCCCCTCTACTACTGTATTAGTGCTTATATGACTTTTCATGTCTGTTAATGTTTGTTTTATATATTTGGGTGCACTAGTGTTTGGTGCATAGATATTTATGATTGTCATCTCTTCCTCTTGGATTGTTCCCTTTACAAGGATGTAGTGTCCTTCTTTGTCTCTATTAATCACTGTTAGTTTCAAATCCACTTGATCTGCAAAGATTATAGCTATCCCTGATTTTGGGAGGCTCCTGTCACACAGAGTATTGTTTCCCCCCTTTAACTTTCAGTCTATGAGTTTCTTTTTGAATTAAGTGTGTTTCTTGTATGCAACAAATTATTGGATCTTGCTTCTTGCCCCATTCTGCCAGTCTATTTCTTTTGATTGGTCAGTTGAGACCATTAAGATTGATGGTTATAACTGATATGTATTGACTTATCATTGTCATGACTTTTTCTTTTTGTTGGATTCTCCCACTTTGCTTTTAATTTCTTGTTGTGCCTGGTGGATTCTTTCTGCTTTGCTTCCTGGTGTTGTGATCCTCATTGTCTTTTCCTAGGATATTGTCTAAAATTTTTTGGAGTGTTCATTTGGTATTCATGAAGTTCCTAAGGTGCTCTTTGTCATGAAAGTCTCTTATTTCTCCATCAATTTTGAAAGATAGTTTTGCAGGGTACATAAATCTGGGTTGGAGGTTGTTTTCCTTTAGGGCTTGAAATATGTCACTCCTACCTTTTCTTGCCTTGAGGGTTTGCATTGAGAAGTCTGCCGTGATTCTGATGGGCTTTCCTTTGTATGTGATTTGTTTCTTTTCTCTAACTGCTTGTAGAACTTTGCTCTTCTGTTGGGTTTCTGGAATCTTAACAGTTATATGCCTATGTGTACATTTTTTTTTATTAAAGCTAGTTGGAGTCCTATATGCCTCACTTATCTGTATGTCAAGTTCTTTTCCCCTCCTTGGAAGTTTTCTGCCATCACTTCTGTGAACAGTTTTTTTTATGTCATCTGCACTCTCTCCTGTTTCTTCATTGACTCCCTTCAGTCTTATGTTGTTCTTTGCATCATCTAGCAACTGCTGGATTGAGTTCTTGTGCTCCCTTACAATTTTAAACCAATTTTTCTTTTCCTGGTCACTAATTGCAGTGTTATCTTGTATATCTGAAATTTTGTCCTCACATTGGCTCATTCTGCTGCATAGACTTTCAATGGAGTTTTTAATCTCCTGGAAATCTGTTTGCATCTGTTTTATGGATTCCATTTGTTTCCTATGTTGGCATTCCATCATGTTCCTCAGATCCTCTATTTTTTTTATCTGTATCTTCTCTAGATTTATTAATCATGTCTTGCACTATGGGCACAATCTCTGCTGTTATCTGAGAAATTATTTCTGATTTCATTTTTTTCCAGATCCTCTTTTGTTGCCAGTTCAGGGAGTCCAGGTGGTTGAATATCAGATTGTTCCATCTTGTTTCCCGTTGGGGTTGCTGTAGGTGATCTGAATGTCTGGTTTTGAGACTTGTTTACATGTCTTCTCATTTTGATGGGGGTGAGGGGGTTGTGCTGGTGCCCGCACATCTCACCTCCTCTGTGCTGGGAGCGGAGGTAGGTTAGCCTGAAAGCCTCCTACTCTGTGCTGGGAGCTGTGACATATTGATCCAGAAGCCTCCTCTGCTCTAGGAGCTGTCATTACTTAATATCTGAAAGACTCAGTTCCCCATTATGTTGACCATGAAGGTGATGAAGGATGAGGCAGACACAGGTTAGCATACTCACAAAGCCTCACTGCATTATTGGCTCTTAGGCTGTTTAGATGATGCTTGCTGGTCACCAGGAGGGCCAGCAGTGCATGTCCTGGCCCACTCTCACTACCAGGAAGATGCTTCTTCCTTTGTTCTGCTTCATTCTCATAAGGAGTTTGTTGTCATCTGTGAGCCCACTCATGGAACAAGGTTCAGGAACCCGGACTGGGAGGGCAAGGCACGGAATCACCAAGAAGACTCCGGGGAGGTTTCTGGAATGCTTCTGCTTTATTGAGGAAATGTACAGGCTTATATAGGGTAAGGCAGGGGTGGAGCCAGGGTGATGTCGAAATATTTGGCACATCATTATTGGATAGGGTAAAGTGGGGGCAAGACCAGGACAGGACTGGGAGGTTTGGCACAGTATTATTGGTTACCGGGAAACTGTAAATTTGGGGGCTGAGGTGAATGGAGTCAGGACCTTGGAGGTCTTTGAGAGAAGCAGCCTGTCTGTCTAAAGTCAGGTCTAAACACACCAGAGAGTGAGTAGCCCCTGTTCTCAGCTCTTGGAGTTTGCTCATGAGAGGTGGGTGTGGCACACCTGGCTCAGCCAAATATGAACTTGATCCTCAGGAGTTCAGACAAAAAGGAAGATATCAAGAGCAGAATTTTAATAAAGAAAAGAATCATCTTAGTTCTTTGAACTCTTTAATCTCACCCTAAGAACTAAGAAATCAGCACCTTATTTGAAAGGGCCCAAAGCAGTTCCTATACTCATGGGATTGGGTGTGTGAACAGTGATATTTTACAAATACAGTCACATGTCACATAAGGATAGGCATCATTAGGCAATTTCATCATTGTGCAAACATCAGAGTGGATTTATACATGCTAATATGGCTACACCATCACTAGACAATATAATCTTACGGGATCACCATTATATACACAGTCTGTCATTCACCAGAGTCGTTATGCAGTACACGACTGGAACATCTTCTAAAATGCAAAATATTGCAGATTTAGTGAGATTGGAAAGATAATAGTTGTTTTTGTTGGTGGTGGTTTTCATCCTCATGGCCTATAATAAGTAATGCAATAATAATAATAATGTAATAAGTAATTCAATGAAATAGAAAAAAAGAAACAGTTCAAAATAATTAAACAAATAATTAGCTAGTGCTTGATATGAGCTAGCCATTATGTTAACTACTGAGGGTAAAGTTGTAAACAACACAAACTTAGAACTTGCCTTCATAGAGCTTATGTTATTAAGAAAAGAGAAATTCAAAAATAATTTCAAGGGACATTAGGGCCAGGGATTTAGCTCAGTGGTTTTGCCACCTGCTGCATAAGCGCAAGGACCAGAGTTCAATCCCCGGTACCAAAAAACCAAAAAAAACCCCCAAAAAATAATTTCAAGTGACATTAGAGGCAATTTAGGAAAAGAAGGAGATTATGAAAGTGAATGATGTTCAGCCTCTGTGAACTATAAATGGCAACTAGAAATATTTTTTAAAATCTAAAGTACAAAACCATCAAAAGCTTTATACAACAATACAGATGATGAGGGAGATAGGATTGATCACTGGTTATAATCTTCCTAAATTAAACACAATGTAAGAACACACGTTAGGATCAGAAAAAAATCACTATGGCAATATGTGATACAAAAATATGTGCCTTGAAGAAACCATGCTGCTCTCCTGAAAGAAAAATGTTTAATACCAGAGGTGCTTTGAGAGTTCTCCTTGAAAAGTATGTTACTTGGAAATTAAAAATGCTTTCAGAATTCCAATTCTTCAAATGGGCTAGGATTTTCAGTGCTGTTATTCTACCATAACCCAGCCAATGGTGATGCAGAGTAATTTCATTCTTTTTAAAAAATAAATCATGTATTGTATAACTTTATAATTAGAAGAGATCTGGTAGAATGTCCAATTCCCTAGTTGAATCCAACTCTGCTGTGCCATGTCCCTCCTCTCATTAGCTTGACAGTAAGATTTCTAATACAAATAATTATGATTAACATGCAAATGGTGTTCTATGTGCCAGGTACCATGTAAAGTAATTTACATACTTTATCTTAGCTAATGTGCACAACAGTTCTCTTTCCTTATCCTTGTTTTATAAAACTATTGACAAGGGTTTTGTAACTTGAAGAGAAGTGATAAGGTAGGCATATGTCTGATTCTACAGCCAGTAGTTCTACTATTGCCATATACATATGCCCTCCCATATCTAACTTATTTACTTCTAGTGTTGAAAAATTTTAACATAGCAGATGGATATTTAACAGAAAGGAACAACATGGGAATCCAGTCCAATGGGTTTCAAAGTATAAGTGAACTTTAAAAATTGGTGCTAAATTTGACTCATAATAAACATGGATGAAATACAGCAGTCTTGTCCAGCATCTCCCTGGAATCTCTCTCCAGAATCAAGTACTGAAATCTAGTTTATCTATGAATGTGTCATTCTCTTTCCTGGCAGAGGAGAGGTTGACAAGGATAAAGGAATGTGCTCAGAAGAAGTGCTTGGAAAAGGCAATTAAAGGGGTTAAGATGATAAAGAATACAGAAGAGGTTTAGTAAATCATATGAAAATGATATCTAGATGGATCTTTAGTTACAGAAACATTTAGAGGAGAAATTGAGAAACTGTAATGAAATAGTAACAATATCACTAGCTTGCTTTCATCAGGAATTCTAGTGATGGGAAATTGTCCTTTTCCTTTCTTTCCATATCACTTTAACTAAGAGAGAGGTAGAGCAGGCACTGCTCATCTCTTTTGTAACTGGAGAGAACTCATGGCAGAAGCCAATACAGATGCTGTTATGGCTGAACTTTGTTACACCAAATTCACATGTTGAAGTCCTAGCCAGTAGCTCACAATGTGACTGTACTTGGAAATAGAGTCTGTATAACAGTAAGTTAAAATGTAGTCACTAGGCTGAGACCTAGGCCAATAATAACTGGTGTCCTTATAAGAAGAGGAAATGTGGACTCAGATCATGTACAGAGGGAAGATGGTGTGAAGATGTTGGGAGAAGACAGCTACCTACAAGCCAAAGAAGAGCGCTCTCATCAGGTATTTAACTCTGATGAAACCTTGGTTTTTAACTTCCAGCTACCAGAACTGTGAGAAGATAAATTTCTCCTGTTTGAAATGCCTAATGTGTTATATTTTGTTGCAGCAGCTCTACACACTAATACTGCACTAACCTTCAAACTTCGTCCCTTGAATTTTTATTATAGTTGTACTTATGTCTAAGTAAATTTAGGTTACTTAATATTAAGTAGAATTAGAAATTTTGTTGCTCTTGTCATATTTGGTATAATAAATAGCCTCATATGGGTACTGGCTACTGTTTTGGAGGATGTAGACTTAGAACACTTCCATCATCATAGAAAGTTCTATTGGACAGGAAGGCTCGAGACTAGATAGACCTAACTTAACCCTACTGATAAAGTATGGAGTCTAGGATAAATTGAATACTGAGCAAATTTGTAAGATGTAGACTGGGAAGCTTTTAATATCAGGTTTAGTTTAGATTGCCCCCATTTGCAAGAAAAAGTGTCTATGTGTGTGTGTGTGTGTGTGTGTGTGTGTGTGTACTATCCCTTTATGAAGTCATGTTCTACCTTGAACTGAATTTCTAAGCCTCCATATCTTCCAGCTCTTTTTTCTTGATTTTCCACCCTCAGTGCCCTAATTAAATTCTCAATTTGATTCATTACTTTAGGTGAGCAATTCCTGCAACTATATTGCCAAAAATTTCAGTGGCATCCCTAAAGAATCCAACTACATTCTAACTTCTAATGGCAGAGAAATAGCTCAAGCTCTGTTTTAAATGAACAGCGAAAAAATGGATTTGTGAAGGGTCAAAGATTTCTCAAACAGTGGTTCCCTGGGAAAATGTGTGCGTGTTCATGCTCTTAAGTGAATTATGGGTCAGGAAAGCAGAAATATTAAGCAAATTAGAATAAAATTAAAAGAGTGGATAGTGGGAAAGGGGAAAGTTTCATATGGGAATTGTGCTGGTGGATTAATTATCTCAGAAAACTCATAGTACTTAAGTGAATTTCCTGAAGACTAAAGGAAGGGAACTTCTCTTTATTTTTTCAGAAGGGATGAGTCAAACTGACTCGGAGATGTGAAGAGGGTCCATCCATTAGTAAAATTCTCCAATAAGTTGAACAAGTCACATGCAATAAAGAAAGATACGTGAAAAGTTAACACTGAAGTTAGCACAAAGAACTAAATATGGCTTCCCTTTGATTCATTAAGTAGCAATATTATCTTCATCTTTAAGAAGAATTTTGCTTGGTGACAAAAGTTTAATGTAATACACAGATCAGGCATACCTGATGGGGAAGTGGGCCGCTCATCTCTCTGATTGTACTTTTTTTTTTTTTTTTTTTGGTACTGGGGATTGAACTCAGGACCTTGTGCTTGCGAGACAGGCGGCGGAACCACTGAGCTAAATCTCCAGCCCCTCTGATTGGACTCTTGAGGTAGCAGGTGGCCAAATTTATTCTTTTGAGACCACCAGAGTCAGCCCTTTGGCTTAGGACTCCAGTAACCATCATGGTTGATTTCAAGCTGCCAGCAAGAGATCACTGAACAGAGTTGGGAAATCTGTTCAGAAAGCAGTCCTCCAACACAACACCATGGAGAGTCCTGAAGTTAACTGAATGCTGTCACTACCCAAAGTTAATATAGCTCTCATAAGTTAAGGGCAAAGTCTTACAACATTGCCATCACTTAGGCATGAGTCATGAAGTTTGGGCATCTCTAAACCATCTGCACAGTGGACTACAGATTCTGAGGTTTCCATACCTCCCCAGATTGGATAATTTACTAGGTTAACTCAAAAAATACAATTAGTATTTTATTATGAAGGAGACATGTGAACAGCCAGACAGACAGGTCACATGGCAAGGTTCCTGAGCACACAGGAGCTTCTGTCCCCGTAGAGTCAAGATGCACCACTTTCTCTGCAAGCAGTACATTCTCCAACCTGGAAGGACACCCAGCTGCTGTGTCCGGAGTTTTTATATAGGGAGGGGGTCATTTCACATACAGTACTGCTTAAATCAGTGGCCATCTGAATGAATTAGATCTCCTGTCCCTGTCCTGTGACCAAATGCCAGAGACATGGCTGAAAAGTTCCAACCCTCTGATCACACGCTTAGTCTTTCTGGTATGTCCACCCCATTTCCACCTCCAAAACTATGCAAGGGCCCACCATAAGTTACTGCATTAACATAAACTCAGATATGGTATGAAGGGGCCTGTTGTGAATAACAAAAGACATTCCTACCAGTCAGAAAGTCCCATGAGTTTTGAAGCTCTGTACCAGGAACCGGGGACAAAGACCAACATATCCCCTATCATATCACAGGAAGAGCACACAGGATCTGCTCTTGAGAGCCAGTGTGAGCTGGCTCCAGCACATCCCTGTGACTTGGCTCTGGGTTCTCTGGGAGAGGCTTACAAAGGGCTGATGTCTGGGTCTCACTTTCAGATGTATAACCTGGGCTTTGGAGTTTTGAAGTCTGTCAGGAGATTCCTTTGTGCAGCGAAGAGTGATTATCATAGATCTTGACTGCCTTTCCCCTGCCTTAGAGCCAAGGAGACAGGCCTCCTTGAATCAGCCTCAGGGGATATGCCCAAAGGCTAAGAAAGCAGAATTAGCTTTTTTGATCTCCTGGGAATAAGGCAGAGTTGAGTGATGCCCCAGCACTATTTGGGGGCAGCCACCCAATTTTCTAGATAGCTGCCTTCAGGAGACCAGGCTTGCCCTGTCCACCTAATTTTTTCAATTAGATAGCTCCATACCTTCTTCCTGTTACTTCTTTGAATCTCTATTTATGTGTCACCTTGTCCATAGGGCTTCCCCTGGTCACCCTCATTTTTCTCCATCACATTTGTTACTGTATGACATATTTTGCATACTCATAAACATGCCACACACACTTTTTAAATAGAAAGTTTCTGGGACATAGTAGCTCTTCAATAAATATAGCCATCCATATTTACAAATGCCTGAGAGCAATATTATTGCTGCCATTATCATTTAGAATAAGATCTATGACTTCCTGGGAATCAATTAGTATCTGATTGAGATGAAGCTTCCAGGGGTCCAACTTTGTCATTTAAAGTAAATGGAGTCAATTAAATTATTGAAGTCAACTCTCGGGGACCAAAAACATTTGCGAAAATATGTTACATTCTATAGACTTAGTGGGCAAGATAAGGGTTTTAGAATGTGGTATTAGAAGAACTCCTTGGGCCCTATTTCTATTCCATGATGTGTTGCCTGGAAAAAGGAGAAAGTATGTGGAATTATTTAACTGATGGAGCTAGAAGCTGAAAATTCTTCATCCTAATTAGGAACTCTGAAAAAAGACTTTAGAGATCAATTAAGCATGCATCTCTCTGAAGTGGCATCTTCATCTATTTTTTTGTCACCATAACAAAAGTACTTGACATGGGCAATTTATAAGGAATGGAGTTTGTTTAGCCCACAGGGAACTTGAAAGGCATGGCACTGGTATACAGAGAGGGCCTTCTTGTTGCACAGAAACAAGGCAATTGGCATCACTTGGGGGACAGAGTGAGCTTGTTTACTCTGGTCTCTTTCTCATTATAAAGCCACTAATGCCATCACTGGGGCTCCACCCTCATGGCCTTATCTAATTCAACTCCTCTTCCAAATATCATTCATATATACATTTGAGGATTAAGTTTCCAACATGTGAACCTTTGAGGGATATATTCAGGCCATAGTAAATGTTTCTAGTCAGAGGTAATTATGAAAATTCTCCTATTGATTTGTCCTTACCATATTCCAGAATGCTTTTGTGTATTCCACTAAGACTAATAAGAATCTACAAAAGACCCTGTCCTCTGCCACCACCCAGGAGGGACACTTTGCATTCAAAGAGCTTGCCATCTTTTTATAGTAATTAAATTGGCACTGTACAATAAAAAACAAAACAAAACAAAAAAAACAAAGATCTTGCATTTCAAAGAGCAGTGTTGAACAAATACTTACATCATTTGATTAAAGGTAATTATGCCTCAAACCAGAAAGATAAAGTTTCATAGGATTGTAATTAAGAACATATAACCATTGTACACTGAAATTTGAAAGACTAGTGGAAGTTGGCATTGATTATAGGCTTTCAAAAATTATGATGCCTAATTCTCCAGCTGACAGGTAAGAAGCTGTGTTGTGCTCCATAGTACAGAATTCAAGCACATCTTGTTAAGCCAGAAAGGATGAATTAAGTTGAGTGATATTTATACACTAACAGATATATACTAAGACTTACTGTGACCCAAATAAAGAGGTTTACAGGTTTTTACCTGAAAGTGATATTAAGTATTACTAATAATACTATTTTTAAAATTTTCTTAACTTTAATTGATATTTCAGAGGCTGTTTCTTTGTTGACATAAAGTTAAGATGTAGTGTGATTCTATTTTTTTTTTGGTACTAGAGATTGAACTCAGGACCTTGCACTTGCAAGGCAGGGGCTGAAACCACTGAGCTAAATCCCCGGCCATGATTCTATTTTTAGGTATTGGAAAAAATACAGTTTTGAAGAAAAAGCAGTATGAAACAGGACAAAGCTCAAGACAATTTTTCCTTGGTAACCTTAGGCATGGGCTAGGTATGATGAAGGATCCTAAATGGCTTTGGAAGTTCTGTGATTCAAAAGAGTTTCACATGGTAAAGCATTATTTCATCTGAAAGCTACAAGGGTTGGAGTAGGGATGTGCACTATGAAGACTTGTTTTAAAAAGCAAGAAAAGGGCACTTTAGAATAAAAAGCACCAGGATGTCAATATGCTTTCACTGCACTGGTTAGAGTATAACTCTGGGTATTACCAATCTATTGTAATATACATCAATTTTGAATTAAACAAAAAATCCATGTAAAAAAGGGGGGAAAGGAAAAAAGAGAAAAATATTTAGGCTGTCAAAGGCTTATTCTGTCTAAGTGCAGACAGTCACAGATCAGCTATTTAATCTAAGTCAGTTGACACATGGCAAATGAGATTTAATTTTGACAATTTCCATCTTGCATAATATTGTTATTGCAAGGACTGGGGAGGCACAAAGGAAGAATGGAGCAAATATTTCATGAATGAAAGTGAATGATGTCAGAGTCCATGGAAGGGGCTCTACAGTAATGGTGCTGCCTTCTGTAAAAATGCTTCACAATGAGGAAAGCATTTGAATAGCTGACAGAATGCACAAGAGATGTTATTATAGCTGTTTCAAGAGCAAAGAGAAAAATACTGAGCCCATGGTGTACTTATCTATAAAAGACAGCCAAAAGAATAAATGCAATGATGGTGTTCAGGTTAGAAATGCCTGAGAATATTTGACAATTTTCTCATTTTATGGGCCAAAGTATGTCTAGTTCTAAATTATTTTGGACTAGGGAATATTTACCCTTTACTTGGATCTGGTCATATAAAATTTGTTTGGCAATTTAGTAAGTAGTTAAGAATTCTTTTCAGCCTTGATGAAACAGCTAACATTTATTTGACCCTTAACGTGTTAGACATGGCCCTGAGTGCTATTAATTTACTTACCATCAATAATATTAAGAAATATTGCCTCTTGGCCTTTTGGATAAGATCAAGTATAATAATATTAAAAGAGGCTGCTAATTTATTTTACAGTTTCCAACACTGATGCTTAAAAGGCTATCTTTTTTTTTGGTACCAGGTATCGAACTCGGGACCTTGCACTTGCGAGGCAGACAGCGGAACCACTAAGCTAAATCCCCAGCCCCAAAGAAGATGTCTTTTATTCAAAGTCCCAAAGCCTAGTGTCAGAGTCAGGATTTGAACTTGGCAATCCGGCCCCAGAGTCCAGCACTTTCCACACTACACTGTGCTACCTCTTTTGAGTACCCAAAACCTTTTCTACTACACGGGTGGGTAATAGTTTCATTTGAATATCAACAGACAAGTTTATATAATGATTCAAGTGAAAAAGTCTCAATTTCTTCCCCACATTATCTCATTACAATATCTGGGAGAACAGATAGAGATTCTTGTATGTTTATGTGCCTTGTATGTCTATATAAAATTGAGTTGGTAATTTGGGACCACTGTAAATAATGAATATTCTAGAGCATTCTAGAGCATTTTAAGCTGCATTACATATTATCTACTAGATGAGAAAAAAATCAAAACCTTTAGCATGACACATTCCTTTATTATCTTGTCTCTGCCTTTCTATGTGGCCTCAATTATATCAGCAGCTCTCCTCTTGTACTCTACCAAACAGATAGGTCTGTTAAAAGGTTGCCTGTGAAGTCATCATGCTCATATGGTTATTAAGACTTTCAACAATGTGCCTTCTCTTATCAAGATGCTGTTTTCCCTTTTCTCACTTGTCTAACTCTTCTTCAACTTTCAAAACTCAGACAGAAATTGCCTCCTTCAGGACCTGCCCACCCCACCCCGTGAGACTCCACTGAAGCTAAGTGACTCTGTCCAGGTGCTCTCTCAGCTAGTTTTTCAGAGCAATTCTCACACATATTGCAACTAGGTGTTTCTCTGACTCACAAGGACACTGATGGTCTTTCATGACAACCAGAGGAGAATGCCTAGTACACAGCAGGTGTGCTGATCAGCTTTTTGTTGTTGGGACAAATACCAGATATGCACCTTCAAGAAAGAAAGGTTTATTTCTGGCTAATGGTTTCAGAGGTTTCAGCCCATGATCGGCTGTCTCTAAAACAGAGAAGGGCATGATAGAAGGAAAGTGGTCACCACATGGGAGCTAGCAAGCAGAGCACAGGGGAAGAGTGGAAGGGAAAACAAGGGGTCTAGAACAAGCACTTAACATTCCAGGCTCTCCCTTAGGACCAATCATCTCAGTGACCACCTCTTAATAGCACAGTCAGGAAGGAACTCACCAATGTTTCAACTCTTTAATGAGGTTTAATACCTTATCATCTAATCACCTTTCAAAAGCCTTACTTTCAGAGCACATGAGCCTTTGGGGAACATTTTTGACCCAAACCATAACAATAGGTGCTCAATAAATATTTACTAAACAAATATGCCAGTTTTGTGGAAAATACAAATAAATGTGGTCCACAATAACAAGCAAACTTTATGCTGCACTGATGAATTACCAACAATGCTTTGTTTCTCTTTCTTTTCTCCCCGCCAGCCTTTTGTAGGGGAGAAAAGACTTTCCTCTACCTTTAGGGACTATGGCTGGTTTGAGAATTAAATTAACAAAAGATAGATTGACAGAGGAAAAACATAACAATATTACTTGATGCTAATATTTTTTTTCCATACACAAGAAATGAAGATTAAAGAACTGGAGAGACGTCAGGACTTACATACCATTTAACAAGTAAAGAGAAATCGTAGAGGGATGGAAAAACCAAAGAACAGAGGGCTCTTGCAGCCCCACCCCCACCAGACGCTCTCTAAGCTTCGGCGACCGGCCTGGTAAGACAAGACGAGCAGCTTGAAGCGCCTGCGGCTGCCCCGGGCCACGCCCAGGGCACGATGAGGTCCATTTCGCCGCGCGGGCGCCTCCAGCGCTCAGCCCCACTCTCCTCCCCGCCCCACCCCCACCCCCACCCCGAGCGCCGCCTATCTTCTGGTTTTTCTGCTACCTGGTCTCACACTACAGAGGCACAGGAGATTATAAAGACCCTGGTCCTGAGCTCCACAAGATAGAGCAGAAGTTAGTAACAAAAAGAGGGCTTCTCAGGCTCCTCGAAGAAAACTGAAGCTCAGCAGAAAAGTGAAGAGAACCTCTACAATAAAGGCACATCAGACCACTGTACTTGGTCTGCTGCTGGCTTGCTGAGACTCACTGACTTGTATATGCACAGGGATTCCTACCTTGCCTACTGTGACGGCAGAGACATAACCCTGAAGGAGGCCCTTAATTTCTATTGCTGTTTGCAAAAAGAAAAACAAAATTTTTTTTCTTATTTTTAGTTCTTAATTTTTACTTTTCTTCTACTCTTCAAAGTTTTACTTTTCTTTCTTTTGTCTTTTCTTTCTCTCTCTCACTCATTCTCTCACTGTCCCACATTGCTCCTCATCTCCCCATTTGTTCCTTTCTGCACTGAATTCGAATTTCTCCCTTATTGTTCTTTTCTTCTCTTTTTCCTTCTCTTGATTATCATTAGGTTTAAAGGAAAGTAAATTTGGTATCTAGCCTCCCTGTTGCTGTTAGGTGATTCTATTCACATCTTTGTTCTTTCATTCTGCCTTTTTCTCTTGCCTTTAACAACTTCTTAGAGTTTGTGTGATCTTTCTGTGTCTTCTGGCCTCACCACTAATCTTACCTCTTCTTTCTACCTGTCCCTCCCTCCCCAACTCCTTTTACCTCCCCACCCCAAAGGGGAAAGACGCTATATTGAAGAGTTTATTCATTATAAACTTATGTTGGGTTGGTCCTCGGTTTTAATTTAACTCACATAGTTAAAAGTGATAGATTAATAACTACCACAAATTGCCATTTTCTAAGCTGTGCTTGATGCTGTGTTATTGCTGACTATGTCATTTGGGCTGACATGTGGTGATTGATCTAATTGGTTTTCCTTCCTGGTATAAGAAAAATATAATAGCTTCAGAGTCATTAGGGTTTCCAAACCCAAACACAAGCTATATCTGGAAGACACCTCTGAAAAGCAATCATTCCACAAGGGTTTTAAACCCAAGCAACAAAGATACCTACATTAAGCAATCTTGAAATATCAACCCAGGAATTAAATCAAGGACAGTACCAAAAACAAAAATAAGAAGACACTTAAGCAAGGCACAAATGCAGGCTTCCACACCACAAAAAGGAAATTCTGGGGGAAATGAGGTGGAAAAGTCTGATAAGCAACCACTTGGACACCCTGAACTGATAGCACAGGAAGTAACAAAGCAGATGCATGAGGCTCTAGAAAATTTCAAAACAGAAATAATCTCCCAGATAAATACAGACATGGTGAGCAGAGTAAAAGACATGATTAGAAGCTCTAGAGCAGAAACAGATAGGAAAATAGATGAGATCAGAAACATACTGGAAGCCATGAATGCCGAGCATAAGAAAGAAATGGAATCCATGAAACAGATTCAAACAGATATTCAGGAGATTAAATACTCCATTAAAAGCATGCAGAGCAGACTAAGAGAATTTGAAGACAGAATATCAGATATAGAAGACAGGATTGTGGTTAAGGACCATGAAAGCAGAGATTTCTTAAAGATAGTAAGGGACCATGAGAAATCAATCCAACAGCTGCTAGATGATGCAAAGAAGAATAACATAAGACTCATAGGAGTCCATGAAAAAACAGGAGAAAGTACAATGGACATAAAAAAAACTGTTCACAGACTTAATAGTAGATAACTTCCCAGACAGAGGTAGAGAATTGGACATACAGATAAGTGAGGCATATAGAACTCCATCCAGCCATTACCAAAAAAAAATCTACACCTAGGCATATAATAGTCAAGATCCCAGAAACCCAACAGAAGAACAAAATTCTACAGGGAGTTAGAGAAAAGAAACAAATCACCTACAAAGGAAAGCCCATCAGAATAACGGCAGATTTCTCAACACAAACCCTCAAATCAAGCAGAGCCTGGAGTGAAGTATTTCAAGCCCTTAAAGAAAATAACTTCCAACCTAGACAGTTGTATCTGGCAAAATTATCTTTCAAAATCGATGGGGAAATTAGATACTTCCATGACAAAGAACACCTGAGAAATTTCGTGAACACCAAACCAGCACTCCAAACAATTTAAAGCAATATCCTAGAAAAAGACAATGAAGGTCACAACTCCAGGAGGCCCAGCAGAGAGAATGCACCATGCAAGGTAAGACGCTAAAGCGAAAGGGAGGAAAATAAGAAATAAAAGAGCCAACAAGAGTAAAACATCATGACAAGGATGAGTCAATATCTGTCAATTATAACTATCAATGTTAATGGCCTCAATTCACCAATTAAAAGAAATAGACTGGCAGAATGGATTAAGAAGCAAAACCCAGCAATATGCTGTATACAAGAAACGCACCTAACTCAAAAGGGAATCCATAGACTGAAAGTAAAAGGATGGAAAACAGTTCTCCATGCAACAGGAACCCAGAAAAAAGCAGACGTAGCAATCTTATTTGCAGACAAAGTAGATTTCAAACCAAAACTAATTAAGAGAGACAAAGATGGTCACTACATCCTTGTGAAAGGAACGATCCAGGAGGAAGGGATGACAATCCTAAATATATATGCACCAAATACGAATGCCCCCAACTATACAAAACAAATATTAATGGACATGAAAAACCAAATAAGCACTAGTACAATTGTAGTGGGGAACCTCAACATCCCTCTATCACAAATAGACAGATCAACTAGAAAAAAATTAACAATGAAATTCTAGAACAAAATGAAGCTATTGAACAAATGGACTTAATGGATGTTTACAGAGTGTTCCACCCCACAAAATCAGAATACACATTCTTTTCAGCTACACATGGGTCATTCTCCAAAATGGATCACGTGCTAGCTCATAGGACATATCTAAGTAAATGTAAAAGAATCAAAGTTATCCCCTGTATATTATCAGACCATAGTGCAATAAAATTGGAGATCAATAACATAAGAAACTGCAAAACTCCCACAAATACATGGAAATTTAACAACACCCTCCTGAACAACCAATGGGTCACAGTGGAAATTAAAGAAGAAATTAGACAGTTTCTACAAGTAAATGATAATTCCAGTACAACATACAGGAATCTGTGGGACACAATGAAAGCAGTTCTATGTGGGAAATTCATAGCAGTGAATGCCCATATTAGGAAAACAGAGAGAACTCAGTTAACTTAATGCAGAACCTCAAGCTCCTAGAAAAAGAAGAGCATAACAAACCCAAAGCTTGTACAAGAAAGGAAATTATAAAGATCCGAGCAGAAATCAATGCAATGGAGACTAAGAGAATGATACGAAAAGTCAATGAATCAAAGAGTTGGTTTTTTGAAAGAATAAATAAAATCAATAAACCTTTAGCCAACCTTATCAAAAAAAGAAAAAAAAGGCTCAAATCCATGCAACTAAAAATGAAAAAGGTGAAGCCACAACAAATCCAGCAGAAATCCAGAGAATCATCAATACCTACTTTGAGAACCTGTACTCTAATAAAATGGAAAACACAGAAGAAATGGACAGATTCCTAGATACATACCAATTGCCAAAATTAAATGAGGAAGATATAGAAATTCTAAACACCCCAATAACAATGAATGAAATTGAAAATGTAATAAAAAACTTACCAACAAAGAAAAGCCCAGGTCCTGATGGCTTCACTGCTGAATTCTACAGGACATTTAAAGAAGAACTATTACTATTACTCTTTAAACTCATCAAGGAAATTGAAAGGGAAGCAAGGCTTCCAAATTCATTCCTGGAAGCAACTGTTACTTTGATTCCAAAACCAGGGAAAGACCCAACCCAAAAAGAGAACTACAGACCAATCTCCCTAATGAACATAGATGCAAAAATCCTCAACAAGATACTGGCAAACAGAATACAGAGTGTCATCAAGAAGATCATACACCCTGACCAAGTTGGATTTATCCCAGCGATGCAAGGATGGTTCAGCATCCATACATCAATAAATGTAATACACTATTTTAACAGAGTCAAGGACAAAAACCACATGATCATCTCAATAGATGCAGAAAAAGCATTTGACAAAATCCAACACCCATACATGATAAAAATGCTCCAGAAAATTGGAATAGGAGGTCTTTATCTCAACCTGATTAAGGCTATCTATGAAAAACCAACAGCCAACATCATACTAAATGGTCAAAAACTGAAAACTTTCATGCTAAAATCAGGAATAAGACAAGGATGCCCACTCTCACCACTCCTGTTCAATATTGTTCTGGGAACATTAGCCACAACAATTAGAAAAGGGAAAGAAATAAAAGGAATAAAGATAGGAAAGGAAGAAGTGAAACTGTCATTATTTGCTGATGATATGATACTTTGCATAGAAGACCCAAAAAAACTCAGTCAAAAGTCTTTTAGACTTAATTGACAGATTCAGTAGAGTAGCTGGATACAAGGTCAACAATCAAAAATCAATAGCCTTCTTATATGCAAATAGCAGACTCATTGAGAGAGAAATTCAGGAAATAATTCCTTTTACAATAGCATCTAAAAAAAAGAAATATCTAGGAATCAACCTAACAAAGGAAGCAAAAGACCTCTACACTGAAACTACAGCACTCTGAAGAAGGAGATCAAAGAAGATATAAGAAAATGGAAAGATATCCCTTGTTCCTGGATAGGAAGAACCAATATAGTGAAAATGGCCATATGGAATAGCTCATGAGTGTAAAACATCTTCTTCCAAAACTACTATATAGATTCAATGCAATGCCAATTGAAATTCCAACAATATACCTCACAGAACTAGAGAAAACAATCCAAAAATTCATTTGGAAACAGAAGAAACCTAGAATAGCAAAAGCAATACTAGGCAACAGAGACATGGCTGGGGGTATCACAATCCCCAACTTGAAACTATACTACAAAGTTATTGTGATAAAAACAGCATGGTACTGGCAAAGAAATAGACCTGAAGATCAGTGGAATAGATTAGAAGATGCAGAAACAACTCCAGACATACTCAGTCTCCTCATCTTTGACAAAGGAGCCAACCACCCTCAGTGGAGGAAAGAGAGCCTATTTAATAAATGGTGTTGGAAAAACTGGATTTCAACCTGTCAGAGATTAAAACTAGACCCATACCTATCACCACGCACTAAACTAAGATCAAAGTGGATTAAAGATCTAAATATTAAGTCAGAAACACTAAACTTGCTGGAAGATAAGTTAGGTAGAACTCTTGGTGACATTGGCATAGGAAAAGACTTTAGAACAAATCTTCAGTAGCATGGGAGCTAGCACAAAGAATCAACAACTGGCATCTCATCGTATTAAAAAGCTTCTGCACCGCAAGAGAAACTACCAACAGAGCTAAGAGACAACCTACAATGTGGGAACAAATATTTAGCAGCTATAGCTCAGACAAAGGTCTACTATCAAGAATATATAAAGAACTGAAAAAAATCAGACCCCCCAAATTCAAAGACCCAATTCAAAAATGGGCATCCAAAATGAACAGACATTTCTCAAAGAAGGAAAAACAGCAAATAAATATATGAAAAAATATTCAACTTCACTAGTCATTCAAGAGATGCAGATGAAAACAACACTGAGATTCCACCTCGCCCCAGAAAGAATGGCTGCTATCAAGAAATCAACCAATAACAAATGCTGGCAGGGGTGTGGAGAGAAAGGAACCCTTCTCCATTGTTGGTGGGAATGTAGATTGGTGCAACCACTGTGGAAATCAGTATGGAGATACCTCAAAGAACTAGGAGTACAGGTCCCATTTGACCCAGCTATTCCCCTACTGGGAATCTTCCCCAAAGAATTAAAAGAATCATACCACAGTGATATATGTGCACCTATGTTCATAGCAGCACAGTTTGTAATAGCTAAAGCTTGGAAATAGCCCAAGTGCCCATTGACTGGAAACTGGATAAAGAAGATGTGGTTTTTTTAATAAAATGGAGTACTACTTAGCCATAAAGAATGAGAAACTAGAGACATTTATAGCTAAATGGATGCATATTGAGGCCATACTCTTAAGTGAAATAAATAGGGCACACGTGTAAATACAGAATAGTTTCTCTAGTGTGAGAAATTGAAAGTGTAAATAAGGATGAAAATGATTAAAATGAATAATTGATCATTTCAAATAAGAAAAGGTCAAAGGGTTTGGGGATGGTGAAAGGGAAAGGGGAAAGGGAAGAAGGGAAAGGAAAAATTATGCGGAAAAAAAATGGAATCAAACTCTGTGTAAATAGGGAAGGATGGAGGGGGTGAAGGGTGCACAGGTAATGGGAGAAAAAATAAAAACGAAGATACATCATGTTCTGGTACAAACAAACAAACAAAAAAATGGATATGGAGTCTGAGAGAAAAGATCCAATTCTGGCTTCAAGGATTCTGATCTACTTACCTGGCTAGATGGTAGTGCAGTCTACTGAGAAGGAAAGGGGTTGGGAGTCTCTAGGCACTACTAACCGTTTTTCTCCCTGGAATGTTAAACCTTATGAATCCACCTCATGCTTTGAAAGGACGCAAAGAAAAGGGGAAAAATAACAAGGTATGGTTTAATATTTGTAAAATATTACCCTCTGTTACATTATACATAGTCTCTGTTTAATCTATGTAGAAGATTAGAAAAAGGCTTGAAGCAAACACTAAAATATTAACAGTCATCATTACTAATTAAAGGCTATTTAAAAAAAACCCAAAGAAAAAGAGGTTTGGGTCAGGAGTGTTAAACTGTGGGATGGCAAAGAAATACATGGTGAAACTAAGGGAAGCTAAGGATTATTTTAGTTGATTTGTTTGTACTGATTTATTTAAGCATCAAATCCTCATCTCTAGTCATAAGGATGTTTTCTTCTCGGTACCAGCAGGGGATCTTTCTTCTAGGAATTTATGCCCAATTTTACCTAGAAAGAGAAAGGTCAGAAAGCTCTTCCTGTATCTGCTGTTTCTCCATTTCCCATGTATTTTTTTTCACACAATATTAAGTTAGACTCAGCAATTGCTACAATTATTCTGCCAGTTTTTTCTTATTATGCTTGTCAACTACTTGGTAGGTGCAAGAATAAACTTCTCTTTTGTGAAGGCAGCACACAGGTTGCTTTGAGAACAAGATATTTCACAAGTGACTGACTCAGTAGGGGAACCAATCTCTAACACTATAGCAGGGCTTTGCCACCAACAATGCAAGAAAGCCTTTATTAAGAGTCTATGGCATGCCTCTCCCATGGGAAATGATGAAATAGGAACAGTGTTAGCTACACCTTGGTACTCAACTGAGGAAATAATAACTAAAGAAGTGTACAATATTTGTACACTCCCTATTATTCAGCTCTGTATTAGTTTTCCCACTGCTGGCACAAAATATCTGACACTAGCAACATAAAGAAGGTATTTATTACAGCTCACAGTTTCAGTCCTTGGTCATCTGGCTTCAAGGCAAGAAAATCATGGCATAGAGCAGACAAAAGCTGCTCAACTCATGGCATCTGGGAAGCAAAGATGATGGGAAGAGCTCAAGAAGAAGGAGCCAGGAACCAGATATAGTGCCCAAGTTCACACCCATATGACTGGCCTCTTAAAACTAGGCTCCACCTCCTAACCACCCGTTCAGCTATGAATTCATCAATAGGTTAACCCACCAGTGAAGGTAGTGCCTTCACAATCCAACCACCTCAATAGGAGTTGCTTAATCCTCTCCATTTGACAACCAAGGTTCACGAGCACAAGTTTTCATAGGCAATTTCTCACACTTATATAATGTATTCATTCTCTTGGGGTTCTGGAGACAGAATTGTTTTAAATCTTGACATGTGAAAAACTTAAAAACAAGAGATTTAATAAGTTCATCTCATTAAAGTTAGTAAGAGAGAAGCTGAATTTTAAACGTAGTAACCAAACTTGGAACTGTGATGGCTCATAACATAGGGGTATGGGGATAACCCATCCCCAAACCTGTGGACATGTAACCTAACATTGGCTCAGTAATAACTAGCTGTGGAGCATTTAGGTACACATTTTTAACATTGGTTATTTAACATGTGAAATTTTAAAAAGACAAAGAAAACAATGCAGTAGGAATAAAAATCCAGCTCCTCTGGTTGTCATGGAGATAAACTATTTAGCACAGCAAAGTCTTTCAAGAGAGAACAACGGGCAAGACATTTCTAACTTCTAAGAATTGTTTTCAAAAAGGGTTTTGACTTACACTTGTTCAAGACCTATTTCTGCAAAGAAAAAGAAGAAGAAGAATGGCTATGGAATGGTTTGGGAATATTTACATTCACTTCCTGGGATAGAAAATCTGAATAGAACAAGCACATTCCCAGACTTAAATTTTTTTTTTTTTTTTGGTACCGGGGATTGAACTTGGGACCATGTGCTTGCGAGCCAGACTTAAATTTTAAAGCTTGTTTCAGGACCATAATGAAAACAAGTTTTTGTTTCCTGTTATGTACGTACATTGCAAGCATGTGCCCATGTCCATGTGTTTGTGTGTGTGTGTGTGTGTGTGTGTGTGTGTGTGTGAGAGAGAGAGTTATCAAGAAACCATTTGAATTTCAGTTTAGTGCATGATGAAATATGTGGGTCTAGATTCAATCTTCTGCACGTGGATAGTCAGTTTTCTCAGTGCCATTTATTAAAGAGTCTATCTTTCCTCCAGGGAATGTTTTTGACCACTTTGTCAAAGATCAGATAGCTGAAAGTACTGGGCTTGTTTTTGTATCCTCCATTCTATTCCATTGATCCATGTGTCTAGTGCCAACCTAGTCAGCCTATAGATGTAAACACAGGCAAAGGACTAGTGAGAAATAGTCTGTCTCTACACAGAAGCAGAGCTAACGCAGCCATGAGCTTGAATCAGAAGGAGAACAAAGTCCTCATTACTGGCAATCCCCCGTGCACCACTCGAGAAGTATTAATTAAGTGTTGAGCCTCCACCAATGCAAAGTTGGCAGCTCCAGCGATGCTTAGAGACCACCTGTATCAGCAGAGAAGCAACAGGGAGTCTGGCATGGAATGGGGGTGAGTGCTCAGCTTGGCTTCTGTTCTGGGAGTTGGGCTTAACAGGCAGGTGGACTTAGGGTAGGCACAGCATGGATTCCAGCAAAATGAAAAAAAATAGGGCCAAATAGGGCGAAGTGACATTAGAAATAGATCACTCTAAACAGCATGAGTCACAAGGATGGAGACAAGAAGATGAAAACAAGAGCATGACTAGGGTCAATTCATACAGACAGAATTCAGAGAAGACATAAGAGAGGGTGGGTAATAGATGGAGTAGTTTGTTTCCTGATATGCTGGGATGCAAGCCTGAAGCTTCTAGTACAGTGTATAAGCATTAGTCCTGGAGGCGTGGGGTATGTCAAGCACACAAACAACTAGGAGGGGAATGGGAGAACACCTACTCTCCCTGTTATAGCCCTGGAGGCAGGGCACCAGAGAGGGCAGGCTGTCTGTGAGCGCACACAGGAAATGAGAGAGTTGAAACCACAACTCTGGCTGCTTGTTGTCTCTTTTGATAAAAATAGCAACTAACTTGGTACACTGTTTTCAACCTAATTTCAAAGTTCCCTGTCATTATGTTTTATTTCATTATTTGATTTGAATTAGTTGATAATAAAGCAGGTGATTTCAGAGGATTGTAAACTTCCTGGGAATCAAGGAATCCTATTTATACAGTCAGCATTGTTGCATGAGTATTCATTGAAAATTAACTAGCGAAATAATCGTTTTTAGGTATTAGTGATAATTACAATGGTGAAAACTAAGTTAATATATATATATCCCATATATTCTGTGTACTTCTAAACTTTTTGATAAGGAAGATGATAGGAAAGATAGATTTTTCAAGTTTGAAAGCAAATTGACATGCAAAAATGACAGGTGGATATATGTGGTTTTCAGAGGAAAAAAGTTCACAGGGAAAGAGTTAATCAACGGGAATGGGAAAAAAGTAACAACTAAGATACATCATGTAAGGGTACAAGATCCCAATGATGAATGTAACTGTATTGCATATCTAAAATGTACCAATAAACTTAATGGAAAAAAAGAGTTAATCAAGTGACAGTATGAAAATCAAATGACAGTAAGAAAAGAGCATGTAGATGAGGAGAAGCTGAAGGGAGAACATGAGACGACAGGAAGATGGAACCAGATTCTATCAGATGCTTGAAAGACTTTCTTGTGAAGATGGCTCTCAATCAGTGCTTTCCCCCCTCCTTTTTGCTTAGAAAAGCAAGCAAATCCAGCGAGGAGGATTTTTTACTCCTGCAAATTCAATTGTACATGACATTTGGAAGTCAGATAATCTACAAGCTTTAACACAAGTGTTAGGGACATTCAAAAGCTCAAGATTAGGCAAAAGTAGATGGGAGCAAATGAAAATAAGAAGCGCAAAGAGTGGTGAGTAGAATAATAGGAAGGAAATTTCAGAAGGAGCCATAAAGATATTATTACTGACAGTTAGGGAGTGCAAGACCTGTATCTGTTATTTCCAATAATGGATGCATTAGACCAGGACAAAGAAAGGTGGTGGCAGAAGACACAGTTGACCTGGGCTGGCTCAGAGGGTCTCTGGAGTGTAGCAGGTTGGAAATCAGCCTCATGATGAGATCGGTATTCACAGAAAGCACTCAGTTTCTAGGGCAGTGGGAAGGAGCAAGCCCTCTGTGGTGCAGCCTGGAAACCATCCTGTTTCATCTCCACCTACAGGGCTGCTCTGCTAATATCTGGGTCAAGAAAAGCCAACTTTTCAATGTTACATAATAAAAAAGGTATTATAAATAAAAATGTAGAAAATCTCTGAGAAGCTTTCCAACTGATAATAATAATCCTTCTTATAAAAACAGTGTCACTGAGCAAAGATAAATTGTGATCAAACATATTGCATTGATTTTAAAGAGTTTAATGAAATAGCAGCTTCTAAGAAGTACTACCACAAAATAGAAATGTAAGAATCTAGGGACAATACAGTGAGAGAGTTGTAGTGTACAGTGGGCAGAACTCAGAAGAGAAATAGAAGGGAAAGCAAAACCATCATAGAAATGAAAGAAAATCCAGCTACTACAAGAGAAAATCAACAGTACGCAAAAAGAGATAAAAGATCCTAAAGAATGAAAATGAGAAAAAATGGAATTGGAGAGAAAATGACAAATATAAAGATAAGCAAGACAGATCTAACAAATGTAAAGGGAATCCTCACAGAAGAATTGAATGGAATACATATGCAATGGTATAATTGAAATACAACAAAAGACATTAATGTGTGTGTGAAATAGGATACTGTGAGCCAGAGAATATTGACTCAACACAGCCAGCATTACCAGGCATAGTGCATGCCTGTCATCCCAGTAATCTGGGAGATCAAGGCAGGAGGATCATAAATTTGAATCTGGCCTGGGCAAACAGTGATTTCATGAGAACTTACTTTAAAATTTTTAAAAGGGCTGAAGATGCAGCTCAGTGAGAAGTCCCTAGGTTCAATCCCCATGTGTTGGTTAGGGTTCTCTGAAGGATTTCATCAGGCAGGCTTACAAGATCAGAGATGGAGAGTTCACAAGGGCCATCTGTGCAGTGGAGAATCAGAGAATCTAGTGGTTGTTCAGTCCTAAAAGCTAGGAGCCACAAAGCAAAAGGGATCAAGAATCTAGCACCAGTCTGTGACAGAAGGCCTAGTAGCTCCCTGAAGGGTCCCTGGAGTCTGTTAGAAGACTGAAGAAAGTGGAGTTTGATGTCTGCAGGTGATGGCAGCAAGAGGCAAGCCTGTTCAAGCAGACTGGAGCTCTTCACAACCCAAGCCAACTTCTTTCCCTTTTATTCCATTTAGGCTACAAGCCTACTAAATGGTGCCACCCTACAACTGGGCTGGGTCTAGCCCTACTTGCCAGTCATATCTAAGAGAAGAGAAGAAGGCAAGAATGTGAGCTTACTGGCTCCTGTGTATCAGCTGGGAATCAAAGGTGTCACTTAAAACTCAAAAACCAGGAAATAGAAGCATTAGCATATTGAGTACTACATAGTTAAGTGCCAAGAAAGGCAATAGCCTTAAGTAAAATTTGGTCACAGAGAATAGGGAGGAAGAGGTAATAGTAATGGGTTAAATAAAGTGCAGCCATACATCATTTTACTGTACTTCACTTGATTGTACTTTGCAGATTCTGTGTTATTTAGAAATTGATGATTTGTGGCAATTCTGTCTCAAGTCCATTGGAGCCATTTTTCCAGCAAAAGGTGCCCACTTCATGTCTCTGTGACACGTATAGGTAATTCTCACAGTATGTCAAATTTTCCCATTATTATCATTATTATATTTTATGTCATCAGTGATCAGAGGTCCTTTTTTGTTAGTGATTGATGGTCTTGAGATTATTATTTTAATTACACTTTGCTGCCATGAACCTTGCCTATGTGACAGCAACTTTATTTGGTAAAGGTGTGTATTCTGACCCCTCTACCAGCTCTTCTTGATTTCTGTCCCTGCTTTCAGGCCTCCTTACTCCCTGAGACACAACGATACTAAAATTAGGTTAATTAATCCCTACAATGCCATTTGGATATTCAAATAAAAGGAACAGTCACACATGCGTTTGTTTCTTAAATCAATATCTAGAAATAGTTGATGCTAGTGAAGAAGGCATGTTGAAAGCTGAGATAGAAAGCCAGACCCCTTGTGTTGAACAGTTACCAACGCTATGAATGCAAAAGAGAAGTTCTTGGAGGAAACTGAAGTGTTACTCTGGTGAACATTCAAATGATCAGAAAGGCATACAAAAACGTTTTAGTGGTCTGGATAAAAGACCAAACCAGTCACAATATTCTCTTAAAGCAAAGCCTAATCTAGAGCAAAACTCTAACTCTCTTCAATTTTAAGAAGGCTGCAAGAGCAGAAGAAAAGCCTGAAGCTAGCAGAGGTTTGGCTCATGATGTTTAAAGAAAGATGCTGTCTTCTTAACATCAAAATGCAGGTGAATCAGCAGGGCTGGTGAAGTTGTAGCAAGCTACCCAGAGAAGCTAGACAAATCACTGATGACAGTGGCTACAGTGAGTAACAGATTTTCAGTGTAGGAAAAACAGCCCTCTATTGGAATAAGATGCCACTTATGACTTTCATAGCTAGAGAGGAGATATCAATGCCTGCCTTTAAGGCTTCAAAGGACAGGCCAACTCTTGTTAGGGTCTAATACAGATGGGAACTTTAAGTGAAAGCTAATCCTCATTTGCCTTTCCAAAACTCCCAGTGCCCTTAAAAATTATACTACATCAACTCTGCCTGTGATCTGTAACAGAGCTACCAAGCTTAGATGACAGCACATGTGTTTACAACATGGCTTACTGAATATTTTAAGCCACCCATTCAGACCTACTGCCCAGAAAAAGATGTCTTTCAAAATATTATTGCTCATTGACAATGCATGAGGAAATCCAAGACCTCTGACGGAGATGTATAATGAGATTAATGTTGTTCTCACATCTGCTAACACAATATCATTCCTGCAGCCTGTGGATCAGAGTGATTTTGACTCTCAAGTCTGCTGTTTAAGAAATACATTCCACAAAGCTCTAGCTTCCAGAGATAAGGATTCTTATAATGTACCTGTGTAAAGTGAAACTTTCTGGAAAGAATTCACCATCCTAGGTGTCATTGAGAACCTCCCAGATGCATAGAAGGAAGTAAAATAGCAACATTAATGAGAGTTTGGAAAACTCTTGAACCCCATGAAAGACTTTGAGAGGTTCAAGACTTCAGTGGAAGAACGAACTGTAGGTGTGGCAGGAATAGCAAGATAACTAGAATTAGAACTGGGCTGAAGATGTGACTAAATTGTTACAATCTCATAAGACTTTAGCAGATGAGCAAAAAAGTGGTTTCTTGAGATGTAATTTTATCTTGGTGAAGATGCTGTGGACGTTACTGAAATGACACCAAAGGATCTAGAATATTCCATAAACTCAGTTAAAATAGCAGCAGTAAGATTCAGAATATTGACTCTCACTTTGAAAGAAGTTTACAGTGGGTAAAATACTATCAAACAGTATCACATGATACCAAGAAGTTTTTTGTGAAAGGAAGAGTCAATTGATGTGGCAAACTTCATTGTTTTTAGAAATTTCCATGGCCACCTGAACCTTCAGCAACCACCATGCTAATAGTCAGCAGCCAGTAACATTAAAGTAAGGCCCTCCTTCAGCAAAAAGATGTGATTTCTGAAGGCTAAGATGATCATTAGTACTTTTTAGCAATGAAGTATTTTAAAAATTAAGATTATGCACATTTTTTAGACATAACACTATTGTACACTCAATAGACTAGAGGATAAAGCAAACATTACTTTTAAAAGGACTGGGAAACCCAAAAATTAGTGTGACCCACCTGACTGTGGTAGTCTGAAACAAAACTTGCAGTGTCTCTAAAATACACCCATATTCATAATACCATGTAAATGTGCAACCATCACTAAACCCATCACTAAAAAATAACAACAAAAACAATTTCTGTTGGAAGTACACTTATCCCTCAGTAATTAGGATAAGTAGGTTCTGGCCCCTCATGAATACACTAATCCACCAATCTCTAAGTTCCTTATATAAAATTATATGGTGTTTGCATGGGCACATTATCCTATATACTTCAAATAATTTCCAGATTATTAAAAATAACAAATACAATAAATCCTATGTAGTTGTTACATTGTATACTTTAGGGAATACAGTGATACTTCCATTCACGAACTTAATTTGCTTTCCAGTTTGGTTGAAGCTGGCCACGTTTGTGTTTATGTGGGGAAGATGGCCAGGGTTGTGTTTGTTACCCCATGTGGAGTTTGTGAACGGAAGTAAGATTTTGTCAAAAGCTTTTGTTTAAGAAATGAAATGTTGGGCTGGGGATTTAGCCCAGTGGTTTCGCCGCCTGCTGCACAAGAGCAAGGACCCGAGTTCGATCCCCGGTACCAAAAAAAAAAAAGAAATGAATTGTTTTCTAATAGAAGAGTTTGTAAACTGGAGCATTACTGTAACAGTAAGGAAGAAAAGTGTACATGTTTAATTCAGAGGCAATTATTCTGAATATTTTTAATCTGTGCTTGATAAGATCTGAGAGTGGACTATAACACAACTGCACAGTAATAGATGTTTAAGAAGTCATATGCACATAAACATATAAGAATAGTTAGAACTAAGGCCAGATATATCTATGCCATTAGTGAATAAAATTGAGTTTAGCTTATCTGCTAATATAAAAAGATTTGCATCACAAAGTAACCCTAAATAAATCCCCTCAACTGTAAATTACAGGCAATATTCTTTTATCACAGTGCAGTAAACCTAGTTATGGATAAAACTGGGAAACTGAATGCTTTCCAACCTGAAGAATTTTTTTTTTTAAAAAGCTTACTTCTCAAATAATTATTGAATTAAAAAAGAAAATACAAATGAAAATTGGAAAATGTTTAGATATACACTGCTCATTATGCTTCTAGTACCTACTGTGGCCATTTAGAACTAAATTTAAAAATGTAACTAAATTAAATTAAATACTGATTTCCTCATTCACACACACTAACCACATTTCAAGTACTCTGTGGCCACAAGGGGGTTAGTGGGTTCTATACTGGATGGCAGAGACCATAGAACATTTCCATTATCATAGAAAGTTCTCCTGGATAGTACTGATTTAGAACACAATTATAATGTATGGGATACAGTTGAAGTATAGCACAATTAACACTTCACAACATTAATAACATATCAAAAATGAAGGAAAACAAGCACATTTTGTATCTTCCTCATAAAGAACTACAACATAAGCCTTTAATAAAGGTAAATGCAGAATTTAATGAGTTAGAAAATAAAACTAATAGCACTGGTAAATAAATCCATGAAATCAGCTGTTCATGAAAAGAAACATATAAACTGAAAACCAGATTTTAAATGAGTGAAAATTCAGTTTAAAATAGAAACAAAAAAGGAAATATAGCCAAAATACAGTAACAGAGAAAGTTTAAAATATGAGACCACTTTGCTCAATTCTCTGAAAATGATCTGAAACTCCAGAGAAAATGACTAATTTCCCAGGAAAAATGTAATTTAACCAAAGCTGACACCAGATGAAATAGAAAAAAATTATATAAAATGGCTATTTTCAAAACAAAACAGACGAAAAAGAGCTAGACAGCTTTGCAGGGTAATTCCACTCAAACTAAAGAGCAGACAGATTTATTGTTAGAGAAATTATTGCCGACCACTAAAAAACTCCTACGAATTATTTGTTAAAGCAAATATAATGGTAATACTAAAATGTTACAAAATACTAAATGTTATAAAAACTTTTTTTAAAAGTCTATCAATAAATCTAGGGGGCCAGGGATTTAGCTCAGTGGTTCTGCTACCTGCCTCCAAGCACAAGGTCCTTAGTTCCGATCTCTGGTACCAATAAATAAATAAATAAATCTCATGACATTTAGCAAAACATTGAAAAACTATTATTATGCGGAATTAAGGCTAGAAATTAAAAGATAATCCAATATTAGTAAATCTAATGTAATTTTTATTAATAGAAAAATTACATCAATATCTATGTAGTATCTCAAAAGGCACTTAAAATTAAATAACTATTACTTGCAAAAATAATAAAGTAAGAATATATTGATACTTTAAAGTGATAAAATATAGGTTACCTCAGTTCAAATGTCAGTATGAGACATTTCCATAAAATATCAGGAACAAATCAGGGATACCCACTAATATCATTATTATTTAATATTTCACTTAGGGCCAGGGTTTTAGCTCAGTGGTTTTGCCGCCTGCTGCGCAAGCGCAAGGACCCAAGTTCAATCCCCAGTTCGATTAAAAAAAAATTTTCACTTAGAATTAAATATGAAATGTGATGAAAGAATTTAGATTTTAAAATGGAACCAAAAATGTAAAGCCGTTGTTATTTTCAGAAGATAATAAAACTGAATGTTTGGAAAACTAAAGTGTATCTGTTAATCTATGTTAAAAATTTTAAGAGATATACTAATGTAATATCACATAAACTTTATAGAGAGCTCAGTATTTTCATAGATATTAATAGTAACCTGATAGAAGACAGAATGGAAGCAAAGATGCCATGTACAGAGATAAAATCCACAAGGGTAAACTCAAGATCAATTGTGCAATACTAAAACATAAAACCTTCAAGATGTGACTAAATGATGAAAACATCAACTCTTATTCCTGACATCTACACTTCTGGTCATTTATCATATACATGTGCTGGCATGTCCTGAAAAGGTGTATTTCAAGATTACAATTATAGCACTGTCTATAATTACAGATAAGAATAACCTAAATGTCTCTACTCTTTGATTTGTCTCAAAATGGGCTATAATGCAGCTGAAAAACAGAATAAGAGCTTTCTATATATTGAAATAGAAAGATCTCCAAGATACTTACATTATTATTTGGTTTATGTTTTTTGGTTTTTTTGATACCTGGGATTGAACTCGACCTCGCACCTGTGAGGGAGGCAGTGGAACCACTGAGCTAAATCCCGGCCCCCTATATATTATTATTTGAAACAGCAAATTTTTCCTTCTTTGTTAAAAAAGAAGAAAATAAGAATACAAACTTATTTTTATTTATATGCATTCCTACTCTGGAAGGACACATTAAAAAATTCATGGCAATGGTAATAGGTGGATGAGTAGCAGACATTTGAAGGGATCTTTTCATTGTATTCCTTTTGATTTATTTTTAATTTTTTAAACCTTGTGTGCAAATTGTCTATTCAAAAACAAATACAAAATATTTAGAAGAAATCCTTGCACAGAGAGTTTAGCTAACAGTGCATACCAACCTGGAATAGTTTTTCTGACCATGTGACTTAACTCAGCCGGTGTCCACAAATACTGCAGGCTGAAGATACTTGGAAGGCTGCTGATCTTTCATCCAAGATGCTAAATAAAGATTTTTTTCTGGAACGTGACTTCAAGTGAAAAATATTTGCTCTAATTCTTCAGATTGTTCAAGTCACTGGAACATTCAAATGAAAGACTTGGGCAGTTGCTTAATTTCCCTACAGAATAACTGAGTTGCCCAAAATGCTCCATTAGCCCTTACAGCCTGCAGAACTATTTAGAAAGACAGCAACATTAAACGTGGAAAGACAAACTCCATAGCACTAACATCAGCTCTTTTTCTTATAAAAGACCGTATTCTGATGTGACATTTTTGAACCTTCCTATTTAATGACCTGTGTGGCACACTTCTATCAGGTGAAGCCATCTTTATTTGGACAAATGTGCCCCTGTTCTGTTTACTCCACATAAATTTTCTTTATTTAGGGGAGATACATCTATTTGGACATCTGCACTTAACTGATTGCAGATAGTGAACTGTGTCGCCTGAACTCCTGCTTGCAGCTGCTGGGAAATGATAAGAATGTGCCATATGTTAGAAGCAAAATCACAAACAAATATTACAACTTTTTTCCGAATGCATTAAAACCAGAAATACAAGAAATATAAATTGCTACCATACTTCCCTCTATCTTGAGTGTTGGTTGTACTTTAAGAAAAAATTATTTTAATATGTACCAAGGGAGTGCCACATTTTTGGTTTGGAAAGGAAAATGTGTAGTTTGAATGAACATTCACCCGTCACAGGCTCCACACCCTGCCTCTGGGCAGGGAAGGAAGCCCATAGAAAGGTAGGAATCCCTACCACCTCCACCCTGTTTCAGAAAGTTGCTGCCACCTATCGGTATCTGGGGGCATCTGCACAAGTGTGATGTCAGGGTAGAGGAAGAGAAAACCCAAAAGGCAAGGGGGAATAAAAAGGAAAAAATGTAAGTATATGGAAGATAAGGACCAAGCAGATAGCATGGGCAGCCTAACATAGAGCTCTCTCCTCCAAGCCTATAGGTGAAATATGATAATCATCTTCAACAACCACATGGTGCAGAAAGGAGAAAAACAAAGATGAAAAGCAACCTATCAGTCAGTTAGAATCCTAGGGCTCTAACAACTCTGGCTTTACATATGGGAAGCTACAGCCCTGTGTATGTCAGCTTAGCCTCTATTTGTGTTTATATTTGATAATGATATCATAACAAAATGCATATAACTTTAAAATTAGTTCTCAAAAAGTATTTCTTTCACTTGCACATAACCTGTAAATCCTAGAATCATAAACTATTATGTAGAGATTTTTTAAAGCTACCAAGCTTCTAGAACCTCTTCTATAATATCTCAGACAGGAAGTTATAAAGCCTGTCTGTGTGTGGTGGCTAATTTTATATGTCAATTTAACTGGGTTGAGAGGTGCCCAGATTCCGGATTAAACATTATCCTGGGTATGTATCTCACGATGTTTTGGATAAGATTAATATTTAAAGCAATAGACGGAGTATAGAAGATTGCTCTGCTAATGTGTTTGACTTTCATGTAGTCACTAAAGGGCTGACATAGAATGAAAAGGCTGACCCTATCCTAGTGAGGGGAATTCCCTTGCCTGACAGCTTTCACACTGGGGCATAAGTTGCTTCCTGCTTTTGGACTTTAACTGAACATCAGCTCTTTTTGTTCTTCAGTCTGCTGGCTTCAAATTGATACTAAACATCGAGGTTACTGGATCCCTTGTTTACCTGCTCTCTTTGCTGGTCTTGGGACTTATCAGACTTCATACTCTTAGGGCCGGGGATTTAGCTCAGTGGTTCCAGCGCCTGCCTCACAAGCATAAGGTTCTGAGTTTGATCCCCGGTACCAAAAAAAAAAAAAAAAAAGACTGCATACTCTGTAAGTCAGTTCTTTTTAATGTTATGTATGTATGTGTGTGTGCATCTGTCTGTCTATCTATTTATCGAGATAACAAATGAACCCAATGCAAAAAGCAGTGGAAAACACTGATGCACTCCTTTTCAATATCACCACAAGCAGCAGCCAAAGAAGCAGGGACCAGTCCTGTGTCCCTGGCAAACTCTGCTTCTCCCTGAATTCTTCTGATGGCTTCCAGGTTTCTACAGACTGCTTGTTCTATGCCCAAGAATTGCCACTTTATTTGTGTCTCATGATTAAAGAAAGAAATTTGCCTGTAAATAGTACAAATTGGCCCTTCTGGTTAAATTAGGGTGTAATCACACAACAGTCTATGCAGTAACATTTCACTGTAAGCGACAGTAAATACCAAATCCAGTCACATGGCTAACATGGTTTGTTGGTGACCCAAGCCATGCTTATTTTTCAAGTGATCTTGAAAAAACATCAATTCCTCTAATTGAAATCAGCACCCACTTGTGGCTTCAATTCCCTTCAGATTTGTTCTTTTAAAACTCATGAAAGTCTTACTTGTTTTCTTCTGACCAAGAAATCTTGCTTAATCACTTTGCTTTGATGTCTGGTTATTAATGTGTGCTATGAAGTCACTATTCTCTTAGGGTTCCTTTGTGGAAAGTAGATCTTTTAAATATAATACAAGCGCTGGAAAAAAGAGGCTTAAATGCAACTTAACATTTGCTGAACTTGTTATCTTATATACTTGAACATGCTTTTCTTCATTGGTGATGAAATGTGGTTCATGGTCTCTCTCCTCCACATTGGAAAGAACCAAATAAAATACCACGGGGAAATGCATTTTAGAATCTGAAAAGACTAAATTTCAAATTTCAAGCTTCTCTCTCTCTCTCTCTCTCTCACTCTAGATAGACAGACAGACAGATAGATAGATAGATAGATAGATAGATAGATAGATTTAACTTGCAATACAGTATTTTTAAAAATGGCATCATGGCATGGTTGAGAGTCTACTGGACCAGAAAACAGAAATGTGTGGTATGCGTCTTGAAACCACATTGAACATAGTGTCTTGACCTTGACAATGAGGCATTGGCTGAGATCATCAGTAGGTTTCTCTAGCTCTAATATGTGAACCTGTGGCTTCAGACATTAAAATAAGGTAACAGTGAAGTTCAGTTACTTTATGTGAAGGAAATAAACTATATTCTATGAAATCCCACAACATTGAAATGCATCTACATTTATAATTGAATATATTCAGCATTCACAATATGCTAGTCATTATAAAAATAATTCAAACTTTCATAATACTGTGTGGCAAAAGCACTTTTACATTATTTCATGGAGTTCTCTCAAATGCCCTGATGGGAACCAGGACAAAGATTACTGAGGCCATTTTATAGGATGAGAAATGGAAGATGATAAAAACAAAGGGCTCAGTCCAGTACATGGAAGTTTAGGTTTTATTACAGAATTCTTGGACTAATTGAACTGTGTTGCTCCAACTTCTGTGGACTGTTCTGTGACATAGCTCCTGTTCTCCAGATAGCAAACTCCTAAGTGCATGTATTAGCTTCATGTTACTCTAGCAAAATGCCAGAGGCAATTAACTTATAAAGAGAAAAGTTTTATTTTGGCTCATGGCTTTGGAGGTTTCAGTCCATGATCAGGCAGCCCCATTGCTGGGAGCCTCTGATTAGGGTGGCCCATCATGGTAAATGTGCATGGCAGAGCAAACCATTCCTACATTGAGCTAGGAAGCAAAAAACAACTGGAAAGCTGGGTGTGGTGGTGCACACCTGTAATCCCAGCACTCAGGAGGCTGAGGGAGCAGGATTGCTGCGAGTTTGGGGCCAGCTTGAACTACAAAGGGAGACCCTGTCACAAAAAATCAAAACAAAACAAAAAACCCCACACAACTGGAAAAGAAGCAAACTGAAGCCTCACAATCTCCTTCCAGGGCACATCCCCAATGACCTAAGGACCACCCACCAAGACTCACTTCTCAAAGGTTCTACCACCTCCCAATAGCACTACCCTGGGAACTAGGCCATTAACACATGCTCCTTGAGGGATACTCATCCAAACATCAGCATACAGCTCTAGCAATTGGCAAATAAATCTCCTGTAAGTGGAACAGTCTTAAACACCCAACACTCAGGCATAAAGGGGAAGTATAATTTCTTGAATTTTCTTTATTCTGTAAAGGTGCTCTTTTGAACTTCCTCTTACCAGAGAAGGGAGAAAATGAATCTTAATGGACATGATTTCCTTCCTTTGGTGTGACTCAGTGGTTTAACAATGTCCTCAGGTTTAACATAACTTCTTGGGAATGTTTTCTCATCCTGTCAGCTTTATTCCTCCTACTTGGCCTTGAAATGCTATCTAGACTTTGAAAGAAAGTAGAGGAGGAAGAAAGCCTTTACCCTACTATGGTCTTCGCTATGTGCTGGATTTGTCTCCTAAGTTGGTCAAGTAATGTTCCAATATATTTGGATGGTGTGTGTTTCTGATGTCTACAGATGATGAACTAATTAACTATTGTTTTTTTCATTTGGTCAGGGCTGGGAACACTTCTCTGCAGATTGTACTTCTTTCAGTTCTTATTGGCCTTATAGTGTCCTCTCCATCCCAGCTATCTTCTTTTTACTTTGCAAGCAAGGCCATTGTGATTCCTCCATCATCCAGGATCATCTAAAGAAATCACCAGACTCAATTCACTGAAGCCCTCCCTACTAGATGAACATTTCTCCTGGCCACAGCCTATTGCAAAGTACCTCATCCGTGCATACCTTTTGACCAATGAGATTCTCTCTCTCTCAATAGATTTTAAAAAGGACACAAACTAGTAAGCACAGGGCAAAGTGTTGAGCAGAAAGGTCTTTCATCAGTATTGGTACCGGAGCAAGTCAAAGCCATGTGCAAGCTTAGGTTACATGCAAGTACAGAAATATAAATAGTAATGATGATGGCTACTAGTTATTGCATATTTTCCATTGCAGGTACTAGGTGAGGTGTTCTACATGTGTTATTCCACTTAATTTTTATAACTGTTTTATATTTGGGTCTACATATCTACTTACCTAGCCAAAATTATTATTGTCTGATAAATGAGGAAGAGTTTTAAAATGTGTTCAAGGTCATACAACTAAGATACAAATTGATAGAGAGTGGTCTCACAGCTATTTACTATTTTGTCTTTAGAAACCAGTAGAGGGATGAAGACAGATGGATGAGAGGTTAGATAGACAAGTAACTGTAAAGTAATACATCAGTTCCTTAGCCCCTGAGCATTTCTTAGGACTCAGTATCCTTGTCTATATTTTCTTCTCAGATATCTGAATTCATACACTCCTTCTATGGTCTATTTCCCTTTCTCCTCTCCCCATTTGCTTTATCTAGCTTATCTTTGCAGCCAGAAATACTTTGGAGAGAAGAGTTTTTAACTGACATACTCTCTCTAGTTTTCTGGTTCTTCTCCTGCTTTTCCTCTGTATCAACTTTCACTTTCAGTCAAAACGGACCATTTACTGTTTCCTAATTATCTCCCATGATTTCCTAATGGGAGGCTTGGACTACTTTTTCTGTCCTTCCCAACTGTTTAAATATACCTGTTATTCTTCTTTCACTTTCTCCATGAGGCCTTCCTCAGTTTCTGAACTTCAGAGCACCTTACTCTCAGTCACTCTAGAGCGCCTGTCCTGCACTTATGATGTCACAATTTGTAATTGTGGAGTTGTCATATTCCTTATTGGGTTACAATATCCTTGCCTGAGTCAGTGTCACTGTAGTCTTATGTCCCCTGCAGGTTCTCAGTTCATATTTGTGGAATACCCCAAGAAGTAAAGGTGCTTCAAAGTTTTATAAAGCTGGAGAAACATATATCTTCTTTAATCCAACAAACCTTGACTGAGTACTTCTGTGAGATACCAGGGATGGTATTACCATAACCAGCAACAGAATACAATCTTTAGCTGCAGGGAAGACAAATACAGACTCCATGCACTATAATGAAGAGTCCTTTCAGAGCCACAGGTGTAAAGAATCAGGGCACTGCACATGATCAGTGAGTCTTCCCCAGAAAATGGAACCAAGGGAATTTCCATGAGAGGTCACATTTGGGCTGATCTTGGAAACAGGATCTGTGTTCTCACTGCTGATATGTGGTAGATCAGGACATAGAACAAAAATAAGGATAAAAAAACACATGGTGTGTTTGTGAAACTACTAGAAGATTGTGTGTGTATGTGTGTATGTGTGTGTGTCTGTGTTATGTGTATCTACATGTAAGGGTTGGGTGAAGATATAATGGAGCATGATGAGAAATGGATCAAAAATGAGAAGGTATCAAGTTGTGCAGGACACCAAATTAAATACTAAACAATTTGAATTTATCTTGATAGGCAAAAGTAGCTATGTAACCACAAGTGGCTTGAGTTTTAGAAAGACAACTATGGATGTATGATAGAACATTCAAGGAAATGAGTATTTTGCCTATTGGTAAGCATCTAGCAATTATCTACACCTATACTTATATCTTTATCTATGTACTTATGTGTCTATCTATCTACCAATGTACTCCAGTAGTTTTCAACTGTAGATGATTTTATCCCTGGGGGATTTTTGACAATATCTATCTGGAGACATTTTGGATTGTCACAGATTTTTGGTAGGAAGAATGTACTACTGGTATCTAGTGGGTAGAAGCCAAGGATGCTGTTAAATATCCTACAACGCACAAGGTAACCCCAGCAACAAAGAATTATCCAACCCAATGTCAATAGTGCCAAAACTGAGAGCCTTGATCTACCCACATGGGGAACCTTGCCCTTACATCAGCTCAAACTTGAGCTAAATAAGGTAAGCACACTTTTCAAAGTGAAACCAGTTCCCTTTCTTTTCCCTCTCTTAAATTTCTTAAAGCTGAAAATAGCTCAAAGCAGGATGAATTGAGTTCAGTTTTGTTTTTATTCTGTTAGTTTAAGCCAAGAGTGGCTTAGTATTTGTCTTGTTTGATGTACATATTCTTCCCAAAGGCACTGCATCTGTAGAGCTGGTGTTATAAACAGGTAGGCTTCTATATATACTAATAATAGCTAATGTTTAGAGAAAATTCACTATTTCCATGTCCTCCCTTATTATAATACCCAGCTTACATGTAGGAAACTGAGGCTGAGACTGATGTTCTTGGAGAGTAATTTTGCAGTTGACACATGTCAGAGACCTGGACCTAAGATGGAAGTCAATTCAACAACCGAGTCTTGATTCGTAGCCATCATGCTATATTGGTCTTTAACATACGGTAATAGTTTCATTGTAATTTTTTCCTGCGGTGTTGGTCTGATGAGCCTAATCTTTTTTGACTTAAGGAAGCATGGGTGGCTGAAGGGGAACACAGCTGTGCTGTGCCAAGCAGAACCTCCTGCAAGTAAAATGAAACTGGTTTTGCAACAATTGGAGGAAAAAGAAATTATAAACAGATGAAAGTGTCTAGCTCACTCCAGTACACCGATTTATGGCTAGTACTATGTTGCTTTGAGAAAGAATGCTACAGGATGATTCATATTTGGCATGAAATATGTTGCCACTAGCTGAGGAAACAGGCAGGTTCTTATGTTCTAATATAAATATTTAAGAGTTCCACATCATCTTTTATTAAATATTCGAAAATTACAGGTGCGAGCATCTTGTTCAGAATGTTGACTCCCTAAGTAGGCTTTATCTGATCTTCTGTTACTTACAAACTTGAAAAAGAATTTTTTTTTAGGCCATTTAAGGATTTCGGACCCACTTCTGGGAATCACTTCTTTTTATAGGTTTGGGACAATTACTTGCTTCTGCTACTTGTTTTGCTGTGTGCCACAGCTGGTATTAAGAGATGTACCAGTGTCTGAGATGCCTGACATGGTATGTGCCATCTTCTTTTTGTTCCTTATGTGGAAATCAAGACTTGTCCTCACATTTTGCTGTAGACACAAAATTAAGTTGAATTCTACTAGTTCAACTGGTATCCCTTTCAGGAACATAATCCCAGATTTGGGCATCCTATAAGGGGAGAGAGAAAATTTAGACACAGGTAATGGAAATGTAGAAGAAAGATTTCTGTCCTCATTTATCGTAAGGTTCATGAGTGAGGCTCCTATAAAAAAAGACAAATTAACAAAAGAAAATATAGAATTTATTTCATAAAAGTTTTTCTTGACACAGGAAACTTCAAGCATGGTGATCTAAATAAAGAGAGAAATCTACAGAGTATTTTGTGCTAAGATTGCTATAGAGGACTGGTGGAAAAGTGTGACTGTACAAAAAAGGGGTATGAGCTAATGGTAACAAGCTGGTTGGAATTTAGCACAGCCAGTTTGTTGAAATTCTTCTCTGTGTTCCCGTTTTAAGAGATAAGGTGTTTCTATCCTCCAGGTATAGAGACAACTTCTCAAGAATGAGGGTCCCATGACTGATTTTAATCTAGATTTATGGCCTGCTTTAGGGGACAAAGGGTAAGGGAAAATTTTTCTTAATTTTTGTGGCTTAAGTCTGCAGTTTTCTCAGTTTTAGAGCTGCCATATTTTGAACCCCATCATCAACCAAAGAAGAGAGACTTTTAGATGAAAAGTTTTAGATTTGCCTGAGTTTGTCCCCTTGGGGACCATTGGAAATATTCACATTGTGATTCTGAAGGAGAGAGAGAGCGACTCCAGGAACTGATCCTCTGACTCAGGTCATCCTTGCAGATGGTACTGTACCAACGAGCCACAAATGGAACTGTTAGGACTGAAGAAAAGCTGTGAGCATGATGGTGAGGGATGGGGAGCTAGAGGGGTCAGATGGAATCTGGAGAAAATACCAAAACAAGGGACTGAAATAAATATTGAAGATTCCATACAGATAGTTACTGATTAAACTTTCTGAAGATTAAAGAAGTGAGAGTCATCAATTTCCACTTCTCTTAAAATAATAGCAAAACTTGACCTCCCAAGGCCAGGGAGAAGGAAAAGACAGCCTACCACTTCAGGGAAACCAGTTCAACTTATTGTTATTTCATGGAAGCAGCTTGATCCACTGGGAGAAACCAGAGAGGCTTTTGTTTAAAACTAATGGCTGAGGTCCCCTCTTAAAAGCCTGTCATTTACATGAACAAAGGAACAACTGGTTCCTGACAGCAGTGATGGGAAAATGGAAACACTGGCACAGATGTTTCACCCACAAATCTCCACTCATCTACTTATTCCATTTTATATCTTGACCTGTCTTTTTAATCATTTCACCTCCTTTCTGCAGAGAATTACTACTGTCTCTAACACAGGCGGCTACCTTAGCGACTGGTGTTTTCAAGTACCCCTTTGACAAGAGGAGGTTACTTGTAATTGCACATCCATCCTTTCAGGAATAAATCACATGGGATCTTCATGTTAGGTGTAGAGTCATAAGAGGGTGAAAAAGTAGGACAAAACATTAAACTGGTTATGGTCCAGAAGAAGGAGTCCCATGGTTTCCACTACACTACCTGGATGATGTAGTTGAAGAGCCCAGTCTTGGGATCTCAGAGTACTTTGATACCCTCTTCCCAATATGCTGCAGAGCCAACTGCTGCTCTGCTTATACTAAGGACATCTTGGCTATAGACTACACTATCACTACAGATGATGCCTTTGTACTGTTTTGTTTAATGGGAGAAAGGGACTTTTTGTCCCTTTTGCCCCCAAATACTCAACAATCAAATATCCTCTCAAACCCCAAGAAACAATCCTGTTTTCTAGACAGTGTTCTCTTCCAGGCTAGAAATGGGCCTTAGCTGGCCATGCAGACATTCAGGACCTCAGGTGCCGCTGTGAAAGCAGATGCAGAACGGAACTAGACAAAGCTAGTTTCAACCACAAAAGATCTGTACGGACCTGCTATTCACCCCTACACTCATTACCAGCTCATTGTAATATGTGGCCCTAAATTCCTGCCCATCAGTGTCATCTTGGTTTGGTCTTCCAATCCATACTGAAACTGGCCCATATAAGGATCAAAAGAAGATGACCCCTCATTTCCTGGATGGTAAATACCCTGCCCCCAGATAAAGTGATGAATAATCTTTCTATTTCTTAACTAAAATCCTCCCTGCACTCAATCCCTCTCAGTGGGGAAGGAAACCAGGGTTGTTGAGCTTATTCCAGTCCTTTTTATTTTATTTTTTATTTCTGAGACAAGGTTTCACTAAGTTGTGATCCTCTTGCTCAGCTTCCCCAGTAGCTGCAATTACAGGTGTATTCCTCTGTGCCTGGCTTTCCCCTTACTTTTAAAAGGACCCTTATCCTTTGGCCTGAAAGAGTTACTTCTCTTCTCTTCTCTTTATTCTCTGGCCAAAGAATAAACTTCTTCTTCACTCCCTAATCAACTCTCAGTTTGACAGCACAGTGAGTCTGTGAGACCAAAGTGATTCCATTTTGCTTATGTGAAACTAGAATGACTCCACTTTTGCCCAAAATGGAGTAGTCTCCTTTGTCCTCTCACATTAATGATTAAAATGTTCTTGATCTAGGACAAAAGATACAATCTGTAACAAACCAAAGTTCCTAAGTTAATTACTCAGCCATCTGTTTACCCAGGAAATGAACATCCTGGGCCCACTATCTGTAGAAACCGTCTGTCAATGTGCTGACTGTCAGTGCTGAGTGGTCGTGACCATTAGTCACCGTGTCTGCTGACCATCAATACGTGACAGTTGCCCACTAACCTTTGTCCTTCTTTTCTTTTGTAAAACCTATATGTAATCACCCCTTACCCCTGATGAGTTCACCCAATCAGAAATGTACACTTCATGCGTGTTAAGCGCTGACCAATCATTGTAACTGCTAAGTAGAGAATCTCCAAACCTTGCTGTAACCTCTATAAAAACCCCGCTAATTTGGAACTCAGGGCTCTCAATCTCGATCCGCTGTGTCGGTGACAATTGAGAGTCCCTGCTTAAGCTTGAATAAACGACCCTCGTGCACTTACATCGGAAACGGCCTCCTGGTGGTCTTTGGGACCTCACAATCTGGGCACAACAAGTCCATAACTTCTACCTAACTCCCTCAGAATTTCCTTACCCCAGGACAAGTCTGTGTCTCCAACAAATACCTAGTAAATTACAGCACATATTACAATCTTCCTGGTCTGAAATCTCCAAAAACATGATCCTCTTTTCCCTGGTTCTTCTCCTGGAAGAAGCCCCGCCCCCCCACCTCTCTTTCCCAACATGTATATGAGAATATTTGGAGGCAATGTAGTGTAACAAGAGAGAGTGTGAGTGAGGTTGCCAGACTGAAGAACTTCATGTTGTTTCTGACATGTTATTATAGAGGAGAAAAGACTGGTCTCACCCATTATATAATTTGTGGTCAAGATCCTTATAACAAACACAGATGAATAAGGGAAAGGTATGCACATTGATTTAACAAAAGTTTTACATGGCATAAGAGTCTTCAGAAATGAACATATTAAAAAGAGAAAACTATATTTTTGCTAAATCTGATAAATAGAAAGCCGGTTGGACAAAAAGGGGTCTGATGTAATGGTAATAAGATGGGAGAACTTAGCAAGTCCTGTCTGTTCAGCTTCTTGGTCTCTCTGTGTGGTATTTCTTCCCTCTGGGTCTAGGGCAGGATGCCTGTGATAAGCATTCTTTCAGATTCTAGCCTCTTTTAAGTGAGTGTTTAGCAGTATCTTAATGCGTTTTCCGTTACTGTAACCTGAGATAATTAACTTATGAAGAAGAAAGATTTATTTTGGCTCAATTTCAAAAGTTTGGTCCATACTTACTTGGCCCTGTTGCTTTTGCACCTGTACACAAGCAGCTCATTATGGCAGACACATGGTAAAGCATGGTTTTATTTTATTTTATTAATTTATTTTTTTGTGGTACTGGGGATCGAACTCAGGACCTTGCGCCTGCAAGGCAGGTGCAGTGGCACTGAGCTGAATTCCCAGCCCACAAAGCATGGTGATCAGGAAGTAAAACAAGAGGAAGACAAGGGGAAAGGGTTCAGATATCCTCTTCTGGGGTAAGTCCACAATTAACTAACTTCTTCCCATAGACTCTACCTCTTAAAGATTTCCTCCCTCCCATTACGGTTACAGTCTGGGGAATCAAGTTTTTGACGCACAGGCCTTTGGGGAACACTTGCCCAAATCACAGAAGACAGCTTAAGTGAGAGATTTTCTTTTTAGGTTTCCCCAATACAGTTATTAACCAGAGTATAATTTAGATCCATTTTTATACAAATTGAACACCTACTATAAACCTTGCATTTTATATACTTTACGTAAGTTAATCCTAATGATAATTTTGCAAATGTAGCTGATTAACCCATCTTACAGATGAAGGATGCAGTTCACAGAATAAATTTCCCACATTCAAAACTAGGAACTGAAATTAGATCTGTTTTGATGACAAAGCCCTCTTTCTACTATACCCTCCTATTTTGAGGCAAGATAAATGTTCCTGGGCTGGGGATTTAACTCATTGGTTCCACCACCTGCCTCGCAAGCTCAAGGTCCCAAGTTCAATCCCCAGTACCCCCCAAAAAAGATATATGTTCCTTCTAACTCAATTATATATCAGCATTTATTTATTTATTTAATTTATTTATTTATTTTTGGTACCGGGGATTAAACTCCAGTCCTTGCGCTTGCAAGGCAGGCAGCAGAACCATTGAGCTAAATCCCCAGCCTTTGTATCAGCATTTAAACACATATTTAAGAACACAAAGGGAATTTTCTGTGTTAAAAATTTCCTGTGTAGTTCTTCATAAAAACGTTGTTTAAAAAATCTTTTAGATATATCTAGATTTTTATATGTTGATTTTATAAATGTGCAATCTATTTGTTGATTTTTCTATTTTGATTTTCTTATAGCGGAGCCCATATTTCCTAGAGTCTTTTCTTTTCACCATTAAAACAAAAATATTAAGAGATTCTGTTCAATATAACACTCAATTACTGAAATAGCCACTGTTAAAACTGCTTACAACTCTCCTTTACCCAGAACCAAATGGGTATTTTCCTAGTTCCTGATCAAAGAGATCATAAATCATACATAAATACATTACTAAGTTTCTTGTTGAGTAGTTTTTCAAATTATGTTTAATAATATTTTTGAATAATAAGATTTTGGGAACAATGTTTGATATGTATAGATGCCTTTGCATAAGGCAAGGAGATATTATTTAAGTCTTTACTATGAGAATAGGAAAGAATGATGAATTCATTATTGCCAAATTGTTTGGCCAGACCTGTATTTAAAACACTGCATTGTAAGATGTAAAATATTAAAATCTACTATGAATACATTATTAATATGTATAGAAAAACTCTTAACAGCTATACACCATTTTATTGTAATGATAGTCTTTCCGGTACCACATTAATGAAATTGATGCCATAATACAGCCCTTAAATTGGTTGTTACTGGTAATGAGGGAATAATTTGAAAGTAAATAGTCTCTGGCAAAACTGAAGATGCCTATTTATTTGAGAGTTGATTAATTAATAATTATTCATTAACTAATGCTAAATGCCTCATGTGTTGTCTTTGCCTCTTGGCCAAAAGATATTGATGTTTTATTTTGGTGCCAATGCTAATGGTTAATTATCACTAGGGGACCCTGGAATTTGACGGGGTACAAAAGTTTTCTAGCAGCTTGTTTTCTTAAAGGCTTTAGAGGAAGAAAAACAAACAAACAAAAAACGTGCAGACCCTTGAGTCTGGCTGCAGAGCTCTAGTGCTTCATGCAGAACATGTGGGGCCCCAAGGGTGAGGTTTGGAAAGCGATAGAAAACTGCACAAGAAAACCATTCATAGCTGAAGCTTTGGGGGATGTTTTCATGAGCCGAGTCTTAAATAAACTGAGATCATTTTAATTGAATGCACTACTAGCCTGTATTTCACCAGGGTGTGGTTAATACCCCATTCACTGGTTTCAATATGGTTGTTTAACATTTGGATTATTGGGAGCTAATTGTATCTTAGGTCTTTGAGCAGCGCTAAACAAAGTGGCATTTTTAACAGGTTTGAGAAAATAATGAATTTTCTGTGCTTTTTTATTATTTGTGGCCAGAAATGGAGAAGACTGCATTTCTACAGAAGAACACACAAACCTTCCTAGTTTATTGCTTGACAGTTGATAAAATTCGGGCATTTGTATGTTGGTGTATGATAAGATGATCCAGAACTTCAAAACATTTATCCAGGGTGCAAAGTTTATTAATTTTAAATTTCATTGCAATAGGAAGCATTTTTATTGGTTGCAAATTTTTAAAGCCTAAACATGCATAACTTCTACAATGGATAAATTTCTTTAAATGTAATAAATATCCTTCTTAACTCATAACATTTACAAAAATTAACACTAAGTACTTTGTGACCATTTCAGTAAATTTCTCTGGCAATTTTTGATAGACTGACTTGGCAGTTAAGCTAGAATTACACATCCCTACAGCTGGAAAGAAATACAAAGGACAATTGTGTAATTCATTGATCTAGAACTAGATCCAGGTAATTTGAAAAGTGGTTGTCTATGCTATTCTAAAAGGTTTCTTGAATAAATATCCCATCTCATGGTTGCCTGTTTCAGTGTATTATATGAAAGTTCTTTACCGTGTCTTATTAAATTCCCTCTTCCTGCATCAAAAACTTTGTTCTCTTAGAATATTTAGAACAGCTGGGAAAGAGTCTATTTACAAAAATCTTCTGTATTCTTAAAGATAGCTGTGATGTAGCTAATTAACCTAATTCTTTTACCTCTAAGACTTCATATAGCTGTTAATTACTCCGCAACATTTTCATAGAGATTTTCAGTCCTAGTGTTCAAATTATTTCAAGGATGCTTACTGGATATTTGGCCATGAGACAACTTAAAGGGCCTCAGGTGTACTAAATAACCAAAGGTCTTCTATAGCAATGGCCTTGTAAGTCCATACTCACCAGGTGCTGAGTTTCCCACATACTGCCTTGTACTGGGTGAATTGTCAGGCTCTTTACCTTGTGTGGTAGACAGCTCTTCCCTTTGTGGAGTTTAAAGTATTGTGGTGAAGTTTGCATTCTTAGGAAGTGAAATCCTTTCAGCTCAAATTAACTTTGCCCTTACCATCAATATTAGTTGCTTCCCCTAATGCAACTTTCTTTCAAAGTTGATTGATCCATAAGATTCCATTGGCTGAGGAAATCAACAAAACAATTCAAGTTCATAGGAATGGAAGTAGGCCCTCAGGAATAATTCAGGAAGGACTCCCCACCTGGGTTTTGACTGCTTATCTTAAACGTCTACACTCCCTGTCCCCTCCACGCTACTCTTTATTTTACCTTTTAAGAACAAAAATTGTAACAACAGCCCAAAGTTCCGTTTTTATCATTACACAAAACTTACTTGTGAATTTGAAACAAATGGGAACACTCAGACTTGGAAGTAAAACAGTAAAAATACCACCACAATACAATCCTATTGGTAAAACTTCTGGTAACTTGTTGCAATTCCTAGCTTTTTTAACCTGAGAGCACAAAAATAAGATCATACATATATTACAGTTTTATAAGCACATTTTTAAAAATTCAGTAAGATATCATGAATGTTTCTGTATTAATAATATAATTTCCCATCTTTTTAGTGCCAAGTAGCACTGTATTAGATGAATATAATTTAGTTAACCAAGTTCCTAGTTGTGAACAATTTATTTTAATAATTTCTATAATACACAACATTTACATGAGCAGCTTCCTTGTGGCTGAACTTTTGAATGTACAAAATTTAATCATTTGCTTAAAGTTCTAGAATGCACAATAGGACAGTCCTTTGCCTTGTCCCCATGTTGTTGTTGTTTTTTCCATAAGATGCTAAATGTAACCATCTGGGCTGTAGGTGTTCCTGCCCAATGTATCAAAATGTTCTCTGACTTGCGCTGCATGTATGTACCCGCTCAATGTATCAAAAGTGTTTTGTTCAAACAATGTAACTGTAAGTACTTGATGTTTCTACCTAAGTTTCTGCTTCTAGCTATGTCTCTGCCCTAAAAAGTTCCTCTCAATTCTCTTTCCCCAACTGTATATAAACGGACTCTACAAAACTTGGAATGGGCAGACTCCTCTGAGCCAGTTTAAAAAAGGGTTTTTTTCCTTCTCTTTGAATAAGTTTTGGATTTTCAAGTTTTCAAATTGCTGTAGCTGTAACACTTGGCTGTGATCTGGAGCTACAACACTTGGCAATAACACTGAGCTGTCCTGGTTTGCCACAACAAAAGGAATGGAAAAAACTGGTATACGTACTCTTATGTGGTGCTGGGGATTGAACCCAGGGACTTTGTACTAAGCTACATCAACAGCCCTTTTTTTAAAAAAAAAAAAAAAATTATTCATTTGTTTATTTATTTACTTTATTTTGAAACAACATTTCTCTAAGTTATTAAGTTGCTCAGGCTGGTCAAAACATGTGATCCTCCTGTCTCAGCCTCCCAGCAGAATATACACATTCTTCAGCCTTTAGCTTAGTATTATAGCATCCTTGCAGGAAAGGTTTTCATCTATTCATTATATTTTTTAACCAACTGTGTATCAATGAGTCCTTTCATCACATCCTCATCAGCATAGGAATGTCTTAAATTTTGCCTGGTAGGTTGATAGTTTCAAAGTGATGGACTATTTGTTTTTGTTAGATCTGTTACTCAGAGCACAAGAAAATGCATTCACTTTATAGTACATGTCCTGTTTCACAATTTTGACAAATGTATACACGTAATCACATTCTAAAGAGCACATTGAATAATTCCATCTTTGTGGAAGTTCCCAGTGTTCTTTTGACACTTCCCACCTCAGGCAACCACTCATTTGCTTGCTCTCACTATAGACGCTTTTCGCTTAATCTATAATTTCACAGGGAATCAGAAGTTATATACATTTTTTTGTGTCTAGCTTCTGTGTACTCTGCATAACATTTTTGAGATTCACCTCTTTTGATGAGCATGTGAGCAGTTTCTTCCTTTTACTTATTGGGTACTGTTGTATTATATAAATACACAAAATTTACTATTCACCACCTAATGAGTATTTGAATTGTTTCAAATTTTAGCTACCATTAGTAAACTGCAGTGAACATTACAGACAAGTCTTTGTAGACACATAGTTTTACTTCTCTTGGATAAATACCTAGGAGTAGAATTTCTGAGTCATGTAGTAAACAATGTTTATCTCTATAAGAAAGTATCAAACAGTTCTCAAAAACTGTACCATTTTACACAAGCACAACAATGTACAAGTTGTCCCACATATTTGTCAGTACTTGCTATAATCAATCTTTTGCATTCTAACCACTCTGGTGTGCATGTAATAGTATCACAATGTGGTTTAAATTTACATTTTGTGATGGTCAGTGATATTGGGCATCTTTGCATGTGCTTATTGACCATTCATATATCTTCTTTTATGAAGCATCATTCAAATCTTGTCCATTTTTAAATTGGATTATTATTGAGTTGGTAGCCTGATGAAAACAAATTTTCAGATATATGTATGGCTAATATTTTCTCATAGTCTGTAATTTACCTTCTAATTTTCTTCTTGGAATTAAAAATTGTAATTTTGGTAGAGTCTAAGTATCAATTTTTTCTATTTTGGTTCATGCTTTTTTTAAAAAAAAATTAAGACATATTTGCCCACTACATGCTTTTAAAGATTATCACTTACATTTTCTTTTAAAAAATTTTCCAGTATTAGCAAATACATTTAGGTTTGTGATTCATCTTCAAATATTTTTGTGAATGGTGTGAGATACAAATTGAAATTCATTGTTTTGTTTTTGCACCATTTATTAAAGGCTATCTTTTCTCTATTGAATTTCCTCTATTCCTTAGAAAAAAATTAATTATATATTATCATACATATATAATGTGTTAATTTAATTATATATGGTCTATTTCTAAACTCCATAGTTAGTTCCATTTATCTGTATGCCTATCCTTAACCTAACATCAATTTTTGTTGCTTGCTGAATTTTTTTTGATAATTATTAAAGTCAGGGAATGTGGGTCCTCCAACTTTGTCCTTTTTAAAATATTGTTTTAGCTATCCAGCATTTCTAAAATTTCCATGCAAATTTAAGAACTAGTTTCTGCAAAGAATCTTGGGAGAATTTCATTAGGATGATTGTGAATGTACAGATTATTTAGAGATAATTGACACATCAATTATATTGAGTATTCTGACCTATGAAGATACCTTCTTTCTCCTTTAATTTCTTTCAGCAATGTTTCAGGTTTTCAGTGTTAAGGTCTTAAAATATTTCATTAAATTACTTTAATTTTTCATGCTATTCTCGGTTCTTTTATTTATTTATCTGAGACAGGTCTTGCTGTGCAGCACAGGCTGGCCTTTGAATTTGTGATCCTCCTGCCTCAGCCTGCTGTGTGCTTGCTATTCTCAATGGAATTATTTAAAAACTTTGTTCTTCCAATTGTTTATTTCGTTGTCTATAAAATAGAATTGATTTTTGTATATTGATTAAGCATTTCATGTACTTTCTCAATATATTTATTATTTTAGTAGCTGTTTTATAGCTTCACCTACATAATATATAGCTATTTTATAGCTTCATATGCATAATACATAATCTGTAAATAAATACAATTTCATTTCTTCCTTTGCCAGGTGTATTCCATTTATTTGTTTATTTTTATCTTGCTATGCAAGACTTCCACACACTGTATAATAGAAGTGGTGAGACATTCTTTCTTTTTCCCTGATCTCAGTGGGAAAACATTCAGTCTTTCATCATTAAGTTTGATGCTAGTGGTAGGTTTTACATAATGTCCCTTATTAGATTGAGGATGCGTCCTTTTTTTCCAAGTTTGCTGCAAGGATTTATCATATTTGAGTATTAGTATTTTATCATTTTTTGCATATCTTGGGTGATTTTATAATCTCCCTCAAACTCAATTCCATTAAAATGGTAAATATGAGCAGGGACAAAATGTGGAAAATGTGAGTATAATCTTGTAAGACTGTCACATATTTTTAATGAAATCATATACTATTATTGGAGGAAGACTATAATTAATTAAGAATGCATAGTATAATTTATAGAATAACCACTTAAACAAAACAAAACAAAGCAAAACAAGTAATATAGCTAAGAATACCATTGTGGAGATAAAAAGAAATAATTTTTTTAAAAAACAGTCAATCCAAAGAAAAGCAGAAAAAGAAGAAATGAATCTCCAAAGAACAGACAAGTCTATTAGGAAACAAAAGATAGTAGGCTTAAACACAGTATTTATAACTCTGTTAAATGTAAATATCCTAAGCACTCCAATTAAAATTCAGAGATTTTCAAACTAAGTAAAATTGCAAGATCCAAAATATGCGATATATGAGAAATATAATTAAATATACAGATCCATAGTTTAAAAGTACGGCAAAGATATGCCATTCAGATAGTAATCATAAGAAAGATAAAACTGCTGTATCAGTATCAGACAGTATAGACCTAAAGACAATAATTACCATGATTTAAGAAGCATATTTTATAATAATATGAGTCAATCACGAAGATATAAACATCTTAATTTTGCATACACCTAATAACAAAGCCTTCCAATATATGAAGTAAGTATTGGTACAACTAAGAGTAAAAATAGATTATTTTTTTACATATTCTATCTTTAGTTCAACCTAATTCATAAGAGTTTTACTTATAGAAATAGCAAACAAATACATGAAAAAATGTTCAACATCATTGGTCATTCGAGAGATGCAAATGAAAACAATGCTGAGATTCCACCTCACCCCACAAAGAATGGCTGCTATCATGAAATCAACCAATAACAAATGCTGGTGGGGCTGTGGGGAAAGAGGAACCCTGCTCCACTGCTGGTGGGAGTGTAGACTGATGCAACCACTGTGGAAATCAGTATGGCTATACCTCAAAGAACTAGGACTGGAAGTCCCATTTGACCCCACTATTCCACTGCTGGGGATCTTCCCCAAAGAATTAAAAGAATCTTGGGCTGGGGATTTAGCTCAGTGGTTCTGCCGCCTGCCTTGCAAGCATAAGGACCTGAGTTCGATCCCTGGTACCAAAACAAAAAAACAAAAACAGAATTAAAAGAATCATACCACAGTGATATATGTGCACCCATGTTCATAGCAGCACAGTTTGTGATAGCTAAAACTTGGAAACAGCCCAAATGCCCATCAACTGGAGACTGGATAAAGAAAATGTGTTTTTTTTAATAAAATGGAGTACTACTCAGCCATCAAAAATGAGAAACTAGAGACATTTATGGCTAAGTGGATGCACATTGAGGCAATACTCTTAAGTGAAATAAATAGGACACACATGTATAAATACTGAATAGTTTCTCTGGTGTGAGAAACTGAAAGTGTAAATAAGGACTAAAATGTATAATAGGTAATGTAAAATAGGAAGAAAAGGGGCAAAGGGGAAGGAAGTGGGAGGAGTAGGGGAAAGGATAGAAGGGAATGGGATTAATATGAGAAAATGGAAAAATAGGAACAAAATCTTTGTAAATAGGGAGGAATGGAGGGGTTGAAGGGAGGGCTGGGCAAGGGTGAAAAAGAAGAACCAAGAGAGACTATGTAAAGGTGCAAATTTCCAATGATGAATGTCATTATATTGTATACCTAAAATGTACCAATGATTAGAATGAATAATCAATAATGCAAAATAGGAAGAAAAGGTCCAAAGGGGTAGGGGTAGTGGGAGTGGCAGGGGCAGGGGAAAGGAAAAATGCTGAGAAATGGAAAAAATGGAAATAAAGTCTTTGTAAATAGGAAAGGGTGGAGGGGGTGAAGGGAGGACTAGGAATGGGGAAAAAATAAGAACCAAGATGCATTATGTACAGGTACAATTCCCAATGAGAAATGTAATTGTGTTGTATACCTAAAATGTACCAATAAAAGAATTTAACACCAAAAAAAGAGTTTTACTTATAATTTTATAAGGAAACTAGGATCCCTTTGTCTATTATGTGCATCTAAATATTTCTGGTTGGTTATATGTCATTTCATTTTGTATAAGTGTTATATAGTCTTTACTAATTTTATCCTTCATGGTTCTTGGCTTTGGTACCATGCTCCGAACATACTGTTTTTACCTGGAGGTTTTATAAATAATTACAATTACAATTTCATTTTTCCCAATAGTTTTTTATTCTATTTCATTTTTTCTCTTAATTTTTTGTAATTTAACTGCTTTTAAATTGTTGACTAAACATTTTGAAATCTTTTCCTTCAGCATATAGGATAGGATAATCATCAAGCTGCTTTTTTCTAATCATTAACTTCCGAAACATTGTTGGAAATCTACTTTTTTTCAGTTTTCTTTTTCAAAGTTTGGATTTAGTGACTCTTCTACCTATTTTCCCTGTTGAATACTTACTGAGCAACTATTATACATCAGGAAGAGGAGATTAAAAATAAGGAACTGAAAAGCCCAATTGCACTGTTTTCAACCTCATGTCATTTAAGAAGTGGAGGGACAAATACTAGCTGTATAAATAAAACACCACACTACCAAAGACCAGGATGTGACTGGCTCTGCCTGGGAGCAGTTACAAGAGATATTTGATCTGCTTATCAAGAAGGAGAGTAGGGAAAGGTCAATCTGGTTACACTGACAGTTCAAGACCTAGAGAATGTCAGTGCAGCCAACACTTATCCTAGTAATGTACTCTGGCAGAGGTGCAACCTGCTGGAGAAAGGGGCCTTGTTCTGATTTGCATAGGAGCTCTAAGTGTGGCATCAATAGCCTTAGAAGGGGCTCGGTGAACTGCAGAATGTGCAAATGATGGAGGGAGCCTGAGTGGTCTAGTGAAGTTTGACCATACATTGCACGGACTGCTGTGCCCAAGATAGTCTCAGAGTCTCTGTGGATACAGAAGAGACTCAGTACTCTATCCATTGGGATTAACTTTTCATGTTAGAAAATTATGACTGATTTACATCATCAAACTTGTATCAGTGGAACACTTGCATATCATGTGCAAGGCTCTCAGTTCAATCAGCAACAAAGTAAATAAAAAAAGCAAGAGAAGTGAAAGATTCAAACCTATACAATGAGAAAGGCCAGTTTTCGAGGGATTGCTGTGGCCGAATAAAGAGTACTTGAATCTACACAAAGGTAAGATCTGCAAAGCAATCAAATATTTTTCCTTTTGTCCAATCTCTAGGGTTCATGAAGGACCTTGCTTTAATTTGAAGTAGCAGTTATGATAAATTTTAACTGTTTTGAGATTAAAGGGCCTGATTCTCTGTATGTTTTGTCACTACTCATAACATATCTAAGAGTTCCAAGGTCTATTCACCTTACAAGTATCACCAGACCCACACCTGTCCTTTTAGGACTTCACACTCTTGTGAAAGAGTTAAAAAAAAAAAAGCTTACACTATTTTAATAATATTTTGTGACCAAAATAACCCATTTCTGCAGTGCAGATTGCTCATAGGGGCACTCTTACCTCTCACAGACGTGATTTCAGTGTCATCTGAAAACATCTCTTTCTTGCAGCCTCAGCTTTCCTTTCCCATACCTTGTGCACTGGCCTCATAATTGAAGCCTTTAATTTATTCACCACACAATGTCTTTGCTCTTCTGCCGTCTGTAATTTATGCCTTACATACTTTGCTGCCTGGTATTATTTAATTCTGCTTTTAAAAAATGACAAGAGTTTTGTGAACCAGTTGGTAGATATTACCTCATTAAAATATCGTTATGCATAACAATGTTAAAAAAGAATTTCCAGCAGTGAATTTCAGCTTTTGTAAGATAATGCTCTTCCTAGCCCTATCTGGCTAGTGGTTACAGTTATCATTAATACTATAAAATAAAGAACCCTAGGGAAAGCATGACCTCCCAAGAGAATGCTACTATTTCTAATCCATATGTGAATAATCTATCTAGGCAAACAAAAGAAAGAAGGAAGTGAAATGTGCCAGGGTAGGACCTAGAGCAGAATCTCAAGTGCTAAAATATATGAGCTACATCAGGCAACAATTGACTTCTCTTTTCTTCAATATTTCTTTCTGGGAGACCACAGGCTGGTAATTAAAACATTGAGTGTCAAAAAAAGTGCAGATAAATGTTATTTTAATACTTTTTTCCCTTGAGAATCTTATTACCAGCAGTCTAATTTTGCTTAAATTCTTTTATTGGTACATTTTAGGTATACAATACATTTACATTTATCATTGGATGCTTGTACCTGTACATGACGTATCTTGGTTCTTATTTTTTCCCCATTACCTGTGCTCCCTTCACCCCCTCTACCCTTCCCTATTTACATAGACTTGTTTCCATTTTTTCCTTTTCTCATAATCTTTCCTTTACCTTCTCTCCTTTCCCTTTCCCCTCCCACTTCCCCTACCCTTTCGGACCTTTTCTTCCTATTTCAAATTATCAATTATTTGTTTTAATAATTTTAATCCTTATTTACTCTTTCAGTTTCTCATACTAGAGAAACTATTTGGTATTTACACGTGTGTCCTATTTATTTTATGAACAAAATCTCAGTAGCATGGGAACTAGCACAAAGAATCAGCAACTGGGATCTCATCTTATTAAAAAGCTTCTGCACTGCAAGGGAAACCACCAACAGAGCTAAGAGACAACCTACAAAGTGGGAAAAAAATTTTAGCAGCTGTACCTCAGACAAAGGACTACTACCTAGAATATACAAAGTACTGAAAAAAATCAGACCCCCCAAATTCAACGACCCAATTCAAAAATGGGCATCTGAAACGAACAGACATTTCTCAGACAAAGAAGTAAAAGCAGCAAATAAACATGCAAAAATGTTCAACATCACTGGTCATTTGAGAGATGTAAATGAAAACAACATTGAGATTCCACCTCACCCCAGAAAGAATGGCTGCTATCAAGAAATCAACCAATAACAAATGCTGGCAGGAGTGTGGGGAAAAAGGAACCCTTCTCCATTGTTGGTGGGAGTGCAGGCTGGTGCAACCACTGTGGAAATCAGTATGGAGATACCTCAAAGAACTAGGACTAGAGGTCCATTTGACCCAGCTATTCCCCTGCTTGATATCTTCCCAAAAGAATTAAAAGAGTCATACCACAGGGATATATGTACATATATATACATATATATGTATATATATGTATATATATATGCACTTATGTTTATGGCAGCACAGTTTGTAATAGCTAAAGCTTGGAAACAGCCCAAGTGCCCATCAACTGGAAACTGGATAAAGAAGATGTGGAGTTTTTTTATAAAATGGAGTACTACTTAGCCACAAAGAACTAGCAGTCTAATTTTAATTTCCTCATGCAGTGCTTTTTTTGGGTTAATATGGAATAGAGCAGGAGGTTCCAGATACCACCGTGCTGATCACCAAGACTAATTCCTCTCCTTCCAGACACACTTCCCATACTTCACCAAGAGAATTCAAGTGAAATGCTGTTTCCAGGTGACACCCATAAAACCTGCCAAGGTTTAATATTCTCTGCTCTTTTTCCTTCCACTGTGTTGGCACAACCACAGAAACCTTGGAATTGTTTGCTGAAGGTAATGGAATCTTAAGATTGAAGGTGTTTGTGTGTCTGAATGAATGCCTGGAGGAGAGGCATTGTTATAGATTAAATTGTGTTTCCCCCATATTCATATGATCAAGTCCCAACCCCAGTATTTGACAGTATCAACTCATTTGGTGAGAGGGTTTCTACCAGGGCAGTCAACTTCAATGAGGTCATCAAGGTCACATCTAATCCAACATCACTGGTGTCCTTATAAAAAAGTGAGATTGGCTCTAGAGTTACAGAAATAGGGAGAACACCATGTGAAGACACCTGAGAAGACTATCATCTGCTAGTCAAAACGAGAGGCCTATAAGAGGTCCTTCCTCAGAAGGATATAGCCCTGCAGACACATCGATCTCGGGCTTTCAGCTCCCAGAACTGAGATTAGTATGAAAATAAATTAGAATTAACCCTGTGGTATCCATTTAACTTGAAAGTATTGTTATGAATATATAGATTTCAAGATATTGTATATAGATAGCTGTAGAAATAAAAGTGGATATAAATATTTGTGCGAGCAATGATCCCACCTACTGCCAAGATTTGGTTTCTGAATAACACTATCTACTATACCATTATCTAGGGTTCTAATTTGGGTGAGCAAAGCACAAGAATATCTTTTCATGGCAAAAAGTAATGCAGGATTTCAAGAATTATGGGGACACATCGAAAGGACACAGCAATTAGCTTGAAGGGGCTCCCCTGTGGCCAAATCTGAGACAACTAGAATGCCAAAATGGTGATTAAAAAGAATTATATCCCATTAGTAAAATAAGAAACCATGTGTTTATATTGATATAAATAAATAAATAAATAAGTTTGTTAAGGATCAGGGTATGCATATAGTCTCAAAATATTTTTCACAAAATAACAAAGGACTCGCAGGGAAAATATCATTAGAGTGGAGAATCAGGGAGAAGCCACCTTAATTATGTGACTCATATTAACAGCATCAATAATGGGACAGTCAGAAGTGCACCCCACCTGTGTGATTTTGCTGCCAAATGAAATATCAGTGAAGTTCAAGCTGAGGGCTAGTCTATAAAATAACACCTACGATCATCAAAGGAATTACATCATTAAAGCCAAGAAAAAACTTAACCACAATTCCAAATTGAAGGAAATGTTTGATATGACCTTTAAAATGACGTGACAACAGAAGGCAGCACGCAATTCAGAAGAAACTTTTACTAAAAAGAGCATTAGTGAAAGAACTAGTGAAACATAAATGTATTGATGTTAGTTTCCTGACTTTGGTGGTTGCGTTGTGGATTTTGCCCTTGCTTGGAGGACATGATCACTATATTCAGGACGATGGAATATCATATTGGGTGCAGTTTGGAAACATTTGTTCAAATGGCGAAAAAACTGGAGTTACAGTGTTCTGTAAGTTTGAGATTGCTTCAAAGTAAGAATATAACTTTAAGCTATCAGACTCATTTTACAGATGAACAAGCTGAGTCTTGAAATGCTTAAATTACCAACCCAGGTATGACAGCACCAGGCCAAGATTCTTACTTCTTTGATTTTTATTACATTGTTACAGTATTAGAAAGGTTTAAGATGAAAATAAAGAATTTAATCAGGAGATAAATAGGCTACAATTCTATTTAGCAGCTGAATGGCCTTCTACAGAACTGAATTAATCCAAGTTTCATTGCATTCATTTGTAATTACCTGCTGAAACACTCGGTATTAGTCAAGTTCACATCCCTGGAACAAATTATCAGACACCTGCAACCTAAAGGAGGAGAGGTTTTGTTGGCTCATGGTTTCAGTGTTCAGTCTATGGTTGGCTGTTTCCAAGGCAGAAATAGAATAGTATAGAAGGACCTGGCAGAGAAAACCTGCTCAATCAACAGTAGCCAGGAAGCAGAGAGTGCAGAAAAAGGAAGGAGCCTGAGACAATAATACATCCTTCTATATCAAGGTCCTGGTGACCTACCTCCAACCGGACTCCACTTCCTAACAGCACATTTAGCTGTGAACTCACTACTGGATCAATCCACTGATGAATATAGCACCCTCATGATCCAAGCTCTACACCTGAACACATGAGACTTTGGGGTACATTTTAGATCTAAACCATAACACACTCAGTGCTAATGTTCTCTAATCCTACCTTGGAAAAATCAAGGGATACCAACCAATAATTTTAGCATGAAAGACTTGGGAGCATTTTTGCTTTTGTTACATTTTTTGCCAGGTTAATAAAATACACAAGCTGCTATGTTACACAGCAGTATATCTCCTTCTGTTGAAAGCTATGAGTGGTCTGAGGATGGGAGTTGGGAGTTGGGTTAAATTATTCATCATGACAGAAATAATTATCTTCATACATGAGCTCGAGGCCCAAATGCCTTTTAGGAAGGCAACTTGAGAAATGTTCCCCAGTGGTAAAGAAAGTAGTAAGATGTGTCCCAGGCCCTGTTCATGAGCTTTGATTTTTCAACACTTGCAAAAGGTGCCCTGTGCTGACAAATGTCTGATTAACAAAATTAAGAAGAGATTTGACTGCACACTTAATCCCTCTCCTGAGCCTTTTTGTTTCTGGATTTCTAGGTAGATTATCTTTCAGGTCAGACATTCTTCCTCCATCTCATTCTTTATCCTTTTTGGCTGAGCCAATGTGACAGCTTTTGCCATGACAGGGTTAGGGCAGAATAACTATCTCCTTCAGAAGAGGTTCTCCCACACTAACAATTGCAATCCTATTATGTCTCAAAGACACTGTTGATGTCTCGTCACTTTGCCCTTCAAAGGTTCACATTTTGCTTCAAGACAGAAATACAAGCTATGATATTTTAAAAAACGTGGCAAGAATGTTTGAATTCAAACCTAAATATGACTTGCCTAGACCTTTAATTGTTATTTTGGTGCAAGTTTTGGCAGTTGAGGCAAGGGAAGTTGACACAGGTATCACAGGGAATGGTCAATCCACATTATAGTAGTAATACTAAAACCCTAAGAGAGAGACGTATGATCATTACTGTGGTCAGTGTTATTTCACAGTAGAAGAAACTGAGACTCTGAATTCCTAAATTACTTTTCCTCAGTCAGAGAGCTAGCAAGTAACAAAGTTAAGGCTTAAAGTTGGGTATTTGGATTCCAAAATGTCAACTACTGATCTGAATATTTATTAAGAGTTCAATTAATTCATTATGTGTAAATATTGTGTTAAAAATGAGATGGCTAGTAAGTATGACTCAGCTGATGAATCATCAAACCATTATCACTGTACTCAGCCATTGTAATGCTTAAAGGTGTAATAAGATTTTAAAGCTAAATAATTTTAAAAGTATATATATACATATACAGTTATAATTTGCTTATTATATATATATATGTTTATATATATGTTTTAATTTGCTTATTTCCAGTTAATCCAAGGTAGAAAAAGCACATTTATTTTTATGACCTGGTGGGAAAACATCTGACATAGCCTCAGATGATATTTGAGCTTTGACAAATTATAAAAGAAAGGAGAAGAGGGAAATTAAAATAAACATTGTCCTATATGAACAATGAGAGTTTTAATTAAAAAAACCTTATCACTAGGAAAATTTTTTTAAACTTTTAGATATTTGGAGACATTAAGTAGAGCCAAAGAAAAATAAACCAAAAATTGATCCTAAAATTATTTTTAGCTTACTTTTATTAGGATATTTACATTAATACCAAGGCCAACAAGATATGAAAGGTCCTATGAGCATGTCTGCTAATGTGAGCATGGAAGGCTCTCTCTCTTGCTGCACAATTCAGGCTGGCCTTGAGCTCACTATGTAGCACAGACTGCTCTGGAGCTCAAGGCAATCCTCCTGCTTCAGCCTCCCAAGTAATGGGATTGTAGGCGTGCACCACCACACCTGGTGCTAAGGCTCTCTTTAAGAGGAAATGTGTGTGATGTGGTCTTCACATTTGATTCTGACTTTGCTGTGTAGCACTGGGCAAATCTTCTCACCGTCCTGGGCTTCCATTTTTCTACTACAAAATGAGGTGGTTCACTAAGGCCCTTAGAGCTCAGTGTCCTGGAACTCTTTGATTTGATAACTGAATAAAATAAATTTAGAGGGCAGAGAAAAGCCTGGAAGTCTTGGATGCCTATTTTAGGTCAAAGCTCCTGTGTTGTTACGATCCTTTCTTGCCACCCAGAAAACTTAGCAACTGAAGAATAACAACAAAAAGACCTATTGTTTCCAAATCTTCAAGAGCCAGAAAAAATGAAAACAATAATCATAAACTAAAAGTCCTGGTCCCAGATGTGAGCAGTTTATTATCTGAAAACTTTCCTTCTTATGGTTGTCTTTGTGAGGGTGGCACTATGTCACTAGCTCACTTAAGATCTTATAATGAAGGGCCAGAGTTCAGACTCAATCCCAAGGTCAAGGAAAATTCCTTCAGGGAATAAAAGTATAAGTGAAAGGTTATAAAGGAAATGTAAAGTACTGGATACTGTAACAATTTAAGGAAAAGTGGTATGATTAAGCATCAAAAGATCTGTTTTAATCATTGAAATTAATTAAATTTCTTTAAACAATCCACATTCCCCATAAAGTCCTCATCTAAGTGGCTTCATTTAGCCATAAAAATAACAATCACAAACTACAACAGTAATATCAGCTAACGTTTATTGACTGCTAAATAGAGGCAAAGATATGTGAGGAGCTACATTGAAATATTTATCTCATGGAGGCCTTACAAAACACTAGTAGTTATATTTTTTCCTGTTTTGCAGATAAATAAATTGCAATTTGCAGAATTGGAATCATTTGCTCCAAGCAACACAGACAATAAATAAGTGGTAGAGCCAAGATTTGATCAGGGTTCTATTAGATTCCAAAGCTGCATACTCTTCTCTTCCTTCCCATTCTCTCATAGACCATTTTGAAAGTTTCATAACATCAGCATTTTCAGTGGCAGCCAGAGATTGTGTAGAATTTTCAATAAACTGAGATTTTATCAAAAAGTAAGAGCTAGGAAAAGGAAAGCTAGCAAAAAAGATGTAAATGAAGAAACAACTATAATGAATTATCTTTGTAGCTCAGATATCAACCAGAGTTGGAATATCGGGATCATTATAAGGTTTGTCAAAAAGAAAAACACAGATGTCCAAGACTCACCCTAGAACAGATGGAGTATCTATGTGTATTTATTTATTTGGGGGGCGATTTTCAGGTATGTCCACACTATTTGTTGAAAAATTTATTTTTCTCCATTTAAGTTTTACAACAACTTCATCAAAAATCAATTGACCTGAGCAAGTTGTGGTAGTGGCTCATGCTTGTAATCTCAACCTTCTGGGAGGCTGAACCAGAAGGATCTCAAGTTTGAACCCAGCCTGGGCAATTTAGTGACTTAGCAAGATTCTGCCTCAAAATAAAAAATAAAGAAAGGTCTAGTTATGTACCTCAGTATGAAGGTCCTGGGTTTGATCCTTAGTAACTCAAAAGAAAAGAAAAATCAACTGAGCATAAGTGTAAGGGATTATTCCTTGGATCTCAATTCTATTCCATTTGATCTATCTGTGTGTCCTTATGTAGTACTAGTTACTCTAGTTTTTTGTAAGTTTTGACATTGTGGACTCTGAATCCTCTTAGGTCTATGTAATTTTGAAAACTTCCACTAGAAATTCTTACGTAAGGTAAAGAATTGGAGGCCACTGGCCTCAGACAACCTAAAATCATTCCTGGAAGTCACTCTGGACTCATGAAAAGAACCCAGCTTTCCAACAGTTCTTCAAAGCTGCTGCTCCTATCACCAGGAGTGGTTCCAAAGGGGAGTTTTCTTTGGGCAATATTCCTCAATTTATTGCTGATAATGTTAAAGCTCCAGTTAAACATAAAGCTCTCCAATATCCAGATCATACAATTTTAACTTGGATTTAAATGTCTCTAAAAAACTATGAACATTGCAAACAGTAATTCCCATCTATGTGCAATTTTGTGGGAAAAGGTCTAACATTTTTATCACATTCTCAAAGGGATCCATAATCCAAAACAAGATGTCATACGCTCTGGATAGATTTGCTCTTCCCATCCCATTAGGAGAATCCAAATTCTAAACCAGGCAATGGTGAACTTTTGCAAGTGACTTGCTAATAGTTTCTTTGCTTCTTTGGAAAGAAAAAGTTATTATTCTTGGGAGGAAATAGACCAAGTTGAACACTCCCTGCCAACTACCTCAAGAAACTGTGCTGTGTGTGTACCTGTGTGTAATTCTCCAGGGGAGGAGATGGAGCTCAGGAAATGTGTACTCACTTCTAAGCTCTATGTCTAACAATGGCCCTGGCAATTTTCAAGAAAATGAATGGTGTGAGCAACAAGATTATCTGCTAGTGCCCTTCATAACCTGCAGCCTTTGCCTCCCAAGGTAAACTATCCACTGTCCTAAGTGCTTCCAGATTCCCTAGTTCATGAAGCCTGCCTAACCTTGTACTGTACAGTGCTCATAGTCAATCATAAACTGCATAAGATCAAGTCAAAAAGTCCTATGATGATAATCACCTATGCTTGCTTTTCTTTTCTTTTTTGCTGCTATGGATGGGACCTAGGACCTCATGCATACTAAGTAAGCTCTCTGCCACTGAGTTACACCTCAGCTCTCACTTAGATGTTTGAAACTTTTATATAATTTGGACTCAATCTTTTGCCCCAGATTTTCTATCTCCTTGTCAGGAGGCAAGATTTTTCTCTTAACAACTTCTATGCTCTCATGAATATTACAGAAACATTATTGGGTTTGCTATGGAAAAGGAAAGAAAAATATTTTGGTACTGTACAGAGGTGCCAAGAGAGTGCAATTATAGATTATCAGGGCTGGGGTTATCACAGCTTTTATCTTATAGAAATAAAAAGGAAAGTGTCTGATGGTAGATGGTATTAAATGGAAAGAAACATTCGGTGATATTTTTCAGAGGATTGTATATTGTCAACTTTATCTTTTTGGATGGTTGAGAAAAGAGGCATATAGAGAAATCATAGAAGTAGTTCAACTGTGAGGAAATAAAAAAGAATACAAAATGATTGTACTTATTAGTCACCACATTGTATAAGATCTGTATTTCCCTTTTCTTTCTCTGGACACCACCCAAGTGGCTCTTTCAAAGCAGGCGCTCTTGAAAGGCAACCAGGTTTTCATGAGCCAGCAGGAGGTAGGAGTAGCCACTTCATCCTTATCCCTTCCAATAAGGAACACATCATTGACTTCATACAATCTACAATTTGATTGAAGCTCCTGTGGCATTGACTGAGATATTCTGGTTCATAAAAAATATGAAATCTTTTAATGAAACACATAGAATTAAGTTAATGTGATTTATGTCACCCATCACCCAGTGGGCTGATGCTTTGTAGTGATCTTGATTAAAGGAAGATTATGAAATAGCGGCAGCCATCCCTCATTTGCATTTAGTTCAAAGGAAATGGCCCAAATGAAACTAAATAGGCATTTAAGTACAAGAAAAAGATTTTTTCTTTTTATTAAGCATGAACATGAAACAACTTGCCAATAATTTCTGCAACATTATTTTAGGACTAGAAAGCGAATTTGGCATGAAAAAAATTCCAAACTGATCATGTTAATTATGTTTCCTCTGAGCAAGGAAATTTAATAATCTCCATCTCCAATGCATCAATCTCAAATTTTAAATTGTTTTCAAACTTTAAATTGTTCCTGTTTTAGAGTGTTGAGAGGTACATATTTTAAACACATGTGAGGGGGTTTTTTTCCCCATTGAAAGTGGAAAGAAGAAACTAGCATTTATGTATTGTCCCATGATATTTGTTTTACTATTATCATTATTTTACAGGAAAAGAATTGAGCAATTCACAACTGAGATCTGAATTGTTTGATACAGTGTCCCTAGAGCTATGTGTAGTGTCTGGCACAAAGTAGGTGCTTGTTGACAGTTAGTTACAAGAAGAAAAGAGAAGTGACAAAGCCTAGCACTGTAGCCTATGATTTTAGACAAAAAGAGACCAAGACAGCCACACTCCAGCCTCAGCATCAGTATCTATTTATATTACATGAGCTTTGCACAATGAAGCTTCTGCCAACTTTAAGAGTGGGATACGTGCTATAGAAAGCAGGGGAGGCCAGGTAGAATGGACTGCGGTGTACATACCTATTTTTGCATAGAAGATGACCCTCGGTGCCCAGGAAACTTCTATCCATATACAAAGGATCCCAGCAGCACAGTTTTCTTGTCATTTCACCTTTGTCTGCTGAAGTTGCAAATGGCTTCATATGAAATTATACTTTGGTAGTAATCACTGGAAAAATGATGATGAGATATGTCAATACTCTTTATGGCTTACTAATATAATCAAATTAAGGATCTTTTATATTCAATGAAGCCTGTCTAATAATGTAATAGCAGACATTCCAAATAAAAGGCTTTTTTGAAGAGTCACTTTAAATGATTTTATAACAATCTGAAATGGTTCCTGAAATTTCATTATGAAATTGACATTAACCTGTCATTTTACTATATACTGGCAGGCACATGTTAATTGATAAATATTGTGTTCTCAAAACACGATGCTAAAATACAATGACACATCACCAAATGTTTCAATAAATAGGAAACATGTGCTCAGTTGTTTGATAATGGCCCTGCAGCCTCAGGAGCAGAAGGTCTTTCTTTGCTCTTTCTCCTGTCTTCTTGAGAAGACAATTAGTTCCTTGGGGCTTGGCAAAGCTTCCTGGGGTATGGATTCTTCCTATGGTGAGAATGCTGAGCCATATGAAGTTCAAGTGTTTTCCTATGGTTCCCAGAAACAGGAGGAGAATGTTTTATCCCCCAACTCCCAAACTTTTGTGGTCATCTGGGAATCATTGTATTTTAATATTTTATAGGAGGAGGAGGATGAAGTTTCTGTGAGCCCAGTAGAGGGATGGTGGCCAGGAAGCAGCAGAATGGAGTTGGTGGAAGAATAAAGGCCATTTAAATTCCATGTTTCTTCTTTATTTAGCCATGGGAGTTCTCAGAAAATCCAATACAGATTGTGTGTGCTGTATTAACTAATGAATGGCATTTTCTCCTCAGTGATAAGCAGGAGCAGTTTGTTTATAAGACAGCTGAGAGGTACAGGGTGGAGTTCGTGATGGGTGTGCTCTTTCTGGCTCATGCATGAGAAGGACACACTTGGAAGCCACAACTGGCTCACTGTATCACTGAAGAGCAAAAGATATGGTTGAGTGTGTGTGTTGGGGGAGAGGAATGCAATCTGTAAAGAGAGTATGGCTATGTCCTGGAAAAGATATGCTGGCATCACTGTGGACTCAGAGGATGGGGTATGGGTACACAGTTGAAAGTTTTGATGAAGGAAACGCATGCTATTTGATAAATTCTTTCAAGCTTTATGAATCTATCTGGGCTGGCGTCTTCTCTCTTCATTCTAATTAGCAATATATCCACAATAAAGGGAATACGGTGTCTTGTCATCATACTCTGACTATTTTAAAGAGAGAGTCAAATGTGTTTCTTGTATGCAACGTATTATAGGAGTGTAGACTGGTGCAACCAGTATGGAAATCAGTGTGGAGATTCGTCAAAAAAAATTAAACTAGACATTCGGTTTGATTGAGCTATTCCTCTTTTTGGTATCTTCCCAAAAGAATTAAAAGCATCATATCACAACGATATATACATACCCATGTTTATAGCACCATAGTTCATAATAGCTAAATTTTGGAAACAGCCCAAATGTCCATCAACTAATTAATGGATAAAAAAGATGTGGGTTTTTTTATATATACAATGGAGTACTATTTAGCCATAAAGAAGGATAAACTTGAGACATTTCTATTTAAATGAATGCACTTTGAAAAAGGCAAAGGATTTATATGATCTGAAGAGAAACCGGAGTATGAATGCACTTTGAGACCATATTCTTAAGTGAAATAAATCAGACACACATGTGTAAATATCACATTGTTTCTCTGGTGTGAGAAACTGAAAGTATAAATAAGGACCAAAATATATAATATATATTGTGAAACAGGAAGAAAATGTTCAAATGTGAAGGGGAGCTAAGTCAGGGGAGGAAGAAGAGGGAAAGAAGAGAAAAGAAGGAAAAAATGGAAACAAAACTTTTGTAAATAAGGAGGGAAAGAGGGATTGAAGGGATGGGAGAGGGATGGTAAAAAAAGAAGAATCAAATTATATCATGTACAGGTACAAATTCCCTGATGAATGTGATTATTATGTATATCCAAAATGCTCCAATAAACTTAATTTAAAAAAGAGCGTCTTTATTCTACTGTAAGGGAAGAGGGAGTTCCCCCAAATTGTCTTTAAGTCATACTATTCCCTTATAATAAGGCACAAAGAGAAATAGGGAAATGCTAGTATTTATCCCTAACATTGCCCTGGGTTTGTTCAACATGTAAGTCTGGGCTGGCCAGCAGGACAGTAGGCATGGTAAAACCTTTTATTGGCAGAAAGGAAGCTGCAAGGGCTGAAGATTAATCAAAATCAGTTTTTTGGGGGGCTGAGGATTTAGCTCAGTGGTGTTACCTCCTGCCTCACAAGCACAAGTTCCCAAGTTTGACCCCCGGTACCAAAAAAAAAATCAGTCTTTTCTTCAGAGAACATTAGTTAGTAATAAAACATTCAGCGTGGCTCAGCACTTCCATGTGAGCTACACAGCATAGAAGGGATCGCTCTTAGATGAAAACTAATAAACTCCACAAAGCGCACAATGTCTAAAAATTTCCATGTGGTCAAACACACATATGCAAGTCATGTGTGCACCTTAGCTGCACAGGGATGAAGAGCACTGGTGTGGGGTCTGGGCCCAAATCCTTTTCCTGGCTCCAGGTAGATGGATTTTCTCCCCATTGGTAAGACCTGGGCTGAGTTCCTTCCCCTCTGTAAACCTCATTTATTAAAACTATGAGTTGGATTCTCCAAGTCCTCTCCTGCTCCTAAGGTTCCCTCGTTGGTGCGGAATCAAGAACACAGCTAGTCCAAACCATTAAGTTTGGTAAGTCAAGGAGCATTGGTTGTCTGCATATTTCAGATGATCTTACTGCTGATGAGGGAAGGGGAGGGCGAGCAAGCTTTCCATGTGAGGGTTACTCCTTTTGTTGTTAATAACCTCAAGTGAATTCTACAAAAGCTACTTCTGATGAACCAATTATTTCACCTATACTAGTGGATAGAAAAGTGTGCATGAGAGTGGATTCTCAGGTGCTCATCAGAATAGAGAAAAGCCCAGATACCTTAGATGCATGTTGTGGGTCATGGCTCTCCCTTGTCACAGCCCTTCCCACTGCACTGAGGAAAGAAGAGGCCAGGGAGCTGGGCTAGCCCCAGCTTGCATTTCTATTGGGTGCATTTTGGCAAGAGTCCAAATGGGATTCATCCAGACTCTCTGAGGAAACTGACAAATGGCTCTGTAGGGAGGATGGAGACTAAAGAAATGACTTTTCTGCCCCTCTGGTACCTTGGGAGTGAGGGTTGAATTACTTTTCTGACTTGATTCACTGCTCCCGAGAAGCTGGGTAAAGGACTCTGTCTAAATGTTTGTTTGATGTCCTTATAGCCAAGGAAAGACTGTAAGGTATGACCTAGAGCTAGAGATTCATTCTCTTCTCATTGAAGTGCACATTTGTCATTAAAGAGAACATGACATGGTATCCATTTTCAGGTGGTAGTGCCCTGTCCTGTCTGTTAAAGCCCTCAGCACTCTCTGTAGTCAGCTTCCTGGGGTTTTATATGTCATATATGGACTCTCCTTTCTCATTTTGTTGTTTAAGAAAAACTCACACATCTAACCCATAACACTGAGGGAATGTTGCTCTGCTCTTAAAAGCAGAGCGCTCATAGCCCTGTTCTAACATGTCATAAGTGAGGCCAGCATCACTGGTCACAATGTGGGAGACAAACTGCCGGTGTTTTGTAAATAATCTGTGGCTATGCACTGCAGTTATTAGAGGAGAAACCCAAGGTCCTTGTAGACAGACTGAGCATGAGCAGAAGTCTGGGACAGGAGTCAGGAGATCTGGCTTCAAACCCTAACTCTGCTGTAAGTAAACAGTGCCCCTTTCTCTCTTTCAGCCTTGGTTTCCATAAGGTGCTTTTATTATAGATATAAGAGATTTTCTAGGAAGACAAAGAAAGGAATTTATAATGCAAAAAAATTGTAAGCTCAATAATCCAGTTACAAATTTTTATTATTCACTTATTCTTATAGTCTTTATTTGATACTCTGATGGTACTTGATTAATCATGGTATTTAATTTTTTTTTCTGTGCTTATGATGCTTTGTTCGCTTGGAGCCTTGTATAACTAGGAATGGACCATGACTTTCAAGGTTAGGTGATTCTCAGAGGCAGTAAGATGTGCCTGTTGGTACACTTTGATGTCCAAACTGGCCTCAACCCTGAAGTGATATAGGGCCCCTTGAAGGAAGCATGTCATTCCAGTAAGTGTGGTGTTTATTTAAAACACCGTCCACCCCAAGGGTTTAATGCTCAGCCAAGATTGAGAATCATTGCTGTGGGTCACCTGTAAAGTTTTCTCCAGTTCTAAAATACTACGGTAAATAAATCCTGGGGCTTGCACCATGTTGTGTGTATTTGTGTGGGGGGATATTTGAGAAAGACAAATTAGACATGGAAAGCTCCAGAATATTAGCTTCTATGGACTACTCCCTGTCAGTGTAAAAGGAATACATTTACTATAGTTTTTTAATGAGGGGAGAGGGGCTCATCTCCTGGAGTAGTGAGTTGATTAGAAAACTGTTGCACCTACTATGTAAGGATGGTGATGTACAATAATGTGGGATTCTGGTTTTGCATTTGGGCCCTGAGCCTTTTTATGGAAGGCTCAGCTTCAGTCATATATAATTCAGCATCTTGTATCTGGCCCTGGAGGCTGCCAGGGCACTTTATATAATGATTTTACTCATGAGGGAAAAATTAATTGCATCTTCCTCACCAGTTGCCAAGTGCTACAGCTTCATTGGAAAAAGCTAGAATTCCCCTTAGGAGACCCAATTTTCAAGTTAATATACAGTAATGCTGTTCATGGCTTTATTAATCTGGCAGCAGGGTGGATCTGGAAGTAGGAATCAGCGGGCTGGAGAACTGGCTCTTGTCTGTCGAGTCTGTGACCTGCTACATGATATAGACAATGCTCTTCACGTCACTGTTCATGTTCTCTCCCCAAATCATACATAAAATAATCAAGTGAGAAGGAGCAGAGCTGCCACCAGTGCAGAGGTGGTGAACCTTCTGGGCCTCCATACCATTGCCCAGAGTACAGAGGAGCAGAGCTGCCCCCAGTGCCGAGAAGGTGAGCTGCTTGGGTGGCAGCAACACCCCCGCCCCTGTGTGTTGAAATGAGAAGACACTTAAACAACTCTCAAAACCAGACTTCCAGATCACCTAAGGCAACCCCAAAGGTCAACGAGATGGAACAATCTGATGCTCAACCGCTTGGACTTCCTGAACTAGCAACAAAAGGGGATCTGGAAAAAATGAAATCAGAAATAATTTCTCAGATATCAGCAGAGCTTGTGGCCATAGTGCAAGACATGATTAATAAATCTAGAGAGGACACAGATAAAAAAAAAATAGAGGAGCTGAGGAACATGATGGAATCCCAACATAGGAAACAAATGGAATCCAGAAAACAAATGCAAACAGATTTCCAGGAGATTAAAAAACTACATTGATCTTTGACAAAGGAACCAACCATCCTCATTGGAGGAAAGATAGACTATTTAATAAATGGTGTTGGAAAAACTGGATTTCAACCTGCCAAAGATTAAAACTAGATCCATACAGGAAAAACTGGATTTCAACCTGCCAAAGATTAAAACTAGATCCATACCTATCACCATGCACTAAATTAAGATCAAAGTGGATTAAAGATTTAAATATTAAGACAGAAACACTAAATTTGCTGGAACATAAGTTAGCTAGAACTCTTGAAGACATTGGTATAGGAAAAGATTTTATGAAAAAAACCTCAGTGGCATGGGAACTTGCACAAAGAATCAACAACTGGAATCTTATCTTATTGAAAAGCTTCTGCACTGCAAGGGCTGGGGATTTAGCTCAGTGGTTTCACCATTTGCCTTGCAAGCACAAGGACCTGAGTTAAATCCCTGGTACCAAAAAAGCAAAAGCTTCTGCACTGCAAGAGAAACCACCAACAGAGCTAAGAGACAATCTACAAGGTGAGGAAAAATTTTCAGCAACTGTACCTCAGACAAAGGGCTACTATCTAGAATATATAAAGAACTGAAAAAAAATCAGACCCCCCCCCCCAAATTCAAAGACCCAATTCAAAAATGGGCATCTGAAATGAATAGACATTTCTCAGAAAAAGAAGAAAAAGCAGCAAATAAATATATGAAAAATGTTCAACATCACTGGTTATTCGAGAGATGCAGATGAAAACAACACTGAGATTCCACCTCATCCCAGAAAGAATGGCTTCTATTAAGAAATCATCCAATAAGAAATTCTGGTGGGGGTGTGGGGAGAAAGGAACCCTTTTCCATTGCTGGTAGGAGTGCAGGCTGGTGCAACCACTGTGGAAATCAGTATGGAGCTAAGTCAAAGAATTAGGCTTAGAGGTCCCATTCGACCCAGCTATCCTCTGCTTGCTATCTTCCCCAAAGTATTAAAAGAATCATACCACAGTGATATATGCTCACCCATGTTTATAGCGGCACAGTCTGTAATAGTGAAAGCTTGGAAACAGCCCAAGTGCCCATTAATTAGAAACCAAATAAAGAAGATATGGTTTTTTAATAAAAAGGAGTACTACTCAGCCATAAAGAATGAGAAACTAGAGACATTTATAGCTAAATGGGTGCATATTGAGGCCATCCTCTTGAGTGAAATAAATAGGACACATATGTATAAATACCAAATAGTTTCTCTAGTGTGAGAAACTGAAAGTGTAGTTAAGGATACACACAGATGAAATTGCCTAATAACATATTTCTTGGATTGTGTTTCCATTGCGTGTCATATGACTATAGCAAAATTTAAATTAGAGAGAAGCTGGGCTTATGTGGAGTCTACTAGCTAACTGGAGTTTTTTTTCAGAACACTATTTGTTCAATGTTGGTGTTAGGGATCTTTCTGAAACAAATCACATCCTCTGGTGTATTGTTAGTGCTTGAGATGCTTTTCTAAGTTATGGAAAAATGTTTAAGTGCTTTTCAGTTTTGTTTTGGTTGAGTTCTACTGTATTTGAATATTATTGTAGTTTTCTTTCCCTTGCATTGTTCTTCTTTGAATGGTTTTAATTTTTGTATGTGTGTGTGTTTGATAATGAAGTTATTTTAAAAATTAAAAAAAACTCCACTGAAAGTCTATGAAGCAGAATTAGCCAATGTGAGGACAGAATTTCAGATATAGAACATAAGATTGCAATTAGTGACCATCAAAAGAAAATTTGCTTTAAAATTGTAAGGGACCATGAGAAATTGATCCTGCAGCTGCTAGACGATGCAAAGAAGAATAACATAAGACTGATTGGAGTCAATGAAGTAACAGTAGAGAGTGCAGATAATATAAAAAAAAATGTTCACAGAAGTGATGGCAGAAAACTTCCCAAGCAGGGGAAAAGAACTTGACATACAAATAAATGAGGCATGTAGGACTCCAAGTAACCTTGATCAAAAAATATCTACACTTAGGCATGTAATAGTAAAGATTCCAGAAACCCAACATAAGAACAAAGTTCTACAATCAGTTAGATAAAGGAAAGCCCATCAGAATCACAGCAGACTTCTCAACACAAACCCTCAAGGCAAGAAGAGCTTGGAGAGACATATTTCAAGGCCTAAAGGAAAACAGCCTCCAACCCAGATTGATGTACCCTGCAAAACTATCATTCAAAATTGATAGAGAAATAAGATACTTTCATGACAAAGAGCACCTTAGGAACTTCATGAATACCAAAACAGTGCTCAAAAAAATTTTAGACAATATCCTAGGAAAAGACAAGGAGGATCACAACCCCAGGAAGCCCAGCAGAATGAATTTATTTGGCAGGACAAGAAATTAAATACAAAGAGGGAGAATCCAACAAGAAAATGTCATGACAATGATAAGTCAATATGTATCAGTTATAACCATCAATGTTAATGGTCTCAATTCACCAATCAAAAGAAATAGAGTGGAAGAATGGGTCAAGAAGCAAGATCCAACAATATGCTGCATACAAGAAACACACTTAATTCAAAAAGAAACTCATAGACTGAAAGTTGAAGGGTAGAAAACAATACTCCATGAGACAGGAAACCCCCAAAAAGCAGGGCTAGCTATACTCTTTGCAGATCAAGTGGATTTGAAACCAACAGTGATTAAGAGAGACAAAGAAGGACACTACCTCCTTGTAAAGGGAACAATCCAAGAGGAAGGGATGATATAAACGTATATGCACCAAACATGAGTGCACCAAACTACATAAATCAAATACTAATGGACATGAAAAATCAAATAAGCACTAATACAATAGTAGAGGGGGACCTCAATACCCCACTGTCACAAATAGATAGATCAACTAGACAAAAAATAAGTAATGAAATACTACAACTCAATCAAATTCTTGAACAAATGAACTTAACATGTTTACAGAGTGTTCCACCCCACAAAATCAGAATACACATTCTTTTCAGCTGCACATGGGTCATTCTCCAAAATAGACCACATATTCATTCATAGAACATGTTTAAGAAAGTGCAAAGGAATTGAAGTTATCCACTGTGTATTATCAGACCATAGTGCGAGGAAATTGGAGATCAATAGCAAAAGAAACCACATGAATTTCATGAACACATAGAAATGGAACAATACACTTCTGAATAACCAATGAGTCACAGAGGAAATTAAAGAAGGAATCAGATATTTCCTACAATTAAATGACAATGCCAATACAATATATCAGAATCTATGGGACACAATGAAAGCAATCTTACAAGGGAAATTCATAGCAGTGAATACTCATATTAGGAAAACAGAGCAAGTCCAATTAAACAACCTCATGCTGAACCTCAAGCTTCTAGAAAAAGAAGAGCAGGACAAACCCAAAGTTCATACAAGGGAGGAAATTTAAAGATCAGACCAGCAATCAATGCAATGGAGACTAAGAGAGTGATACAAAAAAATCAATGAAGCCAAGAGTTGGTTCTGCAAAAGAATAAATAAAATTGACAAACCCTTATCCAACCTTATCAGAAAAAGGAAAGAAAAGGCCCAAATCCATGCAACTAGGAAGGAAAATGATGAAATTACAATGGACCCAGCAGAAATCCAAACAATCATCACTACGTACTTTGAGAACCTATATGCCAATAAGATGGAAAACACAGAAGAAATGGACAGATTCCTAGATACGTATGAATTACCAAAGTTGAACGAAGAAGACCTAAAAATTCTAAACAACCCAATATCAACCAATGAAATTGAAAACATAATTAAAAACTTACCAACTAAGCAAAGCACAGGTCCTGATGGCTTCATGGCTGAATTCTACAAGACATTTAGAGAGGAACTGCTGCCACTACTGTTTAAACTCTTCAATGAAATTGAAAGGGAAGCAATACTTCCAAATTCTTTCTTGGAACCAAGCGTTACTTTGATCCCCAAAGCAGAGAAAGACCTGACTGAAAAAGAGAGCTATAGGCCAATCTCACTGATGAACATAGATGCAAAAATCCTTAATAAGATACTGGCAACTAGAATGCAGAAGGTGATCCAGAAGATTATACACCTGGACCAAGTGGGACTCATCCCAGGGATGCAGGGATGGTTCAACATACACAAATCAATCAATGTAATACACTATACCAATAGAGCCAAGTAAAAAAACCATAAGATCATCTCAATAGATGCAGAAAAAGCATTTGACAAAATTCAACATGCATTTATGATAAAAACTCTCCAAAAAATTGGAATAGATGGTCTGTACCTCAATCTGATAAAAGCCATCTATGGAAAACCAACAGCCAATAACAAACTAAAAGATCAATAACTGAAATCCTTCACACTAAAATCAGGAACACTCCTGCTCAGTATAGTTCTGGAAACATTAGCCACAGCAATTAGATAAGAGAAAGAAATAAAAGGAATAAAGATAGGAAACAAAGAAGTCATTATTTGTATATGACATAATACTCTATATAGAAGACTCCAAGAACTCAACCAAAAGTCTTCCAGACTTAATAACCAAATTCAGTAAAGTAGCTGGTTACAATGTCAACATACAAAATTCTATATCCTAGGAAAAGACAAGGAGGATCACAACCCCAGGAAGCCCAGCAGAATGAATTTATTTGGCAGGACAAGAAATTAAATGCAAAGGGGGAGAATCCAACAAAAAGAAAAAGTCATGACAATGATAAGTCAATGTGTATCAGTTATAACCATCAATATTAGTGGTCTCAATTCACCAATCAAAAGAAATAGAGTGGAAGAATGGGTCAAGAAGCAAGATCCAACAATATGCTGCATACAAGAAACACACTTAATTCAAAAAGAAACTCATAGACTGAAAGTTGAAGGGTAGAAAACAATACTCCATGAGACAGGAAACCCCCAAAAAGCAGGGCTAGCTATACTCTTTGCAGATCAAGTGGATTTGAAACCAACAGTGATTAAGAGAGACAAAGAAGGACACTACAGTAATATATGTGCACCCATGTTTATAGCAGCAAAATTCGTGATAGCTAAAACTTGGAAACAACCCAAGTGCCCATCAACTGGAGACTGGATGAAGAAAATGTGGGGTTTTTAAAAAATAAAAAAGAGTACTACTCAGCCATAAAGAATGAGAAACTAGAGACATTTATAGGTAAATGGATGCACATTGAGGCGATACTCTCAAATGAAATAAATAGGACATACGTGTAAATACAAAATAGTTTGTCTAGTGTGAGAAACTAAAAGTGTAAATAAGGACTAAAAGGTATAATAGATAATGTGAAAGGGGAAGAAAAGGTGCAAAGCAGAAGGGGAAGAAGGAGGGGTAGGGGAAAAGAAAGAAGGGAATGGAATTAATATGAGAAAAAATGGAAACAAAGTCTTTGTAGGTAGGGAGGGGTGGAGGGGTTGAAGGTAAGACAGGGGAATGGGGAAAAAATAAGAACCAAGAGAGATTATGTAAAGGTGCAAATTTCCAATTATGAATGTCATTATATTGTATACCTAAAATGTACCAGTAATATTAATTTAAAAAATAAAATAAAATTGAGTGAGATAATGTCTTTGGAGAAATTTTATTTCCTTGGAGAGAATTGCCATAGCACACACATATGCACATGCAAACAAACACACACACACTTTGTGTGTATGTAATCAGTCTAACAAAGGGGAAAAGTGTAGCCCAAAAATGTGAAATTCTATTCCATCTATTATTCTTAGGATCAAAGCCACCTTTCCTCCAACAGAGCTGTTGTGAAAGTTACTATTAATGTTCCTGACAGCTTGCAATTGGCAAAGGACCTTGTGTTTCCTGTAGCTAGTGCATGAGAACCCCATATGTTCCATGGGAATGACCCCATGTGGGGCTCAGTGAAGACCTTATACATGCCTTCAAATGGACTTCGTCAAATCCCTGTTGTGTATTCTTTTCCCTACTAATCGCTGTGGTGTTTAATTGTTAAAGCCATGTGTGTTTCAAGGGAAATTGAACCCATATGTTTCTGAATCATTTGCACTGAGCTCATCAAATTGTTGTTTTATAAGAGCTGTTTGCTGTCCAGGAAGAATCCCCCAGTGCCTCTTCATACACAGTTACATACTTTTCAACATCTTTAAAACAGGAAGCTGTGCTCAGCTGACAAAAGCCACTATCCATACCACAACCATCACCTCTTCCTCCACTATAACTTTTTCAGTTATGAAAATTAGCATTCCCAAATGGGAGCTAGACAGGAAATATCTTATGGAAGGCCTTCCCCAGTACCTGAACATGTGCTAAGATTAGAAACTCTGATGCCTATCTACAATTCTTGTTTTAGGATGTGTTTTGGGGAGGGAGGGAGAAGAGAGAGAGAGAGAGAATATTAAATAAAAGCTATTTTGCTATTTAAGGTTAGGTTCTGATAACTGCTATGAAGAAACTAGGGCAGGGTATCAGTGAGTGGAACGAGGGCTTAGTTTTGATTTTAGCCAGCAGAGTAACATTCAAGAAGAGATAACCAAATGAGAAGGAGAGACAAAAACTCTCTGAAAAAGGGAATGAGAGTGACATTCTATTGGTAGATTTGTTTTTGCAACATAAGGTAAAAATGATTCAGTACTTCAAAAAACGGAATGACTGACAGGTGACAGAGACACTGGGAAGTACTTTGAGTATGCTCAGCCTCAAATGTGGAAGGGACCATTTTAAGATACACCAGCAGAACACATGTTCAGGGAGGATGAGGTGAGTTGCCTGCTGGCAGAAATAGGACAGAGCATTATTCTTTCGGTAAATCTTTGTTATGGGTTTGCTGATTTCTCATATGGAAATTAAGACAGTGTTACTAGGATCTACGTAAGTGTGCAGATACACATAGTATGTATTGTAGAGGATATATTGTTTTATTTTTGTTGTATTGTGTTGTGTTTCTCTGAGACAGAGCTTCATTATGTAATCCTGGCTGGCCTCAGATTTTTGCCTCAGCCTCTGAAGTTCTGTGATTATTGACTTAGAGGACATCTTTTTTGTTTCCTTGTTTGTTTTTCTGCACGGAATCATTCCCAATCAGGAACTGCTTCTCCACTATGTGGACTTGTGTCACTGAAGACCTAGGCAGTCCGGGGTCTACCATTTCCCTGGTGCCAGTGACTGGTTCTAAGGAAGGCAGGCCAGGTACAAAGTTAGACCAGTCAGAGGAGTTTGGAAAGCTGTTTTTTGTTCCTTTGGCTAAAGGCAAGGACCAAGTGTCCAGAAGTGATTGATGTCAATCTTTGCAAGAACCAGGGGATAATTTAACCCCTGGAATCTAGTCTTGTTTAAACCTGACAATACTGCTAGACTTTTTAGTGATTGCTGCCAAACAATTATCTTGACACATCAAACCAAAAAAGCCCTAACAAACTATTATTTAATTAGATTGCTGTGTGCATATAATTCACTTCATAGGTTGGGGTAATTCTATTTTCTGTTTATTTATGTAGTTCCAGGTGGAGCACTCCTTGATAATGTTAAAGTTAGTTACCTGAAATGAGATGGAGCTAGGAGCGCAGCCTGGGGAGATCTGGAAAGTAGCAGTACTTTCAGAATCTGCCCTGAATACAATCTGCCCCCGTATGAGAATCTGCTACATTAAGAGTCAATTATACAGTTATGGGTGTCTCACTCTCCTGAACTGATTAAAAATGTCTACCATTTATGGTCATATTTTGTATTTTTTATTAGTGCATATTTATGATACATAATGAATAAATTGATGTGTTGAGTTTGCATGTAAACGTATTGCATCATAACTCAGGACCTTGCACTTGCAAGGCAGGTGGCATCACTGCTGAGCTAAATCCTGGACCCTCATAATCTTTTTTTAATTCCCCTTCCCCTCTCCCTCCTTTCCTAGATCCCCTCCTCATCTGCATAAGATCTCCTTCCTGTGTCTTGTCATCTATGTTCTATTTTTCTTTTAAAATTATTTATATGATGAGTTTCTTATATAAGAGAAACCATATGATATTTGATCTTCTGTGTCTGATTTATTTCACTTAGCATTTTAGTTTCTAAATATATCCATTTTCCTACAAATGATTCGAATTTATCCGTCTTTATGGCTGAGTAGTACTCCATTGTATATAAATGCCACATTTTCTCAATCCATTCATCTGTTTATACATATAGGCCACTTCCAAGATTTAGCTATGTAGCTGCTATAAACATGGGTATGAATGTATCACTGTAATATCATATCTTTAACTCCTTTGGAAAGATGCTTAGAAAGAGTATAGCTGGGTCAAATGGAATTTCTGTTTGTAGTTTTTCTGAGGAATCTCCATATTGATTTTCACAGAGGTTGTACTAGTTTACATTCCCATCAACAAGATAGCAAGGTTCCTTTTTCCCCACAACCTCGCCAGTATTTGTTGTTTTTTGAGTTCTTGATGACAGCCATTCTTTCTGGAGTAAGATGAAATCTCAGTGTTGTTTTTTTATTTGATTTCTCTAACAGCCAAAAATATGGAACATTTTTCTCATACTTATTGGCCATTTGGACTTAGACATTGAAAAGTGACTATTCACTTGAATTCCTCATTTTTATTGGGGGGGCATTATTTGATTTCTTTATCTTCAAGATGTTGCTCATTTGTCTGAGGATACCTGGCATGATCATTTTGACTTTGAGTAAGAGCCAGAAGTTGCACGGTGCCAGTTCTGATGAATAAGGAAGATGCGGACCTATTGTAATATTTTCACAAGCCTGCCTTTCTTTTGGCAGCCACTCAGCAACGCCATTCAGTGAATTTTTGATCACACCTTGTAAAGACACTCAGGAAAGAGAACTTCTAGAATTGCTCCAGAAAGTAGCAAGAACAATGGGATAAGTGTTTTCAAAGTAAAGGGGAACATTTCTACTGAAGTAATGGCAATGTGTCTTTTACTGGAATACATTTTTAATTTAAACATGCACCATCTATTTTGATCACTTTGTATGTATCACAATATTAATGAAATAATGCATAGATAAATTATTTAATTTTCTGTGTACAGAATCCTCGCTATGCTAAAACTCAGTAGTGCTTTCTACTGATTATTAAAAGAGAGACTGAGAGACTGTTAAATCAGAAGGTAACTCTAAATAAGAATTTTTAGGGTTAGTAACTTGCAATCACCTGATCCTGGGAGAGAGAAATCCTGTCCACTAGAAAGCCATGTCAATCCTCTAGAAGAGTGGTATCGAACATATGGCATGTGTGCTGCAGTGGCTGTTTGTTTCATTGAAAGCTCGAAAAGGCTCACCATCATTGCTCTAGAACATCTCCACATACTTCCCATTGATTTTGACTTCTGATCTCAGCCTCTCTTGGGCTCTTTAGACCATTCAGAATCTTCTCATTTCTTCCCACCTCATTCCATTTTTTTTTTTTTGGCACAAAAATTTGTTTTCATCTAACCTCAAAATAACAACATTGCTCAAAGACCCCTCAGGGTATATTAGATGGAATGGCTGATAAAAATGATTGAAATGCATTTAAAAATTATTAAAGCATCCTAAAATTGCCTGACAGGCATTCTGTGGGGCTGTTTCTTGATAATGGGTGCTGAAGGTGGACCAATATCAGCCAACTCTCCTGGTTGCTCTGCCAAGGTTGCCATGTGATCTTAGAAGACAGGAAATTCTAAATCCTTGCTATTTAATTTAACTTTGTTAAATGTAATTATAATAAGTTTATGCTCAGCTTTTTTGTTTGTTTGAGATAAGATCTTGCTAGGTAACCATATAGCTGGCCTCAAACTCACAATCCTCCTGTGTCGGCCTCCTGAATGCTGGGATTCCAGGTGTAAACCATCTGTACTTGTATCTTGAAAATAATATGACATTCATCCAAATGTTTAACGATGATGAAAAGGACTCGGTCTATTTGGACTCACCATTTGATACACATGGTGATACACAGTAGCCACTCAATAAATACTTGTTGACAAATGAATGGTTGAATAAATGAAGAGATAATCAATCATGTATTTGAAGTAGTCATTGACTAAGTTTCCAAATCTTAGCAGTAAACCTTAGGTTAAGAATCCCTGTCAAACACTGGCTGTTTTTCTACACAGATTCAATTTTCTTTCCCTACCAACTGAAAATAAGAGCCAATTTTCCCACATCTCTAATAATCACAGCTGCCTTGTCAGTACTGAGTACCCCAAGAGAACCCACTGGAATACTAGTTTCTGTCAGGTTAGGAAGGAAACAACACATATGATCTTTATGTTGATATTCTTACAATCTAAAACAATCACAGGAGCTTCCAAGGTAAAAAAAAAACAAAAAGAAGAAGAAGAAGTCCCTGTGTAGGATGTAGATCATAGGAGAAAGTCACCAATAAAGTTCATTGTTCAAATAATTAGTCGACAAACAATTTCAAGCATTGTACTACGTGCCTGGGACACAAAGCCAAAAATACAAAAGGTCCATCAGGAAGCTCACAATCTCAAGAGGGAAAGAATATGTCAGCCCATACAAGGTGGTGACTTTTTACTTATGGCTTCTGTCCCACAAGTCTGCCGCATGTCAACATGGCTCCAGTAGGTACCTTACCACATTGCAGGACAGGCTTAATAAAGGGAAGGGCTGATATATCTTTGGTGGTAAATATATGTAGGTTTTACAATCTTCACATTCTTGACTTGTACAGTTCAGTGGTATTAAGTACATTCACGTTATTGTACAGACATTATTATCTATCTTCTTAACTGTTTTCATCTTGCAAAACTGACATCTGAACCCATTAAACATTCCTCATTTTCTCTCCCTTCCCCTAACCCTTGGTAACCACCATCCTACTCTGTGTCTCCATGCATTTTGACTACTCTGAGTATCTCATATAAAAGGTGCTATCGTTTTAATGTCCTTACCAAAACTCTTGTTAAAATTTAGCCCTCATTGTATGGTATTACCAAGTAGGGCCAGGTCATGAAGGGCTTGCTGTCATTAATGGATCAGTGGATTCATGAGTTGCCAAGGGAGTGGCTTCGGTATAAAAGTGAGCTCTTTTTGACTACTAGCTTGTTCCATGGCTTGTTCATCATAGAATATTCTGTGCCAACATGAAACTCTGCAGAATCCCTGTAGCAAGAAGGTACTCACCAGACGCAGCACATTGACCTTGAACCCCCAAATCTCCAAAACCATGAGCTGAACAAACCTTTATTTTTTATAAAATCACCTAATGTTTGGTATTCAGTTGTAGCAACAGAAAATACACTAACCCAAGGGAGAAATCATGCAATATTTGTCCTTTTGTGGCTGGCTTATTTCATGTGGCATGATATCTTCTACGTTCATCCATATGGTAGCATGTGCCAGAATTTCCTTTCTTTATGAGGCTGAATGATATCCTATTGTATGCATACACCACATTTTATTCATTCATTCTTCTACATATTGGCATTTGGATAGCTTCCAGTTTTTGACTCTTATAACTAATGCTGTTATGAACATGGGCTGAAGTTTGAATTGAATCTCAAAGAGTAAGGAGAATCTCACAAGTAGCAAAGTAAAGAGGGCAATGTGGTCAATCATAGTACATTTCAGGAACTTCAGGTGGTTTGCTCTGCTGGGGGCATTATGAGCTTGTGAAGAAATAATAGAAGATGAGGTTGGAGACATAAGCATGTGTTAGATCATAAATTGAGCTCTGAATTTTATTCAACAACCCATGGAAGGAAATATGGACATATTTAGGAAGAATTCATATTTCACCTTATAACTAGGCTCAGGACCAAGCAACTGAAAAAAACTGAAGAAAAAGTGAAGTGGCCATTTGTTAACATGTTATAGTAGCTAGTCTTCAAGAAAGTCCCTAGGGATCCATTACTAACACTTTTCCTACCTCTGACTTATGCAACAAATATCAACCATATTGATATTATGAAAATGTCAATGTGAAACTTTTAATTTTAAGTCATAAAAGATATGGCTTTAATTTTTGCTCTCTAATGGGCCACTTTAGAAGAATTCAGCTGCCATGTGTCAAAGAAACTCAAGCTGCTCTATGGAGAGGTCTGCATGGTAGGGAACTGTAACCCTGTGCTCACCGTAAGTGAGCATGTGAGTGAGCCACTTTAGAAATGAACCCACCAGTTGTAGTCAATTCCTCAGGGAAGTATGTCTTGATAGCAAGAGATACTGAGCCACACCATCAAGCTAAGCTGCTCCAGAATTTCTGACTCAGAAACTATGTGAGATCATAAATGTTTCCTATTATAAGCCACCAAGTGTTGGGAAAATGTATTAAAAGTATTAGACAACAAATATATATGACATAGTCTGTGCTCCAACCAAAGTTGTCTACTCTTTGTCCCCTGGAGGTAGGCTAGACTTTTTCTCCTTTCCTCCATATTTTCTCATGCTCTTCTTATCTCTGGTAATTTTATCTCTTATGAAAGTCTTGCTTCTGTTTCCAAGAACTGAACAAAGTTTACCTCCACATGAAGTTATTTTCCGCAACTAAATGTAATTTATATTTGAGGTGGTCCTTGGCAGTTTTTGTTACACCAATAATTAAACCGAAGAAATTTGAAACCAGACTCTAAATGCAAAATTAAATCAAGATCTTGAAGAAGGCATGTGCTAATTCCTGGCAGGTGATACATAACTTTAAAAAAGATAGTCAGTATTGGTCAACCTGCCACCGTTTCTTGATGTATTTCCCACTCAATGAATATTGCAGACTCCTGGATTCTGCTATGAACAGTATATAGGTATGACTTTGACATCTCAGATCTCTCGTGAAAAAACTCATTTTGTTCTTCCACCCTAATTTCAACATGAGGAACAAAATAAAGTGAGCAAGCTAGTACTCAGCTCTTACTGCACAAGCCTGTTAATTTATGTCTGTGACCAGAGGAAAGAGCACAGAGACCCTTTTTCTCGAACCTTAGTTGCTTGGCAGAATATCTGATGGGTGTAAATGGCTGCTGATGGGTAAGGGGCAGCAACAAATGAAGCTTCAGGCAGACTGTGCCAAGGGTTGTGTAGGAAGGGAGAGGCATGATGACTGGAAAGGACCTGATAGCCTTGGGCAGAGAAAGGTCAATATGGCAGCCCCGGATATAGCTGTGACTTCAACACTTTGTAGACTTTTGTCTTCTATTAGCAAATACAGGGTATCTGCTGGGCCATTGATCCATGTTCCCAAGCTTACTTCATTATAGATTAGGGATCATTTCTAATTGTTTGATTTCCTCATGGTGCACAATTCCTAATGGCTTCAACTACTTTAGGTCAAGAAACCACAAGTTTGAAATAGCCTTACAAGTGACATGCTAAGAAGCACAAATATTTTAAGTCCAGTGACAAAGCCACATATGATACATTCTAAGCTTAATCCTCACTGTGATAAGATAGGACAATCATGACAAAAGTCTAGATAGTATCCTTCATCCCAGAATTTTCATCCTCTTTTCCAACTGAGTATATTTTACATTGTATTATTTGTGTTCTTATTATATGTTTACTATGAATTTGGGGCTTCTTACAAATGGAGACTTCATAATCCTATGGGATCTTTATGTTATTTCAACACCTCACCCTGTTTCTGGATTATAAAGCATGGATTAACATTTACAGTGTTGGGAGCAATGCTACATAATTCTAGAGAAAAATCATTTGAGTAGGCCTAGTTCTCCTGCCTACAGCCCAGCTAGGACATTCCAGACATAATTGCATTTTGGCCTCTGGTCACAACTGAGACCTCAGTGATCCCCCTCCCCGCCATGCTGCAATCTCCAGGACAAGACCACACCTGTGGGAGACGCCAGGGAGGAACCAAATCTTCATCTGCATAGTTCCTCATTGTTCTTAGATTTCCACTGTCCCCCAGCTTTTTGTTACACCTTGTTTATCCCAATGTGAAGTACTGAACTCTATTTTTCACTTGTTACATTTGTCTCCCCATGCACTGAATAAAAGGTGCTGCAAGCTAGAGGGTTTTTGTCTTTGCTGCCCAGAGCAGCACTGATCAGACCCAAAGCTCAGCTTCTTCTCAGTCTCATTTGTCTACCTTTCCTGTAATTCTCCGTGTGCTGCCGTGGCTGACAGGAGACCAGGACTAACTGCAGAGGTTCTGGTAACGTCCCCTTCCCCTGTTCCAAACATTACAGAACCTTTTTTTCTTGTCCTATGCATTGGTCTAGTCCAGTGATGGCAAATCTTTTAGAGGCCAAGTGCCCAAACAGTAACCTGAAACCCACCTATTTATCACAAAGTGCCAATACTCCAATTAAACCTCAATATTGAGGTTTAAGTTTAGAAAAAACAACCCATACCTTAGCATTTTTTGTCTTAAAAGAAAACACAATAAGAGCTTTCAATGATACAAACAGCTTTTTATTGAAAGGTTAAAGTTTGCATTTGGTGTGCTTTTGCACAATTAATGTGATCTTTGTGGTTGTGTGCACGCTGATAATTTGTTGAACCTTGACTTACACTTTATTAGTTTGAGAGCAACCCATGCATCATTCAGATCATCTGTTAGTCTATTTTTTCTATCAGATTTGATATAATTCAAAGCAGAAAACAGCAGCTCATAGGTGTAAGATGATCCAAAGTAAGAAAAACAATCCCAAGTGCTTTCATTGACTTAAAATTATTTGGCAGAGAATTCTACATTTTAAGGATTTCATTTTTAGAACTACTAAACTACTGCCCTTTGTCATCCCATCACACTCTGTCTTCTCTATCTTCTCAAATGTTGCATGCAGGTCATAGAATTTATTTTTCCAGATACAGCTTCCTTGACATTTCAGTAGCTCCATTTCCATTTCCAGGTTTCCAAAATCTAACCAGTGTAAGCAGCAAAGATCAAGTTCTTCAAATTTGGCTTTATCTGGAGAAGTAAGAAATCACAGGGTGGTCTCCATCTTATGAAACTATAAAAATCTGTTACTAAAATTCTCCTTTGTACCTGCTAAAATGGTAGAAAATTCCTTATAGATTTCCATTTGATGGCTTGTAGGACTGTCTAAAAATGTTGTAGAATTTTCTAAATGCATTTTTAGATTTGTAAAATATTTCAGCTGCCCACTTTTAAAGTTTCTTTCAAAAACCTGCAGTTTTGGGGCCAGGGATTTAGCTCAGTGGCACCGTGCCTGGCTCGCAAGCACAAGGTCCTTAGTTTGATTCCTGGTACCAAAATCAAAACTAAACAAAAACCTGCAATTTTCTTTCAAGTGTTTTGATATCACAAAACATCGTTTATGCTGTCTCCCCTCCACCTTGTGGAGTTTTTTTGTTCAGTACTTTGAAGTGTATGTAAAAGCTGTAAAAAAAAAACAAGCAAGGTTGTTAAGCCAGGCCATATCAGTGAGCTGTGGATATTCCTGCCCTTTTTTATTCATAGCCTAATTTCATCTAAGCAGGCTACAAATCTCTCTAGCACTTGTCCTCTACTCAGTCACTGGGCGTTATTGTGTAAGTAAAGCATTATACTGTGCCTGAACCTTATCAAGAGGTACTTGAAACTGTCAAAAATTAAGAGGATGAGCAATGACAAAATTCACCATTTTTACTTTTTTCCCTGGCACAAAGAGCTTCTTGATGTATAACAATGAAACTGAATGACTGGATGTTTTGCTTCTTTAACAAAAACTGTATGAAACCAGATGTTGCCCTCACCATGAAGGTGGCCCTTCACTAGTAATTGAAATCACTTTTTTCTGGTCTTATGTCTTGTGACAAAAGAGTCTCCATCACAGCATTGTAGATATCCATCCTTTGTGTTCTTCCATGCAAAGAGACCAGTTTCAGCAGCTCTTCTCTCACAATGTCTGCAACAGCATAACACAAAATTACTGCTAGCCTTGCATGATTATTTATATCTGTGCTTTCATCCAAGCCCATGGAGTAACTGGTTGCCTTTTGTAAGTCAGTAGTGAGCTGCTGACTAACATCACTTGCCATGCACAGGACTCAATCTTTAACAGTATTTCCTCTACATAGCATCTCAGAGATGTATTATATAATTTTATCCTTGTTTGGGAAATCATAAAAAAGGGAATTATTCCCAGACAACATGACCATTTTGACAAAATACCCATCGGAGAGGGGCTTACCATGTTTTATTATGCACAGTGAAATTTGAAACCTGGCAGCTGTCATATGATTTGTTTTAGAAATATAGTTGCAAAATTAAGATACTGGAAATGATATTTTCACAATTTCCCCTCAATAAGCTCTTTCCATTCAGTTTTACCCAGTTTGGCAACATTTTTGTGGTTGGTGTTAAAGTACCATCTGACACTTTATATGGAATATACAACACTTTCACTACACAGAATACATAACACTTTCCCATTGCATTCAATCACACCAAATGACTCTGTCCAGGCCTCTTGGAATGATCTTCCACTATCTGTTTTCAGTTTTGCTTTTTTTGCTGTAGTCATTTTTTGATGTGCATGACTTGGAGTCTATAAGAACACAAAATCTTAAAAAAATGAAGTACTCAGTACAAATCTATCCCTATACCAAAAAAGTCTAACACTACTAGTTAACACTAAAGAACACTGAATCAACAATCTGTGACACTGATTCTAAGCTGGGTTCCTCTTGAATGTGCTGACCACCATTAGGTGCAATGTTCTATTGACCACAGCTTTTGGCCTGCTTTGATACGGCATCTGAGTACATTTCCTACCTTGTGGGGGGTTCTACTAAAATCACAGCCATCCAAGCAAATATATATATCCTTGTTCTTATTTTCATAAAGTCTTCATAAACAACTAAATATGATGCTGTAGATTCAAATATTCCAGAGGGACAGCACACCATTAAAAGAATCTTAGTCTCTTAATTAGAACATCTCTTTGCTAAATCTTAGATATGAAATCTCAATTTTTCATAAGAAAACTCAAATTAAAATTTTGTGTTAATAAAAACAAATGGATTAATACTCATAGTCTGAGAAAAAAAAATATATAGATATTCTTATCCTTGGCAGTGCACTGGTCAGTCATGTGAAATCTTGGATGAATCATGGCTAATGAATTGTGGCTGGTGACGTTATTGCTTGGTGCCACTACTCTTTTCCTAGTAAGTGCATGGCTCCATGTGCACTATTATCTGATGCTCAACTGCTGGACTGATGCTGTGGTGACTTGGCTTGAATGCCAAAAGAGAGAGATCTGTGTGCCCTCTGTGGCACATGTGCCATGGGTTCATCACCATTGGTCTAGTCAGTCTCAGGTATATCTAACATGTTACTTGCTGGGTTTTTTGCCCTTATTTTTTTGAGTAAAGAGGGATTGTCTTGGGCCACATATAAAATATATAATATAATATATATACATAACAAAATTTCCTTTTAAAATAATTGTTATTATAACAACAACAACAACAAAAAGAGAGCACAAATGGTGGTCTGAAGGTTAGATATGCTTGTACTTTATTAACATAAAGAACACTAAAGAGAGATACAAGTATCACCTCCAGGTTACAGATGAGAAAGATGAAGAATAGGCAGATGATATATGCTCCTTGCCTGCACCCATCAAAAGTAGCAGAGTCAATGTGAACCCAAGTATTTTTGTTCCTCAGGTCATATTCTAAGGTATCCAGAAATAATGCCTTACTGGTAAGTTTTCCTTTAAAGAAATTTTTTTGTTGGATAATTGTTACTGAATAGACTAAATTGCAATAAAGGGAAAAAAGCTTTTAAAATAGATGCCAATAATAAATCTATGGAGTAGATTGATCTGGTCTATATTGGCACTGTTTTTAACATGGTCTTCCTACTTGGTTATCTGTGCTAGTCAGACAGCGGGACACTGTCCCCAGGCTTTCATGTTTATGTTATTTACTTTAAGATAAATCTGATATTTCCTCTAAACCAGATATCAGACTTCACTGTGATTATTTTTTGCCTATTTTGCTTTATTTTATTTCATTCATAAATATATTTATTCTCACTCAAGGGAGATAACAGAGTTAAAGAAATTTCAGACAATAGTTGATAAAAGAGCTATTGCATCTAGTGAAATCTACTCCACACTAAGCCTTAATAATTGATTTAATAATGAGTGGTTAGAAGTATGGATACAAAGAGTTTGACTATATTTTCTTGGTTTTCCTCTCTTTCTGATGCTCTACTTGATAGCTAGTATGAAAAATTACATAGAAGCAATAGTAATGGTCGATGGAAAAAGAAATACCATTTTGACAATACTGTTACCAAATTCTGTCATGTCTGGTCTGTCACAAGTAATATAATCACAGAAAAACAAAAGTTTTATTTGTGCACTGTTTGAACTCCAGGAGTTTACACCATCATTACACACGCTTAGTTGAGCCACTTGCAATTCTGATAGTCACAGCAGACTGAGTCAAGCTCCTAAGCCCGAAGGGAGCCCAGCCTCCTACATCCCTCAGTGTTGGCTGGGGAGTGGCCTATGCTCTTTTATCTTGCCAGCAGCTTAGACAGAACAACCCAGTTCACAATTTGTCTGACATAGCATACATCTAAAAGGAAATCAATAGACCAGAAAGCCCTTGTCCAGGAAATAAGGGGAAGGCGAGTGATGAGGTCAGGCACCTACTCACCTGGCAAATGGGTGAGTTATGTGTCTGCTCACAAGGAGGCCACAGGCTCTCTTCTTACCAGGGCTGGAGCTTCTGGTTTAAGTAGGTTTAACATTTCTGATTGTGTTGCAATCCTATAAGAAAATGTGATTTTAAAACACTCCAAATTCATAAAGTATGTCATTTTATAGATGTATATCTGTGCTTCAAAACATTTCATTACAAAAAAATTCTCAGGGTACAGCTGCTTGTCCATAACTGATAGAATTATTTTAAAATTTGATTAACAATGTCTAATTTTTAAAAATTCTTTTATTGGTACATTTTAGGTATACAATACCTTTACATTTATCACTGGGTACCTGATCATGATGTATCTTTTTTTTTTTTTGGTACCAGTTATTGAACTTGGGTCCTTGCGCTTGCACAGCAGGCAATGAAACCACTGAGCCAAATCCCCGCCCCTTCATAATGTATCTTGGTTCTTATTTTTTTTCCCATTACCTGTGCACCCTTCACCCCCCTCCACCTTTCCCTATTTACACAGACTTTGTTTCCATTATTTTTTCTTTTTCTCATAATTTTTCCTTTCCCTTCTTTCCTTTCCCCTTTCCCTCCCACCACCCCTACATCTTTGGACCTTTTCCTATTTCAAATTATCAATTATTCATTTTAATCATTTTAATCCTTATTTACACTTTCAGTTTCTCAAAATATACAATGTTTAAATTTAAAAAATTGTTACAGTATAAGACATTGTGAGGGAGAGAATTTTGAGGGGATTCCATGGCAAAGTGTCTTTTATGGCAATAAGTTTAAAAAAATTAAACATTCCATAGATATATATATATATATTTTTTTTTTTTTTGTACTGGAGATTAAACTTGGGACCTTGCGCTTGCGAGGTAGGCGGTGGAACCACTGAGCTAAATCCCCACCTCCATTACATATAGTTTTTTTTTTTTTTGATAGCGGGGATCAAACTTGGGACCCTGCGCTTCTGAGGCAGGCGCCGGAACCACTGAGCTAAATCCCCAGCTCCCATATAGTTTTTAATCACACTGCATACTTAATATCATTAGCTACGAGGGAACTGCAAAGAAAAATTACAATGACACATTGTTTCATATCTGCTAGGATGGTTACAATTAGCAAGACAAATAATAAAAGTGTCCCTAAGGATGTGGAAAAACTTGAACCCTCGTTCTGGTGAGAAAGTGCAATGGTGGAGCCATTTCGGAAAATATTCTGGCAGTTCTTCAAAAAGTTACCACAGGGATGTCTTCAAGGGAGATGAAAATTGATGCCCACAAAAAGCCTGTACATGAATGTTCATAACAGCATTATTTATAATAGCCAAAAAGTGGAAACAACACAGATGTCCTTCAGTGGATGAATGTCTATACAAAATGTTGTATACATAAGCATCCCATAGGATGGGATATTATTTTCCTATAGAAAAGCACCAAGGAACTAGGCATAGTGGCACATGCCTCTAGTCCCAGCTACTCAGGAGGCAGAGGTAGTATGATCACTTGAGTCCAAGAGTTCAAGACCAACCTAAAAACCTAAAAAGGCTCCCAATCTCCACTCAAAAGAAGAAGAAGAAGAAGAAGAAGAAGAAGAGAGAGAGAGAGAGAGAGAGAGAGAGAGAGAGAGCACAAAGGACTAACACCACAGTACAATATGGAAAGTCTTGGAAACATGCTAAGAGAGAATTCATACTGTGTGATTCCATTTATATGAAATGCCAAGAGCATATTCACATGGCTGCCACAGGCTGAAAGCAGTAGGAGAAATAGAAAGTGACTGCTAATAGGCACAGGGTTTCTTTTTGTGGGTGATGAGAATATTCGAAAACTGATTATGGTGAATGTAAAAATATCACTGTGTACTTAAAATGAATGAAATGTATCTCCAGTCAAGTGAGGAAGTGCATGCCTGTAACCCCAGCACTGACAGGCTGAGGCAGGAGGATCACAAATTTAAGCCAGCTTGGGCAATTTAGTGACTTAGTGAGACCTAGTTTCAAAATAAAAAAGAAAAAGAAAAGTGGCTGGGGATGTAGCTCAGTGCAAAAGCTCTGAGCTCAAATCCCAGAACTGAGGGAAAAATCAATCAATCGATCTATCTATCTATGTATCTATCTATCTACCTTTGAACCTGTAAAAAATGAAACAAAATAAAAAAGGGAAATTCTGTGAATTATGAACTCAAGAAGGCAGGTGTAGAATAAGCCATCTTTCAGGGTGATTCGGTGAGTATAATATTTTTTTGATTTATCTTTTATTGTTACACACAGAAAAATATAGATGAATGTGGGTATCTCAGGCCTAATATATTTTAAATTTTATTAGATTGGGAATACTTTTTAAAATTGGTTAATATTCAATGTTGGCTAGGCTATTGTGAGAAAAGGAAATCTTATACACTGTTGAGAATGAAATACTTTTCTGATGATAAGGTATTACAAAGTTTAAAGTGGGGGCCGGGGATTTAGCTCAGTGGTGCTGCTGCCTGCCTTGCAAGTGCAGGGTCCAAAGTTCAATCCCCAGTACCAAAAAACCCCCCAAAAACAAAACAAAAAACCCCAAACAACAAAGTTGAAAGTGGGCATATTCTATGACTCAATAATTATTTCTAGGTATTTAAACTATAAAAATACTCACCCTTTATTTTGCTAATTATCTCAACTGTAATCGTTTTCTCATTTATATTTGCTATCCTTTGGTTGGTGCTGCTGTATTTTTTTCCCAAGACACTTTTTAAGTTTTTATTTTCTAACATGTAAGGTTTTTACTACTATTGATTTCCTTTAAAAGCTGCTTCTGTATATCCTACAAGTTTTGATGTGTAATTATTTTCATTACTTACAAAAATATTCTTTGATTTCAAGTAGTTTTTTCTTTGACCTACAATTGACTTGGTTGTGTCTCCCTATTTTTAAAAACATGATTTTCTATTATTATTATTATTATTATTATTATTATTATTATTATTTTCTCCTTTTACTATCTTATGCTCGAAGAATATGATCTGTATTTGTGGAAATTCTCTTTGTTGGTGAAAATGTAGTAAAAAATGTAAGTGTCCTTAAAAAGAATGTGTAATCTTTTCCTTGTGAGTGCAAAGTCTACTGTTTATTCTATAAAGACTGACAACTATGCTTTTGAACACTATATTTAGAACACAATACATAGAATTCTAATGCTTTTCTGTGTTTTTAACCGTGACTCTCCTCATCCTTAGTGATTCTTTTCCCCTTAAATCCTATTTTACACAACATATTACACAGCACTATTGGTTTTCTTAAAGGCTCTTAATTTTTTAAAAGGCTTTTTGAGGTATAATTGACATAAAGCATACTACAGTGATGCAGAGTACACAGTTTTATACACTTTAAGTTATGTATACATCCATGCAACCATCAGCATGTTCAAGATAATAAATAACACAGTTATCACTTTCTTTCTTTTTTTTTTCCATCACTTTCTAAGTTTCCTTCTCTCCTGCCCTAGCCCCTAGCTCAGGGCAATATTGACTGGCTTTTTTTTTTTTTCACTGTAGAAGCTGCTTTTTTTTTTTAGAATTTTATATAAATGAAATTATAATTTATGTATCCATTTTTGTCTGGCTTCTTTCTTTCGTTTGTTTGGGGGGGGGTCTGGCTTCTTTCACTCAACTAATGGTCGTGAGATTCACCTATGTGGTGTCTTATCAGTGGATTATCCCTTTCTTACCATGTCTAATTTATTAATTAGATTAAAAAATACTCAGGAATCATATAGTAGATAAGAAATAAACTTTGAATATGTTTTGTAAGTAGGCCTGACTTTTCCTTTTTTAAATAAATTGTAGCTTCTATTTCTACATTTTTCTCTGGGCAAATTTCTGTAATGAAACTGACCCTTTGTCAGAGTTTAGTGACATTTCAGAAAGCAGGGCACTTAGTTACCTAGACATTAACAAAGTCCATTTTAAATTTTAACATATTATGTATAGCACTAAAATCTACTTAAGAGATTTATCTGAACAATAAAATAGTGATTATAATTAACAGTGAATAATAGTTACCATTAATAATTATAGTTATTATTTAATTGATTTTATCACTCAATGTGCCTCCTCACATTTATGCTTAATTTTAAAGTATAGGGTTAGATTTGTAGAGGTGAGTAACAAGGGGCTAGCTCTGTCTCTCACTAAAACATTTCTAATTTTTGTTTCTGTTTTCATAGCAATACTTAAAACATCATTTAGAGTACCTGGTATACAGCTATAGACTCAAAATACTTTACTTCAACAAAGTATTGTGCCAGCCTTTCCCACCCCCAGAAAAAAAGGAACAAAGGAAGGGAGAAGGAAGAGCTTAAGACGAGAGAGAAGGAAGGAGGGAGAGGAGCAAACCAAATGTTTAATAGATAGATTACTAGTTGAATAAAGGACAGCATGTTTGCACTTTAGGATACAGTCTACCCATGAAATAGAATGATTTTTAAAATGCTAATTAGACCTGTATGTTTGTTAAATAAAAAAGAAAATATAAACATATTGCCAAGTAGTATATGATATATATTGTATCCCATTTTTGCTGGAAATGAAAGAAAAAGAAAGAAAGACGAGAGAGAGAGAGAGAAGAGGAAGGGATAAGGAAGAAAGATAGAAGTGTGAGTGTGAGAAAAGAAGAGAAGGAAGGTCAGAGTGAAGAAGAGAAGAAAGAGATGGAAAGGTAACCTGTATGTTTACTAATATTAGCATAGAAAAGTCCATGGGAGGACATTGGCCAAGCTGGCATTCCTCTGCAGGCAGATTTTGAGGAGAAAGAGCAGTTAATTAATGATTTTCTTACAAAACACTCTTCTGTTTTACTCATTGCCGCAATTCTTATGTCCTTAACAGATACACATCAGAAAATAAAACAAAACCAAAAACAAAAAATACCACAGATCATGAATTTGAAACATCAGGGGAAAATAAAAAACATTTTTATATGAAATTAGTTTCTATTTATTGAAAACTAGAGGTATTTATAATATTTAATCTTTAAACAATTCTTCACTATCTTATACAGAGAGTGCTATGATATACACCATTTCATTTAGTCCTCAAAGCAAAAATCTCAGCATTATTTTCCTTCAAAGGCTGGAGTGCCTACAATCTTCCTCCACTCTTACCACGAATAAGAATTAAACTTTGATTGGAATCTATTAGACTTAGAACAGTGAAGTGTGGTTTCTACTAAGGAGAATATGGGCTTCTTACTGGAATGCTGTGTCAAACAATGGATTTAGGAAAATTACAAAGACACCGTAAGTAATATATTCTCTAAATAACAAAAGAAATAACATAGTTTAATAACCTACTAAAACCAAAAATTTTTTAATGGTGCTGTATTCTTTCTTTTTTTTTTTTTTTTAAGAAGAAAGGGCATTTATTAGACACAAGTACAGCACAAGGTCTGAGGAAAGGAGAGCTCCAGAGGAAGGAGCTGCCCTCTCTGGAGTGGTGCTGTATTCTTTACGAATAATGATTATCAAACTTTTGACTTCATAAGTAAAGCAAAAGTCATCAGTAGATTGGTCATGATAACTATTCACTGTTCTTGATACAGTTTCTATAACTGATATTTCTGGGGTTGGAATACAATGTTAATAGATTGCTCTAGCTTTTTCTAGCCCAGTTTTTCTAATTATGGTGGACTCTTTCAGGTAAAATGAAAACATTTTACATAGAAAATGGCAACAGGATGGTTTCTGATAGAATACAAAATACATAATTCCAGTTCTTTTTTGGAAAAAGAGGGAAAATGTTATATAATGATATATATATATATGTACATATCTTTTGTTATTGGTGGTTTTGCCTCATCTTTGCAAAGATTGAAATGGGTACATAGTTGGTTAAAAATTGTCATAATGTTCATTTTGTTGCAGGTGAAAGAAAAACAGGTGGAATCCAGGATGCCAGGTAGTGAGAGGTGATGAAATGAGATGCGAGCAGAACCCCAATATTCTGATTAGAGTCATGCCTGGGTTTCCCTTAATTAAAAGACTCATCAACATTTGTTGTAATTACTTATTATATCCTTTTTATTCACTGAAATGCAAAGTTATATGTTGGTTTGATTCATTGCTTTGCTCCCAGTGCCTAGTACAGAGTCTAGTCCCAAACAGCCACCCATGAACATTTGTTGAATGAATGGAATGACAGAATTCTCTGAATAGAAAGACTTCCCATTTACCTAGTCTGTGCTATTTATATGACATGTAGAATACTGAGCTCTAGAGAGGTGATTACTCTAGAATGATACAGCTAAATAGTAATTCAAATAGATCTTGCTAAGGATCCCTGATATTTCAACCCCATTATCTTCTTTGTTTTTTTCAATTATAAGTATCTTTCAAATAACATTAAGTGAAAATTACCTACTTGTGGAAATAAAAGGTAGAAAAAATTTCTTGGTGTCTCCTTTTGCCTCCCTTCAAAAGTTTAAATCAGGGGTTCCCAACTTTGAAGGCCATGGACCAATACAAGTCTGTGGCCTGCTAGGAACCAGCAAGAGGTGAGCATCAGGCTAGCGAATAAAGTTTCATCTGTATTTACAGCTGTTCCCCATTGCTTGCATTACTACCTGAGTGCTGTCTCTTATCAGATCAGTAATGGCATTAGATTTTTATAGGAGCTTGAACCCTGTGTAAACTGTGCACGCAAGGAATCTAGATTGCATGCTCCTTATGTGAACCTAATGCCTGATGATCTGAGGCAGAGATGAGGCAGTGATGCTAGCACTAAGGAGTGGCTGAAAATACAAATTAACAGTAGCTGAGAGGTTTGACTGCACAGAGACTTTAATTGATTAATTGCTGGCAGTTTATTCCAAAAACCCTATCAGTAACTGGCAAGTGATATTTAAGCTGCATTTGGTGGCAGGCTTTCAGTTAGAATACAAAACTTATTTTAATCCATGCATAGCTTGCCCATTATTTTATTTACCACTGCTATTCATGCCTCTTTCCCACACTGTGCACTTCTCAGTTACAGTTTTGGTGAACCCCCAAGCTAACCCTAGCAAAATTGAGTATGTCACTGGAGAGCTTCTTTGAAAAAGTGGAAGGACCCAATGATGAGACAACAGAAAACTCTAAGACAGCCAATGAATATAAAGCTACACTTAAAAGAAAATACAGAGTCCTACTTAAATTATGTGTTCATTGCAACAGGTGATGCCCATTCTCCAAGCCTACTTTATATAACATGTTGTAACTGGCCATCCAATGAAGTCATAAAACCTTAAAAACTGCTTTGGCCAAGAAACCTAGATTAAAAGACAAGACTTTGGAATTTTTTGAAAGAAAAAAATAAACAACATGAACACAAAGAACAGAAACAATTGTTGAAGGCCACTACTTCATCAAATGTGTCTGCATTGAGAGCATCATTCTAAGTGTTTAACTACATTGCTAAATCTAAGAAGCCCTTTGCTATTGAAGAAGAGTTGATCCTGCCTGGTGCTAAGGACATTTGTTATGAATTTTAAGGAGAGCCTGCAGTTTAAAGGGTTGCATATGTTCCTTTTTTCTAACACTATAAACAAATTGATGAAACAGCAGGGGATATTAAGGAGCAATTGTTAGAAACAATTAATGAATCATCATGGTACACACTCCAGGTTGACAAGTCTACTAGTGTTGACAGTAGGCAACAATGTCTGGTTTTGTTTCATATATTTTTCAGGAGAATGTTCATGAGGATATATTATGTATATTTTTGTTGCCAACCAACACCATAGCTGCAGAACTATTCAAGTCTTTGATGATTATGTATGAGGAAAACTGAATTGTGTTAGTATGTTAGGCAGCATGGCTGTCATGACTGGATGACTTAATGGATTCATCTCTTGGGCCAAAGGCTTCTCTTTTGAATGTGAGTCTATGCACTGTGTCATCCATAGAGAAATGCTGGCTTACCAAAACATGTCACCTGAATTTAATAGCATTTTGTGATGTGATTAGAATTATCAGCCATATCAAAGTACATGCCCTCAACTCGTGGCTGTTCATGCAGCTCTGTGAGGAAATAGATGCAGAGCACTATGACTTCTCTTATACACAGAAGTAAGATGGATTTCTAAGGTCAATCACTGGCTAGTGATTTTGAATTATGAGAACCACTCTAGAGACTTCTTTTATAAAAACAGTCAGCACTGGTAACATATTTCAGTGACACAGAATAAGTCACAAAACTTATTCATTCATGTGACATATAACTGTTTCATGTCAGCTGATAAAATGGCTGCATTCAAAACCAAACTGGAATTACAGGGGCAACAAGTTAAAGTGGGGATTTTTCATATAAGTTTTAAACATTAGCAGAGATTTTTTGAAAAAGACTGAGCCAGGTCTTTTTTTTCCTCCCACCTAAGGTACCATCACCTATCCCAGCATTCAAAACAGTTTGGGACTCCTCCTAGGGCAGAGAAGGTGAGCCAATCCCAGCACCCAGGAGGAGGCTCCCCATTGCCATTCCACCACTCCTAGGACAGAGGAGGTGAGCCAATCCCAGCACCCAGGAGGAAGCTCCCCATCACCATTCCATTGCTCCTAGGGCAGAGGAGGTGAGCTGTGTGGGTGCCAGCAGCACCCCCTGCCCCCCATGGAAATGAGAAGACACATAAACAAGCCTCAAAAACAGACTTCCAGATCACCTACAGCAACTCCAAGGGGAAAAGAGATGGAACACTCTGATACTCAACCACCTGGACTCCCTGAACTGGCAACAAAAGAGGATCTGGAAAAAATGAAATCAGAAATAATTTATCAGATAACAGCAAAGTTTGTGCCCATAGTGCAAGACATGATTAATAAATCTAGAGAGGACACAGATAAAAAACATAGAGGATCTGAGGAACATGATGGAATCCCAACATAGGAAACAAATGGAATCCATAAAACAGATGCAAACAGATTTCCAGGAGATTAAAAAACTCCATTGAAAGTCTATGCAACAGAATGAACCAATGTGAGGACAGAATTTCAGATATAGAAGATAAGATTGCAATTAGTACCAGGAAAAGAAAAATTGCTTTAAAATTGTAAGGGACCATGAGAAAGCAATCCAACAGCTGCTAGATGATGCAAAGAAGAATAACGTAAGACTGATTGGAGTCAATGAAGAAAGAGGAGAGAGTGCAGATGACATAAAAAAAAACTGTTCACAGAAGTGATGGCAGAAAACTTCCCAAGCAGGGGAAAAGAACTTGACATACAGATAAGTGAGGAATATAGGACTCCAAATAGCCTTGATCAAAAAAAAATCTACACATAGGCATATAATAGTTAGGATTCCAGAAACCCAACAGAAGAACAAAATTCTGCAAGCAGTGAGAGAAAAGAAACAAATCACATACAAAGGAAAGCCCATCAGAATCACAGCAGACTTCTCAATATAAACCCTCAAGGCAAGAAGAGCTTGGAGTGATGTATTTCAAACCCTAAAGGAAAACAGCTTCCAATCCAGATTGATGGACCCTGCAAAACTATCTTTCAAAATTGATGGAGAAATAAGATACTTTCATGATAAGGAGTACCTTAGGAACTTCATAATACCAAACCAACACTCCAAAAAATTTTAGACAATACCCTAGGAAAAGACAATGAGGATCACAACCCCAGGAAACCCAGCAGAATGAATCCCTTGGGTGTGATTCAAAAAGGGGAGAAAAGGGGAGAATCCAACAAAAAGAAAAAAGTCATGACAAGGCTTTTAAAACTTTTAACTTTATCTCCCTAATGAGTGTATAATTCAATCTTGTTATTGTACTGATTAGTATTTTTCTGATTCTAGGGTTGCACACCTTTCCTTGTGCTGTACTGTCTATTTATCATCTTCTTGTGTCTACTTTTTAATTGGGTTGTCTATTAATGAGCTGGAAGAGTTCTTTATATATTCTGTTCATATGTTATATGCATCGTAAATATGGTCTGTTTAAGGACTACTTTTCATTTTAATGATGTCATTTAAAGTTCTAAATTTTGATGGAATCTCATTTATCAATTTTTTTTATATACATCATGTTTTTTGTATCCTAGGAAGTTCTTGCATACCCTGAATTCATAAACATTTTCCCTTATAATTTCTTCTTAAAGTTTTATAGTTTTAGTCTTTCATATTTAGGTTCATAGATCCTTTCAAGTTATTTTTATGTATGGAAATAAATGGTTGAGGTTAATTTTTTATATACAGATACCTGGTATTCTAGTGTCATTTGCTAAAAACACTGTCTTTTCCTTGGCTCTTGAATTTAGTTTATATTCTATAAAATGTTAAGATTAAATAATCTTTCAAAACTCAGTGGACCATATATGTGTGGTTCTATTTCTAGATTCTCTGTTTTATTCCAATGATCTGTATGCCTTTCCTTACACCAACACTGCCTTGATTACTGTAGCTTTAAAGGAAGTCTTAAAATTAGACACTAAACATCTTCCAACACTGTTTGTTTGGTTTTTTTTTTCTTTTCACTTTTCTAGGTCCTTTGTACTCCTACATGAATTTCAAATTTCAAACTCCAATTCTTCATTTATAGCAACTATACATGGACCTGAATTTTTATATGTACCTTGGGCTTTCTAATCCTGCTAAATTCAAATACAAGTTCTAGGGGCTCCTACAGATTTCTTAGTGTTTTCTCTGTAAATGATCATTTCATCTACATATAAAGATTTTACTTCTACCTTGCCAATCTTATCCTAATTGTGTCATTTTTTGCCAGACTATTTTGGTTTAGGCCTTTGTTTCAAAGTTTAATAGACAGATGAAGAGTAGGCATATCTGCCCTTGTTCCCCACCTTAGGGAGAAAGTATTGTATCTTCTCCATTCATATAAGTTGTTTTTGCTGGAAGTGTGGAATACATGTCTTTAATCTGTTGAGAAGATTCTGTTCTACGTCTAGTCTCCTGATAGCTTTTACCATGAACAGCTGCAGAATTTAGTCCAATACTTTTTCTCCAACTAGTGACAGGATCATAAGGCTTTTTCCTTCCCTCTATTAAAATGATGACTTATGGAGATGGATCTTCCAATGCTGAACCAACACTGCCATCCCTGCAATAAAACCACTTTCTACATACTTCCAGATCTGACTTCTAATAGTTTGTTTTGTTAAACAAATTTCTATCTATGTTCATATTTTTTTCTTCTTATCTTTATCCAGTTTTAGGATTAGCACAATGTTGATTTGCTAAAATGAGGGGAGAAGTGTTCCTTCTTTTTTCTGCTTTAAGTGTTTGGTATAATTTATCAGTTAAAATGTATACAAGCCTGTTGTTGTCATATAGGTAGGTTTTCAAGCTAGGAATATAATTTCTTTAATAGGTGCTATTCAAATTTTATATTTCCTCCAGAGTTAGTTTCATTAATTTGTCTTCCAAGGTACCTCTTAGAAGTTGTCAAATTTATTTCAAAAAAGATTTTTGTAATATTCTTTCTATATCTTTTAAATTCTGTAAAACCTGTGGTAATGTCTCCTAGATCTTGATATTGTAATTTTAAAAATGTATAATTGATATTGTGTAATAGGAAGTAAAGGTCTAAAGGAGCAGGGGAAGTGGGAGGGGTAGGGGAGAGGAAAGCAGGGAAAAGAAAAAATATGAGAAAAGGAAAAAATGGAAACAAAGTCTTTGCAAATAGGGAAGGGTTGAGGGGGTGAAGGGAGGGCAGGGGAAGGGGAAAAAAATAAGAACCAAGATACTCATGTAAAGGTACAAGATCCCAATGATGAGTGTAACTGTATTTTATACCTAAAATGTACCAATAAACTTAATGGGGGAAAAAAATGTTTGAACATCACTTTCCAATCAGAAAAAAAAAAATCCAAACTGTGAAGAAATGGATCTGTGACCCATTTGTGAATAAGCCACGTAAATTGACCTTGTCCATGCTGGAAGATCAGGTGGTTGAGATTGCAAATGATGATGATCTTAAAGAGTATTTTGAGATGACTTCAAATCTCCATATATTTGGAATTAAAATCAAGACAAAATATACTGAGATTCCCACAAAAGCACTGAAAAGCCTACTTCAAAAACAATGAAAAGCCTAGAATAAAGCAAAGCAGTTCTCAGCTGATGAACCTGCTATAAAAGCACAGATTTTCTGAGTTTCCAGGGCTAAATGGTCTCCAATATACACTATATTCAGATTTTCACAAGTACCTAGAGATAAAAGAAAAACTCTCTCCTTCAAGTTGTTTATTTTCTAATGGGATCTAGATGAGGCTAAAACCAGGCTTGAAAATGATCCCAGTTTAGGGATATCTAATATAGCAGCAACATTAATAAACCAACTACATAATTGTGGGCAAGTGACTTTAAAAAAAGATTGCATCTTGTAAGGCCAACAATTTTTTTAAATGCTAAAGGAAAAAGAATTAGGGCATTTCACAGGGAGCCAATATGAAAAAGCTTTCTATTGTCAAAGCAGAAATAATTTGAGCAACAAAATAAATAAGGTAAAATTAGATTATAACTCACAATGTAGAGTAAAATACATGGGTCCATACTGGTTCAAATATATCACTGAGTAAGTAAATAGAGAGAAGAGACACATCCTCCTTCCAGAAGAATTCCAAATACAAGGTGAAACTGAATCCTTTTCCTACTTGAACACAGGCTGTTCTGAGGGAACTTGTTTCCAAAGAGTAGAGGATGGGGCAGGGGAATAACTTTACAGTGAACTCTGGAAAATACTACCTTGGCCAAGTGATCAAAGTCAGCTCCATCAAGGAGGAGACATTTTAGTGGCATGTACCCTTGACATGTTTACCATGGAGATACCACTTAATTCATGATATTCCTCCTCCAAACCCATAGGCCCATTCTCTCTGGGAGAAAAATCAGACAGATCCAACCTAAGAGATTTACAAAACACTGGATCAGAACTGTTCAAAATCATAAGGTCATCAGAAGCAAGGGAAGTCTGAGAACCTGCTATTGGCTAGAGGAGATGGGATGACTAAATGTAATGTTGTGTCCTGAATGGAACCCTGAAATAGAAGGACTTTGGAGAAAAATGTAGAATTCAGATGAATTGTGGAGTTTAGTTAATAACAATATAACAGTCGATTCTGGTTTCTGAGTCGCAACAAATGTACCATAATAATGTAAGATGTTAACCACAGAGGAAACTGGGTGTGGAGTGTACGGGAACTCTCTGTGCTATCTCTGAAGTGTTTCTGCAAATCTAAACCTATTCTAAAATGTTTAAAGTTTATTCAAAGATGAAAGATGTTAAGGATATCAATGATTAGTCATGCAATAAATTTTCTGATTTAAGGAAAGAATACAAAGAAGGATATTAGAACAGATCATATAATCTACGTTAATTTCTTTCATATAAGAAAAATGAGACCCATAAAGTTTAAAACCTTGGTCATATTCTCAGATCCATGATTTTATAACTGTGCATATACTTCAGTTCTACCCAAGGCAGCTACTTCCCCAAACTTTCTACCACATAAAATAAATAAAATATATTAAAGAGTTTTAAGATTTTTAGAATTAGCTCATTAATTATTGTTAGTGTAGTACACTTCAAGAAAGACTGATGTACAAAATTTTAATAAAGATTGCTCAGGAAATTCACTTGTTAAATACTTTTTTTGTTTGTTTTATAAAAAGATTCACCCAAGTTTCTCAAATAATAAGCTTCTGTATTGAAATAGTGAATCATTTACTTTCCCAGATGCAGCTATTTTTTACAAGTAATTTATGCCCAGAGCATTGGTCTCTTAACAGGCTATTTCTAGATTTAGACTTTTAGCCCTATCTCCTTTTGCAAACATTTGTTATTTAAAGTAAGCAAGTTATTTGAAATGTTTTAAAATATATTACAACTTCAAACAAACAGACATTCTTATTGTAGAAAGGCTTTTATTTTTAATGACTGAGCTTTTCATTTATACATATGAAAATACCTATACTATTCCAGGATTTCCACTGTTTAGTGAAATGTCCTATGTTAAATCTGCTCCTTAAGCCATAGGATTTACCAAATAAGGAATCATGGTAGAAACATTACAAATTGAGGCCTTTTAAGTATATAAATTGGTAAGAAGGCAGGATCTGAATTCATTTGGAAAATAGCAAATTTAAATGGATTCTCTAGTGAAAAAAATAATGACTTAACTAGTCAGAGGTCATTTCATATCAACATTCTTAGCTGATACCATTGTCAAATCACTTTTCCTTTCCTCTGGTCACACCTTTAACATTTCAGTCATTATGCAATTCCATTTGACGAGTGTTTGGAGCAAAATGTGACCCAGGGAAGGTCTATGAGGTTTCCTGAGCAGTTATTTCCTTATTTTTAACAGCTATTTCTTCCTGGGGTTTCTTCTATAAAAAGCATAATCTAGTCAGTGCTCACAGCAGTATTATACGTTCACAGAGCTTTCAAAGTGCATACTGTATTTTCTGAGGCTCCAAGAATTAGGTCATACACACAAGAATCTGCTGCTTCCAATGTTCAGACAAGAGCCATTCAAATTTTTTTTTTTAAAGAAAAGTCTATCCTGCATTTAAACACAATCTCTTTCTTTGGGAGCTTTGCATTCTAGTGGTCTAGCTCATTCTCTTCATCCAAGCAAGGCAAGGAAGACATCATTATTTTGGTCTTACAGGAGATGAGACATCTCAGGGAGGTCACTGAGCTGGTAATGGATAGATCTAGAATTCCAAACTTTCTAACAGCCAAACTCTTGATCACAGATACCACAGCCTTCCGGTTTAGCATCATGGAATCTCAGCTCTAAATATAGACTTCTTCCCATAAGTAGGAGTTTGAATCTAGCTTCCCGGGGAGGAGGATTTCTTCTGCCCAAAACTAGTATGCTAACTGTGAAATATTATCATTTTAAGGAATATTTACCTATATTATTTTTCACTGTCATTTGACTGTACTTTCCAAGATCTTTCAATGTGAAAGGCCAAAGCTGCTTTATCAAAACTGCACCCTATCTTTCCATGGTTTCTCCAGTCTCCCAACAGAATTCCAATTTACTTTCCATCTTATCTGCCCAGCCAATCCCAGCTCCATGGCCTGGAGCTAACATTGCTCTAAATCTTCTCACACAGGACAGTCTAGAAAATTCCATGATTTACATTAAATCTTATTTCCCCTTTTTTTTTTTCCTGAACTCAGACTTTTTTTCTCTTTTTAAGTTCATTTCACCCTGCAGACTTTAAAATTGGTCACCTTCGGGCCAGGGATTTAGCTCAGTGGTTTCACCACCTGCTGTGCAAGCACAAGGACCCACGTTTGATCCCCGGTACCAAAACAAACAAACAACAACAACAAAAAAATTGGTCACTTTCTTCATGCCTTCCATTTCCTGCTCATTCCCATCTTACCTGTCAGTGTGACTAGTTTAGTTTGCCATCTCCATGTCCCATGTACTTTTCTAGGTCAGCAGCAGGTCAGGATACATGTAAATAGTGTTTACAGTTTGCTATTTTGAGCTCATTGAGAATAACCAAAAGGGCTTCCCTTCCATATGAAAGGGGAAAAGGGGTTGAGGTGGGAGATATTGACATACAGCAAGTGCAGAAAGTGAAGTTAGCTCATGAAACATGATTTTGCTTATTTTCTCTGGTTCAAATTATTTCTTTGTGTGTACATTTTTACACTTCACCAAATCCAGAGTCAATGCTGTAGTCTGCAGACACTCTATGCCCCATATATTTTTCTCTCTCTCTCACTCTGTTATTGTTTCCTTTTCTGGTTAATACTGGGTTTTATTCTTTGCATTTTCACCAGGGGAGAAATAAAAGGGATACTACATTTTTACCTTTCAGTCTATTTATTTGCAATACCCCTTCTTCAAAAAAAGTATTGGTAAGTGGTTTTTGTTCAAAAAGAACAGTATGTCATTTATATTTTATATGCAGGGTAAAGATAAAAAGGATATCAGAAATCACATGGAAAGGGAGGGAACCAAAGAGATAGTACTTAGGGAAGAACATTATTATAAAATTTAATAAAGCATAAAATTTTTTGTGTTGCTTGTCACTAAGTAAAATAGAGAAATAAGGTGATATTCCATACAGTTTAGTTTAATAAAAGAAACCATAGTGAATCATCAGAAGAGACTATTTTTCCCACTGTCATATTTTATCAAGAAATCATGTGGACTCATATTAAGAATATAACATAACACGACATAACATAAACAATGTCTTCAGTACAGCTTTCCTAGGGGAAAAATGAACTTTGTAAATATTTATTGTCATTTTATAAAATCCTAAAATAATTTCAGAGAATAAAGACAGGGTGAAAATTAAATCATATTGTTTGAGGAATGAGACTATCTGACAATTTTCTTCTTTTTACTTGCATTTTCTAATTTGTCTACAATGAGTATGAATTAACTTCTATAAGAAAAAAAGAGTTTAAAGATAATAAATAAATGCATTTTCATCAAGGTTTTTTTTTTTTTTTTTTGGTACTGGGGCTCAGGACCTTGCACTTGTGAGGCAGGTGTGGTACCACGGAGCTAAATCCCTGGCCCTCAAATTTTTAAAAATAATAATGTTTGTTGAGAGCTGAGAGTGTGGTCATAAATCTTAGTTCAAGGAAAGTATTTCTAGGAGGCCAAATTATTATGAACCAACCAGTGATCACTAGAATGCCCTGCTAAGCAGTAGGTCAAATGAGTATGCTCAACTTCTTGCTTAAACTGCCTGTCACATACCATTTATCCCAGCTGTGTTTCTGACCTGAGTTTAAGCAGCAGCTGGTCTGAAGTTTAACTCTTACATCATTACCAAAATGCTGAGAGTCGCTCTTATAGAGAAAGTGATTGACATTCTGTATGTCACACCTTAGTTAAGAAATTGTGTTGACAAGATGCTGTAAAATCTAAGAGCTGCTGTTTTGATTCACCTTCCAAACTGGGGCTGCTCCAGTGCCATCAGACAGTGGCAGTGTGGAAGGAAGCTTGCTTCAGAGCCAAACTTATTTCAAAATTTTAAAAAAGCTTTGAATTAATGCCAAAGCCTGGATGAATATTCAGTTGTGTATGTAGTTGTATACCAAGAAGCTGGTTAAAGATTTTTTTTTTTCTGGACATCTTAAGGGACAACATGCACTTTAAATCAAGTATTTAACTACTTATTAACAAAAAATACAGTACAAGTCTCAAGAAAATAAAAGCTGTTGGTTACCTGTGAATTGCAATAATGCTACTCTATTAAGAGTGATTAACTGTGGCTCACACTATCATATCTGCTTATAGAAAAGCTTTTAACAGTGTACAATGCTGTGATATTACTTCTACATTTAACATATATGTTTAGAAACTTTCTTGATATAACTTAGATCATAAGGAAATTATGCTGAGTCAAAAACCAATCTCAAAAGGTTACATAGTGTATGATTCCATTTATACAGGCTTCTCGAAAATGACAAAATTATACATATGGAGTACAGGTTAGTGGCTGCCAAAGCTTAGGAATGCTGGGAGGAAGGGGAGCTTTGTGGTCATAGAACAATTTTTTGTCTTGACTGTAGTGATGGCTACAAGAACTCATTCATTTGACAAAATTGCAATTACACACACACACAAACATTCTCCCATCAACACGTGAAAACATGTAATACTGATAATATGGGCAGATGGTTAGTTGATTGTACCATTTCTTGGTTCCAATATTTTGCTATAGTTATCTAAAATGTTTTCACTAGGGGAAACTTAGGGAAGGGAATATGGGATCTCTGAACCATTTTACGAGTTCCTGGAAATTCAGAATCACTTTGAAATAAAATATTAACAAAAGCAAATCTCTACTGGACCTGCAGAAAGGCTTATATTTTAGCATTATCTTTCATAGAGAATCTTTCTAGATGCTGAATATCTGAACCTCTAGGAACACAGGTGGTTTATTTATTTATTTATTTTGGTACCAGGGATTGAACTTGGGACCTTGTGCTTGCAAGGAAGGGGGCGGGACCATTGAGCTAAATAAATCCCCGGCCTGGAGCACGGCTTGTTTAGGAAACCTGGTTTGACTTTTCATATCTCAAAGTTGAATGTTTATTGAGCACCTGGGGAATTGGAGACCCCACATAACTGGAAGCTATGCCTGGGAAGTGATTTGCTTTTGCCTTCTAGCTGAGCTTTCCTCTCTGGTTCCCTGTAATTTTGTCCTATGCTATGAAAATACACTACTTTTTCTTTGCTGGAATGAATGCAGCTCTTCTAAAGATTCAGCTGACTTCCAGGTAATAGGGTCTCCATGGTAGATGCTGGGAGGTTGTTTATTTAATAGAGAATTAACCTACCTCTCCCATGTCCACTGCAATTATATCTCTCAGCTGGGAGGCTCATGCTCTTTGGGGTCAACGTCTCCTCTGTTTTGCTTGCTGCTGTATTCTTGGTAGGCTCTGCACATAAGAACATCATTAAACACTGCCATGGAAATAATGAAATAATGACTGAATGGGTTACTTGTTTTTATGTAATTGCCATGCACATGTTTGTGGAATTGAATTAGTAAGTGTGACAGGGACAAACTTTATTAATGTGTCAGTCTTAGAGCATTTTGTTTCTCTCACTCTCTTTGTCTCCCTGCCCCATTCTGTTTCCTTTCTCCTGCAGAAAGAGGTATGATTTTTGCCTCTCCAGCTCCAAGATTTTTTGTGCATAGTGAGAGAGGAAGAGAGAGAACAAGAACAAGAGAAAGAGACAAGGGGAGAGAGATGAGAGAGGAGAGGAGAGAGGAGGGGCAAGAGAGAGGAAAGACCAAGTATTTGGAGCAAGAAGAAAAGGGTTTCCAGGTGGGGGAAGCTAGAAAGAGGGAGGGAAAGCAGAAAATAGCTACATGCCTGTGTCTCTTTTGAAAGAAAGCTTGGAGAGAAGCAAGTGGCAGGCCCTGAGTTCAGGTTTCATAGCTGCTTCCTACTTGTGGGAAGTTTCTACACAGCCTCACTCTCTACTCTATGTGGTTGCAGCATGTTTCCTTGTTTCGTTTCTTCTCTCCCTTTGCATGTTTGAGTGCAAAAAACATGCAGTTTGTTTTCTGTTAGATTCATAGAATTTTATGCTTTTATTCTACTCTTTAATACTTCCAGAGCAGATTTTAATTTTTTAAAAATCTCTGCTTTCATCTAAAAGTATTTCTTCAAAAGCCTCTAAATTGAAATTTTCATCTAAAATTTAAACAGTTTAATTTGCTTCTCTTCTTTCATCTTTGTTTTTTAGGGTCATATTTTTTTGTATTTTGACCACAAATACAAGCTTTCTAAAACATATTTCTTCTTCCTACAAAAACATGCATATACATGACATATATTTCCAAGTCCATAAAATGATTAAAAGGATTTAGAAAAAAGTTCTGATTTGGGAGTAGGGGAGTTAAAAGAGGAGTATCATGTACTGACCTTCATAAAGATCTCTTCTTTCCATATTGATCTCTTCTTTGCTGCTTGAGTACTTTCCAGGATATAATTTGTATATTTACTTATTATATTGAATAAAATAATAAAGGCAGTAACAATAAAAAATAACATATTCTAGATAAGGAAACAAGTTTGGTTCACTATCTTAGCCTTAAGTCTTCATCAATGTAATTTTAGATTTTATAAGTTTATTCTCATATATACCTTAATATTTACCATTTCTGGTTTAGCTTAATTGACAAGAGTGACTTTTGTGCCACATTATTTGTGTTCTCTAAATTTTACCTGATCTCGTGGTTGAAGCATGTCTTGTATTACTTATTTTTTCCTAGAAGAGAGTATATGTGTTATTTTCTGAACCCTTGTTCGTTTGAAAAGTCTTTCTACTATAGTCATTCATAAAAGTCACAGATCTCTTCATTAAATCCTTGAGCCACAGGTTTTCACCTGAAAATTTCTGTGTATGTTGATTTATTAAAGTTTGACATTGAGATATTGAATGTCATCAGTGGAAAACCTTGTCACCTTGTTTTTGTTTGTTAAAAATGCTAAATCCTTCTGCAGAATGTCTGGGAAAGAATAGCGTTAACTTATCTATTTATTTTCTTGAGCAAGATGGGCTTTTATAAGTTACATACCCAAGTCTTTAGTTTTGGGAATGTTTTACTCACTATATTTTTAGTGAATGTTTTTTGCTCTATTTTCTCTTCTGATACAGTAATTAGTACTGTTGAGGCTCAGAACATGATATCCAAAGTAAGGTCCTGTGGTATCCTGTAAACTTTGCACTAATGGGCATTGTATTGGAAGCATCTCAGATGCAAAATCTCTCTCTAGCCTTCCGTCCTCCCGTCTCACACACTTCATTCTCTCCAGAAGCAAGTCATAGAAACCAGAATTCCTCTTCCTGAAAAAATAATCACTCTTCTCCCCAAAGGAAGCCATAAGCCTAGAAAAGTGCTTTCTTTTCCTCCTGCTTTTCTGGAACTAGCCATGGAAAGATCCTCTGACCTAACTTGTCTCATGGTAGATAAGTCCCGCATCCCAGGAGTCCAACCAAAAGGTCTTGCTGGGCTCCCCCTTCAGCAGATTACTATTAGGTCATACTCTTGCTTTCTGTCACATTTCTACACAGCTGTGAATGCTTTGCTAAACCTAAGTATCAATGCCCCTAGGTCGATGAGTCTTCAATCTGAAGGCACCCATGTCATGTAAAACTTTGATTTATTGTAGGAGTTATCTTGGGACGGGAAGGGAAAGCATCACATCTGGTTCACTCAATAGTGCACACTAGACTCTTGTTAGCTATCATTTATGTCTGCCAGTTTTCTAGGATTTGTAGTTTTTGTCTGGGTAGAGCATGATGGTAGGGAAAGGGTGGGGAGGATAATTCCCTGGCTTCAGCAGCCCAAACCACTACTCAGTTTTAATGTCCCTGTGGGATTTGCATCTTTGAGTCTGGAGGATAAGGGGAAGGGGCAGGTGTGGGGTAGCTCGAGTGCTCTTCTTATATTTTTTTCAGGTAGTCACTGGCTTATGGGCTGGACAAACTTCTTCCTATCCATCTTTCTACATTTTATAATTCATGCCATCCTAAGATTTGGGCATTTTGTCACAAGTATTTGTTTTGGAAGTGGTAGGCAGTTTTAAAAATCTTTTCTTTGTATCATCAGAAGTATTTTAAAGAAATAGGCTGCACTAGAAACTAAACCTAAGTGTCAATTTCGATCAGAAACTAACATACATTTGTTTATTCATTCTGCTAGAAGTGGTTGATAGAGAACTGTAATTCCCAGAAAAGAACGTGTAGGGTAATTTGTCCTTTCTCTATTTTTATATAGTCTTGATTTAACATACCAGCATGCATTGTGGCAATATTAATATAATAGTTACGAATTTTGGTCTACAAGTTCAGATTTGCAATTGATAACATTTTTTACAACAACTTTAGCCAATCCTCTCACTGGATAGTTATCAACTGTAAGTGATGCCTGAAAGTTTTCACCATCACTTCCTCCCACACACAGAGAGTAAAAAGGTCATTGGTAGAGTCTTATGGAGCCCTAAGACCTCTACAAATTATTTATTATCTTTTCAAAGTGAGCCCCAAAATATCAGAGGATGAGTAATTACTTAGCTGGGGGATAGAAAAGGGGAAACTATAATAGTAAAAAATTAATATCTCAAAATAATATCTTATGGCATTAAAAGCTACTCTTAAAGATGCAGAAAGTGATGGATCAGGGGCCAGGGATTTAGCTCAGTGGTATCGTTGCCTGCCTCAAAAGCGCAAGGTCCTGAGTTTGTTCCCCGGTACCAAAAATTTAAAAAAAAAGAAAGTGATGGATCAATGAGGGCAGGGAATTACTAATAGTTTATAGTGAGTCTTGTAGGTCATATGTCTCTAAATTATGATGGACGCAAGAGTTTTCAGACTTCTCTAACCTCCTTGTGTCTAACATTGCTTGTACCAGGTATCGTGTCCCTTCACAAAGTGCCTTGACAGTTGATTTCTTTCCTCAAATGTGCTCATCTGTGCCATGGTTAGAGATACTGCTTTCAAAGGGTTAACAAATTATTTATTTCATAGTTTCTTATGCTGTTTAAACATTAAGAGACTATGTCTTGCTCTGTCTTCATAAGACAGCTGGGAAGATTAATCAGGGGAGCTAATTAATAATCCTCACACTTAATTTCTCCTAAAAGTAGACTATCTAAAATTTTTGTTTGTCAAGGATTAGAAAAATCTACTATACCTCCAAAGCATTACTTAGCCACTTATGAGGCTTTGGATATAATACAGGTAGGTGTTAGTCTGCTTTTTGTTGCTGTGACCAAATACTTGAGTAAAACAACTCAGAAAAGCACATATTAATTGTGGTTTGCTGTTTCAGAGGTTTTAGTCCATGGATGGCTGGCTCCAAGGCAGGAGCACCATGGCAGACAGGAATGATGGAGGAAAGCTGCTCAACTCCTGACAGCCAGGAAGCAGAGCACAGGGGATGAACAGAAAGACAGGAGCCAGGGACCAGGTATAGTTACCAAGGTCATTCCCCATGTGACCTCTCCAGACACATACATAAGTGTACTTTACTAATCTCATAGGCGTCTCTCAAGCCAATCAAGTCAACACTCAAGATTAATTATCATCAGGCATCAAATTGGCCAGAGAACATACTTAGTAGATTCCGGTGAATCAAATAAATAAAGATCATTGCCTATAATTTATTCACTTAACTACTGCAGTCATAGAGTAAGTTGGGAGAGATCACTTATTCTAGTGCTTTTTCAACTCTGGTCTAAGTATATGTAGTAACATTACATTTTTTAAATGAATGATTTACATAGTTTAAAATTAAATGTTAATTAAGATTATATAATTATGTGCATTTAAAGAAATATATATATAGTTGTGTTAACCATGAATACAATGAAGATAGGAATATTTCTAGCCTTCCAGAATGTCTCTCTTGTCCTCATTGGACTTGATCTCCTCTCCCCTCTCCTGGTTCTAGTTCTTTCTAGCTACAGTTCCCTGAAGTTTTGCCATTACAGAACATCATACATATGGAAATATGTAACACGTGGTCTTTTTATCTGGCTTATTTCAGTTAGCCATTGAGCATAATACTTTTGAGATTTGTCCTTTGTTGCATGTATCAAAGTTCATTCTTTTTACAGCTAATTGTATTTTATTATGTGTACAGACCAAAATTTGTTTATCCATTCATCTGTTGATGACCACTTGGGTCATTTTCTATTTTGGCCATTAGAAATAAAGTTGCTATAAATATTCTCATTAAGGTCTTCTATGGACATATGTTTCATTTATCTTGGCTTTCTACTCACATACACAGTAGATCCTCTACATCTGTATAAGTCTTCTTTTCTTTTTTCTCTTTGATTTTTCATAGTTTTCAGCATACAAGTCTTGTATGTATCTTATTAGACTTATTCTTAAGGTACTTTCCTACAGTACTGAGGTGAACCCAGGGGCTTGCACATGTTAGACAAGCACTCTACCACCGAGCTACATCCCAAGCCATTTTTATTTTATTTTGAGATACAGTGTCCAAGCTGGCCTTAAATTCAAAATCCTTCTGCCTCAGCCTCCCACGTAGCTAGGATTACAAGTGTGCACCACCTTGCCGGCTCTTTTTAAAAACAAATGTTACTTTAAATGTAATGTTTTGAAAATTTCAATGACTATGCGTTGTGAATAAATAGAAATCAAAATAATTGTTGTATTGTTTTTATTTTTAATCTCATAGTTTACCAGAAATTTTCTTAGAATATCTGAAGCACATGGTTACCTTCCTAAATGTTTTGTCTAGATAACCAGATATTTGAAATAAGAATTATTCATTCTCCCAACTGAGTAGATTATTTCTATGCTCTTGTATTCCCTAATTTTATATGGAATAGACTGGTTGTTTGGGCATCATCAATTGACAATCCAGTGTGTGGGGTGGGTGTGTGTGTGTGTGTGTGTGTGTGTGTGTGTGTGTATTAACAGTACATTAAGGCAGTTTAATCAATTCCTTGGAAACTCAGATGCATCTTAACTAACAAAAACTAGAAATAACACTTGACTCTGGAGTTGTTAGTGACAACAGGCTCTAAGCTTTGAGGACTTCAAGGATTCCCTTTTGAAGAATCAGCAAAATGTTTAATGAAGTATTTACTTGATATAAAATAAAGAAATGTATAACAGATAATTTGAAATAGGAAGAAAATGTCCAAAAGGGAAGGGGAAGTGGGAGGGGTGGGGGAAAGGAAAGAAGGAAAAGGAGTAAATATGAGAAAAGGAAAAAATGGAAACAATGTCTTTATAAATAGGGAGTGGTGAAGGGGTTGAAGGGAGGGCAGGGGAATGAGGAAAAAATAAGAACCAAGATACAACATGTAAAGGTACAAATTCCCAATGATGAATGTCATCATATTGTATACCTAAAATATACCAAACTTAATGAATTTTTAAAAATAAAAATAAAATTATTACTATTTTTATTTGGGGATTAAGAGTTAATGATATGCCATCAATTGCCTTGTGTCTTTTATTCTTTTCTTTTAAATATGGTATTGAATGAATGCTTATGGGTGAAGCTTTTTAATTAATAAGCAATTCGGAGGATATTCTAAATTTTATGAATTAATTTGTCATAAAATTGCTGATAAAAACATAGAAATAGATCAGAAATATAGAATGTATTTCATTTTTAGACTTAAACTCTTATTAGTTAAAAAGAAAATCCTTGGGCTAAGAAAGTAGCTCAGTGGTAGAGTGATTGCTTAACATGCACAAGGCCCTAGGTTTAATCTCCAGCAGCACAAAGAAAAAATACTTTAAAAATTAACATCTGAGTACACTTTATCCTTCCAAGCCAGGCCAATGTAGAAATTTCCATCTAAGACTCTTTCCTGAAGCTAGCCAATAAGCTTCCTTAAATACTTTAAAGGGAAGCATGCTCATACCAGGGTAAGGGGATCTAGCTCATTTCCAAATACCGACAATTATTACTTATTTATTGTAATGTCAAAACTGTATCTCTTATACTAATTATCTAGAGTTAAGTCTCAGAGCCATAGGGAATAAGTCCTTAAAATACCTGAAGACCACTTTCATTGCCCATCCTTAAGACTTCACTTTCTTAGGCAAAGCATTCTTTGGTTGCTTTCCTACATTCCTTCTCTGATATTCTTATATGTGTCACTTTCTTTGGAAATGTAGCTTTTCTAGTGCAAATCACATGCATGCATCGTTTGTTCTTGTTACTAAGTGCTACCATAATGAATATAGCACATAACTGTATCATGTCATTTTGGACTCATAGTGAGCTTGCAGTTACTCTCAGAGATTTATTTTTCTTTTGAATTGTTCTTAAGTTATGAATTTGACCTTGTGAAGTTATGTCATTGTTAGAAGAGGAAGGGTAGGCTTCCCCTCATTAACACAATGTAGTCTGTTGGAACTTAATAGTTGCAGTTCAAGGCCCAGGTATCAAGTAGTGCCTAACGTGTTTCTCTATGTTACTGAATGGAAATAGAAATAATTCAATACTAGGTGTTTGGATATAAATTTGAAATGGTGTTTTGGATACTAGAATGTCTTTTCCAAGTGAAAAGTTATCCAAGGATGTGTGGAGCTCTCCTATGGGGGTTGAAACAGACAAGGTCAAGTATAGTCTTGGGTAGCAACTGTGGGTCGGTTCAAGTTCAAGCAAATACTGATGGAAAACCCTAGAGACTGAGACCATAAAATGGGATGAGTATATCCGAGGAAGACTTTTAAGGATGAGTGTTATTAATCTTTTGCCTACTTCATTCATTTAACAAATATATATTAAGTACATGCTACATACTAACATACTCTAGGCACCAAGACTGAAACATTGAACAAAACTGACAAAATCCCTTTATTATGAAGTTAAAATTCTAGTTAGAAGGAATAAACAGAAAAACAAATCAGAAAATACTAGGTGGAGCTGGGTATTTGAGGAAAAAGTAAAGCAAATTATGGGGAAATGGTTTGCTAGGAATTGTAGGGCAGTGACTATGTAAAACAAAGGTTATTAAGTCACTTAAAATAATAATAAGCCCATTAGATTTTATATAACTTTTATTTTTTAAAAATATACCTTTAAAAAATTAATAGTGGAAAGAGTGGTATTATCTTACATTTTTGCAAATCTTTTTGGTGTATTGAGCTTTTCATGTCTGATTGGTATCTAATTCTCTATTAACTTTACCATGATAAGTTGCTTTAGCTAAAGAATATGAATAAAATCTAAAACCAAATAGGGAGTTGGAGTCCTTTTCAATTAATTGTAGCTATTCCTTTTGGCTGTTAACAAAATTCAAGTAGTGATATTTTCTTAAAGGTTAGCTACATATGAAATCTGGAACAATATCAATGAACTTTGCATACTTTATTGGATTAAAATCTATTGATCTATCTCACACTTTGAATAGATGAACCTTTTAACCATGAATGATTTCCTAACATTATATGACATCATTTGTTTTTGTACATGTTTACACATTTATTTATACAATATTAAAAATTTCATTTCTTAATACTACCACCAACAAAAGAGTGGTCAAGGGTTTAGAAGCCATCAAGTCCATAATGGTGAGTAGAAGGTTTCCAAAATTCTAATTTTACTTGAAAGCTCAAGCTTTGTTATTGGCTAAAATTACTGTCAGTTGTCTTTCTTGACATGATATTCTTTTCATTTATGTATTTTTAAAGTCTACTAAATGCCTGAGTCTGAATACATATAGTTTGATAGCCATTCTTTCAGACAAAAAGGAAGTACTGTGCTATGAAGAAAGTGGCTAGTTCAGCTTGCAACTCAAATAATCACACGGAAAATTTTCTTTGAGAGAGTCATTGTAGTTTGACATGCAGTAGAATTGTTTTACTTCCCTCTGTTTCATTTAGAATACCAAGAAGGCATACAAAAGAGTCAAGATTTAATAAAATCAACAATTCACTGTTTTGTTAAAACACTCTTAAATGACAGTGACGTTTACTTACCTATGGATGTATTTCCTGCTTGAGCATGTGGCAGTGAAGAATCCAATGACTATCAGACACTTTGTTGCCACTCCTTGATTTATGCAAGGGCCTGAAGTTTTTACTTACCTTTACCTTTGCTTTTGCATCAACTGTGGAAATGTAAAAGCAGTGAAAACACCAAATAATAGCTGAATAATTTTAAGAAAATAATTTTGATCTTGCAAAGGTTTGGTGGTCTGTGGATCATACTTTAAGAAAAACTGCCGGTAAAATAACAACAATAACAACACAATTTTGGATAATTTCTACATTTGTTCAAGAATTGAAATTTACTATATCGCTACCTCAATTTTCTGATAGATTAAATTGTCAGTAAGACAGGCTATGAGTTTATAGGCTGCTGTACTTTCAGCGGAATGAGAGATGTAGCAATTATCCAGGGTTAGAATTCCTTACTACTTCTTGATCTTATTTCTCTGTCAGGTTTATGATATAACATCTGTGTACTGGGAAAGCACCATCCATAACCTCAATTCTAAAACTCTATCTGTTCTGTTTCTCTCTCCACTTATCCTCCACAAAATTCTTGGTATACTATTTGTGGCTTCAGGCTAGTGAATTTCTCCTAAGTTGTACATCTTCTTGATATATAGTTGTTCTTCTCTACATCTTGTATTAAATGGGATTTTTTTTTTTGGAAAAAGGGTACATTTGATGTTGCTTTGTCTTAGTCATATATTATTATTACCAACTTTTCAGTTAAACTAATACAACCTTATCTTTCTCCTGGGATTAACTTCCTAATTTCTCTTGCTTTTTAAATCAATATTTATTATATCTGAAAAACTTTGATTCTTTTCTCTTATGTGTTTGTATCTCTTTGACTCCTGCTGTTCATATTGATTCTCTTCTTCACCATTTCTGGCCAAATATCTTTTCCTTGACTTTGTTCCAAGTCTCCAACTTCATTTTACTTTATTTATTTTTTTTTATTTTTTTTTATTAAATTCTTTTATTGGTACATTGTAGATATACAACACAATTACATTTCTCATTGGGAATTGTACCTTTATATAATGCAACTTGGTTCTTATTATTTTCCCCATTCCTAGCCCTCCCTTCATGACCTCTACGCTTCCCTATTTACAAAGACTTTATTTCCATTTTTTCCATTTCTCAGCATTTTTCCTTTCCCTTCTTTCCTTTCCCCTGCCCCTCCCACTACCCCTACCGCTTTGGACCTTTTCTTCCTATTTTAAATTTTTGATTATTCATTCTAATCATTGGTACATTTTAGGTATACAATATAATGACATTCATCATTGGAAATTTGCACCTTTACATAGTCTCTCTTGGTTCTTATTTTTCACCCTTGCCCAGCCCTCCCTTCAACCCCTCCATTCCTCCCTATTTACAAAGATTTTGTTCCTACTTTTCCATTTTCTCATATTAATCCCATTCCCTTCTATCCTTTCCCCTAGCTCTCCCACTTCCTTCCCCTTTGCCCCTTTTCTTCCTATTTCACATTACCTATTATACATTTAGTCCTTATTTACACTTTCAGTTTCTCACACTAGAGAAACTATTCAGAATTTATTCATGTATGTCCTATTTATTTCACTTAAGAGTATTGCCTCAATGTGCATCCACTTAGCTATAAATGTCTCTAATTTCTCATTTTTTATGGCTGAGTAGTACTCCATTTTATAAAAAAAACCCCATATATTCTTTATCCAGTCTCCAGTTGATGGGCATTTGGGCTGTTTCCAAGTTGTAGCTATTACAAACTGTGCTGCTATGAACATGGGCCCACATCTATCACTGTGGTATGAATCTTTTAATTCTTTGGGGAAGATCCCCAGCAGTGGAATAGAGGGGTCAAATGGGACTTCCAGTCCTAGTTCTTTGAGGTATCTCCATACTGATTTCCACAGTGCTTGCACCAGTCTACACTCCCTCCAGCAGTGGAGAAGCATTCGTCTTTCCCACAGCCCCGCCAGCATTTGTTATTGGTTGATTTCATGAGAGCAGCCATTCTTTCTGGAGTGAAGTGGAATCTCAGCGTTGTTTTCATTTGCATCTCTCAAATGACCAGTGATGGTGAACATTTTTTCATGTATTTATTTGCTATTTCTACCTCTTTGTCTGAGAAATGTCTGTTCATTTCAGATGCCCATTTTTGGATTGGGTCTTTAAATTGGGGAGGTCTGATCTTTTTAAGTTCTTTATAGATTCAAGATAGTAGACCTTTGTCTGAGGAAGAGCAGGTGAAGACTTTTTTCTCACATTGTGTGTTGTCTCTTCACACTGCTGGTGGTTTCTCTTGCTGTGCAGAAGCCTTTTAATAAGAAGAGATCCCATTTGTTGATTGTTTGTGCTAGTTCATGGGCAACTGAGGTTTTGTTCATAAAATCTTTTCTTACACCGATGTCTTCAAGGGTTCTACCTAACCTCTGTTCCAACTGGTTCAAAGTTTCTATTTTAATATTTAGATCTTTAATCCATTTTGATTTTAGTTAGTGCATGGTGAGAGACACAGGTCTAGTTTTAATCGTTGGCAAGTTGAAGCCCAATTTTTCCAGCACCATTTATTAAAGAGGCTATCTTTCCTCCAGTGAGGGTCTTTGGCTCCTTTGTCGAAAATGAGATGGCTGAGTGTGTCTGGCATTGTTTCTGCATCTTCTAATCTGTTCCACTGGTCCTCAAGTCTGTTTCTTTGACAGTACCATGCTGTTTTTATCACAGTAGCTTTGTAGTAGAGTTGCAGGTTGGGGATTGTGATACCCCCTGCCATGTCTCTGTTACCTAGAATTGTTTTTGCTATTCTGGGTCTCTTCTTGTTCCAAATGAATTTTTAGATTGTTTTCTCAAGGTCTATGAAGTATGCTGCTGGGATCTCAACTGGAATTGCATTAAATCTATATAGCAGTTTTGGAAGTATGGCCATTTTCACTATATTAATCCTTCCTACCCAGGAGCAGGGGATGTCTGCCCATTTTCTGATATCATTTTCAATCTCTCTTTTCAGAGTGCCATAGTTTTCAGAGAAGAGGTCTTTGATTTCTTTCATTAGGATGATTCCTAGGTATTTCAGTTTTTTGGATGCTATTGTTAAAGGAATTATTTGGCCTATTTCTCTCTCAGTGAGTCTGTCATTGGTGTAGAGGAAAGCTATTGATTTTTGTGTGTTGACCTTGTAACCAGCTACTCTACTGAATTTGATTATTAAGTCTAGAAGACTTTTGGTGGAGTTCTTGGGGTCTTCTATATAGAGGATCATGTCATCTGCAAGTAATGACAATTTGACTTCTTCATTACCTATCTTTATTCCTTTTATTTCTTTCTCTTGTCTAATTGCCATGGCTAATGTTTCCAGAACTATATTGAACAAGAGTGGTGATAGTGGACATCCTTGTCTTGTTCCTGATTTGAGTGTGAAGGATTTCAGTTTTTGACCATTTAGTATGATATTGGCTGTTGGTTTTTCATAGATGGCTCCTATCCATTTGAGGTAGAGACCATCTATTCCAATGTTTTGTAGGGTTTTTATCATAAATGCATGTTGGATTTTGTCAAATACTTTTTCTGCATCTATGGAGATAATCATATGGTTTTTGTCCTTGGCTCTATTGATATAGTGTATTACATTAATTGATTTTCATATATTGAACCATCCCTGCATCCCTGGGATGAATCCCACTTGATCAGGGTGTATGATCTTCTTGATGATCTTCTGCATTCTGTTTGCCATTATCTTATTAAGGATTTTTGCATCTATGTTCATTAGTGAGATTGGCCTATAGTTCTCTTTTTTAGTTGGGTCTTTCTGTGCTTTGGGGATCAAGGTGATGCTTGCTTCCAGGAATGAATTTGGGAGGATTTCTTCCCTTTCAATTTCATTGAGGAGTTTAAACAGTAGTGGCAGCAGTTCCTCTCTAAATGTCTTGTAGAATTCAGCAGTGAAGCCATCAGGGCCCAGGCTTTTCTTAGTTGATAATTTTTAATTACATTTTCAATTTCATTGGTAGATATTGGGTTGTTCAGAATTTTTAGGTCTTCTTCATTCAGCTTTGGTAATTCATATGTATCTAGGAATCTGTCCATTTCTTCTGTGTTGTCCATCTTATTGGTGTATAGGTTCTGGAAGTAGGTATTGATGATCCTCTGGATTTCTGCTGGATCTGTTGTCATTTCACCCTTTTCATTCCTAATTGCATGGATTTGGGCCTTTTCTTTCCTTTTTCTGACAAGGTTGGCTAAAGGTTTGTCCATTTTGTTGATTCTTTCGAAGAACCAACTCTTGGCTTCATTGATTTTTTGTATCGTTCTCTTAGTCCCCATTGCATTGATTTCTCCTCTGATCTTTATAATTTCCTCCCTTGTATGAGCTTTGGGGTTGTCCTGCTCTTCTTTTTCTAGAAGCTTGAGGTTCAGCATGAGGTTGTTTAATTGGGCTCATTCTGTTTTCCTAATATGCGTATTCACTGCTATGAATTTCCCTCATAAGACTGCTTTCATTGTGTCCCATAGATTCCAATATGTTGTATTGTCCTTGTCATTTAATTGAAGGAACTGTCTGATTTCTTCTTTAATTTCCTCTGTGACCCATTGGTTATTCAGAAGTGTGTTGTTCAATTTCCACGTGTTTATGAAATTTTTTGAGTTTCTTTTGCTATGGATCTCCAATTTCATCGCACTGTGGTCTGATAATATACAGGGGATAACTTCAATTCCTTTGCATTTACTTAAACATGTTCTATGTGTGAGTATGTGGTCTATTTTGGAGAATGACCCATGTGTAGCTGAGAAGAATGTGTATTCTGATTTTGTGGGGTGGAAGACTCTGTAAACATCTGTTAAGTTCATTTGTTCAAGAGTTTGATTGAGTTCTAGTATTTCATTACTCATTTTTAGTCTAGTTGATCTATCTATTTGTGACAGTGTGGTGTTGAGGTCCCCCACTACAATTGTATTAGTGCACATATGACTTTTCATGTCCGTTTCCAACTTCATTTTAGAACACTAAGGCTGAGTATCAACTCACAAGCTTGTACTCCTTGCACTTTTATCTTCCCATAGCTTAGAAGCTGCCCCAATTTGGCTGTTACTTCAGGGTTCTGAGTAACAATCCCCTACTTTCTACTGCCTTTATCTGGCAAAAGTGCCATTGGCCTTGCCCTCCTAATTAAGGAGAATGGTCTGGGTCTTGGGTAACCAGCTGACCAGATCCTTGCACCCAGCGATACAGAATCTTTGACTTTTAGTTGCTGTTGCTTAGAGTTTTGGACAATCAGAGCATAACTCAAGAGAAGTGGGAACAATGAGTATATTATTAAAATCTGTATCTACAACATGATATAAAGTATATAATTTTGTATCAAACTTTCCTTCATCAGGTACAGTTCTATCACTGAGTAGCTGGGTGATTTAACGCTGTTTATTTAATCTCTCTAACCATTTTATTTTTCTATAAAAGACAGATAAGAGGAGTTTGCAGGTCTCAAGGATGATAAGACATTAAGAAATCTAGTGTTTTGCATACAGAAAGTTCTAATTATCAAAAAGTATTACCTCTTTTAATATTATCAGAGTTTTAATTTCAAAAGTTTGGATAGTTTATTTGTATAATATCCATGTGCTAATTACCAGATAATAAAACATATATATCTATATTTTGGCTCATATGTGTACTCCCCCAGAAAACTTGAAATACTAAATGTTATGTAAGTGTATTTTAACATTAGTGGAAACAAAGCAAATTCTCATACTCTATGGGAGTGTTCTCATTCCTCTGGGCTTTTCCATCCACGTGATGAATGAAGTAGCGACTTCACCCAGGGGACACCTACAAATACAGAGTGCAGAGGTCATAAAGACAAATACCGTTCTGAATCTGGATCACAGAACCTGGTGAATGGAATTGATGTCTGTGGCCCCAAGTCAAATACTGTTAGTCTCATTTATCTCCTTGTCACTGAATCTTCTCTGGAATCACAGTAGTTACTGTCAACTAAAGCTGGAATCCAAGTACCAGGCAATTGGTCTGCACCAAGAAAGTTGAGGGTATTATCAGATATTGCACTCAGTACAGAGGAAAAGAGATTTCAATTTAATTTCAACTTAACCTCTGTCTTTGACTGTTAACATTAGAAGAAGGCTTCTAATAAAATGGCCAAATTTGTGATCTCATTTGTTATAACCATCACTTCCTTTACAGATGTGATGCCTGATATCCAGCAGCCAAAAGGAGAAGTCTATTGGATTAACTCCAGCCTTGTGATTGATTTGTTCTTGGTTTGGTCCCCCTGCAAGGCAGATATGATGGTAGGAAATATAGAGTCTGTATCTTGGCTAACGACAAATACAATCTCTTCCAGAGAGTAAGACACTGTCAAGTCTTGGGGTCATGTCTCATAATTCTAGAAACTTCAGGTTCCTTCCACAGTGTGAATAATCCTTCTGCTTTCATCTAAACTTTTAAGGCATTCATCACCACTCTATAGCCCCAATAACCAATTCTTCAACTGTAGATTTTTCTGTTGAGGCTTATATAATATATTTCAGTCAAGTGTAACTTCTGACTTTACCACTACATCATCAAGGAATGTCAAAAAATATTAGTTAATTTGACAGTAATCCAGAGAAACCAAAATTAGGTTCTGGAAAAAAATAACATCTTAATACATCCTCACATGAAATACAATTGACTTTTTTTTTTTTTTTTTTTCTGTACCGGGGATCGAACTCGGGTCCTTGCGCTTGCAAGGCAGGCGGCGGAACCACTGAGCTAAATCCCCGGCCCATACAATTGACTTTTTGATTCTGCTTTTTTCTATTCCCTCCCATAACAAGATTTTGATGAAAGTTGATTGAAGTTAGTAAATTCTCAAGAACTCAAAAATGTAGGTTTACTGACCCTGTTTTATATATTATTGTGCATCAGTTGATGTCTGGGTGAGTGACAAAGGAGAGCTGAAGTGACTTGTCCTAGTCAGGGACAGAGTAAGGATGGGACTTGAAGCTTGACCTAACTTCTCTCTGATTCCCAAAGCTGGCTTCTTCAGTATTATTTTTAATATGCTACTTAGTAAACAACCTAAGTTAATAATTTCAAGGGATTTGTGCATTTAGATTTACTTTGAAAATTTTGGTTCAGTGTTGATCTTATAAACTTGTTTAAATCATTAGTTAGTTCATTATTAAACTCTTAATTGGCATCAATCCAGTGCAACAAATGAGAACGAGATGAACAAAGTGATTTGTAGATGGGCAGCTTGCCAGATGTCTGCAGAGTATTACATACAGCTTGGCTGGAAGTCATCACTGTGTATCTCTACTAAGCTTTCAAGTCATAATGAAAGTGATGCCAGCACTAAAAAAATTACTTTTGAAGTTGAATTAAGTAGAATATTAATATATTAGGGCCAGTAAGTACACTTGAAAAATGTATTTATAGGTCATGGGAAGGCAGGATTTAAGAAGTGCCATGGTGAGATTTGGAAGACTAGAGGGAACTATATTAGATGAAGAAGGAAAATTATAAGGTAATGGAGGTAATCTGGAAAGAGAGCATGAATCATGATAGCAGCAGTGTGGCTAGGGGAAGAGGTAGGTATTTAAGAAACTCAGGAATCAGAGGGAGAGGCTGGTAAAATGAAATATGGGCTGAGGAGAAGAGCAGCTCCCAGGATGGGCTCTGGTTTCCTGGCACTGAAGACTGAGTAGAGGGAAGTGGTACCCTAAGGGCAGAGACCAAAGGGAAGGGAGCTGGCAGGGTGAGGAGGCTGTGGTCTGAGAGTGTTGCTTCATCTGACTTGTATGGAGAGGTTATTAAAATTCATTTGGCATTTCTGTGTGTCCAGAAAGTAGTCTCATCTATTCTATGTGTATGAAAATGGAAAAGAGATGTAGCCCAGGAAAATGGATTTGGAGGTGGTCAAAATAATTTCCCTTTTTTACTCTGAGACAGGGTATCACTAAGTCTCTAAGTTCCCCGGGCTAGGCTCAAACTTGTGACCCTCCTACCTCAGCCTTCAAGAATATAGACATTATAGTATGTGCTACCATACCTGGCTGTGTTCAGAATCTTGGTGAAAACTGAAACAATCAAATTCTTTAGGGAGTGATTTTTTTAAAAAAAATGATCAGAGCAGGGGAGGCTATGTAGCAGCATATCCGGAAGCTGGCATCTTGCAGAAGGGAAGGTGAGAGCTACAAGCCTGACCTGAACACAGTAATTTCAGACTGATTCCCTATTGTTCTGCAGGGGATAATTGGAAATAGGAGAGAAGGTCATTTACCAAATGAGTAGGTGTAGACAACAAAAATCAATGATTTTACAGTAGATGCCATCAGTATGTGGTAATTCAATTAGACAATCAATCTGATTAGAAATAAGCAAGTCAAAACAATTTGGTCAAAATTGATTACATTCAATAAGATATAATATTGAATTGGATCAAATAAGAAATTGCCAAAATAATAGACTTATCAAAAGTAGACCATCTCTCTTTATATATGTATTTGGTACACTTTTCCCCAACATATTATGCACTTTAAAACATTTTCAATGGAGATAACCTCAAAACAAATACTTTGAAAATTATGACATGCAAGAAAATAACAAAATAAATGATGTTTATTGCTATCAGATGATATTCAAAGATTGAGAATAAGGAGAAGGCTAGAGAATGACTTAAATTAAGGGATGGTACAAAAGGAGAAGCTAAGTACAAAAAAATACCTTTGTTTAGTGGAAAGAACATAGAATAATATTAACATGTACATATATGTATAGTGTATTTGTAGATTCTTTTACTTTGCAATTTTTTGTTTTTATATGCAATGTAATTTTCTCAATTATCCAATGAAGAAAGAGACAGGCATTATTAATCCTATTTTACAGATGCGAAAAATAAAACCTACAGAATCTGAAATTTGCACAAAATTATACAATTTTAAATTGTGATTGGAGCTTATGTTCTTCGCTATTTTTTCTATAGTATTATGTTAGGTCTTAAAAATGGAAACAGAACTTAATTGGAAGTCGGAATATTTGAATTTATGTCCTGGATGTCTTTAAATGGTTGACCTAATACTACTTTTCAGGGCTTTATTATTTTATTGTCAGATATGGAAAGAGAACTATCAGTATTTTGAAAAAAATGTTTATAATAAGAAACATATTTCACACTCTGCTACACATATAACTGAAACAGAGTATTGCAAAATAGTTCTTACCATTACTATGCAGAATGAACTCTGATATTTTTCGGTTCAGTTTATGTTTTCTAAATATTGGTCACAATCCATTAAGCAGATTTCATGACCCACTGTTGGGCTGCAATTCTGAGTTAGACAGATGAGCTCTTTCCCGGTTCTCTTATTATGCGGTCCCCCATGTCTACAGTGAATTTATGGGTCCAGGATAAATCTAGGGAGTAAGAAAATCAGGCTTTCTAACTGAAGAAAGTGTTGATTTATCTGAATCATTCTAATTTATTTGAAAAATCAGAAATGCTCTTGAGAGAAAGCAAAAATCACAGAAATGGAAAAACCACTGTGCCAACATAAAAATGTCCCATCCAGCTCCTACTCAAGTGATAGCATCATCCAGTCCTATTAAAGGTTATTGTTTGAAATAAGATGATTTAGTAATAATGCTGGTGCTTTACACACTGAGACTAGACTTTTATTTTTTAAATGGTGAAATATCATTTAAAAATGTTTTTGTAGGGGCCAGGGATTTAGCTCAGTGGTTTCGCCGCCTGCTGTGCAAGCGCAAGGACCTGAGTTCAATCCCCGGTACCAAAATAAAAAAAAAAAAATGTTTTTGTGGAATTTCTTAGGAAGTTATTATCATATCCTTTACACAGATTAGAAAACCAAGATGCTGAAAGCTTAAATGACTTGTGGAGCACAATGCTTTGAATAACTATTCATAAAGCATTGCTGAATTGTGCTAATAAGATCATAGAACAAATTAATAATGATAGGAACTAATTTCCAGAATACTGAGTCCCACCAGAAATAAACTCTCAAAAATATCTTTAAGTAAATCCTCATTCTATGTCTAATTGAAGAGAGCTTTCAAGACAGAGGGAAAAAAATTATTACGTTTTTGACATGTTATTACTCAGCTTTCTGTTGTGCTAACAAAAATATCTGAGAAAATCAATTTAAAGGAGGGAAGGTTTATTTTGGCTGACACTTTGAAATGCTTCCATCCACAGTTCCTTGGTCCCATGGGCTAGAGTGGAGAAAAGCTGATCACCTCATGGCGGTTGAAAGGGAAAAGAGGGACAGGGAGAGGGAGGAGGTGGAGAGAGACAGACAGACAGACAGAGGGGGGAATGAAGGGAAGGAATAGGGAGGGAAGGAATGTTCTGGTAGGCTTCTTCCTCTCTCTGCTTTTGTTCTATCTGTGCCACAGCATATGAGATGATGCCGCCCATGTTCAGGGCAGCTTTCCCCCTCAGTTTGCCACACTACCCATCAATCATCTCTGGAAACACCCTCACAGACACACCCAGAATTGTGTTTTACTGATGTCCTAGACCAGTAGTGGTGAACCTTCTAGAGACTGAGTGCCCAAACTGCAACCTAAAACCCACTTGTTTATCACAAAGTGTCAACACTGCAATTAAACCTGAATATTACGGTTTTGGTTTAGAAAAAAAAAAACTCATACATTAGCATCTTTTGTCTTAAAAGAAAAACACATGTGTTACATGTACCATATCTTAGGCATTTCTTAATCTAATTAAGTTGGTGATCAAGACTGACCATTACAGATGTCTATGTATATGTATATGTACCTACATACATTATCATGCATGTATCTCAGCTTTCATGTATTTAAGTTTTAGTTTATACTTATGTCTGATAACTTTTAACCAATGTTTAGCCAAATATTGATTCGATTTTTTTATAAACAAGATTTTACTTAAAGAGGGGAATTTGAAATTATCCCATGAATTCCTAAGTTTCCATGATTTAGATAAATCATTTAAGAATGCTAATTATTACTTTATAATCACACAGATAAGGTTGTTTTGTTTTGTTTTTAATGATAGTTCTTTGGAGCACTTATTTTTCTGTTAATTTATTCAACCAATAAATGAGTGCTCTCGGGGGGAGGTACTTTGCAGTCTTTGGAGGACACAGGTGAGTTTCTAGTACTGTTGACAGATACACGAACAAACCATGTTGTGGCTTTATGGTAGAATAAAGAGACAAGTACTAAAAATGTACCGATATATATATTCCCCTTGGCTATTTTTCTTTTCATTTTTTTTGGTACCAGGGATCAAACTCGGATCCTTATGCTTGTGAGGCAGGCAGCGGAACCACTGAGTTAAATCCCCGGCCCTCCTTGGCTATTTTTCTCTGGAGAAAAAAATCATATCTTTTGCCTACTAAAGATTTTGAGTGGAATAAATACCAAAGCTGTATAAGAAGTACAATAGGTTCATTCAGGAACCTAATTTGTTCAGAAAAAATTAATATACCAGTAAAATCAGAACATACTAGTAAAATAAAGATGAATACCATAAGTCCTTGTGAATCAAGACTTTGGGACAGATCTCTACTTCCTAGTGTATCTTAAGGACCTGCTAAGCTACAGGAGTGATCACAATTCTGTTCATTTGCAATCTAAGTTCATCTAATTGCCATTTATTATCATATGAGCAATTTTTCAGGGTTCTATTCCTTTTGCATTTACATTTTGGTCTTTTGTTCAACTGCTTTCTAGGTGGGCAAGTCAAACCACCCCTGCTGCTCAGTGATGACAAGTTCATTTCACCAGCTCTTGAGTCATTTACAATTGAGCCAGACATAAAGCTGGGGAAAAAGATGGCAGCAAATAATTCTGCACTATCCACAAGGAACTGACCTAGTTAGCAGGGAACTTCTAGGCTTTGTAAATCCTGTTTCAAATAATCACACCTCCCTAAGAAGGGAGTCAACTAGGAAACATACATCCATGATCCCAGATAGCAGGCCTGCAGTAAGGTTAAACAGCAGGTTATGGTTTAGATTGGATTATTTCTCAAACACCTACTCACTCAGTATTTAATTCTGGTAAACACCAAAATATCACATATCTCAATGAATTAGGGCCACAAATAGAGTCTCCTTATTACATCACAATAGTCTAAGCACATATAGGTGACCTGATATGCAAGTAAACCAGGTGGTGGGCTGTTAGGGCTTCCCAACTGGGGTGTTCTAGATAGGATGCTCCTATTTCCATTTTGTATTCCTACAAATTATGCAATGGATCCTGACTACAGATATGTGTGCAAAACCAAATGCTTCACATAAGAGCTCTAGGAACCACTTTGCAACAAAACTGGCCCTAAAGAGTCACTGCTGGGAATGGTAGAAGTGAAAGATGACCACACAGTAGCCAGGGATTCCACACTTTTAAGCACACACACAACCAGACACTACTTTAGACCCAGAGGAACTGAAGGGACAGCGGTGACACTAGGCTTCTGTTCTTTTCAGCTGGATGTTGACTGAAAGAAAAAGATTCATTTTTATGTTATTAGTACTGTGAACTCACTATAATCTTTTGGCAATGGACACCTGAGGAAAAACTGGCTTCCATCAAAAAGAAAAAAGAAACTGACTTGAGAGAGAAAACCCACAGCATTCAAAAATAAAATAACTGAAAACATTTACTTAAGTTGTACCTGTTCTTAAGTTATGTGTCTGTTCATTTTGCCTCTCACAACCAACATAGTTTCTTAACTTGATGAAATGAAAATGGAATGGTAACATTAATGTTTGTGGACTACTAGCAAGATGGGGTTTATTTATTAGTTTATTTATTTATTCGTCTATTTTCTCAAAAGCAGGGCTCAGGAGTTGCTTGGGAGGGGGCTGTTGGGAGCTGCTGTTCAGGGACCTGGGTCACCTATCCTGACCCCTTTCTGGCTCGGGCTGGGGCTGGAGACCTGCGGGGTCCAGAATGCCTTGGCCCTGGCCAGTTCTCACCCTGGTTCCCACATCCCGGCTGCTGGGAGAACCCAGCTTCCCCCCGCACCTTTCTCCTGCTCTGCTGCTCAGCATTAACTGGAGTGCGGTGGGGGCAGGGATAGCCTGCATGGCTCAGCCCCAACCCTTCTCGGGCAGCCAGCAATAGGAATCCCACCACTTAGTTTCCGGGACCTGGGATCCCTTGTAGGACAGCTGGCCAGTCATGCAGCCCAGGAGCTGGAGGGAGGCAGGACCTCCAGGCTACAGGAATCGGGTCAGGCTGACCCTCTACAGTGAGGCTGTTGGGCCATTACAGGTCCTCTGCTCTTAGGTATACAAGGGGGCAATTTGGGAGAGGTCTTATGCCAGACACTCCTATATATATTTGAAAACTTTATTTGTAGTCCTTTGAAAAAGAAAATGGAAAAAAAAATCAAGTGTTCACCCAGGAAGCATAACCAGGCTATTGTGTTTGGTATCAGATAAGCACACATTGAAACACAGAGGACTCATCACAAACTCCTTCAGCAAATCCATTAAATCTATAAGCTAGAACAGCTTATAGAATAGACTCTCAGTGAACGCGTGCTGCCTGAGTGAATAAATTCTGGTGGTCAGATTTCCAAGATTCCAGAAATTAGGACCTAGGAAGTGGGAAAGAGGAAGAACACAATATAGAGGTAATCAAAAAGAAAAAATGAACAAACAAGCCCCTAACCCTCTATTTAATCATCAAAACTAGAAAGAAATGAAGGAAATGTGGAAGAAAGAAAATGCACAATATGCTAGCACTACTAAAGTGATTACTAGTAATGGCCCAAACTTATTGAATGCCCTCTATGAACACTTAGAAAAGCCCTTTACTATATTAATTGAATATTGGCAATAATCTATGAAGAAATTTTACCCATATTTTACAGAATGAAGAAGTTGAGGCACCCAGGAATTCTTAACTTCACCTCAATCACACAGTTAGCAAGATGAGGTTAAGATCTCATTCCAGCTCAAACCCCATGAGATTTTTCAGACATCACCACCGCAGTGACAAAGGCTGTCCCTGTGGCAAGGGTGAAAAGAAGAGCTACCCTCCCAGTGGAGTTGTGGTCAAGGCCCCAGGCTCTTCTGGACAGCTAACCCTTCACATTCCCGGCCTGAGTGTCCTTACCCCTGTGTTTCTGTGTCTTCCGGCTTTGGCCAAGATCTGAGGATTGGGTAGGGGGCTGGAAGCACTTTTCCCACTCTGACTCAGGGCTCAGTACTTTTCTGCTCTTGGCCCACCTTTTTCCTTCCCCAGTGCCAGGACCTTTGGTTGGGGCTCCCTCACCATGAGACAACCCCCACATGTGCACCAGTCCACCCAGTCCCTGCCCACATAAGATTTCTCAGAAAGGAGGAATGGTTCAGGGCCAAGGCACCTTTCTCCACCCTGGGCCCTCAGTCCACCAGCACAGCCAGTGGTTGAAGTCTTACCACTTTCATTTTCCTTTAGATTTAATCAACTGCTCTAAGGTTGGCAACTCAGCTCTCTCTGCAGCTCAGCTAAGCTCCTGACAGTAATCTGTTTCATTTTGTTTTCTTATTCCCCACATTTAATGAATGTCACACTAGATGAAACAAACGTGCTCTGAATGCCAGAGGGAGGACTTTGGTGAGCTGGCTCCGCCTTTCCTACAGCAGCCCCACTCATGGGCTGGGACCCTTGTGCTGTGTTTGTCTGAAGGTGTCGTGGAAGTCGTGGAGGAAATAAATGCAGGAATTCCCAGAATAGAAGTGGTGCCAGTGCACAGATGCTACATCGCTCAAAACTAATTTGTTCTCGAGATGCCTGTCATTGGCAGGTGATGCCGGCTTTCTTCAGCATCTTCGTGAATAAAATTCTATGCAATCACCTTTGTAATCCAGGTACTTTTTTGCCAGCCCTTCCGTGTCACTGAAGGAGCCTGCTGGGCACCAGCCTTTGACCTGGGGGCTTAGCATAAATAAACATGACAGAGTCTTTATTGGGACTCACATTTCTTTTCTGATGTTTTGTGTCAACCAAACAGTATGAAACCAAGCCCAATTTTTCTACATAAGCTTCAATATGTATTTAAAGACATATTTAAAACCAGAAATGATTCTGGTTCAGTAAAAGCTAAGTGACCACTTCTCCCAGCAGAAGAATGGCAGATTTGGGGTCGATTTACCAGTCAATGAAAGAAATAAATAACATTTACCATTTATTGAACTATTTTCTGCTGCATATCCTACATCCTCTGCTGCTTTAATATCTTTTGTGTCATGTAATCATTAACTCAGTGTGAGAGAGATCACTAACACAGTTTTATAAATTGGCCCAAAAGGTAAGTAGTAACTTGCTCAATGTCATCCAGCTTTAGAGAGGGAAACAGAATTAAACCAGTGCATTTGGGCTCCAAATTTCACTACCTTTCTGTACTTGTATATCCTGTGGCTGTAACATATTCTTTAGGTGAGAAATCAAAATGAAGTTGTTGACAGCTCATGACTCAATACTTAACAGAACAGTAACATCCTCTGTCCTGCTAGCCCCATAGTATTGAAAAACAAAATGGAGAAAATGGACTTTATCAGGAACACCAGTAATTAAATGAACTAATGGCTACCCACCCCAAGTAAAATCTGAATAAATAAAAAGTTCAAATACTCCTTTTTAAATTTAACCTTATTTCAAAGAATATGATTAGAAGAGATCATCCTTACCAAGAGCTTTAAATATATCCTTATCTTCAGAATTTAAATGTATGAAATACTGGAAAAAAGGTTTAATACAAAATTTAAATCAATTTAAAGGAATATTTATAATAAAAAAGAGACGATAATCTTTTTATAATGAGTAAGTATACTTACATAGTGAAATGCAAATAAATGTCAACAAGACTGTTAAAATATAGAAAATATTTATTATACTATATTAAAGCATAAAACTATAAACTGAGCTAAAAACATAAAATAATATGCATAACAACAATCTAAAAGGGAAAAGACTAAAATTTGAGCGAACATCCTCTCAGGATAGCGAAACTACAGGTACATTGTTCCTCACATTATTATGCACATTCATTTTTGTTTTATTGAGCACGATTTCTATTTAAGAATGGAAAAAAATTTAAAAATTCCATTTGTAAACATAAGCTGGTCAACTTCACCAGACCTCCTCAAACTGTAATGCTCACATGTTCACCTGGGAACTTTTTTAAAATGCAGATTTGGCATAAATTTTAGAGTCTGAGATTCTGAATTTCAAGCAAGCTCCTAAATTACACCACTGTTACTTGTCTGGGAACCACATTTAGAGTGAGCTTTCATGACCAACAAACAATAATCAATAATAATCTCTTAAATCCAAGAGTTACAGATGTAGGAGGCTTCCTTTATAAATTCTTCCCGGGTGGTTGAATGACTGCCCACACCTCTCCTGTGGCAGTGCCAGCCTGCCTTTCCCAGCTGCCTTGGGTTCTTGTGTTCCATTTTTACACTCTGCAGTCCAGATCATGAGGTTTTCTTCTCCCGGGTAACCTTCTTTTGCCCCTGTTTTGAAATTAAATTCCATTTGTTCTGCTCATGTTGGCACAAAAATTGTCTCAAGTTAGTTTAATAAAACCATCACTAAAACAATTTTCTTGAGTAGTGTAATTATAGAGCTAGTAATTAGACTCCTCACTAAATGAATAGTGTAGTTAGATTACATTTAGAAAAGCACCACACACCCCATTCCATTTTAATCACCTCTTAAATGCCTTCCTGTTTGTTTGCAGGGAAAAGCCTTTTTAGATGGCAATAGCAAGATGATCATATATTCTCTTGGAAGCTTATGCTACCTCTAAAGGTAGGGAGATTTGGTATGAACCATTGTATCACCTGTGGGTGAGAGGGGTGAGGCAGGTGGCAGGAACTGGCTCTGGAGGTGATGTGAGAATTCACTGAACTGTGATTTAGGTCTCTCCTATGATATCTGCCAGATAACATGGTCCCCCCATAAAGATCCCCTGGTGAGGCTCTACTCTGGCTTTTCACTTTCTCTCCTCCTGAAACTTTTTTGGTTCAGCAACTTCTGCACAAGCTTTTGACTAAGTTGCTTGCTTTAGTGTTCAGCCTTGTATTTCATTTTATAACCTGTTTATCTTCTCCGTGTCTTCGAAGACACCTGCAGCTTTTCCAAAGCAATTGCAGAACCAGAGATGACACTGGGCCTCCCCACTCCAATATGGGTCTTGTAGGACTCAGCACAAGCTATCGGTTTGCAGTAGACCATGGAGAGATTCACAGCACACAGTTGCACTCTGTTTCCAAGCACCAGGCAGTTTCCTATGGATAATAATAGGACTTTGACCTGTGTTACAGTTTCTAAAACACAGAGCACCCCTAATTGTTCATAGTTAATTGTTGGGTCTTTAACACTGTGTTACTAGCTTTAAATGTATCCCACCACTTAATCTGTCCAATAATCCCTTTTTCACAGGCTCAGAGAGGTTAAATAGCTTGCTCAAGTACAATCAGCTAAGAAATGGTGGAGCAGAGATGGAAACTTGTGCTTTCCTAACTTTGAGACCCAAATTTTTAACCACTATGCTCATCAAGTACAGTTGAGCACAGCCCCAGATGCCAGACCATTCTCGTGTGAGAGCAAGAGGCCGTGGTGGTTCTCTTCCAACATGCTTCACTCCTGGTTAGCCAACGCGCTTTGATAGGCCACACGGTAAACAGGTGAAACCCCCCTGCAACATTTGGATAGCCCACGTTTTAGACCCCTGCTGCACAAGAACTGTGGAGCCTTAACTAGGTCATGAAGCCTGAAAATCAGAAGAAATTACACTTTCGAGTTCCCTATAGGTTGGCAGGGAAAGTGGGTGTGGTGCTAAGAGCAACCCTGGGTTTCCAAGATGCCTCTCCCAGGGTCTTTAATTGGAAATATTCATTTCTTTATCTATTAAATGAGAAATATTTCATGTATGCCTCTAACATCTTAGGGCTCTGTGTGTGTGTACAAATTGTGATGAGCTATTAAAACCAGTTTGTAAAATGAAAAATGTTATCACGTGTAAATTATTATCATTAGGACTTAACCAGATCCAGAATATGAATTGCTCAATAAACTGAGTTGATGTTTGGAATAGTTTTGATGACTTGTGTCATATCAAGGAAAAGTAGTATTATGTTACATATAAATATTATCTATATTTATATTTTACTTATTAACTTATCATCATCCTACAAGTGAGATGCTTCCATAGATGCCGAAAGCCTTTTTTGACATTTGATTTTTTATCCTGGTTTTAATTTGCATCCTTTCACTTTCCTCTTCAGTAATAGAATTGCTCTGTTCTCAGCTGATTGATTCTAGGAATTTGCTGAATGTAGCCAAACTATGACATATTTGCATTTTTAAGGCTTTAAATGTCTTTCAGTTTTTAAAAAGAGTTTATTTTGAGGGAATATATGACTTCTTGAACTAATAACAAATTAAGTTAATAAAATTCATACCTGCTGTGGGCAATGATTATATATCAAAGGGAAAATAAACCAAAGGCTAAATTCTACACTCTCTAATTGGACACATTTCCCATTCATTTTGGTAGGAGTACTTTCTGTTTGGGATTGTAATGTTAAGGCATAGAATAAATGGTTCCCTTTTAAATTGCTTTTTTCTCTAGGCTTCTACTGCCAAAACTTGTGCTGTGGACATTGTTTTCCTATCTACCCAAACAGCTATCAGTTTTCTTACAACAACTGTTATTACACAACACACTCATCACTCATATCTTCCTTAGGAAATATGTTTAACTTCTTTTTAAATGTGTTTGCTGATGATATGTTAACACCAATCACGTTTTTTAATGACACTGAAAAAAGCTACCATAAAATAAGACTCAAGTCTGGAATTCAGGCATATTTTCCACAAGGCCCTTTTATATCCAGACTCTGGTGCTATCTAGCTAATGATTTAATCTTCTCATTGACTGACCCCTAATTTATACTATTAATTAATGTCCTTATAGTAAAGTCAATTCTAGAGAACTTTTAAAGGCTATCATCTCTGACAATACTGATGAACTATGCTGATTTAATTTAGTACAGATTTTCTGGAGACCATAAATACAAGTCCATCAGAGGCTGGGATGATTAGACATTTTAGCATGGGGTAGTGCATATTTGTACTAACAAATATGTGTCCACATATGTACTTCTTCAGGTTTAAATTTGACCTGTGTCATTTCTATCAGAAATTTTCCCCGAGTGTACAGGTTTCTGATTGTACAAACAATTTCGTTTCTAACTCAGTGTCCTCTAAGTTTCCTAGAATCTAAAATGAGTGACAGTAGCTTTCCAGCTCTAATTTAAACCATATTATCATATCAGAATTTACTTAGCCAGTGCTTTCATAAGCACTGCAACATTGATGGATGGAGAAGTGTATAGACTAATTAGAGGGGGAAAAAAGCTCAAAGTAAGCAAACTATCAAATATAGGAAGACATTTGGCCAATCCACTCAAGGGGAAAGAATACAGAGCAGAAAAATTTCTGGCAAGTATATTAACAGAGGATCAGAGGAGATCATGATTAGCTTAGAAAACATGTTATCAAGAATGGGTATTCTGAAGAATTACAATTCAATTCATAGCAACAAACATTCACTTAGCAAATACTCTGTGCAAATACACTATGTCGGGGGTCCACATTTAATATATCAACCCTAATCTCAAAGAATTGATGCCTAGAAAAGAAAATTGGCAAAATGAAGAAATGAATAAAAAACAATTTACAAGAAGATAATTGAAGAAAATAATTGATTATTGTGTTAAATGCCTAGATTTGAATTTCTGCAAGTCATTTTTTTCCTTAATGATACAGGAGGTTAGTAAAATCACTGAGAACACTGGGCCATTTAGAAATACTATATGTAAAAGTTCTTTTCCATCCTTAATATCGCTGTCTGAGAATAAACTCATGGGCAGGAACTGAAATGTTCAGTGAATAAATGAATGGACAAAGGAATATGAAAAAGGAATTCAAAAGTTTCCTTCAGGAAACAGAATTTAATATTTCTGGGGAGGATGGATGAGTTGGAGAATTCCAAAAGCAGAAAGCGAGTAAGTACATCAAAGGAATTGGTGAGGGGAAAGTTGGAGAGGAAATTTGTCCCTAATTGAATAATGTGGATATTTTGTTTTGGAGCAGGACAAAAATATTCAGAGCTGTGTTTGAAAAGGTAATAAAAATAACCTAGAGGTAAAGCTGGTGATACAGTAAGCAGAAAAAGTATCAAGAAGCTTCAGGTTATAGTCTATTTAGTTTATACAAAAATCTTTGAATTACTGATGTGGAAGTCATAGAGAAAATTACCTGTAAGGAAAAAATATGAAAAACAGTGCTAATTTTTGTTTTGATTTCATGGAAATGGACCCTTTTGATAAAATTGTTAATAGCATATCTGTGGGGGTCATTGCCTGACTCACTTCCATGTCTGAGATGAGCTTCTTTCTGAGAAGTGTGAGTCATCAGAGCTCTTTGCAAAGAAAATGAATATGGCAGTGGGTGTATAAGTGGGCCAGGAAGAAGATGAACTCAGAGAAGTGGAAAGTGCTTGAAGAAGCTCAAATAGACATAATTTAGCATAATTTAACTAAAATTTGTAATAGAGAAAAGACAACTAGGATATTGCTGTAGTTTGTTTCTCCATGCAATCTTTATTTTACACTGAGGCATAATAAATATACCTTCTCTAAGTCCATGCAACTCATGCACCCTGCTGCATGGTTGCCTAGGTAAGAAGTAGCAACCCAAATTGATGTGGTCATTGAAAAGATAACATTAATGCCCATTTAGAGAACATAGTAACTCACTGGCTGTTGGAATTAGAGTGGTGAGGAATCAAAATGACCCCAGGTTTTATAGTTTGGGTGATTGGACAGATGTTAGTCTCATTAAAACAAATCAAGAAGTTGAGAATGTTATTCAGTTTTGGACAGGTTGAATGACAGTAGGTAGAGAAATTCAACAGAAAGTTGGAAATTTCAGAGCTCCGGGGAAGGGGCAGAACTGGGTAAAAAGTCTTGGGAGACATAACATTAAAATTCTAATGGAAGCAAGAAGAGTGATTAATTTTCTGGATTAATAAAGCAATCCTTGTTATGGCTTCTAACGAAGTATCCATAAGCCCAGGCCTGTTCCATCCATGGTCTTGGGAATGGACAAGACTCCCCAGAATGGAAAGAAGCTTGCTGATTTCTTAGCACTGCATGCAAAGGGAGAAAAGACTATGATTTAGTTGATCTAATCAACCTAGTCTGTTAAACCAAATAATTAAACCCCTTCCACCACACTTCTATTCTCGTCTACTGTGTAACTAAATTACTTAATTTTTATAGCTCTATTGATTAGATATCTAACTTCCCCACTTTGTGTGGGATACAATCATGTAAGTCTTAAAGGAATTTTCCAAAGAACTTAATCTGATTTAACATTCTAATACCATATAGAATGAACCTGCATTGTCAAAAGTTTATTTTATTAAGACTATTTTTCACACTTCTAATTCTATTCTGGGTATTGAGATCAATACTTGAAAAGTTGAGTACATTAAAAAAATAGGTTGAAACCATCAAGAGAGATTTTCATCAGAGAGATTTTCTATCAGATTAAAACTAAAAGAATCTTACATTGAAAGGAAAATTATTATGTAAATGACTAAAAAACTAAACAACTAAAATCATAAAGCCTAATCAATATGCTATAGTACAAAATTTTGATATTAAGAGTGAATGTTTAAGTTGCTTGCACAATTTACTGTTTCTATCTGCAGGATTTCTGTATATATTTTAATGTGAAGACAACATTTCTAGTAGAAGGAGAAATGTAAGCAAGAAGCCTGGTTTACCTTCCCTATGACCTTCGGCAGGTCATGTGACGTGTTCTGGTGACAATTTTCTCATAGATGAGCTTAGACTAAGCTTGGGCCTTTCCAGGATGCCTTTCCAAGGGTGCTTCAAGCTTTGCCTTTGGAAGTGGTGGCAGTGGGGAGACTGTGAGCTTCACCTCAGGTGGCTCCATTTGTTTCCCTTTAAGGGCTCTTTTTCTTTTTAATAAATGATCTTATGGCTTAAAAATATGTTTGCTGAAGCTCAGGCTAGATGCTTTTGATGCATCCCCCAACTGTGTAGTGTTCAAATTATTGTGTCCAGGGACGTTTATGGATTAGTCTTGTTAAAATAGTACTTTTTCCTCTGGACAAAAAATAAATGTCCAGCAGTGTTTGGGGTAGAAGAAAAGGCGCAACACCTGGAGGGAATCCTGGAGGTTGTGTGTTTGGGGTTCTGTGCTCCAGGATGCCAGCTACAGCTCCGTTCCTCAGATCTGTACTACTTAAAGGGCGCCTCACCACCTCTGTAACGGTGGCCGTCTGCTCTCCCCAGTATCATCACACACACAGGCACACATGCTCTCACCCTCTTAGACTCTTCTCAGGTCTTCTACTTTTCTTCTCAGTTGCTTCTCCTTTTTATTTTTCCCAGAATACTTAACACTGTGACAGAAGGAACTTTGTCTCTTTTGTTCATTGTTAGGTCTTTTTTTTTTTGGTACCGGGGATCGAACTTGGGACCTTACGCTTGGGAGGCAGGTGCCAGAACCACTGAGCTAAATCCCTGGCCCATGTTGGGTCTTAATTTCCACCACTACTGCAGGGCTCAGATGCTAGTTAAAAGAACTGGTTTCCCCATGCTTCTGTGGAGCATTGATGTTTTAAAAAGTCAGCTTTCCTAAAAACTTTTTCATTTAAACATGTTTACTTTTTCTAAATATAATAGCATTATGATAATTGCAAGAAAAGATTTTCGGTGAAGAAAAATGCATTAAATGGAAGATTCAGAAAAGCATACAGAAAGAACTTAATATTTCCATTATTCAGAGAAAATCCTTATAAACTTTTGGTGTTGTGTACTTTAGCATTTTTCCTATTTGATCTTCCCCTCTCTCTGAATCACATTACATCTGTAATATTGAACCCTACTTTTTGCGATTTAACTGTAGACTATAAATATTTTCCTATGTAATAAAATATCATGACAGTATCATTTTAAAGGACTTTAAATATTATCCCTTCATATGTTATATTCTCATTCATTTAACCATTTCCTTCTGGTTTGGGATTTTTTTCTAACTTCTTATTAATTTAAAATAATGATGCAGTAAATTCCCTTACACATAAATTTTCTGTGCACTGCTATTTTCTTATAATATGAGATAAAATATTGACAAAGTTTTTTTTTTTCCTTCAAAGTATCCAATACTCCCCCCTTTTTTGTCACCATCATGCTCTGCCACAGAGAAAGATCAAAACACGAGTGAACAGAGACAAAATCTTACTTTGTAAGCTTAAAAACTCATGGCTAACAAACTAATTTTGAAAACTGAGGATTTTTTGGTTTTGGGAATAGCCACTTTTGAGACAGAAGAGTTTTTGTTATTTGTCTTGCATATAAAGAGTTAAATATTAAATGAATTAAGGAGTTAAATATTAAATGAATTCAGTGTATAAATGTAAGAAAGAATCAAGGTACTTAACCTGTTGCTTGTGAGCAGAATGAAACTTCAATATAATGTTTCTTGTTGTAATCCTATGTACTTTATGCATCTATAATTGTTTTTCTGCAAACAGGCACACAGAATTCATCAGACTACAAAGCAGTCCATGACACAAAAACACTTACCTGGCTGAGCATCTGGTTGATGAAGAGCAGGTGGGTTCCCCTCCAAAATCAAGGGGAGACTGCTTGTGCCTTAAGGACATGTGTGTACAATAGGCAGGTATTGAGGATGGGTGTTTGAAAAGGGTTTTGTGTGTGTGTGTGTGTGTGTGTATGTGTGTGTGTGTGTTTAGCAAAAAAGTGATTGAAAAAGAGAGAATGAAAGGGAAAAAACAAATCTTTTATAAATGGGGAGAGGTTGAGGGGTTAAAGGGAGGGAAGGAAATAGGAAAAAAAAGAAGAATTAAGATATATTGTGTACAGGTACAAATTCCCTATGATGAATATGATCATTGAGTATGGCAAAATGTACAAATAAAGAAACTGATTAAAAAAAACTATATATGCTACTTCAACTCAATTATAGTTACATTCTGAGACCCATAAAAATATTGGAAATGGGTTCTTCATGTCATTTCCCAGGGTGCCACCCAGCATGGACTGAGTTTTGAGGAAGACCCAACACATTTTTTGATTATGAGCCAAAGGTAAGCACAGACCAACCAGTTGGGGCTAAGCCTAGAGTCATGAAATCCTGGCACTACAGAAGGATGAATGTGCACTTCAATCTGTCCCTGCTGCACGGGGAATAACTGTGGTTGAGTGTGAGAGAGAAGGCGTTCAAGGCTATGCCCAATGGTACAGTAGGACATCCTGGCAACAGAAGTGCTGTAGACTACTTTTTGAGAACAGGAGAGGGCACTATACAAGCTCAGCTAATGCTACCATGGAGGAAGGGGACTGCTGGAAGACACAGCTGGACAGAACACTTCAACCCAAGTCAGTGGGGAGGATACTAACTGTCACAGAGCAGTGAGAAGATAGGATAGCTGAAGAAAGCCTTGACCCTGGGCACCTGGACTAAGTCCAAACACTCAACTCTCCCCTGCCCTGTCTAGATCTGAAATGTGTTACCAGGGAGATGGAGCAGAAGAGACACTGAGATGGAAGTGTTTAAAACCAAATGACTAAAAAGCAGAGGTGACAGGCTTTTACTGAAATTGACTGGACCTCCTTATTTTCTAATTTCAGGAAGCATGGGAACTTGAAATGGAAATTTAGTCCTAGAGAAAGAAAAGTTCCTCCCCTACTGGTAAAGGTCATGATTTATGAAAACATCATCATGTATTCAGTAAATTTTTCTGGATGTCAAATATCTGGGCCAAATCATAAGAGTGTTATTTTGGCCCTGTATGCATACTTTTAATTTTTTCAAAAAAGTTGGAGTTGCCAGGGGCTTTTCTCCCTTTTTCTATGCCCCATTCTTTTTTTTTTTTTTTTTTTTTTTTTTGGTACCAGGGGTCGAACTCGGGTCCTTGCGCGTACGCCGCCGCCGCCGCCGCCGCCGCCGCAGCAGCAGGTGGTGAAACCACTGAGCTAAATCCCCGAGCCCTATGGCCCATTCTTATGGGTGCATTGATCCAACACACAGGATGGTCGATCTGGCGTGGTGTTCTTCCCCACGCCCATCTGGCTTTTTTATTTTCTTGTCCTTCTACAGAATAATTATTTTGTTTAGTGCAGATTTGCAAGCCACATTTTTTAACCAGGTCAAGAAATAAAGAACATCCAATAGTAAGAACAAATTCCTCAGCAAAGATTCCACTTTGTACAAGATTACTGTTTTTTAGAATTAAGGAATGGATTATGTAGTGGTGACAGCTGGTGGCCTATTTAACTTTCACTGATATTCTCCCTGATTTCTGAAACCATTTTTTATTGGGAGCATCAGAGCACTTCATCCTCCAGCCTTCCCTGTGGTGAGCCACAGCCATGAAGCTTTGTTCTGGCCCTTGGGTTGTGAGTAGAACTTCTAGGTCGGCTACCAAGTAGGGGATAACAGGAAGAAATGGCCATAATCATCTTGGACTGCTATTCTTCATACTTCAATAAACTTTTCTATCTTTAAAACAGTTATGTTGAATCTCTGTAAATATAGGTGAACCACACCCAAACAGGTACAGGCCCAAAGAGTTCACTCACTCTGTTTCTTACCAAGAAAACTCACCCAGAGAAGTTTGTACATTATTTCCAGAAACAGCTAGGGTAGTTGTTATAACAGTTTTTGAAAAGCAATGCAAAGAGAAATCCTATCAAATTCCCGTTACACTGTGCTTAGCTGTTGACACATTCAAGGCTCTGATGGAAAGAACTTAGGCTTCTTAATAGAGTATCAGTTTAAATATTTGGAGATATTTCTTTTTAAAATATATGAATAATGACCGTAATGAAGAATTCCAATTTTATTACCAGTACTGAACACAAGTAGCAGAGGGGATGTACTTCAACACAGCAATGGGATAGGTATCCTGTAGACCCACTGCTATTGGCCCAGGACATCTTTCAACCTACCAATCATTTGCATTTTTTTAGAATGCTATATGCCTAAAGAGTAAAGCACAAACCCTCTAAGCTCAGGGCTTAGACTCTTGCACAAAATGGCTTTATTTTAACTTTCTAACTTCCTTATTTTCTACAGCACATACAAGCTTAACTCACTTTAGATGATGCTTTGTAATGCATTTTCATGCTTTTTTAGTTTTGCTTCTGCTGCCCTTCTAACCTGCAGTGCTCTTGCTGAAGCACCCATCCCTCCCTACACACACACATTTAACGAATGTTTATTGAACATTTGCTATTTGTCAGACAGGTATTATAGCAGGTGTTAGGATTTTCCCAACAAAGTAGATAGTTATAATTTGCAACAAAAATTCCACATAATTACTACCAATGTTCTCAGAGATTTAGCTCAAATATTTTTGCCAGGATACCTCACTGTCCTTCATTCTTCTTCCTCAAAATTTCTTTGGCTATTGTTGTCCCTTGGCATACTCATATAAATTTTATAGCCAATTAATCAATTTAAAAATTAATGAATATAGTCCCGTGGTATCAATCACGTAAGCCTGTAGATGAATATAAGAAGAGTTGACACTTTTACAACATGAGTCTTCTAATTTATGAATTTCATGTACCCCTGTACTTACTTAGGTCTTTAATTTCTCCCCCAAATGCTTCATGATTTCAGAATCCAAGTTTCACAGACCTTTTAAAGATTTATTCCTAAGAATTTAATGTTCTTGTTGATATTGCAAGTCATATAAGTGTACATTTTATTTTCCTTTTGTTGCAAATCTGTAGATACAGAGTTGATTTTCTATACTGACCTGCTATCCATACTGTGTTAATAAATGTATTAAATTTAGGCTGTTTGGAGATTCTTTTGGATTTTCTCCATATAGAATGAATTCTTCTGTATATAATGACAGTTTTATTTCTTCCTTTCATGTTATCCTGTATTTTTGTGTTTTCTTGTATTATTGCGCTAGGACTGGACTTCCCAGACAATATTGGACAGAGTGGCAAAGAGAAGCATCCTTGTGTCTTCCATCTTCTCAGGGGAACACTTTCACTGTTACCTTTCATTTGTAGTGTGGGGGACCCTCCTCTTGTCTTGCCTTTTCCACAAACACAGTACCCCAGAGATTGGACAGAGTCAGGTGTGCCCCAGGACACCTTTCACCTTGGCCTCCTTCTGTGGCATCTCCAGACTTCGGAAAACTCCAGCCAAGATTTCACATATTTTTGGCTTAGCTTTTCCTTTTCCTCCTCTGTGCAATTTGGGAATTCACCAAATGTCTTGGAGGGGTGGAGATGGTGCTGTGTTGGGTGGAGTGCCTTTTTCTTTTTTTTTTTTTGGTCCTCTTCTCCCTGAGAAGAGGTCCAGGAACAGCCTGGATGTTACCCTGCTTGCTCCCAGACAGTGCTCCATGATACAAGGCTGTTTCAGATTCTCACATTTCCCTCAATCGTAATCCCTCTACTTTGCATTGCTCAAGCAGGTCTTTGGTGCCTTTAAAAACACATGAATTTTAAATTTTATCTGGTTTACCTGGTTCTTAGTGTCAGGGCTAATCTGTCACAAATATCTCCCTGTTTGAAGCAGAGATCTAATAATAGATTTTAATAGATATTTTCAAATGTCTTTTGGGTTTCAGGCTTTGGAGACAGAATATCAGAAAAGAAGCAATTCCCAGAGATCTACTGTATTTTCTGCCTGAAGAGCAATCCTGAGATTTGTCCCAGAGTGGGAGAGAGCTGTGGAATTAGATCGCCAGTTGAGGGAGTAAAGTGAACGTTAGGATGATCTGAAAGAAATGGCATCCCAGAGAAGATCTGAGCCACTGGAGAATCAAATACTGCTCTTGGATGTACTCTGGACACTTCCTTGATCTGCCTAAGCCTTAGAAGAGATCACCAGTCAGAGGAAAGAAGCCCCTCATCCTACACATTAACTAGAGTGCTGGCTCCATGGAAATGTGCCCTCCATCTGATGGGAATAGGCATTCAGAGAGCTGGTCAATGCGAATATGAGGATATTCTGTAGTTGCATTATTGCTAGAGGTAATTTTTCTGATCTGATAAACAGGCAGGATGCCTCAAAATTTCATGTACATTGTACTGGTCTTTTTTTTTTTTCTGGTCGTAAACACCTTTTTCAAATAGAGTAAGACTGCTCCTTGATTAAAAATGCACAAAAGGCTGGAACATTGCAAAAAGGAGATGTTGTCTGGCTTTATCTGCCATGGACTATTTTGGGCAACACTCCAGTAGCAATATATCACTCTGTCTAGTGTCATACTCTGTTTTCATATGTGGACACTCTTTAAGCATAAGTGGTGGAGTGGTTCTCCTTGGAATGCATTGACTCAGCTATGGCATATTCAACAGTTTTTCAAGAGTGGGAAGGAGCCAATTCATGATTTCTTGACAAGGTATAGCAATTGCTCCTTCATTTACTTGCTTCTCAGGTGTCCCAACACCAACAGGCATCTTCCCATCTCTGTAAATACAGCTGTGGAACTGGAACCAACTGGAGACACAGGAGTGGTCACCCATCTGGGGCCTGATTTGGAGGGACTCTCAAAGGATGTCAGATTGTAGACTGAACATTTTTTAGTAAGAATGGTAAGGGAAGAAAAGTAAAAAAGGAACAATGAAATGCTTACTAAAGTTTTTTGGGAGGTTAAGAAGGAAATAATCATTTTCGTTCCAGTGCTCTTTTATGCTTCCTAAATTCTGATACTTGTTCCCATGTTAAATCTTGTGTAGATTTCTTTCTCAATAAAAAAGACTGGCATGAAAGATAATTCATATTCATAGAGTTGACGCTGATGAAAATAATCCCTAGGGCTTCCATGCACTACATCCTGAATTAAAATGCTTTGGACATTCAGAGCTTGGACTTGTCTATCTCCTGGGATGCCATTAATGGCTTATGCATATTAGGCTACTTTCCAAATTCTATTATTTTGCTCTGGAAAATAAATTAAGAAATCCAGTTGAGATACATCTGGAAGGCTTTAAAAAATGCAAAAGATTATCATCTGGGTGGGATGGTTTAAATGGGATGCTGCTTTAACTTGGGACCAAGGGCAGTGGTAACTCTCTAGGCCATTTCCAAAGCTTGCAGTTTATAACACTATGACTATTTAACTAACAATCCCCTTGGGGATAAATTTCAAAATTGGACATTATGTGAACAAAATTCAATTCGTTGTTTTTTTGTTTTTTTGTTTTTTTTGGATGTAGTAGCAAAGTCCTGAGCTAGAGTTTTAAATATATAGGGTCTTGTCCAAGCTTTGTGCTAATTAGATGAATGGCTTGGGAAGTCATTTAACTTTTATAGGTCTCAGTTTCATTATCTGCAAATGAGAATTTGCTTGATAAAACCTAATGTCCCTTTGAAATACCCTCTTAATTCATACAGTCATTCTTTTCTTTTCAAAATGTGTCCACTATCTCTATACTCCCTTCCCATTTCCTGGTCCTTGTTCTAATGATTGATCTTGGCTTCTTCTCTTGCTAGCTGTGCGACATTAGACAAGTTATACAACCTTTCTGGGTGCTGAGAGAAAAGAGAGTAGTAAAGTTGTCAACCTCAGAGAGTACTGTGAGCATGAATTTATCAACATATGTAAATTACCTGGTTCAACAATCAGTAATTGTTAGTCAATATTCATTATTTTCCACAGATTAGCTCTAACTTATTCAAGAATATAGTTGATGCACTTTAGCCATGGATAATGAGGATAGAGTTGAAAACATTATTATCCAGAGTGGCTTCTATTTACTGAAGAAAAATATAGATTGGATTACTATTGGCTTACTGACTCTCTCTTGTCTAGTCTCACACTGTTGTTTCAGGAACTCTGTATAGTCACACTCTCTCTCTCTCTCTCTCTCTCTCTCCATCTCTAATTCTTTCACCATTCTGTGTGACAACACAAAGTGAATCATTTCAACTCAGACCTTGAACATAGGAATCAAGTATGTGATTGTCTTTCACTTTTCCTAATCTGTTCTGCACATTGGAATTATCAACATGCAAGTACAGTGGAGAAAGTACAAGTGTATATATATATATATATATATATCCTAGTGAAACACAAAAAATGATGGAGTAATACAATTTGGGGAAAGTACAAAGTACAAAAAATGTTTTGGTGCTCTTATATGCAGTAAAATGCCTGGCTCTTAAGTATATCATTGAATGGTTTTGACAATTGTATACGGTTATGTGCCCAATCCCCCAGTCAAGACATAGCACATCAATCAACCCTGGAAAGTCCCTGAGCTCCTTCTGAGCTAATGCACTTCCTTGGTCGGTGGCAGCTAGTATCTTGATTCCTATCCCCATAGAATAATTATCCATGATTTTGAACTTTCTATAACTGTACTTTTTGTGTCTGGTTTATTTCATTCAGCTTAATGTTTTTGAGATTGATCCCTATTGTTCTATGTATCAGCAGCTCATTCTTTTTGGTGTTAAGGAGATAATATTCCATTGTGTGCCTATACTGTTCATTTGTTTGTCCCTTTCTTCTTGATGGACATTTGGGATATTTTCCCTTTGTACTGTTACCAATGAAAGTACAGTGAACATAGAAAATGATGAGATAAAATTATTTTTTTCTCCCTTGAAGTTTTAGTTTTCTGCCATGGAATTATACTTTTTAAAAGATCTAAAATGTATCTCAAAGGCTACTCAAAACTTCCGCCATTCAAAAGGAGCCCCATTCCTCTGCTGGCATTTCTTGCTAGGAACTGTTTTGCACATATTCATGTACAAGCACCGGGGTTTCACAAAGTGCCACTCTATTGCTTGCTTGTGCACCTGTTTTAATAGTCTCATACGTTTCTTGTATAATAGTCTTACCTCCTCCTTAGGTAACACTATTTCCTATATTTCTTTGTTACATCCATGGTGGGATATAATAATCAACAAGTTTGTATTTTATGATGGCTGTTTTTCTTTTGACATGGGAGATGGTTAATTTAGAAGAGAGAAGTGAAGATCTTGAAGATAGATGAATGCTCCAGATCAAAGCCCATTTCCCCCCACCTCACTGCCATGCAAGTTCAGGTCATGGGCCTACAAATCTGCTCTACCATAAGTCTGTTTGATTCTATGCCCTCTGTAGTACTGGAGCATGCTGTTGGGGGACACCTTTAAGATGACCATTCAGATGTTCTCTAAATGGGATGTACATAGAAACAGCCCTCATCAAGTTCATCATCAGAGCACAGACAGGGACTTCTAGTGTCTGGATGCTATGTTCTGTGTTTGTGTGTGTGTGTGTGTGTGTGTGTGTGTGTGAGCATGTGTCTCCATGTGTATATGCCCGTGTGTATGAATGTGTATGTGTGTAGGTGGATTGTGTATGCATGTGTGGTGCATGTGTTTATGTGTATATGTACATGTTTGCACATTCTTGTACTTATCTTTGTGTGTTGTGTCATCTGCCCTCTCCCCTGTATCTTCATTGACTCCATCAGTCTTATGTTAGTCTTCTTTGCATCGTCTAGCAGGTGCCAGATTGGTTTCTTGTGGTCCCTCACTATTTTAAAGAAAGTTTTCTTTTCCTGGTCATTAATTGCAATCTTTCCTTCTATATCTGAAATTCTGTCCTCACATTGGTTCATTCTGCTGCGTAAACTTTCAATGGAGTTTTCAATATCCTGTAAATCTGTTTGCATCTGTTTTATGGGTTCCATTTGTTTCCTATGTTGGGATTCCATCATGTTCCTCAGATCCTCTATTTTTTTTATCTGTATCCTCTCTAGATTTATTAATCATGTCTTGCACTATGGGCACAATCTCTGCTGTTACCTGAGAAATTATTTCTGATTTCATTTTTTCCAGAACTTCTTTTGTTGCCAGTTCAGGGAGTCCATGTGGTTGAGTATTAGATTGTTCCATGTCGTTTCCCTTTGGAGTTGCTTTAGGTGATCTGGAAGTCTGGTTTTGAGACTTGTTTACCTGTCTTCTCATTTCAACGGTGGGGGGGGGTGGCCGAATGTGTGCTGCTGGGGCCCAAGCGGCTCACTTCCTCAGCACTGGGCATGGCAGTACAGTGGCCTGGAAGGTTCACCTCCTCTGTGCTGGGGGCAGCTCTGCTCCTCGGCACTGGGGGCAGTGGAACAGTGGCCCAGAAGGTTCCCCTCCTCTCAGCTTTTATCTTTAGGAGAAGTATATTTTCATCCACATTGCCTTGCTGGAGGCCATTCTTGGGAATGAAACTGAAGTATCTTCAAATCAGCTACATAGCTACTTTAACAGCATCCTTATACCTGCCACGAACCAGGTCCCTCCCTGGAGCAAGGTCTTACTCCTTTGCGTGTTGTGTATTTGAGTGGGGCATGTAATTGTGTATATATATGCATTAATGTGGATAAGTGTGTGTATGCTTCTGTACATGTTGCAAATTAGTGTCTGTGGTGCATGGTATGTGTAAGTGATACGTATACCTGTCTATATATGTGTGTACTTGTGTGTGGTTATTTGTGCATTGTGTATGTGCTATGTGTGGAGTGTTTTATATACATATAAGGGTAATATTGCACATGTGTATATGTGCATCTATGCACACACTCCACACATCTTTCTACAATTCAAGAGAAGTGATGAAAAGAAATAATTGCTGGAATTGCAGATAAGAATAAAGGAGTGAGCTGTTGAGTCCCAGGTGCTGAGGAGAGAGATCTGGAAGGGGCCTGCCCTTGTGGAGTGCTCTTCTCTGAAAGCCACACAAGGGCTGTGCGCTCTATCTTTCTACCCCATTTTGGTCTCAGTCTTCCTTTTCATAATTGCTGCCTTAGTTGGTCTGGATCTAAATACAAACACCATGCTTTCTTTTACATTTGTTTTTCATCTGTGTATTTTAGTTTAATGAAAGTAAGCAGAAAAAAGCGTAAAACATTTTCATAGTGAATATTTAATAATTTATTAGCATATGATAATGAATAATTAAAATATATGGTCACATAGAAAGGAGACATTTTCAAAATATTAGGAATGAAGTAATAGTTTATCAAAGCTTTATTAATTATTTGCACTCCTATTTTATTTTTTGTTTCATTTTAGAAAGGTTATTTTTTAAAATTATTTAACATATTAAGTAAACATAGAGAAAAAATTTAAACATTTTCTCGATTTTTATTAAATACTAACATCAACTAAGAGAATTTAAACCAATGTTTGTATGTTTTACTTTTATGAAATAATACCTATTTATTGTAAAAAATTGAAAAATACAGATTAGTTGAAGGAAAAGCACTTATTAATTCTAGAGAGCATTTCTGTAGGTGGCATATATGTGCATAATTTTATATATGGAGAAAAGAGGTATCTAAGAGTAAATATAAGTATACATGTATATGTTATATGTAGGAGTATATATTATATATTCATCTATATATATATGTATAGATATATATTCAAAATAGAATCAAAGACTGCATACATTTATTTTTCACTTTCTCACTAATGGATTGGGAACATATTTACATATAAATAAATATTCACCTAGAGAATCATTGAAAATGACTGAATGGAACTTTGTTCTAAAAATACCATATGCACAGACAGACAGTCCTTTTCTTGGAAATACTAGATGTTTCTAGTTTTTCATTATGCAAAATCTATCATGGAACCTTGCTTCTTGACAAGATGAAATGAGAGCATCCAGGTTGAATTTTTAATCTGAAAAAAATTTAAAAGCAAACAAAGATCTATAAAACAATGGTTTCTCAGCCATTGAACATCAAGGAGAGAAAGAACTAGCACAGTAAGCTCCATCTTATGGTCTTGAGAAAGTTTCAAGACTACAGGAAGAAAGGGGGAATTCAGGAAGAATTTAGCAGACGGACTTGCAGAGAATCAAAGTCCAGGAAGACCATAGTGGCAAAGGTTCACAGGGCAGAGTACTGGGAAGGAAAATGCTATATCGAGAGAAGACTGGAGATCTACTAAGATACCCTTGAGTATTGGACAGATACTGATTAAAGCATGCAAGTGAGGAAACTGTCCCAGACCAGAGACAAAGCCATGTACAAGGGCAGAGGAAACTAGTTGCAGTTCACACAGGCTAGGAATAGTATCTTCCCTCCAACCAAAATGGAAATCTCATGATTCCAATGCCGCTGGGTAGAGTGCTCTGGGGAGTTTCACCTCAGCAAGACAAGACAATAATCAGCCCAAGACCAGGATTCCAGATGGGACTAGAGTGGTATATAATCTGGGGCAAAAGGTTCAAATTACTTTTAAGTAATATAGTTATCCAAACTAAAGCTTTGAAAAAGATAAAATCAGTGTCTGGCATCCAATCAAAAATCTCCAGGTATGGAAAGAGGAGGAAAAGCATGTGCAATTAACAACATGATCATTGACATTTTTGAGGAGCTCTTATTCCTCTAGTCACACCCAACTGGGCCAGAGGTGGGCCCTTGATCCTGAGCAGACTAGAGATGGTCCTTCAGCAGCTCATTGCTTAAGGCCTTTGGCCTGACTCTTCCTAATAAACTAAGCCAATCAGCTAGCTATGTCTTTTCTTAATTTAAAATAAGAAACAGAAATAAGTTACCAGTCAGTGATGGATAATTGAATCGAAAGGTCAAGTACAATTCAGTGTGAGATGCTCATTAGTACCCTATATGTATTTGCAATTATGAAGGAGCAGACACTCAGGGAGAGAACAGAACAGGTCTAAAGGACAAGCAGGGTCAAGAAAGAGATAGGTGAAGGAAGGTTGGCTGTCCCCAAGATACCCAAGCTTTTTGTCTCTGAGTCCTAGTTATCAGCTTTTTCTGAATCCCATGAGCTGTCTTTACCCTTTATACCAGTGATTCTCGAATGGGAGCAATTTTGGCTCCCACTCCTTCTAGAAGACATTTGGCACTATCTAAAGATATTTTTTGTTGTTACAAACTGGTGAGTTACTGATACTTTCATCTAGTGGCTAAGTCCCAGGATGCTGATAAGGTCCTACAATGCAGAGGACCAGCCCCTCCCTCTTGCCTTCAGCAAAGAATTACCCAGCCCCAAATGTCACTACTGCCAAAGTAGGGAAGTCCTGACTTCTTTTCGAAACTGAATGAGTTTGCATGGATTTCTTTTCTTTGTAAGTAAGAAATCCCTCTACAAATACCAGCACGCCCAAGGCTTTGCTCACATCATTAATTTTTTCCTTAGATTAAATTGGTAGAATTAGATTTGTGGATAGAAATAGGATTGAAAGACATCATTTTTAAAAGTGTAGATGCACATGAACAAATTAATAGAGTGTTCTTTACTAGATTACTGAAGTGTACTGAAGTCCGTTCAGATTTCCCTTGTTAGGAAAATAGCTCATTAGTTTTAGCATGTGTCTTTGTTTTGGAAATAAGAAGGAACAGACATTTTGGTTATGTAATATGAGCCACATCTTTCCTTTCCTCTAACAGGCAGCCACAATCCTACATTCCTCCTTATTCTGAACCTCTTCTTTAAGTGATGACCCTTGGACTCACCTTAGACCAACAAGGCAACTTGTGGCAAATGTGGCTCCACTTCCTTCTCCTCTACCCAAGGCAAGCATTCATGAAACATTCAACAAACCTTTATTGAGACCTCCTGTGTGCCTCAGAATTCTTCAGAGTGCTCCAGGCATCTATTTCTAACCAATAAAAATCAATACATGAGATTTAAAAAACAGCAATACCCCAAAGCAATATAATTCTTGGCTTTGACCTCTAGAAGCATTACATCAAGGGTATTGCTTTGAGTTTACGTCTCATTTTTTCCCTTTCTATAGAAGGAATGAAAGCATCACTGTGTAGAATAGAGCTCCACTGAATTTGAGTCACTTCAGTGCTACACTTGATCCTTCCTTTCCCTGCAGAAGGGAAAGCATGATATTATCACACATTTTCCCTAGTAGTAGAATGCAAGCCTCTTATCTTAGAGAAATCTACAAGGTCTGTTCATTTCAGATGCACATTTTTGGATTGGGTCTTTAATTTGGAAGGTCTGATTTTTTAAAGTTCTTTATAGATTCTAGATAGCAGACCTTTGTCTGAGGAACAGCTGGTAAAATTTTTTTCCCACATTGTGGGTTGTCTTTTCACACTGTTGGTAGTTTCTTTCACTGTGCAGAAGCTTTTTAATGAGAAGAGGTCTTACTTGTTGATTCTTTGTGATAGTTCACGTGCTACTCAGATTTTGTTCATGAAATCTTTTCCTATGCCAATGTCTTCAAGAATTCTACCTAACCTCTCTTCCAGCCAGTTTAGTGTTTCTATTTTAAAATTTAGATCTTAAATCCATTTCAATTTTAGTTTAATGCATGGTGAGAGATAAAGATGTAGACATAGCAAATAAAACATATGAAAACTTGTTTTAAAAGTATGAAAACATGTTTCTAAAAATATGAAAAAATGTTCAACATCACTGGTCATTTGAGGGATGTAAATGAAAACAATACTGAGATTCCACCTCACCCCAGAAGGAATGGCTGCTATCAAGAAATCAACCAATAACAAATGCTGGTGGGGCTGTGGGGAAAAAGGAACAGTTCTCCACTGTTGGTGGGAGTGTGGACTGGTGCAACCACTGTGGAAATCAGTACGGAGATACCTCAAAAAACTAGGATTATAGGTTCCATTTGACCCAGCTATTCCCCTGCTGGGTATCTTCCCAAAAGAATTAAAAGCACCATGCCACAGTGATGTATGTGCACCCATGTTTATAGCAGCACAGTTTGTAATAGCTAAAACTTGGAAACAGCCCAGTTGCCCATCAACTGAAGACTGGATAAAGAAAATGTGGGGTTATTTTTTTTATATAAAATGGAGTACTACTCAGCCATAAAGAATGGGAAACTAGAGACATTTATAGCTAAATGGATGCACATTGAGGTGAGATACTCTTAAGTGAAATAAATAGGACACACATGTGTAAATACTGAATAGTTTCTCTGTTGTGGGAAACTGAAAGTGTAAAGAAGGATCAAAATGTATAATAGATAATGAGAAATCTATAAGGACTTCTAAAAGAACCAAAAAACTCTTTTCACAGTTATTGAAATGTATGAAATTAAAATTATAATCACTCTCCTTTTAGTTATTTTAAGAAACTTTTCTTTTAACAACAAAACCCCAAAAAGTCATATATGAAAATTGTGTATCTTTATGTGTGACACTAGAATAATATTCCAGAGTTATCAGGTCACATCCAGTCACTCTTGAGGTGGCTTAGGTGGTCCTACATCCCAAGACTTTCTGGTTCATGTGCCACTGCTCAGGTCTTTGAGGATTTTGGAGCCTCAGTCTTTCCAGCATCCTTGAGAATAGCGCCCACTTTCCTGAAGACCCAGCCAGAGATATGAGCTCTCAGGGAGATGGGTCCACCTCACAGATCAGAAACAAAGCTTAAAAATCTGTTTATGTTCTAATTTTTGAAATGATTATAACTCATTTTGGAATTAAAGAAAAAAAATTGATGCCCTTACTCCATTTAAAGAGCATGCCACAGTCTTTATTCTTGTATCTTGAAGGCAACCGACAGGATAGGGATTGTCTCCTTCTTCATTTTCCTCTCTCAAAGGTTTCTTCAGATCTTTTTCATGACCTCAATGCTCTTTGTCTTGAGAGTCAAAGTCAAGTACATCCAGGACAGAGGCTCCCTTCTTTATGAACTGGCTTCTGGATTTGTCATGGCATGTAGGGGCCAACTATTGTGTAACAGAAGACTAAAATCTGCTGTGATATTACCAATTTTATAATAAATCTTCTTTTAAAGTTATTGAATTGTTAATTGCTTTTTACTGTTCACTTAAAGAATGATCTATTGATTGTCCTCTGTAAATAAGATAAACCTAAACAAACTGGCAGTTCCAAATCACATTCCTATTTATTTCCTGCACCAATTTATAAACTTAAAAATCAGGTACAGCATAACTTGCCTGGCAGGACTCTGCTTTCCTATGATGTCCAGAGTCCTCCAATGAGGAAGTATTTACCATTATGGTATTAAAATGGTTTAAAACAAAGACTGCTCTTTAACTTCTCATGTTAAAACGTTATTTACGATGTGAATAGATCAAGTGGTATATCTCTCTGCTCCTTTTCATTTTCCTGTTGTCTTCTCCACATGTAAATGACTAACAAGCCTGGGAAAGTTACCAGATCTTGGTGTTAACTTAATCCTTGGTTCTACTTCAATCTTCTCCATAAGCAATAGGTTTTGTTTGTTTGTTTGCTTCTTTGTTTGTTTTTTACAAAGGTAGGCAATAAGAGGAGGTATTGGCTGGTGGGTGCTATTCAGGGAAAATCATCATCATGTCTTGCCCGGTGCTTTTCCCAGGATCACACAAGCCCAGACATTACCCAATCTGCTTCTTCAAGGTTGTCTTAGGGTAGGGCCATTCTTGTGGGTTTTGGTTGGCCCCAAAGTCTTAAGTCACATTTGTTGTATGAGTGTATTTCAGGGCAAATTTCATACATGTCAGATTCTGGAAATCTCAGCAAAGGAGGACTGAGTTCTGGATAAGGGCAGTATGATGATGCTGATTGTTCTTATTGTTGGTTGTGGTCAATAGCTAATATAAACCTTTCTTATGCATTTAAGCTTGACTTAAAAACTTTTGAGTTTTGATGTAGGAAATAAAAGTACTTAAAATTAAATAATCAGATTATTTTGACAATTGCCATCTCAAAAGTATGGAAATTCTATTTATGGCATTTGTAATGTCTCAGAAATGAGTTTCCCTGCTTATGAACAATTTCTGTAAATTAAAATGGCAGTAAGATTTCATTCTTAGCCACTGAAATAGTGAGCTTAGCCATTCAACCCAGTTAATACCTGGGATCAACACACTATATCCCCACTGTCATGACATGGCACTGAGCCTAACTCATCAGAATCCAGTAACTTAGGGATACCCTCCCTTATGATGCCAACCTGTGAGATTTAATCAGCATTTAACTGTTAATCATTTATTTATTCAAGAAAAAATTTTGAATGCATGATGCTAAGTGTTGAGGGTGCAGAGACGACTATGGAGCTATTCTGACTCTTGCTGAATTGTTTTCTTGGGTTTTGCTGGCTATGATTTAGGGACATATCATTCATTCATTCATGCACTTATTTACCTGTTGATTAACCACTACTATATTTTATTTTTACATATTGAAAGTTTTATGTTTAGGATGCTTGAATGTTTTCCTTGAAATGTTTAAAGAGTTGCAAATTATACTTTTATCTATAAATCTAAGTTGTAAATTAGATTTTTATCTGGCTTTGTGCTGGATTCTGAAAATCAGTATACTTGTATTTGGCTGAAAGATAAGTGCTGTCTATAGATAGGAGATGAATTATTTACCACAACTAAGGTAATTTTGGAATGATTTATGCTCTTATGGATAAGGCTCCAATGTCCAAGGAAAGAACAAAATGCTTACAGACAATTTTAAACAGTGATGCCTTTGGTGCACAATGTGACTTTCTACTTTGTTGGCCTTATCATCCAGTCTTATTGCTCATCAGTATTTTGGAAATGGATTTACTCTTTTTGCTGTGTTGAATCTCACCTTAAAGTAGTTGCAAGGTGAGACTCCAAGCCCAAAATGAGTCCAGGAACCATCTATTATAGACATAAGAGGCAAATCAAGAAACCCAATGGACAACAGTCTAAATACATTCATCCAGAGAGACTTGCTTGTAGATTCAGGGGCATCCTTGTATCATAAGAAAAAGGCCATGATAGTGAAATGAGATCATGTATATAAATATGCTTTTTCAGGTTCTTAACGGGTATTATTTTGCAGAAGTAATGCAATATAGAATTTGGAGAAAATTGTCCTTGTTCCTATCCAGTTTCACCATGAATTACTAGAATAGAGTAGTTGATACTAGAAATGTTGATAGAAAATAATGCCATGAAGTTCCTAAAAGATCATTTGGTACAAAATTAGTTGATTCATCAATATTTGCTTTAGCTATGCATTTTGTCCACAAATACATTTAAAGTTTACCAAATCAATTTATGTTCCTGTGAAATAGGGAGAGATATCAACTCCCAACTTACCTAACAAAATCACTACGAAGATTAAGTAAAATGATGCACAGTAGATACTAAATAACAGGACTCTGCTCACATAACATAATCACAGTATGTTATACGTATGTATAGCTATGTCAAAATGAAACCCATTATTCTAAATAATATGAACTATAAAAATAAATAAATAAATATTACCTTAAATTTTTGGCAGGGAGCTCTCCACCTATAAAACAGACACAGAACTTAAAGGGTTGTGAATGTCATGTGTTGCTCTTGCTTTGGTCCTTGCTTCATTCTGGCACTTGTTCCTACCCTCAAGCACAGGCCCTAGGGGGTAAATTACAAAGCACTGATTCACATGAAGGTATTCTTGAATCCATACACAGCACACTGCATACACCAAACTGTTCTGTGAATGCTCTACACAGCTAACAATCAGGGTTACTCTGAGTCTTTAAAAAGGATTACGTATACTTCAGTGTAACTGTTCAAAGAACAAAAGTAATAAATCAATATATTGAGTAAAATCCCAAATGTTCTGCTGTTTAAGTGGGTAGACTTCAGTAATCTCTAAAATTCCAAAATATAGAACATTTTGTTCAGTGACAACTGCAGAAAAAAGTGAAGCAATTATGTAGATTTTGATTTGTATTTTCTGGGCAATGGTAGAAATTCCTAGGCAAGAATTTTCCCAGTGGAGTGGTAAACATGAGAACCAGAGACAGTAAGTTGTCCTGACAATCAGCGAGGTGCCCTTCATGGTGGAACCATCTCTGCTCAGCACCATCTTGAACCGGGAGCTACCATCACTCACTTGCACTGCTCGGAACACTGCCACGTGCTTCCCTCCCATTTCTGCCTACAGCACATGGACACTTCCATAGCAAGTGCTTCCTGAACCTAATGAATCCCTCCAAATTCAGAATGATTCATCCACTCACCAATTGTCCACTGAGAGGCAGTTTGGTGTCAGGATCTGTACTAAATGCTAGAGACACAGGAAGGATCAAGAGAGACATAGTTTCTTGGAAACTACAGCCTTGCAGGAAAGAGAAAAATATGAAATTATTAATTATTAAATAATAACTGTAATAGTAATTATAGAGATAGAACTTGTATTCATGGAAAAGCCAAGATGTTTATTGTCTGTAAGAAGGATCTGGACTTATCTGCTTGTGTATGATTGTACCATACTTATTAAAATACTTAGATGCATTTCATTATTTGACAGCTGGCAGGCAAAGTACCAATAAGATATTGCTCTCTTATTAGGTAGACTACAAATATAACCCTGATATGGTTATATAAGTGTTTTGGGGAACAATGGCAAGTCAAAGGTTTTTACAATGATTAGTTTGCATACTTTTTTCTTAAGTCTCCAGAAGGAGCCTATTTGTCACAATTCAGAAATTTTCTTCACTCCAGTAGTGGTGAATTTCAAAAGTTGTTGAGAGAAAGTGACAGATGCTCTACAAAACAGCTTCCTTCTGAGAAAATTCTTCAAGGCTCAGAAGAATTCACCCTAACTGGAAGAGGAGAGAGGAGGTAACCCTGCCTGTGCTCCACCTCAGGTGAGCCCTGCCCAGATTTGGCATTTACACAGAAGTTATCCTGGACATTTTCCAAACCCTGATAAAAAAAAAGAAGGAGCTCACAACTGTGGTGGTGATTATGACTGCTGCAGTCAGTGGAGCCTCATCCTTTGCTGTGTATTCCTTGCAAACTCCGATGTGATTGTTGATCAAAAAAGAAATCCACCTTTGTTCACAAAGGGGACCCCAATAATTTCCATAGCCTTGTGGGAAATACATAACATATCATTGTGATATGTATACACTGGTCATGGTCTAAGTTTTCTGTGGGAAAACAGGCTTTCTTGGTAGAAAGCAAGATTAAGGGACAAAGGGTTTCATGTAACTGATACTCATTGTTATTTCATGGTATGTATATTCATGCTTTCTTGGTGTACAAGACTTCTATGATATTGTTTATGGTAATGATCTTTTTTTGTCTCAAGTATCTGCCCTTCTCTTGCATTGCAGCTACTTGTGATGAGAGGTACATGTCAAGCCAGCATGAGAAAACCAGTCAAATAATGGCTTTCTTAAAAACTTAGGTGATCTTTGTTATATGTGTCACCACACTTGGGGATGTTCAGTCACCAAACAGTTTAAACAATGTCACATACTAAAATTAGAGGCTAGACATTATAAACTCCTAAGATACATTTATAGGCCAATATGTATGTTCTCTTTAGATGACATCCTACTAAAAAATGACAAATAAGAGTTTACCTTATGTCATTTAATGTGTTGTGATCAGATGGGGGTGTTTAACTAAAAGACTATTCCGTACTAAGATGGACATGTGTTACAAAGAAAATGTCATCATGATTGTTATGCTAAAATACTTTGTGTAGCTCTTGATCTTAAGTCTCTCTATAATATATAGCTGTTGTCTGTTAACATTCCACAGGGATTTGACTACTAAAACAACCATGGTTGGTAAGAAATAACAGCCCTTTAACTGTGCTTTATACCTCAAAAGTGCTTGAAGTCTTTTTTTTTTTTTGTATTAAATTCTTTTATTGGTACACTGTAGGTATATGACACAATTACCTTTCTCATTGGGAATTGTACCTTTATATAATACATCTTGGTTCTTATTTTTTCCCCATTCCTAGCCCTCCTTACACACCCTCCACCCTTCCCTGTTTACAAAGACTTTATTTCCATTTTTTCCATTTCTCATCATTTTTCCTTTCCCTTCTTTCCTTTATCCTGCCCCTCCTACTACCCCTACCCCTTTGGACCTTTTCTTCCTATTTTACATTATCGATTATTCATTCTAATCATTGGTACATTTTAGGTATACAATATAATGACATTCATCATTGGGAATTTTCACCTTTACGTAGTCTCTCTTGGTTCTTCTTTTTCACCCTTGCCCAGCCCTCCCTTCAACCCCTCCAGTCCTCTCTATTTACAAAGATTTTGTTCCTAGTTTTCCATTTTCTCATATTAATCCCATTCCCCTCTATCCTTTCCCCTAGCTCTCCCACTTTCTACCCCTTTGCCCCTTTTCTTCCTATTTCACATTACCTATTATACATTTAGTCCTTATTTACACTTTCAGTTTCTCACACTAGAGAAACTATTTGGTATTTACACATGCGTGTCCTATTTATTTCACTTAAGAGTATTGCCTCAATGTGCATCCACTTAGCTATAAATGTCTCTAATTTCTCACTTTTGATGGCTGAGTAGTACTCCATTTTATTAAAAAAAAACACACATTTTCTTTATCCAGTCTCCAGTTGATGGCATTTGGGCTGTTTCCAAGTTTTAACTATTACAAACTGTGCTGCTATGAACATGGGTGCACATCTATCACTGCGGTATGATTCTTTTCATTCTTTGGGGAAGATCCCCAGCAGTGGAATAGTGGGGTCAAATGGGACTTCCAGTCCTAGTTCTTTGAGTTATCTCCATACTGATTTCCACAGTGATTGCACCAGTCTACACTCCCACCAGCAGTGGATCAGGGTTCCTCTTTCCCCACAGCCGCACCAGATTTTGTTATTGGTTGATTTCATGAGAGCAGCCATTCTTTCTGGAGTGAAGTGGAATCTCAGCATTGTTTTCATTTGCTTCTCTGAAATGAGCAGTGATGGTGAACATTTTTTCATGTATTTATTTGCTATTTCTACCTCTTTGTCTGAGAAATGTCTGCTCATTTCAGATGCCCATTTTTGGATTGGGTCTTTAAATTTGGGAGGTCTGATCTTTTTAAATTCTTTATAGATTCAAGATAGTAGACCTTTGTCCGAGGAAGAGCAGGTGAAGATTTTTTCCCCACATTGTGTGTTGTCTCTTCACACTGCTGGTGGTTTCTCTTGCTGTGCAGAAGCCTTTTAATAAAAAGAGATCCCATTTGTTGATTGTTTGTGCTAGTTCACAGACAACAGAGGTTTTGTTCATAAAATCTTTTCCTACACCGATGTCTTCAAGGGTTCTACCTAACCTCTGTTCCAACTGGTTCAGAGTTTCTATTTTAGTATTTAGATCTTTAATCCATTTTGATTTTAGTTTAGTGCATGGTGAGAGATACAGGTCTAGTTTTAATCGTTGGCAAGTTGAAGCTCAATTTTTCTGGCACCATTTATTAAAGAAGCTATCTTTCCTCCAGTGAGGGTCCTTGGTTCCTTTGTCGAAGATGAGATGGTTGAGTGTGTCTGGCGTTGTTTCTACATCTTCTAATCTGTTCCACTGATCCTCAAGTCTGTTTCTTTGCCAGTACCATGCTGTTTATATCACAGTACCTTTGTAGTATAGTTGCAGGTTGGGGATTGTGATACCCCCTGCCATATCTTTGTTACCTAGAATTGCTTTTGCTAGTCTGAGTCTCTTCTTGCTCCAAATGAATTTTTGAATTGTTTTCTCAAGGTTCATGAAGTATGCTGCTGGGATCTCAATTGGAATTGCATTAAATCTGTATAGCAGTTTTGGAAGTATGGCCATTTTCACTATATTAATCCTTCCTACCCAGAAGCAGGGGATGTCTGCCCATTTTCTGATATCATCTTCAATCTCTCTTTTCAGAGTGCCATAGTTTTCAGAGAAGAGGTCTTTGATTTCTTTCATTAGGATATTTCCTAGGTATTTCAGTTTTTTGGATGCTATTGTGAAAGGAATTATTTGGCCTATTTCTCTCTCAGTGAGTCTGTCATTGGTGTAGAGGAAAGCTATTGATTTTCGTGTGTTGACCTTGTAACCAGCTACTTGACTGAATTTGGTGATTAAGTCTAGAAAACTTTTGGTTGAGTTCTTGGGGTCTTCTATATAGAGGATCATGTCATCTGCAAATAATGACAATTTGACTTCTTCATTCCCTATCTTTATTCCTTTTATTTCTTTCTCTTGTCTAATTGCCATGGCTAATGTTTCCAGAACTATATTGAACAAGAGTGGTGATAGTGGACATCCTTGTCTTGTTCCTGATTTGAGTGTGAAGGATTTCAGTTTTTGACCATTTAGTATGATATTGGCTGTTGGTTTTTCATAGATGGCTTTTATCCGTTTGAGATAGAGACCATCTATTCCGATTTTTTGTAGGGTTTTTATCATAAATGCATGTTGGATTTTGTCAAATGCTTTTTCTGCATCTATGGAGATAATCATATGGTTTTTGTCCTTGACTCTATTGATATAGGGTATTACATTGATTGATTTTCATATATTGAGCCATCCCTGCATCCCTGGGATGAATCCCACTTGATCAGGGTGTATGATCTTCTTGATGATCTTCTGCATTCTGTTTGCCATTATCTTATTAAGGACTTTTGCATCTATGTTCATTAGTGAGATTGGCCTATAGTTCTCTTTTTCAGTTGGGTCTCTCTCTGCTTTGGGGATCAAGGTGATGCTTGCTTCTAGGAATGAATTTGGGAGTATGGCTTCCCTTTCAATTTCATTGAAGAGTTTAAACAGTAGTGGTAGCAGCTCCTCTCTAAATGTCTTGTAGAATTCAGCAGTGAAGCCATCAGGGCCCGGGCTTTTCTCAGTTGATAAGTTTTTAATTACATTTTCAATTTCATTGGTTGATATTGGGTTGTTCAGAATTTTTAGGTCTTCTTTGTTCAACTTTGCTAATTCATATGTATCTAGGAATCTGTCCATTTCTTCTGTGTTGTCCATCTTATTGGTGTATAGGTTCTGGAAGTAGGTATTGATGATCCTCTGGATTTCTGCTGGGCCTGTTGTCATTTCACCCTTTTCATTCCTAATTGCATGGATTTGGGCCTTTTCTTTCCTTTTTCTGACAAGGTTGGCTAAAGGTTTGTCCATTTTGTTGATTCTTTCAAAGAACCAACTCTTGGCTTCATTGATTTTTTGTATTGTTCTCTTAGTCTCCATTGCATTGATTTCTCCTCTGATCTTTATAACATCCTCCCTTGTATGAGCTTTGGGGTTGTCCTGCTCTTCTTTTTCTAGAAGCTTGAGGTTCAGCATCAGGTTGTTTAATTGGGCTCGTTCTGTTTTCCTAATATGCGTATTCACTGCTATGAATTTCCCTCATAAGACTGCTTTCATTGTGTCCCATAGATTCCGATATGTTGTATTGTCATTGTCATTTAATTGAAGGAACTGTCTGATTACTTCTTTAATTTCCTCTGTGACCCATTGGTTATTCAGAAGTGTGTTGTTCAATTTCCACGTGTTTATGAAATTTTTCCTGTTTCTTTTGCTATGGATCTCCAATTTCATCACACTATGGTCTGATAATGTACAGGGGATAACTTCAATTCCTTTGCACTTACTTAAACATGTTCTGTGTGTGAGTATGTGGTCTATTTTGGAGAATGACCCATGTGCAGCTGAGAAGAATGTGTATTCTGATTTTGTGGGGTGAAAGACTCTGTAAACATCTGTTAAGTTCATTTGTTCATGAGTTTGATTGAGTTCTAGTATTTCATTACTTATTTTTAGTCTAGTTGATCTATCTATTTGTGACAGTGGGCTGTTGAGGTCCCCCACTACAATTGTATTAGTGCATAGATGACTTTTCATGTCCGTTAGTATTTATTTTATATAGTTGGGTGCACTAGTGTTTGGTGCATAGATATTTATGATTGTCATCTCTTCCTCATGGATTCTTCCCTTTACAAGGATGTAATGTCCTTCTTCGTCTCTCTTAGTCCGTGTTGGTTTGAAATCTACTTGATCTGCAAAGAGGATAGCTACTCCTGCTTTTTGGGGGATTCCTGTCACATGGAGTATTGTTTTCCACCCTTTAACTTTCAGTCTATGAGTTTCCTTTTGAATTAAGTGTGTTTCTTGTATGCAGCATATTGTTGGATTTTGCTTCTTGGCCCATTCTGCCAGTCTATTTCTTTTGATTGGTGAATTGAGACCATTAACATTGATGGTTATAACTGAAACATATTGACTTGTCATTGCCATGACTTTTTCTTTTTGTTGGTTTCTCCCCCTTTCCATTTAATTTCTTGTCATGCCAGATGGGTTCATTCTGCTTTGCTTCCTGGGGTTGTGATCCTCAATGTCTGTTCCTAGGATATTGTGTAAAATTCTTTGGAGTGCTGGTTTGGTATTCATGAAGTTCCTAAGGTGCTCTTTGTCATGAAAGTATCTTATTTCTCCATCCGTTTTGAAAGATAGTTTTGCAGGGTACATCAATCTGGGTTGGAGGCTGTTTTCTTTTAGGGCTTGGAATATGTCACTCCAAGCTCTTCTTGCCTTGATGGTTTGTGTTGAGAAGTCTGTGGTGATTCTGATGGGTTTTCCTTTATATGTGATTTGTTTCTTTTCTCTGACTGCTTGGAGAATTTTGTGCTTCTGTTGTGTTTCTGGAATCTTAACAATTATATGCCTATGTGTAGATTTTTTTTGATCAAGGCTATTTGGAGTCCTATTTGCCTCACTTATCTGTATGTCAAGCTCTTTTCCCCTGCTTGGGAAGTTTTCTGCCATTATTTCTGTGAAGAGATTTTTTATGTCATCTGCATTCTCTCTTGTTTCTTCATTGAGCCCAATCAGTCTTATGTTATTCTTCTTTGCATCATCTAGCAGCTGCTGGATTGATTTCTCATGTTCCCTTATAATTTTGAAGCCATTTTTCTTTTCCTGGTCACTAATTGCAATCTTATCTTGTGTATCTGAAATTCGGTCCTCACATTGGCTCCTTCTGCTGTGTAGACTTTCAATGGAGTTTTTCATGTCCTGGAAATCTATTTGCATCTGTTTTATGGATTCCATTTCTTTCCTATGTTGGGATTCCATCATGTTCCTGAGCTCCTCTCTAGATTTATTAATCATGTCTTGCACTAGGGGCACAATTTCTCCTGTTATCTGAGAAATTATTTCTGATTTCATTTTTTCCAGATCCCCTTTTGTTGCCAGTTCAGTGGGTCCAGGTGGTTGAGTATCAGAGTGTTCCATCTCATTTCCCTTTGGGGTTTCTGTAGGTGATCTGGAAGTCTGGTTTTGAGACTTATTTATGTGTTTTCTCATTTTGACTGGGGCGGGGGGCTGTTAGCGCCTGCAAGGATTACCTCCTCTGAGCTGGGTAAGGTGGGACAGGGGCCGGGAGCAGTGGTAGGGATGGTGACCCAAAAGCCCTTTCCTGTGGTCTGGGAGCAGCAGGAGGGATGGTGGCCTGGAAGCCCCTTCCTCTGGGCCAGGAGCGGTGGGACAGAAGGTGGCCCAAAAGCCCTTTCCTCTGGGCTGGGAGCAGCGGGAGGGATGGAGACCGGGAAGCCCCTTCCTCTGGACCAGGAACAGTGGGACGATGGCTCAGAAGCCCCTATCTCTGGGCCGGGAACAGTGGGACTCAGTACCTTGGTCTGGTGGTCTGGTGTCCTCTGCGTCTTTGCAGTGTGGCAGGTGGCTGCTTGTCTGCAGCGGGGTGATTCGTTGTCTTCCATGCAACTCAGGACCTCGGTAGGGCGTGCACAGACCTTCCTGTGTGTAGCGGGTTGATTCGGCGTATTCTGTGCGACTCAGGACCTCGGTAGGGCATGGGCAGACCTGCCTGTCTGCAGCGGGCTAGTTACAGTATCTTATACATTTTATATATGTATGTAACTATATAATCTTAAATATTATATTTTTAAATTGTGCCTTTATAATGAGATAGAAGGGCATTGAAATACCACAATAATATAAATCAGTGGACTTTGTTCTTGACTAAATCTTATTTTGCCTGATGAGGTTGCAGTGGACATGATTGGTAGAGGTTCCCACCATGCTTGCCCACTGTGTGTCTGTCTTTGTCATGAGAAGAACATGACTTAAATAGTTGCTGGTACTAAAAGGATGCTGCTACTAAAAGGTACTAAAAAGCTAATAAAAGGTGTGGAGTCTACCTGGGCTCCAGCTCACAGAAGAAAGCTCAGCCCAGCCAAGACCATCCTAAATCAGCTGGACCCCAGCTGACCCAAAACCCATGAGCAGGAAACAGGTGCTTTTTATTTGAGCACTGATAAGTCTTTGGTTGTGTGTTGATAAGACTTTATTATTGTTTTTTATATAACATAAAGTTGACAAAAGAGGTCCATATTTATTGACAGAATTAATAGTTAAGGTTTTCTGTGTTTAAAAAATAGATATCTTATGAATGCATAATGAAATATTTTCCATTTTAAAAGTTCATGAAATCAAAAATCTAAGTCTAGAAGATATGCTATGGCTCTGTATTTCTGCTGACTTGAAAAGAAGACAAAAGATGAAATCTTTATGACCCTGACATTGAATGTTTGACAGCACATACTGTTTTATTTTAAATGAAGTTTATCTGGTTTAAAGGCAAGAACACAGAATACTCTAGTTCTGGAAATTCAATCCCTGCAATGAAAATAAATATTCAGCAGTGCCTGTGTGTTTTCTTTTGAACACTTGAACGAGGGCTGAGTGTGGATGGTGATGAGAAAGAGTGAAAGCAGTGAAAATGGGTTGGTAGAAAGGGAGATCTCTTTATATTTAAAAAGTACTTTTTAATAACATGTTGTACACCTAAATTGAATTATACTACTAGTAATTTTGATACTGACATTGGTAGAGGTACATATATTTGCATATTTAACTACCAGTGAATACGGGTTTTTTTGATACTGGGGATTGAACTTGGTTCCTTGCACTGTGAGGCAGGCGGGAGAACCACTGAGCTAAATCCCCAGCCCTACTTTGTTTAGAAATACATTTTTCCTTTAAGTAGATGCAATAAGAATGTACCAGAACCGTGGGCATCAACATAGATTAACCTCAAAAACATGATATTAAACTTTTAGGAAGTAAATTGAAGAACACTAATATCATTCATTTGAAATGTCAAAAAAAGTAAAATGATACTATATCTGTTACAGTACAAAATATACGTCGGAAAAGTACATTTTCAAAGCACTCAAATAGTAATACTTTCAATTAACAATGGTATCTTAAATCAGAGAAAATGCCATCTTTGCATTTTTAAAGAGTTTCCAGGAAAGATGCTTTTATAACTTCTTTAAGAGTATTATTTGTGTGAGTGTTATGTCATGTTACTGAGTAGCATTTTTACTGATTTCAAAAAGAAAAAGAGAGACCAGAAACAAGGAAACATTATCCACTTAAAAACTTTTTTGAACTACAAATGTGTCTATTGTCCAAATGTCTATAATTTTACTGACAATCAAGTCCCTGGAGGATTCACAGTGTTGGTAAAGCATGAGTTTGTAGGTTTTCAAGTTAATGACCTTTGAGAGGCATCCATAAATTGCAGAGTTTTGCCAATTATGAAATATGCTAGCCATAATATAAAACACCACTACTGTATCAATAAAAACATGAAGTATATCATGATCCAGAGTGATCTACATGACTTCCAATTTCTAAAAACACACACATTTTAGAATGCACTCAATTTCTGGTGCAAGAATTAATGTGTATTTGCCAAATCTGCTTTCTGTTCCCTTGAACATTCTCCATTAAAAAGATACCATCAACAAAGAAAAAATCTGAACTCATTTGACTGTATTCATGAACATTTCTGCAAACAGAACATAATTTTGCCATTATGGTAATCAGATAAATGTGTTTTGTTTGGTTCAGAAAGATTTAAGAATTTTTGACCTAATTATGAAATTTACATTTTAAATATGAAACATATGGGTATATATTCAGATATGACATAACTTCCTCAAGTGTGTAAAAAGGAACAATCTTACAGATGTTCACAGAAGATTGTGTATAGTAGAAACACCAGGTGTGATGTAAGTGATGGCAGCAGCTAGAATTTTATTTTCTTGCCAAAGAAGGGGAAGAGAACTCAACTTCTAGACAACCTCTCCTAGATCATTGTATTTCACAAATGTAGTTCCCTCCAAAGATGTGCTTTTCCTGCCAAGACTGGCCTCATGAGTAGTTGGAATAGATTGGTTTCAGTACTCAGTGTGTTTTTCTGTGATGCTGGGATACTCTTACTGCCAATAAAACAAACAAACTTCTTATTCTAAGAGTAATGATTAAAATCCCCCTATCCTTTTGTAAGGCCTTTGGTTTTTGTTATATAAAACATCTCTCAAGTAGTGATTTTTAAATGTCTACTCTGACTTTTTAGACTTAGTATAACTGAGGAAGCTTAGTGGTCAAATCATTGTTGTATGAAAGAATCTACCTCCAGAAATGTTTATTGTGGCTCTGTAGGTCATAGCAAAACATCAAGAACCATCTAAGTATTTGGCAATAGGACACTGATTAGATAAGCCTGATTACTTTGATACAATGGCATGCTGCACAGCTTTTGAAAATAATGGTAAGGAAAGGTTTTTGTATAAAAAGAAAATATTAACAATGTGAAAAAACTGATTATAAAACAAGGTAAAGTATGATATCAATATTTCAGTTACCACTGCACACAAACTAAAACAGGTACATACCAAGGAGTGAATGAATAGTGGTTATCTGACTAGATGACAGAGCTGTGTATAATTTTATGATCTTCTTTGTACACATGCATATGTACATATATATATACATATGTATCCACTTAATATGTAAACACATAATACATGTATATATACAGATATATGTATGGGTATATATATCCTAAATTTTCTACAAATGAAGTCACAATATATAATATCTGCTAATAGTGAGTGATCAATGAATGTTTACCAATGAATAGTGTGATAGTGATAACAATAATAAATTTAATACAGTTCACTAATAAATTAATCATTTAAAACCTTTGTTTTTATAAAATAAAAAATTATCCCTTGAAGAAATTCCATTGATTTAATTTCTGGAAACAGGAATGCTTGGGTATATATGAGATGAAAGAGGCTGTAGGGTAAATGTGGATAAACTTCTGTGTCTCATTGAGGGAATACAGGGTGATATTGGGAAGATGACAGTGGGTTACAAATACTGAATGTTGTTTACTCCGTGGTGCCTGTCGGAGCCACCTTTCCTTGGCATATGTGAGCTCTGGGAAAATAACATAGTAGCTTAGAGCAGAAAGTTTTGAATATCTGTGGCTAATTCCTTCACAGCATTTAATTCCCTGCAGAACTAAGCCCATAAAGATATCTCAGAGCTACTGAAAAGACAGTGACTGATAAGCACATCTACTTGCTTCCTAAAAATATTTTAATTGTCTACATTTTTGCCATAACTATTATCTGCATCATTCAACTGGAGTAAAATAGAAAACATTTTTATTAAGAAAAAATGTAAAATGATTACATATATCTGGTTGAGCATTTTTCTAAAAAGAGGACTATATAACTTAAAAGTCAAAAGAAGTACTCATTTCTGTTATTTTCTCCAAATTTCTTTCTACTTTGTAAAATGTTATTTGATTAACTTGACTGATGTTAATAAGAATCCAAACTACAAAATGTATGTAATTTCTATACTTGAAACTAAACTAATTTAGAAAACAAACCCTGTATTTCAAAATAAACTCAAACATTTTAAAATAAAGTCAAAAGCTTTAGTTTAGAGATGAAGTCAGAAAAATACTACTTCTTTACAAGTGAGCTTTAAAAGAACTATTTGAAAAGACAGTTTACTATAGGTCATAATCTCTTTTGCTACCTCTCAGCCTAGGAAGAACAGAATTTATGCATTGTATAAATAAGTTTTTGTATCATTTTGCTTTACTAATAAATTCTTATTGAAGTTTATTGTAGAAAGTTGCAAAGGAGAAAAAAAGAGGAATACAATGCCAAATACTTTTCTCAGAAAAAAAATTGGGACATTGCAAAAAAGTATTAGAAAAGAAAATGGAAATCATAGGAAATGTTTAAGCACATTGCATAGTGATCCAATGGCTTCAGGTAGAAACTCATTTGGTTTATTCCAAACATGCAACACTTGCACAAAAATTAACTTGCTTACGAAAATTTTTCCATTTGGTAGGTATTTTGGGGTTGAAAGAAGAACTTGCAGAAAAAACTTTATTAGTTTGGAGATAGGAAAATGATTGTATGAATCTATTCTTCTACCCTCTCCCACAACTCTCACCATCCCCAGATACCATATCTTCAAAAACTCTCTTCATGTGTTATGGGAGTAGTTGTTCAGAAAAATAATTATTGTGATGGTATCTTTCCAGAAACACAGTCTCAGTATTTTTGTGTTTTATCCTGCAGTTACAGAAGTTGCTTATAAATAAGAAAAATGAATTATTTAGAAAACTAATAACGTTTTTGAAAGATGGCCACAAATTCTTTGACAGTCATTCTTTTATTTTGTATTAAATTCTTTTATTGGTACAATGTAGGTATACAACACAATTACATTTCTCATTGGGAATTGTACCTTTATATAATGCATCTTGGTTCTTATTTTTTCACCATTCCTCGACCTCCCTTCACGCCCTCCTCCCTTCCCTATTTACAAAGACTTTATTTCCATTTTTTCCATTTCTCATCATTTTTTCCTTTCCCTTCTTTCCTTTCCCCTGCCCCTCCCACTACCCCGTACCCCTTTGGACCTTTTCTTCCTATTTTACATTGTCGATTATTCATTCTAATCATTGGTACATTTTAGGTATACAATATAATGACATTCATCATTGGAAATTTGCACCTTTACATAGTCTCTCTTGGTTCTTCTTTTTCACCCTTGCCCAGCCCTCCCTTCAACCCCTCCAGTCCTCCCTATTTGCAAAGATTTGGTTCCTAGTTTTCCATTTTCTCATATTAATCCCATTCCCTTCTATCCTTTCCCCTAGCCCTCCCACTTCCTTCCCCTTTGCCCCTTTTCTTCCTATTTCACATTACCTATTACACATTTAGTCCTTATTTACACTTTCAGTTTCTCACACCAGAGAAACTATTCAGTATTTACACATGCATGTCCTATTTATTTCACTTAAGAATATTGCCTCAATGTGCATCCACTTAGCTATAAACGTGTCTAATTTCTCATTTTTTATGGCTGAGTAGTACTCCATTTTATTAAAAAAAACACACATTTTCTTTATCCAGTCTCCAGTTGATGGCATTTGGGCTGTTTCCAAGTTTTAGCTATTACACATTGTGCTGCTATGAACATGGACGCACATCTATCACTGTGGTATGATTCTTTTCATTCTTTGGGGAAGATCCCCAGCAGTGGAATAGTGGGGTCAAATGGGACTTCCAGTCCTAGTTCTTTGAGGTATCTCCACACTGATTTCCACAGTGCTTGCACCAGTCTACACTCCCACCAGCAGTGGATCAGGGTACCTCTTTCCCCACAGCCGCGCCAGCATTTGTTATTGGTTGATTTCATGATAGCAGCCATTCTTTCTGGAGTGAAGTGGAATCTCAGTGTTGTTTTCATTTGCATCTCTCAAATGAGCAGTGATGGTGAACATTTTTTCATGTATTTATTTGCTATTTCTACCTCTTTGTCTGAGAAATGTCTGTTCATTTCAGATGCCCATTTTTGGATTGGGTCTTTAAATTTGGGAGGTCTGATCTTTTTAAGTTCTTTATAGATTCGAGATAGTAGACCTTTGTCTGAGGAAGAGCAGGTGAAGATTTTTTTCCCACATTGTGTGTTGTCTCTTCACACTGCTGGTGGTTTCTCTTGCTGTGCAGAAGCCTTTTAATAAGAAGAGATCCCATTTGTTGATTGTTTGTGCTAGTTCACAGACAACTGAGGTTTTGTTCATAAAATCTTTTCCTACACTGATGTCTTCAAGGGTTCTACCTAACCTCTGTTCCAACTGGTTCAGAGTTTCTATTTTAGTATTTAGATCTTTAATCCATTTTGACTTTAGTTTAGTGCATGGTGAGAGATACAGGTCTAGTTTTAATCTTTGGCAAGTTGAAGCCCAATTTTTCCTGCACCATTTATTAAGGAGGCTGTCTTTCCTCCAGTGTTTGACAGTCATTCTACTGAGAGGTGGGATCCAATTTTCCACTCTCTGCCTAGCGAGTCTGGGCTGGTTTTAGTGATCGGCTTGTAGTAGAAGTTGGCAGAAGTGGCATTCTCTGGCTTCCAAGGCTAGATCAGAAATTGTGCAGCTCCGCTTTGCTCTCTGGAACATTTCTTTTGCAAGCTCTAAGTGACCATGTAAGGGGTCCAACTCCCAAGGGCCAATATGCCAAAGAAGTACAGGCAACATGGAGAGGCCAAATGTGGGTATTCCCATCTGAACTCATCTTGAGTCATGCCAGCTCGGAGAACAAAGACAGGAGAGAAGGTGCCATGGGTCCCCAAATAATTCCAGCTCTTGATGCTTGAATGATCCCTGCATGAATCTTCCCGTTTGAGCCCCAGGCATACAGGAGTAGAAAGAATACAATTCTCAGGTATGAATTTTGAATTTCAATCCAGTAGAATCCAAGACTATAATAATATTGATTTTTTTATCACTAAATGTGACTTCTGTTATGCTTTGTTTTAATGCAGCAACAGATGCCTGGTATATCGTGTGATTTACATGTTATGGTTTGTGTCTAGATGTCCCCCCAGAGCTTCATGCAGTCACAGGTGGGGCTTTTCAGAGGTGACTGGATCCAGAGTGTGATGCTGGGATTAAATCTGTGATTCTGGGATTGATTCATGGTACACTAGGTTTAAGGGTGCCCCACCCTGAGTCCTTCTATAGACTCTCTTCTAAAGATTATGAGACATGCCTTTCCATTATACTGTAGTCCCCATAATTGGTATTTCTGTTTTCAGTATCAGAAAATACTCATCTTTATGCTCTGGCCCTGATGTGACATTCGCTAATCCAATTGCCGATCAGACTGCTCAGGCAGTTTCATGGCTGTTTGGTAATACCAGGTCTCCTTGGACTACGCACATTCAAAGAAATGTTCCAGCAAGCAAGGTGGAGCTGCATAATTGATTTCTGATCCAGCTTTGGAAGTGAGAGAATGCCACTTCTGCCACCTTCTACTACAAGTTAATCACTAAAACCAGCCCAGATTCACTGGGCAGAGAGTGGAAAATTGGATCCCACCTCTCAGTAGAATAACTGTCAAAGAATTTGTGGACATCTTTCAAAAACCTGATTAGTTTGTCAGTTATGTTTCATAGCAAGTTTTTCTACCAATTTGGAGTCAAGTAATTCTAATTTTTAACAGTGCAAAACAATGAAGATGTGTGAAAAAATAACAGTTTAGGCTTAAGTAGTTTTAATGTGGATAATTTTGTATTGCAAAAGCAATTCAAAGAAATAAGATGACCTATCTATTTTTTACCTAATTATCAATGGAAAGAGACTGCCATTCTGTTTATGAGGGCATTTGAAGAGTCACGTTTGGCTCTTATATTCATTTGTTATTTAAAAATTCAAAAATATTCCTATTTGCTTTTATAAGTATAGACTAGAACCCTAGTTATTTGCTTTTAAGGAAAGTTTTTAAAATCATCTTTATCTAGCATATATAAACAAAACTTTAATTTTAAATAGAATGTTTAGAATGCCCCAGAAGGCTTAGAAAGTTTGAATTCGTCCAGTATTTTGCTTGTCTCATAATCATCACGTAAACACACCAATTATAAGTTGTGAAATGTTCTCTGCAAGATTCAGTGGCAAATTTTGGTGCAGCTTTCCAAATAAACATGAAAACTATAAGTGGGGCGTGGGTCACAGCAGAAGTTCTACCAAGATGAACTCAAATGGGAGAAGGAAGTTTAGGATTCATTCCAAAACAACAATTTATAAAACATTTTTCACAACTGCTATGGACTGAGTTGTGTCTCCCTCTAAAATTCGTAAGTTTAAGCCCTCAACTTCAGTGTGTGAAGTTTAGCGTGTGATCTCACTTGGACATATAGGCTGTGTAGATATGCAAGATATTCTATCTTTGCAGATAGAATTATTTAAGATGAGGTCATACCAGGTTAAGAGGGGCCTCTAATCCAGTATGGCTGTTGTCCTTAAACAAAGTGGAAACTTGAACATGGACAAACACATGAACACAGATACCACCATGTGAAGATGAATGCTAAGAATAGAATGATGCTTCACACATCACAGGACGCCAAGAATTGCCAACAAACTCCCAGTATCTAAAGGAGAGGTATGGGAGAGGCCTCAGAAGAAATCAACTTCGCCAGTTCCCAGATCTTAGATTTATGACCTGAGGTACTGGGAGATAATATATTTCTGCTGCCAAAGCCATTAAGTTTGTGGTACTTTGTTATGGCAGCCCATGGGAATGAATTGGCTGGAGTTTGATTTAATATGGGAGTTTCTAATGCTCTTTATTTTTTTTAACTTGATAGTTATGGTGAGTGAGCTAATTACTCAGTGGATTTGCAATCTGTCTAGGCAGACTCTGAATTCATACAGCTCTCTCAGAGAAATGATAAATAACTATTTTCTCAGTTTACTTGCATATCTTCTTAAGATTCTATTGAACAATTCCAAGAATTCACCAAAGGTGCTCAATCATATTAGTGCTAACAGGAACACTGATCATTGCAGTTCTCTCGGGCCTTGCCTGTCTTCCCATGTCATTAGCCTGGGTTGCATGTTTTTGTCCTCCCTTTGCATCATTTCAGAGCCTTGTGATTGTCATGGTGCCTGTTGTTTTCATACTCTGTCATTTCATATGTTGTCCCCAAAGAGAACACAGGAGCCTGACTGGATTTGAAAGCACTTCAAGTGAATCTTGGTATCTTTGGAAACTAGACCCAAGAATTCAGCATTCAGTAAATAGGACATTGAGCTAGAACCAACACTAGGGCTTTTGGAAAACTTTAAAATACACAAAGATTTTATGGGTGGCCCCCACTGTAATGTGCCTCTCCTCTAAAATGATCTCTTCTCTCTAAAGCCCTCAAGAGCTACATATTGAAGTAAGCCTCCTCTAAAAGACCTCCCTCAGTCCTAGATGGTAGGAAAGACTATGGTTTATTTATTAAATCAGTTAACAGCTAAATCGATGCTTCTGATTCTCAGGATTCCAAGTAGTATAGAAGAAGAACTTTCTCAATACCAATGACCTGCACTGGAGGAAAACAGGAGGGACATATTCCTCAGTGACAATAAAAAATAAAGAGCAAATGAAGAAGTTAACATTTTATTTCCAGACAACTGCTAACCCCTTACTTAGATATGGAATGGACAGGCTGATGTGTCACAAAACAAATTATGAAAATGTAAGTTTTCCATTCTAGGCACCAACAGAGGAAGTGGCATATTTAAAAATTTAAAGCTGTTAATCATATTGCTCTGTAATGCTAGAAACAGACAGGCAGAACCAGATGGACAGATAGAAGAATAGGCAGAAAGGAGGAGAGGATAGATTTACAGAAAACAAAGTGGACTGAAAAGGTTATCCACAGGGACAAGAGAGAATAGCTAAGCAGAGTTCTTACTTAAGCACATGCTGGTTTTCTTCTCATATTTTTCTCAAACTAGACACCAGAGTTGTACCTTTATACCCAGTATATGAAAATACTTAAGTGATCTCCATATTAGTTCTGTAACATTCTTTCAAGACATTTTAATTAACTCAGTTTTGTATATATCAAGTACCACAAAGCACTATCTATTAAATAGATATTAAATATAAAGATGCGTAACTTATAAAGATCCAAAAGACACTCTCAACTCCTGAAGAAACTCAGTCTGTGTATTTGCCGATTGTCTGAGTGTGCACAGTAGGAGCTGCATCCTGGAAAATGAAACTGGGATGTTCTGTTCTGTATATTGTGTAAAAGCTGAGCACTACTCTTGCTGGCTAGTTACTAGGCCTTGTATTTTCTAATTGGTGTATGTTGGCAATACATTATGTTTACATTCATTTTGGGGAATTGATATATATGTGTATATACTACTTGGTTTCTCTTATATGAGAAATCCAAATTATAAATAAGTGAAATAAGGGAGAGACTGTAGGAATCATGGAGGCAGAAAGGCAGAATATTTGGAGATGGGGAAGGGGATCAGAAGAATGGAGAGTAGGGAGGTGGGGAAACAGGTTAGAAAGTAAGGTCTTTTAAAGAGGCATTAAATATTTTTAAAGAAATGCCATTAAAAGAGATGATGGAGATAAAGTGTTTAGCATAGTCCCTACCATTGCAGCAAGCCCTTCAGTGTCAGCTATTAGGGTAATAATAAGACAGCCCGAGACTTACAGAGCACCATCATTCACTCATCCATCCTCCCATCCATCATTCATTCAAACACTCATTCAATATTTCTTGATGTCTAAGTCCCAGGTTCTGAGCCTTGGAGATACAGCAATAAACAAGAGTGACACTCCTCTGACTTGGTAGAGTTTCTGTTGTAGCCGAGGAGAATCTTCAAGTACTCTCATTGATTTGAAAGGGGCTATAGAGAAGATGTTGAAAGAAATGGACTCAGAGCTCATTGTGTTCCTTAGCAGCGGTGAATTCATGGAACTCCAGAAACTGTTGTCTCCTTTAAATTTTTATATTTTGCCATTATTAAGCTTTTGCCTGGTTATCTTCAGGGAGGACAGTTTTTTGTGTGTGTGAGGTTAAATTTCTGGACAGACTCTCAGAACCCTTTCTGCTTTTCATTTCCTTTTCTCCTTTTTGTACAAACAGCTTTATTCTCCACATCACCACTTGGCTGCAGGGAGTTAGAATCCTCCAGTATGGTTAGTAATTTGCCTGTGTAATATGTGCAATCCTCTTTTTATAAACCTTGTCCTTCTGGCCAGGCAGTTGAGGAGAGTTTTAAGGCTGTCAGTTATTGCAACTAACATGAGCAACCAACTTCCATGACCATGAGCAACAACAGCTGCCACAAATCTCTCTGGAAAGGGAAGTGTCCTCCTTCCAGCAGAAGCCCTGGTGAGACATCCACTTCTTTTCTCTCCAGCCTCCGGCTGTTTGCAGATAATGGGAGCTGACCCCTTCTCACCCTAGAAGTGAGCAAGGCCAGTGCCTCCCCTAGCAGCAGCCACGACTCAATGTCTTGTCACCTTCCTTGTCTTTAGTAGTCATTATAGGGTTGAACAATTGACACAAAGCTGTTCAAGTCCCCTTGAGTTGGATTCAGAGAAACAAGTCTTTAGATTAGCATGTCATGCTATCACTCATTCCTCTCTTCTGATTTTATTTACACAAATAGTATTTTACTACAGATAAAAAGATAATTTATAAATATTTATAACAAGGAAAACATCCAGGAATACTAAACAAAAAACTTTCAATATGCAAAATTCAAATTTATAGGAACATATTTTTGGACTATGTGGTTATTACTACACTATCTTTAATTCCTTATCCATATGCAAAAGAATGTAGGCACACCCTACAAATATAGCAGAAGCACTCTGCACACAGATATCCATTTTCTAGTTTGTGCAGAAATGTTTCCTCAAGTTCACAGAGTACTTGCAAGAGGAAAGAAGCAAAGACTGGTCATTTTTTTGCCCTTCAGATCATCCACGATTCTTCATTAGGATCCACCGTTTCCCAAGGTTCTGGATTTCTTTTTTTAAGAGTAGGAAAAATTCATTGGGAGAAAGAAAGCTTCTGCCTAAGAGAGACAGAAGGGGCCTGAAAAGTGGGTTGCCTACCCAATCCACTTTTCAAGGATGTTTTATACAGCAAAGCCATGTGGCGAGGTGGGTACAAAGTGGGACAAAACTATAAGACCCAATGGAAATTTACAAGGTGGGCATGAGGTGGGACAAAACCATGACCAACCAATAAGATTACCAGTACAGTCACCCAGGTAATATTGATTAAATGGGAGTCAAATTGGGAAGCAAGTCAAGTAGCAAGTATACAAGAATTTTCAGTAAGGGGGGTCAGGGACATTTCCTGGAGAGGCTGAGTTAAGACCTTGGCCCCCCACCCAGGTGATTGATACCTATTTAGAATATCAGTCACTGTTATTCATCCTAATACATGTACTAGTTTCTCTCCTTTTACAATGTTGGCCTTCAGTGAATGTGTCTTCACTGTCCTCCCTGTTGACTCCTCCTGGCTGGCCCTGTCTAACTGCCTACAAGATACCTAATTAACTTACCTATCTGCAATATCCCCCCCCCCCCCCGTGAAGAAGTACCCCTAACTGCTGTGAGGGGGCAAAGGGCAAATATAGGCCTGGCTACTTTTGGCTGAAGAGGGTTGTAGCTGTAATCAACAGCTAGAGTTGCTCTACAGAGGGTCTATCTAAAGGCCTTCAATGGGCCTTGTCATCTTGTTAGCTGTATAGCTTTGAGTCTGGAGGAGACAAAGCCAAAGAAACAGTTAAGAATACATGGGCCTTGAGACTGGATAAAGAAAATGTAGTTTTTTTTATAAAATGGAGTACTACTCAGCCATCAAAAATGAGAAATTAGAGACATTTATAGCTAAGTGGATGCACATTGAGGCAATACTCTTAAGTGAAATAAATAGGACACACATGTGAATAGTTTCTCTAGTTGTAGAAACTGAAAGTGTAAATAAGGACTAAAAGGTATAGTAGATAATGTGAAATAGGAAGAAAAGGGGCAAAGGGGAAGGGGAAAGGGGAAGGGTAGGGGAAAAGAAAGAAGGGAATGGAATTAATAGGAGAAAAAGAAAAAATGGAAACAAAGTCTTTGTAGATAGGAAGGGGCAGAGGGGTTGAAGGGAGGGCAGGGGAATGGGAAAAAAATAAGAACCGAGATGGATTATGCAAAGGTGCAAATTTCCAATGATGAATGTCATTATATTGTTTACCTTAAATGTACCAATATAATTAATAAAAAAAGAAAATAAATAAAAATTTAAAAAAAAGAATACATGGGCCAAATTATAAGGTCAGCAGAATTGCTATGAATATAGCCAACAAGTGTTTCCACTGGGAGGAACTAGTAATAGCCTCCCACAAAGAGGATAAGAAGGTCTAGGAGACCTCAGAATCCAACATAGAAGTTATATTGTATAGTTTAGCAGTTATGAGTTATTTACAAGGTTGATATGGTGGATCCCAGTAAAAGAATTCTAGCGCATTTGTCATTGGTTCCATTTGTATGACTGTTTGAAGTTTGGCAGCCTCTAAGCAAGAATAAACAAAAGTTTTAAGAAATTAAAGCATGTATAATCTAAGCACGAGCACACTAGAATGGAAGGGCAGGTTGGGAAGAAAGTCACACTTAGAAATTGAAATAGTGATTGTAACCTGCTGGCTCTTATAGATTCTACCATAGTTTTTTCCTAATGATCCATTACTGTGGTCAGCTACTGGTGTAGCTAGAAACTGCCACAAAGGGTCAGTGACTGGAGCCCCCTTTTATGTCTAACTTTATCACTATGGCATTATTTTATACTTCTTTTGATTTTGATTATTCTTTTCTGCTGGGTGTTTAAGACCAAGCTAAAGTGACACCTGTGCCAATCAATATGAACCTCTTGCTATCTATCAAGGTCAGTTAAGTCTCCTCAGGCATTACTTTGGAACCATGCATAGACCCTCTAAGCTCCTCTGTCAGTGTCAACCTTCAGGAGGGTCTTGCTTGACCATGGACTTGCTTGACCATGTTGCTTTCAGTGAAAGCATGGGAGATATTTCCATCTTGGTGACCCTCCTTTGGCACATGGTACCTTTGTCATCTGGTGTCCAGCAATCTCCCTACTCAGGAGGTTGAGTGACTTATCAAAGATGTAGGATCCTGTAGGAAAGGTTCCTTTGTGTCCTGGATCTTTGTTGACCTTGAGGAGCCAGGGCCAAAATATTGGCTGTCCTCATAGCCCAGTTACCTTTCTAGTTTTGGCCTCCAAACTTTAGTTGTTGAACACCGAGAAGATAAGATCAGTGACATAAGTATTTCAGTAGAAGCAGTGAGCTTAACTATTACAATAGTTAAGACTTCAAGTGAACACACGCCGAATCAGCCCGCTGCAGACAGGCAGGTCTGTGGATGCCCTATCTAGGTCCTGAGTTGCGCGGAAGACACTGAATCACCCCGTTGCAGACAGGCAGGTCTGTCCATGCCCTATCTAGGTCCTGAGTCCCACAGAACACGCCGAATCAGCCCGCTGCAGACAGGCAGGTCTGTGCATGCCCTACCAAGGTACTGAGTCGAACAGAAGACACCGAATCACCCTGCTGCAGACAGGCAGCCACCTGATTCCACACTAGAAAGACGCAGAGGACACCAGGACACCAGTCCAAGGTACTGAATCCCACTGTTCCCGGCCCAGAGGTAGGGGCTTCTGAGCCATAGTCCCACTGTTCCTGGTCCAGAGGAAGGGGCTTCCTGGTCACCATCCCTCCCGCTGCTCCCAGCCCACAGGAAAGGGCTTTTGGGTCACCATCCCTACCACTGCTCCCGGCCCCTGTCCCACCTCACCCAGCTCAGAGGAGGTAATCCTTGCAGGCGCTAACAGCCCCCCACCCCAGTCAAAATGAGAAAACACATAAATAAGTCTCAAAACCAGACTTCCAGATCACCTAAAGCAACCCCAAAGGGAAATGAGACGGAACACTCTGATACTCAACCACCTGGACCCACTGAACTGGCAACAAAAGGGGATCTGGAAAAAATGAAATCAGAAATAATTTCTCAGATAACAGCAAAGATTGTGCCCCTAGTGCAAGACATGATTAATAAATCTAGACAGGAGCTCAGGAACATGATGGAATCCCAACATAAGAAACAAATGGAATCCATAAAACAGATGCAAATAGATTTCCAGGACATGAAAAACTCCATTGAAAGTCTACACAGCAGAAGGAGCCAATGTGAGGACCGAATTTCAGATACACAAGATAAGATTGCAATTAGTGACCAGGAAAAGAAAAATGGCTTCAAAATTATAAGGGAACATGAGAAATCAATCCAGCAGCTGCTAGATGATGCAAAGAAGAATAACATAAGACTGATTGGGCTCAATGAAGAAACAAGAGAGAATGCAGATGACATAAAAAATCTCTTCACAGAAATAATGGCAGAAAACTTCCCAAGCAGGGGAAAAGAGCTTGACATACAGATAAGTGAGGCAAATAGGACTCCAAATAGCCTTGATCAAAAAAAATCTACATGTAGGCATATAATTGTTAAGATTCCAGAAACACAACAGAAGCACAAAGTTCTCCAAGCAGTCAGAGAAAAAAAACAAATCACATACAAAGGAAAGCCTATCAGAATCACAGCAGACTTCTCAACACAAACCATCAGGGCAAGAAGAGCTTGGAGTGACATATTCCAAGCCCTAAAAGAAAACAGCCTCCACCCAGATTGATGTACCCTGCAAAACTATCTTTCAAAACGGATGGAGAAATAAGATACTTTCATGACAAAGAGCACCTTAGGAACTTCGTGAATACCAAACCAGCACTCCAAAGAATTTTACACAATATCCTAGGAACAGACATTGAGGATCACAACCCCAGGAAGCAAAGCAGAATGAACCCATCTGGCATGACAAGAAATTAAATGGAAAGGGGGAGAAACCAACAAAAAGAAAAAGTCATGGCAATGACAAGTCAATGTGTTTCAGTTATAACCATCAATGTTAATGGTCTCAATTCACCAATCAAAAGAAATAGACTGGCAGAATGGGCCAAGAAGCAAAATCCAACAATATGCTGCATACAAGAAACACACTTAATTCAAAAGGAAACTCATAGACTGAAAGTTAAAGGGTGGAAAACAATACTCCATGTGACAGGAACCCCCCAAAAAGCAGAAGTAGCTATCCTCTTTGCAGATCAAGTAGATTTCAAACCAACACGGACTAAGAGAGACGAAGAAGGACATTACATCCTTGTAAAGGGAAGAATCCATGAGGAAGAGATGACAATCATAAATATCTATGCACCAAACACTAGTGCACCCAACTATATAAAGTAAATACTAACGGACATGAAAAGTCATCTATGCACTAATACAATTGTAGTGGGGGACCTCAACAGCCCACTGTCACAAATAGATAGATCAACTAGAATAAAAATAAGTAATGAAATACTAGAACTCAATCGAACTCTTGAACAAATGAACTTAACAGATGTTTACAGAGTCTTTCACCCCACAATATCAGAATACACATTCTTCTCAGCTGCACATGGGTCATTCTCCAAAATAGACCACATACTCACACACAGAACATGTTTAAGTAAGTGCAAAGGAATTGAAGTTATCCCCTGTACATTATCAGACCATAGTGTGATGAAATTGGAGATCCATAGCAAAAGAAACAGGAAAAATTTCATAAACACGTGGAAATTGAACAACACACTTCTGAATAACCAATGGGTCACAGAGGAAATTAAAGAAGTAATCAGACAGTTCCTTCAATTAAATGACAATGACAATACAACATATCGGAATCTATGGGACACAATGAAAGCAGTCTTACAAGGGAAATTCATAGCAGTGAATACGCATATTAGGAAAACAGAACGAGCCCAATTAAACAACCTGATGCTGAACCTCAAGCTTCTAGAAAAAGAAGAGCAAGACAACCCCAAAGCTCATACAAGGGAAGAAATTATAAAGATCAGAGGAGAAATCAATGCAATGGAGACTAAGAGAACAATACAAAAAATCAATGAAGCCAAGAGTTGGTTCTTTGAAAGAATCAACAAAATGGACAAACCTTTAGCCAACCTTGTCAGAAAAAGGAAAGAAAAGGCCCAAATCCATGCAATTAGGAATGAAAAGGGTGAAATGACAACAGGTCCAGCAGAAATCCAGAGGATCATCAGTACCTACTTCCAGAACCTATACGCCAATAAGATGGACAACACAGAAGAAATGGACAGATTCCTAGATACATATGAATTAGCAAAGTTGAACAAAGAAGACCTAAAAATTCTGAACAACCTAATATCAACCAATGAAATTGAAAATGTAATTAAAAACTTATCAACTGAGAAAAGCCCGGGCCCTGATGGCTTCACTGCTGAATTCTACAAGACATTTAGAGAGGAGCTGCTGCCACTACTGATTAAACTCTTCAATGAAATTGAAAGGGAAGCCATACTCCCAAATTCATTCCTAGAAGCAAGCATCACCTTGATCCCCAAAGCAGAGAGAGACCCAACTGAAAAAGAGAACTATAGGCCAATCTCACTAATGAACATAGATGCAAAAGTCCTTAATAAGATAATGGCAAACAGAATGCAGAAGATCATCAAGAAGATCATACACCCTGATCAAGTGGGATTCATCCCAGGGATGCAGGGATGGCTCAATATATGAAAATCAATCAATGTAATACCCTATATCAATAGAGTCAAGGACAAAAACCATATGATTATCTCCATAGATGCAGAAAAAGCATTTGACAAAATCCAACATGCATTTATGATAAAAACCCTACAAAAAATTGGAATAGATGGTCTCTACCTCAAACGGACAGAAGCCATCTATGAAAAACCAACAGCCAATATCATACTAAATGGTCAAAAACTGAAATCCTTCACACTCAAATCAGGAACAAGACAAAGATGTCCACTATCACCACTCTTGTTCAATATAGTTCTGGAAACATTAGCCATGGCAATTAGACAAGAGAAAGAAATAAAAGGAATAAAGATAGGTAATGAAGAAGTCAAATTGTCATTATTTGCAGATGACATGATCCTCTATATAGAAGACCCCAAGAACTCCACCAAAAGTCTTCTAGACTTAATAACCAAATTCAGTCGAGTAGCTGGTTACAAGGTCAGCACACGAAAATCAAGAGCTTTCCTCTACACCAATGACAGACTCACTGAGAGAGAAATAGGCCAAATAATTCCTTTCACAATAGCATCCAAAAAACTGAAATACCTAGGAATCATCCTAATGAAAGAAATCAAAGACCTCTTCTCTGAAAACTATGGTACTCTGAAAAGAGAGATTGAAGATGATATCAGAAAATGGACAGACATCCCCTGCTCCTGGGTAGGAAGGATCAACACAGTGAAAATGGCCATACTTCCAAAACTGCTATATAGATTTAATGCAATTCCAATTGAGATCCCAGCAGCATACTTCATGGACCTTGAGAAAACAATCCAAAAATTCATTTGGGACAAGAAGAGACCCAGAATAGCAAAAGCAATTCTAGGTAACAGAGACATGGCTGGGAATATCACAATCCCCAACCTGCAACTCTACTACAAAGCTACTGTGATAAAAACAGCATGGTCCTGGCAAAGAAACAGACCTGAGGATCAGTGAAACAGATTAGAAGATGCAGAAACAACGCCAGACACACTCAGCCATCTCATATTCGACAAAGGAGCCAAAGACCCTCACTGGAGGAAAGATAGCCTCTTTAATAAATGGTGCCGGAAAAATTGGGTTTCAACTTGCCAAAGATTAAAACTAGACCTGTATCTCTCACCATGCACTAAACTAAAGTCAAAATGGATTAAAGATCTAAATATTAAAATAGAAACTCTGAACCAGTTGGAACAGAGGTTAGGTAGAACCCTTGAAGACATCGGTGTAGGAAAAGATTTTATGAACAAAACCTCAGTTGTCTGTGAACTAGCACAAACAATCAACAAGTGGGATCTCTTCTTATTAAAAGGCTTCTGCACAGCAAGAGAAACCGCCAGCAGTGTGAAGAGACAACCCACAATGTGGGAAAAAACTCTTCACCTGCTCTTCCTCAGACAAAGGTCTACTATCTCTAATCTATAAAGAACTTAAAAAGATCAGACCTCCCAAATTTAAAGACCCAATCCAAAAATGGGCATCTGAAATGAACAGACATTTCTCAGACAAAGAAGTAGAAATAGCAAATAAATACATGAAAAAACATTCACCATCACTGGTCATTTGAGAGATGCAAATGAAAACAATGCTGAGATTCCACTTCACTCCAGAAAGAATGGCTGCTCTCATGAAATCAACCAATAACAAATGCTGGTGGGGCTCTGGGGAAAGACGAACGCTTCTCCACTGCTGGAGGGAGTGTAGACTGGTGCAACCACTGTGGAAATCAGTATGGAGATACCTCAAAGAACTAGGACTAGAAGTCCCATTTGACCCCACTATTCCACTGCTGGGGATCTTCCCCAAAGAATGATAAGAATCATACCACAGTGATAGATGTGCGCCCATGTTCATAGCAGCACAATGTGTAATAGCTAAAACTTGGAAACAGCCCAAATGCCATCAACTGGAGACTGGATAAAGAAAATGTGTGTTTTTTTTAATAAAATGGAGTACTACTCAGCCATAAAAAATGAGAAATTAGACACGTTTATAGCTAAGTGGATGCACATTGAGGCAATATTCTTAAGTGAAATAAATAGGACATGCATGTGTAAATACTGAATAGTTTCTCTGGTGTGAGAAACTGAAAGTGTAAATAAGGACTAAATGTATAATAGGTAATGTGAAATAGGAAGAAAAGGGGCAAAGGGGAAGGAAGTGGGAGGGCTAGGGGAAAGGATAGAAGGGAATGGGATTAATATGAGAAAATGGAAAACTAGGAACCAAATCTTTGCAAATAGGGAGGACTGGAGGGGTTGAAGGGAGGGCTGGGCAAGGGTGAAAAAGAAGAACCAAGAGAGACTATGTAAAGGTGCAAATTTCTAATGATGAATGTCATTATATGTCATTATACCTAAAATGTACCAATGATTAGAATGGTTAATCGATAATGTAAAATAGGAAGAAAAGGTCCAAAGGGGTAGGGGTAGTGGGAGGGGCAGGGGAAAGGAAAGAAGGGAAAGGAAAAATCATGAGAAATGGAAAAAATGAAAATAAAGTCTTTGTAAATAGGGAAGGGTGGAGGGCATAAAGGGAGGGCTAGGAATGGGGAAAAAATAAGAACCAAGATGCATTATGTAAAGGTACAATTCCCAGTGAAAAATGTAATTGTGTTGTTTACCTACAATGTACCAATAAAAGAATTTAATACAAAAAAAAAGATACTGTAACTATATTTAATGTTTATAAAATCCCTTTGCTTCTACTTTCTCCTTAGCATCTAAAAATAATTCTATGATAATAAGTGGGCCCATGTCTTATTCTCTTTTTGTAGAAGAGGCAACTGAGGGAGGACAAGACATGAGGTGACTTACCTGACGTCACATATCTGGAGCTAACATCAAGAAAGAAACCTCTGGTCTAACAAACTTTCTCTTTCTCCTTTATAATAACTTCTGTTTCCTTTTAGGTTGCAAATTAACATAGATTTATAGTAAAATATATTTAGAAAATATAGAAAAGTACATGGAAGAAATGTAAAGTTTTACACAGTTTCACCACCCAGAGGCAATCATTAACATTTTGCTTTGTTTAACCATTTGCCTACCATTTCTTACTACAGTCCTGAAATCATACTGTTTTGGAACCTGTATATTTTACTAATGGCTCTATAATAATCCATCAAAAACAATTTAACTAGAATTAATTTAACCAATTCTGTTTAGTGCATTGTTTTACATTTTCTGCTTTCATGAGTGTCTTTCTCATATTAGGGCAGGGATGCCTTGGGAATATAGATCCCTGGTTATCTTCATGAGATAAATTCCTAGACGTAAATTTCCCAAATTGGAGGGAATCGCCATTCTAAAACTTTAAATCCATACTGGTAAAAGGACTCATTATAAAGGTTATCGTATTGATACAGGCAATACATTCAGCAGGGCCTAGGACCCATTTGTAGAACCTGCACCAACACAAATGAACTTTCTCCTGGACTTGGTACCTCTGTATGTAACACTTTTGCTGGTTTCTGAAAGTCACAATTAGGGGGTTGGTATTAGATTCTCTTTAAGACCACTGGTCAGTAATAGCAAAAGCTAAAGGACATTGCTTACTCTGGTCACTAGAATGGCTTAGGCTGGAGAACAAAGTGTTCTGAGATTCATATGCAAACAAAAAGCAGCCCATTTTCCTCCATGCATCATGGTGGCAAAGGAACTCATTGGCCAGACTGTTCATTATGAGCCCTCAAATCTTTAAAAAATGGGTTTCCAACAGTTCTGTCATGGCTGTTGGACTTAGATAACTGGGGAAAAGGTAACTTCATTAATTTTTGTTGACAGGGAGAGGAACTGACTCTCATGGGCACTTCCAGGAAGAAAAGGGAGGGTAAGAACCACTCCTCACCACTGACTTGGCCCTGAGACAATCCATTCCCACCAGGGAGGATGGCAGAGGATGCTGGCCCTGCCCCAGGTGTCGCCAAACACTAGGGAACAACACAGAATTCTAATCGGAGGAACAAACACTCCTACTGAGGCTGATACCCACTCCTGAAGGTGAGCTGACAAGATACAGTATTTGTCTCTGGTTCTCTGGCATAACCTTCAAAATTGCAAGACTAAGGGGTAACAAATACAATCATGATAGTAAGCATCACTTAACAAGTCACGGCCCCCTAGTATGCCATCAGCCACACATTGATAAACTGTAGCTAATCCCCACAACCCTATGAGTTAGGTTTCATTATTATTTCAATTTTTCAAATAAGGAAACTGAGTCTTGGAAATTGTACACTTGGTGAACAACTGGCCCAGTGGTGAAAATCCAGACCTTTTTAGTGCAGAGCCCCAAATCCCCATTGCTGCACTATGCTAAGCAGATTCATAGTAAATTATACCACACTTCTCTAGGAAGTGACCCTTTGTGGCTATATATGATGCCCAGTTCTCATTTACTCAGAGTAATCTGCTGTGAATTTCATGCCCCTACTTAAACCATAATAATTCAACACACTAATTAGAGGACTGGAAATTAAGATATCCTGCATTTAAAAGAATAAAACCTGGAAAGCTGTTACTTTCCAATATGAATTTTACAGTCCAATCAAATTTGACCAAAACATTATAGAGCAGGTAAAATACAGTTCCTTGATTGCAATTCTGTTGTTCAAAGTTGTTTTCATAGACTTTGCCCCAGCCCATATTTTCTATGAGTGCCCCCACCTTTGGGCTATCCAAAACGGGAATTTCTGTTTCTAATGCAAGATTTTCAGATATTTTGGATTAAAAGTTATTGATTACTTGACATCTTTCAGGAAATTTAAAATGACAATGCCCACAGCTTACATTAAAACAGGCATGGCTGCCTTCAGGACTTTGGGTTTGCCTTCAGGCTGCATCATCTTCCCCACTGCAAAACAAGTACTTTGTTCAGACAGTGGGTTTTGGTCAGTCAGAATTAAGTGACTGATGGGAAGGAGAATGTAGGATGGGGAGGGTTCTAGCACAGTGTTCTTATTTCTAGCACAGTGTTTCTGTTTTCATATTTAGATCTTTAATCCACTTTGATTTTAGTTTAGTGCATAGTGAAAGATAGGGGTCTAGTTTTAATCTTTGGTAGGTTGAAATCCAGTTTTTCCAACACCATTTACTAAAGACAGCCTTTTTTTTTTTTTTAAGAGAGCACACCCAGGGGATGACTGGTCAGTTAAGATTAAAAGGAAGGTCAGTTAAAGGAGTGGAGGGCGATGAAAGTCTTAGATGAATGAGCAAAGCAGATGGGCCATAAATATCCCCAGAAGAGTTAGGATGGTCCCTAACCACTGAAAGTCACATGATCAGTCAGCAATGGCTGCATAAATATATGGGAGGTATATATTGATTTAAAAAATGATGCTAACTTTATGGTTAAAGGAAGAAAAGTTACATGAGGACTCTGTGTTTGGGGAAGTAGGCAAGAAAAACTCCATCCCATACTACTCTCATAACTATAGAAACTTAGGGTGGGATAGAGAACACTGGTCTCCAGATTTGTACTTTAATCCACTAGACTTAAATAAAAGAAATACTCCTAAGAGCCACATTAACTGATTGTTTATTGAATGTAGACGTCTTACATAAGCATAGTCATAGCCAATATGTATACACAATGATTCCTTGCCAAGAATCAAGCTTGGGCCTTAATTATTTTAATCCTCACAACAATCCTAGGAAGAAGCTAGGGTACATAGCCATATTGTTAGTAAGCAACAGAGCTAAGTTTGGAACCTAGCCAATTTGGATCCAGAGTCTATGCTATAATATTCAAATGTATCTCTCATTGGAGATACTGTCTTTAAATCCTTACGGCAGTCCCAAAGAGAAGTATTCCTGCTCCATTTTGCAGGTGATGGGAAAAAAAGATTTCCACGTGACTAATAAATGCAAGAGCTATAATTTTAACCTAGTATCTGACTCCAAATAAGGCTCATACTCATTTTCCAACAACACCATCCCACTTTTTAAACCCACTTTAAGTAAACTATGCCAAGTCCGTTCCAGAGTCAGTGAAGTTTCTAGCTCTCCTTTGTCTGGTGCAGGCCAGAGAAGAATCTAAATTGGTCAAAATGGCAATGTTCTCTCTCAGCCACATGCATTTGTAAAATGTAACCAAGTGCAGAGTTTCAGGAAAAGAAGAAAAAGTGACAGAGATGTTTAGAGGGCTGTTCCCTCTAGTCCAACTCCACCTTGTACATAATCCGCTGGAACTCTGTTTCTTTGCCAGTCTATTAGGATTTCTAGGCAAAGAGTATTTACAAAGAGGAAAGTAAGAGTAACATCTACTTCAAACTTCTCCCTGTTGCTTTCATTCATTCATATATTCAAACACTTCTTCATTTGTCTCTTCATTCAGCATTCAATATGCAGGAATAGTTTTAGATTCTAGAGATACAGTAGTGAGTAGAACTCAGCTAGAACTTATATTTTAGTGAGGAAGACACAGTAAACCAACTAGCAAATAAAATACAACATAATAAATGTGAGATTGCTGCAATGAGAAGAATTAAGCAGAAGAAGGGGAGAGAGTTTCCAGAATCAAGTGGTAGTAGTTAGTGATGTAGGTTAATGAGAAGACCCTTTTGAGGATGTGACCTCGCGAGAGTCTCCTAGCAATCTGGGGGCAGAAATTCTCACCCTTGCACCAACATACATATTTAGAGTGGCCATGTGATGTTTATGACTTCAGATCAGAGACTAAGACTACAATTTTATTTCATTTTGAAAAAATCAATTCTCAGAAAGATAAGCAAAAGAACAAATGTCGTATGTGGGGACATAAAAAATTATTTCCCAGTAGTTTTTTAAAGGACACAAACACAATGAATCTCCATGCAGGACCATTCCGAGGAGATTTTCAGATAATCATGATATTAGCTGTCCAAATCAAACCCCCCATATACACACACATAACATACACAAACAAATTCATTAATGCATTTAAAGCTTTCAGGAAGTGCACACTGAGGTGACATTTATATGGAACAGTAGGGAAAGAAATCACCAAACACAGTGTGCATTCTGAAGGTAGAGGTGAAGCTTGTGTCCATTAATTCATTTATTCATTTGTTAGCTATTTTTTGTGTTCCTTTTGTGCTCGACACTGTGTTATATAGTAAAGCCACAAGGAGAAAGATGACACTGTCCCTGAGTTTTCTTAAATTATAGTCTTGAAAGAGTAGGGGAATAGAAACTCTTCATTGAAATGCAGTCAGTCTCACCTTGTCTTTAATTTGGGGATAAAATCAGGGTTTGTATATGGGTGTTCCAATTTCCATCACCAAGAGACATTACTACTCTCTCTTCATGCTGCTTGCTTCCATAATAATTCACTTAAAAACTCCCAATGCCTGTTTCTACAGCAACGCAAGTCACTAGTTGATGGTCTTAATTTCTGTCTCTCAAGAGTGTATGCTTATTATGCTGTCCAAATGAACTGGAGTGACTGTATAAACAGGTTTAGTAGTTCTTCTGTCTACACTCATAATCCACCATCAAGCAAGATTAAATTTATCTTAAAATCCAGTTCTTATGGATATTTAATGTGTGCTCACCATATCTGCCCAGAGAGGGTGGTAAGGTGCTTAGTAGCTTAGAGAACTTGGACTGGAAAAGGTGACAAAGAAGACCTGGCCCAATTCTCTGGTGTCAAAGATAAGGGAAAGGTCTAGAAAGGCAAGTTAGTCCCACTGCCTGGCCAAGGCTGAGGGCATCCAACACCCTTGTCATCTTTTGTGATTCTGCACCAGGCCTTCTGTCCTCAGCACCACTTACCTTTCTTCTCAGACATGTTTATCACTCTAAACAGGTCTGGAACTTCTTATTTCTTTAATATCTTCAATGTTTTGAATATTCTGGAGTCATTTCTGATGTCATAATTACTTATAATATTCCTAAAAGTCCCTTTTCTAACTCATACTGACTATCATGGTATTGCATTCCATCATCACCTGCATTAATTCTTCTGAGCTCATAATTGTCTTCTTTGTAAAATACCTAAACCTTTTGTAACCCTGTTATGTTTTGGATCAAAAATGTGCTCCAAAAGACACATGTGTTCAGAGATGGGAATTGGGAAAATGATTAGATTAAGGGATGCTAACTTTATTCACTGATGAGATCATAGTTGAATGGGCTGTTAGGAGGTTGGACCTGATTGGAGAGGTAGGTCCCTGGAGATGTGCTATCGAAGAGTGTATCTTTCCTCTGTCTCCTCCTGCTCTCTCTATTTCCTCAATCTTATGAGTTGAGCAGCTTTTTTCAGCCATGCCCTTCTGCCATGATGTTTCTGCCTTAGAGCCAACCAACCATGGACTAATATGTTATTTTACTCCACTGCTTTCCTACTGATTAGTCAACTGAGATCCTGGTACTTGGTAAATGGGAATTTCAAAGAAAGACAGGGGAAAGAACAATGTAATTTTGGAATTGGACAATAAAACTGATTAATGCTCATAATCCAGTTCAATAATATATGGTATGAAATAAATGTCAGAATTTGGGCTTATGTGACTGAAAGGGAAGGAGTTTAAAAGGAAGAGATATCAGCCTCATTAGACCTGCACCATGGGATTCATTGTTGATGTGATTCTATTTGTTTTTATTACAAAATGGCTAGCAAAGTCTCTGATAAATTCTATTTATGCATCAAACACTAGTCAATATTTTCTATTTTAACTTTTTTCCTACCACATTCACTGGCTATGTTTCCTCTGGAAATAGAAAACAGAACCAGAGAATAGGAACTAAAGCAGTCCTGTGAACATGGAGCAGATTCCCAGGAGAGAAGCAGCAGGGACTTGGACAATGCTATATATTTGCTGCTGAATCTATTGGAGGAGTCTTGGGCTTGGGAGGGACAAGATATCATCTGTCCCAGCCTTGATCTTCAGACAAGTTGAGTAAACGCTCCATTTTACACCTCAACTGTGAGATTCAAAGAAGTCAGTGGATCTACAAGGTCTTATGAGAAAGGTCAAGATGGCTAGAGTGAAGGACAAAGTGGGAGGAGAAGGGTCCTGGGTCCAATAACTAGAACAGAGACTTTGCAGGAGCACTTATAGAGCCTGAGGTTTGATGTACATAAACTAGCCCTCAGCAGAAGTCTGGGATGTAGGTACCACAGGAATCACTGTGTTCATGTCATAAACAAGACAATGGTTCATGTCATAAAAGTACATGGCAGTGGAGAGCTAAAACAATGGGAATTTTAGTTCCAGCTCTATCACCTTCTAGCTGTGCAATACTGGGCAAGCTTGTCAAGTGTCCTGAGCCTCCATTTCCTCTCTATCAAATAGAGAGCAATATGGCTACTCTTAAGATTGTTTGAGGATTAAATTAATGTAAAGTAAAAGTAAAGTAATGCAAAGTGCTCAATAAATGTGAGCTTTTATTGCAATCTAATGATAATTATATTATCATTAATTAAATTATACTTTAATTCATTTGGGCAGAGAATGCTCCTGTGACATTTTCAAGGTCAGACAGTCAGAGAACGACAAAAGCCAGACTGAAAAATAGCTTCACCAATATTAGAACAATGCCTGAGCATGTAGAGGAGTATTAATTCTTTTCCAGTTTATCTCTAGACAAGTCCAGATGTTCTTATTAAATACAATTCATTCTTCCTTATGAAAATGTAATCATTTTTCAAAGCCTAGATCAAATTGCTATTCTGAATCTAGATAAGTGGTATATTCACTGACCATTTTTGTTTGCTATACAAGGATTTGAGGAATTTCTCTAAATCCTGTGTCCCATAAGGAAGACAGGCCACTGATTCAATTGCCATAGGCAGCACCTGTATTTTCCAGCGAATCTGTAACTGTTGATGGTTTTTAGCAACCAAATAAAAAGAGAACAGCATGCTTTATGGGAAAGAAGGAGGCTATTCCTTGGCCTTGGCTTTGCCACTTCTCCGTTCCTAAAGGATTTGGGGTTTTTTTTCCTCCCCTGGATGCCAGGGCTGCTATACAGTCAGGAGAGGCAGGGCAGGGCAAGACATTGCCTATCTATCCTTCTGCCATGGTGACTTGTTGCCATAGGTCTCTTAAAAAACTGTGGAATGCTTGCCCTTAGACCCACAACCCACCTCTTTTTTGCATTTAATTGGTCTTAGCCTAAAGCCTCAACAGAATGCATTGTGTTTCCTTGCTTAATAATTCCAAGGTTTTACTGAAAATTTCTCTCTTTTGTGCTGTCCAAAGAAGATATGATCAAATGGGCAGGTGGCCTAGCGAATCAAGACAGTGTTGACAGTTTCTGGGGAGCTGATATCTCTATTTGTGCCAAAAAGGACCAAAGACTTCAAACATTTCACTTTATAGTTCAGGAAACTAAATCCAAGTAGAGGTGAAGTAATGTATTCAAGGTCACATACTATTGACAAGAATGAACATTTCCTCTTGTCAGATACTGCTGTTTGAAATCCATGTAGAAGTAATGGAGCTATACCAATACTTTAAACAATTTTGCTCCCCAGGTCTGTAATATCAGACCTGTCAAAAGTGACTACCGTAGATGGACTTTAGATTTCCTCAAGGGTCCTTTTGTTAAAGGCCTGGATGCCAGTCTATCATCCTATTGGAAGATGAATCTTACCTAGGTAACTGAGAGCATGCCCTTGAAGGGGATAATGGGACCCTAGCCCTCTATTTCTGTTGTTTCCCAGCTGCCATGAAGTAAATAATCATTCATGGCCATGCATGCCAGCCATGATATTCTGTGCTAAGACAGCCCCAAAGCAATAGGGGCTAGAGACCATGGACTGACACTTCTAAAATCATGAGTCATGATAAACATTTCCTCCTTGTAAATTGATCTTCTCCATTATTTTATTGCTGTGATATAAGTGAACTCACATAGTGACTTACATCAAGTCTTATCTCATTTGGAAAATGTTTGGAATTCACAATGCAAAATGTGTTTCTGATCCTTCCATGGCTACCCACCTGTTGGTCCTCCTATTGAAGCAGACTGCAGAGCCTCCTAGAACAGCCTCCAGGAGCTTGGCAAGAGCTCAAAGCCCTTTGGAGTCTGCATATATTTGCTGATCACTCAGTTTACTTACAGGTGAAGGTTTTTAATTTGATATTGGACATCTGAAGGAATGGAAATCCCAGTGGCTTTGCGAGCTAGTGGCAAACCCAAACAATTCCTTCTGGAACCCTTTTGCATTTTATTAGTTCCATATAACATGTTCTTCCCTTGTCCCTCCACACCTACACACCCTCCAAAAACTTCTTTCCCACTGAGTCTCTAATTCCACATATGGACTTAAAAAAATGCATTCCATGTGTTTCTGATGGATTTATACCTAACTCCTTAGAAAATTATTATGTAAGTCCCATTGAAGTCTAAGCAGGCTTGTGAATCTCCCCTCTTACTTCCACCCTTCCCAGCCATTTAAAACAGGAAGTCCAACAGTTGCCAAGACCACATTAAAGAACAGGCCCAGAGTTTCCAAGCCTGCCTCCAGAATGGTCAGTCCATTTGCACCATCTCAGTCCCATGTGAGTTTTGCTTCCAATCACTCTGAGATGAAATTATGAAGACAGTGCAACACAGCTCAAGCATCTGTTCATTCTGAGCAGTCCCAAGCAGGGCGCCATTAATCCAGAGACTCTGGGAATGAATTGTGCACATTTATTGTCTGCTGCCTCTCACTCCAACTTCTCTGTCAGCGCTGTTCAGCTGTGTTTCTGTGAAAACAAAGGCGCCAGAAAAGGAGAAAAACACTGTTTATGAGGCTGTCTAGATTGGTGAGTCATAGCATTTCAATAGCCCTGAGATACACACAGCTGACTACTTATGCAAATTTCAGACATTGTGTTTGAACAAAAGGTTACACAGTAACATAACCTGGAGCTTTTATTACTAATGAGGCACTTATTTCCATTTGAATACAGAAAGTGTGTATTTTTTCTTTTTGTGGTTTCTCATAATTGTGTCTAATAATACAAAAATAACATTGAGTCTTTATCTCCAGGAGGTGTAGGCATCAGACAGATTTCACGTCATTCCAGGCATTGAGAGAATGTGACACAGTTCAGATTTCTCCCTGTTTATAGTACAGTTAGAAGACACTAAGCCCCAGGTGCATCTTTGGAAAGAGAAATTCCATTAACTTTCTTCACTTTTGAGAACTGCCTGTTTAGGCAAATTTAAAAAAACAAATATTATAATAATAAGAAAAATAAAAGAAGATAATTTAAAGGTAGCCATGTTTGGCTTTATTATCAATTAAGTAAGGCAAATTTGGCACAGATTAATAGCAACTTTCTGTCTGCCACAGTGGTTTGATTTTGGTATGACATCGATCATTGGGACTACTGAAAGGAAGAATTTCTTAACATGATCTATATTCTATAGGTTGGCCATAGTGAATTTGGTTTTAATGAATAAATAAAATGAGAGACAACTGAGTACACACATGTGTAGATAAATGCATTGACTAAACTATAGGAATCAATAAAAACTGGAGTTGGCACCAATATATTTATTTACACACACGTACACTTACTTGAATTAGCCCCTGTGCAAGAGTCAGAGAGAGCAGAACAGATCAAATTAGAAACAGAATTTAGTACCAACCATGGCCTCCACCCCTCAAATCTCAATTTAGCTCTTCAATATTACTTCTTTGAGATGTGTTGACTTTGGACAATTAAGAATTAACCTCACTGGGCCAGGAATTTAGCTCAGATGGGCCGGGTATTTAGCTCAGTGGTTTCGTCACCTGCTGTGCAAGCGCAAGGACCCAAGTTCCATCCGCAGTACCAAAAAAAAAAAAAAAAAAGAATTAACCTCACAGATGCAGAACTCTTGGGAGAGTGAGGGATTTTAAAGAGCATTCATCAGGTGATGATGATGCAAGTCACCATGGACACTTGCAAGAGGCTTTGACCTAACCACAGCTGAGAGCAGGAACATAGCTGGTTGTGTGTAGATTGGCAGGTTTGTACCTAGTAGTAAAAATTCGGGGGTATTCCCCCAGAATGAAGATGGGCTGAAAGTCTTTCAGTGTACATTGCCTGGAGCTTCCTCCTCCATCATCAGCTGGTAACCCTAGTCATCTAGTTTTCTTCTCAGCACCTCCTTTCAACTCTGAAGAAGGCTCTGGTTTAGAATTTATGAGCACTCCAGCATCCTCTACCCAGACTTTATACCCAAACATGTCCCCATGACCCTTGACCTAGAAGAAAATAAAAAGAAGTTGCTTTCTCAGCCTCTGGTTGTTGATTTAAATATAGGTGCTGTAATAGTTAATTTTATGTGTCAACTTGGCTGGGCCACATGTTGTCTGTGCAGAGATACTTAGTCAAATGTTATTCTGGGTGGTGAGGGTGGTTTTGGCTGAGGTTAGCACTGAAATTGGTGGATTCAATAAAGTGCATTGCCCTCCTCAGTGTGGGTGTGGGCCCATCCAATGGTCGAAGACCTGTCTAGAACAGAAAGGCTAAATAAGAAATAATTCTTTCTCTGACTGCCTTTGAGCTTTTTCTTGCCCTCAGACACAAACTGAAGCATCAACTTTTAGGTCTCCAGTCTGGGGCCTTCAGTTGCAGACAGATGCCATGAGCTATCCTGGATCTCAAGCTTGCTAACTGCATATCTTGTAATTTTTCAGCCTTCATAACTGTGAAAAGCAATTTTTTATAGATCACTTTCTTTAAACATGCATATTCACAAACATGCACGTACATGTACACACTAAAGGTTTTGTTTTCCTAAAGAACCCTAATTAATACAGGTGCCCAAATAACAAAGTGAAAAGCATATGATCTCTTCCATTAAAAATTAGGAGCCCATCTATGTTACTTGTGGAAAACAAGTCCTTCCCACAGCCCTGAGGATGCAGCAGCCCTCTCCAATGTGAAGATAAGAAGCAGAGCCATGGAAACCTGACACATTGGGAAAAGATTTTCAGAATAACCCCCGCATTTTTCCTCTCAGGAGACCCTCCACAGAGAAATTTCTTCTTCTAAGCCTTTCACATGGTGTCACATCAATGTTACTAAGCAGGCGGAATAATGAGAATCAAACAGGCAGCCAGCTGTCCAAAGCAGAAGCCCCTGGGAGCCCTGGCTTCCAGTAGTAGAAACCCCACCCTGGCATGGGCAGAGGTGGCTTCTGTGGGGCAGTTGATCCTCTGGCCCATGAGAGCAGAGTGAGGGACTTGCTTCCTTCTATTGATTTTACGAAAAGTACACATACCTATGTCTGGCCAAGGGAGTTAATAGTAGCTGCTAACAAGACCTCAGCTAGCTATCATGGAATGATTTGACTTTCAGCAAGAAGAAAGAAAAGAAGGAAAAAAGAAAGGGAGGGAAGAAAAAAATGGAGGGAAGGAAGGAGGGAAGAAGGAATGAAGGGAGAGAGGAAAGAAAGAAGGAGGGTAGAAAAGAAGATCCTACTTACAAATGTATGAACACCATACTCCGATCTTTCAAATATATTTAAAATGCATTTCTAAAAGTTTAGTTAAAGTGAGAAATCCTAGACTGTGATACTTAGCCAAATATCACTCACATTTGTTGATTCCAGCACAAGAATGCAAATTACATAGATCACTCATTAACTAATTTCTTAATTTTTGCTCTTTCTAATTTTAAAAATGTAACATAGAAACATAAGTTTGGGAGCCAAATAGGGAAAGTCTCACTTCATTGAGAGAGGCTGAAGTGATATGGTATCTTTAGCAATCCCTTCTTTACTCATTTAACTCTGCATTTAAGTACAATTAGGGTTTCTCCAGTTCCCCAGTGTTCTGTCTCTCCAGCCCCTCATCTTAGAATTAAGCCAAAAGGAAGACATCCTCCCCATGGCAACCTGAACCCACTTTCCACAAGGGCTTTGGTCTACAACTGTCAATAGGACATTTGGTGACCACTAGCTTGGAGAGCCCAGCTGTGGCAAAGCCCACTGTCTCCATGGCTTTTAAGATGTTTGTATTTCCCACAATGTTCCTAACACCTGGTTAAGCTCTAGCGCATCAGGACTGAAAATGACCTGCTACAACATTTTCTATAAATCCTTTACTCTAATCTCTTTTACTGGGGAGAACCCAAGAGTCAAAAGATCATGGGATTTTTCTCAGACTGTGCTAGCTGGCAAGTGTCAAACTTAGGACTAGAAACCTCATCCACTGGTTCTCAGCCCCCTCCTCTTTCTGTAATACTAAATATATGTATCTGTGTCCCCCGTGTTATCCCAAGGAAATGGGTCCAGGCCAGGGGTTAAATGGATGGAGGATTAGTACTGAGACTGGTGGTTTTAAAACTCTGGGTGAGAGATTTATCCTGAGCCCTCTCTTGCAAGCTTATTAGAATCATCTCATTTTCAGGGTCAGGGTGAAGTTCTGGGAATAAAGGACTGAAAAGTCACGAGGGACTCAGCTGTGCCTCTCGCCAAGGGGCTCTGTGCAGGCAGGGTCCGGCCGGGGGAAGCATGCGGACCCTGAGCCCAATATAGTGTGGCATACAACTGTTAAGCTCCTGCATTTAGCGCACAGCAACATTTCCAAGAAATGAAACTGGATCAGAAGAAATGAGTTTGTAAGCTTAAGGGAAATTTAATAGCCATCTCTCCTTTCTGTTCCACCTTTACTGGGCTTTCCTAGAGATTTGTGCTGACAAAGAGACCAGATATTTTCCCCTCCCACTGAAAGCAGACAAGGAAGGTAATGCTGAGTGGAGGCGAATGGTGCCAATTAGTGAAACACTGTTGAATCCAGAGCTTGTGGTTAATCTGCTTGTCCTGCTCCTTTGAGCCTGGCAATTTGTTCTCTTTGTTAATATTTCTTTAAATTGGTAGAAATTATGCCACTAACCAGACACTGTATACATTCAAGCAATGCATTTCCTTCTCCCCAAACACACATGTATACACACACACACACACACACACGCACACACACGCACACACACACCCTGTGTTTGGAGTTGGGAAAGGTTGGGGGGGGCAAATAGCTCCCCTCTGGCCCAGTGGACAAGTGAACCTGGGAGGGGTCCTCAGCCATTGTAAGGTATCATTCATCCCACCTTCTTTTTCCCCGGCTTCTCTGCACTGATTTAAGTATATCTCTAATTACTGGTATAACTTAATTCCCCAAGCTTTTCTTTTTGTTTGTGTCACTTTAGTTGTTGGTTGTCATCTGCTCTGGTTTAAACCAGATAAGCTATAAAACAGATGTTGGGACCTGGGTAAATGTATCTGCCATGGGTAGTGTTAGTCTGAGTGAAGAGCAGGTACCACCCTGGATCCTCCTCGAACCTGGACATCTCTGAGCTCTGAAGTTAGAAGCAACCTTCGCAACACAAGAGTGAGATAAAATGTCCAGACCTCATCTCTCTGCCTCTGCCTGTCTTTTTGCCTCTCCATTTCTCTCCTGTTAAGATTGGACAGCCCACTGAGGCTCCTGCTTTGCCTCCCAGACAGTGGAGCTATCCTGTGGACTCTTGCACTCTGTGCAGCTTGACCATCATTATCCAGACTGTAGGATATCATCTGATGCTCTCACAGCCTTTGCTGCATGCCCTGGCAATATCACTAGCATACCCAACTCATTAAGTGTAAGAAGTCTCACTCTAGCCCTTTCCTCAAGCAAGGAGCTTAGCTTCAGTCCGGAGCTCATTTGATTCCCATCAACTCACAGAAGAATATTCCTGGCTACTACTGCATGCTTTCTCTCCCACCCCAGCCAGACCGAACCTTCAGCCTTGCTCACTCTGGTTTTTGATCTATTTCCAGTCCAGCTAGATGTGTTCTTACTGATGAACCAGGCGCTCTCCCTTTGTTTTCTTTCTTTTTCTGGCTTTCAATTGAATCTGACCTTGCTAGCAGGAAGCGTGTATCCAAGGCTATACCACTTGCCCAGAATTCTTTACTTTGCTTTTCCGTTTGCTTCTGAGCTGTGACTTGAAGGCAAGCATTCTGTCTTTCAGTTATTTACTTTCTGACCCCAAGCACCTGACACCTGAGCGGGCTTATACCTGAGATTCTAGAAGAATAGGAACTACTGACAGAAAATGGAGTGGGAGGCTGCTTGAGAAAGAGAATGAGTTCAATTTAGTGTAGGTCATTGGAGGTGATGGAGGCTTATTCAAGTGGACAGGTAGAATTGCGATGGGCTGTTGTTGATGTGAGTCCAGGGTTGGAGTGAAGGGTGACGAGCTGAAGATGGGAAAGAATCAATGAAATATTTTTTTAACCTCAAAAAAGAAGGAAATTCTGACACATGCTACAACATGGATGGAACTTGAGGACATTATGTCAAGTGAGATAAGCCAGTCACCAAAGGATATATATGATTCTACTTATATGAAGTACTTAGGGACCTAGTGTAAGAGGAATGAGGAGTTTCTGTTTAATGTGTTTAGAGTTTCTGCTTAGTTGATGCAAAAGTTCTGGGGATGCAACAGTGCAAATGTATTTAATGACACTGAAATATACCTTTAAAATGGTTAAAATCATCCACGTGTGTATATTTTAACACAGTAATAAAAAGGAAACCCCTTGGCCCAGGAATTTAGCTCAGTGGTTCCGCCGCCTGCCTCGCAAGTGGAAGGACCCGAGTTCGATCCCCAGTACCAAAAAAACCCAAAAAAACCCAAAAAGGAAACCCCATCACATGGTAAAAATACAATGTTTCTCTGCTCTTGGCATTAAAATGAGTTCCCCTTGAGACTTCTAGTCTATCTTAAAGTAAGGATCAATGGGGAAGAGATAGAAAGTGAGGAATGGGTATATAGGAACACAGATTTGATCTTGAAAAAAATACACTTCAGCTTTGTTCTTTTTTTTTTTCTTTGAGCTTCTAACTCAGTGTGCAACCCTTCCCAAAAGTTTTCCAGAAATTGGAAGCCCAAGGCATTTTGTTTCAAGATGTGTTCTTATACTAACTAAAGCAGCACAAAACTAGAAATAAAAGTATTGCCTGTCCAGTCTGAAAATTATTCTTTATTGATCTGCTCTACCAAAGTTTTATCCAGAGAAAAGTTTAATCCATCAACCTGTTTTCCTCTTGGGCACTGGTGATAAATTACACTGGGCAAAAGGCAAATGACCCAGCAAAAGGCAGAGAGCAAATATTTACTGATCAATGTATTAAAAATTGCAGACAATTCCTTACTAGCAGGAGTAAACATTCATTAAAGTTTATGATGTGCCCCACACTGCTCTTGGCATAGTATTTCATTTAATAATCAGGGCAACCCAATACAGAGGGACTATTTTCTGCCTCTCTACAGGTAAAAAGACCAAAGCCCAGGATGATAAGAAACTTGTTTTGGAACAATAGCTAATGAACGAGGGCGGAGCTAGAAGCTGAACACAGGAACCTCCACATTACACTGCTTTTTGCTATTTCTAGATATATTCCTTGTCTGTTTAGAACAATGCCTCTGGGTCCCCTAGACAATAAGCTCTGTACAGTTATAGTTCATAGCTTAATAAGTTCTCCAAAAGTGTTTGTTGAATCACTGGATATTATTCCACTTGTGCTATGGATTGTAGTGTTTATAGGCACACAAAAGATTGAGCTTAGTGCCATAACCTGAAACAGGAATCTTTAGCCCTTGAATAGGCATCTGTCAGTGTAATGAAGCCTAAACTAGATCTCTAGACCTGGGCAATGTCTATATACCACCTTCTACCAAAGCACTGCCTTAAAAGTCTATTGGGATTTATATGAAGGAGAATAGGCTACTCTTTCTGCTCACTGCTGGGGACATTTCTGTGCCATCCCAACCTTGGAATCACATGGAATCTCTTTTCTTCCTGGCCTCCTTGTATGTGCTCAGCTAAACACAAAGCTCTTTCTGTCCAAAGGGTAGGAACAATTAGGAGCCATAACTCAGTTCAGATAATGAGAAGGCCTAAATTCTTGTTTTAACTGCCAATACTGATGATATTTATATAAACACAGGGAAGATTCTTGTCTCATTAGTGTCTCATTTTCCACTTTGAAAATTGGAATCTTAGCTTAAACTGCTATTAATACAAAATCTAACCAATCAGAGAATTCATTACCAAAATGATTTTTAAATCAGCAGTCAGGAAAAGTGATAAGCCATAAGGAGACCCAAAGGCAAGCCAAGTGCTGGGGTGCTAAGAAATATCATAATCACCTGTTTTCATAGCTGCTTTTTAAAATATTAAACAGGGCCAGGGATTTAGCTCAGTGGTTCTGTCGCCTGCCTCGCAAGCGCGAGGTCCCGAGTTAGAACCCTGGTATCAAAAAATAAAAATAAAATATTAAACAAAGAAAATTCCTCTTGTTCTAGGGGAGCGGGATGGAAGCAGGAAGCTGATATGAAGAGAACACAGAAAAAAATGAAACAGACATAGGAGGAAGGAATGTATAACATGAAAGAGAAAAATAAAGGAAGAAACAAGGTTTATAGGAGCAAATTGAAGAAAATGGAATGGGAATTGAGAAACTGAAGACAGAAGAGTCAATAATAATAATCTAAATGTTGAACAGGCAAATGAGAGCAGGATAATATATTATGATACAAAGCATATGCATTCTAAAGTATGTATAATGGAAAGCAAAGAACAGCAGCTTAAGTGGGAACCATGGACTCTAAATGAGTGTAAATTCCAGTGTATATTCAACAGGGTGGAAATAGTAGAGCTTTGATGACAGGCTCTTCTGGCATTTCATCTCTAATCACTGACACCAAGACTTATATAGAAATATTCCTTGGGTGGGCTCTCATTTTGAAATGGTCATGGGATGATGCAGTGGATCTGAGGTTGACCATTAAAGCTTGAGCCCAACTCTTCCTCTTTTTAGTTGTGTGATCTTGCACAAGTTATTTAGCTTCAGATTGAGTGGCTTGATTTGTAAAATTGCTATAACAATACCTACTTCACTGGAGTTCTTGTGAAAGCCAAATTACAAAATATATAAAAATATTGCATTAGAGGTGGCACCAAGGGCACTCAAGGAAATGTCAACTCCATCAGGCTAATAGTTTGCATGTACTTAACTTAGTTGTTGTCAAACAGTGTTCAGTACACATGGCTTTCAGTTAGCAATCAGTTGTCCCTGGTATCTGACATAGCACAAGATTTACATTAGGGAATGTAATAGACTGATTGGCCATGTGTGCGTTCTGAAGAATGATATTTTAAAATTGGAACAAGTGTATTGCATGCAAGATACATGAAGTGAAAAAATATTTAGACTAGGAACTACAGAAAAAGCTAGTGAATATTTTAGAAATTTAATTGCAAAACATGGCCTATCTCCAAAACAATTTGAAATGCAGATAAAAACAGTATGTTTTGGTGATACTTGCTGAAATCCAGTCAATGAATTTCACATGAACACTGCGCCTTGTCTCAATGCTAGGGGCTCAATAAAATAAAACTGCCAGGGTGTGAAAAGGGCAAGTATCCAGGAACTGTTTAGTACACATGAACTTCTTGCTTGCAAAAGCAGCTATAAACTATACTTAGTCATCAAAGACATTATGTCTTTTTCCTGATTTGTTTTACAATGAATTTTTATTTCCAATTATTTCCAGTGAAATTATAATTTTAAAACAAGGTTTGAGTCAAGCAGAATGCAATGTAAAATTTATACTGGAAAGTAAAATTAGTATCTGCAAATATTTTTTAATTTTCCTACTTGGCAGTAATATGTATCATTGATCCATTGATCATATTATTCAAACTATATGATTTCTGATTAAGGAAAATATAGCATAAGAATGTTGATCACTTAGAAGACTTTTAATTTTGGTTTAATACAGACTAGGTGGTTTTAAAACATTTTTGAGATTGGAATTTTGTTAGAAGAAATATAAAAATTTGGTATTATTTTGCCCAGTGTGTTCTAATAAAGAATTTGAAGACTTTCACCTTTTGATAAATTCCTAAAGTGAATTTAATTAACAAAGTAATTTCAAATGAAGAAAAGTTTAGTGGAGCATGTTTTTGCTAATTTTTCCTATTTTTTGTGAGAAGTCAGCACAACCACAAGCTAATTTCCTATGGTAATATGTTAGTTTTAAAATAGATTTTATTTGCGCTACATTAGCAAAGCTAAAGCAAATAAAACTGTGCACCTTACTGAGTTGCATTTTACAAGGAAGCCAGTTTACCACTTACTTCCAGCTGGGAGAGACCATTAATCTAATTTCCAACCTGCTCTTCAAAAGTCCAAAGCTGAAATATATACATATATGCTTGAATATTTCCCTCATGTAAAATATATTGCATTGAAAATATGGTAGGCCCTGGACTTTATTAAATAATGCCATATGACTTCAGAGGGGATTAACAAATAAATTCTTTTTAATTGAAGTTGAGTTTTATGTCACAAAATATTCTTATCCACCTGACTTGAAATATTATCATCAGAAGTAAAAATTCATAATGAAAAACATAAAATAAAATTCCTTTGATCATTCATTAATTATATTGTTCTTTGTAAAACAACAGGGAAATACATACCGAACTAATGAGAGCTCTTAGATAATTACACTTTCCAATTAGGAGAGTTTTATTTTTTTGAGCCTATGACATTAGAATACTTAAGAATAACTTCTCAGTTTAGAGCCAGGGTTATTATATTCTACTTATAATGGTTTACTTTGTATCTGCTTTTACGTTGCTTTGAAGGATCCCTAGGAAGTTTTTAGCATATATCATGTATTTCTTCTTTATTGTGTCTGACTTATCCTGATTCCTGCCTTCCCCTTGTCTGGGCTACTGGTTCTAAAGAGCACAGGTCTTCTGCTTTTCTCAAGACTGTCCTTGAAAAATAAGAGGGATAAAATATTGGAAATCATGTCCTAATGAGAGAGAGAGGGACAGACAGACTAAGTCAATCCAATTTCCCAAGACTTTAGTCTTTTGGCTAACAATTACTAAAGATCAATTACATGCCTCACATAGCTAATACAGAATTTATAAATTATTTAGAAAAGTTAACAACAACCTGATCTCTCCTGGGTTAGAGTCCGATTCCAGTGCCTGGATGCCCCTCACTAAGTTTTCCTTTCCCTTGGAGTCCTAGCAGAGTCCTTGGTCCCCACCCCTATTCCCATCCCCAGCCTCACAGGACTGCAGATTATTTATGTACCTGAGTTAAGATGCTGAGTTCAGCACGGTAAAACAGCAAGGAGGGAGTCTGAGGGTAAGGGGCTGCTTTGCTGACAGTTTTATAAGCTTAAGTAAATGACAAGAGCTCCCTCCTCTTTTCTTTGTGCAGCTCCCATTTTGGGGTCTTGCAGGCTGAAAAGCAGCTGCCCTATGGTCCCACTCTGTGACACTCACTGAAGAACCTGCCCAAATGAATGAAGATGTCCTGGAAAGCAACCATCACTATGTATTGTATCGCATCAGAGCTGCTTCAACACCGGCACTGGGGACCATATTTACATAAAGACTGGAGAATAGGCCCAGGATTCCTGCTATTTTTTTCTCTTTAAACATCACTGACGCCAAGGAATGGAGTGGCCAATTTCATACCACAATAGAAACAGAGGTAAAGGCATGATGTAGAATCTTGGAGAGGGAAATATTCATCTTTGCTCATATTCAACTCAGAATAATTATGCACACTGGTGTGTGCATCCTCACACACATGCACACACCAGTATAGCCTGATCATTCTTTCAGGTTTCAAACTTTCAACACATGGAGGTTAATTCTCTTTAGAGGGCACATCCATTCAGTTATACCATGTTTACCATGTAAATTCTGCAGACTACAGAATCCACTGGTAGGCGCCCATCTGTCATGAAGCTGTCAGCACCCAATACAGATGCCTGCACAGCCATTCACATGCCTCTGGCCCAGAGCCACCACCCCAAGCACTAACAGAACACAATTTAGGTCAGGTGCTGTACTAAGCACTATAACACCATTATCTCATTGTATCAACATGAGGAAATTCAAACAATTTCTATGAGTAGATTTTTTTGTGGCAAACATTATAGTTTAGAAACATATAATAATGCCAAATGCTAGTCAGTGACAGAAGTCAATTTGAACCCATGTCTCTCAACTCAAACGCTCTTTGTTTCTCTTAGCTATTGCCATAAAGATGCAACATAAAAAAGCCCCCAAACACACTGGCTTAAAACAAAAATGATTCATTGTTGCACATATGTGAGTTTCCTGGACACTCCTGAGTACAGTTGGAGGTGTCTCTGCTCCTTGTTGTTCTATGTGATGCTTGCCCTTTTCCTAGGACTAGTGAACTGGCAGAAGACTCCTAATTATCATGGCAGATGTACAAGTGCACTAACCTGGAAAATGATGCCCCGTCAGTGGGTCCTCACTCCACTGAGTGAGTGTCACATGACCAAACACAGCCCTGGAACAGGAAATTACACTTTGCTCCTTTTATAGGAAGGATTACAAAACTACTAGGCAAGGAGCATGAGCAGGAAAGGGGGAAGAATTGAGGCCCATAGGCAACATACCCTCCCATGTTCTTGGCCTCTGTGCTGTCCCCCTAGAATTCTTCACTTAAGATTGAGATTTCTGAGAACTTTGTAAGTTCATTCTTTGCATATTAATGTGGGGGAGGGGTGGGCAAAATAACTTAGTAGTTAAGAACACCAGCTTTGGCTTTAACATCAGAAATCTATCTTCCTGAATTCTATCACCCTTGACCAAGTTCCTTAACCTTCACCAAGTTCCTTAACTCTCTAAGCCTCTTTTTCCTAGTATATCATGAATACTATCTGTTCAGCATGATGGGATTAGTGCTTCTGCTGTCTTAGAATTAACAGCTCAGCAGGAGGAGGACTTCATAGCTATCCTTTCATAGCAACTGTCTGTGACATGTGATTGAATGAGGTAATTTTTGTCTTTAAGGACAAGCTAACAACACTCCCTGTTCCTAAGCCCACCCTCTTTCCTCCTAGGAGGCAGAGGTAAATACACCTCAGCTGCTCCTTCACCTCACTCCAAAGCTACTGTAGGTAAGGTATGTAGGTAAGGTGGACATTGGGACCTGGCTCTATTTTCCCATACTTCAGGAGAGGCTCTTGGACACTCTATGGCAATAGTGAGTACCTGGGCTGGGCCTGGGACCTTCCACTCTACAGAAGGATGACGATAGCCGACATCTGGCTAGCACAGCTGGAAAAGGAAATAGCAAAGAGTGGCTCAGTTCACCATCTAGCCTTCCTTCAAGGCCCTAATCTAGAACCTAAAGCAGTGGTTAAGTAGACAGGTCTAGGTTCAAGTCCAAGTTCTGGTATTAACTATCTGACCTAGGACAAGTTACTTAGCCTTCATGCTTCAATTCACCCATCAATAAAATGCAGGAAGCCCCAGGTAAGTCAGTGAGCTGACCATTCCCTTTGGCTCCCTCTTTGAGTACATCAATCACATGCTTCATTAGAGCTGCTTGTAAAACACCCCTGAGACAAGATAGGACATTGACTCAGTGACCTTGCTGTGCTGGTTGGGTTCCCTCTGCTCTGTCGTCTGTTTACTAGTCATTGTCCAACATTTTCACTGGACATCTGTTGAGGTGTGTTCTCTTCTCTGGTAGAAGTCCTCTATAAATAAGTAGACTGCCACACAATGGGGGAAGAGAGAGGGCCATAGTGTACTCACCCTTCTGCTAGATTAGCTGAGTAACCTGTATACAGCAGACACACAATGATTATTAGTGGGCTGAATGAATGATCAAAGGTATTATCAATCAAATGGGAATGAATGCATGTCACTAAGGGAAAACATCAGCAAGCATGTGTTTAACTCAGGGGGATGAGTCACAGTGGTAAGGTTTCATGTGAGCTAGGAACAAGGTGGGGTGGGAGCATGCCCTTTCGGGCATTCTTCACACCATTCAAAAGATCCCCATCCTTCCAAAATCCCCAAAAAGCATTCCATTCACCTGAGAAGCTCTCAAAAAATACAAATTACTAGGGCTTGGGCCTTCCTCGCTGACTCAGGATTCTGGGCCTCTGAATTCTTAGGTGAGCCCAGTGATGATTTTGTCTTTTAACAAATTCTGTCATTTGAAACAACATGGGTGAATCCAGAGGATGTTATGCTAAATGAAGTAAGCTAAGCACAAAAAGACAAACACTGCATACTCTCACATATATGTGGAATCTAAAAAGGTGGAACTCAGAAGTAGAGCATGAAATGGCGGGCGCGAGTGTCTAAGGGGTAAGGGGGATACTACACAGTGATGATGACAGTTGATCAAACAGTAGAGACTTTAAGGTAAGCAGAGTAAGTTTTTAAGATCAGTTGTACAGCAGGGTGAATAGAGTTAATATAATGTATATTTCAAAGTTGCTAAAAGTAGATTTTCAATGTTTGTACCACAAAAACATAAGTATTTGACATAATGGTTATATTAATTAGCTTGAGTTATTCATTTCATTATATATGCTACATTGAATCCCATAATATATACAAGCTTTGTCAGTTAAAAATGAAAAAAAATAAAAGGACAGAGTCCTGGCTAGGCCACTGTTTCAGTGTACAGAAGAGAAGCCTCACCAATGTAGTGACTCAGGGCTCATCCTTCTCCCGGTGGATGAGAAGGGAGGGGTCACAGGAAGCTGTTTTTAGCAGACTCATTCATCAGTTCCTAAATCAGAGATCAATAAAATGAGGAGCAAAGCAGTGGGTCCAGGCAAGGGATCCCTAGTTCAATGACATTGGAGAAAGAAAGCAAACTTCCATAAATATCTGGGAACAAATGTCCCTCGGTGGTATCACAGCTGGCCTGATGCTTCTAGCTGAATTACATGCCCTCCTGTTGGACAGAAATAATCCGAAAGCATACCCAATGTTGAGTCACACTAAATATCATATACCTTGTCTTTTGCTGAATAAGTGACTGCTATGTCTTTATCAAGCCCAGTATTATCTTAACTCTAGTCTATCCTCTGTGGACATAAGATTTGGGGAGGTACTCACTTATAGAATTGCTCCTGCTCTTTGGCAACAGCCAACCTAATGCAAAGCTCTGCTTCCTGGGCTCCTCCTCAAATCACCCAAGGAAAGCCCAAATCCTGCAGGAGGTTCTGTCATCCATCAACTCTTTCTTATGGGGCATTGGCAGGATGCATTAACAAAAGGGTAATTATCTATTAATGGTTACTTGAGACCTGGGGTTTCCCCACCTGATTTTAAAACACACAAGGCCATTTATTTTAAGTGGTTTCCAGACTTTGATAGATTGACTATTCTTTCATTCTGGCAAAGGCATAAATGCAGTGATGCTAATTAGAGTAACTATAGAAACTACCCCATCCTGCTACTGCTTTCGAACTTCTCTGAACAATCATCCCCATGAAGGAAGCACCAAGGGGATAGAAAAACCATCTGGTCTCTATAGTTAAAACACTTGAACAGCTTGTAAAGGGGAAAAAAATTAAACCTCACAAGAAAAACCTGGCAAATGATAAACACAAGATTTTCAAGTTTTTTTTTTAAATTAATTTTATTGGTACATTTTATTGGTACATTTTAGGCATACAATTTGTTTACATTTATCATTGGGTGTTTGTACCCGTACATGATATATCTTGGTTCTTATTTTGTTTCCCCATTACCTGTGTGCCCTTCACCTCATCCACCCTTCCTTATTTACATAGATTTCATTTCCATTTTTTTTTTCTTTTCTCATAGTTTTTGCTTTCCCTCTTTTCCTTTCCCCTTCCCCTCCCTTCACTCCTTCGTCTTTGGAGCTTTTTTCCTATTTCAAATCATCAATTATTCATTTTAATCATTTTAACTCTTGTTTACACTATCAGTTTCTCACATTAGAGAAACTACTCGGTACTTACACGTGTGTCCTATTTATTTCACTTAAGAGTATGGCCTCGATATGCATCCATTTAGCTATAAATCACCATGCACTAAACTAAGATCAAAGTGGATTAAAGATATAAATATTAAGACAGAGACACTAAACTTGCTGGAAGATAAGTTAGGTAGAACTCTTGAAGACATTGGCATAGGAAAAGACTTCATGAACAAAACCTCAGCAGCATGGGAACTAGCAGAAAGAAACAGCAACTGGGATCTCATCTTATTAAAAAGCTTCTGCACTGCAATAGAAACCACCAACAGAGCTAACAGACAACCTACAATGTGGGTAAAAATTTTTAGCAGCTGTACCTCAGACAAAGGACTACTATCTAGAATATATAAAGAATTGAAAAAAATCAGACCCCCCAAATTCAAAGACCCAATTCAAAAATGGGCATCCAAAGTGAACAGACATTTCTCAGACAAAGAAGTAAAAGCAGCAGACAAATATATGAAAAAATGTTCAACATCATTCGTCATTTGAGAGATGCAGATGAAAACAACTCCAAGATTCCACCTCACCCCAGAAAGAATGGCTGCTATCAAGAAATCAACCAATAACAAATGCTGGCAGGGTTGTGGGGAGAAAGGAACCCTTCTCCATTATTGGTGGGAGTGCAGACTGGTGCAACCACTGTGGAAATCAGTATGGAGATACCTCAAAGAACTAGGACTAGAGGTCCCATTTGACCCAGCTATTGCCCTGCTGGGTATCTTCCCCAAAGAATTAAAAGAATCATACCACAGTGATATATGTGCACCCATGTTCATAGTGGCACAGTTTGTAATAGCTGAAGCTTGGAAGCAGCCCAAGTGCCCATCAACTGGAGACTGGATAAAGAAAATGTGGTTTTTTTGTAAAATGGAGTACTACTCAGCCATAAAGAAGGAAAAACTAGAATCATTTAAAGATTTTCAAGTTTTATCAACCAATTGCTATCAACCCAGATCAATGTACCAGAAAGTACACTGTCAGAACCCAAGGCCTCTGGCTGGAATGAAAAGACAAGTAGAAAAAAATGGAAAGGACTGAGGCTGATTATAATTACACTACCCCAAACATACTACTCATGAGAAAGCTATTTATTTTCTTTACAAATGATCGGAAATCCAAATAGAATAAAATCATACCGAATGTTGTAAGACAAAGCATTTCCTTGGCATTTACAGCTCAGCTGCAGGCAGAATATAATGACAACCCCATGAGAAAAGTCTGTTCTTCTGGAATGCCCGAGTCAATTTTGTAGATCAGAAGGTAAAGGTCAATCCAAATATGATTTCAACCTAAGCCCTGTAGTGAAATAAGCAAAATTTCCAAACAACTCACAGCCCTTCAAGACCAATCAAGTCCTTCAGAAATATTTCTACTTGCTCTGTCTCTTTTTGCTCACTTTTTTTGTGGTCTCGGGCAGCTCTCAGCTCAGAGCTTGGCTCAACAAACACAACATACTGAGCCAAACCAGGCTCAAGTGTCATTTTCCATGGGTGTCACACATGTGCACAATCATCCAGGCCATTGACCTCCTTTGAAACCTGAACTAAAACTGCTAAGATCTTGACTGCTTTGGTTACCATTTCACTGCCAAGCCATTTTCCATGTCATTTCCATCTGCCTGTCTGCAACAACCATCAGGAGACCTTAAATATGAAATAACAATAACTTTACCAAATATGGTATTTTAATTTTTTCAAATCTTTTAAATGCTGTGTGTGTGCGTGTGTGCATGTGTTTTTCTCACCAAAAGTACAATGTTGTACAAATATATAAAGAAAAATAGGGAGAAGAGCTCCCTCCATGTCCCTCCTAAACCCAGCATTCAAAAGTACCTATTAGTACTTTTGTATGAATCTGTTTATGTTCATCAAACATTCACTTATTTTTTAACCAAAATTGTATCATGTCTTAAATCATGTTCTGCAGCTTGCTATTTTGTTTTACAATTATTAGGAATGTCCCTATAGCTCATTAATTGCAGGAATACTTTTTTCTTATTACAGGTTGCACAGCCGCATGGAGATTCCACGAAAAACTATAACTAGAAATTCTTTTTGAACCAGGTATTCCCCTTCCAAATATCTTCCCTGAAGAGTTAAAAAATATCATATTATATGATACATATATACACATGTTTATAGCAACATAATTTATAATAGTTAAATCCTGGAACAGATGAATGGATAAAGAAAATGTGATATTTACACACAATGGAGTACTACTCTGCCACAAAGAAAGATGGACATTTTTAAAACTCCTTCTTGTCTTTCATTTTCATATTGAGCACCAAGTGCTATCATTTTCATTTTTCAACATTTCTTAAGTGAAACCACTCTTTTTCCATCTTTTATTTCCATTCTAGGGAAAGAATCTGAATTCTACTGAGTTATCAGAGTTACTCAGTTATCTGAGTTACTGCAATGTCCTACAAGTTGGCCTATCTACTCCTTTCCTGTCTGTCTTTAATCCAACTGCCTGTCCATATTTATAGTGTTCAATTCACGTACCATTATCCCTTACTGAAACCCTTCCCAATGGTCTCATTGTCCACGGGATGAAGTAAACACTTCTCAACATTCAAGTTCTCTAGGCCTTCAGCTTTCCTCCTGAGTCTCCTCATCTGCCTATTCCTACCCTACAGCTTATGGTCCAGGAAGGCATGCCAAATAACTCAGCATCACTTTTACTCTTGCCTTTCAGCCTCTGCACCAGCCTTGCCCTGAATATGGATCAATTTGCTACATCTTTGCCCTTTCCACCAAGTCTCTGGGACTCCAAATTTACATGGAGTCAGTTCACATACATATTTCTTTCTCTGGGAAGTCTTTCCTGATTTCTTTCTTCTCTCTCAAGTCCAGATTAGAACTCCTCTCCTCTCCTCCCTCCATCAGTCTACATCTCCCCCATCGTTTATCTCATTTTTAATAGGTACATACTAACTTACCCATTCACCCTGTGCCATCCAGATGCAAAATCCAGATGCACTGTGTCCCACTTACACCTCTGGATAAACAAGAAAGAGCCCATTTAATAAAGACTTGGGCCAGTGTTTTCCATACTGTACTTCACAGAGTACTAGTGCCTTGTGCTATTCCAGGAAAAGAATGGTCCCCTGGTCAGATAAGTAACAAAATTTGGTACACCTTGCTTTCTTCTTTAGAAAAAAAATCACATAAATTAAAAATCCATTTAGCCCTTAAAAAGGAAGGAAATTCTGATATACTACAACATGGATGAACCTGGAGGATATTATGTTAAGTTAAATAAACCAGACACAAGAGGACAAATAGTGGATGATCTCATTTGTAAGAGGTCCCTAGAATAGTCAAATTCATAGAGACAGAAAATATGTAGAATGGTGCTTGCCAGGGCCTGGCAGTAGGGAGAAGGAATGGAGAGTTACTGTTGAATGGGAACAAATTTTCAGTTTGGGATGATGCAAAGTGCAGATGGATGGTGTTGATGGTAAACTTTGCTAGCATCCCAAACTATACACTTGAAATTGGTTAAGATGGCAAATTTTATGTGTATTTTATCACAATTAAAATTTTTAAACCGTAATATTAATATGGAGTTACCCTAAATTTTCACTCATGAGCTATCTTTTTAAAAATTTTCTAAACTATCATTCCCCCCAACTGCTATCGCAATGGGATATATCATGCAGCCTGTAGCTTAGATGAGCAATTCTAAGCTTGAGGCCTTGGGGACAGGGGACTGGGAGGTAGAGACCAATGGCCAAAGACAGCCGAGTTGACTGTCTTTTCAACTGTGGTAAGTCTAAGAAAATGGATTTACAGCCCCTGTCTATACTCCACGTACCGTAGTTTGAATGTCCACAGCAAAATGTGTGTTGAACTTTTATCACCATTTTGAGGTATAGGGAGGGGGAATCAGGTTGGGCCTTTAAGAGAAAATTAGATCACCAGGGAACCTCCAGTCACGCATTAATCAGTTTTCTCGAGAATGATCCTGTTATAAACACCACTTCGGCTCTGTTTTCGCTATCGATGCCCAGCATGGACTCAGAACTCTGGTCCCCATCAGCAAGAAGGTCTTCACCATATGGAGCCACTTGACTTTACACATCCCAGCCTCCAGAGCTATAGGCTGAATAAACCTCCTTTCTTCATAAATTACCCAGTATATGGTGTTCAGTTATAAGAACAGAAAACAGAGTAGGAGACCAGATTATTGTACTGATCTGAGAACAGACCATAGTCCATAGGGAGGCAGCTGCTTGGGTCAAAGAGAAAAAGTTCCAAGGTCCAATTATTGTGCCCAGATTTCCAGACACCCTGTTGCTGGCTCCTCTGAGAATTCTGCCTCCCATTTCTTTTCTCTAAACTGGTTTCCAAGAGAGAAAAAGGTCATTTGCTCTCTTACAGTGTTCTTGGCCAAATGTTTCCCTTACTCAAAGGAAAGAAAAACTGATGGGGCCGGGGATTTAGCTCAGTGGTTTCGCTGCCTGCCCTGCAAGCGCAAGGACCCAAGTTCGATCCCCGGTACCCAAAAAAAAAAGAAAAAAGAAAAACTGTTTTCTTTGTGTCACACATAGGGTCCCATATTCACTATTACATCAGGACTAATTTTTATCAATAAGTTTGAACCATATGTAATTGCCAAATTTAACTCTCTGACCTACAAAAATTGCACTATCAAACGGTGTCACCTAAATTGTTATATGCTGGAGGAAATGCCATCTTGGAGCACACACTTTTCAATCCAAATCTTCCCTTCTAAACTTCAGCCATGACTTTGTTTGCAACCACTAATCTCCCCTCACACTTCACTACCAACCACGCCTCCCTCCCACTTCCCTCTAACAGGGATCACTTAGAATTAAGTGAAGTAAAAGGCAGGCACAGGAGCCACTAAGCCTTTCAGGCCTGAAGATCCCTAGGTACTTCCTCGTGAACTGGATCTATTGTACCTCGTCCTTTGTCTCAGAGAGGTCTTATCTTTCTTCTTCTAAAATACCTAGTATTAAATACACACACATCTTCATCCCAATTGTCCTACAATGCTTAACTCACCTGCTAATATAGTCCTTTCCCTTCTTCTTGTTCTAATTCCACATTAGAATTATTTGATGTTGACACAATGCTTCCCTCTGTCACTTCTACTGCTTTACTATATTGGCTTTATTTGAAATATCTCCCTGCTTCCAACCTGAACCCCAGCAGAGCTATTGGATGTATTTCTGAACTACCTTCACCTGTGTGCTTTCCAGAACACCTTACGCTTGCTTCCAGCATCAGCAAGATCGTGCTTGTGCACCTGAGTGGAAATTTATTATTTCTCATTAAGCATCTTATGCTGAGCATAGATTTTTTTTTAGAAAATTCCTTTAGGTGTATTTATTTTATATGTCTGCTCCTCTGTATGGTTTTCCTACTTTACTCTAGAAGCTTTTGCAGCAATATAGATATACAAAGTGTGATAAAAATATGGTGAATATTTAAATTTTAAAAATATTATTACAGTAAAAGATTGCCATTAACCCCCTCAAAATATTCCCCTTCCCTTTGAACACAGTTATCCCATCGTTCTTGCCTGTTTTTGAAGTAGCTTTGGAAGTCCTCTTGTGTGTCTTTAGTTGCACTGTCCTGATTGCCTTGATGTCCTGAATTGATTCAAAATGTTTACCTGTCATAGTCATTTTAAGTTGGAGAACAGCCAGAAGTTATACATTAGCAGATCCGGTGAATAATGTGGATGAGAGCACACTTTAATTTTTTTTATTTGATAGAAATTACCAAAAACAGTTGATCAATGAGTGTGGTCAAAATATACATTGAATGTTTAATTTTAAAAGATTTATTATAGTAAAAGTCGCATTGCCATCAATCCCCATCATAACATCCTCCTCATTTTGAACTCATTTATCTCATCATTCTTGGCAATGTGTCTTCTACTGTAATAGCTTTTTTTAAATTTAAGCAATCACAATGTTTTGATTACCCCTTGTACGCATAAATCAAATATAAAATTACCTCACCAATACTAGATGAACTGTTAAACTGTCAGTACAGAACAGAAATGTTCAGGAAATAAACAGAAAAAATTTAATTTTTCTCTTAAAAGAGATGATGAAATAATAACTTGGGTACATTAAATGATGCTGAACTAATGCAATCTTTTCATCCAATATCTTAGTCATGATGGCTGATGTAACAATCTCAAAGTGTCAATAGCATAATTCAGGAAGGTTTATTTATTCACTATTTATGTCATGGTCTGACATGGGCCAGAGAATTCTACTGGGTGGTTCTTCTCCAAACATGACTCAGGAATCCATTTTCCTACCACCTCCAACACACAATGTCTGTAGTCTCCACAGGGATTCATGGTGCATCACTTCTGTCCATATTCCTTGGCCAGAAACAGCCCCCAAACTAACCTTAGAGAGATTTAGAAATTTGGTTTTTCTCTTAAGCAGGGAGAGGTACAGAACTAGTGGTCATTTAGTCAGATTCAAATGTGTTTTTAAAAGAACATTGAAATCTACTGTGTGCTGGGCATTGAAGAGATCCTGCCTTCAAATAATTCACTACCAAAAAGTGATCTAAGACTTACATTAGGGCTGGAAAGTTGTTTTAATGAAAGATATATATGATTTACAATCTGCAGTAAAAGAACAATTAGTTCTAAACAAGTAGATCTCTCCATGCCTTTGGTTCCCAAGAAAACAACAGTCCAGCCTCCTTCCTTGTCTCACTCTCCATACACCATCCCTGAGCTGCCTCCAGGCAGCTTATCACTGTGAATATTTGGCACTGGCATTTGAATTTCTGGTTCAGCTGTTACCCAGTGTCTTAGTTCTTTCAGGCTGCTATACCAAAATCCAAAATTATAATATAAATATAAAAATATAAACAGTGGTTTATAAGGGACCAAAATTTATTTTCACAGTTCTGAAGCTGACAAGTCCAACATCAAGATGCCACCAATGGTGAGGGCCTGCTTCTTTCACAGACTGACAGACATCTTGTCTTTTCGCCCTAACTCCACAGGCAGAAGGGTAAGCAAGCTCCTGCCAGCCCCTTTCATAAGTACACTAATCTCATTCTAGGGCCCCACCCTCATGTTCTAATCACTCTCCAAACACCCCACCTCTTAATAACCAGAGGTCAGCGTTTCAATACAAGAATTTGTGCAAAAGAAAGAAACATTCAGACGACAGCACCCAACTAGCAAACCATCTAGCTCTAGACCCTAGTCTCTCCTCCTCTTAATCAGCAAGAGGAAACCTTTTATTGATAATATGCTTTGGTACCTTAGGCAGATTCACCATAAACTATGAATCTTGTAGTACTTAAACTTTTCAACCCCTCACTTACTCCATTCATTTTTTAAGGTTCTATACCTAATTTTAAATCACTAATATATTTTCTTAAGCAGAGATGACCCCACTTTCCCCCAAACCCACCCCCAACTCTGTCCTATAAACTCCTGACCCTACAAACCTTGTTCCTTCCTGCTGGCCACTGAGTGACATCACTAAACTGTACCTAATCTGTTGTTTCCCCTCCTCTGAGTCCTTTATCTACCATAGTACTTTGCTGTCACCTTTTGCAATCCCGCAACTTCCTCTTCTACAGATCAGCGAGTTGATATTTTCTCCAGGTGGATCCCATTTTGTTCCTTCCTTCCTCCTCCCTCTCCACACTTCCAACTTCTTTGTTTGCCTATCTCCCTAGGCCTTGATGCTCTGTGCTTTTTTGAACGCTAGCTAATTTAGTATTCCTGGCAGAATTCATGTGCATCCTGTTGACTAGTTCTTCCAACTCACTGATAAAGATTTTAATAAACTCAGCAGTCACAGTCACCCCTGGGACATTTTGCTAAACACCTCCTTGCAACTAGATCTGCTACGATTTGTTCATCAGTTCCATTACCCTTGGTTTATGGTTTTGGAGCCAGTTTTCAATGTGCATTGGAGTTTTCCTATTCCAGCCAATTTGAACTTATTTTGCAAGTAAAATTTCCTGGGACATTTTTATCAAGTGCTTTCATAAAGCCCAAATAGATAACATCTGCTGTGTTCCTTTTAACTATTCATGCAGTAGATTGTGTGTGTGTGTGTGTGTGTGTGTGTGTGCACACGTGCATACATGTACATTTCTTTTCAAGAAGCAAGCTATTAAGGTGGTCTGGCACTATTGGTCCCTAACAAACCTTTCCTGTTTTTGTCCTAGATTTCATTAGTCTCTGGTTTGCTGCTAGTTGGTTTTCATGGGTAAGCATTTTTCCCTCCTAATATTTGCCTTATACTATAAACAATTATTTTAGCTGAACAGTGAAGCTGAGCTTATAGGACCATATTTCACAAGATCGCCTTATCCTTCATTCTAGGTCTTGGGGCGGGGGGCGGGGGGGGGTCTCTCTGCTCCCAGCTGCTTCTAATCAAAGCTAATGCCTTCCCACCACATATCCCCCCCCCCCCAAGTGCCGAAACCAATCTTCCCATTAAATAAGATGACTCAGGGTGCTTGGGAAGCAGATTCTCATTTCCTCCACTTTCCCACCACTTGCTGCTGGCTTCCCTATGGTAAATTTGCCTATTTTACATGCAGCTCAGAATCTCCCCTGCTTTTTTCTCTTCATATCCTGTGTTTCAGTATTTTCTCGACCAGGACTGCTTCTCTATCTTTTAAAGGAGACTGGGAGGTGTAGTTAATTTAGGGAAAGATCGTCAGGTTCTGGAGGTGCTGACAGGCAAGGCTAATGCTGGTTCATAGGCTTCATGGAGAGGTGGGGCTGAGGGGAAAAAGAAAGAGTCCCAAAGCTGAAAAGAACGTGCTAAACTGAAAGGAATTTGTGCTAGTGGTGATATGTGGGAGACAGAATAAAAAGACTGAAAAGATAGAGATTGCATAAAGGTGAGCATGTAATGGTCAGTGCTGCAGAGGAATGAAGACTTTGCTCAGAACAATCAGTGATGATAGTAAATTTCTACCCTCCTCAGTGAACATGGGAGGCATTAAAGTCTCTGGAGTGAAAGGAGGTAGCACTCTGTAGGAAGTATGAAAGTTTCTTTCACTCAACCAATCCTGTCCTCGGAGGGACACTGGACAAGAAGAAATCCTGATCCCTAACAAAGGGTTAAAGAAGTCCAGGAGCTTGGAGTAGCTGCTCCACTTTTGCCTCCTGCATTTCCTTCAGGATGAGGCAGGGAGAGAGCCAGAGGACCACAGTGGCAACAGTACCCTGGTTCTGCTACATTTTTGATTCTTGGATTCATGAGGTTCATCTCTTGATCCATTTCTGATGTGGCATATAGGACTTTCTGTCCTTCAAAAGCAAACCAGGAAATAAATATTTTGATTCCAGGAATCAGATCATTCTTGGCTCCTAAAAATCCTTTACCTACTGTGGCAAGGGATATGCCATTACTCCGAGCTTTGGTTTCTGATTGATTATTGTTACTATTAAAAATAACCTTAAAATTATTCTATGAGTGTCTAAAGAAAAAATTCATAATACATTTGGTGATTTGCTATCAGAACTTTCATTCCATTTTTCTAGTGAAAAGTTAAAATGAGCATCATGAATTTGCATCTAGGAGCCTAATATCAGTGTCATTAAAATATTGCTCTTTCCTGTTTGGAATTCTTCACGATCACTCAAATACTATCCACTCACTTATTCAATACATATTTATTAAGCTGGGCCCTACTTCTCAGACATTGTACTAGGCTTCAGGACAGTTTCTTTCAGCTACTATCCGTGTGAGTTCAGCTCTCCATTAATTTTGTTCTGTCTCATCTCCGGCTCATCTTTCTATATCTTCCAAACCTACCATCATGACCTCCTGAAGAAAAAGGTTAAAATTAGTTTAGACCAAGGACATCAAAACTTGCCTGGCAATTCATCAGCCTAGAATAAAAGATACAGACAAAGCCAGCTCCAGTGTTAACAAGGAAATAGTACTGATTTCACCATGGACATCTAGCAACTGTAATGTGCCACTCTTTAGAGGGACCCATTGGGGAACTTCGTTCTCTAAAAACACAGACTCTCACAAACTTTGCTGCTCAGAATTGTACCAGTAAGTATGCAACCTCCACTTTTGCCTGGAAGACCTGGTCATTTTTTGACACCGAGAAGAAGTTTTGATATATCTCAGATGAAGACCTTCAGATAATGCATTCCCGCATGTATCTTAACTTGACTGTTTCCACCAAAGCAGGGCCTTGGATCTACTTGTCAGTTCAGATCTGACACTGACCCCTTTATACTACCCTACTTTGTTATGAGCCTTTCAAAGGCTTTATTCAAATTTGACCTAAACTCCACCCTTCCCCAGAGTTCTAAAGTGCTTCTTTTTCCTTGCTCACTGAGATGCCCTGTTGGATGCCATCTCCTTCACTGCATTGGGTTGATAAGCCCAAGTGCATCTGGGTATCAGTTTTCTCAGTTGTCTCAGAACACCAAGCACCTAATGTTTCTTCTGTTACAAACAGTATAATTCCTCCAAAGAAGGGCAGAATAACTACAAGACTTATAACTTCCTCTATTTAAATATTTAGAAGTACTTAGAAGATGCAACTTCTGCTTTTGTTAGGAATATCATACATGAAATGGCATATTTGAATTATGCAAATTGTGTAGTCAAAGAGCCAAGATAAGTCAATGCTTCTATGTAAACTTGGAAATAATTACCCTGGACCAGGAAACAAACTTGTTCTGTAAAGAGGCAGACAGTAAATATTGGAGATTTTGTCACAAGTTATCTCTGCTGTTGGAGCACAAAAGCAGACATAGATTATATGTGAATGACTGCACATGGCTGTGTTCCAATAGAACTTTATTTACTAAAGCAAGCAGTAGTCTGGATTGGTCTAAAAGGCTATGGTTTGCTGATCCCTGCCCTAGATCATCACAATAGAAGAGTCCATGTGTGTGAATTTGTTACTGTCTTGTCCATTATGAATAAACATCCGATATTTTTTGAGTACTAGAGAGAGAAGGCAGATACCAAAGATCTTTGTCCTTAAAATTAGACATAATAGTCATTAATAGTGATGATGAAGGACAATTGGAGTTAACCCATATTTGGTTCCCACACTGTGCTTGGTAAATTACACAAGATGACAATTTCTCACCATACTGTCAGGTGGGAATTTAAATTCCCATTTTGAATATTTTTAAATCTGAGACCCAGGGTAATCCTGCTTCTTTCTCAGAGTCATTAAACTGTCAAATAGTAGCACCAAGTTCAAAAACAAATTCACTTTACTCCAAAGCTCGTGTTTCTCATACACACCCTTTAAGAATTTAAGCAAGACAAGCAAGCCTCTTTAGCCTATCTTATCTGTTATTATTGATCATTGCTAACAGAGGTGGTATATTATAGTCACCTGGGTGCATTTAATCAGAGACTTTGCTGGTGACTCTCAGTAAAAGAGAAGTTTTAAAACAGTGAGCCACCAAATTCCTGCCCAAGAACCTCCAGACAGCATCTTTTCAGAACAATTAAAAGCAATTGAAACCACAGAGCTGCTCAGGAAAGCCTGATCAGTTGGCCTGCTAATGGAAAAATAAGCAATAGGCCCAGACAGTCACAGGACATGAAGATAGAGGCAATCATACTACTGGTGCATGTTTGAGGGTACTTTAATGCAAACAGCACTGGGTTTAATTCTTCTAAACCCATCAGTGAAAAAACATACATAAACACAAATTCTTGAAAAAACTTGGTATCTTCAAAAACTGTCATTTGAAGAAAACTGCACATCTAAGGGTTAAGCACTTACTTTGAGACCTGAATAAAATAAGCTATTTTGGTAGAAACATGGAAAAGTTTTCCCTTTGAGTGTCACACAACAAAATTTGAGTCAATTTTCAGACTAGAATAGGCTTTTATTTGCCTCTTGAAAAGGTATACTTGCCTTGCTTTTAGCAACAAAAACGAAGAACCTTTTCTTTCTATACTCCATAGATAGCTTAAATATCCATTTTAGAAAACACTAAAAATCTAGCTTCTTTAAAGAAGCTGGTGGTGATTACCATCCTATCATGGTACATCTTAATATCATTTTATTTTCTTTGCTTGGCGGGGTACATGAGAAGAAGGATTAGCTGATGGGACAAGAAGAAGGTTAATTGACTTTCACACTGAAGTTCATGGTATCCTAGAAATAAGTTCCAGAGTATGACACAAATAGCAAGTGTGCGGCTGAGGTAGGATAGCCAGTATGTGAAGATGGACTGTCTTTGGACTAAACACTCCAGGAGCACTTCGGCAGGCAAGGATCATCATAGCCCATTTTATAAGCTATTTCTTATTCTAGCTGCATACATATGGCACACCATTATCATCCATTCAGGCTAGACAAGAGAGACATGATATCTCAGAGAGGCTGGGCAGACTGAAGTTGCCACAGAATTCCCAGGAGTTGCTCAAAATAAAAATTCTCATATCTGGCCTATCAGGCTGCATTCAGCTCCTAGATAAGTTTGAATTTTGTAGAGAAGTTCTGACAGTAAAACATCTTGGGAAATGACCACTTTAAAAAAAATTAGATCTCATTTTTCTCCTATGACACACTAGGAATGGATTGCCATAAGCACAGCAAGTTTTACCCTAGCAAAGCAAATACATTAGATATCATCATCATATACCAGACCAGGGGACTCAGTATATTCATGCTTTGCAGTAGAACAAACACCAGACTAAGGTGTGCATTCTTTCAATTACTAGTTATTTAAGTATGGTAACTCATTTAACCAAACAGGTTCTTGAGTTTTCACAACAATAAAGTGAGTATCTTTACAACAATACCTACCAATTAGACTGTCACGAGAAAAAAATATGCTGTGTAGACTATGAAGTTATTTCTATAACCAAGTTGTTATTAGAATCCTTTCTATTTCTGATCAAAATGGAGGGGAAAAGGACAAAGGGATCAGGATCAAGTCATTTGTCATAAGAATATCTCAACTCACCAACTTAATTTTATTGTCCTTCCTACATCAGAATTCTCCCTAGGTGCTCTGATTAGAAATGTGACCTACCTCAGGACATTCATAAGCAAGTCCCCTGATATGGCAGGTAAACTTTGTCAAGTTACTGAACATCTTTGCTCCCATTTTGTCTGGTAGTAAAATATGGACTACCAGAAAAATGTGTTATTGTGAGGGATATGAAAAGGACATAGCACGTATGAAGAATTTGATAAATATTCCACCTTCGTTAGTATTAAAAAAAAAAGATGGAAAAGAGAGAACAAATCTCCTGCCACAGCTTCTTTGACAAAAATGAATCTATATTCCATTGTTTTAATGTGTAAAGAGGATGGCATCAGAACCAGTGGTCACTCTACAGATCTAATAAATCAGAACTTCCAATAAAATGGAACAAAGGAGCTGCCTATGTTTGCTTCCCCACCTACATTATAAAATTCATTTGAATTGGTGTTGGGTGAAGCTACACTCTTGGTCTCTGTCATGTGCTCAACTTCTAAAACAAATTCATAGTGATGACCACTTCTCTTCTTTCTGAAATTGTGTGGAAACTTTGTAAGTGTATGACCACATTTATTCAGAGTGGAAAATCTCTTAGTGTGTGTCTGGAATAAAAAGGAGGAGGTTGTACACACTTGAAAATAACAATATATGCTGGCAAATTAACACATGTATTGGCTCTAGAAATGGAACAAATCCCAGTTAAAATCCCTTTAAAGCATACAGTAAGCTTGCACTAGAAAGATAATATTTTCTGTATTAACCTTCTGAGAAGTGGGTAGCGAACAACTATCAAAGATGAATTAGAAAGTGAAGATCCATAATAAGTAAACACCTTCTGATTGGAGAGACCCTCTAAGGACCCCCTAATTGACAAGAAGCCTTCCTAGAACACCACACCTAAGTCATTAGGAGTGAAGGAGAGAAGAGCAGAATTCAGTTCTCTTGGCTCTCAGGCCTTCCTTCTGACCCCTGAAATGAATTTCCCCATCACCCAGAGAATAAAAAATAATCAGATTTTTCTAAGGTTTATTTAAGGTGTAACTTGCAATTCAGAGGAATCAGTGTATTTAACTTCATTCCTCATCTACCCCAGGGATTGAAAACGAAATAAAAAACTAGAACAACAATGCTGGAGCTGGCTCCCGTCATCCCTTGCACCCTCCTCTCCTCCCTGCACTGTAATTGCTCCGTTGCAGCAGATAAAGGGACAGGAACGCTGCAGAGCCCTGCTGAATACAAAATCCAAGCCGACACTCCTTCTCCTCCTTTTCCTCCTCCAGTAATTAATCTTTTCTGCTTTCTACAGGAGCCATCTTCTGCAGTGTTCTGCATTTGGCTGGATGGAACTTTTAACTTCTTGTTATCACCACCACTGTCTTTGTTTTTGGAAAAGAAAAAAACACATTCGTGGCACATGACCCTACAATGAAGGCAGCTAAGCTTTGAATACCGCACACCACATGTAAAATTCATGTAGTCTCTCTATCAATCTAAGCATCAGTTCTTTCCCTAAAGAACTTAGGAAAGGCATTGCCAACCTGTATTCTTTTCAAGATTATACTCCTAATATTTTTACTGTTTAATAAGTAAGCTCACTCTCCAACGAGTGGAATGCTTTTTTAAAACCACCAAAAACATCATGTGAATGTAGATATCCCATTTAAACACCAAAATGCCAATATTTCTGAGCACCTTTACCCTTCTCTGATGTAGTTTCCATGGAAACCATACCATTAAGCCAGGCAGTTACTTCTACATTACATAATATTAGCTAATGCTTAGTTACTCCTGAACAAATGTGTTTATTCAGTAGCTTTTTGTACACGTAATCGACCATATCTACTTTGATTTGATTAAACAGGGAGCAGCAGTATAAAATCATTTATTGCAATGTGCCTTGCGCCTGTTACTCATCCAGAAAATGACATGCTCTGTATTTGCCAAAGAGGACTGTGTATGTGAGCTTGTGGGGAAGCTTGTGAGCTTTGGCATCTCTGAGACAATATTGATTATGGATTAGAGTCATTAAAATGGAGAGTATATGAAGTTGGAGACTAGAGCAGACATATTGAAGATGCAACTGCAAGTGTTTTGATCCTTTTCCTATTTCCCTTCTTTCTTTTTATAAAAAGGGGAAGGAGAAGCTTACATTTTCCGGAGGTCTGTATGTATTGGTAAAGTACCTCTGGGAAAAGATGTTTGCTATGCAAATTCTTGTTCAGTTAAGAGCATTTTCCTCATATTAGGAGTGGGCTTTGTTGTGTGATTATTATTGATTTTAAAGTTATTTCTAATACATAATGGAGGACCAATTCCCCACGACTCAAGGGGCTTCTTTTTTATTTAGTTACAGCAGTCCCGCTATTTGGCCTTCAACTCCTTTCTAACATAGAACTTTGTAAAAATTTCTATTCCTCAGGTTTATTAGGTAAACTTATAATTTAAAAATTGTGTATTTAAGATGAACAACTTGATGGTTAGATATGTGTATTATACATTATGAAATAATCATCATCCTCAAGAAAATTAGCATATTCATCATCTGAAATAGCTATGATCATTTTTTTGGCATGTGCGTAAACACCTGAATTCTTTACCCATTATTTTCTACAAATTTTGGTTATTTTTCAACAAATGAAAATAATGAAGTTCTCAGACGTAAATAATGCTCAGAGACAAAGCATTTACCGAGTGAGTGCTCATTGTCCTGCAGCTAGGATTTCCTGTCCATAACAGTAAGACCTTGAGGAATTAATGTAATTTTCTCCTTCCTTCCCTTCCTTTTCCTCTCACTTTTCTGTATTTTAAAAATAATTAGTGTTTTAGATGAATGCTAAAAGGATATCTTAAGAAATGAATTGAATCCATAAGCTAGTTCTAAAAGTGATTTAACTAAACACTTTTACAACTGTATAATCAACTTAATGGCTTTCTACTTTGACCTCTACAAGCATATTCTTATTAAAGATATGGTGATAGTGTGCATAATTATTTTTAAAAGATAGATAAACTACAAATCCATTAAAATGTCTCCCAAACCCCCACAACCCTACAATAAGGACTTGTGCTATTTTGATTTGCAAAAGGCAATAGCATTTAGAATTACTGAAGGAAGACTCGGGCCGGGGATTTAGCTCAGTGGTTCCGGCGCTTGCCGTCCAAGCGTAAGGTCCCGAATTCGATCCCTGGTACCAAAACCAAAAAAACAACCCTTTGCTCTAATTCAGTCTGTAACAGGCTATAACTCCTTTCTCCTTGTATTTTCTTTTGTCTGTTGATTCTTTCCCGTTCTGCAGACATGCTGCTTCCTTATTTCAGCATTCTAATCTCTTTTGCACGTAGTCCTTAGTCTTTGCAGGGGAAAAGCTGGAAGTTGACTTTTCCTAGTATTCTGGAGGCTTCATTTCCTTACAATAGTGGCACCCTTTCTCCTGTGGCTATGCCAAACCACGTTGTGCTGGCCCTCACAAGCCAGTTTTGCATAGCTTCCTTTGTTCTATTCCTTTGCCCTCCCCTTCCTTTCTCACTTTCTGGGCATAACACCTTCCAACCAGGTTCACTCTTTAGTAGGTTTACTTCGTGCATTATACCCAAAATATAGCAACACTGCCTGACTCCCCTCATCTCCACCCCCACCAAGCTGGATTTTCTCCTCCTTGCTTCCAGCACATGTACTAGTTTGTATATTTGTATCACAGTACATGCAAAATATTACATTTTCATTACATTGATCGGTCTCTTCCTATTCATTTAGTGAACAAATAGTTATAAGGTCCAATTCTGTCAATTCAGTGCACATGTTTACAAAGGTGAACAGACTACTGGTTCCAGTTCTTAAGTTTCCCCACTTCTGGCTTGAATATCTTTATATCCTCAGGGCCTGGCAAAGTCTCTGACCCTTAGTACACATCTGATATTTGTTTGTTGAATTGCTTTTTCAAGTTTCCCGTTTTATTATGAAACTTTACTTAAATTTTAGAAAAACTAAAAATATGCATTAACAGGAAAAAAAATGTACCCATACTCTCACTAACCAGAAATTAACAGTGCCACATTTTTAGGTACATGTTTTTCAATCAAAATTTTGTTCGATATTACCATAAATTGTCTTTTAAAAAGAGAATCATATGACATCTGTTTTTTATATTCAAACAGTCCATAAGTATCAGCATCAACACTCTGAGTGATTTCATGTTGTGCTGGAATAAATGTTTGTGTATGAGGAGACAGTCAAATGGGCATGAGGACTCAAACAATGTTACCCTGAGGTAACACTGGTTCTATATTTTTTATAAATGCACCAAGAGTGAAGTCTTTTCTGACTTTTCCCACTTGTCTACAAGAAAAGGACTTAGGAACATGATTCCCTAAAAACAGGGCTCAATTTCAAGAACACAGAGATCAGCTAGACTTTGTTTGTAGTTTCTAATCCACTTTTCATTTCAGTAACCCTGGCGTTGTGAGGGTCTAAGAAATAAACTTCTTTATTTGAATATCTGATTTTGTACTCAAAAGATGCGTATAAAAACAAATTTGAGTGTACAATCTGGGATCAAACACCTTAACTTTCAAATGCTGATTTTTCTATTGGGGAAAACTTTAGACATAGCCCAGTGTGATAGTTCATGCCTGTAATTCTGGCAATCTGGGAAGCTGGGGAAAGAGGGTTGCAAATTGGAGCCTAGCCTGGGTTACACAGTGATTTAAGGAGACCCTATCTCAAAATAAAAAATAAAAAAGGCTGAGGATGTAGCTTCATGCAAGGCCCTGGATTCAGTCCTCAGTGGGAAAAAAATCTTTTCTGTGAAATGAGAGCAGTAATAGAAGATTAATTGAAGTAAATAAATATAGAACATTTAGCAACTATTAATATAATATTTATAGATATATATTTAGCAACTATTAATATAAATCCTTTCCCTCTCTCTCCTTACACACGCCAGTACACACACACACACCCCAAATACACAAAGATCACACACTCATCTCTTTCAAAAAATTTTAGGTCTTTTTCCTTAAAGTAATGCAAAATTTATTACCTTTACACTTTGTGTCCCACCCCTACCACCTTCTATTAAAATGTTTTCCACTGGCTGGAGACCTAATCAACTTACCCTTTTCTGTGTAATTCTCTGTAATTTACTTGTCTTCTAGTATAAGTGATTTCCTCCCCTTTAAGCCACAATATTCACCACACTTACAATTCCGATAGCATCCATTTTTCCATTGTTCAGTTGTACAATCACATAGGAGAAAATTGTGACCCTTAGTAGTTCCAAATGATTCTAGTTCTTTGACACTTCTATGATAAATTTTACTTAGAGAGTTGAATTGAAACTATTTCATAAAATGGAATTTAATATGGAGAATTGCAAAGTAACAATGTAAAAATTGTGGACACTATTACCATTACCCCAATTCTCTTCAACTATTCAGAATTTCCCAATTTAGTTTGCTTGGGAAACACAATATGTGCCATGAAAGCATAAAGACCATATTATTTGATATTCCAAAAAATCATAAGGTGGAAAGACCTAATCTTCATACACTCCAATGGGAAACCCAGAAATTAGAACCAAAAAAGCTGACCCTTCAAAATGTAGGGGTTTGCAGTACAAAAACTTTCATCAAGCAACTCACCTCAAATGGGAAAGATAATGAAGAGTATTAAGGAGACATAACAAAGAAGAATCTGTCTAAATTCCCTTTTCTTCCTTGTCATGGCTGTACTAAAATCCAAATAGTTTCCGTTCTATGTTCTAAAAGGAAAGCCTTATCTTTATTCTGCTCTCATCACATCAGGAGGCCTTGGTGAAACCTTTGCTTTAGCTCAAGAAATATTGTGGTTGGTAGATTAGGCAAGTGTACTTTGTATTGTGGCAACATTTTTTAGAAGGGGGTGAAGAAGAACACTACTGTTCTACAGCTGGGTGCCTAAATTTACCTAAATACTTGTACATTCTCCTAAACATGTTTTTAAGATATATGGTTCATAAAATATTTTGTCCATTGTTTATTAGCTTCAAAATATCACGTTTAATATAATATACATGTGCACTTACTTACATTTCACTTTCTACAATTTAAGTCTACCTCTAGTTTTTGAGTAATTAGGCCCTATGACCCTCCCTTTATAGATATGGCAGCAAAAGCTGAGAGAACTAAAATTACCCACCAGAAGTCCAAGAGTAAATCAGTGATACTTCATTTTCTAAATGAAAGCTGTAGAGCCTGACCACAGAAAAGTGCAGACACACAAAATTTGCATATTGTGTTTTGAATTGTAGATTCCCCCAAAGTCCATTTATGAATTCCAGATTGGAGATTTCTGTAATAAATGAAAGACCTCAGGTCTGAGCCCAGTTGTTCTAGACTCGAGTCCTTCATACCCTCCCCGTCCTAGAATGTGACAACGTATAAATCAATGTCCACTTGTTCTGTGTCTTCTTTTTAGAATTTTAATATTATCTTTCCATCTTTTTCTTTTGAAAAAATTTCCTGGAAGAAACAGCTTCTTGTCTTCCTCATAGAGGAGTCCCTCCACCCTGAGGTGGCTCTGTGCAGCACCCCAGCAGGATCCATGAGAAATCCTGTTGAAATAACACAGGGCCTTGTGCTCAGAATGCCCAGGGTCCCCCCTGCTAATTCTAAATAGCAGCACATTGAGACCACATCTTTTGGGCGATGAAATATCATTCAACATTTGGCTATTCCTTCTTTGTATCTGTGTAGTGGTTACCAATTGCTACCCCTGATCCACTACTGCCTGGCCTATCTTAGATATAATTTACAAGTCACTTATTTGAACATAGGTGCCAAAAATCCTAAATAAATTATTACCTGATTAAAACCCAGTAGAACATTAAAAAGAAAAAACATGGTTTTACCCTAGGGAGACAAATACTGTACTATATGAATAATGTAATTGACTTAAATTTAATCTAATCCATTCAGTTGAGGTTGAAAGCGTTGGATAAAATCAGTACTCATTCATGATGCAAATGTTCTGTAAGCAAGGAATACAGAGAAAGCTTTATTGTACAATCTTGAAAATGAAATACATATTCCCCTTATATTATCGCACAATCTTACTTAATGCAATGCTATAACAAGAAATAGGAAGCCTAAAGACTCTAAAGGAAGGAACCAAACAAATTTTCTTCTCATAAATTATCTACCCTAAGGAATGTGTTGCTGGCCGGGGATTTAGCTCAGTGGTTCCATCGCCTGCCTCGCAAGCACAAGGTCCTGAGTTCGATCCCCAGTACCAAAAAAATAAAAAATAAAAAGAATGTGTTGACCTTCCCATCTTCATAACAGTTTCGTTGAGGTCTCAGAGCTTGTAAGATGTGATGCTAGGACTGACCTCAGGCAGCCTGTTGCCAGGGCCATGGGCTTGGCTCCCATCTAGTGCCTCCTTTGTGCTGGCTGGAAATAGAAAGCTGTAACCAAGCACTAACTTCAAAATGACTGTGGTTATGAAAGTGGTCATCCAACATTCCTAGCCATTTCTCCTAGATGTCTATTAGAAAACAAAGAGGCTGGAATGTTTGCTTAAAAGTAAAAGCTCTTAGCTGGGCATCGTGATGGGGCACATATTAATCTCAGGTACGTGGGAGGCTAGGACAGGAGGATGGAAAGCTCAAGGCCTGGTGGCCTGCTTAGAGAGACCCTACCTTAAAATAAAAGTAGTCTGAGGCTGAAGTTCGGTGATTGCTTGGCCAGCATGTATGAGGTTCAATCTCCCATACTACCAAAGGGGGAAAAAAAAACAGAAAAAAGAAAAAATTTTAAAATCTTTTATTAAAAGAATATACTAGAGCAGCAGGAGAATGCCAATGAGTACCAAGTCCTCACTGGCACCTATCACAGAATTCAGACTAAGGATGTCCCTTTATTGTTATTTTTTCACAAGGGTTGAAGGAATTGAATTGTGTTATGCATATGTGCTGATTCCCTACAGTGAGTCTAATCATTGTACACTGTCAAAAAAAATTTAAAAATTTAAAAGACCATACGAGTCAGTTAAACTTTCATTTTTGTACTATAACTCACAAATACAATATGTGTGCCCTTTCTCAAAGGGGATGGGAGAGCCTAGCAAGTAGCACCCTGGAGCCTGACACATGAAAAGCACTGGAAGCGTAGACGAGAGGTGCGGCAATTTCTCTGTCACGTTCGACCCAGATTAGCAACGTTTGTTTTCACGCTTCTCATAGAAAATACATCAGATGAAGAGAAAGAAAATATGAAATTGTTCTGCTCGCTAAAATATTTTTAATTAATTTTATTGGTATGTTTAAGGTATACCGGTATACCGTATAATGACATTCAGCATTGGAAATTTGCACATTTACATAATCCATCTTGCTTCTTATATTTTCCCCCTTCCCCTGCCCTCCCTTCAACCCCTCTACCCCTCCCTATCTACAAAGACTATGTTTCCATTTTTCCATGTTCTCATATTAATTCCATTCCCTTCTTTCTTTTCCCCTGCCCTCCTCACTTCCCCTTCCCCTTTGCACCTTTTTTCCTATTTTACATTATCTATTATACCTTTTAGTCTTTATTTACATTTTCAGTTTCTCACACTAGAGAAACTATTCTGTATTTACACATGTGTGTCCTATTTATTTCACTTAAGAGTATGACCTCAATTTGCATCCATTTAGCTATAAATATCTCTAATTTCTCGTTCTTTATGGCTGAGCAATACTCAATTTTGTATCTTAAAAAACCCCACATTTTCTTTATACAGTCTCAAGTTGATGGGCAATTGGACTGCTTCCAAGTTTTAGCTATCATGAATTGTGCTGCTATGAACATGGGTGCACATATATCACTGTGGTATGATTCTTTTAATTCTTTGGGGAAGATACCCAGCAGGGGAATAGCTTGGTCAAATGGGACTTCCAATCCTAGTTCTTTGAGGTATCTCCATACTGACTTCAATAGTGGTTGCACCAGTCTACACTCCCACCAGCAGTGGAGTAGAGTTCCTCTTTCCCTGCAGCCCTGCCAGCATTTTTTATTGGTTGATTTCATGATAGCAGCCATTCTTACTGGGGTGAGGTACAATCTCAGCATTGTTTTCATTTGCCTCTCGAAAGAACAGTGATGTTGAACATTTTTTCATGTTTATTTGCCATTTCTACTTCTTTGTCTGAGAAATATCTGTTCATTTCAGATGCCCATTTTTGGATTGGGTCTTTCAATTTGGGAGGTCTGATCTTTTTAAGTTCTTTATAGATTCGAGATAGTAGACCTTTGTCAGAGGGACAGCTGGTGAAAATTTTTCCCACATTATGGGTTATCTCTTCACACTATTGGTGGTTTCTCTTGTTATCCAGAAACTTTTTAGTATGAAGAGATTCCACTTGTTGATTGTGCTAGCTCAGGGGCAACTGAAGATTTGTTCATAAAATTTTTTCCTACACCTATGTCTTCTAGAGTTCTAACTAACCTCTGTTCCAACCAGTTCAGCGTTTCTGTTTTAATATTTAGATCTTTAATCCATTTTGATTTTAGTTTAGTGCATGGTGAGAGATATAGGCCTAGTTTTAATCTTTGGCAAGTTGAAACCCAATTTTTCCAGCACCATCTATTAAAGAGGCTATCTTTCCTCCAGTGAGGGTATTTGGCTTGTTTGTCAAAGGTGAGGTGGCTGAGTTGTTTCGGCATCTTCTAATCATTTCCACTGGTCCTCAGGTCTGTCTGTTTCTTTGCGAGTACCATGCTGTTTTTAATACAGTGGCTTTGTATTATAGTTTCAAGTTGGGGTTTGTGATACTCCCTAATTTGTCTTTATTGTCTAGTTTACTTTTGCTTTTCTAGGTCTCTTCTGGTTCCAAATGAATTCTTGGATTGTTTTCTCCAGGTCTGTGAAGTATGCTGCTTGGATTTCAATTGGGATTGCATTGAATCTATATAGCAGGTTTGGAAGTATGACCATTTTCACTATGTTGATCCTTCCTGCGCAGGAGCAAGGGATGTCTTTCCATTTTCTGATTTCGTCTTCAATATCATCTTCTCTGTTTTTTCAGAGTGCTATAGTTTTCAGAGAAGAAGTCTTCGATTTCTTTTTGTTAAGCTGATTCCTAGGTATTTCAATTTTTTGCATGCTATTGTGAAAGGAATTGATTACCCTATTTCTTTCTCAGTGAGCCTGTTTTTTATGTACAGAAAAGCTATTGATTTTTGTGTGCTCACCTTGTATCCAGCTACTTTACTGAATTTGGTTATTAAGTCTAGAAGACTTTTGGTGGAGTTCTTAGGGTCCTCTATATAGAGTATCATGTCATCTGCAAATAATGACAAAATGACTTCTTCATTTCCTATCTTTATTCCTTTTATTTCTTTCTCTTATCTAATTGCTGTGGCTAATGTTTCCAAAACTTTATTGAACAGGATGATAGTGATAGTGAGCATCCTTGTCTTGTTCCTGATTTCAGTGTGAATGATTTCAGTTTTTGACCATTTAGTATAATATTGGCTTTTGGTTTTTCATAGATGGCTTTTATCACATTGAGGTATTCCAATTTTTGGTAGGGTTTTTATCATAAATGTGTGTTGGATTTTGTAAAATGCTTTTTCTGCATCTATTGATATGATCATATGGGTTTTGTCCTTGGCTCTATTAATATAGTGTGCTACATCGATTGATTTGCATATATTGAACCATCCTTGCATCCCTTGGATGAACCCCACTTGGTCAGGTTGTATGATCTTCTGCATTCTATTTGCCAGTATCTTATTAAGGATTTTTGCATCTATGTTCATTAGTGAGATTGGTCTATAGTTCTCTTTTTCAGTTGGGTCTTTCTCTACTTTGGGGATCAATGTGAGATTTGCTTCCAGGCATGAATTTTGGAGTATAGGTTCCCTTTCAATTTCATTGAAGAGTTTAAACAGTAGTGGCAGTAGTTCCTCTCTAAATGTCTGGTAGAATTCAGCAGTGAAGCCACCAGGCTTTTCTACATTGGTAAGTTTTTAATTACATTTTCAATTTCATTGAAAGATACTGGGTCTTTTAGAATTTTTAGGTCATCTTCGTTCAACTTTGGTAATTCACACGTATCTAGGAATCTGTCCATTTCTTCTGTATTTTCCATATATTGGTGTATAGGTTCTCAAAGTAGGTATTGATGATCCTCTGGATTTCTCCTGGGTCAGTTGTGATTTCACCCTTTTCATTCCTTATTGCATGGATTTGGGCCTTTTCTTTCCTTTTTTGATGAGGTTGGCTAACAGTTTGTCAATTTTGTTTATTCTTTTGAAGAACCACCTCTTGGCTTCATTGATTTTTTTGTATCATTCTCTTAGTCTCCATTGTATTGATTTCTGCCCTGAGCTTTATAATTTCCTCTTTTGTATGAGCTTTGAGTTTGTCCTGCTCTTCATTTTCTAGAAGCTTGAGGTTGAGCACCAGGTTGTTTAATTGGGGTTCCTCTGTTTTCCTAATGTGTGTATTCACTGCTATGAATTTCCCTCCTAAGACTGCTTTCATTGTGTCCGATAAATTCCGATATGTTGTATTGTCATTGTCATTTAATTGTTGGAATTAATTTCTATTTTAATTTCCTTGGTGACTCATTGGTTATTCAGAAGTGTGTTGTTAATTTTCCATGGTTTATGAAATTCTTGTGGTTTCTTTTGCTATTGATCTCCAATTTCATCGCACTATGGTGTGATAATATACAGGAGATAACTTCAATTCCTTTGCACTTAAACATGTTCTATGAGTGAGTATGTGGTCTATTTTAGAAAACGACCCATATGCACCTGAAAATAATGTGTATTCTGATTTTGTGGGATGGAACACTATGTAAACATCTGTTAAGTTCATTTTTTCAAGAGTTCTAGTATTTCATTGCTTCCTTTTTGTGAAGTTGATCTGTCTATTGGTGACAGTGGGGTATTGAGGTCCCCCACTACTGTTGTATCAGTGCTTATATGATTTTTCATGTCCATTAGTATTTGTTTTATGTGGTTGGGCACACTAGTGTTTGGTGCATATATATTAATGACTGTCATCTCTTCTTCCTCTTGAGTTTTTCCCTTTACAAAGATGTAGTGTCCTTCTTTGTTTCTCTTAATCAGTGTGGGTTTGAAATCCACTTGATCTGCAAAGAGGATAGCTACTCCTGCTTTTTGGGGGTTTCTGTCACATGGAGTATTGTTTTCCACCCTTTAACTTTTAGTCTATGAGTTTCTTTTTGAATTAAGTGTGTTTCTTATAAGGAGCATACTGTTGGATCTTGCTTCTTGACCCATTCTGCCAGTCTATTTCTTTTGATTCATGAATTGAGACCATTAACATTGATGGTTATAACTGATATGTATTGACTTATCATTGTCATGATTTTTTTCTTTTTTTTGGATTCTCCCCCCTTTGCATTTATTTTCTCGTTGTTCCTGAGGGATTCATTCTGCAGGGCTTTCTGGGCTTGTGATCCTCATTGTATTTCCTTACGTTACTGTTTAAAATTTGTTGGAGTGCTGATTTGGTATTCATGAAGTTCCTCAGGTGATCTTTGTCGTGAAAGTATCTTTTTATGTTGCTCTGGTAAATGTTTAATTATTACCTCCAAAAAAATAATCCTTATGTATAATTTTGGCCAAAGTTTTCTTTTCCTTAAATTCTTTTATTGGTACATTTTAGGTATACAATGCATTTACATTTATCACTGGGTTCTTGTACTTGTACATGATGCATCTTGGTTCTTATTTTTCCCTCATTCCTTATCCTCCCTTCACCCCCTCCACCCTTCCCTATTTACAAAGACTTTGTTTCCATTTTTCCCTTTTCTTATAATTTTTCCTTTCCCTTCTTTCCTTTCCCTTTACCCTCCCACTTACCCTAACCCTTTGGAACTTTTCTTCCTATTTCAAATTATCAATTATTCATTTTAATCATTTTAATCCTTATTTACACTTTCAGTTTCTCACACCAGAGAAACTATTCAGTATTCACATATGTGTGTCCTATTTATTTCACTTAAGATTATGGCCGCAAAGGTCCAAAGGTGGAGGGGTGGTGGGAGGGGAAGGGGAAAGGGAAGAAAGGAAAGGAAAAATTACGAGAAAGAAAAAAAATGGAAACAAAGTCTATGTAAATAGGGAAGGGTGGTGGGGGTGAAGGGTGCATAGGTAATGGGGAAAAAAATAAGAACTAAGATACATCATGTTCAGGTACAAACACCCAATGATAAATATAAATGTATTGTATACCTAAAATGTACCAATTAATATATAAATAAAAATAAATAAATAAATAAATAAATAAAATGGAGTACTACTCAGCCATAAAAAATGAAACATTGGAGAAAATTTTAGCTAAATGGAAGCACACTGAGGCACTACTCTTAAGTGAAATAAATAGAACACACATGCATAAATACCAAATAGTTTCTCTAGTGTAAGAAACTGAAAGTGTAAATAAGGTCTAAAATGTATAATAAATATTATGCAATAAGAAGAAAAGGGGGAAAGGGGAAAGGGATGCTGGAGGGGTAGGGGAAAGGAAAGAAGGGAATGGAATTAATATGAGAAAATGAAAAAATGGAAACAAAGTCTTTGTAAATAGGGAGGGATGGAGGGGTTGAAGGGAGTGCAGGGGAATGGTGAAAAAAAAAAAAGAACCAAGAAAGATTATGTAAAGGTCTAAATGTCCAATGATAAATGTCATTATATTGTATACCTAAAATGTACCAATAAAATTAATTAAGAAAAAAGAGTATGGCCTCAATATGCACCCATTTAACTATAAATGTCTCTAGTTTGTCATTCTTTATGGCTGAATAGTACTCCATTTTATTTTTTAAAAACCACATCTTCTTTATCCAGTTTCCAGTTGATGGGCACTTGGGCTGTTTCCAAGCTTTAGCTACTACAAACTGTACCGCTATAAACATAGGTGCACAAATATCACTGTGGCATCATTCTTTTAATTCTTTGGAAAGATACCCAGCAGAGGAATAGCTGGTTCAAATGAGACCTCTAGTACCTAGTTCTTTGAGGTAACTCCATACTGATTTCCACAGTGGTTGCACCAATCTGCACTCCCACCAACAATGGAGAAAGGTTCCTTTCTCCCCACACCCCCGGCAGCATTTGTTATTTGTTGATTTCTTGACAGTAGCCATTTTCTCGGGTGAGGTGAAATCTCAAAGTTGTTTTCATCTGCATCTCTCCAGTGACCAGTGATGTTGAACATTTTTTCATATGTTTATTTGCTGCTTTTACTTCTTTGTCTGAGAAATGTTCATTTCAGATGCCCACTTTTGAATTGGGTCTTTATATTTGGGGGCTCTGATTTTTTTAAAGTCCTTTATATATTCTAGGTAGTAGACCTTTGACTGAGGAACAGCTGGTAAAAATTTTTTCCCACATTGTATGTTGTCTCTTAGCTCTGTTGGTGGTTTCTCTTGCAGGGCAGAAGCTTTTTAATAAAATAAGATCCCAGTTGTTGATTCTTTGTGGTAGTTCCTGTGCCACTGAGGTTTTATTCATAAAGTCTTTTCCTATGCCAATGTCTTCAAGAGTTCTACCTAACATCTTCCAGCAAGTTCAGTGTTTCTGTTTTAATATTTAGATCTTTAATCCACTTTGATCTTAGTTTAGTGCATGATGATAGATATGGGTCTAGTTTTAATCTTTGGCAGGTTGAAATCCAGTTTTTCCAACACCATTTATTAAATAGGCTATCTTTCCTCCAATGAGAGTAGTTGGTTCCTTTGTCAAAGATGAGGGGGCTGAGTATGTCTAGAGTTGTTTCTGCATCTTCTAATCTATTCCACGGATCCTCAGTTCTGTTCTTGGCCAGTACCATGCCATTTTAATCACAGTAGCTTTATAGTATAGTTTTAAATTAGGGATTGCGATATCCCCTGCCATGTCTCTGTTGCCTAGAATTGCTTTTGTTATTCTAGGTCTCTTCTGGTTCCAAATGAATTTTTGGATTGTTTTCTCCAGTTCTGTGAAGTATATTTTTGGAATTTCGATTGGAATTGAATTAAATCTATATAGTAGTTTTGGAAGTATGGCCATTTTCACTATATTGCTTCTTCCCATCCAGGAACAAGGGGTGTCTTTCAATTTTCTTATGTCCTCTTTGATCTCTTTTCATGAAAGTATCTTATTTCTCCATCAATTTTGAAAGATAGTTTTGCAGGGTACATCAATCTAGGTTCATGTTGTTTTCCTTTAGGGCTTGAAATACATCACTCCATGCTCTTCTTGCCTTGTGGGTTTGTGTTGAGAATTCTGCTGTGATTCTGATGGGCTTTCCTTTGTATGTGATTTGTTTCTTTTCTCTAACTGCTTGTAGAATTTTGTTTTTCTGTTGGGTTTCTGGAATCTTAACTATTATATGCCTATGTTTAGACTTTTTTGATCATGGCTAGTTGGAGTCCTATATGCCTCACTTATCTCTATGTCAAATTCTTTTCCCCTATTTGGGAAGTTTTCTACCACCACTTCTGAGAACAGTTTGTTTATGTCATCTGCACTCTCCTGTTTCTTCATTGACTCCAATCAGCCTGATGTTATTCTTCTTTGCATTGTCTAGCTGATGCTGGATTGATTTCTCATGGTCCCTTACTATTTTAAAGAATTTTTTCTTTTGCTGATCACTAATTGCAATCCTATCTTCTACATCTGAAATTCTATCCTGACCTTGGCTCATTCTGCTGCATAAACTTTCAATAGAGTGTTTAATCTCCTGGAATTCTGTTTGCAACTGTTTTATGGATTCCATTTATTTCCTATGTTGGGATTCCATCATGTTCCTCACCTCCTCTATTTTTTTTATCTGTGTCCTCTCTAGATTTATTAATCATGTCTTGCACTATGGGCACAGTCTCTGCTATGTGAGAAATTATTTCTGATTTCATTTTTTCCAGGTCCTCTTTTGTTGCTAGTTCAGGGAGTCCAGATGGTTGAGCGTTGAGTGTTCCATCTCGTTGCCCTTTCAGGATGTCTTAGGTGATCTGGAAATCTGGTTTTGGGATTTACTTATATGTCTTCTCATTTCAACAGAAGCAGTCTACTGTGCCTTTGCTGAGGCGACTTTTTGCTCACCCAATGGTCTTGAAATCTCAGCAAGCCACTAACCATCCTTTAACTCGCTCATCACCAGTACACCAATTCCTGGGTTCAGAGTGGTGGCCTTCTAGATCCCTGAGCTGATCTGTTGTCTGGGCAGGCTTCTGGCTGGGGCCTGTGCACACTTGGGATGGTATCTAAGGGTGCCTCTCACTGGGGGCCCTATGTAGCTGTTGTCTGGGAGGGCCTTTGGCTGGGGGCTATTCACCCCAATTCCTGTTGTCTGCACAGGCTTTATCTAGGGTCTCCACACATTTATCAATGGTATCAGGGCAAGGCTCTGGGTATTGCTTGTATGCCTGTGTAGCTCTTTTCCAGGAAGGCTCTTGACTGTGGCCAGTGGTATCATGGGCCTCTGGCTGAAGATTGTGCCCCTGTGCAGTTCTTTTCTGGTCAGGCCTTTGGCTTGGGCAGGTGTGCAGGAGCCTCTGGGGGTAGAGGTGGAGCCCTGGATGGAATCCACCTGCAGTCAAACCTGTCTGGGACTCACAGCTGTGCTCCCTGGGATCTGCGTGCACTTCTGGATGGAATGGCAGGGCTCTGTGCTCGCTGAAATCTTAATGTTTAAAAATATAGTTAGTTTCACTGTCCCAAGTTAATGTCATTGGACTCAACTTAAAGCACTGTTGAATTTTTCCCTTTGCATGTGATTAGTTACACTTCCTTTCCCCCTACTGATAAAAAACTGTTAAGTCTGAGTTTTGCTAGGTCCTCAGTAAAGAAACTGAATCACTAAAACTTGGTGCTTAGAAAGCAGGCTTTGAAGTAGTCAGAGAAATCTATAGCTATATTTCAGAGGGGGAAATGTTTTCAGTATTTTATTTGAATGCTTAGTGGATGTCATGGGAATATTATTAATATTGGATAGTATTGGCTTTTCTTGGCTTCAGCATGATTCTTTATGGTCTTTTATAGCAATATTAACCATTGCAATGTAATATCAACATAGGGCTTTTCCCACTGATTTCAAAATACATAGTTTTATTTTCACCCTAGACTATCATGTTGTGGTAAATCCTGTCTAAATACCTGTTGAGGTGAAATATGAGATTTCAAATTGTGCAAGATAGTGTAAGAAGCTCAGAGTAGAATACAGTGAATTATAGAATTATATTTATAAAATGCATAATATTAACAAATTTAATTAGAAAGACCATCCTTAGTTTTATGATTTCATCACAAATTGTGGGTAAAAATTTCTTCTGTCATAATTGATTTCTTAAAACTCAAACTCAAAGTCAAGGTAGGTATGACAGAGCCTTAAAAATACATGTGCCCCTCACTGTGTATTCTCAGCCTGGTTTGCCCATTCTAAGCCAAATACATTCAGAGTAAAACATCATCTTCTCTGACTATATTGATAAATAGAATAGATGCTATCTTAGTTACTTTTCCTGTTCTGAGAGAAAATACCTGACACTCAAACTTAAAGGAGGAAAGGTTTATTTTATCTCACAGTTTTGTAGAGGTTTCAGTCCATAGTCAGCTGTCTTCAAGGCAGGGCATCATGACAAAGAGGCATTGCAGAAGAGAAACAATACATACCAGGGCAGGCAGGAAGCAGCAGCAGCAAGCAGCAGCCTGCCTTCTTTTTGTCCTTTTATATTCCATCCAGGATACAAGACTATTGATTGGTGTCACCCACACCCAGAGTTGGGCTTCCATTCTCCACATCCATAACTATGGTAAGCTCATTTAGTTATCACACATCCCAGTATCATACACCCTAGGTCCAGTTACCTCCCAAAGTCCCCATGTATGAGCACATGGGACTTTGGTGGGACATCTAGATACAAACCATAACAAATGCTATGCCAAGGAAAATGAACTCTGATGTTCTCCCACTTCTCTTGGGAATACATGTTGTTCTTGCACAATATTTGTTGCCTGACTGTTGGATGCAGTCTTCCAACAGGGGCAGAAAACCCAACATCAGAGGTGTTTGTGCCATACATCAACCTTGATATTTACAAGTTCACAGAAACAGATGTCTCACTGTCATCTCACTGGTCTGGGCTGTTGGAGAATGCAGGCAGCTGGGGAGTCAGGAGCTGTGTGTTGTCATGTTTCGTACATGTATGACTGTCTGATCTCTCAGAGGGATGTGTGGTAAAGAATGGGAACATCATGAGCAAGGCCATCAGCATCATTGGCATCATTATGGTCATAACTTCTATTAATATTAGTCAGACACCTGAAAACCACTCAAAAGCCCCCCCCAAAAAAACAAGGTTCTTGGATGGGCATCACAGAATGTACCATTCTATCTGCCAGCTAAAAGAGAGCAAAGAGAAAAGCATCTAGCTTTCATTTAGTCTTATTTCTGAGTGATAGGCCTTGGGCTTTTTGTACATTTACAACATACATGGTATTAAGCCTGGTGAAGAGTTCAATCTTGAGAAGTATGAGAAAAAATCTTTGTGCTTATGTTTGATGCAGGTGGAGAGTCTGTTTACCATTCAATCTTTATTAAGGAAGCAATGTGTCCCATATAAAGTGCTAGACCCTCTCCATGGCCACAGTATAATGACTAAGAGAATGTGGAGTTGGGGTATAGTCCAATGATGCAGCCCTTGCCCTGCCCTTGTGAGGTCCTGCGTTCCATCCTTAGCACCAAAGGAAAAAAAATGGAAGAGAGAGAATGTGATCAAACAAGGATTCATGCTCAGGTCACCAGGGTCTAAATCCAAGCTCTGACTTTAAACACTTTCCTTCTCTACCTGGCCTTGACCCTGTCTGCAGGTGGAGTTAGCAGCAGTGGGGGGCCATTTTGTAGGGTTGTTGTGGGACTTAAACGACTCCAGCTCATCAATACATGCAGAATGGCTAATGCTCTTTTTATTCTAAAATAGATACAGGACACAGGATGTTGGGCAGCACAAGGTGGCAGAATGACAGGACCAGGCTACACAGAGTAATTAACAGCAGGTGCCATTTCAAGGAGCATGTTAGAAGAAGCAACCTATTTAAAAATACAATTGATAAATACTCTATGCTTGTATCTGAGGTTCATTTTGAGCATAGGCAAAGAGTGAAAAGTTGGATGTGAGCAAGTGGTACCCAAGCACAGGTAAGCAAAAGCCCAGAGTAGCAAGGGGCAGACACAAAAGGACCAAAAGAACTTAAACAACACAAAAAGAGAGATAAAACCCAATTAGAAGAGAGGCTATTTTAAGCCACACCCTGCTAAGAGGTTTTCAGTTTTTTTCCTTTTCTTAAGAAATTTGTTTAAACCACCTGTTTAATGAAGTAGAAATGAAAATAGATAACGGCACCCCCCCCCCGAACAACATTCCTTTATCCTTGAGTCAGTTGCAAAGGACAATAAATACGGTTTTCATTCCAGTGTTTGAATTCTAGGTGGTCATTTCTGAGTAATGTTTCAAAGTATTTGGAGAATCCTAGACTGTGTAACCTAAGAATAGAATGAAACTTCTGAGAGGGATTGTCATCTCCCAGGGAACCCATGAATAGTTGTGTAGGTTGAGTGCTGCACAACTTCTGGGGGTGCCATTCACATTGCTTTCACATTGTAATCTATATGAAAGCTTGGGCTTGTGGAGTGTGTCTCCTGAACAGATGCACAAATTATACTGCTCTTTACTCAAAGTGTTGATATATCTTAAAAATTTCAGAATAGGGACTTGAGAATCAAAGGTTCCTATTAAAAGGATGTCAAATGCTTTGTTGAAAAGTAGAAAAGACACGTGAAATGGAGAACTTCCACTATGGTGTGATGAGTCTGAAACAGACTCTGTTGCACAACTTATCAGTGTAGCCTTTGGCAAGTTACCTAATTTTTCTTATGTTTTTTCATTTGTAAATAATGTCTACATCCTATTTTGCAGAAAAGCTATGAGGCAGCATTAAACTCCTGTGAGTAAAGCATGTGGGCTGTGGGGGTTGCTGAGTGATCACAACCATCCTTGTTATATTCGTATTCAGTCACTGGGTATCTTAAGGCAATAGGACAGGCCAAGACTTATAGTGGTAAGGAAAAGGCTCCCTCAGCTTGAGACTGCTGAGATATTCATCTAGAAGGAAATGATTATGAATTCTCAGAGCAAAGAGTCATTAAACACACTCAGCATTTTCCTTCCATTTGTGGAGTAAAAGACCCAAATGATATGCACAGACCCTTTTACGTTGTTTCTATGTGTATGTGTGCTTGTTGTGTGTGTAAACCTTGCTCACACAAGGAGGAAGGTGAGCCAGCTTACTAAATACACATTCATATTAAGATGGTTCAAAGTGGCTTTTCTCAATTGGCCTGCCATTCTGGTGACAATTTTTAGAATACAGAGAATGGAAGTTTTCATGGAAGTGAAATCAAAGCAGAAAAATAGGTCATAACCAGGTATAAGTTTGCGTGGAAATTGTATGTCATGCAGTCTTAACTAGTTGCTGAGATCTGGATACAAATTTTTCCCTATACTTCTCCATAGACAAAGCAAAGAGAGAAAGAAAAATAGCAAGACAGAATAGTTCCCAAGTTGAAGGACCAAGAGAAGTCAATGCTCTTTGGAACTTCTTTCTGATCTTGATTTAGAATTGGGCTAATTTGGGGTTCATGATCTTTGCCTTTGCTCTTGTTGAGGGAGTTTGTAGGTCAAGGAAGAAAAATAGGACAGTAACTCAGGTCCATTTCCATCCTGACCGTGGCCATATTTTCTCATCGCAAGATTTAATCACCCTCAAGACCACTTTTTGGAGGCTTATGGCTGAGAGCCTTCCTTCTTGGAGATCATCCAGGAAGTTCAATGGAGTTTTCCCATGCTATTAAGAGATGAGAATATTGGTGTTTGAGAGTTTCCCACACATGATTCAAAGCCTCTTTTGTCATTCACCTACCTTAAAAGTATACCTAGTTTCTGTTTTGTGAATTCAGTAGCCATTGAAAAATGCGACATTTTATTTTGCTTTGACCACGAGTCTGTTCAAGAAAAAAGAAATTTAGAGAAGCACAGGGGTAATCTATAAATACAGATCTAGGAGTTTGCTAAAACAGTCTCCACTGGCTCATTTTAATCCATTTACACCCACTGACTTAATGTTCTTGAGCAGAAAGTCTAGCCTCAGCATGAAGAGACATTTCCAGCTCAAAGTCAGAAGATCTCTGTCTACATTGGATTAAAAAAGTGGAAACAGGGTCAGGGATTTAGCTCAGTGGCACAGTGCCTGCCCGGCTAGCACAAGGTCCTGAATTTGATCCCCGATACTAAAAAGAAAAATAGAAACAACTCAGTCTCCAAAATATAGAAATATAGGAACTGGCCAAAAGCATCCTGGTTGGGTTTTTAAAAAATTATTTATATATATATATTTATTGGTACATTTTAGGTATAAAATACATTTACATTTATCATTGGGTGTTTGTACCAGAATATGATGTATCTCAGTTTTTACTTTTTCTCCCATTACCTGTGCACCCTTCACCTGCTCCACCCTTCCCTATTTACACAGAGTTTGATTCCATTTTTTGTTTTCTTTCTCCCTGGTTGGTTTTTTAAATATATGCCCCATAATCAAAAGGCAAGTATACAACTTACAGTGTCATTTACCCCATGTAGACATTGGAATTATTCTTTGTTTTTCTGCATCAAAGTTTTATTCTAATTCTGGGCCTGCCCTACAAGAATAACCCAGATATGGAGCCTCCATACCCTTTGTATAGATCTGCAGAATAACCTCATTAAATGGAACTTCACAAACTTGAAGTCAAAATCATTAAGACAGAGGATCACTAAAGTTTTCTTTGGCACTAGTCAGGGATAAAATGGTTTGCTAAGTAAATTAATAGTGTCAATGAGATTTAGAGGGAAACATTTGCCTATCTTAGAAAACAAACTGTTGTCAAGTGCATTAAAACCTACGGTTATCAATTAAGTACATGCCAGACTCTGTTTAAATGGATGCTGTAGCAGGGAATTGGGCAGATGTAAGAAGCTACTACAGCTGCTCTGCTCTGTTTGGTGATTGAGTGACCTTGAGCAGGTTACTTCATCTTGCTAAGCCCCTATTTTCTCCTTGAAAATAAAAATGAAAATGGGCTGAATATATCTAATATATACCAGAGAGTTCTTGAGTTTCCAAGTGTATCTATTGCCTTTTATCTTCTATCTCTTCTTTTTTATTCCAAAATATCCAAAAAGAATACCCAGTAGTGAGAGGGACATTTAGTTACCCCAAAGTAGGGGTCTCCACTTGAAAATAATAAAAATTCTACTCCCTTTCAAATTTTCTATTTTGCAGAGTGCCCTTTAAAATGAATTTGTGAGACATAATTGTACTTTCAAGATAAAGCAATAATATCTAAAAATAAGAGGAGTTTAGGGTTTGCCCTTCAAAAGTGAGCTGTCCATGAGTATTTCTAAATTGAGCCCAAATAGCTCATTGCAACTACTGGGAATATGTTTCAGAATATAAAGCCCATAGGAGAGGTACTGGAAAATGTTATCTTTGTGCAGAAAAGATGATCTCTGCATCTCCGGAGCCCACAATGAAGTGCATGAACCATACACAGGCATATGCATGGTGCTAGTTACCGAGCTGTGAAGAACAGGGCTAACCATGCCCTGGAGGCCTGCCTCAGACACCACATTAATGATTCTTACATACACAAATTCATTAGTTGTTTAATTAAGTTAAATCATGAATTGAATTTGTTTGATCATTAATTAAGAAACAAGTAGTGCTGTGCTAAAATTTAACACCTCAGGAAAAAAAAACAGAATAATTTTAACTTTCTGGCACAACCAAATTATTTCTGAGTTTGCTCCATTCCCCACTCCCCGTGACACACACACACACCCACTTGCACACACATGAGCACACCTACACCCATGCACACACACAAACTACTTACAGAAATATTTTTAATTTTCTTTTTCTAATGTACTGTCTTGAAAAGAAAAGTGAAAGTCATTTGTTACAGATCAGATATTTGATTTTTTTCTCCTTCTACAAGTGGCATTTTTCTTATTTAAAGGATAGAGGATTTGCCTATTTTCTCAAGATAAAAATGTTGCCCTTTTTTTTTGCCCCTGAAGAGCCAATATTCAGTGGAGGGAAATTTAAATCCCAAATAAATTCTCAGGAGACCTCTATCAATAATCTCAAACTTTTCAATAACCATTTCAAAAATTCAATAATCATACCGTTAGAATCATAAACAGAGGTATTTTCTTCGGAATAAAATGAAGAAGCATATTGATGTAACACCTGTAATGGAACTCCCTTTCAAAAGCCACCATCACATGTTGGGGGGCACCTCGAGTTCCTAGAAGTATAAAGACTTGAGAACATGGTAATTTGCCCTGTGAAAACTAGTAGTTCCCCCAAGTGTTGGCCATGATTTCTGACTCCTCTGGACCCTCCCTAGGACTCCTGATTTGATTGCTTTGATAATACACCACATCTGGTAGCTAAAACTGATCAGGAGGTCACTTGGTATCTTTTACAGTTGCTTCTCCAAAGAAGGTTGTGAATTTGTTTCTCACGTTGCCAAGTGGAGATTCAATGAGGAACACTGGATAGTCTGACTCAAGGAATCACTGCTAAGAATCTCTGCTTTGGCATAATTTTCTACCTCCTTGCTGAAGTGATTGGGTTGGTTGCCATAGCAACAGACATCCAAATTTTTTTCTTCTGGCTCTTCAAAGCCATGAAGTGTAAGAAATTCTCTCCCCAAGGTGCTCCTGGCCAAGGCAGGTGAGTTTTTTCACCTATTACTCCTGAAAGCTGACTTTTGAAAATCCCATCTTCCAAGTTATGGGTCCATCAGAACACATATCCATTCAAACTATATATAACCAGACACTGGGCCATACCTCCTGCCAGATTACTGGAGCCTCTGTATTTTCTATAAGAGGATAAAATTTGTGTGGACTGGAATAAGTAAGAAAACTTAACATAAGAAGAAATAAAGAAGGACAGAAGTATTTGTCCTTACTTGAATGGGAACAGAGTACTGACACAGTAAATTGTATCTGCAGAATTTCATTTCTTTAAGCAAAATAAAAGATAAATAATAGAAAATAGGTAAATAGGGGTTTTTTGCAAAAGGGAAAGGGACTAAGAGTTGAGGCGAATTGGTTGAAAGAAAAGTTTGCTCTTCAGTGTAATGAATTAAGACGTAGAGGGAACATTCATGGTAAAAATTAATCAGCCACTTGAAAGGTGGGTCTACGGCATGGGAAAAAAGTTAGTATTAGACAATCAGCAAGTTAGATAACATACATTGTGTATATCAACAGACCAATTTCAAAAGAGACAAAAGTTAATTAAAAGTTAATTATAAGATAAGTACCATAGTACACTATTTTCTTGCATACCCTAGGAAGAGCAAATGTAAAGGTATGTGGTGGGTTTTATAAATCCCAAATAATCCTCAACCATTGTATGAGTCAGGATGAGCTAGGTCATGCAAAGATGTGGGGGGTTAAAATTTTAAACTTTTGCACTTATACTATATGGACAGCAACCGACAGCTGGGATGCTTCACTCATCAGATTTCACTAAAGGCTTCATCTTATTTAGAACCACAACTATTAGAACGACTATTTTAAGGGGAAGAGAATGTGGAATTTGTGCTCTGGATTTTACTCTTCTCCTTGGAGGTTATACTTCCCTTCATCATGCATCTCATTGAACAAAGCAAGTCACAAGGCCACATTTGAGTTCAAATGGAGCAGAAATGTGCAGGTTTACCAAACATCCAAAAGAAGAAATGAAATGCTTTTGAATTCCTTATAGACTGATTTTGTCCCTCACAAATCATATATTGAAACCCTAAATCCTGATGTCACTGTGTTTGGACACAGAGCCATTAAGGACATGATTAAGGTTAAGTGTAGTAGGGAAGGTGAGGCCCTGATCTAATAGGATTGGTGGCCTTATAAGAACAGACACCAGATCTCTTCTCTCTGTTTCCCTCTCCCACTCCTTTTCCCTTTCGCTCTCCCTTTCTAGTGAGAAGATGGCCATTTACAAGTCTAGGAGGAAGGCCTTACCAGAAATTAACCCTGCTAGCACTTTGATCTTTGACTTCTAACCTCCATAACTGTGAGAAATAAATTTTGTTATTGAAGCTACCTGGTCTGTGTATAGTGTTCTGCCAGCCCCAGCAAACTAGAAGAAGCTCAAGTGACTATCACAGCCACAGCGGCTGTATTTCACTCAGCATTATGCATCTTTATTAGATTTCCATGATGTTGCACTGAGGCTTAGATGATCTATCAAATTAAATGAACCTGGTAAAAACAAATAGAAATTAGATGCAAATAAATGCTTCATTAAGGGCTCTTCCCCATCTACACCAAAAAGTATTTTCTTGGTGTTGTTTTCATACATTTCAGATCAGGATAATTATTTTAGGCTCCAGTTTTCATCGCAACTCACTTAAAAAGCAAAAATACTGCCAAGTCAACTATATTACTTCTTTCAACTCAGCATGGAAATGATTCAGTACAGAAGCAGAATCCTAACTGCTGGTAATTATTATGTATAAGCATAATAATCCCAGGTATTCATCTTGTATTTTTCATCCAAGCAGCTCAGAGTGTTTAGAAAACATAATCTTCCCATCCTAAAAGGCACAACATGAAGTATAACCTCTTTATACCATTAGCACAGAGATGGGACAACTCAGGTGTGAATGTATGGGTTTGTGATTCCCCTATAGCATTTTTTCCCATCTTTTTTCCAACTTCATGGAATTGCTCCAGGTTTATGAAGCCACCGCTCTGTCTCTCCTCCAGAGCTTTTTCTCTCTCCACAGCCTGGGATTTCCACAGCTTCTTTGGGGGACTCCATTCTTGTGACTTCCAATAACTCCTTGGGGTCTCTACTTTCATATTCCTGTCACTGGAGGTTTCATCCTTCTGGCAACTAGTCTCCGATAATCTCTCCCTGAGCATTTTTCTACAGGCATCATGACATTTATTCTGTACAGCAGTACTACTCCCCTTGAGTCTGCTCTGGAAAGTGCTGCTATGGTCATAGAACAGGAAGGGAGCTTGGCTGGCAGCTAGCAGGGGCTTGTTGTTGTCCCATCTGGGCTTGTACAGAAGGTCCTCCCTGAGCATTTGCCCGAGATTCTCACAAACTGAAGCAGAGTGAAATTTAGAGTTGTCCAAAGTGACACCAAAAGACCTTGGGAAATAATAATAGTGAATATTAACTGAGTAGTCATTACACTGCTTTGTAAAGACTTTACAATTAAAAAGAAACATTTTGTCTCAATTCTGGTTAGCCCTCAAGGATCTATCTAGGGGCAAAAGGGTCAAGTAGCTTCCATTCCTGGAGTATAAAACCCAGAGCAGGGTTCCTTTTGGGGTTCATTGGCTATGGTGCAACAGAGGGCTCATGCAGTTGAGATTCCATTCCATCTCCCAGCTTTCCTATGCTTTGGGCATGGGCTGGCTGTAAATCCAAGACTCCAATTTCCTCTTGCTGCCTTTCTGTATGTAATAAAATTGCTTTGCTTGACCCATTGTGAGTGTTCTGTGACACTGGACTTGATGGAAATAATAGAGATTGCAGCCCCAGATGCTAGAGCAGGCACTACATAGTGTACCTACTTCACAAAAAGGGTAATAGCGACTGACGTCTTACTAATGAGGAGGCTGCGGTGTGGAAATGTTCCATGAAGTAACTCTTAAACAATACAATTAGTAGGGGCAGCACTGGGCTCCACACCCAGCCAGCTGGTGCCTACAGCCCCATCCTTAGCCACTGCCCTATGGTAATGCACCACCTGTGGCAGGAGGAACAAGATTTACAGCCGGACCACTTAGACTAAAGTCCTGGTTTCCATATTTATGGGCTTTTAAACTAGGGAAGTTGACCACAGTTCAGGTATCCTCCTCTACAGTACAGGGCTAAAAATATCTGCTGTCCACCTCTTAGAACTTAAGCAAAATTCAAATTAGATCAGCTATATGAAAATACTTTACAGATTATGAATTACTTTTAAAAAGTAGACATAGGCCAGAGCCTGTTCGGGTCGACTGACCAGAGTCCGTGAATTCTCCGCTGCGAGCCCCTCCAGACAGCCCCAACCTCAGCTTCCTGTCCTTTGCAAACACTAAGACTATGTCCCTGCATCAGTTTTTACTAGAGCCAATCACCAGTCATGCCTGGAACAGGGACCTTACCCAGATTGCCCTTAGCCCCAATAATCACGAAGTTCACATCTATAAGAAGAATGGGAGCCAGTGGGTAAAAGCTCATGAACTCAAGGAGCACAACGGACACATCACAGGTATCGACTGGGCTCCCAAGAGCAACCACATTGTCACTTGTGGAACTGACTGAAATGCCTACGTCTGGAGTGAGAAAGATGGCATCTGGAAGCTGACCTTGGTATCCTGAGGATTAACCTTGCAGCCACTTTTGTGAAGTGGTCCCCTCTAGAGAACAAATTTGCTGTGGGAAGTGGATCACGACTCATTTCTGTTTGTTACTTCGAGTCTGAAAATGACTGGTGGGTAAGCAAGCACATTAAAAAGCCGATCCGCTCCACGGTCCTCAGCTTGGATTGGAATCCCAACAATGTTTTGTTGGCAGCGGGATCGTGTGACTTCAAATGCAGAGTGTTTTCTGCCTACATTAAAGAAGTGGATGAAAAGCCAGCCAGTACACCCTGGGGCAGCAAGATGTCTTTTGGCCAGCTGATGTCAGAGTTCGGTGGCAGTGGGACTGATGGTTGGGTCCATGGCATCAGCTTCTCTGCCAGTGGGAGCCGCTTGGCCTGGGTCAGCCACTACAGTACCGTGTCTGTTGCTGATGTCTCAAAAAGTGTGCAGGTCTCCACTCTGAAAACCGAGTTCCTGCCCCTCCTGAGTGTGTCATTTGTCTCCAAGAGCAGTGTTGTGGCTGCTGGCCATGACAGTTGTCCGATGCTCTTTAACTATGATGACCACGGCTGCTTGACCTTTGTCTCCAGGCTCAACATTCCAAAACAGAGCATCCAACGCAACATGTCTGCCATGGAAGGCTTCCGCAACATGGACAAGAGGGCCACAACTGAGGACCGCAACACAGCCTTGGAGACACTGCACCAGAATAGCATCACTCAAGTGTCTATTTATGAGGTGGACAAGAAAGATTGTCACAAATTTTGCACTACTGGCATCAATGGAGCCATGACAATTTGGGATTTCAAGACCTTAGAGTCTTCTATCCAGGGCCTCCAAATGATGTGAAGCTGAGCGACCCCGCCACCCAGCATGAGAACAGTGGCTGAGTATGGCCCTGCCATTCGCATGACGGTGAGGAAAGCCAGCCCAGGAAACACTGTAGCAGCCTTGCAAATACTGTCTGCTTTTGTCTGAATATAATCGGTGAAAGTGTTGATTTTTTAAAAAGCAGCAGTGGTTTGGTTTTGTTTTTGAGATTTCATTCCATTCTTCACCAAAGCTTATCTTTAAGTAGTTTATTATGGAATTGTCACACTAACTTAAAAGAAAGGGTGAAGGAGGTATGTAAATTGTCTGCTAAAAAATTAAATTAAAATCCTGAATGTTAAAAAAAAAAAAGTAGACATAACATCACTTGTTAAATATGTTTGGGTTCTTGCAAAGGGTTTTACAAGGGATGTGTGAAAGCTAAGGTGCATGTTTTAATTTTTTAAAAATTACAATAAGAAACACATTGTCATTAATTCCCCTCAAAATACCCCTCCCACACACTTTAAACACACTTATCCCATAATTCTTGCAACTTTCTGAAGCACTTCTGGAATTTCTCTTTACAAGATATGATAAAAAATACAGTGAATGCTGCTGCCAAGTGCCATCCAGCAGAAAGGAAGGCTTGTAAAAACATGACGTACCTTCATTCACCTTCTTCACCAGATCTGTCACTGTGAGACTTTTGGCTCTTCTCCAAATTCAAAATGACCATGAAACTTAAATAGTTTGAATTGATTCAGGACATCAAGGCAACCACAACAGTGCAACTAAAGACTCGATTGGGAGACAAAAATTCCTAACAATGAATGTAAACAAGCTTGTAAAAATAGTTTTACCTGTTAAAGTTCTAAAATGAATTCAGGTGTGGTGGCACATGTTTGTAATCCCACGTACTTGGGAGGCTGAGGCGGGAAGATCACAAGTTTGACTTAGTAAGTATGGACAACTTATTAAGACTCTCAGAAAAATAAAATCCAAGATAATTGTTCCTCTTTTAGTCAGTTCAGGCTGCCATAACAAAATACCACAGGCTGGGTTGCTTAAACTACAGTATATCTATTACACATTTTGGTCCATACACTTTTGGTTTCTCACACCAGAGAAACAATGTGATATAATAGATATTGTGAAATAGGAAGAAAATGTTCAAGTGGGAAGGGGAACTAGGGAGGGGGAGGTGGAAAGGAAGGAAGAAAAAAAGAGAAAAGAAGAAAAAATGAAAACAAAGCTTTTGTAAATAAGGACAGGAAGAGGGGTTGAAGGGAGGGAGGAGAGGGGAACCAGAAAAAAATATCAAAACATAACATATGCAGGTACAAATTCCCTATGATGAATATGATCATTATGTATACTTAAAATGTACCAATAAAATTAATTAATTAAAAAACAGTATATGTTCTCAGAGACCTGGAAGCTGGAAGGCCAAGATTAAGGAGCCAGCTGACTCAGGTCCTGGTGGGAGCTCTCTACCTGCCCTGCAGATATATTTTCTTACTTTTTCTCACATGCAGAGGCTCTCCTTCCAAAGATTCAGTCCTATCAAATGACGGACCAACACTTCTGACCTTGTTTGATCTTAGTTACCTCTTAAAGAGGGTATCTCCAAATATAGGCACATCGGAGGTTATGGCTTCAGTGTACAAATGTTGAATTTTGGAGGTTGGAGCAGTACAATTTAGTTCATAGCATTTCCTCACCCCTTACACATATGTTACAAGCAAACAAAGAATTAACTTCTATACCACATGTGAATAGGGAGATCAGTCAAATAAATAATTCTCAAATAGACAATGATTGATAAACTACTTATATCTTACATTGGACCAAACTACATGTTTGGGTTTGCTATTTCTCATATCACCTAAGATTTACTGTGCTGCTCTGTTTGTCTTAATTAGGATTAGTATTCATATCAAGCCATGTTCTTTGAACATCTACCAGTGGGAAATAAGTGATGAAAAAATTTGCCAGACATAATCAACAGGATTGTCAAGAAATCAGTATCATTTTTCTCCTTTTCACTTATTCTTGAAATATTTCCAGAGGCCAACTTTGGGCAAGGCACCATGCTGTCTGCTGAAACCAGACCTTCAGCAGCTCTCACTCCACTCAAAGACTCAAGTCACACAATGAAGGAGTGGTGAACATGGTAGAAAGTGATAAGGTTAGTAAGAAAGATGTGGACAAAATTGTTCCAGTGGCAGTTCAAAGAGGGAGGTAGCATCAAAAGAGATGAGAGGTAAGGGAGCATTTGAAATAGGTCTTAAGCAGCAGGTGGACTTGCACGTTTGGAGATAAGAGGCAAGGAAATGCCAGGGAAGGGTTCATTTTAAGCCTAGTTCCCTGATCTTGAAGAAAGGAAATGCCTAAACTGCTAATTTAGAGCACTCCTGTTGGGTGCCTCAGACTCTGAGAATATAAAAGGGGAAAAAGACATATCGATCACAAAAAATTCAAACTGTTACCTGTGTGATAACAAACTAGTTCATGAGGCTATCCCTAAAAAAAAAAAGTCTCTTGTTTATATAACTCGAAACAAAATATTGCATGGTAACAACAGAATAAGCCAAGTAATTGCCCTTCCCTCCCACACACTTAAGAATGAGGCTTTGTTGTTACTAGATTATGCTTTTGGAGAATAAAACAGTAATACTACTCTTTAGAGGGTAGCTTAATTCCATTCCAAACATTGGCTTTCTGTAGCAGACATGCACACACACACACACACACACACATATATATATATATATACACTCATTATAATTATTTCATAATTAACATTTCTACTGAATGTATTCCTGAAGGAAAAAATTCCTAATATATGTACACACTTGAGCTGATGTTATCTTTGAAAACTTGGTACCTTTCTTGGGTTCTTTAGATGTAAAAAAAATCTGCCTTTGTAATTAATCCCCTTGATTAATCTGTAATGGGCCACTAAGTTAGTCTATAGAAAGGAGGACTAAAAAAAACTAGCAATATGCTAATGAAGTTTCAGAATATGCCACATTGGCATAAGGATTATTTTGAGCTGAAAATAATTGACAAGCAGCTGGCTTTCTGCTTCCCCTTTCTGCCTAAAAGCAAGACTTATTTCTAAACTGTAAAGATGTCTCCATTTTCCATATGAGGAAGAGGGAGAATGATTCCCAATTGTGGGAGATAACACTTATTCCTGGAGATTTGAGTCTACATTAAAAAAAAAAAACCTAAATAACCTTAATCTTCCATTAGTTTCCCTCCTATCTATACTTTCCCACAATTTGCTGCCCATAGAAACTCAAATGTTTTATTTTGTCTAGTCACTTTTCCACAATTTATTGCTCTCTGTTTAAAAAATGATGGATACATTCTCACAGCTAACTGCTTCTTTGAGTTTTATGCTTCTTTTCTGCAAAGTTCTCCTGTGAACTTGAAATAAACTTTTTCTCCTGTTAACTTGTCTTTTGTCAGTTTAATTTGTGGACCCTAGATCCAGAGCAAGGGAGGGTGGAGAAAGTTTTTCCTGGTGACATTATCAGTATCCATTAAGTGTTTATGAAAGATTCTGAGCAGTAGCCTTAAATTATACTCTCATAGGATAAGGTAATTATTAGAACTACCATAGAGGATAAGCAGACCCTATGCGCTGGAGATCATGACAACTGTCTTTTACAAATGCAGAAGTTGATCCCAGGCACATTTACTTGAGACACTTAATCCAAGTTCCCATTGCAAGTTAAAACCTAGGTTACCAGTTCAAAGTATTTTCAGACAAGTCTTGTGCCTGCAGTGTAGAAGATTTTCTACTGCTTTCTGATGCCTCTCAACTCCCATGACCAGAGAAAAGCAGTTTAATCTCTTCGGTTTGTCTTTGTCTTTAATATATATGTGTGTGTGTGTGTGTGTGTGTGTGTGTGTGTGTGTGTGTGTGTGTGTGTGTTCTCCTATGTGGTAATGGTGTGACAGAAAATAGCCATAGATCAGGAGATGAGTTGGCTATATCATAAACCTCGATTTCTTGGACCTTAGATTTCAAGGACTTCTAAACGCAGAACACGTCCTGCCATTAGAATATTTGAAGATGCATGCAAAAATGAGATTTTTTTAAGGTTTTGTTTCCCAGGCAACTGCTCTCAGTTCAGCATTGAATGTGAGCATTCGAATCCCCAGAGCCACTCTCCCCCACCCACCTTTATCCTCTTTACTGCAGCAAAGATGCAAACTCTGAGAACCCAGAATCCCAGCTTCCTTTGGAGAATAAAAGGAGATTCATTGAATTGTTATAAAATGATGCTGAATTCAAAAGAACATGCCTGTCAGCAAGCAGTGCACTTTGGAAAATACTCTGGTTGATCTAGGCAGAGAAAGGGTACATGTTGACCAACATATTGATTGGCAAAAAAAAGCCTGAAAAAGAAAACATTCTATCTAATAATTCTTTCTAATAATTTTTTTTATAATACTGGGAATGGAACCCAGAGCCTCACACTGCTAGGCAAACTCTCTGCCACTCAACTACACTCCCAGCCCCTGTCATAATGGTTCAATTAGTTGTACATGACTGTAATCCCAGCATTGGGGAGACTGGGGCAGGAGTATCACAAGTTCAAGATCAGAATACAAAACAGAACAAAATTTTTTAAACGCAGTGGTTGTCATTTAGTAATGGAGCAGGGAAAGCTGGCTTTTAGCACCGTAAAGTCAGTGTTTGGTACCCGATTGACCACAGTGCTGCTGCCAGGAAGAGTTTAGCCACTGGTATCTACTGTTAAAACTGCTCCAGAAATGTGCATTCCAGGGAGCTTCAAATCACCAGAGGATTTTGAAAGCACCAAGGCAGTCAATACAAACTTGAAGACTTTCTACTAGTCTCAAGATCTATTAAATTCACTACATCTCCAGGGAATAAAAACGCTTTCAGGATGAGAATGTGAGTGGCCACCTTTTCTAGTCTTTCCTACCAGAACTGTTCTCAGCTTTTTGAAGTAGTAATGAGTTTCATAGTGCGTCGGAGTAGGGAGCATCTTAAACTTGTTGCTTCAAACGTATTCTTTCTTTCTCTCACAGACCTGGCACTAAGTCTTCAGATATAGGTCATAGGAGTATATATACAATCTCACGTTTGAAAACAAAAATAGCCATTGAAGTCTTAGGTATTAGAACATTTATTGGCAGGTAAATAATAAAAATTTGTTCTTTAAAAGAAAGATCCTGGTGAATATATTCTTCATTAAGCTTTCACTCTTCTTTTATGTGTGTCTCTTTGTATTTCTCTTCACAAACACACACATATACACTCATTCATTTAACACTACTTCCACTTTTTCAAAATTGTATTTTATTGGTACATTTTAGGTATACAATATAATGACATTCATCATTGGAAATTTGCACCTTTACATAATCTCTCTTGGTTCTTATTTTTCCCCCTTTCCCTGCCCTCCCTTCAACACCTCCATCCCTCCCTGTTTACAAAGACTTTGTTTCCAATTTTTCATTTTCACATATTAATTCCATTCCCTTCTTTCCTTTCCCAAACCCCTCCCACTTCTCCTTCCCCTTTGCCCCTTTTCTTCATATTTCACATTATCTATTATACCTTTTGGCCCTTATTTACACTTTCAGTTTCTCATATTAGAGAAACTATTCGGTATTTACACATGTGTGTCCTATTTATTTCACTGAAAAGTATTGCCTCAACATGCATCCATTTACTAATAAATGTCTCTAAATTCTTGATTTTTATGGCTGAGTAGTACTCTATTTTATAAAAAAAAAAACAACATATTTTTTTTAACCAGTCTCCAGTTGATGGGCATTTGGACTGCTTCCAAGTTTTAGCTATTACAAACTATGCTGCTATGAACATGGGTACACATATATCACTGTGGTATGATTCTTTTAATTCTTTGGGGGAAGATATCTGGCAGAGGAATGGCTTGGTCAAATGGGACTTCCAGTCCTAGTACTTTGAGGTAACTCCATACTGATTTCCACAGTGGTTGCACGAGTCTACACTCCCATCAGCAGTGGAGCAGTGTTTCTCTTTCCCCACAGCCCCGCCAGCATTTGTTATTGATTGATTTCTTGATAGCAGCCACACTTTCTGGGGTGAGGTGGAATCTCAGAGTTGTTTTCATTTGCATCTCTCAAATGACCAGTGATGTTGAACATTTTTTCATATGTTTACTTGCCATTTCTACTTCTTGTCTGAGAAATGTCTGTTCATTTCAGATGCCCACTTTTGGATTGGGTCTTTAAATTTGAGAGGTCTAATTTTTTTAAGTTCTTTATATATTCTAGATAGTAGACCTTTGTCTGAGGGACAGCTGGTGAAAATCTTTAACTACATTGTAGGTTGTCTCTTTATGCTGCTGGTGGTTTCTCTGGCTGTGCAAAAGCTTTTTAATAAGAAGAGATCCCACCTGTTGATTGTTTGTGCTAGTTCATGGGCAGCTGAGGTCTTGTTCATAAAATCTTTTCCTACACCAATGTCTTCAAGAGTTCTACCTTACCTCTATTTCAGCTGGTTCATCATTTCAGTTTTAATATTTAGATCTTAATCCATTCTGATTTTAGTTTAGTGCATGGTGAGAGATATAGGTCTAGTTTTAATCATTGGCAAGTTGAAGCCCAATTTCTCCAGCACCATTTATTAAAGAGGCTATCTTTCCTCCAGCAAGGTTATTTGGCTCCTTTGTCGAAGATGAGGTGGCTGAGTGTGTCTGGAGTTGTTTCTGCATCTTCTAATCTGTTCCACTGGTCTGCGGTTCTCTTTCTTTGCCAGTACCATGCTGTTTTTATCACAGTAGCTTTGTAGTATAGTTTCAAGTTGGGGGTTGTAATACCCCCCTGCCATGTCTCTGTTACCTAGAATTGCTTTTGCTATCCTGGGTCTCTTCTTGTTCCAAATGAATTTTTGGATTGTTTTCTCAAGGTCTGTGAAGTATGCTGCTGGGATTTCAATTGGGATTGCATTGAATCTATATAGCAGTTTTGGAAGTATGGCCATTTTCACTATATTGTTTGATCTTTCCTACCCAGGAGCAAGGAATGTCTTTCCATCTCTGATATCATCTTCAATCTTTCTTTTCAGGGTGCTGTAGTTTTCAGAGAAGAGGTCTTTGATTCCTTTGGTTAGGTTGATTCCTTGGTATTTCAGTTTTTTGGGTGCTATTGTGAAAGGAATCATTTGTCCTATGCCTGTCTCAGTAAGTCTATTGTTGGTGTAGAGGACAGCTATTGCTTTGTGTGTGTTAACCTTGAATCCAGCTACTTTACTGAATTTACTTATTAAGTCTAGAAGACTTTTGGAGTTCTTGGGGTCTTCTTTATAGGGTATAATGTCATCTCCAAATAATGACAATTTCACTTCTTCATTTCCTATCTTTATTCCTTTTATTTCTTTCTCTTGTCTAATTGCCGTGGCTAATGTTTCCAGAACTATATTGAACAAGAGTGGTGATAGTGGACATCCTTGTCTTGTTCCTGATTTGAGTGTGAAGGATTTCAGTTTTTGACCATTTAGTATGATATTGGCTGTTGGTTTTTCATAGATGGCTTTTATCAAATTGAGATAGAGACTGTTACAATTTTTTGTAGGGTTTTTATCATAAATGCATGTTGGATTTTGTCAAATGCTTTTTCTGCATCTATTAGGATGCTCATATGGGTTTTTTCCTTAGCTCTATTGATATAGTGTATTACATTGATTGATTTGCGTATGTTGAACCATCCCTGCATTCTTGGGATAAAAATCCCATTTGGTGAGGGTGTATGATCTTCTTGATGATCTTCTGCATTCTATTTCCCAGTATCTTATTAAGGATTTTTTCATCTATGTTCATTAGTGAGATTGGCCTATAGTTCTCTTTTTCAGTTGGATCTTTCCCTGCTTTGGGGATCAAGGTGATGCTTGCTTCCAGGAATGAATTTGGGAGTATCGCTTCCCTTTCAAATTCACTGAAGAGTTTAAACAGTAGTGGCAGTAGTTCCTCTCTAAATGTCTTGTAGAATTCAGCAGTGAAGTCATCAGGGCCCGGGCTTTTCTTCTTTGGTAAGTTTTTAATTATGTTTTTAATTTCTTTCATTGATATTGCATTGTTTAGAATTTTTAGATCTTCGTAATTCAACTTTGGAAATTCATATGTATCTAGGAATCAGTACATTTCTTCTGTGTTTTCCATCTTATTGGCATATAGATTCTCAAAATAGGTATTGATGATCCTCTGGATTTCTGCTGGGTCCATTGTAATTGCATCCTTTTCATTCCTTATTGTATGGATGTGGGCCATTTCTTTCCGTTTTCTGACAAGGTTAGCTAAGGGTTTGTCAATTTTGTTTTTTCTTTCGAAGAACCAACTCCTGGCTTCATTGATTTTTTGCATTGTTCTCTTAGTCTCCATTGCATTGATTTCTGCTCTGATCTTTAAATTTCCTCCCTTGTATGAACTTTGGGTTTGTCCTGCTCTTCTTTTTCTAGAAGCTTGAGGTTCAGCATGAGATTGTTTAATTGGGCTCGCTCTGTTTTCCCAGTATGAGTATTCACTACCATGCATTTCCCTCCTAAGACTACATTCATTGTGTCCCGTAGATTCTGATATGTTGTACTGTTATTGTCATTTAATTAAAGAACTGATTTCTTCTTTCATTTAATTTCATCTGTGACCCACTGGTTTTTTTGTTTGTTTGTTTGTTTGTTTGGTACTGGGGATGGAACTCAGACCCTTCCTCTTGCAAGGCAGGCAGTGGAACCACTGAGCTAAATCCCCAGTCCACCCATTGGTTATTCAGAAGTGTGTTGTTCAATTTCCATGTGTTTATGAAATTTTTGAGGTTTCTTTGACTATTGATCTCCAATTTCATGGCACTATGGTGTGATAATATACAGGGTATAACTTCAATTCCTTTGCACTTACCTAAATGTGTTCTCTAAGTGAGTATGTGGTCTATTTTGGACAACGACCCATGTGTAGCTGAAAAGAATGTGTACTCTGATTTTGTGGGATGGAACACCATGTAAACATCTGTTAAGTTCATTTGTTGAGGTGTTTGATTGAGTTCTACTATTTCATTCCTTGTTTTTTTGTCTAGTTGATCTATTTGTGACAGTGGAGTATTGAGGTACCCCACTACTATTGTATTAGTGCTTGTATGATTTTTCATGTCTGTTATTATTTGTTTTATATAGTTGGGAGCAATAGTGTTTGGTTCACAGATATTTATGATTGTCATCTCTTCCTCTTGGATTGTTCCCTTTACAAGGTTATAGTGTCCTTCTTTGTCTCTCTTAATCAGTGTGGGTTTTGAAATCCACTTGGTCTGCAAAGAGCTATTCCTGCTTTTTGGGGGGTTCCTGTCACATGGAGTATTGTTTGCCACCCTTTAACTTTCAGTCTATGAGTTTCTTTTTGAATTAAGTGTGTTTCTTATAAGGAGCATACTGTTGGATCTTGCTTCTTGACCCATTCTGCCAGTCTATTTCTTTTGATCGGTGAGTTGAGACCATTAACATTGATGGTTATAACTGATATGTATTGAGTTATCATTGTCATGACTTTTTATTTTTGTTGGATTATCCCCCTTGGCTTCTTAATTTGTTGTCATCCCCGGTGGATTCATTCTGCAGGGCTTCCTGAGGTTGTGGTCCTCATTGTCTTTTCCTAGGATTTTTGTCTAAAATTTTTTGGAGTGCTGGTTTAGTATTCATGAAGTTTCTAAAGTGTTCTCTATCATGAAAGTATCTTATTTCACCATCAATTTTGAAAGATAGTTTTGCAGAGTACATCAATCTGGGTTGGAGGCTGTTTTCCTTTAGGGCTTGGAATCCGTCACTCCAAGCTCTTCTTGCCTTTGAGGGTTTGTGTTGAGAAGTCTGCTGTGATTCTGATGGGCTTTCCTTTGTATGTGATTTGTTTCTTTTCTCTTACTGCTTGTAGGATTTCTTTCTTCTGTTGGGTTTCTGGAATCGTAACAATTATATGCCTATGTGTAGATTTTTTGTTTATTTGTTTGTTTGTTTTGGTACTGGGGATTGAACTTGGGTCCTTGCGCTTGCATAGCAGGCAGCAAAACCACTGAGCTAAATTCCTGGCCCTCTAGATTTTTTTGATCAAGGCTAGTTGGAGTCCTATATGCCTCACTTATCTGTACGTCAATTCTTTTCCCCTGCTTGGGATGTTTTCTGCCATCACTTCTGTAAACAGTTTTTTCATGTCATCTGCACTCTCTCTTGTTTCTTCATTGACTCCAGTCCATTTTATGTTATTTTTCTTTGCCTCGTCTGGCAGCTGCTGGGTTGCTTTCCTGTGGTCCCTCACAATTTTGAAGCAATTATTCTTTTCCTGGTCACTAATTGCAATCTTATCTTCTATATCTGAAATTCTGTCCTCACATTGGCTCATTCTGCTGCATAGACTTTCAATGGACTTTTTAATCTCCTGGAATTCTGTTTGCATCTGTTTTATGGATTCCATTTGTTTCCTATGTTGAGATTCCATCACATTCCTCAGCTCCTCTATTTTTTTTATCTGTGTCCTCTCTAGATTTATTAATCATGTCTTGCACTATGGGCACAGTCTCTGCTATGTGAGAAATTATTTCTGATTTCATTTTTTTCAGATCCACTTTTGTTGTTAGTTCAGGGAGTCCAGATGTTTGAGTATCAGAGTGTTCCATCTCGTTTCCCTTTGGGGTTGCTATAGTTAATCTGGAAGTCTGGTTCTGTGGCTTGTTTACCTGTCTTCTCATTTCGACCAGGGGTGGGTGGGGTGCTGCTGGTGCCCACGCAGCTCACCTCCTCTGTGCTGGGAGTGGTGGCAGGTTGGCCCAGAAGCCTCCTACTCTGCACTGGGAGCTGTGGCACATTTATCCGGAAGCCTCCTCTGGGCTGGTAGCTTTTGCACATTGACCCAGAAACCTCCTCTGCACTGGGTGCAGGATACTTCCACTTTTTTCTGACAAATTTTTCTATGAATTCTAGATTATTCTACATGATTATGACTTCTTTCTGAATTTCAAGAGTTCTTCTCTTTTTTAATACCTTTATATTGCAACCTTGTATTTACTATGGAGCTATGTTAATAATGGGGTCCTTGAAGGGGTCACATATCTGTAATTTTTCAGTTCTCGCTGCCTTCAAATGTCTATAAGGCTGAAAAAATTAGCTGTTAAACTCTTAATCAGAGAGAATTTTTTTAGATCAGGCAGTTTGCTCCAGTGGCAACTAGATAAGCTCCTCCCACCAGCCAGGCCTGCATTACTACATCTGTCAACATCCTGGCTATGCAAACCCATCTAGGTGTGTAAGGGAAAAGAGAAAGGTGAAGAATCACATGCTTCCCAAATCTAGGGCTATTCATTATTCTATCTGGATCTGATCATATAAATAAAATAATTTAAAAATCTGGGAAGCTTTTCTTCAAGCCACAATTTGGTAATCTAAATATCAGTCCTGAAGTAGGATAGAATGCTCACAAAATATCAGATATATTTCCAGAAATTTTTAAGGGGAAATACAACAAAATGAGCCCTTAGCATTGGGAATGAAAAGAAGCAATAGACATATATTCAGAATGTCACTATAATTAAATGACCAGGAACCTGTACTAATTCCCAAACATGTAAAGGGTATAATTTTATTCTCTGGAAAATAATCTCTTTTATTAACCCCAAGAATGCTACTCTTTTATGATGTTTATTGTAGTCAAGGAACAATAATTTCACAAAATCTTCCAGAGGAATCAAGAAAAAGGAAAATATGTAAAGCAAAGAAAGAAAACAGAATGAAAAGGAAAATAAATAGGAAACAGAGTATAAAATATGGAAGAAAGAGATAGAAAATGCATGAATAAAAGAGAGAGCAAGTAATTGTAAAGATGGCTCAGAAATCTGGAACAGCATGATCCACTCTCTGTTTAGGACAAAGTTAGAGAAAGAGGAATATTACTTTTAATTATTACTACAATGCATGTTAAAAATACCAAAGGTTAAAAACTACAAAATAGACTCTGACTTTCTGTTCCAGAAGTTTACTGAAGTTTTCTTGGCATGTGTATCTGTGAGCAATTTCAGAATTGTATATTGCAATGTAAGAACCTGAGAATTTTCTATCCGTTAGGGGTGTTGAAAGGATTTGGTACAAATCTCTCATTATGTAGATGAAGAAGCTAAGAAATACATTCCTAGGTCCAGAAATCTGTCTCCCCTTCATTACCATCCAACAAGAACAAATGAGAGCATGCTAATAAAGTAACAATGAGGTGAATGGTGGCACACTAATGACCATGGAGACCAATTTTGGTTCTGCAAGCTGGGCATTCTCCTTGCTGACCTGGAAGTCAGGGTGGTCTACTCCCCATATTGCTCTGTAAAGATGCAATATAATTTCAGTTTCAAATTGAAAACCATATGTATTTTATGGCACACGTCATACTTTGGAAATTTGGTGTAGGATGGGACAATTTCATGAGTTTCTGAAGCAAGGTTTCTTCTAAAAGCTCCAGATTTCCCTTTACCAAGACAACTAATTAAAAATTCTTGCAAAATTATTTGAATGTGGCTTCAAAACTATTTCAGACTTTTTATTTAAAAAGATACTATTTTAAAACAGAATCCAAATACTTTTCCTAAAAGTGTCTCAAATTTTGTTCCATGTCTGAACTCTTTTTTTGAGACCACTCGATTGTTTTCAATAATTTTTTTAAACAAAGGGAAAGTTTGATGTGATTTTAAAACTGCAGAATAAAAAAATTTTCCAAAACGTGTGTCATCTGAGAGCTTTTTTGTTAGTGCCCATAAGTTTTCTACGTACTTGCATATGCTGTCCAGGCTAAGGAGGAGAGGGTATAAGGAGGCATTACAATGTCCAAATTAAATCTTTTATTCCATTACAAAGATAACACAAGCTCAATATAGAAAGTTTAAAGGTATAGAAATGTAAAATAATTTTTAAATGTTCCTCATAGATTAATTATTGTCACCATTTATATTTTCTTTAGGGCTTTTTCCCCCTAGACCAATTCTCTAATACTAGCTGTCTAAAATTGTCATAAAATTGATTCTAAAATAGAACTGAAGGATAAGAGATGTTAATCAGTATGAGGTACTTGATTGAATTATCTGAAACAGTATTTCAAATTGCTACCTCTTTAGTGCCTTTAAGTACTGCCACTGGTTTACCTAATATCACCCACGCTCTAAATGTATTATTCCTAAGGTTGAAATTTCTTCAAGTATTACTTTTATTCTCAAGTTCTTTACAATTGACTTTTAAAATGAGTATGTGCTATCCATAAAAATCACTGCATGTTAGTTAGCTTTTGATTACTGTGACAAGTATCTGAGATAATCAACTTACAAAGAGGAAAGTTTCATTTAGGCTCATAGTCTTAGAAATTTCAATCCATGGTTAACTGACCTATTGCTTTTGTGCTTGCTTGAGGAAAGGCAATGCAACATGGTGTGGAGCAAAGCTGCTCACCTTCTAGTGCTAGGAGCAGAAGAGAGAAAAAGGAAAGGAACAAGTCTCACTGTCCCTTCAGGGCACATCCCAAAGACAGAAGACCTCTCTTGGCTCTCCCTCTTTAAGTTTCCACCACCTCCCAGCAGTGTCAACCTGGAGACTGAGCCTTTAACAAGTAGGCCTTTGAGACACATTCTAGATCCAACCCTTTTATCTAGTCTTCTATTTTTTTTCTCATTTCCTCTATTATAGATCCATCACAATGGTTAAACTGCCAGAGCCTCACTTCAGAACCTCCTCTTCTTTTCAGAGCAGGTTAAATAGCTAGAAAGATGAGTGCTTGAAGAAAAATGTCAATTGCTAAACAGTGTTTTTCAATAAACTGACCAAGAGCCACAGATTTATTAATACATTGGAAATATTCTTAGGATGTTAACTCATATAACAAGGATGTTGACAGTGTAATAAAGTCAAAGGTTGTCCCAAAGGAAGGACACATTTTAGGAGTCAGATCACACCTACTGACTCTTCAGACCTAAGCACCTCTATTTAGGAGAAGGACTGTCAAGCTGTAGGGTGCCCAGGAGGACAGGCAGTCTCATGGTCACAGGGGAAGATAGAAGAAGTCCTGAGACAGAAGTGAGAATTAGAGGAACTGTGGCTGTTAATCATATGTAAATTTTGACTGGATTAAGAAACACATAACAGGTTAACAAAGCACATTTCTGGGTGTCTCTGTATTTCCAGAGATAGTCACATGTAGGCCAGTAAACTGAGAGGGGAGAGCCCACCCTAACTCTGGGTAACAACAATGAATAGGCTTGTAGCCTGGGTGAAATGAAAGGGAAGAAGGAGGAAGTAAGCCTATATTTTAACAAAGCTCTATTCTGCTCGAGTGGGTAGATCTGTTGCTCTGCCATCGCCTGTGCATATCATACTCGTTTCGTCACTGTTTTTACACAGAATCATACCAGTGAATCTCCAGAAAGCCACTAGGCTTTCAGTCTGGGGTTGACAGTAAATCCTTGACCTCTCTTGTTCTGTATCTCCCAAATTCTTGGACTAAACAGTAACTGGATCCTCCAGCTTTCTAGCATGCACACAGCCATTGTAGATCCTCCTCCCTCTAATCCTGTAAGCTACCTAATAAACCCCCTTGCATAATTTGATACATAGATATTTTCTATTCTTCTAGAGAATGCTAACCAATACAGGAACAAAAGTGGACCTGGGAATGGAGAAAGGTTTATAGGGGCTGCACTGGTGAACCTCAGCCAGGTGCAAGGCAAGCAAGCAAAGCAGGATGAAACCTTTTTGGTGAAGATCCAAGAAGCCATGGCAGAACCCACACATGGAGTCATCAAAAGGCCAGATACCTACTTCTAAGCTCAGGATTATGTGATATTTGCAGGAGGACTTCTACACTGGGAGGGAGATGGACTCTTGATTCCTACCATCCTTTATACTCTTGGGATTTGATAGGACACCTGGAATTATATGCCAGAGTCTCTGTTCTGCTTGAGTGGGTAGATTTATTGCTACTGCCATCACCTGCACATATCAGACTCAAGTTTCATCACCCATTCTACACAGAATCATATCAGCAACTCTCCAGAAAGCCAATAGGCCTTCTACACTACAGAAATAGATTTCAGTCCATGGTTATATTGAAATTATATGCCTGAGTCTCATCTTTCTTTGTATAAAGTCCCATAAACGCATTTTTTAATCAATTAAATGCATCTGCACAAAATGATCCATTTTTTAAGTGGGCCAATCCGTTTCCAAGTAAGAGCAAGTCCACAAACCATTGAGTGAAAGGCCCACAAGAGCTCCACTAAAATATTAGAAAGCATATTACCACACTTGCACGCTAATAAGCATTGCAAAGCAGTGAGCTTTTCTAATTTTCTAGTTCTTGTTTTTCATAACAACATCTGTTGACCTAAAGCTGGTGTTCAGCACAGCACATAGGCGCCAGAAATTGCAAAGGTAGACAGGAACAGAAAAGGAGGTGGAATCTTTGGCCAGGTTTTCCACTAAGAAACCAACCAGTCCAGAGACCAAACACAGCGAGTTTCTGGCCAATGCCGGTATCATCACCTCCGATTATTCCACCATGTCGTCCACGCGTACCTGACCAGCCTGGACTCCACCCGGCTAAGCCCAGAGGTGCGGTCTGTGGTAGAAAATTAGGGCGACGAGGCCGACAACGAGAGGAGCGAGCTGCTAAGTGAAGGGTGGCCCGTGAAGACAGACAGCGAGAGCGAGTTCCCCGTATTCCCCACAGCACTGACCTGCGAGAGGCTTTTTCCAGGGGGAAACTCCAGAAGTCACCAAGACCAGCCGAAGGAACTCAGAAGGAAGTGAGGCGAGCTGTACCGAGGGGAGTTTGACACCCAGCCTGGACAGCCGGAGGCAGCTCTTCAATTCACACAAACTTATTTAATGTGACACACTGTCCAGGAAAAAGTCTGCTGGGTTCAAGTCAGACAGCGGCAGTCTAGGCCATGTCAAGAGCGAGAAAGAAACCCCTTCAATAACTAAAGTGTTCGAGGTAATGAAGAAGAGAAAATCGACTGGAAGTCTGCTACCACCCACCAGAAATGACTCAGAAAAGCAGGAGCCCACCTGGAAAGCAAAAATAGCAGATCGGTTAAAACTGAGGCCCAGAGCACCTGCTGATGATATGTTTGGAGCAGAGGATCAAAACACAAACCCCAAGACTGCTAAAAGGAAAAACATCAAACACAGGCACACACTAGGGGGGCAAAGAGACGCTTCTGAAATCAGTGTTCTGAATTTCTGGAATGCGCTTGAGCAGAGTGGGGAGAGAGAATCAACTTTCAGCTGTGAATCAGTTAAAACCGAAGTACTCGGGGCAGGACCTGTGGATCTCAGACTGGCTGGCCCTAGAGCGCCTGTGCACCAGTGCGTTTGCCCTCAGCCGAGGGGCGACCGCGGAGTCCAAGCTGGAGGACCCAGCACAGTAGAAACGCCCGGGCCGACCCGCCTTTGTCTTTTCATTGCCACTCCAGCAGTTCCTCCAGTACCTCGGCTTCCGCCACTCGGCCTCTACTTTCCACACCGCCACAGTCACTTAACCAAGTCCACGGGGAAGGCTTCCAGAACACAAGCCACAGTGCCAGTTCTGCCACAGTGCAGCCGATGCCCCTCCTCACGACCCGTCTGAAGTCCCTGGCAGTCAGGCATAGCTTCGTCCCTGTCGCTAACCTGGGGCACGTCCACTCTGACAGACACAAAGCCACTGTTACACGTTCCAGTGACTCTGTAAATATTGTCTTGTACCATAATTGTCATTATGCAGCCTTCATTTGGGTTCGTTTCATCATCTTGCACTGTGAAATAGCTTTACAGTGCATCACTACAGCCAGAAGAACACATACATATATATTTAAGAGTATATTGGATAGTTGTATACAAATGAGCAAAGTCTCTGTTGCAACATACTGCATAGTATATACCCCAATTTACTGAAGAAAAGCGCTGGCATTAGTGTGCAGGAAATCTGTTCTTTTGGTTTCATCACTAATGAAAGTGTCTCATCATGAAAGTAAGTTTGATTTTTAGGGTGCCATAGTGTTAAAATTAGATAACTCACATTAAATAAATGAATACATTTTATCGGTAACAAATTTCATTACATTTACTAGTCTTAACACAGGTGGATACAGAACTTCCATTCTTTAGTCATTCCAAGTGGATCTGAGTTTTATATTCAAACTTTTAATACAGTTTTTGAGTTTTGTGTCACTTGAAGTTTTAATCTTTCTGTAAAATACATAACTTAAATTAACATATTATATGTGTATCTTTTCTTCAGATACCAGATTTGATATAAAAGCTGTAACATAGGTGTGTAGATAGTGGATCCTGGATGGAACTGGCTTGTTTATGAGAAGAAAATAATTCTTCATGAGGACTTAATGAATCCAAACCTGTGTTATGCCTGTGTGCATATCCCATTAAACACCAGAAATAGAAGTTATTTGGGTGACCTTTAAAAAAAATTTAAAAATTAAAAAAAAGAGAAGAAAAGAGGTGGGAGTTGCTCAGGAATAAGGAATAAGAAAGAGAAAGGGCGATGGTGGGGTTTGGGGTTTTTTTTTAAAATCATTTTTTAAGACCAGAAACAAACCAAAAACTACTCACTACGATATCCCATGCTTAGAAAGAATTATTTGTTCTTCACCTTTCCCTGGTATATCCAAGCCAGACAGACGATGCAGTGGACATTGAGCTGGTGTGGGCAGTCTTGGTTCTCTGTGAAGACTGAAGCCACTACTTGGTTGACAGGGAGCTGCATTCTCCAGATCATGATTGCCTCCAAACAAACACCCTTTGCAAAATTTATTATCTTTCCCTTCCATAAATCAGTAATATTTCCTGCTAAAGGATTACTATTTTTGCTGGTTTTGCTTCATGTTAAACTTTGCTTCAAAAGTCAGAAAAACCTAATTCTACCATCTCTTTAATTAATTCTATGCTGCTATTCTTTGCAAAACACAGAAAAATTCCTCTCTGTGCTCAGGAATCTAAACTAAGAAAATCACGAGTTTCCATAGAAGAAAAGGAAATTTGAAGTGTACTTTTCTCTCAGAGTATTCTGATATTTTTGGAACAAACCTTAATGGTGCCTGGTATGGCTATGTCATAATTTGAGGGTGATTCTACCTCAATTGCACATTTCAGGGCTGAGGATTTAGCTCAGTGGTTCCAGGTGCCTGCCTTGCAAGCACAAGGTCCTGAGTTCCATCCCCAGTAGCAAAAAAAAAAAAAAAAAAGGTGTAACAACATTTCATTTTGGCTCCATAGGGCTTGTTATATCAACCAAGAAAGGTGAGAATTATATCTCAAGACAAAAATCTTGATAAGGCTACCCTTTGCTTCAGAAATGTTTTTATTGCTATTGACATGATATGTACAGGGAGAACAAGGACTTGAATAAAAAGAATTGTGTTCACTAAACAAAATGGCCTCCTATTGCATTATTCCAGATAGTTTTTATAGAACCACTAGTTGCTAAATTTAATGACTACCTCTGACCTCCGCTGGAAATAATGTACTCTCCAATTACGGTTTCCAGAATACTTTTCTTCTCCTCTGTAGAGCAGGAGGCAGCAGTGGGAAAAGGTAATTAGCAAGAAATGCAAGGACAGCATATTTTCTACACTGGATGACACTAGAGTTTGACTGAGGAAAGAGAAAGTTATTTTTTCCCTTTGATGGAAATTTCGACTGTCATTGTTTGCACATATCTGAAGCATTTTGATGTTATGGAAAAATCACTGCTCCAAGAGATAGGGAAACTGAATAATGAAGGAATCAGAAGCAAGATAATTGGTGGTAACCAAAACCAGGGAGGGCTTGATGATCTCCCAGACCTGACCATGTCAGTTGTCTTTGTTCTTCCAATGAACTGGGAGCTAGAAGGAAACACAGACTACAACTGGAAATTTCTTGATATGTTCAATAGGAAACAAGTGATTTTTTTTAAATAAATGTCTTTTAAATTTTACCAGAGAGCTGACATAAGGCTCCCAGTGTAATGATCTCCTGGTGTCCACCACTGTTGTCATATATCTGACCCTTGGAAAACATTCACACTTTGCATTTATTCAATATACATTCGCAAGCATGTTATACACCTCCAAGGATATGCATTCAAAACCCAGAGCATGCTGGGGGCATGGAGGGGGAGACCATTCAGAAAATAGGCTTCTAGGCTTGGTAAGATCAGCCTGAACTACTTACTAGTGTGTGATCATGTATGAGTGCACAAAAGAAAAGAGAGCATCAGATTTCTAGGGGCTAATGCCAAAAATACTTTGAACTTGGTATAAGATGCCTCAAAGTTCAGAGAAGATACGAGGAGTGTACTCTTCCCATTTCAGCACCATGCTCAGAAAGGAATCAGAGAATCAGGGTCTGGGAAGGATTTGAAAATCCCTCCAGACTTAGCATCTATATACACCCATTTGAGGAGGCAGGAATTGAATTTTACATGTGTTTGTGCAAAGCTGACCTGATTATATTGGAACTCTTCTACTCTGACTTCTCCTCTACACTTCCAACAAGCTGGCATTAGCCATTTGTTAAAATAGCAGAAAGAGATAACAGCTTGCATATTTCATACATAGACAAAAGGAAGTACAGAAGTCTAGGTTCAGTTCTCTGTGAATGGCCAAGGATTCTGTAGATGCAGGTTCTAAAAACCATCCTCCCTCAGCATCTCGGATGTTTCTAGGGAAGTCTTCCAGAAAAAAAGCACACACACACATTGCTTTATTTTCCAAAATAATAACATTGTCAGGAAGCCCCTAACTCATTAGGTGTTACCTGGAATGGAGGGGACCATGGCCTAGAGTTCTCCTGACAATCAGTTAGAATTTCTGATAATGAAGAAAATAGAGGAAAATAGTAGAAGTGCATCCATGGGACGAGAGTTGTACTTGTTTCACTTAAAGCTATTCCTCACCCCTTAGGGCTATTTATAAATGAATTAACCAGTAAGTTCCCATCTACATACAATGAATGATGGCATCCTTCACTTGTTGTTGTTGTTGTTGTTGCTGCTGCTACTGTTGTTCTGGGAATGGGACCCAGGACCTTGCACAGGCTAGCCAGGCAGTTTACCACTAAGCCAAACCCCAGCCCCAACACCTTTAATTTATTTACTACATGATACTGTAGTGGAACTTTGGGTTCTCTAATAGCCCTGTTGGATCTTTTGAAACCTGCAACTTGAACTTATTTCTGAATAAAAAGGATTAGCAAAACAAAATTAAGCTGTCTACCCTTCCAGCTAAATTTTAGGACAGGAAATCCCTTCACAGTTTAGCCTGGGCCTTTGAAGACTTAACTTCTTGTTCATTTTCCCCTTTGGTCTTTAATGAAGGAAATTAAATTAGTGCTATGGCTCATTGGTCAGGATCTTTCCTATCTCCCTGGCTTTGTTTTCCTCCAGCTTCTCACTCCAGAGGGGTGAAAGGAGAACAGAATCCCATTTCTACTGTTAATACATTTAGAAACTCATGGAACCAACAGGGAGTCAGACTGCCCATATAATGTACAACTGCTTCACTATTTTAGCCAGTCCATAAGATTGTCTCAGTTTCCCTATCTAACAATCAAATGCATACTCAGAGACAAAGAAGTACTTTTGTTTTTCCAATACTGTGGATTGAAACTAGGGCTTCACACATGCTAGGTGAGCACTCTACCCTGGAGTTAGATATTTAGCCCCAAATAGGACTTTAAAAGTCAACTCTCTTGTCCAGAACTTTCTAACCTCTTCCCCTTCGAAATGGTTATAGCCCTATTATGATGTCACTGCCTCTCTGTATTTGCTACATTACCAACTGGGTCTGTCTGACATAAATGCCTGCAAAAAACAGGCCTGAGGTAAGAACATCTTTCATCTGCCATGTCTTGAAAGAAAGCTTCTTGTAGTCCACAGGTAGATCAGTTTCCCAGTACCTATTCTCTCTGCCCTCAGTTTCTTCTCCATCTGTTTACTTAAAAAGCAATGTGGATTATTTATCCCCAGGCTAAGTACACAAAAAGCACAGGTACATACAACTGAAGCATCCCAGCAGCTTCTAGCTTCCAATCTCTCTTGGATAAAGTGACAGAGAACGGTCGGAAACATTGTCCGCCCAAAAGGTAGCCCCTCAAAGAGTCACTGCACCTCATTTACTGATGAATCCAAACATCAGACATCGTTTCAGTCTATTTGAAGCAGAAAGATTGTCACTGTTACTCAACACTGACACATTGGTAAATGACATAATTCTGTTTTCTGAAGAAAAGAATAACTGATAACTGTTGCCATCCTTTTCACCATGACCTTTTTAAAAACTACATGATAACAAAAACATCTCCACCCCATAAGAGCAGTGATAAAAATCCTGACTCTCCAATGGGCCTGTAGTGACACCCACAATGAGTGGGGAGGGAGGGAGGCATCTTGCTATCACAGCATGGGAATGCAAGTGCAGGCTCTCCATGAGGCCTCTGCAGAGGGGATCCCAATTCCATGCTTGATCTTTTCTCCCATCCCAGTAGGGATTGAGGGGAGCCTATTTGCAACCTGTAGAGCATGAAAATCTAAGTTGTCATTCAGTTTTTACTGACTGGTAGAGATTTGGGGACAGAGATCTTGCTGTGCAGTCTGGCTGCAGTAAAGTGTTGTCTAAAAGTTTTCTATTTCATTGGGTTGCCTTTCCCTGGCCTGAGCAGATAGAGCAAGCTTTTCATATACTTGTATTTTTTGTCTGTGCTCATTAATGTTTCCAGTTTTCTGGTTTCTTCGGGGCCCAGTCTGTAATATGTAAAGCAAAAAGAAAACACAGAAAATTCACTGACAAGTCATTTTTTGGATCCCGAGGTCTCTAGAGCTTATCTGCCTTCATTTATCTGCCTTTCAGAACCCTCTTGTGTTTGCTTTATATGAAGTGTTTGGAATTTTTAGTTGTACTTAGCAGAAAGAATAAGGAAGTGTGTCTATGCCATCATGTTTGGAAAATCTATACCATTTAAAACAAACTATCTTCTAAAACTTAGTTATAAAATCATTATGTCACATTAAAGCATGAGCAAGAGAGGGAAGCATTTTCCAGGAAAACAAGAAGTCATTTACTGTGATCTGACCCACTGGAGCATGAATGAATATGAGTCATTTATATCACAACCTAACAATGGGCTGAAAGAAGAAAAAGAGTTCAAAAGATAGTTCAGAGTCTGTCCTTGGAGAGCTTGGGGCAATAGGCAGAAGTAAAACCTACTTAGGTGTCCCCGTGGGATGTTGTGAATATTGAAAGAAAGTGGGCTTTGGAGTGAGCTCTGGTATTTACACATAACTCGCTTATTATTACTTAACTTCTCTAAGCATTTTTTATCTCTAAAATGGGGATAATCATTTAAAGAATTGCTGAAAGATTAAAGATAACAGGGATAAGCATCTAACTAAGGACTGTGGTCAAGAAATTGTAATATTAAAATAGAAAAGAGGTTATAAACACTTTTAAAAACTGAAAAAAGGGCCAAGGATTTAGCTCAGTGGTGCTGCCACCTGCCTTGCAAGTGCAAGGTCCCAGGTTCTATCCCTGAAACCAAAAACAAAACAAAACCAAAAAAAATGAAAAAAGATAGTGAAAGTGGATTCAAGAACTTGATTTGAGATTAAAGAACATAAACCATGATGTTCCACTTAGGTGGCTGTTGCAAGTTATTTGGGAGAGGTGACAAAAATCAGGAATTGGGGCGGGGTGTGGGGAGATGAGCAAACCTAGAAAATAAAGAAAAATACAAAGACATTTTGAAGAAGGAAAATGACATAACTTACAACTAAATATAAGCAATAAAGATAAGTAAAATCTCACTAATTTTTGGTCAGTAGTAGGAGACTGGTAAAGTTTTAAAGAAATTTAATATAATTTGTTGCAATTATTATCAGCGACCAGTGCTTTTACTCAGGTATATACAGTAAATTCTTGCCAACTCTAAGCTCCTTCTAAGATGATCTTATGATAACAAGAAAAATAATTATTCATAGCTTTAATTTTTTGTTTGAATAATGTTGCAATGTACTATTAAATAACTTCTGCTCTTAATATTTTAAACATCACCTGGAGGGTTTTGGTACTTTTAATCATTACTAGATAGTTAACAAATAATTTTTTTCATTATTTATTTATTTATTTATTTATTTTTATTAGTACATGTTTGTGATACATAATAAATATATCCATTGTTGGTAGTTGGTACACAAACATATCACATCCTTCTTTTTTTCCTTTCCCTTCCCTGCCCTCCCCTCTCCCTCTATCCCTGAGTCTCTTTCCCATCTGCAAAATGTTCTTACCTCTCTGATTCTTATCATCTAGTTTTTTTTTTTGCTCTTCAAAATATTTATACTTTGGGTTTCTCATTTCAGTGAAACAATGTGATATTTAACCTTTTGTGTCTAATTTATTAGCATTATGGTCTCAGGGTACATGCATGTTCCTACAAATGATTCATATTTATCCTTCTTTATGACTGAGTAGTACTCCGTTGTACACATACCATATTTTCTTCATCCATTCATCTGTTGATGACATATAAGCTGCTTCCAAGATTCAGCTACTGTGAATTATGCTGCTATAAACATGGGTATGCATGTATTACTGTATCATCTTTAACTCTTTTGGGAAGATACTCAGAAGAGGTATAGCTGGGTCAAATGGAATGTCTATTTTCAGGTTTTTTTAAGAATCTCCATTGTGCTTGTACTATTTTATATTCCCATCAATAATGTACAAGGGGTTTTTTTGCCCTACACTCTCACCACCATTTCTTGTTTTTTGAGGATGGAATCTTAGTGTTGTTTTGATTTGTATTTCTCTAGTGAAAAAGATGCTGAATACTTTTTCATATACTTATTAGCCATTTGTACTTCTTCAGAGAAGTGTCTATTCATTTCAATTACCTATTTTTTGATTGGGTCTTTTTTTGGGGGGGATCTGATTTTTGAGTTCTTGATATATTCTAGGTATTTGTCCTCTGTACAAGGAGTAAATGACAAAAATTTTTTCCCATTCTGTAGGCTATCTCTTCACTCTGTTGGTTGTTTCCTTTTCTGTACAGAAGCTTTTAAATTTAATATAATCCCATCTAAGCCTTGGTATTATTTCTTGTGCAATTGGGGTTCTGTTCAGAAAGTCTTTGCCTGTGCCTGTGTCTTCAAGAGATTTACCTATTTTTTTCCTTCACAAGTTCAATGTATCTGCTTTAAAATTGAGGTCTTTGGTCTATTTTGATTTTATTTCAGTACAGGGTGATATCTTTGGGTATAGATTCATTTTTCTGCATGTGGATAACCAATTTCCCAGGACAATTTGTTAAAGAGGATGTCTTTTCTCCCATGTATGTTTTTGGTCCCTTTGTCAAAAATCAGATGGCCCAGGGGCCAGGGATTTAGCTCAGTGGTTCCGCTGCCTGCCTCGCAAGCACAATGTTCTGAGATCAATCCCCAGTACCAAAAAAAAAAAAAAAATCAGATGGCTCAGGGTGCCTAGGGTTATCTTTGCATTATCAATTCTGTTCCATTAATCTGCATGTCGCTTCTGGGCAGTTTTAAACACTGTAACTGTAATATGACTCAAAATCTGAGACTGAAGTGCCTCTTGCTTTGGTCTTGTTGCCTAGGATTGCTTTTGCTGTTCTGGGTTTCTTCTAGTTCCATATAAATTTTAGGATTGGCTCTGTGAGGAATATTGTTAGTATCATGCTTGAGATTATACCAAATCTATGTATCAGTTTTGGTAATATGGTTTATGGGCATATATTTATTTAGGATTTCTTTGTCACAGAAGTCTTTACTTCTCCATTGTTTTGAAGGCCCATTTTGCAGGATATAGAGGTGTGAGTGAACAATTGTTTGCTTTCAGAGTTTGCAAAACTTTGCCCCAAGCTTTTCTGGGCTTTAAGGTTCATGTTGAGAAATCTGCTGTAATTCTAAGTGGCTTGCCTTTGTAAGTAACTCATTGCTTTTCTCTAACAGCTTTTAGTGTTCTCTTCTTTCATTGAACTTCTAGAATTTTGATTATGACGTGTTATGGAAATGTTCTTTTCTGGTTGCAGCTATTTGTGTACTTAAATATTGAATCCTTTATCTATATTTGGACAGTTTTCTGCTATTATTTCACTGAATACATTTTTATACTTTTTGGTCATCTTCTAATTTTTCCTTTATTCCTGTAATTATGATGCTTTTTTTAAAAAGTCATCTAGCAGAGGGGTAGGGGAAAGGAAAGAAGGGAATGGAATTAATATGAGCAAATGAAAAAAGGAAACAAAGTCTTTGTAAGTAGGGAGGGATGGAGAGGTTGAAGGGAGGGCAGGGGAAGGGGGAAGAAGTAAGAAACAGGAGATTATGTTAAGGTGCATATCTCCAATGATGAATGTCATTATATTATACACCTAAAATGTACCAATAAAAAGATATTAAAAAAAAAGTCATCTAGAAGCTGTTGGATCCAGCTTGCACACTGCCCTGTCAATTTTAAGGTATGATCCAGCTCATGGTTTGCATTCTCTGTGTCTTCAATTTTTGACATTTTTCTCTTTATATTTGTCCACTCTGTTGGCCAAGCTTTTTATTGAATTTTTCATATCCTGTATTTCTCCTAGCTTTTGCTTCATAATTTCTAATTCTTTACCAAATTGGTTATTCATATCTTGTATTCTCTTGTTTAACTCAATTAGTTTATTGTCTGTTTCTTCTTTAAGTTCATCAAATATTTTATTAGTAAAATCCTCTATCTGTTTAATAAAATCCTTTTTAAGCTTTCTAACCATCTTCTGAAATTGCTTATGTGTTTCTTCTTCAATACCTTCTAACATTTTGACTATTTGAGTTTTGAATTCTTTGCCTGTAACTTCCTCTACTTCAGTGTCCATGAGGTCAGCTTTGGAGGGGCAAAAGATTTTTGCAGGCCCCTTGTTGCCTTGCTTTGTTCATATTTCTATTGTTTTGGAAAATTAAAGATCAATTATGGTAGAGAGAATGTCTCTTCTGTGTAAAACCCTTTAGTTAGAATCTGTCTTTCTGTGATCCCTTTGTATTTTCTTTTGGTATTTATACATCTCTTAAAACTACTCATTGTAATGTTTGAGGGTCTTCTTAGTGTCCAATCTTCTTCTGGGAGCTTGATCTCCAGCACCACACAGAGAAGAAAAAACAAACTGCAGTAATGTTGATGACACAAAGATAGACCAGATATTAGCATACAGTAAAAACCAATTAACAGCAACAGCTATGCCACCATTGGCAATAGCAAACAAATCAGCAATAATAATAGATTCAAAGACTTGCCATAAGAACCAATAGAAGCAACAACTATACTATCCTTATCAATAGAAAAGAGATCTGCAATAATATAGACACAAAGATAAACCAAATATCAACATATAGAAAATATGTACTAAATGCAAACAACTATACAACCATTAATAATAAAAAAGAGTTTAGCAATAACAACATTTGGTCAACTAAATATCTAAAATATGAATAAAGCTTAATAATAGTAACAGTGAAGGGGTGTAGAAAGAACAAAATGAATGAAGCAAAATTTGAAAAAGAAAGATGAGAAGGAAGAAAGAAAAGTGAGATAAAGAGTGAAATGGAAGAATAAAAGAAAGGACAAAATCAGGTAAAAGTAAAGGAAAAAATTAGAAACAGAAAAAAAAAAAAAAACAAGAGAAAGATGAAAAGCAAAAACAACTCCCCCCCCAAAAAAGAAACAAAGAACAAGAAATATAAGTCCGCAATAATCCCACCATGTATTGGGTGAGTAGTTTCTGTGACTAGCCCACCCCCTCTCTGAGACTCTCTTGTGACCATCTCCCACCCCATCACAATGGTAGAGTGGCCTCAGAAGTCTTAAAATGTAGTTGTTCTATGACTTTTGATTTCTAGAGTAGATCAATCTTGAACAATTAACCCCTTCCCCAAGTGGATCCTGATTATATCACTCCCAAATACACCCAACTCTGCAATGAATTTCTTCCCCAACTCTAGCTTGCCATGTGGAAGTAGTCACTTTCAGAGTAATATCCCACACTGTCTTTGAAGCTTACAAACTGGATATTTACTGGTCCTTGCACTGGTGGTCCTTTGTTTCTTCTGTGGGCTGCCAACCTTCTCTGGCTCCCTTGTGTTTTCAGAGACACAATCCTTCCATGGGAATAAGAGTGCCTCAGACTGCTTTGCTCTTTTTCTTTGTGTTGTCTTCAGTTTCCCCAGTTTTTTGTGATTTCTAGTTTTCCTGTTGGTTCTTTGTTGATTCCTGGAGCTCTTTCTTTTCTTTTTTCTAAGTAGTTGTTTCCCAGGTGTTAGGATTCCAAGTTCTGTAAAACTGTGATACATTATCTGTTTTCATGCTGCCATTTTCTTTCTGGAAAGAATTTTCTAAAATGGTGGAGTTACCACAAGCAACTTTAATAGAACTGAGTAAATTTTATTTTAACATGAAGTTTTTCATATTTAATATTCACATTAAAATTTTTATGGGTTAATAATTTTAATTGTAAAATGTATTTGTACCTTTGTTGACATAGATATTTCTATTCTTTTCCTTTTACACAAAGTAATGCTTAGCTATCTGCTCCAGATTTTCCCAGTTCCCTACTTGAGATGCAGATCACAGCTTCTGTTTTAAAAGACATATACCCCAGACTCCCCCACTCAGATTTATTTTTTGTTTACCAGAAGTACAGGAAAGAAGACTAGAGAAAAAGTTAAGTGTAAGTGGACTAAAATGTTCAATTAAAAAGATATAGAGTGGCTGAATGAATACAAAAAACAAGATCCATCTATATGCTACTACAAGAGACTCACATTAGCTTGAAAGACATACAGAGGTTGAAAGTGAAGCGATGGGAAAAATAGTCATTGCCAGTGGTAACCAAAACACTTCAAGGTAACAATACTTAGGCAAAATATACCAAGTCAAAAACTATCTCGAGGAACAAATAAAATCATGACATAATATTAAAAGGATCAATTCAGGGGAATATATAACTGTTCTAAATACATGTGAACCCCACATCAATGAACCTAAATATACAAAACAAACACTGGGGTTGGGGATTTGACTCAGTGGTTCCGGTGCCTGCCTTGTAAGTGCAAGGTCCTGAGTTTGATCCCCAGTACCAAAAACAAACAAACAAACAAACAAACATTGACAGATCTGAATGGAGAAACAGACAGCATAAGAGTAGGAGACTTCAATACCCCACTTTCAACAATGAATCAATCATGTAGTCAGAAAATCACTAATGAAACAGCTAGGAAAATTGAACAACACTATAGACCAGATAAACTTAATAGATACACACATAACTTTCCACCCAATAGTGAAAGAATAAACATTTTTCAAGTACATAAGTAATATCTGGGATGGGTTAGGTCACAAAACAAGTGTTAACAAATTTAAGAAAATCAAAATCATGTCAAGTATCTTTTCTCACCACAATGGATTAAAACTAGAAATCAGTAATAAAACACACACACACACACACACACACAGAGTAACAAAAACATGAAAACTAAAGCATGGACTCTTAATTATCAAAGATGAGCTCAAAAGTACATTTTAAGAATATCTCAAGACATATGAAAATACAACATACCAAAAAAGTATAGGAAATAGCAAAAGCAATACCAAGAAGGAAGTTTAAAGTAATAACTGCCTACATTTAAAAAGAAGAAAGATCTCAAGTAAACAACCTAACTTCACAACTCAAGAAAGCAGAAAAAAGAGATTTAACAAAAGAAAGGAAATAATAAAGATCATAGCTGAAATAAATTAAATAAAGAATTTTTAAACAGGAAAAAATTAAAATCAACAAATTTTTAGACTAAGAAAAAAGATTCAAATAAATAAAATCAGAAATGAAAGAGGAAATGTTACAACGGGTGATTCAGAAACAAAAGATAACAAAGGACTATAACCAACAGTTATACACAAACAAATTGGATAATCCAAAAGAAATGGGTAAATTCCTAGAAATGTGTTATCTACAGAAACTGAGTCAAGAAGAAATAAAATATCTGAACAGAGCTGAGTAAAGAGATTGTATTGGTAACCAAACTTTCCCAACAAAGAAAAGCCCATAATCAGATGGCTTCATGAATAATTATATCAAATATTCCAACAAGAATACTAATCATTTTTAGACTTTTCTATAAAGTAGAAGAGGAATAAACATTCCCAAACTAATTTTATAAGGTTAGCATCACCCTGGTCCAAAAGCCATACAAAAACACCACAAAAAATTCCAAGTCAATATCCTTAATCCAAAAATATTCAATAAAATAATGACAGATTAAATTTAACAGAACATTAAAAAGTTTAAATAACGTATCAAGTGAGATTTACTCCTGGGATGCAACATAGCTCAGCATATGCAGATCAGTCAACGTGATACAACACGTTAATGAAATGAGAGAAAAACTCACACGATCATCTCAATAGATGCAGAAAAAGCATTTTACCAAGATCACCATCCTTTTGTGATTAAAACTCTTAACAAAATAGGTGGAAAAGCAACTTATCTCAACATAATACAGGCCATATATGTTCTAACTAGAGCAGTTGTACAAGAAAAAAAAATTTCCAACTTAGAATAGAAGAAGCAAAATGATCCACTTTTTAGATAACATGGACATATATGCAGGTAAGTCTAAAGACAACAAAAAACTGCAGAACTAATAAACAATTTCAACATACAAAAATTAGTTACATTTCTCTATACAAACAATGAGCTATCCAAAAAGGAAATTACAAAAGTAGCACTGTTCACAACAAAAAGAATTATATAATTGGGGGGGAAAGCTTAACCAAAAGAGATAAAAGACTTGTACACTGAATATTGTAAAACATTGATAAAAGAAATTACAGAATACACAGGTAAATGAAATGACATCATGTTCATAGACAGGAAGAACTAATATTATTAAAATTGTTCATGCTAGCTGGAGTTCCACAGATTCAACCCAATCCCTAGCAAAATCCCCAATGGCATTTTTATAGAAATAGAAAAAAAATCCTAAAATTCATATGGAACCACAAAAGATTCCAAATAGAGAAAGTAATCTATTGAGCATGAAGGCAAAACCAGAGGAATTACACTTTCTGATTTAAAACTACAGTAATCCAAACAGTATAATGGCACAAAAATAGACACATACACCAATGAAACAAAATGGAAAGTACATAACTAAAATTACTAAAACTGTGGTCAATTGATCTTCTGTAAGGGTGATGTAGGCATGAAGAGAACTAACTTTTCCCCTCCTGAGGTTTTAACAACTGATTCTGGTGAAATAAAATGACAATACACAGACTAACAGGAGAGAAGACATACTTATCAGCATGCACAGGATCCACACAAAATCTAGAATTCAAAGAAGGGCCACATGGTTGAGGCTAAAGTGCCCTCTTTATAGGGGACAGAGAAGTAGGGGCTTAGCAATTTTCGAGAAAGATTAAATGATTTTTATGGAGGATGAATGGACCTAAAGAACAGAAAATAGGCTGGGACAGTTTCTCAGAGGAGGTGGGAACAGCCATGAGAAAGGGCAAATTTGCACTGCCAACAACAGCTGTCTTACTACATAAATATGGTCTCGCAGGTGACGGGCATCAGAAGAGCTGATGAAGGTCTGTCCCGTGAGTATGGTATCTGCCTTTGTTAGCGTGGTGGCAGGCGAGGAGGCCAAGATAATGGCAGGAGTGCTTTCTTCAGTCTGATAAAGAAACTTCATCAACAAAACGTGTTGGAAGTAAGTACCCTTCCACATACTGCCTTAATAAGCCTTGTAACAAGTCTATGAGATGGGCAGTTAGACTGATCCCAGCTTCACAGATTCAGAGAGGCTAAGTGTTTTGTTCAAGGTTACCCAATTAGTATAAAGTTGAATTTGACTCTAAATTTATTTAACTTCCAATCCTAATCTTTTAAACCCTGTGAGCATTGTTTTCCATAAGCTACCCCAGCAGCAAAAACAGGTATGAGTTCTCTTTCCAATTTAAAATAATAGCAAACTGTTTCATAATGGGAGCATAAAACCATTTTATTTAAATGTTTGTCCATTTAACCATAGGAAGAAAGACTATGTATAGATGACTTGAATAACAAATAAAGAGGCATCTTGAGTTAATTTCTGCTTCCCTCTTGTGTCAGAGACGAGTAATGACAATACCAAGAGTTCTACAGTGGCTTCTATGTCTGTTATCTCTCTCCGCTATTCATCCAGAGAATGGTTTTACTTTTCTGTCTAAGTTAAGGAAAAGCCTGGATTTTAAAGTTTGATCTGGCCACTAAGTATATCTCAGCTCATTTGAAGCCCTCAGTAAAATATATCTATTTCCTTAAATGCAACAGTTTCAGCTTGTGATAGGATAAATCAATGTAACCAACATAATAAACCTCCTTTGTCTTGTGTCTTCCATACAAACTGCCTCAAAACATTTTTTAGTGTCAAGTAATGCTGTTACCAACTTATAGGCAGATCTCTGCAGGAACAGGAAGGGTTACTGTGATATACTAGGCGTTGGATCCATTTCAGAACATTACTGGTTTATAAAATGTTGATATATTCTTACCTTTTTCATTGCTATGTTTCTAAAAAATCTTGCCATTTATTACATCACTAAATGCTTTAGAAGGACTTTCTACTTAAAGAAAACCTTTGAAGAATCATTTTTCTAAAGCAAATAAAGACTCCTCAGTTTTAGCTGGCTTACAAATTCATTCTTTATGCATATCTCATTTACTTAGGGAAGGTCTAGAATTTTCATATAAAAGTGTTTACAGGTAGACTTGGCATCTGTTTTTGTTAGATTCTAAGTTTCTAAGTGGTTTGGGGAGTATCTATAGATGCTCTTGGCCAGGGTATACAATTATTAGTCATCATTTGACGCTGTTGCTTGAGTTAACATTAAATATTATCTCTCATTTATACTACAAAAATTAAGACTTGTAAAGTCCAGGATTCTGACCCTAGTAAGTTCCCTTTTTCCTTTTCTCCTATTGTTATCTGGCTGTCTCACAGCAGCCAGTCTCAGAACATTTCTGTAGATTGCTACATTTGAGAAGTTTAGACCCAGCCTTTTTATTTAAAGTGTGCCAAGGCAAAACCATGCCACGAAGCAGAAAATAACTATAAACTGTCTATGCCACTGAGCCATGACTTGGTCTTTGAAGAATTGAGTGCTGTAAGGTTCTTCAGCTGAAAGAATAAAAGGCACTTTTGACATAGCCTGGTGCAACTGTCTTTCCTCCTTCTTGATCAGGAAAATTGGTAAGTCTGATTCAAGTGGCAACACTCTAGTAAAATGGACATAATTGTGGGGAGAAGTCATCAGCATCCAATCAGTGCTATCTAATATGGTAGCCAATAACCACATGTGACAATCTACATTTAAATTAATTAAAATTATCTAAATCTAAAACTGCAGTTCCTCAGTCGCATTAGCCACATTTTAAGTGCTCACCAGCTACCTGTGTCTTGTGGCTACCACATGGAGTAATGTAGATATAGAACACTTGCACCATCACAATGCTGGTCTGGACATCCTATTTTGCATGTAATTGTTTTATTCTGACCATGTCATAGGCCAAAGAACAGAGACTGAGAATCCCCAGAAGATTTTCCCTTATGGCTACAGGGATTAAATCTAATGTGGGTTAAGAAGAGAATTTGAAAAAGGCAGGATTGAAAAATCACAGAGGACCAGGAGGGGGAGCTGCAGTCCTCTGACATTGAGGTGGATTTTTCCTCTACTGGAAATGATTCTGCAAGGCTGAGGCTGGATTAAAGCACCAAAATAGAAATATGGTTGTTCTATAATTACAGGATATTTCCCAACTCAAACTCTTGTCACATTCTTAATCTTAGAAGCATTAGAAGAAAAACAAGAACCTGGTGGATTATTGATAGCAAATAAACATTGAATCATTATACAAAAATAGTGCTATATAATTTTAAGGTTATGCACATAGCTGAATATATTTAGGAGATGGTTTGGGATATACCATCAGTACACAGAAGTGACATAAGACAATGATTATAAGACTGAATTCCAGAAAGTGATTTCTCCATTTCAAACATTAAATCCATCAGTGGATGGGATGTCTTGCTACTTGTTGATAGAGAAAATAGAAAAATAATCTAAGTTAAAAGCCTACAATGAGATCGATTCTGTCACTCACTCATACTACCACAAAGGCTCCATTTAGTAAATCACAAAGTATTTCCCTTGATGATTGTATGGTGTCATAAAATAAATAATGCCTCTCTCCAATATAGCCAACATCTTACTAGGCCCCCAACACAGGAAGTGATCCACTTAGAGAGGAATTAACTCAGCCATGTATATACAAGTATCACACATTAGGAATATTTCCTAATTCTATAATTGAAGGGCAGTTTGATAATCATGAGTCAACATTCGTGGTTGAGCCATCTGTGACCCCCACATGAAGGAATTTTTAATTGTCCTTTTGTCTTGACTACAGACAGAAGCCAGTTTTTGGATTTCCAGGGCCATGTATTTTCTATTTTCTACATCACTATACAGTCTCACTTTGCCCACACAGGAAATTCAGCAAGTGGATATTGTTAACCCGTTGCATTGATGAAGAAGCAGAAAAAGATACATGTGATGGTAGGGATTAACAAACCCTTAACTTAAAGGGTTTCTAGATACATCGCTTGTGGATTTTTCCCTCCCAAATGTCAGGCATCTACTTTATTGGCTCTTATTTGAAAAGGTCACTTGGGAAAAAAAAACCTTAAACCACATGAGAGCTATTTTAATTGCCTTTGCCTGTCTTCTTTTTTTCAAAACCAAGTTCTTGCAAAAGGCTCTAATGAATTTTACTGTTTATTCAACTTATCAAAGATAGGGCAACCTCATATTTCCAATCCAAATTTACTACCTACTGAACAAGTTGACTTTTTTTGTTGTTGTTTTTAGGTGGAACTTCAAATCCTCCCATTGGAGCATACATCTTGGATATATTAAAATACATACCAATTTTTTAAAATCATTTCACAAAAATAGACCCAAAAATAGCTTTAGGGAAAATAACTTATGAGAATATCAATACCATATGTTTTTCAGAACCTGATAATAAGAAGGCAATTGAACCTTAAAAACTAGAAGCTGGAAACAGTGTTGTAAGCTTGTATTACCAGGTCCTTGGGACACTGAGGCAGAAGAAGGTTGGCTTGAGCCCAGAAGTTTGAGCCCAGCCTTGACCACCTAGCAAGACATGGTCAGGAGCAAAAGAAAAGACAAGACAAGACTAGGACCAGGCACCTGAATGAAGTCACAGTATTCTCTCTCTCTTCTCTACTAATATCTGCACATCTGATTTGTTTTTCTCTTTTGTTCTTCAGAACCACATGACAGGAAATATGGTCAACAATGTCTCTTGTACTTTATAGCTTACACTTGAGCTTCAGGCCCAACACTTACCAAACTGACTCTTGGTTTCAAATCTAATATCCCAGAGAAGGGACTCATAAGCCCATCTTGGACAAGAAGATATCACAAGTCAACTGTGAACATGAACCAGACCATATTATTTTTTATTTTTATTTTTGGTACCAGGGATCAAACTCAGGACCTTGTGCTTGCGAGGCAGGCGCAGTGACACTGAACTAAATCCCTGGCCCCCATGTTAATTTTTAAATGAATGATTAATTGCTAAGAATGTGTTATGAATGTGTGTGTGTTTGTGTGTGTGTGTGTATGTGTAAGCCCATAAGTAAGGAATTATTATTGCTGGTTTTCTCTATCCTTTCTCTTAAAGTTGTGATCTCAAAATATCACTAATGAATTTTTTCTATGTAGCTGGCTAAGTAGGATAAAATATTTCACTCTTGAACATACCTTTAGATTGACCAACCTTTTAAAATTTTACCACTGTTTTCAAGTATATCAAGAATATAATGTTTTCCACAAATTTGTATTAGGTTTAATAGGCATTCACATAATATCCAATATTATGTACACAATAAAATTTTAATTTTCTGAAAAAAACTAATGGAATCTATGTTGATTTCCCTTCTCAAATAATTTTTAATTACAGAAGCATACTTTAGAGAACTAAATGACAATATGGATTCATAATATTTACATCATCTACAAAAATAGTGATTAAGGCATATGGTTCAAGCCCTTAAAAAGGAAAATATTAGATATTGTTTTCTCATTCCTTAGTTACCTATTCACATTATAAACACAGTGTCCATATATATTTTTTATTCTAAATTGTAATCACTTACTATCTTAAGGATGGTCTATTAGCTTAATAGTAAGACCAAAATAATGCATCTTTTGAATGAGGCTCTGCAGCAGAACACAAAATTAACAGGTGAACAGGGAAATGTAGATATGTTATTAAAATAATTTAAAAAGATAGTAATGAAGATAAACTATTAATAAACAAATAAATATTAAGAATTGATATATGATGCATAAATGGAGCTGTAATAAAGTGTCTATTAACATGAACATCAATCTTCAGCCTATTCCAGCTTCTTCCTTTCCAAACTGTCAATATTTTTATTCATCAGTCAGCAAGGTAATCACTTCAAGTAATAATCAAAGATAGTTCATTTGGTAAATAATCATACAACTATTTCCAATTATATTGGAAAAAATTCAGTTGTATAACTGAGTATAGAGCCTTCCAATAGGAATCCAAAGACCCTACTTTTACTTAGCCTTATGTGACTCTAAAGAGGTCATTTCTGTGTTACCAGTCTAATTTTGTTTTGTTTTGTTTTGTTTTGTTTGTTGGTACTGGGAGGTCAAACCTAGGGCCTTGTGTGCACTAGGTGAGCATTATACCACCATCTATATGGTTAGCCTTTTGAATCACAGTTTTTATATGTATCAAATATTTTAAAGAGAGTAAATGTTCTTTAATTGAAGTAAAACTTATGTACAATATAATGCATAGCTCTTGAGTGTTCCATTTGATATACTTTTGACAAATACAGGCACCAGTGCAATCACACTGAAGTCAGAATATGGAATATTCCCATTATCCCAGAAAGTTTTTTCATGGTGTGGAAGAATTTAAAGATATTTTAAATTTTTATTACCATGTCACCTGTAAATCTATACTTAGGTATAGGTAGCAACTAAAAAGATAGGCCCAGAATCTATCTATCTGCCAACTAAAATATTCGTTTTAATAACATTTCTTTCTTCCTCAGCCAGTATTTCCCAAACTGTGCTTTATGTAACTTTCTGTGACAAGTTAATTTGTTTGGAAGACAGATGAAAGAAAGTACCCAGTCCAATAAGCCAGGTAAAAGGGTCAAACACTCGAGGACAAGAGTCCAATGTTAAATATGCTTATTTATCCCACTAGTACGTTATTAATTTTTTAATGTGACTTGTAACTCTATCTCATGGGAATGTAACATACCTATTTCCAAAACTTATTGTCCACAGTGCACTTCTGTCCAAAAACTCTGTATCTCAAGGTAAGTCAAGGTATTGCCAAGACAGTTTGAGAAATGTTGACCTTGATCATGACAGTCTCAAAAAATATCAACCCCAAAACTTCAGTTTTCATCAAGTTTTGATACTGAGATTTCCCTTGAGGAAACTCTCTTCCCCCAAGCTTTCTGACTACTTCAGATGCACTAATTTTGTAGGCTGGTTGATCAGACAGCTTTCTTGTTTCTGGGCCAAGTATCTGAAACACACAACTCAGAGATCATGGTTTGGCTCATGGTTTCAGTGTATGGTCAGTGGGCTCCAATGCAGAAACATCATGGTGGAAAGGCATGGTGGGGCAACACTGCTCACTTCATTGTGGCTGAGAAGAGCACAGAGGAAGTGTCATAAGAGACATAACCACCAAAGACAGTGACTCACCTTCTCCAACTGAACTCCACCTCCTCATAGCACATTCGATTATGAACATTAGTGGATTAATCCAAATCCACTGATGAGCGTTGCACTCTCATGATCGAATCACCTTTCCAGGAGTCACAATCCAGTCAAGTCGACCATATTAACTGGTACAGATGGACACACAAAGGATTATGAAATCCCTCTTCTTCTATAATCTTTGGAGAAATGGATGTCTATCATTATATCTCTGAAAGTAAAATAGGTAAACTCTTTTTACATCTCATGTATTTAAACAACTTCAGACCCTTAAGGCTCTGGAGATCTTCTAGTGTTGCTTTAACTCTGTAATAGGCTAGGACACTGTAAATATGCATCCAGTGTCTGTTAGCATATTATTCCCTTTTCTATGTCACATATTTTCTAAGATTTTAGTCAGTAATTTTAATCTCTAATGTATACTTCACATACTAAAAACACATAAACTCATTTCTATTCATAATATCTATGCACTGCAAAAAGACACACTGTAAGTGGTCATCATAGCTTTTGGTAGTGACCTCCAGGTGTTTCCCTAGCTTTAAAACAACTATCATTGCAAACTTTTTGTCTTCTCTTTAGTTTAGTTCCCATCTTTGTCTTCTCTTTATTTTCCTGGCCTCCCGTCACATGATTCACCTTAACACACATGTACATATACACAGAAAAATCATGTTATTATTTTTTTTCTGTCTATACGTATATATTTTGCATTTATTTTGTTTGGTACTTTCAACTCTATTTCATAAAGATTTCTACTTGTGAATTTTTTTATCAAATGCTAAATTTATTAATAAAATATTTCAATTCAGGGAAATCTCAGTATAACCTTTCACACAATGAGATGGACGAAGATGCAGATAATTGCAGATAAATCCTGTGTTATATGTTGTTTGGAACAGGAGAGAAGAAACAGGACAGATTTCAGAAAGACCTTATTACAATTGCATTTTTCTAGGAAAGAACCTCAGTTATCAACCAGTAGGGTTTTGGTTCCTTTGTGAAGAGAAACATTGTTTTTCAGGTTTTATAGGAAGGAACTTTTTGAGTTCTATGTATTGTTTTATTATTTGCCATTAACTAGATCAATTCAAGTCTGTCACAGACTTAGCACTCTTAAAAATAAATTTCTTATTTGGGTCTTGAGAGAAAAATCACCCCCTCTAACAAGTGTTTTAAAATCTATTCCTTTAGTAAATCTGTTTAAAATTATTGTAGTAATTTTTGAAATAGAGATCAAACAGTAGTAATTTTGTACAAATTTAAAATAAGGTTCGATTGTTTGTGAGAGGTGTATTGCAGGAAGGAAGAGGAGAGTTTATCAACTACTAGCTGAGCAACCTCTACTTTCTTGACACAACAAAATACAGGCATTTTGTATTCACAAGGCTACTTAAATGCCCTCCTAGAAGAGTCTGAGGCAGTGAGGAGGGAAAGGCATTGTGACAACTGAGGCAAGAAGATCTTTGCATACTCATCTGGAAGGAGAAGCCAGATGTTGTAGTTCTAAGTCACAACCTTAAAAAGGGATGTTTTAAAAGAGCATCATGATGGGCTGGGGATTTAGCTCAGAGGTTCCATGCCTGCAAGCACAAGGTCTTGAGTTCGATCCCCAATACCAGAAAAAAGAAAAAAAAAGCATTGTGACATATATTTGAAAGGATCCCAATATTTTTCTGGGAAGACATTAAAGAAAGCTATTCCACCAAGTCTTTACCTGTCTCTAATGGCTGATACATTGTTTTACTGCAGAGAAGTTAAGATATAAAAGAAGATAAGTCTTCTGCTCTCCAGTCAGATGTGATGCGTCACTGCATTAGTATGTAGGTGCTCTCCCTCCATCTCTTGTGGAACACTTAAGCCTTTTTTAAGATCTGAAACTATTTAACTGGTGAGTTTGGATGTAGAAGCCAGGGAAAGTGGCAGAGGCTCTCTATCATCATCATTATCATCATCATCATCACCATCATCATCTCCATCATCACCAAATAATGCTCAGCTTCCTAAGAATTCACATGTTTAGCAAAACTAATATTTTCAAACAATTGGTAAGTTGTATCTATCAGTCCTAGATATACACAAGCATGATCACCACATGGAGTAATACAGGAAGCAAATGGATAAATGTTTTATTACTGTATTTTGTCTTTTTAACATTAGTTGTGGCCTATGTTGTTTGAACAAGCAAACTCAAATTTCCTGTTTATGAGGAAACAAGAGTAGAGATTCATGCTCCCAAATGAACAAAAACTCCTGATTCCTTGATAACTTTTAAATTTAATGTAACATCATTTACATTATTCTTAACACTTTCCCTTTTCTTTCTGAGACCTTGCAATACAAGGCATCCAATTCTGCACAAATTATTAACAACACCAGAGAGCACAGGCTCTGGAGCAGACTTGCATCAGGTTGGAAATCTGACTATGCATGAAGTAGGAAAAGTCTCAGTGGGAAGAAGGTAAAAAGGTTCAGAATTACGATGACTTATTACTAAAAACAAATGGGTGCATTACTAAGCTTATTAAATTGGTGGGGCTAGTTACAGATTGTTTTCTATAAACCAGAGGAGGAAAAATCACTACTTTATTCCTGGCTCAGCAAACTTCTCCAAGAGCTCAACAGGCTGAACTAGAGATAAATTTACTAAATATAATTTACCATGCACTCACCATGTGCTAGGCACCGTTATAAGTAGTTTACATTTGTTAACTTATATATAATTTTTATAAAAAGCATAGGAAGCATGTCAGCAGGAATGGTGGTATACAGACCTTTGAAAATCCACTCCCTCATAAAAGCAACAAGAACACTGGGGAAAATTGTCAAATCATCATTTTCAGAATTCTGGAAATTAGTCAGTCTTGAAACAATTTAAGGGGTATTCCAAAAAAATGGATCAGTCTTTTTAATAGTGAGTTTTGTGTTATTTTAATTTCCTCTGTACACTTTTTGCTCTCCACAGAAGCCTTGAAAATCAACAGCTTTGCAACTACAATGAAGACATTTATTGTATAAGCCCTGGAGGAGGCAGACTAGGTTGGAACTTGCCAAGAGCACCTTTCTCAGAGAATTGCCATTATTTTGCCTTATAGTTCCTTGGAAACCTCTATTCAAGGGGTTGTCTTTATTTGACTCCAGTCAGTGCTAACAATGAACAGGGGTATTTGTCAAAAACAACAGCAATTATTTAACACTGAAACTTCCCCTAAAGCAGTGATAATGTCTGTTGCAAAAACTAGGCTAATAGAACTGCTCAATGGTAGAAGGATTGCCTAGCATGGGCAAGACCCTGGGTTCAATCCTGAGTACCACAGGGGAAAAAAGAGGCTAAAAAAATCCTAAAAGGAAAATTTAGGAAATGAGATGTCATGGGAACTTTGAAACATCAATGTATTTATGAAGGCAGACCGCCCCCCCCCCCCGCCATGACCAAATAACTTCAGAAATGTCCTCTTCACAATACAATTGTGTTGGGGATTAAGATTTCTGCACATGAACATTAGGCAGTATGTTTAAAACATAGCAGAAAAGAAATAGCAAAGGATTTAAAATGATACTCTCAGAAATATCTATTTAAAATATAATGAGGCAGTAATGAAAGAACAATATAAAAATAACAAAATAATAGATATAAATCCTACTTTATCAGTACCTACAATAAATGCAAATGAATTAAATAGTCAAAAGATAGAGTTTAGAAAAGTGGATTTCATTTGAATATATACCAATTCTCCAAAATGAAAACTGTTATGTTTACAAACATACTATTTTTAAGTGGATTTTTAAAATTGATTCAATAATATTCAGTCTATAAGAAACATACTTTATATTCAAAAAATATGTTCAAGGTAAAAGAATGAAAAAGATGTGCCAGGCAAACTAGGACCAAAAGAGAGCTGAAGTGACTGCACTAATATTAATAAAAAAGCATTAAGAAAAATATTTTTCCTAAAGCAAGGATGTTTTATAATGATAAAACATAAATCCAAAAAGATTTAACAATTATAAATATACAAGCACCTAACAACAGAGTTCCAAATTACATTTAGAAAAACTAACAGAATTGAAGGGAGAAATATATAATTCATAATTGGAGATTTCAATAATCCTGTTTCAATGGTAAATAGAACAACAAGAAAGAAGAATAGAAAGGAGGTGGAAATAGAAAAATTCAACAAGACTATAGACAACTGGACTTTGAGTGAAACCTAAAAGTAACATGTGCATTTTTCTCAAATGCACAGTGAATATTATCCAAAATAGACTATATATTAGACCCCCAAAATATATCATGGGAAAAAAGGATGAAAGTCATACAAACTTTTCTAACTATAGCAGAATGAAATCAATAATGGAGGAAAATTTGGAAAATTCACAAATATGTGGAAATCAACACATTAAATAACAAATAGATCAAACACTAAAAGAGATATGGGAAAATACTTTAAGATGAATAAAATAACAGAAACATCAAATTACTGAGATATAATAAAAGCACAGCTCAAAGGAAGCTTCATAATTATACATACCTACATTAACAAAAAGCTCAAATAGGCCGGGGATTTAGCTCGTGGTTTCATCGCCTGCTGCGCAAGCACAAGGACCTGAGTTCAATCCCTGGTACCAAAAAAAAAAAAAAAAAAAAAGCTCAAATGAATTACCCAATGTTACACCTTAAGAAACTATAAAAAACAGCAAATGAAACCTAAAATATATAAAGAATAAAATAAAAAATAAAGACAAACTAAATAAAATAGAGAATAGGAAAACAATAGAGCAAAATCAGTGCAACCAAGAGTAGGGTAATCTTAACAAAATTGATCAACTTAGCTAAACTGAGAAAATAGAAGATTCAAATTGCTGAAACCAAGAATGAAAGATGGCGTAGTACTCCTGATCTTAGACAAATAGCAAAAATTACAGGAGAATATTATGAACAATTTTATGCTAGGGAGTTACATAACCTAGATAAAATGGACAAATTCAGAGAAAGATATAAACTGCTGAAAATGCCCCAAAACAGAACAAAAAATCAGGCTGGAAGTATAAATGAAACAACTGAATTACCAGTGAAGACTTCCCCCAAAGAAAGGTCCAGGTCTAAATGATCTCACTGGTGAATTCTACTGAATGTTTAAAGGAAAATTAACACAAATTCTGTGAAGGGAGAGAAGACTGAGGGAAAAAGAAAGAATGTCTAAATTCTACCATGAGGCCAGTGTTACCTGGAGACCAAAACCAGATACATCACAAGTAAATAAAACTACAGACCAACATTCCTTATGAATACAGAAAAAAATAGCTTTAATAACTATTAACAAATGGAATCCAGGAGCATGTTAAAAGGTTTATAACTAGGAATGCAATGTTTGTTCAGCATGGTCAGCATGTTAAAATCAATCAATGCAATAGAACATTATAATAGAACAAAGAACAAATAACCACACCACCATCAAAATGCATGCATGAGAACATTGGAAAAAAAAAGATTCTTTTATAATAAAAACCAGTGAACAAGACTAAAAATAAAGGGGGAGCTCTCTGAATCTGATAAGAATATCTACAAAGCCTGACAGCTAACAACATACTTATCAGTGAAAGACTGGATATTTTCCTGTTAAAATCAGGAACAACACAAGGGTATCCCTTTCATTCATTATCAAACTAAAGTTCTATACTGAACAATTAGCTGAAAGAAAAAAACAAAAACAGTCTATACTGGGAAGCAAGCAACAATACTATCTCTATATGAGGATGACATTTTGCATATAAAAACCCCAAAGAATCCACAAAAAATAAGACTACTAGAATTAATAAAATAATTTATTGCATGATTTAATTTCTTGCATGGGTGCAGAATACATGATCAATTATAAAATCACTTATATAGCTATACCTTAACAATGAACAGTTCAAAAATGAAATGAAGAAAATAATTCCTTTCAAAATAGCACCAAAAAATAACAAAATGCTGGTTCCACTGCTCCCAGCCCAGGGGAATGGGCTTCCAGGCTGCCATTCCACCTCTTGCAGCCCAGAGGAAGCGGCTTCCAGGCTGCCGTTCCACCCCTCCTAGCTCAGAAGAAGAGAGCTACACAGGCACCAACAGCACCCCCACCCCACTGAAATGAGAAGACATGTAAACAAGTCTCAAAACCAAACTTCCAGATCACCTACAGGAACCCCAAAGGTAAATGAGATGGAACACTCTGATATTCAACAACGTGTACTCCCTGAACTGGCAACAAAAGAGGATCTGGAAAAAATGAAATCAGAAATACTTTCTCACATAACAACAGAGATTGTGCTAGTAGTGCAAGACATGATTAATAAATTTAGAAAGGAACTGAGGAACATGATGGAATTCCAACATAGGAAAAAAATGGAATCCATAAAACAGATGCAAACAGATTTTCTGGGAGATCAAAAACTCCATTGAAAGTCTAAACAGCAGAATGAGCCAATGTGAGGACAGAATTTCAAATATAGAAGATAAGATTGTAATTAGTAACAAGGAAAAGGAAAATTGCTTCAAAATTGTAAGGGACCATGAGAAATCAATCCAGCAACTGCTAGACGATGCAAAGAAGAATAACATAAGACTGATTGGAGTCAATGAAGAAACAGGAGAGAGTGCAGATGACATAAAAACAATCTGTGCACAGAAGTAATGGCAGAAAACTTCCCAAGCAGCAGAAAACAACGTGACATACAGATGAGTGAGGCATACAGGACTCCAAATAGCCTTGATAAAAAAAAATGTACACATAGGCATATAATTGTTAAGATTCCAGAAACCCAACAGAAGAACAAAGGTCTACAAGCAGTTAGAGAAAAGAAGCAAATCACATACAAAGGAAAGCCCATCAGAATCACAGCAGACTTCTCAACACAAAACATCAAGGCAACAAGAGTTGGAGTGATGTTTTCCAAGCCCTAAAGGAAAACAGCCTCCAACCCAGGTTGATGTACCCTGCAAAACTATCATTCAAAATGGATGGAGAAATAAGATACTTTCATGACAAAGAGCACCTTAGGAACTTCATGAATAGCAAACCAGCACTCCAAAAAATTTTAGACAATATCCTAGGAACAGACAATGAGGATCACGATCCCAGGGAGCAAAGCAGAATGAATCCGCCCAGCATGAAAAGAAATTAAAAGCAAAGGGGGAGAATCCAACAAAAGGAAAAAGTCATGACAATGATAACTCAATATGTATCAGTTATAACCATCAATGTTAATGGTCTCAACTCACCGATCAAAAGAAACAGTCTGACAGAACGGGTCAAGAAGCAAAAGCCAACAATATGCTGCATACAAGAAACACACTTAATTCAAAAAGAAACTCATAGACTGAAAGTTAAAGGGTGGAAAACAATACTCCATGAGACAGAAACCTGAAAAAAAGCAGGAGTAGCTATCCTCTTGGCAGATCAAGTAGATTTCAAACCAACATTGATGAAGAGAGATGAAGAAGGACACTACATCCTTGTAAAGGGAAGAATCCAAGAGGAAGAGATGACAATCATAAATATCTATGCACCAAACACTAGTGTGCCCAACTATATAAAACAAATAATAATGGACATGAACAGTCATATATGCAATAATACAATTGTAGTGGGGGACCTCAACATTACACTGTCACAAATAGATAGATCAACTAGACTAAAAATAAGTAATGAAATACTAGAACTCAATCAAACTCTTGAACAAAAGAACTTAACAGATGTTTACAGAGTGTTCCACCCCACAAAATCAGAATACACATTCTTTTCAGGTGCACACAGGTCGTTCTCCAAAATAGACCACATACTCACACACAGAACATGTTTAAGTAAGTGCAAAGGAATTGAAGTTATCCCCTGTATATTATGAGACCACAGTGCAATGAAGTTGGAGATCCACAGCAAAAGAAACTGCAAAAATTTCATAAACACACGGAAATTGAACAATACACTTCTGAATAAACAATGGGTCACAGCCAAAATTAAAGAAGAAATCAGACAGTTCCTTCAATTAAATGACAATGACAATACAACATATTGGAATCTATGGGACACAATGAAAGCAGTCTTAGGAGGAAAATTCATAGCAGTGAATACTCCTATCAGGAAAACAGAGGTAGCCCAATTAAACAACCTGATGCTGCACCTCAAGCTTCTAGAAAAAGAAGAGCAGAACAAAACAAAAGCTTATACAAGGGAGGAAATTGTAAAGATCAGAGCAGAAATCAATTCAATGGAGACTAAGAGAACGACACACAAAATTAATGAATCCAAGAGTTGGTTCTTCAAAAGAATAAACAAAATTGACAAACCCTTAGCCAACCTATGAAATTGAAAATGTAATTTAAAACTTACCAACTAAGAAAAGCCCAGATCCTGATGGCTTCACTGCTGAATTCTACAAGACATTTAGAGAGGAACTGCTGCCACTATTGTTTAAACTCTTCAATAAAATTGAAAGGGAAGCAATACTCCCAAATTCATTCCTGGGAGCAAGCATCAGCTTGATACCCAAAGCAGAGAAAGACCCAACGAAAAAACAGAACTATAGGCCAATCTCACTAATGAACATAGATGCAAAAATCCTTAATAAGATACTGGCAAATAGAATGCAGAAGATCATCAAGAAGATCATATACCCTGGCCAAGTGGGGTTCATCACAGGGATGCAGGGATGGTTCAACATATGCAAATGAATCAATGCAATACACTATATCAATAGAGCCAAGGACAAAAACCATATGGTTATCTCCATAGACGCAGAAAAAGCATTTGACAAAATCCAACATGGCTTTATGATAAAAACTATATAAAAAATTGGAATAGATGGTCTCTATCTCAATCTGATAAAAGCCATCTATGAAAAATCAACAGCCAATATCATACTAAATGGTCAAAAACTGAAACCCTTCACACTCAAATCAGGAACAAGACAAGGATGTCCACTATAACAACTCTTGTTCAATATAGTTTTGGAAACATTAGCCACAGCAATTAGACAAGAGAAAGAAATAAAAGGAATAAAGAAAGGAAATGAAGTCAAATTGTCATTATTTGCAGATGACATGATACTTTATACAGAAGACCCCAAGAATGCAACAAAAAGTCTTCTAGACTTAATAACCAAATTCAGTAGAGTAGCTGGATACAAGGTCAACACACAAAAATCAATAGTTTTCCTCTACACAAACAATAGATTCACCGAGACAGAAATAGGGCAAACATTTCTTTTCACAATAGCATCCAAAAAACTGAAATACCTAGGAATCAACCCAACAAAAGAAATCAATAACCTCTTCTCTGAAGACTATAGTACTCTGAAAAGAGAGACTGAAGATGATATCAGAAAATGGAAAGACATCCCCTGATCCTGGGTAGGAAGGATCAATATAGTGAAAATGTTCATACTTCCAAAACTGCTATGCAGATTCAATGCAATCCCAATTGAAATCCCAGAAGCATACTTCACAGACCTTGAGAAAACAATCCAAAAATTCATTTGGAACAAGAAGAGACCCAGGATAGCAAAAGCAATTCTAGGTAACAGAGACATGGCAGGGAGTATCAAAATCCCCAACTTGAAACTATACTACAAAGCTACTGTGATAAAAAAACAGTATGGTACTGGCAAAGGAACAGAACTGAGGACCAGTGGAACAGATTAGAAGATGCAGAAACAACTCCAGACACAATGAGCCATCTCAAATTCGACAAAGGAGCCAAACACCCTCACTGGAGGAAAGATAGCCTCTTTAACAAATGGTGCTGGAAAAATTGGGTTTTAACTTACCAAAGACTAAAACTAGATCTATATCTCTCACCGTGCACTAAACTAAAATCAAAATGGATTAAAGATCTAAATATTAAAATAGAAACGCTGAACTGGCTGGAACAGAGGTTGGGTAGAACTCTTGAAGACATTGGTATAGGAAAAGATTTTATGAATAAAACCTCAGTTGCCCATGAACTAGCACAAACAATCAACAAGTGGGATATCTTCTTATTAAAAAGCTTCTGCACAGCAAGAGAAACCACCAGCAGTGTGAAGAGACAACCCACAGTGTGGAAAGAAATCTTCACCTGCTGTTCCTAGACAAAGGCCTACTATCTCAAATCTACAAAGAACTTAAAAGGATCAGACCTCCTAAATTTAAAGACCCAATCCAAAAATGGGCATCTGAAATGAACAGACATTGCTCACACAAAGAAGTAGAAATAGCAAATAAACATGAAAAAATGTTCAACATCACTGGTCATTTGAGAGATACAAATGAAAACAACTCTGAGATTCCACCTCACCCCAGAAAGAATGGCTGCTCTCATGAAATCAACCAATAACAAATGTTGGCAGGGCTGTGGGGAAAGAGGAACCCTACTCCACTGCTGGTGGGAGTGTAGACTGGTGTAACCACTCTTGAAATCAGTATGGAGATACCTCAAACAACTAGGACTGGAAGTCCTATTTGACTCAGCTATTCCTCTGCTCGGTATCTTCCCCCAAGAGTTAAAAGAATCATACCACAGTGGTATATGTGCACCCATGTTCATAGAAGCACAATTTGTAATAGCTAAAACTTGGAAGCAGCCCAAATGCCCATCAGTTGAAGACTGGATAAAGAAAATTTGGGGTGTTTTTTATAAAATGGACTACTACTCAGCCATAAAGAATGAGAAACTAGAGACGTTTATAGCTAAATGGATGCACATTGAGGTGATATTCTTAAGAGAAATAAATAGGACACAGATGTATAAATACTGAATAGTTTCTCTAGTGTGAGAAACTGAAAGTGTAAATAAGGACTAAAAGGTATAATATGAAAGTGAAATAGGAAGAAAAGGGGCAAAGGGGAAGGGGAAGTGGAAGAGGTAGGGGAAAGGAAAGAAGGGAATGGAATTAATATGAGAAAATGGAAAAATGGAAACAAAGTCTTTGTAAATAGGGAGGGATGGAGGGGGTGAACAGAGGGCTGGGAATGGGGAAAAAATAAGAACCAAGATACATCATGTAAAAGTACAAGTTCCCAATGAGAAATGTAAGTGCATTGTATACCTAAAATATGCCAATAAAAGAATTTAAGGAAAAAAACTTAGATGAAAATAAACAATAAAATGCTTAACAATAAATTAACAAGTAAGTCTAAGACTTGCACATCAAAAACTACAAAACTGTGCATACTTATAATCTCAGCTGTTCAGAAGGCTGAGGCAGGAAGGATGCAAGTTTGAGGCCAGCATAGGAAACTTAGTGAGAAACTGTCTCAAAATAAAATTAATAAGGGGTTGGGAATATAGGTCAGCACTCCCTGGGTTCAATCTCCAGTAGCTAAGGTGTATGGGGGGGAGCAATAATGACAAGAAATCTACAAAATTGTTTTTTTAAAATTAAATATAAATACAAAGACATTCTGTACTCATGAATTGGATGACTTAATAGTATAAAAATGGTAGTAGTCCTAAAACTGATGATAAATTCATTGAAAACTCTATCGAAATCCGAGATGATATTATTTAGTAGAAATTGATAAGATGATCCTAAAATTCATATGGAAATACAATGGACCCAGATTAGGCAAAATAATTTAGAAGAATAACAAATTTGGAAGACTCACACTTCCTTCTAGCTCCAGCAATCAAGAGAATATGGTACTGCAGTAGGATAGTGATATAGAAATGGAATTAAATTGAGTTTCTAAAACTAAGCCATTAAGCTGATGATCAACATTGTCTGGGGAGAGGGATTTAGCTCAGTGGCACCATGACTGCCTCACAAGCACAAGGTCCTGAGTTCTATCCCCAGTACCAAAAAGTAAAAAATAAAATTAGCTTTTATGCTTCAAATGACAGTATTAAGAAAGAATAAAGACAACCCATAGAATGGAAGTAAATATTTGCAAATTATAGATATATGAGGGCCTATTCTGTAGAATATATAAAGAACTCTTGTAACTCAAAAATATAATGGCAAATACATTTAAAATGGGCAAAGGATTTGAATAGTCATTTCTACTGAGAAGATATACAAATGTCTGATAAGCACATGAGAAGAGGCTCTCATCATGAGACATTAGGAACATCAAATCAAAACCAAACATCATATGACTTGATACCCATAGGATAACTATTCCAATAAGGTTGACATGTGTTGAGAAAGATATGGACATAGAATTCTCATACATTGCTGGTAGGAATGCAAAATAGTGAATCTACTTTGGAAAACAGTCTAGCTATTTCTCAAAAACTTTAGACTTGGGCTCACAATCCCACTCCCAGGTATTTACTCAAGAGAATTAAAAACATACCCATGTAAAAACATGCACACCATGTTTATAGAAGCATTATTTGTAAAGCTAAATAGTGGAAACTCTCCAACAGCCCACTGGTTGATTGAATGCCTAAACCAATGTGGTGGAATGTGATTCAGCCATAAAAAAGTGAATGAAATACCATCATACACAACAACATGCTAAAACATGCTAAAAGTACCTCAGAATCAAAAGGCCACATATTATATGATTCCTTTTATATGACATGTCCAAATTTGGCAAATCCACAGAGATAGAAATCAAATTCATGATTGTTGGAAGCTGGAGTAAAATGCAAACTATCAAATCACTGGGCTTTTCTGGAGGATGATGAGTTGGTTTTAGAATTACCTTGTGGTGTGAATACAATAAAAACCATTAAACTGTTCACTTTGTGGTTGTGGGGACATCTGAAGATAAGTACTATTATTTTCTCTACTTTATAGATTAGAGGTACTACTGAGTAAGCAATTTAATCATTAGTACCACAACTATTACACAATAATTACATGGTAAAATTAGGATTCAAACCTAGATTTCTTTTCTTGAGAATCCAAACTTTAAACACTATGTCATGTAGAATTCTTACAAAGTTCTCCTTTCTAGTAAAAGTTCAACTAATAAACTAAATGGATGGCATTATGTTTCCTTTCCAGTTGGAGACAATGATATAAAATAGAGATATTTGTGCCATTTTTGTAAATTATGTGGTATATCCAGATATTCTGCAAGATTACAATGAGATGTAATGAAATCTGTAAGTACCTTAACAGAAATCATCTCTTAGTGAGGTGATTTGTAAACCTGTTTCATCTTTACCATATACAGTAGCTTTCCCCATAATGGCAACAGAAATAAGGCTTTTACCTGAAGAAACATTACCTGTGTGGATTTGTCATTTCCTATTTCACAATATTACTTAAACCCTCAGTATTCGATTTCTTTGTCTATAATATAGGGGTCATAGAAGTACCCCCTGAAAGAGTTATGCACTTAAAACTGGTGCTTAGGTCCATACCATGAGCTTAGTGATCATGCACAAATGCTAGCCTACTATAGTAGTAATTATTATCATGCTCCCCCTGATACCATGAACAAATTGTCACTTGACCCCTTAATTATTGTTGATATAGCAATAACAAAAAAAAATTACTTTTAACTTCAATGAGATTATGATCAAGTTTCACCACCCAGTATAAATTTTGCCAGCATGGCTAATCATGTGTGGACATGGTTGTAATGAATAGTGAACTAGCAGAATGGAACAGGGAGACTGAAAGGGAAGAGTATTCTGCAAAATAAGCAGACATTTTTCCTCAAGCAGAAAGTTTGGAAATAAATGCTAACTATAACCAATAGATTGTTTTATGTTTTGTTTGGTTTGGTTTGGTACTGGGGACTGAACCCAGGGTCTTCTTCTTGAGCTACATTCCTAGCCCTTTTTATTTTGTATTTTGAGGTATGATGTCACTAGCTCAGGCTGGGCTTGAAATTATAATCTCCTACCTCAGCCTCCCCAGAGTGCTGGGTTTACAGACATGTGCCACCTTACCTGGTCACACAGTTGAATTTTCAAAGTAAAATTGGGAGGCTAAGCAATCCATTTCCCTCTGTAAGAGCCACTGAAACACAAGCACACATACACAGAAATGCTTGGAATTTGTCACTGGACATGGAATCACCCTTACTTCCTTCCCCTTTTCACTCCATAATATTTGAGCTTCTTTCTTATCACTTTTCAGAAATCTGATTAACAAATTCTTTTATGGCTACACAAAAGTAACGAGAAGACACAGTGTCCTATGGGAACTTGGAAGGATGTAGAACCAACCACAAATGTTTTCACTTGTGTTAAAACTGCATGATGATCATTTAACTCACAGTTACACACATCTATCATGTAGTTGGGATTGTTTCCTTCCTTTTTTCTTTCCCTTCTTCCTTGTTTTCTTGTAAATGCGTAAAAAGAATGGAAACAAATAGGTCAAATCCAAAATCTACACCTAATCCCTTAAGAGTCAGTCATTGGTTGAGGGAAAAGGTCTTACACTACATAAAGATACAGGGAGATACAAATAAATACATGATTTCCCTGCATTTGGCTTGATGTGTGTTTAAACCACTCCAGGAATCCAGGCTTCTATGACTTAAAAATATTTGAGAAAAACTAACAGAACTCCTAATATATAGAGTTTAGTGTCACAATTCCTATAGTCTAAAAGTTACGTCTAGTGAATGCCCTAAGTTCCTTTTTCTGAAATCTAGAATTCAAATTCATAAAAGAAGGGATTTTTACTAGGAACCCCTGTGACGTTACTGGAAACCTCTGCAATAGGCTCCAGACTCCTGCCCAGTGTACCAAAAAGGCCTGAGAAAAAAATACACTAAAGACAGAACTAAGTGAGAAAAAAAGTGGGGTGCCAGGATGACCAATGCCAGTGCAACCAACAAAGGCACTGGTCAGTCCAAACCACTGATTTTTATTGGTAATTAATTGAGATAAAGGCGAGTTACGTGCAAGGATAGCACTACGTGTAAAAATGGGTGGTCCGTGTGGTTTCTATGGAAATTAATGTAAGCAAAGTTCATAAAAGACAAGACAAAGCATTCTCAAATTAGGAACAGAATAGACAAAATATATGGCTGTAATTAAAGCATTGTCTGGGGAGAGGGATTTAGCTCAGTGGTGCCTCTGCCTGTCTCTCAAACTCAAGGTCCTGAGTTCAATCTCCGGTACCAAAAAAAACAAAATTATCCTTAGTAAGACAGTATTAATTGTGGGAATTGAATTTGGGTGCAAGTTACTCTGACCTCAGCATGTAGGCTTTGGCTGGACTTGCTTCTCAAAACAACCCAATTGTGGGGTTAACTTTTCACAGCCTATACTGCTTACAGCCTGCTTTAGGCATAATCAATATTGCAGTCCCCTGCAATTTTTAAAATCACTTATCTAAGTTCTAAATTTAACAAAAGTAAAAACAAAGGCATCTAAAAAGTGATGTGACCTACTCAAGGGTCAAAAAATGGTAAATACACATATTCTTTGCAGGCTTCTGCCTAAAAGAAATTTTTAGGGTTAAAGATCTATATGTAACTCACTGTGGCATTTAGGGTGTGTATCTGTCAGTATCCACTAGAGAAACAGATATAACACAACTTATACAAGTATATATGAATTTACAAGATTGGCTTGCAGTGGCCACCCAGAGTCAGATGAAGAAGAGTGCAAAGGGTCTGTTTGCACACTGGAGACCAAAGGATTTAGTTGAAGGTCTGGAGCTCACTGCAGTGTCCTGTGTGAGTCTGTATCAGGAAGTCAATGGATCTTTGATAGAAGACTGAAGAGTTACACCAGAAGGCTGAAGGATCCTTGCCAGAAGAGGAGGAAGAGTCTGCACTGGAAGCCAGGAGATGACATCCAAGGTGAAAGCCAAGACTGGAGCACCTCCAAAGAAACAGAAGCAGATCTGTCCTTCCTCATTTCCCCTTTATACCATCCAGACAAGAAGTCACCCTAGGGTGGGTGTTCTACACCCTAGGGTGTGGAATTGCTGAACTGATTTAGCTAAACTTCTTTTAACTAAACCTCTCAATTTGATCCACCATCTCAGGGTGGAACATCAAATTTATTGGCTTTGGGACCTTCCCAGGGGATTAATGGGGCCTGCTTCTTGGTGTGTCTGGGTGGGTCATGGAGGTGTGGCCTTGTGGGCTATCTCTGGTCCCTTGCCTCTTCCTTCTTGCCACCACTCCCCTCCTATGCTTCCTAGCCACCATAAATTAAGCAACTTTGCTCCACCATGCCCTTCTGCCATGGTGTTCCTTCCTTGGAGCCAGTAAACCATGGACTGAATCCCCTTGAAACATGAGCCAAATTAAAACTTTCCTCCTCTAAGTTGTGAGTATCAGAAATTGTGTCAAGCAAAGAAGAAAGGTAACTAACATACTCTCTAGCTATTTAAATACTTCATTACAATACTATTTTGTTTATTTGGGGACCATCGAAAGGTAAATAATGCTCATTGGAGAAAAATATATATAAATCTATTGAAATAAAATGCAAAAAATATTATTTAAAGAACTTTCTCCAGATAAATAATTGTCTTTATCATTTAAAATATAGAATTATCTTAACTCTTACTAATTTACCTTGTTTATTGGGGATCTGCATCACAGCTCCATGCTAACATCTATGCATATATTGCCAGAAGACATTAATAAGAAGATTTAGTACGACTCCCCATATTCCTGAATCAGTTTCTTGCAGTCTGTTGGAGAGTGCCATAGTCAACATTTGATATATTGGTCTTGGATCTTCTAAGATCTTCTTGTTCAACATGTTGATGGGTGATAATTTTCTGTGAATTTCTCATACATCTGCATCTCTTGAGAGCTCTTTGTTTCGAACAATCTGTCAAATATATTATTATAGCACATAGTCTTAGAATACTGCATAGAAACATAATCTCCTTTCAAGAGAATAAGCAGGCATACTTACTGCTATCTATTCCAATTTGGTTTCCTAAACTCAAATTTCCTTGTTGAATGAGCCCACTTCACATTGACCTGGCCTTCTTCACATTGACTTGTGAAGACAAGGTTTGGAAAATGAGCACAAACAATGCTCACACGTGCTAGTGCTAATGCTACTCCTGCCATTGTTGCATGAAGCATCTCAGTATTTTCCCAGTAGCAGGCAAATTTGATACCTTGTATTCAGGATAAAATCTTAGACTTTTCATCTTTCCTGATGTATATACTTAAGTGATTAAACTCCAAACCCTACATGTCATACAAGGTCTGCATAATCCCAGGCTTTCCTCATCTTTCACTGCCCTATTGTCCCTCTCCCTCTGTGCTCATTGCTCCTCTTCTTTAGAGACATCTTCTACACATTTCCATTCAGCACATTCATTTGCTATGGAAGAGAACATATCACACTACTGTATTCTTTTGCTTTATTAAATATCTTTACTTCAATGTGGCTCTAACTCTTCATCCATAACATAAAAATTTTGAAGTCTCCAATTCTGACTATATCTGAAAAAATGAATTACCGACTTTGATCCAGTGAATTTCTACTTGCATCTTTTTTGGCTTCACTAATATGACTTCTAAAACCATTCTCCCTCCAATTCTCCACTGCTACCTCCAACCAATAAACCATCAGAATGACATGATCAAGACTTCCTGATACCATTCTGATTTGTAAACATTAATTACAGTAGTTTGCCTCAATATATTTTAATTATTTGTTTATACCAAAACATTTCAAATAGATATGATCCTTTATTAACATGTAGTCAGGTCATCAATTTCTGACAAGATTTATTTTTATTTCATAGTCACAAATCCACAATCACATTTTGTGCTAAGTTAAAGGGGGAAAGATTTATTTAGCTCACAGTTTGTAGAGGTTTCAGTCCATAATTGATTGGCTTAATTATTATTTTGAATTACTTGAAAAATCATTCATGTGTATAATTTATTTTGGAATCCTTGGAAATCCAGCATAAATACTATTCACACTTTATATTAGAAAATAAGGCACATAAACATATGTCTCTTGCCCTCAATCACATAAACTTAATGACTAAATTCAACCAGGTTGTAGGGTTCAAATCCTCTACTCTTATGTATGACATCTTATTACCACTCCACCTTAAGTTTGCTCTTGGTGACATGCTTACTCAGTTCATTTTTTAAAGACATCTAATGAACTTATCTACTAAGACATGAAAATTCTTCTCTAAGAGTTTTCTTATCCAGTTCATATTTGTTGATTTCTCTCTCAACTCTAGCTCTTTGAAGAGCAGAATTTCAGTCCATTTCATCCATTCCTCTATGCCTGCTGAGTCTCTTCCATGTTCCTTCTGCAGAAGCTGAGACTCTGATGCTAGATCTTCTCAGAGAAGAAGGAGTATGGAAGGCCTTAGATCAAGCCCTTTATGTTACAGGTGAGGCACCTGATTGCACAAAGGATATTAAACTGAATTCCTTACAAAAGGAGAGAAAACCCTGAATATCTATAACATAAAAAGCTTGGAAATGCGTAAAATTCACACCATAAATGGTTTGGAATTATGCATAACTTTGACATTAGCATTTGGACTTTGATTATTTATTCCTGACACTTAACCCAGAATCCAGATTTAAGAGTTCAGTGTAAGTGTCAAGAAATATGAAGAGTCTAAGATTTTGCCCATATGCAAATATAGAAGGTTTTCTTGATTTTGTTTAATTCATCAATTTCTCCATATCAATTCAACATAATTTAGTTCCTTCTTATAGAATTTTATGTCTCCTTATCAAACCAAGATATTTCATTTCCTTCCTTTGAAAACCTGAGACCTTCTGCTAAGTGGAATTGGTTGTTATCTTTGCACACAGATATTTATTTCCCTGCAGTCTTGTGACTATATGAAAAAGTCTCCCCAGGTATTATAATACTAAATCAATTGACCAGTTTGTCATTGGAGGATACAATAAAATTTTGGAAAGAAATAAAACATTAACAGATTTATTCTATTGCATTTAAATACAAATACAAAATTTTTATATTAAAATGCTAAGTGGACAGGAAATGGAAGATACATTTTTTGTGTTAGAAAACTTCAAAGAAGAAATAATCTCCCAGATATCTACAGAGATGGTGAGCAGAGTGAAAGACATGATTAGAGGATCTAGAACAGAAACAGATAAAAAAATAGATGAGTTCAGAAACATCCTGGAAGCCCTGAATACCCAGCATAAGAAAGAAATGGAAACCATGATTGCCCAACATAAGAAAGAAATGGAATCCATGAAACAGATTCAAACAGATATTCAGGAGATCAAAAACTCCATTGAAAGTATCCAGAGCAGATTAAGGGAATCTGAAGATAGAATATCAGATATAGAAGACAGGATTGTGGTTAGAGACCATGAAAATAGAGATTTCTTAAAAATAGTAAGGGACCACGAGAAATCAATCCAACAACTGCTAGATGATGCAAAGAAAAATAACATAAGACTGATAGGAGTCCATGAGAAAACAGGAGAAAGCACAATTGACATAAAAAAAACTGTTCACAGAAGTAATAGTGGAAAACTACCCAGACAGAGGTAGAGAACTCTACATACAGATAAGTGAGGCATATAGAACTCCAACTAGCCATGATCAAAAAAAATCTACATCTAGACATATAATAGTCAAGATCCCAGAAACCCAACAGAAAAACAAAATTCTACAAGCAGTTAGAGAAAAGAAACACATCACCTACAAAGGAAAGCCAATCAGAATCACAGCAGACTTCTCAACACAAACCCTCAAATCAAGGAGAACCTGGAGTGAAGTATTTCAAGCCCTAAAAGAAAATAACTTCCAACCTAGACTGTTGTGTCCTCCAAAATTAGCTTTCAAAACCAATGGGGAAATTAGATACTCCCACGACAAAGAACACCTGACAAATTTCATGAACACCAAACGACCACTACAAGCAATTCTAAACAATATCCTAGAAAAAAGCAATGAAGGTCACAACTCCATGAGGACCAACAGAGGGAAGCCACCAGGCAAGGTAAGACACTAAAGGAAATGGGGAAAAAATAATAAATAAAAGAGCCAACAAAAGTAAAACATCATGACAAGGATAAATCAATATCTATCAATTATAACCCTCAATGTTAATGGCCTTAATTCACCAATCAAAAGAAATAGACTGGCAGAATGGATTAAAAGGGAAAGTGTAACAATATGCTATATACAAGAAACACACCTAACTTGAAAAGAAACTCATAGACTGAAAGTAAAAGGATGGAAAACAGTTCTCCACACCACAGGAACCCAGAAGAAAGCAGGGCTAGCAATCTTATTTGCAGACAAAGTAGATTTCAAACCAAAACTAATTAAGAGAGACAAAGATGGTCACTACATCCTTGTGACGGGAACAATCCAAGAGGAAGAGATGACAATCATAAATGTATATGCACCAAGTACAAATGCCCCCAACTATACAAAACAAATATTAATAGACATGAAAAACCAAATAAACACTAACACAATTGTAGTGGGGGACCTCAATACCCCACTATCACAAATAGACAGATCATCTAGACAAAAAGTTAACAAGGAAATTCTAGAACTGAACTAAGCTATTAAACAAATGGACTTAATAGATGTTTACAGAGTGTTCCATCCCACAAAATCGGAATACACATATTTTTTTTGGCTGCACACGGGTCATTCTTCAGAATAGATCACATGCTAGCTCATAGGACATATCTAAGTAAATGTAAAAGAATTGAAGTTATCCCCTGTATATTATCAGGCCATAGCGCAATAAAATTGGAGAGCAATAACATAAGAAACCGCAAAACCCCAACAAACACATGGGAACTGAATAACACCCTCTTGAACAACCAATGGGTCACAGAAGTAATTAAAGAAGAAATTAAACAGTTTTTACAAGTAAATGAAAATATCAGTATAACATACAGGACTCTATGGGACACAACGAAAGCAGTTCTACGCAGGAAATTCATAGCAGTGAATGCCCACATTGGGAAAACAGAGAATGTTCAACATCACTCGTCATTCAAGAGATGCAGATGAAAACAACACTGAGATTCCATCTCACCCCACAAAGAATGGCTACTATCACGAAATCAACCAATAACAAATGCTGGCAGGGTTGTGGGGAGAAAGGAAACCTTCTCCACTGCTGATGGGAGTGCAGACTGGTGCAACCACTGTGGAAATCAGTATGGAGATACCTCAAAGAACTAGGACTAGAGGTCCCATTTGACCCAGCTATTCCCCTGCTGGGTATCTTCCCAAAAGAATTAAAAGAATCATACCACAGTGATATATGTGCACCCATGTTCATAGTGGCACAGTTTGTAATAGCTAAAGCTTGGAAGCAGCCTAAGTGCCTATCACCTGGAAACTGGATAAAGAAAATGTGGGTTTTTTATAAAATGGAGTACTACTCAGCCATAAAGAAGGAAAAACTCGAGTCATTTATAGCTAAATGGATGCATATCAAGGCCATACTCTTAACTGAAATAAATAGGACACACATGTGTAAATACCAAATAGTTTCTCTAGTGTGAGAAACTGATAGTGTATACAAGGGTTAAAATGATTAAAATGAATAATTGATAATTTGAAATAGGAAAAAAGGTCCAAAGATGAAGGAGTGAAGGGAGGGGAAGGGGAAAGGAAAAGAAGGAATGGAAAAACTATGAGAAAAGGAAAAAAAATGGAAATGAAATCTATGTAAATAGGGAAGGGCGGAAGGGGTGAAGGGTGCACAGGTAATGGGAAAAAAAAAAATAAGAACCAAGATATATCGTGTGCAGGTACAAACACCCAGTGATAAATGTGAACAAATTGTATACCTAAAATGTACCAATAAAAGAACTAAAAAAAAAAAAAAAGTAAGAACTTGGAGTGATGTATTTCAAGGCCTAAAAACAGCAACCTCCAACCCAGTTTGACGTACCTTGGAAAACTATCTTTCAAAATTGATGGTGAAATAAGATACTTTCATGACAAAGAGCACTTTAGAATTTCATGAATACTAAACCAGCACTCCAAAAAATTTGAGCCAAAATCTTAGGAAAAGACAACAAGGATCACAACCCCAGGAGGAAGCAAAGCGGAATGAATGCACCAGGTAGGACAAGAAATTAAAAGAAAAGGTGGAGAATCCAACAAAAAGAAAGAGTCATCACAATGATAACTCAGTATGTATCAGTTATAACCATCAGTGTTAATTGTCTCAACTCACCAATCAAAAGAAATAGACTGGCAGAATGGGTCAAGAAGCAAGATCCAACAATATGCTGCATACAAGAAACACACATAATTCAAAAAGAAACTCATAGACTGAAAGTTAAAGGGTGGAAAACAATACTCCATGTGACAGGAACCCAAAAAAAAGCAGGAGTAGCTATCCTCTTTGCAGACCAAGTGGATTTCAAACCCACACTGATTAAGAGAGACAAAGAAGGACACTACATATAGTAAAGGGAACAATCCAACAGAAATAGATGACAATCATAAATATCTATGCACAAAACACTAGTGCACCTAACTATATAAAACAAATACTAATGGACCTGAAAAATCATATAAGCACTAATACAATAGTAGTGGGGCACCTCAATACCCCACTGTCACAAATACATAGATCAACTAGATAAAAAACAGGCAATGAAATACTAGAACTCAATCAAACTCTTCAACAAATGAACATCAACAGATATTTACAAAGTGTTCCATCCCACAAAATCAGAGTTGGTCTTTGAAAGAATAAACAAAATTGACAAACCCTTACCAAACCTTATCAGAAAAAGGAAAAAAATGGCCCAAATGGCAAGCAGAAATGAAAGGGATGAAATTACAATGGACCCAGCAGAAATCCAGAGGATCTTCAATACCTACTTCCAGAACCTATACGCCAATAAGATGGACAACACAGAAGAAATGGACAGATTCCTAGATACATATGCATTACCAAAGTTGAATGAAGAAGACCTAAAAATTCTAAACGACCCAATATCAATCAATGAAATCGAAAACGTAATAAAAAACTTACCAACTAAGAAAAGCCTGGATCCTGATGGCTTCACTGCTGAATTCTACAAGACATTTAGAGATGAACTGCTGCTACTACTGTTTAAACTCTTCAATAAAATTGAAAGAGGACCAATACTCTCCAATTCATTCCTGGAAGCAAGCATCAGCCTGATAACCAAAGCAGAGAAAGATCCAACCGAAAAACAGAACTATAGGCCAATCTCACTAATGAACATAGAAGCAAAAATACTTAATAAGATACTGGTAAATAGAATGCAGAAGGTCATACAACCTGACCAAGTGTTGTTCATCCCCGGGATACAGGGATGTTTCAACATACGCAAATCAATCAATGTAATATACTATATCAATAGAGCCAAGGACAAATACCATATGATCCTCTCAATAAATGCAGAAAAAGCATTTGACAAAAACCAACATGCATTTATGATAAAAACCCTACAAAAAATTGGAATAGACTATCTCTACCTCAATCTGATAAAAGCCATCTATGAAAAACCAAAACCCAATATAATAGTAAATGGTTAAAAAGTGAAATCCTTCACACTAAAGTCAGGAACAAGACAAGGATGTCCACTATCACCACTCTTGTTCAATATAGTTTTGGAAACATTAGCCACAGCAATTAGACAAGAGAAAGAAATGAAAGGAATAAAGATAGGAAATGAAGAAGTCAAATTGTCATTATTTACAGATGACATGATACTCTATATCAAAGGCCCCAAGAAATCAACCAGAAGTCTTCTATACTTAATAACCAAATTCAGTAGAGTAGCTGGATACACGGTCAACACACAAAAATGAATAGCTTTCCTCTACATGAACAACAAACTCACTGAGAGAGAAATAGGTCAAACAATTCCTTTCACAATAGCATCCAAAAAAGTGAAATACCTAGGAATCAACCTAACAAAAGAAATCAACGACCTCTTCTCTGAAAATTATAGCACTCTGAAAAGAGAGATTGAAGATGATATCAGAAAATGGAAAGACATCCCCTGCTCCTGGGTAGGAAGGATCAACACAGTGAAAATGGCCATACTTCCAAAACTACTATATAGATTCAATGTAATCCCAATTGAAATTTCTGCAGCATACTTCAAGAACCTTGAGAACACAATCCAAAAATTCATTTGGATCAAGAAGAGACCCAGGATAGCAAAAGCAATTTTAGGTAAGAGAGACATGGCAGGGGGCATCACAATCCCCAACTTGAAACTATAGTACAAAGCTACTCTGATTAATAAAAAACAGCATGTGCTAGCAAAGAAACAGACCTGAGGACCAGTGGAACATATTAGAAGATACAGAAACAGCTCCAGGCACACTCAGCCACCTCATCTTTGACAAAGGAACCAAGCACCCTCTCTGGAGGAAAAGCTAGCCTCCTTAATAAATGGTGCTGGAGAAATTGGCTTTCAACTTGCCAAAGATTAAAACTAGACCTATATCTCTCACCATGCACTAAACCAAAATTGAAATGGATTAAAGATCTAAACATTAAAACAGAAATGCTGAACTGGCTGGAACAGAGGTTAGTTAGAATTCTTAAAGACATTGGTGTAGGAAAAGAGTTTATGAACAAAACCTCAGTTGCCCGTGAACTAGCACAATCAACAAGTGAAATCTCTTCTTACTAAAAAGCTTCTGCACAGCAAGAGAAACCACCAGCAGTGTGAAGAGACAACCCACAGTGTGGGAAAAAATTTTCACCAGCAGTCCCTCAGACAAAGGTCTACTATCTCGAATCTATAAAGAACTTTAAAAAATCAGACCTCCCCAATTTAAAGACCCAATCCAAAAATGGGCATCTGAAATGAACAGACATTTCTCACACAAAGAAATAGAAACAGCAAATAAAGATATGAAAAAATGTTCAACATCACTGGTCATTGGAGAGATGCAAATGAAAACAACACTGAGATTCCACCTCACCCCAGAAAGAATGGCTGCTCTCATGAAATCAACCAATAACAAATGCTGGCAGGGCTGTGGGGAAAGAGGAACCCTAGTCCACTGCTGGTGGGAGTGTAGACTGGTGCAACCACTGTGGAAATCAGTATGGAGATACCTCAAAGAACTAGGACTGGAAGTCCCATTTGACTCAGCTATTCCCCTGCTGGATATCTTCCCCAAAGAATTAAAAGAATCAGACCACATGGGCCTGGGATTTAGCTCAGTGGTCTCACCACCTGCTGCGCAAGCACAAGGACCTGAGTTCAATCCCCAGTACCAAAAAAAAAAAAAAAAAGAATCATACCACAGTGATATATGTGCACCCATGTCCACAGCAGCACAGTTTGTAATAGCTAAAACTTGGAAGCAGCCCAAATGCCCTTCAACTGGAGACTGGTTAAAAAAAATATGGGTTTTTTTTATAAAATAGAGTACTACTCAGCCATAAAAAATGAGAAGTTGGAGACAGTTATTGCTAAATGGATGCACATTGAAGTGATAATCTTAAGTAAAATAAATAGGACACACATGTGTAAATAGTTTCTCTAATGTGAGGAACTGAAAGTGTAAATAAGGACTAAAGGGTATAAGAGATAATTTGAAATAGCAAGAAAAGGGGCAAAGGGGAAGGGGAATTGGGAGGGGTAGGTTAAAGGAAAGAAGGGAATGGAATTAATATGAGGAAATGAAAAAAAGGAAGCAAAGTCTCTGTAAATAGGGAGGGATGGAGGGGTTGAAGGAAGCGCAGGAGAAGGAGGAAGAATGTAAAAAAAGAAGAAATTAAACCACATAAATTTATAATACACTATGTATATGAACACAAAAGTAATAAATACTCAGAACTAACTTACTGCTTCCTGCTTATTTTATTACATTTCACTATTTCTTGTGCTTTTCAGGGTCCTTACACCTACTGTGCCTGTGTGGTGGAGGAAATGTGGTCCAAAGTTGGGCTATGGCACTTCTCTCCCAAGACTGCTTCAAGGAGATCATACTGAGAGATGAAGGGAGGATTTTCCCCATGGAAAATGTCAACTGCCACAAATCCAGACTTGATTGACTGTATTAAGGAAGCGATGAAAAAAATGTTAATATGCAGGGAATTTTTCAATGACTGTCACATCTGTAGCTGTGACATTCCCAGTAGCACACATTTAAGGTAATATTCTTCCAGTATTGCAAACTATCACCCACTTCAGCAAAGGAAAACTCATATTCCTGACATATGAGTGAAATTCCAACTATGTCTTCTTTGTTTTAATTTTGTCTTGTTAAAATAAATGAAAATATTAACCAACAGCTGTGCTTCTTCTTTAATTGCAACTGTGTGTTGGTCAAATACAAGAGTTCAGTAAATAGCAATGAAACCATTTTGTAAAAATCAATTGACTAAATGAAATTGACAATAAAATTTTATAGATATTATTTGCCAGTTGTGTATTAAACATCCTTTATATTAATGAAATTTGTAACAGATCCAGGTACATACATATATGCATACAATTCCTGTCAGAGAGTTTGTTATTAAATATTTACCGATATAAAACTGTACACATCTAGTGTGGAAAAAAAAAATCTGTGGAAAGTGATCAGTAACAAAAGGAAGAATGAAAAAATCCAAGTCTTACCCTATAAGAGAACAAAGTGATCATTTGTCTGGAGAAAAAATTTCTCAACAAAAGAAAATTTAAGGCTCAGAGGAATTAAAAATATAGTTTAGTTCATCCAGACAGCTAGCAAAATCAGAGACAGCACTCGGCAGCTACTTTCCCAGCAGCCCCCAGGGAATGATTTTTCTTCTCATTTTGCTTGTATGTTATATACACAGTATGTGGTTCACTATAGACCAGGTTTACCGAGGTGTGGAGATTTCAGAAGTCTATGAGCAACACAGTCAATGAACCAAGAACCAAGAAGAGACTTCTCTTCAAATCACTATTCCATCCCTTCTGATGTATCTCTGATTCTTCCCACGAGAGTCCTCCAATTCCTGCAAGCCTGAGAAGTAAGGAGAGGTCTACTGCACATTTTCATATACAACAGGGAGCTCTCTGAAGACACGCACATACTTGACACAGAACGCACATGAGCTGGAATACCTACTATGTTGTCGCTACTCTTCTTACACAGGAGTGGGATCAGTAATTTCATTGAAACACAGAAATCATATTAGATTAGATATTATATAGAAATTAATCTCTAACATAAACCTTTCCTGCTCCTGATAAATAGCCACAACCACTAGATAGAATAACAGAATAGAAAGGTAACTGGGGAAATGCTTAAGTCCCAGGTGTGCATTTATGCAGCTGGGTAACATGGGACCTCCATTTTAATCACCTATAAAACGAAAGTGTTTAACAGAATGACTCTTATGTACCTTTTCAGCTGTAAAAATTCCTGATTCTAAGGAACAGCAGAGGAGAGATCTGTCTCTAAGGAAGTTTTAGATCTAAACTGAGTTTATTTGGCCGCAATGCATGTTTCTGTAATTCAACTCCTTCCCTGACTGATAACTTGGGACTATCTGGAAGACAGAAAAGGGACACTGATTCACACCAGTCTTCCCCAGCACATTATGCTTTGTGCCTCCAACACCAGCCTAGCTGGATCCAAGCAGCCTTGGAGGAATCCATAGAGCACTGTATACTCTGGCTTCTCTAGCATACTATCTCTAGGGAGCTAGTCTGAAGCTCTGAATCTCAGGCCCTGCCCAAGGCTTACAAAGTCAGAATCTGCATATTTGAGTACTCCTGGGTTACTTGTAGGAATGTTAGAGTTGGAGAAGTGTTGAAGCCCTCACCATTCATACCATGTTTGGCAACTCAACTCTGTTTTTTCATCTGCTCTTTAAGTTTCCTATAGTTTTGGTTTTGTTTTTAAGGGTTTAAACCATCATTCTATTCTCACTAGGATTGCTAATATTTTTATCAGCACTTTTGTGAAAACTTTGCACAGGTCTTAGGTTCTCTGCCCATCTCAACATAATTTTTCCAATTAACCTTATTATAGGTTAGCACATGACTTTGCAGAAAGCAAGGTTTCTCATGAACTTCTGTGTCACCTTATATCAGAAATGCCAATATATCGGCTCAGTTCTATATTTAATAAAATAATTTGTTGAAATCTAATTTTATCCTTTTTTAAAAGCTCATGTGTATTACTCAAGTAAAAAGAAAGTAATTTTCTCTTCTTTTACAGCAGCCCATCCCCAGGAGACTGATTTTCCCTTTCCTTTCCCCAAACTCTCTCACCAACACAGGTGCTCTCTGTATACAGAGGAGGAAAGTCTTCCATTCTTGGCTCCATATGGAAACCACAGTGTATAAGAATTACTAAAGATAAGCACGTTTGAGTCTGATATTGGAAAATCTATTACATCTCATTACAGTAAATTTTCCTGTGATCTGTTTCTCAAGCAGGTCTGGGTGTAGTTCTCAGCTTCCACCAGGGGGAACCCTGCAATCCCTGGGCTGCAAACTCTGCAAGGGGAGGGAGTCTAAAATATGGATGCATGGTTTGCCTTGCTGTCTAGAGCTCAGCCATTAGGTAGGTACACCTCTCAAGAAAAGGATAAGCTTCAATTTGTTTTTCTAACAGTGAGAATGTGGACCAGCCACGTTTTTTCCTGCTGACTTACTTGGGAGAGATGAGCTGCCCCAGGCTCCTGCTAGGATTTCTCCACAGACCCTGTCCATCCAGCCTCCACACCTGCAGGAAGTGGCGCCTGGCCTGCTGGGCTCTATTTTCAACTCCTTGGGACTTGTTTAACTTCAGTGTGTTCTTTGTGGACTAAAGTGACTGTTCTCTACCTCCAAGCCATCCTCTGTCAACAGGTTCCCAGCCTATCATTCATTGTCTGAGATGTTTGCTAGCATTAAGCTTACATATTTGGAGAGAGACAGACAAACAGAGACACAAAAGGAAGGAAGGGCCACGGTTTTTATTTATTTGATTATAATATTTATCCTTTCAATGTTCTGTCTCTTTTCCTTCCCCTCCATCTTTAGGCATCCTCTATTTTTCTGGGACCAGGCTGGGAGGCTATAGCCCATAGCTTACCATATTTATTATAGAGGTGTGTGTGTGTGTGTGTGTCCTGTATTGACTAACTTCACATTTTCATACATCATCTTGTAAATGTTCTCAAATACATAGTTTTGTCTTATATTTTTCTATCCCTATAATATAATCTAACAGAAATGTCAGTAAAATAATTGATCAGTAGTTTTTCTGCTAAGTGATTGATTCGCCATAAGCTTATACTTTGCTCAATTTGAGACAGTGACATATTCTAGGAACTGCTGAAACAGATGGGGATGGATAACTGAGAAAATTATTCACATGTTAGAACCTGGGGGTGGCAGTGACCCACTGTAAGAGTGAACCAATGACACTGGCCTATGTCCAAGTGTTTGTATCCCTTTTGCAAATTCATAGCTTGAACTCTAATCCAAGTTAATGATACTAGGAGGTAGAGCTTTGGGGAGGTGGTTAGGTCCGTGAAAGGGATTAGTGCTCTTGTAAGGGACTGAAGAGTTCATCCTTTCTACCATACAAGAACACAGAAGTTACTATCTGTGAATTAAGACACAAAATCTGCTGGCACTAGGATCTTGGACTTCTAGCCTCCAGGACTGAGAATGAAATTTCTGTTGTTTATAAGCTACCTAGTCTATTGTACTTTGTTATAGTACCCCTAAGATGTAGTTGTTTATTTCTCTTTGTTGAAACTTTGGGTCTGATGGTGACCCTGTTATGTGAAGGCCTCAAAACCCTTGACCCCTTCTCTCCAGTCTCTCCATCATCCTGGTCCTCACACTGCCCTCCTCTAAACACCACCTCTGATCCCTAGCCCTGGGGAAGAGACAGGGAGAAAATGAATGCAAAGCAAGACATTCCCCTCATTGATCCAGACATTCCATAGTTCATTTCCACCCTTAGCCTTCTAGCTAAAGATTAACCCCATGGACATGGCAGCCAAAAGGAGACTGGGAAATGCATACTATTCTGGGAGCCATGTAACCATCTAAAAGATAAGGACAGAGATGCTAAAGGGCTACTAGCAATCTCTCCTACAGCAAGTATAGACAGGAAACTCTGTCAGGAAGAGCTTTCAGGAGCTTTGAAGACAGACTCAAATTCAGAAAATACTGTCTCATGACACTTGTTTCTCTCCCAGACTATATCTGAGTTACAGATAATTCAAAACAAGCACAAAGAAGGCTAGTGGTGTTGGTAGGTTGACTTATTTTCTGGAAATATAAGATCTTTCCAGAAATTCTTTATTAATTGATATGTGTAAAAGTTTCCCCTTTTCCTATTCATCCGGCAAAATAGTCTCACCTCAGAATGACTAAGTGTTTTTGTAGTAAATCTCAGAAGATGAGAGCTTCAAAGAAAAGGCTGAGGCCCTTTTTTATTGCACCCCCAATGCCTTAAGTGGATTTGAATGCATTATATATTGGGTCAGGGTTAATTTTCAGGCGATGCAATTATCTGAGTGGTAAAATCAAATGGTCAATAAATCGGGATCCTGGAAAGTAGTATTTATGCCTAGCTTTCTACTTGTCATGCTGTTTTCCCAAACACTTAGCATCAAATTGAGAAGCCAGGAGGCCAGCAGTCTCCAATAGAAGTTGTTACAAGCACTGATTTCTCACCTTCTTTCTCCAGAGATACTGTGAGTCTGGATTAGGATCTAGAAACCTGTATTTTTTAAATCCTTAAAAAGGATTTTAAACCATGTGTGGTGGCACATACCCATAATCTTAGCTATTCTGGAGGCTGAACCAGGAGAAGAGCAATGTTCAAGGCCAGCCTGAACAATTTTGCAAATCACTGTCTCAAAATAAAAAATAAAAAGAGCTAGGAGTGTAGCTCAGAGGTAGAATGCTTGCCTAGCATGTGTGAGCCCCTGGATTCTATCCCTAGTACCACAAAAGAAAAAGAAAAAATTAATATATGCAAGATTTGAAGTCATGGAGATACTATCCCTACTTTGTAAATAATTGTATTGATAAAGTAATATATGTAGGGAGACTACTATAAATTAATAACTACAATATTTAGAAATATTTTTATCAATACTTTTAAAAGAATTTTGATATATGTGTGGTATTAAAATATTAGTAACCCTTAAGAATCCACTTATTAAATTACTAGCAAATAACTCTTATTAGACTTAAAATAAATCTATGGAGTTGAATTTCCTTTTATGTAAAAAACAAAAGAAACCTTGCAGGTTCTTATAGGTCACTGGCCCACTGTTCAGAGTCATGATTATAGATAACCAATGTGCTATTCTAGACAATCAAAGAATAAGGCTGTTTTTAAGAGATTATATCATTAGCATTTAATCAGGACAACTAAAACTCTTCATGTGCTTACACTAAGAGGAATCACTTCAGGGAAAGGGCCACAGGGGTAGTAAAGGAGCTGAGAAGCCCAGGCATCAAGGCAGAAGGGATCCCAGGGTTAAGCAACAGGGGGAAACCAGTGCTGCCCTCAGACCAGAGCAAAAACAAGTAGCTCCACCTCGTGCTGCTGGATGATTTGTAGAGAGTAAAAGAAAGAGGGGACAAGAGAAGAGGGAGAAGAGAAAAACTGTATCAAAGCAAAGTTCTGAATGATTTCACAATCTGTCAAATGAAATGAGTATAAATAGCATTTACAATTTCTATACCTAAAACCAAATTTGTATCTGCAATAATAAAGAATCCTTCTAATTCATAAATAAAAAGACAATCCATTAAAAACATGGGCAGAGCAGCTCAAATAGACACTTCCTCAAGAAGTTTATATTAACAGTCAGTAAACATAAGAAAAATGCCCATTATGTTATCATCTGGGAAACGCAAATTAAAATTATGAAGAGAAGGCAGGCATGGTGGTGTACAACTGTGATCCCAGAACTCTGGGAGGCTGAGGCAGGAGGAGAATCACAAGTTTAAGGCCTCCCTGGGCAACTTGCTGACTTAGTGAGGCCCTGTTTCAAAATAGAAAATAAAAAGTTTGAAAATATAGCTCAAGGTAAGGGCCTTGAATTCAGTCCCTAGCACTTTCAAAGAAAATTATGATGAGATATAATTGCACATCCACTAAAATGGCTAATATTTAAAATATGGAGCAATTGGAAATTGCACATGTTGCTGGTAGGAGTGTAAAATTGGTACAACCACTTTGGAAAAAATTTAAGTTTCTTATAATGATTTTTCCCTTATTACCCAGAAATTCCACTTCTGACTATTTACCCAAGAGACACAAAACACACACTAACAAAGACTCCCAAACAAGTGTATATAGAAACTTTATTCATAATAGTTCAAAACTGGAAACTACCTAAATGTCCATCTTCTAATGAATTGATAAATCACAAAAAGATTAAAAATTGGTGCATTCAGTTACACAAAGAACTCATTTAAGAGAATAAAGACTTGCTTCACTCAAACCCAAGGGCCTCTTGGAAGCTTTAAGATGTCCTCCAGCCATATCCACAGGAGCCAAAGATAGTAAAAAGATTACCTTGAAAAGATTTGTGGGTTTGAAATGACCATCCAATGACATTCACTGAAACCCCACAAACTCAAGAAAATACTCTCAGCAAATTCACTGTCAGCTAGGAATAAAATGAATATAGGCGGACAAGAAAAGTCTTTGGACTTCGAAGTACTCCATTGCAAACATGAACTACCTTTCATGAAAAAGAAATAGTGGTCCAGAGGAAGGAGTCAGAAGTCCAGAGGCTAGATCAAAGAGTGAGGGAGAATTATTCTCCAATCTTGAAATTTAATCAAGTAATTTCCAAGCCAGGTATGGTGGTACACTTCTGTAATCCCAGCACACTGAAGGCTGAGACAGGAGGATCCAGAGTTTAAGGCCAGCTTGGGCTACATAGAGAGGAAACCCTGGGCTATTATTAAAATGAACAAATAAAAAATCCAGAAATTCTCATTTTCTCAGCTTCTCTTTAGAATTGCCTTTAACAGGTAGATTTTATTTCCCATTTTCCCATTTTTAAAAAACACATTGTCTATAATAGTTAATCTATACCTATCCCACCATCATATGTTAAAAACAAATGATTTGTGGTTTTTTGACTCTGTATATTCACAAATGAAGAGAAATTGTGTTGCAGTAGCTATATTAAATACATTACAACTAGCAGCTATTCCCACATGGCATTGATACAGATTTAGAATTTGAGCTGATAAATTTAGATGAGATTTTGGACTTTGAGTTGATGCTACTATAGGATAAGGCTCTTGGGCCATGGGAAAGGTAAGTGTATTTTGCATTTGGAAAGTATTTATCTTTGAGAGCCAGAGAGCGGGTTGTGGCAGGGACATCCTCTGAAGGTTCCCAGCCCCTGGGATGCACACCTTGTTTAATTCCCCTTCCCTGGAGTGTAAGGGTGAACAGTGTATATAAGCAGATACACTGCCATTATTGCTTTGCAAACCAGTTGAGTTCCTCATAATGAGATCATCCTAATGAGCCTGATCAATCAGGTAGCCCTTACAAAGAAGTGATGACAGAGATAATGCTGCAGGCCTAGAAGGAAGAAAATGAATGGCCATATTGAGAACTACCAGAGGGGACTGTGGGACCAGGAGCTGTGGGTGGCCTACAGAAGCTGAGAGTCAGCAGGAAAAGTCTTATAATCTCAAAGAAATACATTTTTCTAACAAATCAGTGAGCTTTGAAGAGAACTCAGTAGCTCAGATGAAGGTAACCACCCTGACCAACACTCATTTCAGTCTGGGGAGACCATGAGCAGAGAACCCACCAGACCCATATCCAGACTCTGAGACCACACATACTGTTTTAAGCTATTACGTGTCTAGTAATTTATTATGAAACAGAGAAAGGCAATACATTTTGCTTAAAGAAAATACCAGTGTGGAGATTACTCAAAAAATGAAAACTAGAGGTTCCATTTGACCCAACTATTCTCCTTCTTGGTATCTTCCCAAAAGAATTAAAAGCATCACACCACAACAATATATGCCCACCCATGTTTATACCAGCACAGTTAATAATAGCTCAAATCTTGGAAACAACCCAAATACTCATCAACCGATGAATGGATAAAGATGTGGGTTTTTTATACATGGAGTACTACTCAGCAATAAAGAAGGATAAACTTGAGACATTTCTAGGTGAATGGATGCACTTTGAAACCATATTCTTAAGTGAAATAAATCGGACACGTGTAAATGTCACATTGTTTCTCTGGTGTGAGAAATTGAAAAGTGTAAATAAGGACCAAAATGTATAGTAGATATTGGGAAATAGGAAGAAAAATGTTCAAATGGGAAGGGGAACTAAGGACGAGGGAGGGAGAAACAAAGGAAGAAAAAAGAAAAAAAAACAAGAAAAGAAGGAAAAGTAGAAACAAAGTTTTCCTAAGTAAGGAGGGGGATAGGGGTTGAAGGGAGGGGAGGGGGATGGGAAAGAAGAAGAATCAAGATACATCATGTACAGGTACAAATTCCCTATGTTAAATGTGAACGTTATGTATATCTAAAATGTACCAATAAACTTAATTATTTTTTAAAAAGAAAATAGATATGAATTTGTTGCCTCCTTCCTCAAAAGAAGGCAAAATATGCAATGAAGATGGAAATGAATGGAATTATTCACCCAGTATCTGCTCATTACTGAGAGTGATGACCATGCGTATAGATGGTGCACATAATAGTCCTTTAGCACATTTTAAAATTGTCATCTTCCCATTATAGTGTTTGAGTTATAATATTTCAATTGAAATTTTGAGATAGGCAGGTGAATGGACAGATGAGGAAGGCACAGAACATTGCCAAGAGTTTGACCTCTGGGTAAATAAAATGTTGTTAACTGCAGTATTTTTTATTATTGTTTTCTCCTTTTTAGTTATGAGTCTTTCCTTTATTCTTACTATATTTTCCCTCAGAAGTGAGGCATTATTTGACAATAATCAGTAGATGCAAAAGGTGAAGTAATTTTTAAAAATACCTTTCTGTGGCAAACCTATTTCTTATCCTATATCTGTTCTCAGAATATCCTAAACCCCTACTGTCATTCCAGTGCCTTGTTTCCACACCCTCCCCCCAGGCTTTTCCCAGGGCTTATGGCACCTGAATAAAAGGGACGATTCCTGATACCAGTATTTTCAAAAGAAATTAAAATGAGGTCAATATTTTTCATTGAGGTGTGGAAATTAATATAGACAATATTTTCAGTGGATCATTTATTTCAAAATACAGAGGTTTTGCCCCTAAGGAAGTGCATCCTTCCTATTAAGATTCAAGTGCCATGAGAAGTTTACTTTTCTTTCTCTTTGTTATAGTTTGTATCTAGATGTTCCCCCAGGAATCTCATGTGCTTTGGAAGGCAGGACTTTTGGAAGGTGACTGGGTTACGGGGCACTATAGCTGACTTGGTATTAGGAGTGGGGTCTGTCTGAATAGGCAGATTACTGGAGGGTGACCTAACAGGTATATCTCTCTTCCCAGTCTTCCTTCACTCTCTCTGATTCCCTGTCACCATTAGGTGAGCAGCTTTTCCTCTGTCATGCCCCTAAAGCCATGCCATCTTGCCTTGAAGCCAGACAACTATGGCTGGAAATGTAAGCCAAAATAAACTTCTTGTCCTTTAAGTTGAAAGTATTGGGTATTATGTCTCAGTGACGAGTTAAGTGACTCAGCCCCCCTCCACCAGGTCTTTAGTACTGGAGATTGAACCCAGGACCTTCACACTGAGCTACATCCCCAGCCCTTTTTATTTGCTGTTTTGAGACAGGTCTCACTAAGTCACTAAATTGACTAGGCTGGACTCAAACTTGCCATCTTCCTGCCTCCGCGTCCCAGAATGCTGGAATTACAGGTGTGCAACACAGTCTACCTCTCTTTTAAAAAGTAAGATAAAGAAGATTGTGAGAGAAGAACACCATGAAGAGTTGCACCAAGTGAATTCCCAGACAGCACTTTTAGTAAAAACCCATGTGTGTCAAGTTAAGAATCTGGAAACTGACTCTTAATATTCTGTGACCATATACTGCATGAAATATCTTCATGAAGTCCACATTACCCATTTTAGAAATTGCACATCAAGACATTCTTGAATAAAATTTCTAGACATGTAACTGCTAAAAGTAGGGCCAGGGGGCTGGGGATTTACCTCAGTGTTTCTGCTGCCTGCCTTGCAAGCGCAAGGTCCCAAGTTCAATCCCCGGTACCAAAAAAAAAAAAAAGTAGGGCCAGGAAAAATAGGTCTTGGATAGTTTTCTTGACTTGAAAGAGACACTTTAAAACAATTATTGGAAATCATCACAGAACTCAGCTTAAAACAACTGAGGTTTTGAGTTGCATGTAAACTATACCCTAGAAAGTCATGTGACTTGTATGTTTGTGTTTTTCAAGTATCTGTATATCAATATTTTAAATAAGAAATAAAATTGAAATTAGAGTATGCTGATAATACAAATTTAGATATTTTTGCATGAATGTCTAAAATAATGGTTCCATTGGTGCACCCAGACATGAAGATTCTGATCACAGTGATATTCAGTCAAAATAGCTCATTGCCTTATAGTGAAAACCTGAGCATAAGACTTGCTATTGCTTTATTCAAAATATGATCATTCAAAATGACAAACATATCCAAGAAAATGACTTCTGTTTCATTTCAGATGATTTAACATCTTTACTAATTTCACTATGTGCTTTGACTTATAGCACAATTAAGGGAAAGTTTAGGTGAATGGCAGTAGGAATGTAAGGTATTTTCAAGACTCAGTGTGAAGCTATAAATCTCCCATTTGTGGTGATACAGATAGAGAGAACTGTTGCAGAGTTTTACTAAACCAAAACCCTTTGAGGAGTTCATTAATGTTCAAGGAACTACCATTTATTACATTCAAAGACAAAGAAAATCAAAACTTAATCCATCTCAGGGGCAGCTGAGGGAATGAAGACAGGTCAATAATATTTTCTTCATTCTAAACATAAAATTTCATCTCTGTGATAGAAGTAGAGTAAAATGCATCATAGAATAACCTTTATATCTTATTATAACTCTTCCCCGGCTTGCTGGCTTGCACTGAGATGACCCAATTTCTAATAAGTAACTGCAGGTCTGTGTAATTTAGAAAGAGTCATGACAGGAATTCTTAGAGCAAATTTCGAAAGTCATGTTGGGGACTAGAAACTAGTCCCGGCCCTGGAAGGTGTTTATCAGCAAGGTTTTACTGTATTCTACTTAACATTAGTTATATTCTGAGCACCAGCAATGGCAATTATCTTCCCTTTTTGACTGTTACTTCTTCACTAAGGATTGTGCTTAACATACATTATTTTTTGCAATTCTCACATTGACCCTAAAGATGATAATAAATCTTGTGTCTTCATTTTATGTACAGAATAAGTGAAAAAAGTGGAGGGAGTGTTGGATTATGACAAGGAATCAAGCTGTACATGCACTCTGCCCAACAGTGTTAATGTTCTCATTGAGAACAATTCAATTTCAGAAAAACACATTTAAATCTGTTACATTAACATTCTTAATTGTATCAGTTTTATACTTTCCCTTATTAAAAAATTGGGAAATTTCGTGTTTATGAACCATAAACATAAGAGCTTTGTACTCTATGTATGTGTGCTTAGGTTAAAATATTAAAATCTAATTTCAATTTAAAAATAAAGCCTATGTAGTATGTTGTGTTTTCCTTTAAGGGTTCTGCATTTTAGTCAAGTTTGTGAAACACTGGAGCATGTATTTGCTATGATTTGAATGTTTGTCACCCTCAAACTTCATGTTGAATTTGATAGCTCTTGTAACCATATTAAGAGCTGGGACTTTAAAGAAGTGAGTAGGTGTGAAAATTCCACCCTTACAGATGAGACCAGTGCCATTATAAAAGAGGGCTTGCTCTTACTCTCTCTCTCTCTCTCTCTCTCTCCCTCTGTCTCTTTCTCTTCCTCTCTCTCTCTCCCTCCTCTCCTTTTTCCTCTTCCTCTTCCTCTCTTTGTCTTTTGCCATGTTATGACTTGGCAACAAGGCCCTCACCAGATGTCCCAGCCTCCAGACCTGCCTGTGAGCTAATAAGTTTTTGTTTATTATAAATTACCCAGTCTATCGTATAGCACCAAAAAATGGAATAAAACAATACTGATAGCTACAGGATGATAAGAACAAGATGATGCTAACTATGAAGGAGAGAAAACTAAAGGTAAAGAAATAAAGAAGCACGTCAAAAGAGTATTCAGTTACCTAAAAGGCTGCTGCCTAGTCAATGTATTTTTCTTCATTGCCCCAAGTGCTACAATTTTAGTGAGTGAAAGCCACACACACACACACACACACACACACACACACACACACGGAATCAGGGTTGTAGCCAGGTAGAATGAGCAACTTTGGGTGAAAATGCATTTTCTTCCACTGTGGAAATTTTAACATGGGATTCTAGGACTAATTTGAATTGTGGGTGTGAATAGGAGGTCTATACAGAAGACCTTTAACATCCCTGTCTGTGCTGGGATTCTCAAGGCCCTAAGGGAAGAGCATTAAAACAAAGGAGACACAAGACAGGCTTAATCCATGTCACTGTTTTTGCCAGGGCTAGGTCTTTGTGTGTTGAAACTTGAAAAGTAGACAGCATCTTGAACATACAGAGGCACTAACCAGCAGAGAGCTGCTCGTTGTTACCCTGGAGAAACCTCCTTAATAGCTGAGATGACTGAAGCTGACGACATGTCAACAACACACAGCATCATCTCTCTAGACTTGCAGAAGGGGATCTCATTATCTCTTTTCTTTGTTACGTGCTATGACTGAGAATCTAGCTCCCCAGACTTCTCTGCCACAGCCCAGCACACTCCTACCTAAAAAAAAATAAGTAAGATTGGCTCCTTCCTTATCCCAGAGAGGCCCTGACTGAAGAAAAAACTCTTTATTGGTAAAATGAGGCCACCCGACAAACAGCAGATGAGCCTAGAGAAACAGTGCCATCTTTCTTATTTATGTATCTATTGGCAATACTTGGAATTGAGCCCACACCCTCCCATGTTCTACCCAAACACTTCATCCCAGACCTGTTTATTTTATTTTGAGACAAGATGTCTCTAAGTTGCCCAGGCTGGGCTTGAACTTGGTGATCCTACCTCCTCAGCTTCCCAAAGTGCTGGATTTACAGACATGCATCACTGCTTGTGGCTAACACTTCACTATCTCAAGGGAACTGAAAACAGATGAAGAAATAAGCATGTGGGAGGAGGGAATTAACCCAAGGTCCTGAGCTAGATGAGTTTAGTGATGATAAAAATGGTCCTGTTCATGTCATAATCCAACATCTATTGCAAAAAAAGTTGCAAAATTAGATCTTCTTGTTCCATTTTACAGTTTATCAAAGAAATTGGCCAAATGGCTATGTATTTTCCTCACCCCATATACTGCTCTCATTGCATACCCTCTCTGCCCCCTGTTTTGTACTGCAGTCTGTCTCTCCTTCTTCCAGATCTCATCCTTCTAACTTGGTCTACTTTTTCTTTTCTCCACTTCAATCACAAATGACAGTATATTAAGTACATTTATGTATTTTGTTTATGATTTTTCCGCCTTTGCTAGAATGAGGGCTTCTTTGAGGATGGTCTCTGGTTGTTGTTTTGTTAATATATCCCTGTGTCCAAAACAAAGCTTGGCCTAGAAAGGTAGCTGCTCCACATTGGTTGATGGAATATATGCATTCTGTTTTTTATTTGTCTTTCTGACTAAATTGTAGATTTCCTAAGCACAGGAGCCTCCTGTGATGTATGAGGTTATCCCAGAACATGATGAACTTTTTTTGTTGTTGTTGTTGTTACCGGGGATTGAACTTGGGACCTTGTGCTTGCGAGGCAGGCGCCAGAACCACTGAGCTAAATCCCCGGCCCTATGAAGAACTTTTAACAATGTGGAATGGATGGAGAAGGAAATAGCAGCCTTCACCCTCACAAGTTGGCCTGAGTTCAAAGTGAGGCAGTGCTGTCTGCCTGCTACCACGTTAGAGAACACTGGCCTCCAAGAAGGTACTCTGAGACCACTGTGAAATGAGAAGAAGTAGGCCCAATTTCTAATTCCACCTGAGCACAGACAAAAATAAGGTCACTGAGGCACCCACATATATCAAACACTCCCTCTCTCAATCGAAATAAGTGACTGCTACTCTTTATCCAAGAGTACTATTTTAATCTCTCCTCCCTGCAGGTAAGATTTTCTGGGATCATAGACATCACCAGTTCGAGAATGAATCTCTTCTTCCTTAGGCCCTTTCCTAACTCAATGAACCCCATATCCTGTAATTGGTGGGAGGTTTGTGTTTGTTTTTGTTTATGTTGTTGTTTTATTTTGGCATTACTAGGGATAGAAACCAGGACTTTTACACTAGCTACATCCCTAACTCTTTTTTAATTTTTTGTTTTGAGACAGGATCTCACTGAGTCGACAAATTGCCCAAGCTGGGTTTGAACTTCAGATCATCCTGCCTCAATCTCCCAAAGTACTGGGATTATACACCTGTGCCACCACAGCCAGCTAATAGGTTCTTTTCAATCCTCTTAAGAGGTGGTTGCTTTTTCCTCCTCATGTGTGTAATCTTTCACTACAATAAGTCATAAACCCAATTTATTTAACTACAGGAATGTTTTGGGTGCTCTTTGACTGGAGGTCATTGGCAGAGTAAATATGATAATTGATCCAAAAATTTCATGAATTATCTCCTTAGGAATTTTTAAGTGTATTGAGTATTACAACTTCTCAAACCCATTAGAAAGAAAAGAGTTTCACCTCCCTACTTCTCTATCAAACAAGACAAATCTTTCTATCTTCAGGAAAACCTTAAGAGACTTATCTCAAAGGGATTCAGTCATCTACAAGTGAATCCATAGATCAAGCATAAGAGATGTGAAAGCCTTATGATAACTTTTAAATTATAAAATCAGCCACATTATACATATGTATATGTACTTATTCACATCCACAAAGTCATTACTTATAAAAATAACAAATTCAAACTACAACTCTGATCCATAGTGAACTATCTTTCCAAGATGTTGATATATAGAGGATTTCAGCAGCTCATCAAAAAACAACATAATAAACCCATAGATTGAAAGGTAAAGGGTGGAAAACAATACTCCATGTGACAGGAACCCCCAAAAAAGCAGGAGTAGCTATCCCTTTGCAGACCAAGTGGATTTCAAACCCACACTGATTAAGAGAGACAAATAAGGACACTACATCCTTGTAAAGGGAACAATCCAATAGGAAGACATGACAATCATAAATACCTATGCACCAAACACTAGTGCACCCAATTATATACAACAAATATCAACGGACATGAAAAATCATATAAGCACTAAAACAATAGTAGTGGGGGACCTCAATACCCCACTGTCACAAATACATAGATCAACTAGACAAAAAACAAGCAACAAAATCTACAACTCAAACAAAACTCTTGAATAAATGAATTTAACAGATGTTTACGAGTGTTCCAGCCCACAAAATCAGAATACACATTCTTTTCAGCTGCACATGTGTCATTCTCTGAAAGAAACCACATACTCAATCATAAAACATATTTAGGTAAGTGCAAAAAAATTGAAGTTATGCTCTGTATATTATCAGACCATAGTGCGATGAAATTGGAGATCCATAGCAAAAGAAACTGCAAAAATTTCATAAACATATGGAAATTGAACAATACACTTCAGAATAACCAATGGGTCACAGGTGAAATTAAAGAAGGAATCAGACAATTCTTTCAATTAAATGACAATGACAGTACAACATATTGGAATCTATGGGACACAATGAAAGCAATCTTACGAGGGAAATGCATAGCAGTGAATACTCATATTAGGAAAACAGACCGAGCCCAATTAAACAACCTGATGCTGAACCTCAAGCTTCTAGACAAAGAAGAGCAGGACAAACCCAAAGCTCATACAAGGGAGGAAATTATAAAGATCAGAGCAGCAATCAATGCGATGAAGACTAAGAGAACAATACAAAAACTCAATGAAGCCAAGAGTTGGTTCTTTAAAAGAATAAATAAAATCAACAAACCCTTAGCTAACCTTATCTGAAAAAGGAAAGAAATGGCCCAAATCCATGCAAGCAGGAATGAAAGAGATGAAATTACAATGGACCCAGCAGAAAGCCAGAGGATCATCAATACCTACTTCCAGAACCTATATGCCAATAAGATGGAAAACACAGAAGAAATGGACAGAATCCTAGATAACTATGCATTACCAAAGTTGAATGAAGAAGACCTAAAAATTCTAAATGACCCAATATCAATCAATGAAATTGAAAACATAATTAAAAACTTACCAACTAAGAAAAGCTCAGATCCTGATGGCTTCACTGCTGAATTCTACAAGACATTTAGAGAGGAACTACTGCCACTACTGTTTAAACTCTTCAGTGAATTTGAAAGGGAAGCGATACTCCCAAATTCATTCCTGGAAGCAAGCATCACCTTGATCCCCAAAGCAGGGAAAGATCCAACTGAAAAAGAGAACTATAGGCCAATCTCACTAATGAACATAGATGTAAAAATCCTTAATAAGATACTGGCAAATAGAATGCAGAAGACCATCAGGAAGATCATACACCCTGACCAAGTGGGATTTATCCCAGGGATGCTGGGGTGATTCAACATGTGCAAATCACTCAATTTAATACACTATATCAATAGAGCCAAGGATAAAAACCATATGATCATCCTAATAGATGCAGAAAAAGCATTTTATAAAATCCAACATGCCTTTATGATAAAAAACCCCACAAATAATTGGAATAGATGGGTCTCTACCTCCATCTGATAAAAGCCTTCTATGAAAAACAAACAGCCAATATCATACTAAATGGTCAAAAACTGAAATCCTTCACACTAAAATCAGGAACAAGACAAGGATGTCCACTATCACCACTCCTGTTCAATACAGTTTTGGAAACATTAGCCACAGAAATTAGACAAGAGAAAGAAATAAAAGGAATAAAGATAGGAAATGAAGAAGTCAAATTGTCATTATTTGCAGATGACATGATACTCTATATAGAAGACCCTAAGAACTCTACCAAAAGTGTTCTAGACTTAATAACCAAATTCAGTAAAATAGCTGGATACAAGGTCAACACACAAAAATGAATAGCTTTCCTCTACATGAACAACAGACTCACTGGGAGAGAAATAGGGCAAACAATTCTTTTCACAATAGCATCCAAAAATCTGAAATACTTAGGAATCAACCTAACCAAAGAAATCAAAGACCTCTTTTCTGAAAACTGTAGCACTCTGAAAAGAGAGATTAAAGGTGATATCAGAAAATGGAAAGACATCCCTTACTCCTGGGTAGTAAAGATCAACATAGTGAAAATGGCCATACTTCCAAAACTGCTATATAGATTCAATGCAATCTCTATTGAAATTCCTGCAGCATACTTCACAGACCTTGAGAAAACAATCCAAAAATTCATTTGGAACAAGAGACCCAGAATAGCAAAAGCAATTCTAAGTAACAGAGACATGGCAGGGGGTATTACAATGCCAATGTGAAACTATACTACAAAGCTACTGTAATAAAAACAGCATGGTACTGGCAAAGAAACAGACCCGAAGGCCAGTGGAACAAATTAGAAGATGCAGAAACAACGCCAGACACACTCAGCCACCTCATCTTTGACAAAGGAGCCAAACACCCTCACTGGAGGAAAGATAGCCTCTTTAATAAATGGTGCTGGAGAAATTGGATTTCAACTTGCCAAAGATTAAAACTAGACCTATATCTCTCACCATGCACTAAACCAAAATTGAAATGAATTAAAGATCTAAATATTAAAACAGAAACTCTGAACCGGCTGGAATAGAGGTTAGGTAGAACTCTTGAAGACATTGGTGTAGGAAAAGATTTTGTGAACAAGACCTTAGTTGCCCATGAACTAGCACAAACAATCAACAAGTGGGATCTCTTCTTATTAAAAAAGCTTCTGCACAGCAAGAGAAACCACCTCCAGTGTGAAGAGACAAGCCACAGTGTGGGAAAAAATTTTCACCGATGGTCCCTCAGAAGTCTACTATCTCAAATCTATAAAGAACTTAAAAAAATCTGACCTCCCAAATTTAAAGACCCAATCCAAAAATGGGCATCTGAAATGAACAGACATTTCTCAGACAAAGAAGTACAAATAACAAATGAACATATGAAAAAATGTTCAACATCACTGGTCATTCACAAGATGCAAATGAAAACAATGCTGAGATTCCACCTCACCCCAGAAAGAATGGCTGCTACCAAGAAATCAACCAATAAAAAAATGATGGTAGGGCTGTGGGAAAAAAGGAACCCTACTCTGCTGCTGGTGGGAGTGCACACTTTTGCAACCACTGTGGAAATCAGTATGGAGATACCTCAAAGAACTAGGACTGGAAGTCGCATTTGACAAAGCTCTTCCCCTGCTGGGTATCTTCCCCAAAGAATTAAAAGAATCATACCACAGTGATATATGTCCACCCATGTCCACAGCAGCACAGTTTGTAATAGCTAAAACTTGGAAACAGGGCTGGGGATTTAACTCAGCAGTTCCGCTGCCTGCTTCACAAGTGCAAGGTCCTGAGTTTGATTCCCAGTACCAAAAAAAAAACAAACTTGGAAACAGCCCAAATGCCCATCAACTGGAGACTGGTTTAAAAAAATGTGCGGTTTTTTATAAAATTGAGTACTACTCAGCCATAAAAAATGAGAAATTGGAGGCATTTATTGATAACTGGATATACATTGAGACGATACTCTTAAGTGAAGTAAATAGGACACACACGTGTAAATACCAAATAGTTTCTCTAGTGTGAGAAACTGAAAGTATAAACAAGGACTAAAAGGTATAATTGATAATGTGAAATAGGAAGAAAAGGGGCAAAGGGGAAGGAGAAGTGGGAGGGGAAGGGGTAAGGAAAGAAGGGAATGGAATTAATAGGAGAAAATGAAAAAATGGAAACAAAGTCTTTGTAAATAGGGAGGGATGGAGGGGTTGAAGGGAGGGCAGGGGAAGGGGGAAAAATAAGAACCAAGAGAGATTATGTAAAGGTTCAAATTTTCAATGATGAATGTCATTATACTGTATACCTAAAATGTACCAATAAAAAAAAATATCCAGTAAAAAAAAGAACATGGTGCCAAAGATAAACAATACCAGACACTAGTTACATAATAAGAGGAGATTCTCTAGTCTATAACAACGGAGAAGAGAATACAGCACAGACAGCTTGTTTTCAGTTTGCCTGGGTGACCAAGCGTTTGAAAGTGCAAATTCAAGAATAGGACAGGGTAAAAGCAGGGGCTCAGTGAGGTCCACGAAGCAGGAAACTTACAGAAAGTAGGCAGAGGTCACAGGGTGTTGTTAAATGTTACTGACCCAAGTTAGGCTTCTACCTTCCCATAGAGACTGGAAGACAAGGGCCCTATCTTCCCATGTTGTCTGAGACAGAGAGTAAAATGTTTTGGCAACCTTCAACCTTCCCGGGCAGGAGCACAGGAGGCTTGAATCATCATCCTAGGGACACAGCCTTGAGTTTAGGAAGTGTTTGTTGAAGTCCTTTTTTGGGGGGGAGGGGAGCTGTAGATGGATGAAATTGGTTGAGAATCTGTAGTAACCATAGGCCAAGGTCAAGGCCAAGTCAAAAACAACCCCTAAAACTAAAAACAAAACAGCCTAGAAAAGCCTGAGTTTGGTCAAGAACTTTAGTCTTTGTCAAAGTTTAGGCTGGCTGAGTAGCTCTGGAGCTGTTTTCCTGTACAACTATCATATATGGCTTCTCCCAATAAGAGACCAGGTTATTGGTGTAAACTATAACAGACATCAAAGTCATCTTCACAACCTCCACTCTCCACACCCTTCATGCGCAACATCCACACAGTTGAAATGTGTCTGATCCCAGGATCAGCCTGTAGGAGAGAGGACTTGGGGGTAAGTTGGTGGGATGGTCACACCCCTCTTGATTCAGGTACCCAGCTGATCAGCCCATCCTATCTCTCTAGCTGCATGGATTCACAGGTGTGTATCAATACATGGGAAGCTCCTGCTTTGGTTAGCTGGTAGTTAGGAGTGACTTGTACACTTTCCAGGATACATATTTTGCATCCATCTATCTCCCTACATGAGAGAAATCGACCTGATGATGAAACTGAAATACAGTGGAAGGTAAAGTGGAGGGAACATCTGAGACTAGAGCAAGGGCTTGGGTCAAATGGAGACCTGTTCTGCCTCTAGCCAACAAATCCCCATTGTTTAATATAAGCTGGATTTGCTTTTCTGTTACTTAAAACTAAAAGCATCCAAACTGAAATGTAAACTTTAATGTGATGGGGGGCAGTAGTACAAACAAAATCAGAGGGTAAACTATCTGTAAGGTAACTACAGCTGGAAACAATAAATGCAGAAATGTTTTCTAATTTTATGTTTTGATGTATGCATGTGAAGAGATAAATTTCCAAACCTGTGATTCTGTGTGGGAAGATGGAGTGTTTACAAGACATGATCCTTGGTACTCAGTGCATTTCTTCATCTGGGAACCTTTTATTATCCCCAGCAGTAATTGGTTGCTCCTAAGTATATGTTAAAATAAAATTAGTTAGTGAATAATGACTCCTTTTAAATTCATATACCATAATGATGTCAATTTATTTGAATAGTTGGCTTAAAAAGCCATTGTATTGAACTAGGCATAAGTACCTTGACATGCAAGTGCCTTTTATAAACCTGTGTTCACTGCACTCTCATCCATTATGTCCTAATTAAACAACAAAGGTTCCTAGGAAATGCCCCAGTTAGACATCATTACCAAGCATTTTGCCATCACTTGCTAGATTAATGTGACTAATTATATAGCCTGCTGCAGTGAGTCAAGACCTTGGTGAAACAGTAGAAATGAGGTGTGCAAATCCTTTTGTAAATTCCTTTAAATCAAAATAAGTCTGTCCCTTGTTGATAGACTGGATTACTTTAAATGTTAGTATCTCTCTCATGCTCTTGGTCATGGAATCCTCTAAAAAGAGAATGGATGACTCATTACTCTTGAGAATTAGCTATCTGAGACAGTGTTGGATCTATTTTCAGCTCTAGAGTGGTGAACAGTTCAGCTGAGTCATGACACTGGATATTATACTAGGTCTTCTCTTGGTATAGACTACAAGAGGAGATAAGAAAAGTCTATGAAATGTACTGCATGTGGTGAAGAGCCATTCATGTTTAAAAGTATTGGAAGTAAGATGAACTTAGTGGTATAAAAGGAAGGCTCTGAGAATAAATTACCAGGGTACAGATTCTGGCCCCTCTCCTTCATAGTTATGTAACCATGGGGAAATTATTTGACCTCTTTTGAGCCTCATTTTCCATTCTGTAAAATGGAAAGAGCAATTGTACCCCTTACACAATGCCTTGAGAACTGAGTGCTAACAAAATACTCAGTCCCTGTGCTTACTAATGTTCAAGAAATGTTACCATATGGTTTTGCAAAAAAGGATAATGACAATCTGTTATCAAAAAAATGAGCATTAGACCCGATGCTCTCTAAGCTGCGGCGACCGGCCCGGTGAGACAAGACAAGCAGCTTGAAGCTCCTGCAGCTGTCCCGGACCATGCCCACCGCACGGTGAGGTCTGCTTAGCCGCGCGGGTGCTTCCAACGCTGGCCCCCCACCCCACCCCGCCCAGTGCGCCGCCTACCTTCTGGCTTTCCTGCTACCTGGTCCCACACTACAGAGGCACAGGAGATTATAAAGACTCTTGTCCTGAGCGCCACAAGATAGAGCAGAAGTTAGTAACAAAAAGAGGTCTTCTCAGGCTCCTCGAAGAAAACTGAAGCTCAGTGGAAAAGTAAAGAGAACCTCTGCAATAAAGGCACATCAGAGCACTGTACTTGGTCTGCTGCTGGCTTGCTGAGACTCACTGACTTGTATATGCACAGGGATTCCTATGTTGTCTACTGTGACAACACAGACATACCCTGAAGGAGGTCCATAATTTCTATTGCTATTTGCAAAAAAGAAAAAAAATTTTTTTTTATTTTTGATTCTTAATTTTTACTTTTTTTCACTCTTCAAAGTCTCTCTCTCTCTCTCTCTCTCTCTCTCTCTCTCTCTCTCTCTCTCTCTCTCTCTCTCTCTCTCTCTCTCTCTCTCTCTCTCTCTCTCTCTCTCTCTCTCTCTCTCTCTCTCTCTCTCTCTCTCTCTCTCTCTCTCTCTCTCTCTCTCTCTCTCTCTCTCTCTCTCTCTCTCTCTCTCTCTCTCTCTCTCTCTCTCTCTCTCTCTCTCTCTCTCTCTCTCTCTCTCTCTCTCTCTCTCTCTCTCTCTCTCTCTCTCTCATATTCTCTCACTGTCCCGCATTGCTCCTCATCTCCCCATTTGTTCCTTTCTGCACTGAATTCGGATTTCTCCCTTACTGTTCTTTTCTTCTCTTTTTCCTTCTCTTTATTATCATTAGGTTTAAAGAAAAGTAAATTTGGTATCTAGCCTCCCTATTGCTGCTAGGTGATTCTATTCACATCTTTGTTCTTTCATTCTGCCATTTTCTCTTGCCTTTAACAACTTCTTACAATTTGTGTGATCTTTCTGTGTCTTCTGGCCTCACTGCTAATCTTACCTGTTCTTTCTACCTGTCCCTCCCTCCCCAACTCCTTTTAACTCCCCACCCCAAAGGGGAAAGATACTATATTGAAGAGTTTATTCATTATAAACTTATTTTGGGTTGGTCCTCGGTTTTAATTTAACTCACATAGTTAAAAGTGATAGATTAATAACTACCACAAAGAGTCATTTTTTAAGCTGTGCTTGATGCTATGGTATTGCTGACTATGTCATTTGGGCTGACATGTGGTGATTGATCTAATTAGTTTTCCTTCCTGGTATAAGAAAAATATAATCGCTTTAGAGTCATTAGAGTCTCAAAACCCAAACACAAGCTATATCTGGAAGACACCTTTGAAAAGCAATCTTTCCACAAGGGTTTTAAACCCAAGCAACAAAGATACCTACATTAAGCAATCTTGAAATATCAACCCAGGAATTAAATCAAAGACAGTACCAAAAACAAAAATGAGAAGACACTTAAGCAAGGCACAAATGCAGGCTTCCACACCACAAAAAGAAAATTCTGGGGGAAATGAGGTGGAAAAGTCTGATAAGCAACCACTTGGACACCCGGAACTGATAGCACAGGAAGTAACAAAGCAGATGCATGAGGCTCTAGAAAATTTCAAAACAGAAATAATCTCCCAGATAAATACAGACATGGTGAGCAGAGTGAAAGACCTGATTAGAAGCTCTAGAGCAGAAACAGATAAGAAAATAGATGAGATCAGAAACATGCTGGAAGCCTTGAATGCCCAGCATAAGAAAGAAATGGAAAACATGATATGGAATCCATGAAACAGATTCAAACAGATATTCAGGAGATCAAAAACTCCATTGAAAGCATGCAGAGCAGACTAAGAGAATCTGAAGACAGAATATCAGATATAGAAGACAGGATTGTGGTTAAGGACCATGAAAGTAGAGATTTCTTAAAGATAGTAAGGGTCCATGAGAAATCAATCCAACAGCTGCTAGATGATGCAAAGAAGAATAACACAAGACTCATAGGAGTCCATGAAAAAACAGGAGAAAGCACAACGGACATAAGAAAACTGTTCACAGAAGTAATAGTAGATAACTTCCCAGAGAGAGGTAGAGAATTGGACATACAGATAAGTGAGGCGAATAGAACTCCATCCAGCCATGACCAAAAAAATCTACACCTAGATATATAATAGTCAAGATCCCAGAAACCCAACAGAAGAAGAAAATCCTACAGGAAGTTAGAGAAAAGAAACAAATCACCTACAAAGGAAAGCCCATCAGAATCACAGCAGACTTCTCAACACAAACCCTCAAATCAAGGAGAGCCTGGAGTGAAGTATTTCAAGCCCTAAAAGAAAATAACTTCCAACCTAGACTGTTGTATCCGGCAAAATTATCTTTCAAAATCGATGGGGAAATTAGATACTTCCATGACAAAGAACACCTGAGAAATTTCGTGAACACCAAACCAGCACTCCAAACAATTTTAAGCAATATCCTAGAAAAAGACAATTGAAGGTCACAACTCCATGAGGCCCAGGAGAGAGAAGGCACCACACAAGGTAAGACACTAAAGCGAAAGGGGGGAAAATAAGAAATAAAGGAGCCAACAAGAGTAAAACATCATGACAAGGATGAGTCAATATCTGTCAATTATAACTATCAATATTAATGGCCTCAATTCACCAATCAAAAGAAATAGACTGGCAGAATGGATTAAGAAGCAAAACCCAGCAACATGCTGTATGCAAGAAACACACCTAACTCAAAAGGAAATTCATAGACTGAAAGTAAAAGGATGGAAAACAGTTCTCCACACCACAGGAATCCAGAAGAAAGCAGACGTAGCAATCTTATTTGCAGATAAAGTAGATTTCAAACCAAAACTAATTAAGAGAGACAAAGATAATCACTACATCCTTGTGAAAGGAACAATCCAAGAGGAAGAGATGACAATCCTAAATATATATGCACCAAATGTGAATTCCCCCAATTATACAAAACAAATATTAATGGACGTGAAAAACCAAATAAGCACTAATACAATTGTAGTGGGGGACCTCAACACCCCTCTACCACAAATAGACAGATCAACTAGAAAAATATTAACAATGAAATTCTAGAACTAAATGAAGCTTTTGAACAAATGGACTTAATAGATGTTTACAGAGTGTTCCACCCCACAAAATCAGAATACACATTCTTTTCAGCTGCACACAGGTCATTCTCCAAAATAGATCACATGCTAGCTCATAGGACATATCTAAGTAAATGTAAAAGAAGTGAAGTTATCCCCTGTATATTATCAGACCATAGTGCAATAAAATTGGAGATCAATAACATAAGAAACCGCAAAACTCCTACAAACACATGGAAATTGAACAACACCCTCCTGAACAACCAATGGGTCACAGAGGAAATTAAAGAAGAAATTAGACAGTTTTTACAAGTAAATGATAATGCCAGTACAATATACAGGAATCTGTGGGACAATGAAAGCAGTTCTACATGGGAAATTCATAGCAGTGAATGCCCATATTAGGACAACAGAGATAACTCAGTTAAATAACTTAATGCAGAACCTCAAGCTCCTAGAAAAAGAAGATCATAACAAACCCAAAGCTCGTACAAGAAAGGAAATTATAAAGATCCAAGCAGAAATCAATGCAATGGAGACTAAGAGAACGATACAAAAAAATCAATGAATCAAAGAGTTGGTTTTTTGAAAGAATAAATAAAATCAATAAACCTTTAGCCAACCTTATCAAAAAAAAGGAAAGAAAAGGCTCAAATCCATGCAGTTAAGAATGGAAAAGGGGAAGCCACAATAAATCCAGCAGAAATCCAGAGAATCATCAATACCTACTTTGAGAACCTGTACTCTAATAAAATATAAAACACAGAAGAAATGGACAGATTCCTAGATACATACAAATTGCCAAAGTTAAATGAAGAAGATATAGAAATTCTAAACACCCCAATAACAATGAATGAAATTGAAAATGTAATAAAAAACTTACCAACAAAGAAAAGCCCAGGTCCTGATGGTTTCACTGCTGAATTCTACAAGACATTAAAGAAGAACTACCACCATTACTCTTTACACTCATCAAGGAAATTGAAAGGGAAGCAAGGCTTCCAAATTCATTCCTGGAAGCAAGTGTTACTTTGATTCCAAAACCAGGGAAAGGCCCAACGCAAAAAGAGAACTACAGGTCAATCTCCCTAATGAACATAGATGCAAAAATCCTCAACAAGATACTGGCAAACAGAATACAGAGGGTCATCAAGAAGATCATACACCCTGACCAAGTTGGATTTATCCCAGGGATGCAAGGATGGTTCAGCATCTGTAAATCAATAAATGTAATACACTATTTTAACAGAGTCAAGGATAAAAACCACATGATCATCTCAATAGATGCAGAAAAAGCATTTGACAAAAGCCAACACCCATTCATGATAAAAACGCTACAGAAAATTTGAATAGGAGGTCTTTATCTCAACCTGATTAAAGCTATCTACGAAAAACCAACAGCCAACATCTTACTAAATGGTCAAAAACTGAAAACTTTCATGCTAAAATTAGGAACAAGACAAGGATGCCCACTATCACCACTCCTGTTCAATATTGTTCTAGAAACATTAGCCATAGCAATTAGACAAGAGAAAGAAATAAAAGGAATAAAGATAGGAAAGGAAGAAGTGAAACTGTCATTATTTGCTGATGATATGATACTTTACATAGAAGACCCAAAAAACTCAGTCAAAAGTCTTCTAGACCTAATTGATAGATTCAGTAGAGTAGCTGAATACAGGGTCACCACTCAGAAGACAATAGCCTTCTTATACACAAATAGCAGACCCATTGAGAGAGAAATTTGGGAAATAATTCCTTTTACAATAGCATCTAAAAAAATGAAATATCTAGGAATCAACCTAACAAAGGAAACAAAAGACCTCTACACTGAAAACTATAGCACTCTGAAGAAGGAGATTGAAGAGGATATAAGAAAATGGAAAGATATCCCTTGTTCCTGGGTAGGAACAACCAATATAGTGAAAATAGCCATACTTCCAAAACTACTATATAGATTCAATGCAATGCCAATTGAAATTCCAACAATATACTTCACAGAACTAGAGAAAACAATCCAAAAATTCATTTGGAGCCATAAGAGACCTAGAATAGCTAAAGCAATTCTAGGCAACAGAGACATGGCTGGGGTTATCACAATCCCCAACTTGAAACTATACTACAAAGCTACTGTGATAAAAACAGCATGGTACTGGCAAAGAAACAGACCTGAAGATCAGTGGAATAGGTTAGAAGACACAGAAACAATTCCAGACATACTCCATCACCTCATCTTTGACAAAGGAGGCAACCACCCTCATTGGAGGAAAGATAGCCTATTTAATAAATGGTGTTGGAAAAACTGGATTTCAACCTGTCAGAGATTAAAACTAGACCCATACCTATCACCACACACTAAACTAAGATCAAAATGGATTAAAGATCTAAATATTAAGTCAGAAACACTAAACATGCTGGATGATAAGTTAGGTAGAACTCTTGATGACATTGGCATAGGAAAAGACTTTATGAACAAATCTTCAGTAGCACGGGAGCTAGCACAAAGAATCAACAACTGGAATCTCATCATATTAAAAAGCTTCTGCACTGCAAGAGAAACTACCAACAGAGCTAACAGACAACCTACAATGTGGGAAGAAATATTTAGCAGCTGTAGCTCAAAGGTCTACTAACAAGAATTGAAAAAAATCAGACCTCCCAAATTCAAAGACCCAATTCAAAAATGGGCATCTGAAATGAACAGACATTTCTCAGACAAAGAAGTAAAAACAGCAAATAAATATATGAAAAAATGTTCAACATCACTGGTCATTCTAGAGATGCAAATGAAAACAACACTGAGATTCCACCTCACCCCACAAAGAATGGCTACTATCAAGAAATCAACAAATAACAAATGCTGGCAGGGATGTGGGGAGAAAGGAACCCTTCTCCATTGCTGATGGGAGTGCAGACTGGTGCAACCACTGTGGAAATCAGTATGGAGATACCTCAGAGATCTAGGACTCCAGGTCCCATTTGACCCAGCTATTCCTCTACTGGGAATCTTCCCCAAAGAATTAAAAGAATCATACCACAGCGATGCATGTGCACCTATGTTTATAGTGGCACAGTTTATAATAGCGAAAGCTTGGAAACAGCCCAAGTGCCCATCAACTGGAAACTGGATAAAGAAGATGTGTTTTTTTTATGAAATGGAGTACTACTTAGCCATGAAGAATGAGAAACTAGAGACATTTATAGCTAAATGGATGCATATTGAGGCCATACTCTTAAGTGAAGTAAATAGACACACGTGTAAATACCGAATAGTTTCTCTAGTGTGAGAAATTGAAAGTGTAAATAAGGATGAAAATGATTAAAATGAATAATTGATAATTTGAAATAAGAAAAGATCCAAGGGTTTGAGGATGGTGGAAGGGAAAGGGGAAAGGGAAGAAGGGAAAGAAAAAATTATGAGAAAAAAAATGGAATCAAACCCTGTGTAAATAGGGAAGGGTGGAGGGGGTGAAAGGTGCACAGGTAATGAGAGAAAAAATATATTTTACTAAGTTGTTTACTAAGATACATCATGTTCTGGTACAAACACCCAATGATAAATGTAAATGTTTTTTATACCTAAAATGTACCAATAAATATATATATTTTTTAAAAAAAGAAATAAGCATTAATGTAAATAAATGCATATTCTGTTTATCCTTATTGCAGTTTTAGTAGTATTAATAGACAAAATTACAACAAATTTAGTTCAAGATCCAATTGGCTTTTATTTTCAACTCACAAATCAGAGAAGCCTGTTTTATGAAATAGAGTGAGAGCTTCCACTGGCAATGGTTTCGTAATGTGGAAGCAAGGAAACAAAACAATAAGAAAAAATGGTCGGCTATCATCAGATTATTCCAGGTTATGGTTTTTTGTAAAGATTAAAAGAGAGAGGACTTCCTTATTAAGCTCTCTTGTTAACTGGTATCTCTTGTCCTCAGGAAAAGCTGAACTATTGGGAATCTACCTACTTCTTTAAAGTTTATCATTGATTATGTGACATTTAGCATGAGCGACTCCATTTTGGTCTCATCTGCTCTGTTGGGGCTTTATGTGGGAACTAAGTCCAAAATAATGGCTTCCCATAATTTTTGCTTAGCATTAGCATCTCAGAATAAGTATTCAGGATATTTGTGATATTTTGAAGTCAATTTAAGGTAGGTCTTTTAATGTGGGGGCTTGATTAGGATTGGATAAAGATATAATAGTTTAGGGTGGGTAGAAACTGTCATTCCAGGAGTCTGGGAGGCTAAGGAAGGAAGATCATAATTTTGAGTATAGCCTAGACAACTTAGCAACTTACTGAGACCCTGTATCAAAATTTTAAAAAGAGCTGGAGTTGTTACTCAGCGCAAAGTCCTGGGTTCAATCCCAAATATCTCAAAAAACAAAAAAAAATACTGTAGTTTAGGATTGATGAATAAAGCAAGGTGAACATTTCCAGATAAATAGTTTTAGAGTATAAACTTGTTTGATGTTTTCTAATGTAGAATTGATGGACTTTTTTTGAAATAGGCAATAAGGTCACTTTTAGGTTTTATTTCCCCAAGCAAGAGAAGCCTGAATAGCAAAATTATGTTGATGAACACAGTGCAAAAATAAAATCACATTAATAAAGACAATAAGCTATATGGATTTCTATTTTCAACATAAATTAAGTAATGGTTAATTCAAAATTAATTTCCATGTAAAATTTTCTATGATTAATTTTGGCAGCAGACCTCTATTTCTAATGCTGTTTTGTAAAAAGTGTTGCCAAATATCTTTGTTTTCATTTAGTACTTATCATCTATGCATGAAAGAAAATGAACCATGAAGGAAAACAGTAGGCCTTAGATTAAAATTTATCTTGAGAGAATCCATATTTGCAAACTTAAGAACCAATTTACCATGATGAATTGTAAAGGATTTCATCAAGAATTCCATCTTTTATTTAGGATGTTCTTGAGGTCTGCATTGGAGTGCAGTACTGGGATCCTCTTGGTTTTGGAAAAGAAGGGAAAAAAATTAACAAACATGGTAACAATTCCTGTAAGTTATCGATAATTTGATTTCATTGTAATTTCCCAGGACAATCCTCATGGCTTTACAATCCTCCCAACTCAGCTTATATTCTGTACTCCAACAGAGCAACCATTCCTATTGCTAATGCTTCAAATTTCTTGCTTCCTTCTTTCTGGGTCCACTTACCTTGCAAAATGCCACCTGTTGATGAACCCAGCTGTTGCAAGCCAGCAGCTACATCAATTTGTACTTGACCATGCAAAATGCTTGATTATTTTTTATAGATAACAGCAATATGGAAAGTTTGAAGTAGATGAGGGTCAGCTTCCTCCTCATAAGCCTGCCACTTGGTTATAATAAGAAAATCAAGTTGCAGATCAAATATTGCCACACATATAGACATTTATTAGCACATGGGGAAGACTGGGTAAATTCAGTAAATTCAGTGGAGTCTCAGGTCTCTGATCCTTTAGAGATCTGTCCACTTCTGGAATAAGACACTATAGGCTGATGAAACATTTCAGAAATAGGATTCTCTTACCCTCACACTTAACTGTCAGGAAACCAGAAAACCTCATATTGGAGGCTGATCAGACCAATCACCTGACCAAGGCAATGACACCAAGATAACAAAAGACAAGACAAGATCTTTATTGTATAAATGGGGGGTGGTTAGAGTTTTTATCAGGCTAAGATACTATTTTTTGAAGCTTGTTAATATTTATTAAACACAGCTTTTTGAAGGGGCAAGGGGCAGTACACGGAACAGTGGAGTGGAGAGCCCTGATGCAAGCAGGGTCTTAGCAACAAGTGAACAAGACATTTTAGCAGGAACAGCTCATTGATTAATGGGAAATGCTTTTCCATGATTACTTTTTGTTTCTATAGAAGTATTGTGTATGAGTCATGCTGCCCTTAGCTAGCTGCACTATTGTCTTGCCATCCAAGACACTGCAGCATCACAGATGATTGAGCACTGCTCTGTAACCAGTGACGTGCAGAGTTGTTCCTTTCCCACACACCAACTTCTGGCTCTTCAGGCAAGCCATTGTGGGCTAATAAGCAGACTCAGACTTTTTATACGAGAAGCCAATTTATGAATTTGCAGCTCTCTCAGGGTGGTCTCCATCACCTCAGACCCGTGCCTAGACATAGTGCTGTTTAGGGGACATACTTTGCTCCAATAAGTGTTTTAAAGTAATGTCTCCAAAACATATAAGGCCACCCATATAGCTTGAATACCATTGATTTCACCACTGAAAGTCTATTTCCAACCATTGTGCTTAATTGTGCTTATACTTGTGAAAATATAAAAAGCACGCTTGGGTCAGAGATTTAGCTCAGTGGTGCCACGCCTGCCTTGCAAGCACAAGGTCCTGAGTTCAATCCCTGGTACCAAAAAACAAAAAAAACCACTCAACACTGATAGTGCTAATTAGAAAAAAGTCTAGTGTTTATCAAGGATAAAAAGAGCTAAATTTCTTGGGGCAAATTCCTATGGAGTGTGGCCTTTCTGACACTCCTGAAAGGTAAATTTCAAAGAAGGCAACTGAAGATTTTCTCAACCTTTTCAATCTACAGAAACCCTTCAAATGATTTTCAGGATACAAAATTCAAAGACACTATATATGTGGCATATGTATAAGTTGAAATTTATTTTTCTTATTTAAAACTGATAATGAGTTTTTAACCAATATTTCCTGGAGAAAAAGAAAAATTAGATAAGTAAGCCTGGTTTACCTTTCTTTTTCTTTCCTAAAAATTAAAAATCTTGCAAAACAGATATAATGAATTCCTACTGAATAACTGCCTTAACCAAAAGTAGAATTTAACCTTTATAAATTTGGCCCAATAGATTTACTCCAGTAGATTTTTTTAAAGTAATTTTATTTACAGGATGAAGGTCGACCAGCAGCAAAGAGCAAAACTTCTAAAATCACAAGCCAAAGTAATGTGAGTAAAAATATATCTTAAGACATGATTTTATATAACACTTGGAAAAAAAGAGTTTCTTACTGACTGATATGGCTGGGCTCAAATATAGGCCTCATGATGATAAAATGCTATATTTTGACTTCTTCATCTCTTGATAAACTTAGATGTGCATTTAAGAAGTGTTATTTTTGAAACTGAAAAAAAAGAATGAAATTTTCCTCTTTAATGTGCAACCTGTGCTTGTGTGGTGCTGCCTGAAAAATTAAGCACAAGTGAATTTCATTTTCAGCCTTTGACCCTGTTCCTTGAGAAATAACAGAAACCTTGTTCATACACATGAAAAGTTGAAATTGCAGTAAAAAGACCATTGCTTCCCTGTGGATCCAAGAACATGTTTCCTGTTCTGATACCCAGGACTGGTCTCTGGAGAGACCTTGGATCCCACCAGAAAAGTATAATGGATCCAGTTGCATCCTCTTTGTCTCTCCAAACTGCTGAGGTTGAGCCAGAGTCAGAGAAAGGGCCCCTCGCCTCCTCATGTGCTTGCATCTAAAATGCAGGGAAATAAGCTTCTTCCAGGTTTTCCTCAATATGAATTGAGACTTATCCACAGACTCAAGCAGTGATGGAAGCATCTCAAGGTTTTCTTTTGCAACATGACTCTTCAAAAAAAAAAAAAAATTCAGCTCCTTCTAAATCCAAAAATTTTGACATTAGTAGTGAAAACATTTTCTCCAGGGTTTTGCAAGGACTTACTTAACTGGCTCATGTCATAAAAAAGTATCTCCTGATTTGTCCATGTCAGCAAGTCATTCTTCACTTTCAAAATCCTCTGGAAAATCTGCTCTTAAGTATTTTTGAAAACACCTCTCAAACAGACTAGTGACATTTCTATTTAGAAGAGAAGATAATATCTATTCGAGTTTCCTCACTATTTTTTAAATCCTCATTTGAACTGCTCTCTGTTTAGTAAAGCTAACTATATCTTTGTAACATCATCCAAACTTTTGCTATTTCCTTTCCAAGGATGTTTGACCTCAGCACCTCTTTATGAACAAATCAGTGTGTTGTGTGTGACACAGTGTGTTGAGGATTTCATCAGTGTGTTGAGGATTTCTTCTACAAAAGAAGTAAACCCTTTCATAGAACTCACTATGGATGAGGCAGCAACAGCACAGATGCTGACATACTCCAAAATAGATGCTTTGTTTTAAGGTACAAAAACAAAATACATACTGTATCTTGGCCTTTGCTTGTACTAAGCAGATTTTGTTTTTTGTTTTTTGTTTTTGTACAAGGAATCGAACTCAGGACCTCATGCTTGCCAGGCAGGCGCTGCACCACTGAGCGACATCCTCGGCCCAGCAGTTGTTTTTGTGGCTGAAAGTATCTCTTAGTTTTGTCATTATTTATGAACTATATAAATGATATAACTGGTGTCAAGCTAGATGAAGAAGTCACTTATATCAAAACCTTTTCAGTAACGAGTGGTTTGCTCTCAATGTCAACTTGTCATAGAGTTTGAGAGTGGAACCATCTGAATTTTATACATTACAAGTTGTCTGAGCATCTAGATCAGTATAATTTTATGTGCTGAGGATTATTACATTCTTACTAAAGGTGTGACTTTTCTTTGGGGGTGGGGTGGTAAGTTCTGCTACTAAACACTAAGTGGTTTCCTGAGCAATTTCTCTGAAAGTGATTTTTTTTTAAACAAAAAATTTCAATGGCTGTTTTAAATAATCACCATCTTTACTTGTTGATTTGTGGTAAAGTGCCTTTTTTATTTTTCCAGAATCATTGCTGCATTTATAATTTTTTGCTATGAAGGACACAAAATAGGGTAAGACCTCAGATGACCCATAAATCTATTGATAAGCAATTTTCATTGTCAGGCATACATTTCTTGTATGTCTTCACTTGCACTTATACAATAGAATGGCACAGGTGATTGTAATTCTCTATCTCTTCATTACTTTATCAGAAATATCTATAGGTCTCCATTAAGGATTTTCCTCTTTCTTCTCACATTTCATTTTCAAAAACCACCACATAGACTTCAGACATGTTTGATAATATAAATGCTAATAAATTATAACCCAGGATGGAAAATGAAAAACTGAACCTAAATTGCAAAATATATTAAAATATTACAATAAAACTCTCTTCTAATGTACGTACTCTTTGCTGTGTAATGCTTAAGATAGTAAAATGGCAAGAGGGGAAGCTAAGTGCAAACGCACAAAAATTTCTTCTGTGGAATGAAAATTTCCCTCTAATTTTCTATAGCACCAAACACATTGGTTTGAGTAAGGGAAGGTTGGTTGTGTGAGGTGACTCCATGAGGGAATAGCCTGTAGGGTATTCCCTACAGGCAACGTGCCACTCAGCAACTATCAGCAACTGAGGATTTCCCCCAATTTGCATAGAAATCAAAATGAACCCCACAAAAGAACACAATCTCCCCACTCACTATCACATAGAATTCCTACAGGGGTTCTAAGTGTGTGTGGTATAAAAAGTTAAAAACTGGTGTTTTCTTTTTCACTCATAATTTCTCACAGAACCACTAGTGACAGCTCATAAGATTCCATTTGAAAAACACTGTCCCAGAGCATATCATAAATGGACACCCACTTTCAAATTATACTGTTTACACTAGAGAATTTTTAAAGCAAAGAATAGATAGCAACATGCTGATCATCCACTTTCTCTATGCATCTCAGTGTTTTTGAAGAAACTCATCTGACCCGGCTATCACAGAGGCTCATCTGAGGCCATGGATCCTTGAGTAGATTCAAAGATAAGACAAAAAACCAAAGTGGGAGAATTTAGCTAGGTAACTGAACCTAGGAAGGGAATGTGAATTCAAAATGCACATGCTATGTCCCATAATGTGATCTATCTCCAGCTCGCCTATCTGCTCCCTCTACCTGAAAAGAATAAAGGTTTTCCTAACCTGAAGAGTCCTTGAGACAAATGATCTTGCAACTTAAGGACCACTGAATCTTGGATTCATCTGTATAAGTACCAGATAAGGAACCAGGAAGCAATGTCACTTACCCCATTAAAGAATGTTTACTTTAAAAAATTTTTTCCCTACTCTTTTGCTGAGGAAATATTAGCACAAAGTGAAAGTTAAGCAAATTAAAATCATTTTTGCCAACTTTTGACCTAGACCAACCTTCTATGTCTGGCCTAGTTCACAGATTGGTCTCATTTTCAACTACAGTCATAATCTCTCCCACTCATCATAACCTAAGACCTTGAAGAAGCTTCTCTGGTAAGATTGCTCTGCCAGCCTCCCCAAGACAAATTCATACCTTTTCTTCTCTCTTCCAGCCAAACTCTGAGCATTCCTGCCTGCCTTCTCCCTAAGGGTCCTACTTTTAGATGACTTACTTTGTTCTTCAGGAATGTTCTCATCTCCCTTCACCAAATCTCTAAATCTATTTGTAATTATGTACAGCTTTCCTTCACTCCATTCCATTTTCAAGAAAGTGGTGCCTTCCTCATATCTAGAGCAGTCTCTGTGCTTGTAATCTATCCCCATCTTGTTTCATCACTTTATAGAGTTGGATTTTTATATCAATCCCTTTCTCCTACACCATCACTCGTTCTCAATTGGGTGATTTCCATCAGTGTGAAAACAACCTCTAATATCTCTCACCTTTAAAAGAAAATGAAAAATAATCTTTTGACCTATAACCCCTTCAATATCAAGACTACTTTAAATATTTCCCTCTACAAACTGCTTCCACTCCCTTATTCTTCAACCTGATTTCCGTTCTGTCTTCATTGAATCTGCTCTGATCAAAGTGACCACTGTCTTCCATAAGTCCAAATATGTGAATAATCTCTGTCCTAATTCACACCACTCTTAGTAGCATTTTGTGTATTTCATCATCCTAGTTTTCATTTTTTGTTACAAAAATATTTATTTCTTTATAGTAAACACTTTATTGAGACTTGGTTTATATACCCTGGCAATAATTCATTTAAAATATACAATTCAGTGGTTTTTAGGATATTCACAGAGTTGTAGAGCCATCACCATAATCATTTTAGAACATTTTATCATCCTCCAAACTAAACCTGTACCCTTTAGCCATAACTCTCAAATCTTCCCCCACACTCCCTCCAGCCTAGGCAACCCATAGTCTACCCTTTGTCTCTGGAGATTTGTCTATTGTGGATATTTCATATAAATGCAATTATGTAGTGTGAATTATCAATGCATTATTACTGATTCTAGTTTTCTTCTTAAAGATTGGTATTGTAAAACAGCATTATTTTATATACAAATCATGCTCTAGTTCTCCAAGTGTTTGTCACATAGTTTTTATCATTTGATCATTACCAAATATGAAGTGGGCAGGGTTGACCTCATAATCCTGTGTAGCAACAGTATCAAGGGCACATTATAGGAAATAGGCAAATCAGGGTCAAAGCATGTCTAGACCTCTTCCTTGGCTATGACATGGAGTTTTATAGAAATTAAATGTGATAATGTGTATAAAACTCCAAGTACAATGCCTAGCACGCAATTCTCACTCAGTACAAGAGAGGATTTTTTGTTGTTGTTTTGTTTTGTTTTGTTTTGGCTATGTTTAAACTATCTTGGAGAAATTCAGGATAAGCATGATCCCAATTAGAATCCCATCTACTCACCACCATCACTATGCACCATCTGTTCCCAGAACTTCATGATCTCTCAAGGTCCTTTGACATCCCTCCTGCTGCTCTGTCTAAAATTGTTTTTGCCCCTTTTCAATACAGTTAACTTCTCATTATCCTGTAAGACTTATCCTATGTGATTTTTTTCCTGAAACTTTCCTCAAGGAGCCTTTATTATATCCTGTGCTGAGTGACTCTTCCCTGAGCTCCCTCCCCTCTTTATTCCTACGGTATCACAGTGCTGTGCAGTAGCCCTCTGTTCCTCTGTCTACATGTCTGTCTCCTCTGCTGCTTATACTTACCTTTAAGGTTGTACCTGTGCCATTAATCTCTGCTTCTCCAGTTCCTGACTACTGGTAGATGCTCCACGGGCATTTTCTCCTTAAATAAATGACTACGTAAATGAATAAAAGAAAATAGGAAGAAATTTCTTCATTTGCTTTTTTGAGTATGCTTCCTGGTAACAGAGATGAGATGCAGACCAGCTTTGGGAATATCCCAGAGATAAGCCAGTACTGTCTTTTGAAGCTGAAAGCAGTAGGCCATTATTTCTCTAAAAGATTTCTTGAGTTTACAGGAGTCCAGCCTGTGGCCACAGGTATAAAAACAGACTGCTGGATCTGGCTTGGGGGAAGGAGCATCATGGTTGTAAAGATCAGTTTTCTTGGCACTAGTGAAAGAAGAGAGGAGAGACATCTGCATGTCCAATGACATCACTTGGCCCTGCCTTGCACAATAGAGGGAAAAAAGCTGTCAGGGAAAATTTCCAGTTTATCTAGACATGGCTGAACCAAGGCCAAGATTCTCCAGCCCTCTCCCCAAGGTTACTGGTCCCAACACTGCAAATGACTCTTACAGCATTGAACAAACTGCCTGGAAAGAGTCAAATGCTTAATTGGATTTTCAGCCAGGAATTCAGATACCCTTATCACATCATTCTCTTCCCTTTATGCTTCCATTCCTACCCCTAACTTCCACCCAAGGCAGCCACTGCCCTCAATTTGAGAGTTAACATTTCTATTCATTTCTTTACACTTAAGCTCTTGATCATAGACTGTTAAAATTGTATAGCATTGTTACACTCTTTAAACCTCTTGTAAGTTGTGTGTATTCATATTTAGCTTACATGTGTCTTTTCAACACTTTAGTGTGAAATTTGTGCACATGGGTATGTGTCGAACTGCTTTCTTGGTGCTTTTGATATTCCCATGGGGGAGTGTCAAACTCCTTGTGTGGGTATCAAAGGTAACAGGTGATGATTGGAGATGTCTTATGGGTGTTCTGTGAGACCAGTAAGGAGGAGTACATTACACACAGCTCTTAGCTTCTTCTCATCCTGAGCACATATGCATCTGGAGTTATCTGTGATCAGTTTTATCCTTAGACTAAACCGAGTGCATTTCCTGAGCTTTGTTCACTTCATGAGTGATTCGATAGCCAGACAGTCTGGTGTCACCCAAGCAGGCTGAGCTAGAAGTCAGAAACCTAGATTCTTGTCCCAGTTCTGGGATCAGAACCCATGAAACCTCTAGTAAGGATGTCATCTTTCCACACCTTGGTTTCCACACCAAGGGTAAGTTGGTTCCCTTAAGCCATGCCATCTCAGGGGTAGTCACAGGACACACTTCTATTGTGACTTGAGGTAGCAGTGCCAGACCTCACAGAAGGACCTACCTGTGGTTTCTGCACCTCTACTTCCCAGATGAGGATAATCAAGCAAATTACATTCCTCATCCTCCCTCATTCACCTCCCCACAAATTTAGAAAATAGTGATTAAATTACAAGGTACATTTAAGGTACTTAGCACATAAAAAGTGATCTGTATTAGTCAATAGCAGTAATATTTTCCTAGTGATAGTATTTTCTCATTATGTTGTGTAATCTCAGTCCTCCTGTGAATTGCCCTCCTCCTTGGTCATTTAAATCATTAGAGAGTGTTTTGCTGTCTCCCGTGACTGCTATTGATGGAAAGAACATAAATTCCTCCAAAACAGATGCCTGTTTTAAGATATTCAAACAAAGCACTCCAGAAAATCTGCTCTTGAGGTTTTTGTTTGTTTGTTTTTTGATACCGGGGATCGAACTCGCATCATTGCACTTGCGAGGCAGGCAGCAGAACCACTGAGCTAAATCCCCACCCCTGCTCTTGAGTATTTTTGAAAGTATCCCTCAAACGTACTAGGCCCACCTGCGCAGGCCTGGTCAACACTAGTTTATGATGCTCACCTTCACAGTCAAAGATTCCTCAGTGCCTTAATAAAACATGAAACTCTCTGGCTCCTCTCAGAGGACAGAATTAGAGGGTCTGGCAGATGGAATAATGACCCTTTCAAAGATGTTCTCATGGTAATTCCTGCAACCTGTGGATAGTTACATGGCAAAAGGGAGCACGCAGGAATAGTTGCATGAATGAAATTGAGATGACTATCCTGGATTACTGGCATGGTTCAATGTAGCAACATGTGTTTTTCTTTCTTTCTTTCTTTTTTGTTTGTTTGTTTTTGGTCCCGGAGATCGAACTCAGGACCTTATGCTTGCGAAGCAGGCGGCAGCACCACTGAGTTAATTCCCCTGCTCCTCTTTCTTTCTTTTTGTAGGACTAAAGATTGAATGCAGGGAGCACTGAGATTTGTCCTCAGCTAGTTCTTTCTTTCTTTCTTTTTCTTTCTTTCTTTCTTTTCTTTTATTCAAAATAGATCATGCACATAGCAACAGTAAAGACTTTCACATATCTAAAGAAATAGACATCCTACAATGTGAGCTTTCACACCATGCTGGAGTGAAACTTAAAACCAACAGCAGAAACATACTTAGAATATAATAACTTTTCTCTCTTTTTACCTATTTTCAGTCTTTTATTTATATATTAGCTTTTTCATATAAGGGAAACTATGTGATATTCAAGCTTGTGTGTCTGATTTACTTCGAAGGAAACCATCAACAAAATGACGAGATAACCTACAGAATGGGAAATAATTTTTGCCAGATACTCCTTAAACAAAAAGACTAACATCTATAACATATAAAGAACTCAAAAAAAAAATTAGACACCTCCCCAATTTAAACACCCAGTGAAAAAAAATGGGCATCTGAAATGAATAGACACTTCTCAGATGAAGACATTTAACCAATTAATACATGAAAAAATGTTAAACATCACTGGCCATTCAAGAAATGCAAATGAAAACAACAGTAAGATCCCTTTTTAATTTTTAAAATTTTGAGACAAGATTTCACTAAATTGCCCAGACAGGGCTCTAAATTGCAATTCTGTTTCGATGTCCTGATTTTTAGATACATCAGCCTTATGGCTTATAAAACATAGAGTTTCTTTGAAGGACATCCACAGAAGTGTCTCGAATCTCTATTTCTCAAAAAAAAAAATTTAAACCTTAAGCTTATATATTTTAAAATTAAACTTTCTGGTACAATTAGAAACAGGTAACACTTATTCTGAATGGAGGGCATCCTTGCTTGCCACTTTCAAAAGCCAATCAGATAGTATTTTACTCCTGGGCTCCTTGGATTTTTTTTTTTTTCTTGCTTTCTTGAGAATGGTCAAAACAATTACAATTAGAGTAAAAATTTAATTGCAAAGAATGGACTCCATACCAGATAGTTTAAGGAAGGAAGGAAAGATTCATATCATAGGCTACTAAAAACTGTCCAAAATCATTAGGAAGGCTGCAGAAACAACTTCTGGAGTATATGTCCAAAAGCAACTTTCAAATTATACTGCAATATCTGGCAGCCAATAGAGCTATTGCTCTGGCTGCCATCAGATGTCAGGAAGCAGCCAAGAGGCAGAAAAGCTACCTCTGCACTCGCTGGTTCCAGAACCTCACTGGCTCAGCTAGGATTTGTTTGAACAAAAAGGAATCTCATTACCCTCCTCAAATTCATATCCCAAGTAAATGTTTCTGTTCAACAGAACTTAAACCATATCCACAACTCTAACTGCAAGGAAGCTTAGGAGATGTAATTTTTAACATCCAGGCTCTCCTCTAAGAAGCCACATAAAGAAAATGATCTGCAGTGTTGATTCTCCTCCCTGGAGGACTCCTAAGTGAAATACCATCGGGGAACCATCTACAAAACCTTGCAGCGAGAGTAATCAGAACCCAACAGCAGCACTGGTGAGCTCAGGACACACCAGGAATCTGTTCTTGGCAAATGAGCCAGAGCACTGAGAAGAACATGGAGCCAGTTGTCTTGTGAGTGAGGGAAACAATTCAGCCTTGGGGTAGACATCACTTCCCTGAGAACTTCGAGGGCCTGAGGGAGAAGCTCAGTGGCAGAGTGTGTGCTTAGCATGCACAAAGCCATGGGTTCCATCCCCAGCGCACACAAAAGTGAACCCCAAATTGTGTTCCATTTTTATCTTTTTTGGATCATTCAGAAATTTGTATAGTTTTTCTGATTTTTATTTTTTATTAGTACATATTTGCATTACACAATGCTTATATTCCTCGTGAGGAGTTGGTATATGTACATAACACATCTCAATTCTTTTTTATCCCCTTTCCCTCCCCTCCTTCCTCCACCTCTTGACCCCTTTCCCATTTGAGAAACATCTATCTCTTTATTTCCTGTTATCTATCTCTTATTTTCCTCTTTACATTTTGGCTTTCTTCTATTTAAAAAAAATGCAATATTTAAGCTTATGTGTCTGATTTATTTCACTTAACATATTTATTTATAGTTACTTGTATTTTTTAAGTTCTATAATTTTATTTCAGAATGAAGGGAAAAAAAAAAAGAATGAAGGGAGAAAAGACTTCCACACTATATTCAAGATATATGGTGAGAGCAGTGAGAGGGAATTGCTCCCCACCAGAGGGGAATTCCTTCCAGAGCTTCTTCATGGAACAAGTCTCAGCTCGTTCAAATGGGAGCATATATATGTTGTTTTTATTTTGGAATTTGGTTCTATATAATTAACTACGTGAAAGCTAGCATGCTGTGTGAATGCCAATTACTTTTCATTTAAATAACAACAATTAAGACATTGTTCAAACTGTATGAGTTTGCATATGCAAATCATGTTTGTCTCAGCTACTCCAAACTCACTGTTCACAGCTGCAAGAAAAATGTCTAGTTTATGAAACTTCCATCAATATTCACACAAAAATGCTTAGTTATGCAAAATTAATTAGTATTTGCAAATCAAGAAATTAGACTTTCACATATGTATACCTTTAGCTCCTAGGATTGTACAATTAATCCCTAAGAGAACTTGTGAAGAATAATCATTTAATATTAAACTAAATGATAAAACATTTCAGCTGTGATGCACATATGTGAATGAGTGTGGGAATGAGTGCAATTCTGACTAATTGAGCATATGGAACTTTCGACTGATTTAAGAGACATGATCTCTGAGAAGCCCCGCACAGTTTATGCTGGCACAGATTCTCCAATGACAAACTTGTCCGTGTTTCTCTACACCTTGTCCTACTACTTCACAGCACTTTTAAACTGGGTACTGCTTTCCTACACTGAGATCATCAAATTGCCTCCAGATTTTAAAGCACAGAAAAGTCATTCTTGGCCAGAGATTTAGCTCAGCAGTTTCGCCGCCTACTGTGCAAGCTCAAGGACCTGAGTTCGATCCCCGGTACAAAAAAAAAAAACCAAACAAACAGAAAAGTCATTCTTTAATCACAGCAGAAACAGAATCAGGAGCTGTCTGCATTTCTCTCAACCCACAGAGCCAGAAACCATTTGCCCTCTCTCTCTGCAGTCATGAAGTTTGTTTTCAACTTACAACAAGAAAAATCTGACTTGGTCTCATGTGGCAGTATATTGGAGGTTTGTATATTTTAAAAAAAGAAACTATCTGGAGCCCTAAAATTAAACCATGCTTTTAAAAAATTACCCCCTTTTTCCAGTTACTTAATCTAGAAGCCATATGTGCTCTAGAAGTAAACCTGGGCATTTTTGGAAATCCAATTTTGGTAAATTGGTAAAGAAAGATATCTAAGTTTTCTCTCAATTATACAGATCTGGCTGTAAATCACATTATTTCTTTGGATCTCAAACCTTGAGCGGCTGCATGGGACTTTCTCTAGAGCTGTAAGATCAGCACTGGCAGCTAAATATGTCACTGGATCTCCAATTAGCAGCTTCTTTTCCTTCTTCATTGCTGTGCTGTTGATTACTTTATAATCTATTAGAAGATCTTTCTGTGCTTGTTACTAGATAGGTATTTCTAGAAAGGAATTCTTTGCAAAACACTTAATGATCATTTAAAGTACAGACATGCATCTTAACTTTTTTTTGAGGGCAGAAGTTATTGTGAGTAATCATAATCTACTCTCTCTCTCTTTTTTTTTGGTACTGGGAATTGAACTCAGGACCTTGCGCTTGTGAGGCAGGCGGCGGAACCACTGAACTAAATTCGCAGCCCTTCTACTTCTCTTTTATATCTCAGGCAGATAATGTTAACAACTGGATAATTTCTCTGAAGACTTAAAGAACTGGCAGAGTATATTGGTGGTGTGTGTTAATGAGGAAATTTTTTCCAAGAATAAAGAGAGTTGATATAAATTGTACTTGACCAGGCAAGTAGATATAAGTATTTTATCAGTTTTCTAAAACCATTCAAACTCATTCAGATGGTTTATGTTCATATGTGGTTATCAACCAGTTCCTGCCTGAAAATGTGACAGGGGTTTTAATACCATTTGGGCCTGAAATGTACCATAAAGGCCATGTGCTAAATGCTTGGTCACCAGCCTCTGGCACTATTGGGATGGGAAGCCTAGTGGGAAGAAATGCAGTCATTGGATATGTGCCCTTGAAGGGAATATTGGAACTCTGGGCCTTTCTATTTCTCTCTTTGCTTCCTGGTCACTACAAGGTGAGCAGCTTTTCCCTACCACTGATGTTTGCCCTTGCCACAAGCCCAAGTGAAGAGACCAAGCAACCATGGACTGAAACCTCTGCAACTGTGAGCCAAAATAAATATTTCTTCCCTATAAGTTGATTATCCCAGGTATTTTATCATAGTGATGGAAAGCTGAGGCACAGGGCATCTGAGGTGCTAGTAGCTTCAGTGGCATCTGTCTCCACAGCAAGAAATTTCTCAGCCTGACTTCCTTGCCTGGTCCTATAAGGGCAACCATGTTTCCGTCAGAGAAAATACTGACTTCTATGAGAACCTGACTAGGGAAAGCCAAAGTTCTTAAGCACCAGGTTAATCACCAGTGTTTGATAACTTGCATATAGGCACATGCAAGAACTTGCTCCAACACTATTTTTAATCATCTGCTTTGGAGATGGCTAACTTCATATACAAACTCCCATGAACCAATGATATTTACACAGAGCACTGCATTGAGAAGAACCTTGAGATTATATGTGAACTTATGGAAAAAGAACATGTGTCGGATATCATTTATGCCCCATCTCACACCTTTTGCTCTGCCCATTGCTTAAGCAACCACCTGGGCACAGGTGAGCCTGACAGCACTCATTTTAGTGGCATTGTGTATCTTTTGTCTTCTGTCAAGGGTCATCCCTACCCCTGTTGTGAGGGATGCCAGTAAGGACCAGCTCAGACATTTATCCTGTGGAAAAATCACTAAGGCAACCCCTGAACAAGGGTGTGGGAGTCAATGAATAAATATTACATTTCTTTGGCTTGGTCAGGCACTTTTAGGAACATGGTACACAATTCCTAATATGATTCTCTCTGAGATTGAATCTTGATTCAATAACCAGCTTAATATCACATCAGTGGACCGGCTTTCCCACTAAAGTCCTTAAGAATTCTTATCTCAAGTTCTGTTTGGGGAGATCTGAGTTAATAAAATGGTCATGCTAAATTATTGGGGCTACCTATCAGTGAAGATTTTATGGGGAGTTGTAAGTGTTCATAAATGCATGAAGAAAATGAGGGTTACAGATAGTCTTTGATTTGGCTCAGCAGGAAAGTAACACACATTGGATAGAAACTGTACTTTGAATTTCAGTGGTTTCCTAGCCTAGTGATATACAGCATGATACTCCTTCATGATGCTGCTCACTGGCAGTGAGACACAGCTCTCAGACAATCATGTGATCACAAGAGAGAACAACTAACATTCTATTGCATCTGTATTGCTAAATTATGATATTTTGTTGGTTAGGTATATTAAGTACCCTTTTCAAGTTATAATATTTTCCACTTGCAATGAGTGTATCAGAACATAAGTTCATCATAGGTTAAATATCATCTGTATATGCACAATGGTATACTATGCAGCCTTTAATAAAAAAAGAAGTTGTGCTGTCTATGAAAATATGGATGAACATGGAGGATGTTATATTAAGTGAAATTAGCCAGGCACAGAAAGGCAAATACCATATATCTTGGTTAATTTTCTCATGTTGCTGAGACAAAATACCCAACATGTAAAATTAAAGGTGAAAAGGTTTATTTAACTTACAGTTCATAGATGTTTCAATCCATAGTTGGCTGGCTCCAAGGCAGAGTGGCACATAGCAGAGGGGCATCTCAGAGGAGAAAAACATTACATGGCATGCAGAAGACAGCAAAAGCAAGCAAACAAGGAACCTTAATAGTGTCTTTCTGCCCCTTTTATCTTATCGAAACTATAGTGATTAGGGTGGTGCCAAACCAATCTGTGTACTGGTTTAGTACACCCTTAACCCCAGCATCACACACTCTAGAATCAGCCACCTCTGAAAAAGTCACCTATGACCCCATGGCATGAGGCTTTGGGGGGACATCTAGACCCAAACCATAACACTATATGATCTTGCTTATATATGTACTATAAAAAAGTCAAACTCATACAGGCAGAGAGTAGAATGGTGGTTCCCTGAGGCTGGTGGAGAGGTTAGGGAGATGCTAGTCACACAATTCAACATTTCAGTTAGACAAGAGGAATAATTTCAAGAAATCCATTGAAGAGTATGGTTGGGGGCCAGGAATTTAGCTGAGTGGTTCCAGTGCCTGCCTTGCAAGCACAAGGTCCCAAGTTTGATCCCCAGTACCCAGAAAAAAATGAACAGTATGGTGACTACAGCTAATAACAATGTATTATGTTCTTGAAAATTGCTAAGGGAGATTTTAAGCGCTCTCCTCACAAAAAAAAAATGACAAGCATGTGAAATGGCACATATGTATTAGCTAATTTAACCATTCCAAAATGTACATATTTCAACATATCATGTTATCTACTATAAGTATATCCACTTTTTATTCCTTAATTTGAAAATACTTTTAAAAGAAAGCAGGAGAGACAAAAAGCAAGAACTTAAAGTTTGAGTCTGTAGACTCCAGCCTGGATACCAGTGGATTTTTGTGAACAAAGTCATTGACATATTTGAAAGAAATCACTACCTCTAGATCTAAGACTTTAAAGGTGCTTCTCACATGTTTACAAAGCATTAAAGCTTAACCACCAAATATATCAACATGCTAAAATGATAAAATAAATTCAGCCGGCAAGGATGGAAAAGGAAAAAAAACTTTTAAAACCTCCATGGGAGGATGTATTTGGGTGACTGCCTCATATTTCTTTCTTTTTACTTTATATCTTTAGTCCTGTAAAAAATTGTATTCACTCAACATATTCTTTGAGTGCTAAGTAGCATCAGATGGTTGTCAGAAGCATATGCTTGAAGACAAAGCTTCACCCAAATGTGTACTGTCATTTACTGGACATGTGACTTTGGCAAATTGTGTAAACTTCCTGGCTTTCAATTTCCTTTTCTATGAAATGAGAGAAAAAATACTACCCGTTTCGTAGCCTATTGTAGGAACCATTCCATGACTGGAACTGGGGGTGTGGCTGAGAGATAGAGTGCTTGTCTGGTATGTGTGATTCAATCTCCAGCACTGGGAAAGAAACTAATCATACTTATAAAATCCTTATAATTAATGACCAGTTAAAGGACGTTTAGATACCAATGTTTTATTTTCCATATCAGCAAAACATACTAAGAATTAACTACTGTGTGATTGCACATTAACTAATTTCCTAACTATAATTTTGCAGTTGTGATAAGTTCAGTCAACAGAAATAATTTTGAATAGAATTTAAAAGTCTCCATTAAATCTTTAAAGTTCTGTAAGGAGCATAAATTCTGATTTATTGCTCATTTATAGATGGCCTATTTAATTTTCATGGATTTGTTTTACTGCCTCTGACTCAAAAAAAAAAGTGGCAAGCAGAAGGTTATATATTTGTTTCACATAATTCTATTCAAATCACTTAAGATATCTGCTTTTAGCCTCACAATCACCTAAAAGTCTCTCAAATAATTCCGAAATACATAGTAACCTTTGTCTTGTTTTCTTATTCTGTTTGGAGCTTAATTCTTCAAGAGTCACTGACTTCAGTTCAATTACTCATTTTTTGATTGGGTCTTTGGGGGGGATCTAATTTTTTGTTATTTACATACCCTAGATATTAGTCTTCTATGTGAGTAGCTGGCAAATTTTTTTCCATTCCGTTGCCTCCGCTATTGGTTGTTTGCTTTGCTGTGCAGAACCTTTTTAATTTGATATAACCCCATTTGCTGGTTCTTGGTATTATTTCTTAATGCAATTCAGGAAACCCTTGCCTATCCCTGTGTTTTCAAGCGTCTTACCAGTTTTTTTTCTTCCAGCAAATTCAGTGTTTTTGTTTTTATAGATAGGTCTTTGATCCATTCTGAAGAAGTACAAATGACCAAGAAATATAGGAAAAAATATGTAACATCTTTGGCCACTAGAGAAATGTGAATCAAAATAACACAAAGATTTCATTACTCCAGTAAAAACAGCCATTATCAAGAACTCAAAAAATAACAAATGTTGGGCCGGGGATTTAGCTCCGTGGTTGTGGGGAAAAGGGAACTCTTCTACATTGTTGATGGGAATATAAACTAGTACAACCACTACCAAAACCAGTATGGAAATCCTTCAAAAACTTAAACAGAAATTTCATTTGACCCAGGTATATTACGTTACAGTGATCCATGCCTACCAATGTGTATAGCAGCACAATTCACAAAAGCTAAGTCATTGAAGTGACCTATACACCGATCAACAGATAAAGGAATAAAGAAAATGCAGTATGTATACACAGTGAAGATGTATACACATCTCAGCCATAAAGAAGAATAAATTTAATCCATTTGTAGGAAAATAGATGGATCTTTAGACCATAGTGCTTGAGTAAAGATGAAAGAGGGAAAGTGGAAGGAAGGGAGACAGGAAGAGTAAAAATCATCATGATGTGGGCTGGGGATTTAGCTCAGGAGTTCCGCCTCCTGCCTCACAAGCGCAAGGACCTGAGTTCGATCCCAAGTACCTCCCCTAAAAAAAATCATCATGATGTGATGTGTTTATGTATCAGTTCCCCAAGCTGAATGTAATCAGTATGTATTGCAAACATACTAATAAAAATTTTTAAAAGAGTTAGGAACTTAAGCTTTTAATAATTATCATTATGATTCAATTATATCAAATCAAGAATCACATTACTAAGAGAAAAATAAATGGTAAACTCATGTCTATATACTTTCTAAAATGAATTATTGAAAAAAAGCATTTTAAGTTAGATTTCTATAAGCAGACACAATACACTTGATTAAAATTCCAGAAATTAGCAAAAATCTCTAACACTCATTAATAAGCTTGTTGGGTTTGATAGTGGTATAGTGAGGTACTTTTGTGCAAGTTGGAAAAATACTCAAAAATGACATTAACAGATACTATTTTTCACCTGTGGAAGAATAACAACCAAAAAAAGAAAAAGATCAAAAACATATTAGCTTAAATTTCAAGAGCTGTTTTGTACCTGAAGATGGGAAAGAAATCTACCACATTTATCCATAGATGACATGCCTTCATTAGTTAGAAAGGAGACGAAAGCATGTTGCAAAATGTGATTTCAATAAGTAGCTTGAAGTGTCCAACAGAAATATTTTGACCTTACAGTGTCTCTTTTAAAGCATGCTGTGCAAGCAGATATTTTCCTCACAAAAGGCAAAACCAGTCACTGTTCAAAACCAACATGGCTAGGCTGAAAATATCAGCAACATCTGTGAATTTCTCCACAAATCCATCAGCAGGAACAGGCAGCAATTTAACAACCAAATAAGTAAAGTAAATGACTCTACAGAGAACTCCTTTGTATGCAATGGGCTATGGGGTGGATGCAATCACATTATTCAGGCTATCCCACTGAGGTTGCAGTTTTCTTCTCTCCAAATGTGCTACCAACCATTATTGCTGCTGCTGTTATCACCCAGGTCTCCTGCCACCCATCTGCCACTCCACTCAAAGAAGAGGTCTCCACATTTTCCAAATACTTACAAGTTTCCACAGTTTATCTTTGCTCGGGCTATTACTTCTTCCCCCAGTGACTTGTGCCTATTTGTCCCCTTGGAGAAAGCCTGTTCATTCTTCCAGATCCTGTTTGCAACATTATGTCCCTGAAAAGATATTGTAGAAATCCGCCCTGTTTTTCTGAAGCACATAATAGTGAGTTAATCCTTTACCTTTTGTTATAGGATAAATTGCGTCCTCTGCTTCCATTTCCCTCAAAATTCCTAAATTGAAGCCTTAATCCTGAGTTCCTCAGGATGGGATTGTATTTGGAGATGGGTCTTTAAAAGAGGTAACTAAGATTAAATTAGGTCATTGTGTGGATCCTAATCCAATATGACTATTGTTCTTATAAGAAAAGTAGACTAGGACACAGTCTTAGAGGGACAACAATATGAAGACATAGGGAGAAGACAGTCATCCTCAAGAAGAGGAGAGAGGTCCTCAGAAGAAACCAGCCCTGCTGACACCCTAATCTTGGAAGTCTATTCTCCAGAGTAGAGAAAATCAATTTCTATTACTTAAGTCAGCAATAGACACATTGTACTTTGTTGTTCTTTGTTATGGCACCCAGGCTGACCAACACAAGGTTGTAGCTTCCACACTAGAATGAGTTTCCCTATAGCATGGGTATATATCAGTTTCATAATAGATACTCACTAATTGCTCTTGAATTAATAAAGTGAGAGCTGAAGGAAGAAGAGGAAATGGATTTAAGAAAGTAGTACAGGTGTTAAAAGCCAATTTTGTTTTAACAAGCCTCATGGCATAAGTGATGTGGTGCATAGAATGGATGAGGGAGCACTTTTTTCTACCCTCGTGTTTCCTTGCAAATGTGAGTAATGTCACACTTACGCCTTCTCTCTGTCCCTTCCCTGCCTCCACTCCAGGATGGCAGAACATTTATCCTGACCACCACATCTGCAGAGAAAAGTAGGTGACCTTGCTAAGGTCCTCTTTCCCCTTGGGAGGGCGCTTGTTTGTACCCCCACAAGCTCTCTGGACATCTCTTGTCCAGACCCTGGACCACTGACACAAATAGTAGACAGGTAAATTCCCCCACTCTTGGCTTTAATTACCAAGCTCATTTGGCTGTCATCTTTTGTTGAATGCTTCCCTTCTACTATTACTTCAACAATCCTTTAACTTCCCTGCAAATAAAGGATCTTCGGCCCTGTTTTAGCACCTCATTTATCATCACTTTGTAATATCTCTCTTCCTTTCACATCCTCTCTTCTTTCTTTGCTGTTCTTAAGTGCCTTGATTAAACTTCACTGTAAGCACTCTCTTGCATAAACCCTAATCCCCCTTGCTCCTCTTTTGCTTTGTTGAACTTCTTTGTCTAAACAACACATCTTGATGTTATTTGGATTCAGGATATATTTTGAAGAAATATGGCACACAAGAGAAAAAGTAGAGCCAAGTATGATACCATGTCCTGAAGATTAGAAAAAAATACCTATTTGACATCTCAGTGGGTATGTAAACTACTTGATTATTAAAGTCTGAATTTTAGGGAAAGACCTGGGTTGAAGAAATAAATGTTAGAGTCATCAAATTTTATCTGGATGGTATTAAAATGTGTAAGACTAGATATTATTGCAAAGAATGAATAAAAGAAGGGAGGAGGGGAACCAGGAAGGAAGGGAGTGAAGATGGAATGGAGGGAAGAAAAATAAATGAGTAAGTAGAAAAGACAAGTGAGCCAAGGACTCTTGGAGGTGTACCACAATACCTTAGGTCTGGTGAGTCATCAGAAGAGACCAAAAAGCTAAGCAGTAGCCAGAAGAAATCAGAGAAAATCTACCCTGTTCAGTGCTCTGATAGTCAAGTGGCAAGAGACTTCAAGAATAAGAGAGTGATAGGCTAGGTCAAACACCGATGACACATCGAGCTCCCTTTGGGTTATTCCATTGTAACCAGTAATTCCCAAATCTCAGTGGCTCACATAACCACAAGCTCATTTCTCTTTTATAGTACGTATGTGTCTGCTCTATGCTGTGCATTGGCTTAATTCGAAGGTCTGTGCTGAAAGAACAGTCCAATCTAGGACATACTTTTCTCATAGTCAAGGGAAAAGAAATCCACATGATGTGCTTAAACTTGTGTTTGAACTCGGTTCTTGGTATTATTTCCCTCTTTTCACTTAGTTATGTGGCCAAAACTAACTTTAAAGGAAGCTGTATAGGCATGTGCCCAGGAAAGGAAAACTTTTTTGTCTTGTCATGTTTGTAGTACATAATGATTACATTCGTTGAGGGGAGTTGGTACATGTACATAATATATCTCAACTTTTTTATTTTTCAGGAGAGGAAGACTTTGATTAACAACTGTGTCCCTGTCTCAACTACTTTATTTATTTATTTGTTTGTTTGTTTGTTTATTTTTTGGTACAGGGCAGGGGGGAAGTCGAACTCAGGACATTGCCCTTGTGAGGCAGGCGGCAGGACCCCTGAGCTAAATCCCCAGCCTCAACTACTTTATTATTATTTTATTTATTTATTTATTTATTTCTTGGTACTAAGGATCAAACTTGGGACCTTGTGCCTGCAAGGCAGGCTGCAGAACCACTGAGCTAAATCCCCAGTCCTACTTTATTATTTTTAATAATGACCTTTTAGCTATAATTTTTGTTCTACTGTTATGTGAAAATCCATTACTTTTTCCATTACTTTGTTTTGGTTTTATGTGTAAAATCCTTCCTAAGCTTTTAACCTTATAATTTATTTAGAGATTTATTTTGATCCTCTCATACACAATTATCTTGTCTACAAATAATGATAAAAATGCTTTCTCTATCTAGTCCTTGTACTTATCTCTTTCCCTGTCTCACTCTGATGGCCAAGACTCAAGTATAATGTTGCAATGTGAGGGGAAACAAATATTTTTATATTCTTCCTGACACAGGAAAATTGTTCAATGCTTCACCATTAAGAACGATATATCTTGTTTTTTAAAATACTCTTTATCAAATTAAGGAAGTACTGTTCTATAATTAAACTAAGTTTTATCTAGATGGATGTGAAATTATATCAATTGTTTTTCTGCATCTCTTAAAATGAGGATAATTTTTCTCTTCTACTTAGTTATTGAGGTGACTTATATTACTTGATTTTCTAATGTTAAAACAATCTTGTAATTTTTAGATAAACCAAGTAAATCATATTATATTGTTTAAATATCACTAGAATTCTCCTGCTCATAACTTGTATCTCAATGAGTAAGATTGGACTCAAATTTCTGTGTGTCCTTTTCAAATTTGACAAATGAATGAAGCAAATGTGGCCAATATATGCAATGCTATATTATTCAGCCTTAAAAGATAAAGAAATTTTTCCACATACCTGGAAAACGTTTTGCTAAATAAAATAAACCAGTCATGGGAGTTAAATACTGCATGATTCTGCTTATCTGAGGTATCAAAAATAATCAAACTTATAGGAAAAGAGTAAAAAATTAGTTTCCAGGGGCTGGAGAAGAGGAGTGGACTGTTGCTGTTCAATGGATGCAAAGATTTAGTTATGAAAATGAATAGTTCTAGAGGTCTGTTTTACAGCTTTGTGCCTATAGTATTTATTGTGCATTTACAATTTCATTATGAGGCGAGATCCCATGTTGTCGTCTTAACACAACAGAAAAGAAAACTTCCATTAGCCTCCTAAAGTATGATTCTCCTATATTTCCTTCTATTTAAGAATGAGATTTACATTGTTTCATTAATTTTATTATTTTTATCACTTTTGTTAAAGAATAATTTGCCTACCATAGAATTCACACATTTTATTATACAAGTCAGTGATGTTTGCCAAATTCACACTATGTATCACCACCCCAATCAAGATGTTGAGTACTATTGGGAGGAGCTAAGGAAATGCTAGTCAAAGGATACAAAATTTCAGTTAGATAGAAGCAATAAATTCAAGATATGTGTTGTGCAATATGGTGACTCTAGTTAATAACAATGTATTGTGCACTTGAAAATTGCTGGAAGAGTAGATTTTAAGTAGTCTTATCACAAATAAATGATAAGTACGTGAGATAATGCATGTCAATTAGCTTGATTTAGTCATTCCATTATGGATACATATTCAAAGCATCATGCTGTACACCATAAATACATACAATTTTTATTTTTTGATCAAAACAAATGTATATATCTTCCTCAAAAAAACATGTAGAACACCTTCATCTTACCATAAAGGTCTCCAGCATTCCTACATATTTGTTTCCATCCTGCTAGACTCCCATCCCAGAAAAACACTAATTTCAATCACCATAAATAGGATTTACCTAATCTAGTATTTCTTGCAAATGGAATTGTAGTCTTCTTCTGCACCTCACTTCTTTTACTCAGCATCATGTTAAAGAGGTTCTTCCTGGACCAGCTATTTACAGTAGGCAGCACCACAGCTATTGCCCAGGTTCATAGGCTTGCTGAGAAATTAATGTGCAGACCACGACCTGAGAAAGGTCTTCTGCTAATGCCAAGCTGGAGCTTGCTGAGCATGCTGAGGAATAGAAAGGAAGGAGGCCTATGTGCCAAGCTGAGTGAGAAAGACAAGTTTGCTACAGATCTAGGAAGCAGAGGTTGTGGCAGATGGGTATGGAGAAGGGAGACCTAGAGGGTTGGACCCTTTCTCCAGAGTGGCAGGCCCATGCTTAAACAGGATCTTTCTGGCTGCTATGCAGAGAACAGACTGCAGTGGGCCGAGGGCAGAAGTAGGGACAATGGTCAGGAGTCAGCCTTAGTACATGCTGTATTGGAAGAAATGCATGCTTTAACCTACCCAGCTGTGCTTGTGTATAAACACATTCACACTGATAAGATCTTGCTCGCTGCAGATAAGAGTCTGAGAGAAGCAGAAGGGTTTACTCCTGCTTTCTTGTTCTGCTCAGGCTGCTACTGATCCCGCGGAAACTGAGCCTGTACATGAGCATCACTGGCTTCTATGCCTCTTGATACTCTAAACAGCTTCACTCACTATGCTCTTATCTGATTGTGATCAGTCGGGCATTGGGAAGAAAAAATTAAACCACCGTGTATTTGTGACACCATACACACATTTTTCTCTTGTGGGCTGAGCAGATGGCTTCCTGAATCAACGCATGAGTGTTTTTGTCCCCGCTGTTAGGTACCCTATCTGAAGAGTATTTCCAAAGTTAAAATAATAGCATCTTGTGAAAAAAGACTTTGCATAAAACTTATTTTATATAATAATAGGGTTTGGTAATTACATTTTAGAAAATTCTGAGGATGCTTTTGTTTGTGTTTTGAAATTCTTTCTGATGAACTATGAAATTCAGATTTGTGATCACATCAAAAGCTTAGTGCTCTATACATATTTATTGAAGAATTAACTAATTTCAGATAAAGAGTGAACTCAGTGGGTCAGGGTGGAAGGTAGAATTAGTAGTTGAAAATACCTATGAAGGCAAAATGCTTTGGGGGAAGAGCTATTTTAACAGGTCACTTTGCTTCAAAATGGAAGCCAGTAAGACCTACGGAGAACTATGTGGAAAGTGGGAGGTGTCACCTGGAAAGATGTTGCCTCCCTCATCCCTCCTCCCATTTTTCAGAATTTGAATTAAAAGAAGAAAGAGTAGCTGCCTGGAGACATAGCAAAAGATTGAAAAAAAAGATTGTGGTAGGAAAGCCTTCAAAGCTATTCAATCACAGCTCTATTACAGTTGCAACACCAGAAGCCTTAAGGCCCTATTCTCCAATAAATTTTGCAAATTGTAGCAATTAACAACATTCTTCTCAAGAGAAAACTTTTCTCACATGGGTTTCTGTGATTAAAGCAGAAAGGAACTCCCCACAAACACTCTTTCTGAGCTATGCTTTTTCTATTCTCTAGTGGAAATTATAACCACAGGTTACCATGTTTTCTTTCCTGTGTTTGAAAACCACATGTGTTTTAGTGAAAACATTAAGGTGAATAATGAAATGGAAGACTTGAAAAAACTAGATGCTTGTCACTGGAAATGTAAATATCTTACTGTTTCTTCTGTGGCAATCAATTCTAGTAAGTTCAATGTGTGATTTTTACCTACTCAGTCATTCATGTTTCATTGTCCAGAGTTTGTAAAAATGGGATCCAAATACTTGTCAGACTTAGGCTACTTTGGAGTTTGTGGATTTTCCCAATGGAAAGGAAAAGTATCTAGTCCATCACTGTCAGGTAAAAGGGCCGAAAACCAAGACCAGACCAGGCCACAACAAGCCTTTATTAGGGGAATAGATCTGCCGGGCTGTCTCTGAACAAAGGAGAGACAAAAGCAATATGGCCGGGGCAGGGAGAGTCTTTTATAGAGACTGGGGTGGGGTTTGTAGGGACTGAGGCAGGGTTGAATGAGGTAGTGACTAAGGAATGGAGGAGCCGGTGATGTCACCAGGTGGTAGGAGGTGAGCGAGTATTAGGTTACTTTCTAGGTGGGAACAGGGGCATGCTGGGAAGAAGGGTTTGTTCTTTGGTGGGAGCAACCATCTTGGCATGATGTCACACAGGGGAGGGGGCAAGGCACCATAGGAAGAGGGCAGCTACTATATATAATAGCTGCTGAGGTGGTGGGAGACCTATCAATCACTTTTTTTTGCACCTGAGGAAACTGAGTCCCAGAGAGATGATGCAATGTCCTAAGTCCACACAGCTTGCTGGTAGTAGACCCCAGACATGACCCAGAATCCCAGATTTGGATTCTGGGACTTTGAAATCCATGAACTTTCCACCACACACTACCTCTATTGGTAACAAAGCAGGAAGTGTCAGAAGACGGAAGAAGGGCAGGATAGAATTAAGTATTTACTTAACTTTTACCTTTTTATTTAAACAAATTCTCACTCATAAGGTAGGCAATAATAGAAGCAAAGTGTTGTTCACAAAGTGAACCCATTACTGGTAATGTCATTCATTTTGAGGATGTGTTACTGTGGAAGGTGATGAACAAAGTAATGGTGTTTCTTCTAGGCTGAATCAGAAACCAACTGAGTTCACATTTCCTAAAAACATAGTTTAAAAATTTCACCTCCATGTCTCTGATCTCAGCAACACCACCCATATCGCCAGGACCAGAATGTAAAATGATGATCAACCCACTACCACAGGACACACAGCTCTCAGGACTCAGAGGTTTACATATGCTAGTGATACAGCTGGCAGCCATTCCAAGCTGGCCATGTGGAGCCTTTTGCTGTTACTTCACTCTCTGATTCTGTGCTTCTATCTGCTCTGGACACAGCTGGGTACTAGGGAATGCTTGGGTGGCTGCTTCTTGAAAGATTCCTCTTTCTCAATGTTCCTGTTTCAGAGATGTGGTTTTGCCGTGGTAGTCACTATATAATGAAAACTTTTACAACAGACTGATTGCTTGCCCATCACAGAAGGCCTGACTTAGAGCAGACTCCTCCAATCACTCCGGAGACTAAGTTACCAATACCTTGTTTGATAAAAAAAGAAAACAACAATAATGACCAAAGAAAAATGTGAAAAACAATAAAAAGCAAAATGAGTATGCTCCAAATGATATTTATTTTATTTTATTTTTTGGTACCAGGGATCGAACTCCAGACCTTGTGCTTGCGAGGCAGATGGCAGAACCATTGAGCTAAATCCCTAGCCCTTCAAATGATATTTATATCAAACTAATAGAGGCCTTCTGTTTCTTGAACTAAATTGCACTAAAGAAGTACTGTACAATTAAATATAGATAAATAATACTGAAGCCATTCTGACAAATCTTTGTCACTCAATTCTTCTTTTAAATAATCCTTACCAGTACCAAGATTAAAACTTTTATCTCAAACTAAAATTTCCTTAAGACTCTCTTTTTACTTCCTTTATACTTCATAGCAGTTCAGTGGTGCCTCAGTTCATGAACTTAATTCTTTCCACCATTCTGGTTGTGATCTGAATTGGACTAGAACCAAATCAAATTTCCCCATTAGGTCAACATTGAACCTAACCGTTGAATTTGGTTTGGTTGTCATCCAGTTTGGTTTGCAACCAAAATTGTGAAGTTTGTGACTGAGGAACCACTGTACTTGGTGATATTTGCTCTCATTGGTTGTGCTACCTACAAAGTAATATTGTGCAAGTGTTTACGATTGCCATCTGTTCTCAATTCAGTTTTGTTGTTAGATTCCATTTAGAAATTGGCATAAACTGCCTTTTCCCCAACTAGGGATAGATACTTTTTTTTTTTAATCTTTGAGACATTTACCCATTAACTATAAAATAGAATTCAAACTTTAGCCTCTATAGAACCAGTTTATTATTGCTATTTGCTCTGTTTGAGGCATAAAGCTGAGAAACCAGGGGAGACACAGAGAAAAGACGAACACAAACACAGATCTGGGGGCAAGAATGGGTTGGAGGGAGGGAGCGAAGGAGAGAGAGAGAGAGAGAGATGAGAGAGAGAGATGAGAGAGGTCTAGAACAATAGCGGTGAGTAGCAAAACAGTGAGTGGCAATGAGTGGAAACAATATTTTTTTCTAACTCCTTCACTTATCAAATAAGAAAAAAGGTTAAAGAAAATACCAATAACTTATTTAAGGTCACACTGTCATTAAGCTTAACTTGCTGGCCTTGTAAATATCAGAGAAAGGAAGAATTAACACATTTGCCACCTAATCTTTCCTCACTGAGCTCTGATGAACTTCACATTACCTGGGAAACCAATCCTTTTTCTGACTCCACAGAAAAGGCTCTATAAATACTAGTATTATCTATAATATTATAATAATATTATAGTCCACTTTCAAATAACATTTTTATCGGAAGTGACACATATAGGAAAGTATGCAGAACACCATTGGACAACTAAATGAACTTCTAGGAAGTGAACATGTCTGTGTAACTATCCCCCAACTCAAGCAAGGAAAGTGGCCTTAATCATCCTAATGCCCTTCCCAGCACCTACCTCCTCTAATGTAATTACTGTCCTGACTTTGCATAGCATAAATTAATTTTACATGGTTTTGAAACTCTCATAAATGAAACCATATAGTATGTATTCTTTTGGACTTGGCTTCTTTTGCTCAACAGTATATTTGCAATGTTTGTTCAGGCTGCCTTGTGCAGCAGTAGTTTGTAAATGTTCATTGTAACATGGTTCAGATGATTGAAATGCAATAATTTTATTATGTACTTGGGCTATTTCTAGTTTGGGATGATGAAGAACAACAGCACTGTAAACAATGAACATGCCATGCATACCTTTTAGTGCACATGCACACGTTTCTGTGGCTTGTGTACTCATGACATTACTGATTCACTGGTTACCCTTATTTTCAGCTTTAGCAGATATTGTGAAACAATTTTCCAAAGCTGTACTAATTTGCGTGAGAATTCCACTTGATCCATGTCCTTCCGATACTGTAAATAATGGATCCACTATGTACAGGGAGTTAGTTACAAAGTAGAGCATGGAATTTTTAGAATTTTCTTTCAGAGCTAAGAAAGAAAAGGAAGAATTTAAGTTCAGAACCATGGAAGAGATCTGCTTTCTATCTAAATGCAATTGCAAGGAAAAGAGAAAGGATAATTTCACCAGAGAGGTTTGAAGAAAGAACGAGGTGTTTTTTTAAAAACTCTTCTAGTGCTTTAACACTTTATGGAGCATGGAAATGGCCTAAACTCAAGAATTTAGTTTATTTATTATTTGATCTCTTTGGTTTAGACGTCACATGACTTCAAGGTCCTCAGGGAACAGAATGGCCACTTGCTTTTTGCTTGGTGAGAAACTATCTTAGTGTGATTAAAATTTAATCTCCATTTCTACAGCCCTCTCAGATTCACTTAATACCCAAACTTGTTTACTTACTCTGCTAGCTCAGAATCAATTGCTTTGGTCTTGACCAAATTCCTCTTTTTTTCTAGTCAAAAGCACATAATCCAATTAATAAATGAAGAGTTTGTGTGGTGGTTTTTTTTCCCTTTCACTGTGTTGTGAGAACTGCTTCAAATAAGTTTCAGTTAAAAAAATTAAAGTCATTCTATGGAGTTATAAGAGCAGATTTAAACAGCGATCATTCTTTGAAGTATTTGGGGGAGGGGTGGAATTTTTGACCCTCAGTAAAAAGCAAAGTAGAGAATCATATCCAGAGAAACCAGAGCATTGTAATCATCTGCCTAAAAGCCATATTTATAATTTCAAGAAAAATCAACAAATCAAGTAAAATCTAAACAATTTTTAAAATGATGTGGTAGACTAAACCATATACTGTATGATGTAGATAATTTTAGCTTTAGTCTTGGTATGTGATCTAAGCCATGGCTAGAATAAAATGCCAAAGTTCCAATAGTTCTCTTTATATTTTGAGATTATCAGAGATTTAAAATTTCTTATATATCTCTTCAAAATTTCTATGATAATGCTCATTACTTTATTATCCAATAATGAGTAGAGATTATTTTGTAAAATAAAGCAATTCTAAAAATTGTGCATAGGTTAAAAAATATATCTATATCTATATCTATATATAGATATAGATATATATTAATGAGAGATAGACAGGTATTAATGCTCCAAAAGATTAACTGTCTTTGAGTTGAGGAATCTTTCTCCTTTTATTTTTTTTTCATCTCTAGTTTTGTATGTGTGTGTGAATGTATAACTTTTACCACAAGAAAAAGAATAAACATTATACTTCAAAATATGTATGGAAATGATCCTCATTTGTAGCCTCCAGTTGGGGCCAGAATTCTCTAGACACAACTCACCCTAAGCAACTGATGTCTACGTATATTTTGATTCTGGCTTTGCTACTTTGTGATCTTGGATAAGTTATTTGCCTGCTCTGAACTTTAGTGTTCTCCTCTGCAAAGTGTGAAAAACACCTGTATTGAAGGATTTCTATAAGGGTTGAATAAGGGTTTACATATATGTAAAATACTATAATATAAACACTCTATAAAGGGTAATTATTAATGTAAAGTACATTATTTTCTTTAGAAGCTTACAGGGATCAAATTATTTCAGCCTTCCCAATGAAACTGCTGGGATATAGTATGAAAATCCCTTAAAAAACAAACAGTTGGAAAAACGGAGGTTGTGAGGTAATACATGAAACTTGCAGCTAATTTAGGAAAAAATAAATGTATATTCTGATTTCAAATACCTTTGATCTTCAAGTTCTCATATGATGCATAAAAGGATTAGTTCATTAGTTTTTCATTATTTTTAAGGTTGCATAAATGTGAAAATATAAGCTTTGATATGATTACTTAAATACTGCAAATTTTTCTTTAATTACCACAGTTCAGTTTGTGTCTTAGCAAATGTGTGTGTGTGTGTGTTGTCTTTGTTTTTTAATGAATAAAATGAAGATGAAATACATGGTCTCTGAATGATAGGCTGAATCCCTAACATAGAGCTTTCCCTTGTTGGTTTGCCATCTCTGCTTAGTGACAGGCAGGGGAAAAAAAAAAAAAGACAAAGAAAGAAGAGGAAAAAAAGGAGAGAAAAGAACATATCAGCTTGCATCTACTTAAAACATATGAGCCAAGAAACAGTCCTGAGATTCGCGACCAAGATCAAACATTTTGAGTGTGAGATGGTTGTGTTGGTGTTGGAGAAATAAACTGTGGTCACAAACACAACATACCTAAGTGACCTACACGACAGTAAAACGTGGTCAGTTTAGTCTCATGATACCACTATTGGGGCCACTGAGGAAAAAAAATCCTTATATTTTTGTTTCACAAGTTTTGCTTTAAAGTGAATGCTTGAGGCATGGTATAGTTGAGAAAACTGTACACAAAGAATAGAATGATGATTTCAGTGTTTCTCTGGTGCCATCGGTGTATGATATCTTTGAAAGCATTCGAAGTTTTTATAGCCATGAGTATATTAAATTACCAGTAAGGACCATTGGAAATAAATTGTAGTACCTTCCCCATCACTGACATTTATTCTCAGAATTTTGTAGAAGAAACCTGATAGAATCAGCCTATGTCATCCAACGTACTATTTGTAAAATTCAAAAGCCCTTTCTGTATGTGTGTGTGCATGTGTGTTCTAATGACCAAGTAAAACCCTATATAGTGTATGCTAGAAAGTGTGGAGGGAACAGAAGAAAGAGACAGGGGGCGAGTATATTATTTGCCTTTTCAAGAAAGAAATTGAGGGGCAAAGTGATTAAACTAGTGTGTTTTCACAAGAAGACTTTCAAATCCTAGGGCAACTATACACTGTAAAAATTGTAAAATTGTAATAATAAAATTTATAAATATGATAGATTTATTCTAAGATATAGTAATCTTTCCTGGGAGGGATTTCTCACAAAAAGTATGATTTCAGACTTTTGGGTGGCTTTTGCCTGGTAGAAGAAAATAATTAAAAAGTGGTCTTTATTGATTATCCAATTCATATCTCTTTAGTTTCAGACAAAATTTTATGACTATTTAGGCCATACTTACAGTTCCTGGTATGTACTCCTAAACTCTGGAGCCTAGAAGAACCATGTCTGTGGATTCTTTAAAGTACCCGATCGGGCTAGGTGTGGTGGTACATGCTTGTAATTCCAGTACTCTGGGAGGTTGAGGCAGGAGGATCACAAGTTCAAGACTTGCCTGGGTAACTCAGTGATTTAGTAAAACCTTGTTTCAAAATTTTAAAAAAATATAAAGGAATGGGAATGCATTTCAGTGAGAATGTCCCAGGTTCAATCCCCACTACAACAAAACAAACAAAAAACTGGACTATCTGCTTTCATGTTGATTCTACCCTTAGACTTTAGAAACACACTGAAAGTTTTTGGGTTAACTTGTGGCTATGTGAAAATGATATTGGAAATTGAAAATATAGCCATTTAATATCTGATTGATATACTTACGTTACAGTTAGTCTCTGTTGCAGTGGTGATGTAAAAGTCAGTGCCTATAGGATTGTAGACGAAAGATGCTAATAGTGTGTTTTTATAATTTCCCTACCTTAAAAATATAAAACAAAAGGAAAACTTTCATCTTTTTGTAATTGATCCTAATTGATACACATGAAAATATAATCGATTCCAAGTATTCTGCACCATTAAGAAGTATAGTTTGTTTCTTTTTCTATGATTTTTATTATTACATGAACATAGTGACACACTATAATTTACACATTGGCCCCCCTATACATGTGTGCATTCCTTTGCTTTCAGTATGTCTTATTACCCAGTACATCAGTTAATATACACAATTCTTTTAGTGTGTCAAGAAATGGAGTATAATTTACAACCCATATCCCAGAACTCATTTGTTAAATGAACTTGAGGAGTCATCTTTAAGGCTCAACTGTCTTATTTATGAAACAAAGAAGACACTACTTATCTCAAGGGATATGTTGTAAGAATCAATGAAATAATTGAAATAAAGCACTTCAGCCTGTGCTCTGACACATGTAATGCACAATAAACATAAGCAAATAGGGGTAGCGGTTATTAGAGGGGAAGGGGAAAGGAAAGAAGGGAAAGGAAAAATTATGAGAAAAGAAAAATGGAAATGAAGTCTAGGTAAATAGGGAAGGGTGGAGGGGGGAAGGGTACACAGGTAATGGAGAAAAAATAAGAACCAAAGTACATCATGTATAGGTACAAGCACCCAATGACAAATGTAAACGTATTGTATACCTAAAATGTACCAATAAAAGAACTTAAGAAAAAAAAAACATAAGCAAATATTTATTCATCATCATCATCATCATCATCATCACAATGTGTCTCTTAAATGAAGAAATACCTACCTCCCTTTGTCCAAGAGTATAAAGCAGTTTAAAATTACTGAGCATATCTACCAAATATTTCAAATAATGAAATTATGACCATTTTTCTTTTTTAAGGTTTGCGTTCACCTTGATTAAGGTTTGCATTCACCTTCACTGTTTTCCCTCATGTTTACAAGAGTTGATATCAGTCTTACTATCAGCAGCAATAGAGGTTTACTTGCTCCCCAACAGGAAGGTAAAGTTTTGCTTCTGGATCTAAATCTCTTTTGACAGCAACAGTTTTCACTTGAAACTTTAAAGTTGTATTAAAAAGGAAAAAACAACCACCTCCCTTTCCCTTGTCCAAGCAATGATTTTAAAATACTTATTTTTGTTTTTGCCTCTGACAGTTTAACCCACAGCTCCTAGAATAATTTTGACATTTTCTGAGTACATTTGCACCAGACTTTGCATGTTACTTGAGCATCTAGTAGATCATTGTCCTCCAATTCCATGCCGATTTGTCAAGGGTCTCATGCTGGTCACTTCAAAACTGATCTCTGCCAGGCTTTGCAAGAAATGGACAGTCAGGTGGACAAATTCTTCTTAAAATAGTCCAAACTGCTTTCCTCTGTGTGGTTATTTTCTGCAAAGACAGAAAAGTTCTTGTTACATAACAGTGTACTCAAATTGTCTGTTTCTCATATTTTACTTCTTCCCCAAATACCATCTTTCCACAAACTGAAGCTCAAACAAGAACATTTCCTTTGTACTTTCTATCCTAAATCCTTCACAGATTAACCCCACAGGAGGGTGCAACAGGGCTGGGGATTTAGCTCAGCGGTGCTGTGCCTGCCTTGCAAGCACAAGGTCCTAAGTTTGATCTCCAGTACTGGGGAAAAAAAAAAACAAAACAGAAGGGTGCAACAGGTGGTTTCCCTGGGGGATAGAGCACAATCACCAGCTAGGTCCAGAGGAAGGCCAAAGCGATGTGTCCGGAGCTCTTCCAAATTCCAAGTTGGAGCAAAATGGGTTGCAATAACTTGAGCAACAAAACGCATGAGAACTGTTCATTTCTTAGCTCTCAGGTGATCCACTGGATCCCAAGCAGGAATCAGGTATTTCCCAGCTGAAGTGAACTGAACAAAGAAGCTGCCCCATATTCTGCACTCAACAGGATTCCAGGAAACCCTAGGCAGACACTGAAGGAGGGAAAAGAAGTGCACAACTGAAAGTTGAGGTGTTTTTAATGCAATGAGTGGAACCTCATCACCCACATGTCATCCTCTCCCGGAAATGCCATTTCCTCTTCCAGGAAACATAGGTGTGGAGAACTTCTGAGCAGCAGCCATGTGCATAAAACAGTAAGAGAGTAACTGATAGAAAACAGAAAAACCTAGTAGTCCAGGAAAGGAGAAGATAAGTCCAACAGGATGCTGGAGCCATAATGTCTATAGGTTTGCACTCCACCCAACATGTGCCAAAGGAGAGCTGGATATTTAGTTTCAAATGAAATGTTAAGATTAAAAAAATCTTTCTAAAACATATAATGAATATTGATTTAAGACTTCCAGCCTTCATATTAATGGGCTTTCAACAGTAGAACTACATGATCATAGGACAGTAGAGTAGCATGGGTCTTCAGAGAGCAGATGACCAAAAGTTCAAGAAGCAGAAAACCAAGAGCAAGGTTGTAAGAATGGGGGTATTATTCTACAGCACCAGAGATGGCCGTTTCAGACTGTTTGGAATTGAATCCTGATTCTGGTACTTTATTAATAGTGAGATCTTGGACAAGCTACACAATCTTTCCAAACCACATTATTTGCATTTGTTAAATAGAGATGATGAAGTTGATGATGATGATAATGATGATACTTACCTCACAAGACTTATGAATATTAAGTGAATAGTGCATCAACAGTGTTCATCACAATGGCTGGTGTATAAGAACTTAGTATATGGCCAACATTATCATCATTTGAAACTTTAAAGCCACTGGCTACCAAATAAACTAGCAACATTCACCATATTTTTCATCACACCTCATAAAGGCACCTATGAAAGAGGACTTCCAGAACTGCTTCAGAAACTGCCAAATATGATAGAAGTGTAGTCAAAGAGAAGGGAAGTATTTTGAAGTAGGTTAATGACAACGCGTCTTTTATTGTAATATTATTTAAATATTCACCATAGTTTTAAATCAGCCCTTGCATGAATTTTTCCTTGAGCACCTATATGTACTTAACTTCTTTCTCAAATTGTCAGTGGAAATGCCAGACATGGAAAATAAGGAGTTTGCTATCTGCTGGGCACAGAAGCAACGATCAGCATACCATTTCTTTTCAACCCAACAAGGTATAATGAGGGATAGTGGAGGAGTCAGGGAGAAAACCCACCATACCATGATGACGGTGGCTGCAACGTGATGTCATGGTGAGCCAGCACCTTTACACCTCTGGGCCAGACGCTTCCAAGAAATTCGGTCTCTGTATTGCAAGATCTTTACCTGTGTCTTTCAGATGTTAACAAACAGGAGAGAGAGGGGGCTGATTTTAATGGGATATGTCTTTATCCTTAAAAAGTGTGTGTGGTAGCTTTGTGAGATTTATATAAACAAAAGAGCTTTGAGCCTCAGTTTTTTCATCTGAAAATTAAGTTTAGACTGGCAGAACTCTGAGGTCCTCTGAGATGACATTCCATACATCAACAAGAAGCCTGTTAATCCAAGGACTGGCTCTTTTGTACGTTTTTAATATCTTTTTAAAAAGAAGAAAGAAAAAAAAGGGAGTAAAAGGATTACTGTTTAATTTCTCAAGCTTTTCTGGTCTTAGTATTCATAGCAACAAAAGCCTTAACCAAGTATATTTTGATTAGTGTCAACACTGAAAGGAAATCATTTTCAAACAGTATTGATAACCAGACAATTTTCTAACCTCAATGAAAAATTAACTCTATGAAAAATAGGAAAAACCACCCCCAGTGTTCTTCGTTATGATCATCACGAACTAGTATTACCAACAAGGCATTAAAAAATCCGAGAATGACAAACGCACTGGAATGACATAACGTGCAGCTTCAAGGACTGTAAAGTTTAAAACACTGTAACTTCAGAAAGTGTGTATAAAATAGTAAAATGCAGATTATAGAAAATCAAAATAATAGGTAAGAATCTAGAAGCCATTATCCCCAGGTCAGAACTGTGCCCAAATCTTCTGGGGTGTGAATTTTTTAAACGTTTTTAAATTCGTTAGAGTGTAAAAACGATTAAACAGTTTTGTTACCACCCAGTGACCTGAACTCTTCCCGCTGGAAGATCGACTTCAGCATTCAGCCGGTGACAGGGGGCGACACGTGGTCTCGCACCCCTTTTCCGGGCACTCGGAATGTGGCTGAGGCGGAGGCGCTTCGGCTCTGCGCAGCCTGAAGCATCGCCTCGCCCCGGGGGTTGTCCGGTCCCAGACCACCTCACCCCTGTGGCCAAGGTCGCAACCGAGCCACAAGTGGCCAGCAAGGCGTGAGGATGGAGGGTGGAGACAGCACCAGCCAGGTCAGGGTAGAAGGATCTCGGCGGGCGCAGACCGTGTTCAGCTGAGCCCGCGTGCGCGAGCTGGGGTCCGGGTCCCCTCCACCGGCCGGGCCGCTACGGGGAGGGCGACGAGCGCCCCCTGGCCGAGCCGCCTGCGGGCGCCCCCGCCGAGTCCGTCCCTCGCCAGTCACCGCGCCACAGAGCAGCTGCGGCCCCGCGCTGGAACCGCGATCTGCCACCAGGTAGGGATGCGCCAGGCGGGAGAGGGCTGCCAGGGGCCAGGACCTGAGTGGGAAGGGCCATCCGGTGTCCCTTGGAGCGGCTCCAAGAAGGGACGAGTGCTGCCGTTGGAAGTAGGAGTGAGAACGAAATCGAAAAAGAGCTGGATCCAAAGCAAACTTTGGGGCTCCCCCTGGATTTCTTGCTCGCCAGCGGAGACCTTGGCAGACGGAGGCCGGGGATGGGGGGTGGGGGGTCCACTCCTGATGGAGACTGGAGGGAAGGGAAGAGGTGGAAAGTATCTGGGGGAAAATGTTTGCATATTCTTGTAAGGAAAAATGTTTACTGGAGCTGGCAACCTGTCCACAGAGAACACCCAGTTTACTGGAAATTTGCCTGTCTAGTGCATAGGGCTGCCAGTGTTCCCTCTTCTACACAAAACAGATTTCTTTGCAAGGACCTGGGGTACGATGAGGCAAGACTTTGATAGATTTAAGAAAAAAAAAAAGTCTGGGTATTCAATTCTGTAACCTTCAGTGAAATTGTTTCCAGGTTGGGGGCCACATGTCAACAAGGTATAGTTGTTAAATAAAATCTCTTTATTTTATTGGATTTTTTACTAGCCACAATTATCAACCTGAAAGTGACTTTAAGATCTGCACCATGGTCAGGAAAGGAAGTCAAAGGCTGCCTGAGCTGGGAGATTCGGGTCATTTCTGCAAGGGGAGTGCCACAGAGCTGTGTTGTCCTCTGGATTGTCCTGCCACTGATGTGGGCTGGACATGATGCTAATAAAAGAGTACTCAGTAATGGCTAAAGCTGCAGCGGGGTGAGGTAGAAAGAACAGGCACTCTGCTCTGCCAGGCCGAGGGGAAAATGGCCTTCCAGACCCAGGTCCTTCCAGTTGCGGTGCCCTTTGAGAGCTTGCGCCAAGCCTGTGGAATAGTTTTATGAATTGTCTGCAAGATCTGAGGCGCCTGTCTTTGTGTTCTGTGAGCTCCACTTCTTTGTCCTTATCATTTGACAAAGAGAATTCTAAAGCCTCCGGATGCTTTAGGCTGTGGTGAAAAGAGCACGAAATCTGAGGGTTCCACTCAGTTGGCCCTCACTTTGTTTTCCTGGAAGCCATGGCCGTTTCCTGGCTGGGGATGTTTGATAGACAAGCTCTATTCATGAGATCCTGGGGCTCTCACCCAACTCCATAACCCAACCTTGGCAATCACCATCTTCATATTTTTCCCTAACTTATCTCTGTTAACTTGTAAAATGGCAGGCTTACTGCAGACGCGTTATCTCCTTTAAAAATGCTGTGTCTAATGGGAAGAAGTGTGACATTTACTAATTTGCTTGCAAATTACTTTTGAAGTTTATGCACAGCTGTTTAAAATCCCTCAGAGATGAGTGCCATTGTTCGATGCAGGTGTCTACCACAGAAAGCTCTCGTTAGTCCCTTTCTTTGACTGATTTGAATGTACATATATTTGAAGACAAGGCATAGGAAGATCTTCTGAAACCTGCAAAGCTCCTGTAAGTTAGCAATTCAGTCTAAGTTTTTTGTTTTCTCCTCTCCTATCAGCTTTCTTTTCTCAGTTCAAATGCAACCTGTTTGGCATCACCTGCTTTTGTTTCAAGTGTCCCTTGATTGACACTTTTATAAACTCCCAGGGAAGAATCTCATTACCTTCCGGTTTGTCATGTTCATTTCCGCTACTATCCTGGGCTATGGTGGCTCAGAATGGTGAGAGACTCTTGGACAAACTTCTTCACCTGTTCCACTCCCTACACCAGAGACTCCTCATGAGTCTGGGTGCAACTACAAACTGCAGCTCTAGGAACTTTTGATTTCTCTTGCAGTGTTGCTTCTCTTTCAGGGATTACAGGGATGCTGCTCATAAATGAGGCTCTGTTCAGAATCTCAAAGATCCTCTTCAACATTAATATATATTTGTCTTGTTCCCAGCAGACTCTGGAGGTCCCCTGAAATAGCCCATTTGTCTTTGGTCATTCCTACAAAGATGAAGGTTCCTCATTTCATCCTAACACTTCAGAAAAGACTGAATTCTTCCTTGTAATGAATTCCCTGTGGACTAGGCCCAGGATTTTCTTTCAAATGTATGGGCTTACAGGACAACCCTATGACATCAAACACTCTGGAGTAGACCTTTGAAGATGAATATCTCCTTCTAATGAACTGTTTAATTAAAGTACATTTGCCTATCTTTAAAATAGGAATTAGAGGTAGTACTTCCTGTTTTTAATGTATTTAATGTTTTAGATTTATTGATTTTGTTGTTTACCTCTGAGAATATTTCTAATATGTTAATCTGATGTGATGTTTGTTTATAAGTTTGTATTTTATCTCAGGTAATTTTCTTTTTATAGAATTCAATCTTTTAATTTTAAAATAATTCCCCTGAATCATTTAAACTAATAAATCATTAGATAGTGAAAAAATCTCAATGGCACAGATGCATAATGTGAGAAATATATATATATATATATATATGTATGACCAAAAATAAATCTATAATTACACGTACAGAGGTTAGTCCTATGGTGGCATAAATAGCTGTTCCTATTCATTATTTTTAAAAACTTTAAGCATTTCATTTGTAAACAATATGCACTCTACTTAGTTTTTCCATACCTATTGTAGCTGTTGAGGCAGGAATTGTGGAAATTTATAGAAAAACATGATGTTGAGTCAGAAAAGTGATTTAAAAGGTTTTTTTCTCGCAACAGTGGAAACATCTTTCCTTACTTTAACACCCCAAACATAGGAAGTCAAATACACATACACAGTCAAATCTGATCTCTCCATCATCTAAACATACCAAATGAGAATCAGAGGTTTCAGAAAATTTGGAATTACTCCCTCATGTGTAGAACCATACATTCCTGTTCCAGAATTAAATGAACAGAAACTTAAAGCTCCTCACTTTGGCAATACATCCTTCTACAGGTTCTTGTTAATTGATATTAACTTTTGAATAAAGCTGATAATATCAATGATAATAACCCTTGGAATAAACAAAAGCAATAAAGTACGGTTTATTAAGTCATTTTAGATTTAAGTGCCAGGTATACTCAGAATTTTATTTACATTGGCAAACATTACTGCCATATTTAACCTTCCTAAAGCCTTTATAAATCAAATATTATCATTTTTCACATGTTGAAACTGAGGCTCAAGAGGGTCAAGTCACTATCCCAGGTTTTATAACTTGTAAGTGGTAGAGTCGGGTTTGTGGTACCATCAAGTCTTTGTCATAAACTATACTATCAGATAACCAACCAATTAAATTTTTACATATAACATAAAATGTACTGCCTTAACCGTTTTAAATGTGAAGTTCAGTGGCATTAAGTATATTTGCTTTATTGTGCAGCCATCATCCCCATCTAACCACAGAGTACTCTTTTCTATAAAACTGAAACTCTACCCATAAACATCAACTCTTTATTTCCCCCCTTTTCCAGGCCCTGGCAACCACCTTTCTCCTTTCTGTCTCTGAATTTGACTGATGTAGTACCTCATATAAGTGGAATCATACAGTATTTATCCTCTCATAGCAAGCATATTTTACTTAAGGTACATTCATGTTTTAGCATGCATCCAAATATCATTTTTTAAAGCTGAACAATGCTCTAGTGGGTGGATAGACAACATTTTGCTTATCCATTCATCTGTCAGTGGTCACATGGGTTGCTTCTACCTTTTGACCATTGTGAATAGTGCTACTAGAAAGATGATGCACGAATACCTGTTTGAGATCCCACTCTCTGTTCTCTAAGGATATATACACACAAGTGGAGTTGGGGGATAATATAGCAATTCCATGTTTAATTTCCTGAAGAAAAACCATACTGCTTTCCACAATGGCTGAACCATTTTATATTCCCAGCAGTGGTGTGCCGGTGCTCCCTCCATTACTCCACATTCCCACCAATCTTTGCTATTTTCTGTCTTTTAAATTTTAGTCATCCTAATAGGTGTGAAGTAACAGCCAGTTAACTTTTAAGCAATTCATTTGATGCCCCTGTCAGGTGTGAGAAGCTGTTTGCTCCTTGTCTGTCTAAGGAAGAGGGTGTCCAGACCCACTCCCAGTACCTACTTCCCTCAACATTTACCTAGCAAGCAAAAAGGGGAAAAAAACGTTTTGGACTCAAAGAGGTCTGGTTTCACTCTGATTTTTCCAGTTACCAGCTGTATGACCTTGGATAAATTTTTTTACTGAGCCTTTTTACTCTCTCTGAAATGGAGAGTGATGTCCACCCATAGGGTTGGGCTGAGCACCAAACTGGACAGTGCAGGTGTATGTGTAGTGCCCAGCACTTAGATGGTGTCAGTGTCTAACGTTCTCTCTCAAATGACACCTCCTTCCCTGTCCTCTGTTACAGCCACCATGAAGGTCGTGATTTATATAAGCCAAAAGCAGTATCTTCCCCAGGGATATGTGTATTTCAACAAAATGGATGTCATAACCTGCAGGAGATTTTAGATTGCTGAAGTTCTATATTTCATGCAGAGATGCCAAAGATCATTTTTGCCATGATAATGAGACGTTATACTGCTTGGTGGCCTTTTTGTTTTTGTATCACACTGGTCAAAACTCAGAACCTGTATATGACCAGACACATAATAAATATGCTTAGCCTCCAGCCCTAGGCCTCTCCTCTCTTGCCAATCTCTCTTCATTTTGTTCTAGTCATATCTGTTTTTCTTCCCTATGTTATGTAACAGTTAAGGAGAACTTTGGAGGATTCGAATCCAGGATTCTCCTTTTGTAACCACTTTAGCTTTCTGAGTTTTCCCAGTTTCTTTATCTGAAAAATAAGCATAACAAACTATCTAGAGCTGATTTGTGGAATAAGTAAAATAATCTCTATAAAGCAACATGCTTTGCAGCAGACATTAAATAAAACTGAACTATTAGATGTTTCTCACTCTGAAGGCTTGATCTGTCCTTTATAATCTTAGAGTAAAAGAAAAATATTTTTAAGACAAAAGACAAGGAGTGAGGAAATAATTCACTGTATTGGTCCACTACATGCATTTCCCATATAAGATGTCTCTGATCACAGCTACATCCCAGACCATTTTAGTGAGTTAGTTTAAAACAAAAACTAAAACATTGTGTTGTGGGCTCAACTAGCAGTCTTTAGTTGAAACTGCATAGAGCAGACCCTTGGTTGTCTTAACCCTCCCAGCCCCAGGCCTCCACCTCACTCACACCGAGTGGATGCTAAGTGCCTAGGAAGTAGCCAGCTGCCAAAATTGTGGTGAGTTTCCAAACCAAACACTGTGAGTTCAGGGCCAGGTAAAACCACTCTATGTGTCTAGGTGCATGAGTTGCCAAGTCTTTCATGAAAATAAACTGAAATGTTCTCTCGTTTGCAGCTTGGAGAGAAGTGTGTCTCAGATGTGGGTTCAGCATTTTTAAGGTGGTAGGCTTCAACATTTTCCATTCTGGACTCACTGAGATACTTCAGCTATATACAAGCAGTCATCTTTCAGGCCGTAAGATTCAGTCCATTACTAATTTATTGTATGGCATTTGCTGAGTGTACATAAATCCCTGTGTGTTAGATGAATTGCTCAAGGTTTGTAGAAGACACTAAAGTTTCTAGACACTAAGAGACTTAATCAAGGACCACACAGCAAATTAATAGCATCAAACCCTGACTTTTTTTTTTGTGGGGTAGGGGGATTGAGGCAGTGTCATGCTATGTAGTCCACTCTAGGCCAGCCTTGAACTTACTATGTATCTCAAACTGGCTTAAAACTTGTGGCAATCCTCCTGTCTCAGCATCCCAGATGCTGAGATTACTAGTATGCACTGTCCTGCCTGGCTCCGATCTCTTCGATCGTCACTTAGTATTCTTCTTATACTCCATCAGTTGTGTTCCCAAAGTTTGGCTGTTTGGGGAAGACATTTTCTCAGGGAAAGAGGGTTATAACTGTGTCTCTCATTTGTTAGGAAGAATATAAACCTTGGAACAGACCCCACCAGCTTCATAAAGAACTGGGTCGATTGGGAAGAAATAATATTTATTATTCAGACCAGAGATCTTTCAATGTGAAGTTGGCAAAGATAAAATGTGGCTGCCCATCCCTCCACTGAAACTTCCCCTACTGTGGGGAAGACACACCTGGCACTGCCCTGTGATGTGATGGGCTCACTGTTGACTCCAGCTGCCTACTTTTCCTAGCTGATGCTTATACTGGAAAAAATTGTGCGACTCTGCAAATTCACAATACCATACATCCCTAGCGGTCAGGCTTTCCCTGGTCACCTTGCTTGCTTTTTGCAGCAGCCATCCCAGCTTCCGCCTCCAGCAGCCCATTCATCTCCAGCAGGTGGACTTGCTTCCTGCTCCACTGAGAAGGTAGTTTTCTGGATGAGAACTCCCCTCACCCTGTGACCATACCTAACTTTATCTGCATCCAACCCTCTCATCCTTCTCACCTTTCATGACAACAACAGAAAAAAAACAACACAAAAACCCACATTGCCTTCTGAAATATTCCAGTGTTTGTTTCCACTGGTGCTTAGAACCCACTTCTTCCTCATTCTTGGGAACCTCATGAACTTGAGAGTCTCCTCTTTCCCCTGCATTTATCTTCTCCTCTCATTACTGTTCTTAGTATTAAACATGCTTAAATTCCTTCCTTCTGTGAAAAAAGATCATCCTTCTGTGCCTTCGCTGACCTGCTTCCTTCTTTCTCTCCTCCTCTTCGCAGTGAAATTCCTTAGGTTGTTCACTATGCTCACTGCCTCTGCTTCCTCACACCCTGTGTCATAGGCGATAGATGCTTCACTTCGCCTCCGCTGCCTTTTGGACACTGTCACACTCACATGCTTCATTGCTGTCTATTGCTGAGGTCTACTCCCCTGCCTTACTGCTCTTTCTGCACTGGTCCAGTCTCCTGAGTTTTTCTGAGTCAGCTTCCTTTGATTCTCCTATCCCCTCCCATTTTCCTTTCTCCTCTCCTTTGCAACCTCATCCTTCTTTCAACAACCTGAAAGCTTGATGTTGCTCAGATTTCTCATTCTGTGACCTACATTATCCCTCATGGATCCCAATAGCTATATCTTTGGGGACCTCAAACTAGTCGTTATTTACCCAAACTTTCTCTGGTCCTCTTCCTTGGGTAATTTGTGGATGCACCTAACATCACACTGCCCAGGCCAAATATACCATCTTCCCCTTCTTCTCTGTTCCCATTTCCCCCTTTTGCTCTTTTCTGTAACTGGCACTGCTGCAAATTTGATATCTAGGAGCTCTTCCTTGACTCCTTTTCTTCACCTCCATAGTTCAATCAAAACAAATTTCTGCTACTTCTTCCTGAATATATCCCTGTCCCCTCCACCTTTTCCCAACCCCAGCATCTCTACTCTTTTTACAAGGTAGCACCATTTCCCTCCAGACTCCTGCTTGGACCTCCTCACTAATCTCCATTACTCTGAATGGTTCCCTTTGCTACAGCTGGAAGGACCATTCTAGAACCCAGAGTTGAGAATGTCACTCCCCAGCTCTGAGTTTTCCTATGACTTCCCAATGCTATTTTAGGATGAAGCTCAGACTTCTCCATATGAATTAGAAGTTGCTAATCCTTACTTTTCCAGCCTCTTCTCTCCACCCCGCATATCACATCTTCCAAGTATGGTCTTAGTAGCTTCCTCAGATGTTCTGTGGCCTTGCCTTGCCTCCTGGACTACCCTACCCAACCTCTGAGCCTCACTTTCCTTTGGATAAATTGTATATATATCAGCCCCCGCCTTAGGCATCTTTTCCTAAAGGCTTTTCCTGACCCCACAAATCAGGATTTGGTTTCCTTCCACGTGTTCTGAAAACCCCTGTCAGATCACCTGTGTGATGACCTTAGTGCAGTGTTTGAATCATCCTAACCAGTCAGTCAGCATTAGCCACAGTAGCCCTCAGAACAGATGTGCCCCTAATGTTTCTTTACTTCTAGACTTCTCCAGTGAGCTGTACATTGCATGAGGGCAAAATCCATAGTCTCTCTTGTTCTTTGTTGACCCCTTAGATCTGATATTATGGGTATCATAATAGGTGTCAATACTAGTAGAAGAAATAAATACGCCATAAAGTTTAGAATCCATAATGTCTAAAGGATGTGTTCTATGCTAGAAGAAAGGAATCCAAATCTGATTTAAATATCTACACAGGTAGAATCCTTATTACCCTACAAAATTTTGCCTGTAAAGTTCTGGAATTATCTGCATGAATTCTAGTAGAAATCAGACCTGAAGGTGATGAGAAATATTTATTGCCTGAATCACCTCACAACTTTTAGTCAATATGAATTTTTATATTTAAAAATTCTAGGAGGTGACTTACTGCACAAAATAGGCTCTGTTTCCATATGGGTATCTTGTATTTTTCTTCCTCTGTAATTTTCTTGGCATCTCACTGTATTAGTACTATGCCAATCATAAAAAGGAAAAAAAGATTAAACTAAGAATGCAATAAAAGGTTATATTAAAGTATTCATAATTTGCTACAGGCAAAAGGTTGAAGCAATAGGTAAATGTAAGATGTAGATGTGTTAAGAACCCAAGAGTTATTTTACCAAAGGGAAACTATTAAAGAATGAAAATCAGAAATACTTTTTTAATTAAATGATAAAAGATATTAAAGATTTTTCAAAACAAAATCATAATTATTTTAAAATTTATTAAAGCAGCTAGGAGTAAGAAAAGTGAAAAGTAAAATACTAAATTCAAGATTTAGAAGAACAGAAGTATGCCAAAGATATATAAGTGAAGGAATTCTCAAAAGGTGGACTCACTAAAAGGTAGAATAATCAAAAGTATGAAACTAAAGAAAAAAGTCTTCTAAAGAAGATTAAAAATAAATCCTAGAAATAATAAAATAAAGTGGGCAATAGTACAAGTTCCTAACGAGTGCTAATCCAAAGCTAAAACAATGTTAAAATCAGTGTTTAGGTTCACACCACAGAAGACCATGGTAACGTCTATAGGATATCACAGGCGAAGTTTCCAAAAGGAAACACTATGACTCCACTGTGACATTTCCCTCCTGGGAAGTGTTCCGACAGGGTCATGTAAGGGCAAGCATAAGAGTCATGTTCCTCTTGCCTTCAGAGTAAAGGTGACACTTCTCACTGAGTGAGACTTCTATATTCTGGCCCCTAATGACATCACCATCTGAAGTATCCTTCTTACTTTTTGGAAACAGGAAAGTATTCTGGTCCCTAAAATGCAGCACACCTTCCCCACTTTGTCCAAGAAGTGACCTTTTCAAACAACCCTACTTGTTCCTACACAATTGGCAATTCTTTCTCAAGTATCCTTATGTGTTATACCTTTCCATCTCGCGTCACTTGTAATGTATGTACTCTCCGTCTTCTGTTTCCTATGCCTCCAGGGACTTGCAGCTACTATTCAGCTCATTACTGGAGCTCAATAATATTTTAATTCAATGATTGTCTCCCATGTAGCCTTGTCTAGGAGCACATGCTAAGTCTCCTATTTCTTTTTTTCTCTTTAACTGTTGACACAGAATTCAGGCTGCAGTTTCATTTGAGGAAGCTCATGGGGTCTCTACAGTCAGAGGATATAATTTATTTCCCTCCAGACTCTATTGTGAAGGGTTCTAAGTATTACATTTTTAGGACCTAGTCATTAGTATTTTTTTTTATGGTACCAGGGATCGAACTCAGGACCTTGCCCTTGCAAGGCAGGCATAGTGCCTCTGAGCTAAATCTCCGGCCCTTGTGTGTTTTGTTTTGTTTGTTTGTTTGGTACCAGAGATCAAACTCGGGACCTTGCACTTGTGAGGCAGGTGGCGGAACCAATGAGCTAAATCCCTGGCCCATGTTTTTGTTTTGGGGTTTGTTTTTTTTTCGTTTTTTTGTTTTTTGTTTTTTGGTGCGAGGATCAAACTAGGGACCTTGCGCTTGTGAGGCAGGCACCAGAACCACTAAGCTAAATCCCCCATAGTCTTTAGTCTTAACAGCACTAAGCACTCTAATGTTGGTCCATAGTCTCAAAATGAATTTTAGGAAATTTGCCTGAAAAGCAGTGGTGGCGGGGCAGTTCATAACAACCCTTATGTTTGGGACTTATGTTTGCCCAGTGTCTGCTCAGGCATCTGTTGCTTTCTTCTCTGCTGAGTTCTCTCCACCTCATTGCTCTCCACCCTTGCACTAATCTGGGACATTCCATAGTTGGCACACAACGTTATTGTAAATCCAAATTTGATTATGCTTTAGGAGAGATGAGACTGAAGAGAAACTATTGACTCTTGTATCATTCATCTGCCTTGACTCTACTCATATCTCAAAGCCAACCAACAGCGAAGGTCTATAAAAAAGCACAGAAGTAGGACTTAAAGGACAAAATTCCAATTGATCCAACTTGGCCATATTGACTTTAGAATTGAATGAACTGAATGAGAGAGTCTCTAAGATTCCTCCAGATCCTAATATTTCATAGCCATTTGGGGTATCCATTTGGAGTCCATGCATTCCAGTCAGAGCACATCCTCAACCAAATACCTGGAAAGGTAGAGAAGTGGGTAAATTTTAAGAACCCTGGACTGTGGTTAATCTGTCTCATTGTAACTATTGGTAAATGGCTTGTATACATTGCAGAACATATCCGTTAGTGGCACATGTAACCCTTCAATAATAAACTGAAGCTTGGAAGTAACTTGACTCCAATTAGCTTTAATTTGGGAAAATAAAATGTAATACCCTAACAGGAAAATCAGCAAGGCATTGTTCCTCCTGTTGGTAATGATAGTATCACAAAGAGTATTATAATAACCAAGCTTCTCCAAAAAGGACATCTTGATTTCTTCAATAGACTTTGTTTCTGAAAAATAAGGATGAATAATAGACAAGTGGAATGTTTTTAAACCATAGGAACACTTTTAATTCTTCTGCATTAATCATTCAGAAAGAAAAATAAATGAGAGCCATGTTATTTCAGACATTCTTGGGCAATACACAGGAGTAATATTAACAGTAGTCACAAATAGCTCTTTGAAAAGAACTTGAATTACTCTTATATACAATGGAGCTACTCCTAGGCAACTTTATTAAAAACTGTTTGATGTTGATGCAAATAATTCAGTGAGAAATAACTGGTACAATTCCAGGTTCTGAAGTGGAGGCAGCTGAAGTACTTGCCAGAGGCACAGCACAAGTTCCTCTAACCTGTCTCCCTCATTCCAGTGAGAACAAGGATTTTACTACTAAGATGCTTTCCTACTTCCTGAGTGTTGAGATATTTAATATTTATAGTACACTTGACTTCTGTGACTAAAAGTATTTAAGGAGAGTAAAGCATCTGAGCAGGAGAAAAACCTTTTTTTACTTATTAAAATGAAATAAATACAACATATTTTACCAAAAAAGGGTAATATTGCTAAGTATACATTAGCACATCATTTTATAAATTAATGAAGCAAAACTCATCCGTTAACAGTTTCTCATAGTTGGAGCTGGCAGAGAAATGTCAACAAAGAGTATCATATCTGAATTTTATTACTTTAATAGGAATGAAAGACAAGAGGCAAATCCCTTCTCTTTTGGAGAACAGACTTGAAGAAGCCAGAACAGAGAGAATATATGTTTATGGAAATATATAAAGTCAATTTTCTCCTAGAAAAATAGTGTAGATATCTTCTTGTGAAAAAAAAATATTCCTACCTCTGGGTCTAAATCTTTAAGGATCGAGAGAAATCACACTATTCAGGTACAGTTCTAACTCAAGGAACACGATTGTACAGCTAACAAGAATAAAGAATCATCAAACATTCTTCTACAGGTTCAAAAAGGGAAACACATTTGTTTAGATATTTGTCTTAAAACCACTGGTAGGAAAAATTCAATCCAAATTCCAGAGGATTTACATTTTCTTAGTCTTTTGCAAGATAGAATCTCAGGATTACATTTTCTAAGAACCCCTTTTTAAAATGCTTAAGTCCTAAGCAGTTAAGTGTGACATAGGGTACACTTGGGATTTGGAATCAAGTAATTAAGAATGAAGTACAAGTTGATACATATTAACTGTAGACCAATGTTAGTGCCCTGAAATTGTCCAGGTGCAGTTTGTTACTTTTTGATGTGGATTTATTTGACCCAGAGCATTGCTTTTGGTTGTTAATATGAGACAAACTATGCATATTTAATAGATTAAAACCAACATCATTTGATTTGTTCGTGAGTCTTGGGGTCAGGAATTTGGGCTGGTCTGGCTTGGTAGTTCTGCTCCTCACGGCATCTATTGGGGTTGGAGATGGTGTTACTCACATCAGTAGCCAGGGTGGGCATAGCTGCTAAAGAGGATCTTATTCATTTTCTGACATCACGTTTTAACTTCACTGGATCTTCCTAAAACAAAAATCTGATTACCACTCTTCACTTTAAAACTTTTTACTTATTCTATGTCCCCTGTGAATGAGAATCCAGGCCTTTTTCAAGTCTTGCTGATTGGATCCTTCCTGATCTCTGCTCCCCTGCCAAATTCATATTCCCAAGGCCTTGGCTGCTTGAGTATTTTGTAGGTCTCCAGATGCTCCCTGCATCAGCACGGTCCCATACAGAATCACAGACCTAGAAAGCACTTCCTCGCATCTAGCAGCCACTTTGCTAACCTCTGAGACGTCACCTGCTCTGGGGAGGCTTCTCACAGGCTGTGCAAGCTGCCCTGGTGTCCGATATCCATGGCAGCAATAGCCTCCCTCCATCTGTCTCTGCTGTGTTGTGGCCTCCCAGAGAGCAAGCTCCGTGTCTCTTTCCAGTTCAGCCCTTGCCTTCAGCAGAGTCCCACACATCGCAAATGCTCAGTGTGTCAGTTGAATATAGGCTAATGACAGAGTGACAAGCACTAGGGGGAAAGACAGAAAACCCCAAATAAGAAGAAGGTGGGTGTGAAGAAGAAGAGAGCTAGGGCCATGGTAGTTGGACCCAAACATGGGCTCTGGAGGGAAGAGTGGTAAATAAGAATGCTCTAGACAATGACAGACACAAAACAAGGATAGAGAGTAAACAACATCCAACTCAGTGGGAGAGAAACCAAGGCCTGTATCATGGTCAAGTGTTAAGAGAGAAGAAGCAGGGAGAAGATAGGGCGGCGTAACATCAGGGCAGTTGTGGGCAGCCACAGGGACACAAGGAGGGAGCACCCAGGAGAGCATCCCTGACCTAGAATCAAAATGTGAGGCACCCAGAATCCAAAATAGCAGAATTTTCCCCCCAGACACCACGAACAGACACACAGGCGGGCTCTCACCACCCAGGAGAGAGGAGAAGCTGGCCAAAGTGAAGGTATTGCCTCTGAGAAGAGCTGGGTGGCTCTCACTCTGGAACCCGAGCTGTCACCTCGTCTGCTTGACCAAGTATCTTTACTCTTGGGCCAATTGATTGAATAACTGTAAAGTGAAACTGTGTGTGTGCTTGGCTCTAGTTCACAAGGTCCAGGGGATATTTTCTTACTGGGGAACCCGAAAATGGAGAGAGGTGGCAGCTGAGAGCCACCAAGGGAGAGCTACCTTGAAAGAATCTGTAGCTTTCTCTTGACAAGAAATTCTAAGGGAAATAATCAGTATGAGAAATTATTTTTCTATTAATATTTGAAGAAAACATAGTTGTCTTTCTGGCTCTAAATATACAATAATTATAGCTCACATACATTGAGCTTTTTCTGTCTCCCAGCTGTTGTTTTAATCACTTCACTCCTATTAACCCATCCAGTCCTTGTAACTCCTTTGAGGTTGGTCCTATGCTACCCCATTTTACAGACAAGGAAACTGTGTTTAAGTAACTTGTTCAAAGTCACAGAGCTGGAATTTGAACCCAGGCAGCTTGATGTCATGATTTGCATTCTTATCATTCAACTTGGCTAAGCCTGAATTTGGCAATATACTCCATCTACTGATTCATTTTTTAAAACACTACCTGACATTGGTATTAATTCTAAGAAGTGAGGTTTGAGATTTCCTTTCCTCTTCACATCTCAGTTACTGTGTGTGACATACTACCTTGGTTAGTTGCCCAATGTATTACTCATTTTAGTGACAGAAGAAGCATTCATGCTGGTTCAGCTTCCTTGTCAAGTCAGGAGCTCTGCTTAGACAACTGGATTTCTGGATACTTCTCCAGCACTTTTCATTGGGTTTAAGCATCAGAAGATACTTCTAAATATTCAGAGAAGTTGAAAATGCAGAATTCCTTAAGTTTTTGTCTACTCAGAGAAAATGTGTGAGGGAGAGAGGAGACTGTCATTTTTTTTCTTTCCACTATATCCAGATAACAGATTCATTGCTCTGTGTATTTCCTTTGTGCCCAACCATATTTCAAACCTATTATTTTGTAAGTTTAAAATATATGTATGTAATATATATTAAGTAAACCCAAAAAATATATTTTAGAATTCTAATCCATTCTAATGGTATTTAATTCATCTCAGTTTTGAAACTGTCATTACTTCTTCCTTGAACTTTCCTCTTTTTCTTCTTTCATTCACTATTTCATGACTTTCATGCTGTACATATTTGATAGTACACCAAATTTATTTAAAGTGACAAATTTGGGGTAGGGCTATAGCTCAGTGGTAGAGTGTAGGCTGAATATGTGCAAAGCCATGGGTTCAATAATCCCCCATATCCCTCTCTCTCTCTCTCTTTCTTTCTCTCTCTCTCTCACACACACGCACACACACACACACACAGACTGACTGCTGTAATTTGAAAAGAGTTAATAAGAAGAAAGTTTGCTTAATTAAAATTGAGTGAAAAATGCAACCAGATTAACATTCTTGAATAATAGCTTTGAAGTTTGAACTTCAACATTATGGAGATGTTCTGGGAATTAAAGAATATATTCTGCTAGACTACAAGACATACTTAAATTATTTTTAAGGTATATCTTATGTAAGTTTTTAATTTGCTATTTACTCAATATGGTTTCATACACATAAATCATTAATAAGTTCATAACAAGTTTCTGATCCTTTCTATGCCTATTGTTTATTATTTAACAGGTGAAGCACTAGATTTCAAAGTTTTCAAGATACCTTAGTCAAAAAATTATTTTGTCAATAATTTCAAAACCTAATTCTTAAAATCTGAAGAAATCTATACTCATCCTTTTTATTCCAAAATAAAACTAAAAATATAATGTTTTTTCATATTTGCATAAATAGACAATATTCAGAGGCTGAACAATTAATTAAATATAAATATTAGCCCTGAAAATGGATGAATGGAATCAGAATAACCACCAAGATATGGAACATCCATGATGTCTCAGGAGCAGGAGCAAAATATCCACATTTAGTATGGTTTCCTTTTTTACTTTATGCTCGTATGTGCACCTGTCCACCTTTCCAGGGATTTTACAGGACTTAAAAATTCACTCATAGAAGAAGAAAAGAAACCTGGAAAACCATAGAAGAGAAAATTTTTTGCCCTGAAGTCAACTTCCCAACAAATCAGTGGGACAGTGTTTGGAACACTGTGCCTCACCTGATTTCACGTATTCCAAGTTTTCACTACACATTACTCTAATACCTGAAATGCTGCCAAGGAGGATTTTAAGGGACACAGATCCTCTTAAAAATGCAAGTGCTCCTGAGATTTCCTTCCAACATTAGAGCAGCTTAATCAGTAACAAAGAGAAAGTGGAAATTGTTATAGGGAAGGCAAAGGCTGATTTTATTCAGCTAACAAATATTTATCAAATAGCAAACATGTCAGGCGTTGTTCTGGATGTTGGAAATACAGGAGAGAGAAGAAGAGAAACAGGGTATACTCCTCATGAAGCCTACTTTCTTTTGGAGGAAAAAGACATTAGTGATGTAAATGACCCATGGGTAAGATTGTGTTAGATAATGGCAGGTGCTATGAAATACAAAGAAAGAAGGTGAAGATTCTCCAGAAAACTTCTGGGTCTGCTTAGACTATTAAGTGCTGTCTTTTATGAAGAGTGAGGGAGAGAAGACTATCTGATAGGTGCTCATTGCCATAAAATCTGATAATAAAAATAAGGAGGGTGCAGATGAGTCATTAAGTGATAACCTAAGGCTTGCTCTTCCTTTGTAGAACCCAAATACTGTAGAAGTTTCCTCTTCTCCTCTCCTACTGGAGGAGAGCTGAGGACAAGCATGCCTTTTTTTTTTTTTAGTATTGAAGATTGAACCCAAGGCTTTCATAGTCAGCTACTTCCCCAGTCCAATTTTTTGGTTTTTGTTTTTTGGGGTTTTTTTGTAACAGGGATCGAACTCGGGTCCTTGCGCTTGCGCAGCAGGCTGCAAAACCACTGAGCTAAATCCCTGGCCCCAATTTTTTATTTTCTATTTTGAGACAGGATCTCACTAAGTCACTAAATTGCACAGGCTGGATTTGAACTTGCAGTATACGTGCCTCAGCCTTCCAGCATGTACCACCATACTGGACACATGACTCTTTTTTTCACTGCTATGTTTCTTTGCTGGTACTTGGTTCGTGATCTATTAATGTTTGCTCCTAAGTGAATGTAAATATAAGGAATCTGACTGCTATAATTCTTATTCATAATGAGTTTATTATAATAATGTTTATCTTTAAACTTTTATCACTGAAATTTTGGCAGGAGGTAAATGAGCAGAATGAACCTCAAGACCTGGTTAATTAATTTCCACTCATGCAGTCCAAGCCAAAAAGTTTTCATTTCCTGACCTCTTTTGACCTTCCACATGTGTCACCTCTGAAGGGACATGTGTCACTTGCACAATCATTTACTCGGTACTCTAAACATTTCACTGGGAAAGGAAGGAGCCTTATTAATTTCTACTGAGTTTTTGTGGTCCCTTTTTCTTACACCCTAAGAACAAAAACTACCTCTGAGAATTTCTCCCAAATCCTCATACAGAGCTAAAATAGTAAAATACAGTATCAACTTCAATTTTAAAGTTCTATTCCTCCTCCTGTGTGATGGTGACCATGCAGTCACAAGTACAAGAAAAATAGCCCATAGATGACAATATTCCAGCAAGCAGTGATTCCCTCAGCACATGATGCCCCAGGGCTCTGTAAGGTCCACATGCAGCTTCCTAGTGCAAAGCCATGCCTCAGATTTTCCTATTACACCCATAATGTTAGCTTGCTAAACCATGAGCTGAAGTTATTTACCTGGTCTCTCATCTCAGTTTTCTGGTTATATTTTATCTAAGTCATCTTTACTTTAGTTGAGCTAAGGCTGTGGTTTTGCAAATTAAATCAGATGTGGGTTTCTGCATGTATCTCTTCCATGTGTTTACTAAGCTTTTTTAAAAATATTGTATATCTGTTTTCATGTTTACAGTTGTGTGAAGGAAGATTTGTTTTGCTTAGGGTTCTTTATATAAATTCAAGCCAATTTAGGAGGACACATTAACATCTTTTAAATTCTTTGCTTAAAATATATCTTTAGCCACAACTGATGCCATTTAAAGTCTTGAATAATGAAGAGATCAGGTGTCTCGCAAGTCTAGACTTTACACTTTAGGTGAAGGAGATCTGTTTCATGCTTCTCACCAAGGAAGCAATTTTTAATAAAGAAAGCTCATGTGGCTAATGTAGAGGAGGAATAGACAGAATGACAAGGCAAAAAGGTGGATCCTAACTAAAAAATCTATGGAGTAATGTTCAACAATCGAGAGAAGATATCTGAAGTTCTCAAACTAAAAAAACTGAACAGTGGTGGTTGAATACAAAAGAAATAATCAGGTCAAACCGATACGTCTTGTTGCACAGATGGATGAAGATAAGGAGAAAGGAGGAATCATAGTTGAAAAGCAGGAAATAAACTAAAAACTTGGATGCATTCCATAAAACTTCAGCAAAGAAAGTGGTACTAACAGAGTTAATTGAAAAGGGACTGAAGAAATGGGACACCAAGTGAGGAGGAGAGAGAATGGTTGTGTGTAATATTGAAGAAGAGCAAGAATGAGCCAGTGGATGTGGAAATTAGCAAGTCATTAGTGCCCTTTTGGAGAGCAAGTGCAGCAAAGGTGGGCAGGAGAAGCCAAATGGCAGAGGGTAGAGGAGTAGTGAGTGGAAGATGAAGAAGTAAAGATGATCCAGGAAGCTTGGTGGTGAAGGCAGGGAGATGAGGCCACATCTGCTGGAGAAGCAATGTCAGAAGTCATTAGAGAATGGAAAACATGACTGTGCTTGTAGGTAGGGGTGAGAGAGGCTAAAACCCCAAGAAGGACAAGAGATCAAAGTAAAAGAATAATTCTGAGAGTGTGGACTGAGTAGGAGCAGGTGCACAGAACATACAAGTAGCAACCAAGAGGAGTTGTACCAGAGACAAGGAAGTTGAGCAAATTTACGTCTTGTGGCTTTCATTTTCTCTTTAAAATAGACAAGCTCATCTACTTGGAGTGGAGAAGGCAGAGTTATGATTTTGGAGGAAAACAACTGTGGTTAACAACCCGTTTGGGAAATGGGAAAAGAAACAGTGCAGAAATTAAATAAAAATAAAGACTGTGGGCAAATTCATAATACATGGAATGCTTACATTAAAATTGGTTTTTAAATTATGGTAAAAATATATATAACAAAATCTATCATTTTAACCATTTTAGGTGTACAATTGGGTGTCATTAATTAGATTCCTGATGTTGCACACTGTCTTTGACACTTTACCATCCCCAAAAGACAATACCTTCCTCAACTCAAAGAAGGAGACATTTATTTGTGCTCATAGTCCATGGTCAGCTGGCTCTCCAGTTATAGGTCGTGGTGGTCAGGAAGCAACAAGCGAAGAGAAGAGAGGGGAAATGATTTCTACTCTTCTAAGTCCTGACCCAAGTGGCCCACCTCCTCCTACCAGGCCCACCTCCCAGCAGCACACTCAGCTATGGATTCATCAGTGTGTTAATCTATTGATGATTACAGTGCCCTCATGATCCAGTTACCCTCCAAACACATGAGTCTTGGGGGACACCCATCACCATCATCTATTTCCAGAGCTGTTTCATCATCCCTAAAAGGATTTCTGTACCCATTAAGGAATAACTCCCCATCACCCCACCCTCTCTCTGATAAATCTAACTGTACTTCGCACTTGTGTGAATATGCCCCTTCTATTATTTGTTGCTTTTAAAGCACAATTTACAAAACAATAAAAAGGAAGAAATAACAAGAAGGGAATCATTCTTACAGAACTGTTCTATGAATAAAGAGGTCATTCTTAAGCCACACTCTGTTTGCTTAATCCATTGTATGATATCCACTTGTAAAACATTTCTAGTGTTATAAATTAGTGTAATATATCACCTTTAAAGTGATTCAAATTAGCTGCAGCCTCTAAGCACCACTAAACTTTACTTTGTACTTGATATTTTATTTATCCTACAAAAATATCCAACTGTGAATATCTTTAGATCCGATACAAATGATAGCACAGATTTGTGATTTGGTAAATATTTTTCTGTTAAGCAGTGTGTCTCAGAGGATTGGTTTATTCATCTGAGTGTATATTGTCTGAAATAGAAGTTGCCACAAATAGCTTGTATATGCATCATTTAGAAAGTCGAGAAGTTTTGCTATTAACATATCCAAACAAATAATTTTGCTTTATTTCAGTTGTAGGTGACACAAACAGATCTTTACTTCTTAAGAGGGGATTCAAATGAGTCACTGTAAAATAAGATTTAGTTATTTTTCTTTCCAATGAGAGTAAGTTATAAGAGATTTAATGGAGGAAATGTCTGAAAATGAAATCATCATCCTAACATAACTTCCATTTTCACTTTCTGTGAACCCCCCAGCAAGAGTTGACAAAATTCCTGCCATGGGGATGAATGGGATGTGCCTCTTCTTATAGCAGTACATGGTAGACATGACTTGTAGATACCTTTTAAATTGGTAGCAGCCACAGACAGCATTAGCCTGGCCCTCACTCTAGCTATCACCCTCTAAATATCACTGAACCAAGCTGCCAAAAAGGAAAACTATTTTCATATTGCCTCAAGTCCCCAGATTTTACCATTTAATGTCCATCTATGACCCCTTTCACTCCTAAAACTACAGAACTACAATTTCATCATTGATCTGTGGAGATTTTTGGTACACCCTGGCCTTAGCTGCCTTGTGTGTGAGTTCTGCATCTCAAAGAGATTACAGTCTTTTTGAAAATAGTGTGTTTTAACTCATTGAGTCATGAAAGAGTACTATCTTAACAGATAGGGAAATCAGGCTCAGAGGGGTAAAGTTACTTGCCTAAGGTCACCTGAATTTAGCCACTAGCTAAATTTGTCCTTTTGTCCCTAGAACTACTTGCATGGTCTTCTTTTTCAAAAAAGACTTACAAATGGCCAAGAAGCACATGAAAATATACTCAACATCACAAACCATTAGAAAAATGCAAATTATATCCATGAGATATTAACTCATACTCATTGTGATAGTTCCTATCAAAACCAGAAAATAGCAAGTACTGGCAAGGATATGGAGAAAATGGAAACTTTGTGAACTATTTTGGAGAATGTAAAAACAGCTGCTAAGCAAAGCAGTATAGTTATTCCTTAAAAATTAAAAATAGAATGATTATATGATCTAGAATTTCTACTTCTGGGTATACACCCAAAGGAATTGAAAGCAGGGACTTGAAGAGCATTGAAAGCATTAGTCATCATAGCCAACAGGTAGAAGCACCCTAAATAGCCACTGACAGATGAATGGATAAAGTATAGCCCAAAATGAAATATTATTCAGCCTTAAAAAGGAAGTAAATCCTTTCACATGCTACAGAATGGGTGAAACTTAAGGCCATTATGCTAAGTGAAATAAGCCAGTCACAAAAGGATGGATACTGTATGATTCTGCTTCTTTGAGGTACCTAAAGTAATAAAATTCATAGAAACAGAAAATAGAATGGTAGCTGTTAGGGACTGGGAAAGGTGAAAATGGAAAGCTACTGTTTAAAGCACAAAGTTTCAGATTTGCAAGACGAACACTTTTTGGGGGATGGGTACAAACAATGTGAATATGTATGACACAACAGAACGGCATACTTCAAATGATCATCCTCTGACACTGCAAAAATAATAAGATGGTAAGTTTCATATGTTTTGTGTTCACTCCAGGTATCATAAAAGTGTGTTAACTACTTTTGAATTATCTAACTTCATATTTTGCCTAAACTCCTCCCTTTAGTCGAGTCCTTGACATTCACTTATATTAAGCATTCTTCCTTTCCAGAATGTTCTCTGTTTCCTTTCCACCTACATAAATCCTACTGCAAGAAACTAATGATCCCACTGTAGGATGCCCAACCACATCCTGCTTTCTTCATGATGTAGCTAGGAACCAGTCCAGACCTCTTGGCTTCCTCCTGCCTTACGGACCAAGTACTGTAGACTTTGTGCATAAGTTATCTCTCATCGCTGGTAAGATATCATGTATTGCTTCTTCATTTTTCAGAGGGTATTTGTTCACTCCCAGTAGAATTTAAGCACTTGGAAGACAGGAGCCGTTATCACCATACTGTGGCTTATACACATCTATTTGGGAACTTTACACACAGCCCGCACACAGCAAAACTGGTAAATGAATGCATCAATGGATGAATGGATGGATGGCTCAGGGTCATCTTTAACATGTAGCTGAGCCGAATGCACTATGAATTGAGGGTGGCATCTTCTATGAACAACTCCAGCTTCGGAAGCCCTGTGCTTTGCCGACATTCCTTGCTCTGCTCTGATGTTTCTTTTTCTCAGCAGCCTCATCTTGCTTTATCCCAGGGGCACTTGTCCCCCAACCCAGATGGTGTTGAGGTGAGGCAGTCCTTCCTCCCTGCCCCCGCTGCCACTCCACTTTCATTGCCCTTTTTTGTATTAAGGGGTTTGCTATTAATTGATACACAAAAACAGACAGTAAGTAACAAAAATAATAAACATCAGTTCCTATACAACATAGTGATTAATGTCTGGTATATTATGTTAGTTCCTCATCCCTCCATTTACTAGCCACAAGTCCTGCACAATCTACTTTAACCTTGTTATTGTTGTTGCTACTTGTAAATGCTGAGTTTAGTGATAAGAACATTCAACATTGTTAGGCACTGTCCTCCTCAGGAACTGTTTCATCTTCCAAAACAGAAACTTTGAATCCGTTACACACTAACTCTCCATTTCACCTCCCATGGCCTTGGTAACCACCATTCTATTGTCTTTCTCTATGAATCTGACCACTCTCGATAACTCATTGTCTTAGTTACTTTTCTCTCTTTGCTGAGATGAAATGCATGACACTCAAAATTAAAGGAGGAAAAGGTTTATTTAGCTCTCAGTCTGTAGAGGATTCAGTCTATAATCGGCTGGCTCTCAAGGCAAGGTGACATCACAGAGAAGAAAGGTTCATGGCAGGCAGAGGGTAGCAAAGCAACGAGGGACCTTAACAGAGTCTTTCTGCCTCTTTTATCTTATCCAGACTACTTAGGGCAGGAAGTACTCACACCCTTAATCCTAGTGCCCTTGAGCCTAGCATTGTACCATGAATTAAACCCAGTGTCACACACTCTAGATCCAGTCACCTCTGGAAAAGTCCCACCTATGACTGCATGCGGTTTTGAGGGGACATCTAGGCACAAGCCATAGCACTCACTTGTGTGGATTCATACAGTATTTGTCTCTTTTTGTGACTGGCTTGTTTTACTTAAAACAGTGTCCTCAAGGTTCATCCATATTGTAATACGTTTCAGAATTTCCTTCCTTTTGATGCCTGAATGATATTCCACTTTAACCTTTTAAGCTTCCATTGAAATCTCTGTAAAATAGCACAGTAGCCCATCTTTCAAATCTTGTATTGAGGACTTAATAGGATCTTGAAAAATAAGGGACAGTGCCCTACACAGTGGACACTAATTTAACTTCCTTCTCTTATCTTTCTAAAGTATAATTTCCCTGAATACTAGAGATAAGAAGTGCACCTTTCTCATTTATCTAGCTCCTGACATCACACATGAATAGGTTTTCTGATGTTATTATTATTGTTGTTATTTTGTAAATTAGAGATTGGCTCCCAGAGTGCAAACTTTTCTGAAAATGATCATCTTTTTCACACTTCTCCACTGCTCTCTCCCCTATACACCAATCACAAGGAAATTCACAGCAGGCTCCTCTGAAGGGAGCCAGTGGATAGAACACATCTCGGGGCTGGACCCCAAGTAGCTTAGGTAAGAGAGAAGGCTGAACAGTCACCTCATGAATTCAAATACTGAAGCCCAGTCAAATAAATCAAACAAGCAAAGACCCAGTTTTCTGGTACAGTATCTTAATTTGTTATTATCCTTGGCCTAAGTCAATGAGAGTTAATCACTGTAGACTTAATTGTAGGCTTGCTCCTTGCTGGTAACAATACATTCCGTGATCACTGTGTTATCAGAATGAACAAATTGGTACGTCAGCTGACAAGGTGATTGAGTCTTTACAGAGGCAAATATGTCCAGTGAAGAACCCTGATTTGTTCAGAAACATAAAGCTATATGAAAACTATACACAATGGATGTCTCATGTCAGGAATTAAACTCAAAATGGCGACTCAGATAAATAGCTTACCTGCATTCAGATTTATTTTCACCATTGATAAAATTTCCACAAAAAAATTGTATTTCCCATAATCTCTTCATTCTGTATGCCTTATTTTCCCCAAACCTCTCTCCCAAGACTTCAAAAGGATGGTAATTTTAGCCTAGTAAGATCAATGACTGTCAGTTTGACTTACCTGGAGGAAATGGCAAAGGCAGGTTGCTTTGAAGCAGTGTGCAGACTGAAAAACATCTTAGCATTATGGGGTAAGAGACGACTCATCTTCTTTCTGCCATGGGTGGCACTGGCAGTACTTTTTCTTTTCAGCCCTGCTGGCTGCCTGCAGGAGAGCATAAGTCAAATAAGACCACGATGATTTCAACCCAGAAGGATACACTTTAAGGATGAGTGACAGGACATTAATGGAAATGAGTGTGTCCAGTTCCCAGATTTTCCTGAGGGCTTGTCCTCTTGTTGATCCCTGCCCCAGCCCTCCTCAGGACGCCTCTCTGGAGAGCAGCGCCATGGGCATGAGGGCCTTGTGTGCAAATCTGTTCTCTTAGAAGGGAGTTCATGTGATCATCGGTGACAGTGTTTTTAGTGTATGGAGGTGTGTGTTTGCTTTTCTTATGCAACCACAAAGTAGCGGTTAGTTTCTCTCTAATAGATAAGGGTGACAGAAGTTGACATTGGCTTTAAGATGATGTATGATTTCTTACTCTGCGAATGACTTGGTACACTTAGTTATGACATATTTCTTTTTCTTCTCTAACCTTTTTTGTCAAAATCACCTTTCCTCATTTTGTTGTTTGTTTGCTTTTTCCACCATTTGGAGTCAGAAAGAAAATAGATCAGGCTCAACAGAGGGTGACGGTGGAGCATGTGCCAGAGCTGGGTATTTTCAGATGCCTGGTCACCACCTGTGTGACTTTTTCTTCCTTTCTTTTTAAAAGTAAACACCATGGCAGGATGTAAGCTCACCAATTACTGAGGGCACAGAAATACAGGAACTGCTGGCCTAACTAAGGAGCATGACTTCAAAGGACAGTGGAGAGGAGCCCTTGCCTCCTGCTAGACATTTAAGGGCTGTGCTCTCCCTGGGAGGGCACTTGCTGGTGGGGCTCCACTGAAACAGTGACTTGCCAGCCTGTGACTTTCCTTAGAGTCTGCACAAGGAGCTCTATGTAGGTAAAGGATACACTGGTGGTGACATTTCCTTCTAGTTTTTGAGACTTTAGAACAGAAGTAGAGAAAGAGTTATTTTATTTTGTTTGGGGGAAACAGTACAGAGTATGACCTGGACTTTGCATTACCTTACGCCTTGTAGATTATATATTTTCCCAGTGTATTCTTGGGATTATCTAACATAAGTATGATCCAGGTAGCATGTGACTTTCATAATTTGAAGCACAAAGCAATCAAGTAACCTTGAAATCAAATTCAATATTAAGCTTATCTTCTTTTTTTTGTTGTTTTTTGGATTTTTGAGACAGAGTCTTAGTAAGTAGTTTAGAATGGCCTTGAACTCACTGTGTAGCCCAGGATAGCCTTAAACTTGTGGTGATTCTCCTGCCTGAGCCTCCTAAGTGCTGGGATTACAGGTGTGCACCAACACCCCTGGCTTTAAGCTTATTTTCTGACATTCTAATATACAGCCCTCTATGCTAGAAGCCAATGTTATAAAAGGGGCAGTCAAGTGCTCCTGGCAATCCAGTCATTGTATTACACTCAACTTCTGCTCTTGACTCAGAGGAAGGACTGGCAAGTCTAAAATTGTAGATGATGTGTTATACGCTATTCAGATCTCCATGTTTTCTATCAGTGCTGTTGTATTCATGGTTTTCTTTGCTTCCACTAAAATGCAAGGACAAACCTCCTGTTTCCCACCAACACTAGCCTATATTCCATGCTTGATGAATATTTATGGTAGGAATGTTGTTTCTGAAAAGACCACTTATAGATTGTTTCCATAAGGTGAGAAGCAAAGATATTTCTCCAAGTTGGAAGGCATGCATTTCTAAATCCTTTCAGCTTAGGACAATGGTGAGTCCGGCTGCTAAGTCTGACAAGACATCATGATCTACAGGTTGTTGGGACTAAAAGGACTGGAGAGATTAATCTCTGCTCTTCATTTTATAGGAAAAGAAGTGAGACTCACAAAGGTTAAGTGATTTTTCCCAAGTTTACACAGTTCCTCATCTAACTGTGTGTTGGCTTTATCTTTCTTAGGGAAAGCAGGAAGAGTGGCTACAATTAGAACCATGGTCTTCCTGTGCAGTCCAGGGCTTGCCTTGGACAGAGTAATGAACGTTTTAAAGGTGTGCAGTTGCTTCCTCTGACTTTTAAACTTAATAGTGCAGAAATGCTTTGGGCTCAGCATTTTAATAAGTTCATGTTGAAACCAGATTCTTTCCAGAGACTAGAAAAAAAACTCACTTGAAAATTGAATATGAATGTACTTTGGAGAAAGAGCAAAGAGTACTTCATATGAAAAATAAAAGGCTCAGAGATGGTTTTAATATTCAACATCAATATAAAAACAAATGAAAAGAGAATGCTAATGAGCAATTTTTAAATCCTCACTCAAAAGAGGAATAAGCTTGGATTACAGCAGGAGAATTTTTATTTAGTTGGGGTCTTTTATTTAGTTGTTTTTAAAAGGATAAAAAAAGTAATCATCAGTAAGACTCAACTTCGACTTACTAACATTCATGCCAATCTCACATATAATTTACGTTTTTTGTAGAATCACTCCACTAGTGAGTTATTAGGCCAATGAGGGAGCATTTTTATTTTATTCAGATATTTATCTGAATGGCTCATAGCACTCCTACTAGAGACTTGAAAATACCTAGCTAGAATGTAGAAAGCAACAGTTCATTTCAAATCGAGAAACAAACTAGAGTGTGACCTAAATATGTTATAGAATTCCATCCCTGATTCTGCCCTAGTAATCAGCAATGGTAGAAGTAAATATACTTAATGAAGGCTTAAAAGTCAGGCTAAATTTTCAGCTGACCACAAAAGACTAGTAGAGTTTATAGAATGCAGAATAAAATGCAGATATAGACTAAAACACATAGCTAAGACCAAATCTAGATCTACTTTTAGTACATGCCTCGATCTAGATTCAACACCTTAATTGGTCCTGAGCCAGGTGGGGAAAATATGACTTTAGAAAATTATGATGAACAGAATTCAGGTTTAAATAACTGATATTTCTGGATGAGTTACCAGAATCCAGCTTCTGCAAAAATCAGTTCCTTCTTATCCTGCATTTATAGTCTTTTAGTGGATCATGGAAATCTAACTTCTTTGCTCAAATAATATCTGGAGGACACTGATTATACTGGATATGTTTCATAACATATTGACACAAAGAAAGATGCTCAACACCATTAGTCATTAGGGGTATGCAAATCATAACCAAGCTACTCTTCACATCCGCTAGGATGGCTATTACCATAAAGGCAAAAAATATAGATGCTGTTGCAAGAACATACATGCATTGCTGGTGGAAATGTAAAATGGTATAGTCACCATGAGAAGCAATATGGTTTTTAAAAAGTTAAACAGAGTTACTATATGACCCAGCAATTCCACACCTAAGTATACTCAAAAGAATTGAAACAAGGGTGCAGACATTTACACACAAATCTTCATAGCAGCATCTTTCACAGTAGAAACATCTAAGGGCCTATTAACAGGTAAATGGAAATAAATTTGTGACACCTCCATACAATGAAATAATATTCAGTCATTTTAAAAAAGGAATGAAATTCTGAAATGTGATAACATGAATTAACCTTGAAAAGATTATGCCAAGTAAAATAGTCCAGACAAAAAAGAGACAAATATTATATGATTCCACTTATATGAAGTATCTAAGTAACAAAATACATCAAGTTAGAAGGTAACCTTGCAGTTACAGGGACAGTGGAAGGGAATAATGGGGGTTTAGTGTTTAATGGGTGCCAAGTTTCTCTTTGGGAAGATAAAACAGTTCTGGAAATGGATGGTAGAGATAGTGTCACCACAATAAGAATGTGCCAAGGTGGGCTGGGGATTTAGCTCAGTGGCATTGTGCCTGCCACTGAGGTCATGAAATTGTGCCTTTGAAAGTAATATTATGATAAATTTCATGTTATTATTATTTTACCAAAATAAAAATGTATTAAATATAGGTTAATTATCCTGCAACAGCTACTATAAAGAGAATACTAACAAACGTTTGTGTGTGTATGTGTGTGTGTGTGTGTGTATACAAAGGTAATCAAGGATCTGGAAATTTGGAGAAATAAAAGATAAGTGAAGGAATTGGGTATTTACTGTGAAGAAGAATCAAATAGGGAGAAGAGCCCATTGTTTGCCCTTAACTAGATGAAAGGATTTCCCAAGAAAGGACATCACCTCTATTCAGCTAATTCAGAATAACCCTGGGCTAGAACCAGGATCAATGGGAGAAATAATATGTGAAGAGGTAAATTTTAGAATAGGACAAAGCCCCTAATCAATTAAAACTATATTTTTATTTTAAAATGGGAGATTCTATAGCTACAAACACAGTGAAGGATTCATACAGAATGCAGAGTCATGCAGAATGCTGCACTGAAGCATTATTTAAAGGGTAAAAAAATATATGTAAATTTTTTAAAAGTCAAGACCCCCAGATGTGCAGGAAAAAAACAGTTTCCTGGGGGTTCTAAGATGTGGTACCTTCTTTCACTGATCAGTCATAAAATTACACCGAAACAAAATGAGAAACTACAGAATGAAAAGCAGGCCCATAATGATTAAATTTACTCCTATTTCTTCTCTCTGATTAGAGAACTATACTACTTAATCATGTCACTTTCAAATATTAAAAATAAAAATGTTTCCTTTCTAGGTAGTTTGGAAACAAGCAAAAGTTAATAGCCCAGAACCTAAACAAGAAGGTTCCATCTCATTCTACCTCCACCTTTCCACCAAATCATGACTGAGTGGTTAGAGAACTACACTGACAGGGACATAAGCAGAACATCACAGCAAAGCAAGGGCAGTCTCCATTGTTTTATGGTGACCAGATGTTCCGAAGGCAGAAGGAATGTGTGGGGAAGTTCTTGCTCTACAAGAACCACTGTGTATGATGAACATAGAAGAGACCCCTGTGAGGCATGGATGATGAGGGCTCACTCCCTAAATGCCTGGCTACTGCATTTGAGGCTGGACTATACTGTTTGAAATTAGCAAAACCAGTACAAGTCACAGATATGAAGTGTGAGTGGATTAAGGTGCTGCCATCTGGTTGATTAAGCAGTTCTTTCAGTCCAAGTGGGACTGAGACTCTATGCAGGATCAAATCCAGTCACTCATTTAAATTTGAATTCCTAGCACAAGGTTCTGAGTTCGATGCCCAGTACCAAAATAATAAAATAAATAAAATAAAATAAAATAAAATAAAATTGGGTTCCTGCTAAGGGATCTGCAGACCACTGAGACAAAGAGACAGTGGAAAGATTACAGGTATTTGCCACCTGGTACCACTTCTGCCATGAACTGAACAGGTAGCTTGGCTCACTTGTCTTTTTTGGTCTGAGGCTCAGTTACCTCATCTGTTGTACAAGAGGCCAAACTGTTTGATCACTAAGGGCCATCTCAGCTTTTAAAATGGGAGAGAGAGAGAGAGAGAGAGAGAGAGAGAGAGAGAGAGAGAGGAGACTATCCCCAGCTGATTTATTCACTGCCTTATTACAATTGACTCATCCATTAACTTATTCAGGATACTTACTGCGATCATATTACATGTCAATGTCTGTGCTACCTGTGGTCTTTAAATGAGAAAGAAATATTGGAAAAAGAGAAAAACAGGTACTCCCAACCCACTATTCCCACTTCACTTTGGACCTAGAATTCATAATCTTGAGGAAGTGATGAAAGGCAGTGAGGAATGGACTGGGGAGGTATTCTTGGCATGGCTACATTTAATACATTTATTTAGAACAAGATTTCTCGGCCTCAGTACCATGAGTGTATCTGTTGGGAGAGGGCTCTGGTCTATACACTGTAGATTATCTTTAACCTACTATGTGTTGATTGCATCTCTTGCCCCTAATTTGTGACAACCAAAAATATCCCCAGACTTGTCCAAATGTTGCCTGGGAGGGAATCTTTTTACTGGCTAAAAGCAATGATTTTGAACCACCTAAGAGCCAGGCAACGTACTGGATGCTGTGCAAGCAAAGATGAGGAAGGTTCAGGCCTGGCTTTGGTTTATTAGGTCTAACACAGCTTCTCTGACTGGGGTGTGCCTTCCTAAAGTTCAGATAGCTGAGCCCCACCCCAGTTTCTTATTCAGCAGGCTTGGACCTAGAAGGGCTAGAGGATTTGCATTTCTAAAGAGTTCCCAGGTGATGCTGATGTTGGAGATTCCCCTAGGACTGCACTTTGAGAACCAATAAGCTAGTGGCTTTGTCTTTCAGAGGTGATTCCTGTTGTAGCTGTAACTGGGAATACAGTAAAGCTAATTCATAATAGTAAAACGAACTCATACAGTAAAACCAATTCATGGCTTTTGGATTCAGAAAGTAGGCCTCAAATGCACTACTCAACCCAGAGTCAATCTGAGATGTATCACAGGCAGAAAAACAGAGAATCCCATAAGAGTGAGAACAATGCCTGTTAGGTGGTCAGTTTTATAAATTAATTTTGGCTTCCTTATGAATTGACCAACTAGTGATTAATGAATGGGCTGGTCTGACAATGTAAGTATTACCTAGCTTTTCACTTGCAATGGATTTGACATACCAAACCTTTGAAAATAAGCATTTACAAGGTGCTCTTTTGTAAATTGGGGATATTTCTGTGTACAACAACAAGATGGGGGCAATTCAGAAATTTAAACACACACATCCATCCAGATGTATCCTAGCTCTGATTTTTCCCCAGTCCCCTTCCCCCTGAACCACTCTGTTTCTATGTTCACAGCCTCCTTCACATGATAGCAGTGACCCAGAGACCACCACGGCTTGCTCTTGCTAGCACTTAGAGGAGTCCATGTATATTACTGTGTACAAAACTGTCAGCTTGTCTAAGACTGAGCACTGCTATTTCCGCTTGCTGTGGTAATACCACTCAATACTGTATTTTCTTTGAAAAGTGTCACACACCCTCAGAAGGAAGTGGGGTGAGGTATTAGCCCAACACAAGTGAGAAAGAGTGTGTTAGCTACTGTTTAACATCAAGGTCATGTTAATTGGCCATGCTACTCTGTTCATAAGATAAAAGGCCAGGAGGGTGGAGCCCAGGGTCTCCAAGCCTCCTTCACTGATAGCTCTTTATTAAGCAGGAGAGGTTTGTCCCCTTCTGACATTCCACAGCTTATCTCCAGCAGGGACTGTGTCACTCTATGTATGCAGCACTCCAATATGGCTGCTATGTTCAGCAAGTGCTTATTGAATAATGGCAAAACAGAGGGCAAGTGTCACTTCACCTACTTACCCAGTACTTTAGGTTTCTTCTGTGCCATGTCATGGAAGAAATTACCATCATATTTTCATTACGGAGAACTTCTAAGATATTTTTTAAAGGTCCTCTGTGATCAGAGCACCAAATACTACGATAAGCATTTTCTGTAGCTTAATTCATTGAATCTTCACAATGTAAATACAGATCAATCCTTCAGGGACCCCTAGGAAGTGGATCCATTATATTCTGTTTACAGATATGGAAATGTAATCACAAAAGGATTAAGTCTTTTGTCCAAGACTATATAGCTGGTAAATGATTAAGTTGGCTTTTATCCTGTGGCTGTCCATCCCATTTACAAATCTGCATACACCTCCATGTGTTCAGTCTTTCTTGGGTCCCTGTGCTCATTGGTACACTGCCAGGCAGAGGTTAAAGGATGATGGAGCCCCATGCCCAGGGAGGCCAGCCTCCCTTTCTCAATGAACCACCCTGGGCCCAGGCCTGGAGTTGAAGTCCCAGTTTTATCCAGAAAGTTTTATCTCACCAAGTACCTACCTGGAAGGAAGAAGCATGCTGCTGATACATTAAGAAGAAAACAGAGCCCCCAAAGTCTTAGAAAGAGCTCCTGGGCCAATGAGACAACAGAGTTACAGAGAATGTCATCTTTGAAGAGGAAATTTTGATACAAAGAACAGAGCCACAAATTAATTAATTTGCCTCCTATGCAAGGCAGCATCTTTGTACATCCACCATTCCATAGACTATAGAAATCCAAGTCTTTCCAAAGATTTCTCAAAATTTAAAGGGTGTACTGTATTTACTTATTTATTTATTTAATATTTTTTGATACCGGGGATTGAACTCAGGACCTTGCAATTTTGAGGTAGGTGGCAGCACCACTGAGCTAAATCCCCTGCCCTGAAGGGTGTTTTTAATCCCCTTCAGAATCCTCTCTCAGTCTCCTACTTACACTTTTGCCACAAAACCTGGCATTGGTTTCCATACACACACACACACACACACACACACACACTTGTGTAAAACCATTCATCCCGTTGTTTTCCCTAATAAAGTCTAAAATAACTCTGTCAATAAGCATTAAAATAAGATTTCTAGGTGCTAGGGAAACATTTGGGTTCCCATTTAATTGACAGCATTTGATTTTGTCTATAAAATAACATTGTGTCTTGCAAGTAATGGAGACTTAGTTTAGATATACTATGATAGAAATGACATAGGTGAGCCCACTAATAATCATGACACTATTTATAATATATGTATATAATATAGTTTTTATGACTTACAGAGTTTTTCATACATTATCTCATTTAATCCTCAAGATTATATCACTAGGTAAACATTATTATCATCACATTACAGATGAGTAAATTTAAGAGCAGCAATGTTGAGTGGCACGTCCATAGTCCTAAGAAGCAGATTTGTAGGTGAATACAAAAGTCACAAGGATTCCTCCTTTAGGCAGTTGCTATGGGGGAGTGGAAGTACTGAGGTGAGTAGCTGAGAGAGGAAAAGGGCAAACCTTATGCCCCCAACATTTAGATTTATGGAACCAGGGTGTAGAGTTTTTCAAAGTTATACTTGATGACCTCTAGTTAGAGCTCCCGCATGGATATCAAACTGAAAAATGATCTTCTGCCTACAGATCGAAGAGAAAAGAAGTTGATGAGTGTTACATTTTTCCTGCTTTGGACTTAAAGCAAAAGTGCACATGGGCATCCAATTTTGTGTGTATGTATTTTTACTTCTGACACCTTCTCAAGTATCAAAGCATCTGCTGGGTGATTTGTTTAGAAATAAAATTAATTGCAGTGTAGTTATTTGATCACTAGAAGTATAATTGTCTTACACCCACAGAAGGTCCAGGGCAACATAAAGAATACAGGGAAGTGTGGTTACATTACATTAGAATTTTTGAGTTTTAATATAACAATTATTGTTGTTACTGTTTTCACCACTTACATCCATCTACTGTCTCCATCATATATACACACAGAGTCAGGTAACAAATGATTCTTAAGCTCTTAAAGAATTGTTTTAAAGTCAGTGGAATCCTGAACATGTAGAAATGTTATAAATGATGGGCTTCTGAGGTAGGCACAGTCACCTGGCACACACGTGGTAGTTCAGCTATAACGTGCGATAATGGTTAAAGGAAACCCTATCCCTTCAAAGGATGATTCTGTGAATTTATGAACTCTGTAGTATAGGATAGGACTGCATTATATGTGCTTCCAGTCTGACCATTGCAGCTGGCAGGCACTTCAGAGGGACTAGAAATGCAGGGGGGAAGACAGGTAAGGTGTGTTGGGGGAACACATAGGATATACAGCCTTAAAGGTCTGGTCTGTCTGGGAGGCTCTTACACCTGGGCAATCCCTCCTGCTTGCTGCTCACCTGCTGCGCCCTTCATCACTATTTCCATTAACAGCAGTGGTAGCATCTCCAGCTGAAGGAACAACAAGTTAATATCTGAACTCAGAGGACATGTTATTCCCAAACAGCTTTGATGAAAGCCCTACCTAAAAGGAAGACTCTTCACATGTTAGGGAGCTCTGCTCCACCTGCCCCATCTAAGGTAATTAACTCTTCAGGCTTGGGAGAATACAAGTAAAATTGAAAGATAAGTAAGAACAAAGCAAGGCAGACACACACTTAGAATATTCTCAAGGATCCTAAATTCAGACTCCAGGCAGGAGGAGGCAATGGGAAGGATCTGGAACCCGAAACCTCTCTTCAAATTCTGGCAGTCCAAATGCTTTGTGGCCACACAAGTCCCTTAACCTTGATAAGCCCAGTTATTACACTGATAAAGTGGAGATAATGATCATAGTTGTTCTGTCTACAGGACAGTTATTAGGAGGAAGCTATAAAGAGAAAACATATGCCAAGAGTCAATCATATTATGAATGTATGACTATTTTAAATATTATTAGACAAATATCTAGTAATATATTGTCTACTTCATAGGATTTTCTACAGTCATAAGTTATAAATCATACTTTCAAACTATATTTTGAAGTAAAATGTGATCATAATCTTTGTAACAGTAAATACACATATGCTGTCATAACCATGCCAGTTTTTATTATTATAATGGAATGCATCCCAGCTGTGTCCCAAGGACCATCTGCAGTAATGACATGGGTGATTTATGAAATCCAGATCCTTGAGCCCCACCTCCCTCTCTACTCCTGGAAGAGCAGCCCAAGAATCTGCACTTTAACAAGCTTGTTAAGTGATTCTCCTGCACACTAAAGTTTGAGAAGTAGTAATCTAGAAATATCAATCTTGAATCTAAAACAAAATTCTTATTTTTACCCTAAAAGATGTCCAGTTTATTCACTGAGGTTCAATAAATATTTCTTGACCATCTATATTCAGTTTTTAGTGCTAAGTGTTCTAGAGGATAGGCGTGGTAAAATATTTTAAAAAGCCACAAGTTCATTACAAGTCTGATAATCAATTGAGTTTATTCCCCATCCCTTGTGGCAGAAGTGGTCCTAAAATCTGCTTTGAACAACAGAATGCAAGAGAAGTGTGTTGACTGTTCTATGTCTGGCCCTCAAAAGGCCTTGAAGTCCTCCTCTTAACCTTCTGGAGCGGAGCTGCCATGCAGAGAAGCAGGGCATACTTCCTGGAGAATAAAGACCCAATGTAGAGAGGCTTAGCTGTCCCAGCTGTCCCTGCTGAGGCCTCAGACCTGTGTGACTCCAGTTGACACCTTGTGGATTAGAGATGACCCATCCAATTCAGTACAGCTCAAATTTATAGACCCAGAACTCTTGAGCAAGTAAATGACTGGTATTTAAATTTTGAGGTCATCAACTCAAACAGGAGCAAAGATGAGTAAGACACAGCTGTTACCTTCATAGGACCCAAAATAGGAAGAAAAATTCAAAGCTTCCCACTTGGGTAAATACAGTGGTGCCTTGGTTCATGAACTTAATTCTTTCCAGGATTGTGGTCACAGAATTCATTCCATAGTGTGCTTGCAATTCAGTTGCAACCAGAATTGTGGAATAAATTCTGTGACCAGAACCATGGAAATAATTAAGTTTGTGAACTAAGGTACTACAGTATAAGAAATCTTATAAGAAAGAAACCAATTTTACATTTCTAGTTTTTATCATGGGAAAATTGGAGAAGTGATTAATTTCAGCTGAGCAGGAGGAGAGGAATTCTGAATGAGCCAATACATAACAAGTCCATGATGGATGAGAGATTTAAAAGATGGCAATTGTGCATGGGTGGAGATGGACAGGGCATTGGGAACAGAAGGAATCACATAAACAGCAACAGAGATGGATACCCAGGGTGTCCCCAGCAGAGAAGTGCAGAAGGCTGGGCCTCCTACAGAGTCCTGCAGTGTGGGAAGGGCAAGAAGAAACCAACACATAAAGGCTTTTCAATAAAAGGTTAACATTTATGATTTAACACCACAGAGATTGGAACAGTTTTGCTCAGGGCTTGCAAGCGCAAGGTCCTGAGTTTGATCCCAGGTACCGAAAAAAAAATATTGGAACAGTTTTCTTGGGGTGAGTGTAATTTGATCAGCTCTCTGGTTTTGTGGGACTGTCAGTTCATGTCACGCATTAAAATTAGCATCAGAATATTAATAATGTCATTTCAGGTGCTTTATTTTCTATATTTAAACTTGTTTGGCACTATTGTTGTGGGGTGATTTTAAGAGATGTTACGGTTTTTTGGGAGGGGGTCTTGTTATTATTTGCAAGTAGGAGGACGGTGCTACCTCTGTCAACAAATCCCTCTTCGTTACTCCTTCCAACAGATGGTTCATCATTAGGCTTGTGGTCCTTTTGTCATTGTGTACTGAAAGGTTATCTTAAAATATCTCTTCAGTTTATATGTATTGTTTCAATTCACTTTTGAACCCATGTTTCTGGGCAAGAAGCTAATATTTAACTTGACTCTTCTTATTATATTACTTTCATAGAAGTCAAAAACAGGGTAAAACACTACTCAATTATGTTCATTTTTCAGTAGTTACCATCTTTCTTCTGTGCACAATGCAAGGAAAGTTACTTTTTATTACATGTTACTTTTAGTAGCAGTGAGTCATTCTTTACAGCAGTCACTTTTACCTAAGATACCTTTCTATCTCATAAAGAAATAAATGTAAAAGCTGTAGATGTAGCTTCATTTGCCCATATTTATTAAACTGATGTTTATCTAGTTTAGCTGAGAAAATTCAACTGTAAACCAATGAATTTTTTTTTATCATTCTCAAGTTTACTGCTTATTACTCTGCATTCTTTCTTCTACATGTAAGAGGTTTCAATACAAGTGGTGATTATTTTATTATGACACCCTCCCCGGTTACTGAGACATTATCAAGTGTATTATAGCAATGAAAATGCTGTCCAAGCCAGCCATGGTAGTGCACATGCAATCCTAGCTCTTGGGAGGCTGAGACAGAAGGATCACCATGATTTCAAGGCCAGCCTGGGCTACATAGTGAGTTCAAGGCCAGTCTGAAATACATACAGAGACCCTATCTCAAAAAAAAAGAAAAGAAAATGCTGTCCAATATTTTAGCAGGTATGGTGACATACACCTCTAATCCCAGAACTCTGGAAGGCTGAAGCAGGAGGATCATAAGTTTGAGCACAGCCTGGGAAACTTAGCAGAGTTAATGAGACCTATCTCAAAGTAAAAAATAAAACATAGGCCCTGAGTTCAATCCCCAGTACCAAAGCAATAAAATAAAATAAAGAGATATGGTAATTCTTTTTTTTTTCTTTTGGTACTGGGGATTGAACTTGGGACCTTGCGCTTGCAAGGCAGGTGCTGGAACCAGTGAGCTAAATCCCTGGCCCTGGTAATTCTTATTTTAGTTGCTGCAAAGGAAGAAAATTCTTGATTTTTTTTCAGTTAATGAGAGCATATAGTACTTCCATTCCTTACTAGTTCTAGGAAATTTTTCCTCATTAGATATGGATGTATGAACAGTCCAACCTTAACATCACCATGAAAGAATGTGGGGGATATGATTTGTAGAAGGTGAGTCAGCCTACGTACATGAGTGAGTTGATGCCCAGTGAGTCAAGAGACCAGCATTCTCAGTTCATCTCAGTCCCTGACCCAAAGCACACTGCTGAGCAATTATACTCGATCATGCACCTGTATCAAAGCTGTGTGCCAAAAACAATGAGATCACATTTAAAGGTAAAAACATTAAGCTCATAAGAGTAAAGATCTTTTGCAGGTTTCAAGTACAGTATGATAGTACTCTGCACCTGGGATAGCAAAAGTGTGGAAGACTGGATGAAAGTTCCTGACATCCATCACAATAAGTGCCAGCACTGAGATGACTGTATTTGAGGGTAGTAAACTCTGTATGGGAAATATGTGTAGAGTTTTACAGGAGCTTCTAGCAGAGCAGAGAGAAAGTTAATATAATTTATCCCAGATACACCCTTAAAAGGCTATTTCTATTCTCCTACCCTATTTGGTACATATCAACAAAGTCTGAAAAACCCATTAGAAAATATGTCAGGGCTATAATACTAATAACTAACATTTATTGAGTTTACTATATCCCAGCCCCATTCTAAGCATCTTATATGTATTTGTGCACCTAATTCTCATAGCCCTCGAGACTAGCAGTGGTAATAGCAGTACTTTCCAAATGAGAAAACAGGTTTAGTGAGATTAAATAACTCCAGCAGCTGAGTTCATAAGGCCATTGATCTTCTGTCTGTAACAAGTGCTGGGATGTTTCCTTTGCTGAGATGTTGACTACCTCCACAACTGTCTGTTGCTTAATTTGACCACTGTATATCCTTGAGGGTAAAACAAACACATGAGATTAAGAGATTATGTAAAATGTTGCTTTTGAAAATAAACTCCTGCAGCAGAAATGCCTTGAGCATTTCAGACCTATCAGACAGGGGAATTGGCTCAGGTTGCAAATAGATGATTAAATCATGGTCCCTATACTCAAAATCCACAGACCTGTTAATGCAAATAGACATAAACCAATAAATCTAATAAGACATTCTAGAGAAGCATGGCGGTATAGGCACGGGCACTCTGTCTCTTTCCCCCATCCCACAAGCTGACTGATTGCCCCAAGGGATGTGCTAGTGGAAGAAATCTTTTATTTTCCCTAGGAAAGAGGGAAGTAAGGCGCTGCTAGCACCGGGGGAGGGAGGGGGGCGCGCGGCAGTGTTCTACTAAGTTTATTGCACATGAAACTAGAGAGATCTGTCACTGGAGTCAAGCCCCTCTTCTGAGTATATAAGGCTTTCCAAAAATTAAGTAGGACCTATCCTGATGGGGTTTTGCTAAGTCCCCACATGTGATGATTGAGAGCTGGAGACACAAACTCAGGGTAGGAGTCACAGGCTATATCCTGCTGCAGACTTCAAAATGACAGCAGCAAGATGCATAAATTTAGCAGGTTCTGTATAGCAATGTGGCCAGGAAGCCATGGGATCCTGGAGGGCAGAGAAAATCCCAGGGGAGCAAAGGATGGGGTGAAACAGGAAGACATTCCAGGGAGGGTTACAGTTTTACTGAAAGTCTAGAGCTATGGAACACTGCAGAAGAAACAGTGGAAGCTCAGAAAGATCCTAAGCAAGATTATTCGGGGTGCAGCGTGATGATGTGAGGGAACAAGAGGTGACTAAGACTTGACAGAGATACAAGGTAAGCTGCATAGTGCACCACACAAGAGGCAGAGCAGAATTGAGCTGAGGCAAAAATGAAGGAAGCTGAGGAGAAGGTAGAGCAGAGATAAAGCAAGTGGATAGTGAGGCCAGAGGAGAAGGTACAATGGAAACAGAGGGCCAGGCTGAATAATGACACAGATCACTGCTGGCAAAGTAAAATGAGGGACAGATTTGAAAGGGAGGGTGGTGCTTTCCCTATGGGGCCAGGTAGGTATGTGGTGGATGTATAGGGATACAACAGGAGAGAGTTGAGTGTATGATTTTATTGCTCAGATGAGATGTATGTGGAGGGACCTGTCCCAGCCCTGTTAGAAGGAGCCTGGCCAATCAGTCATCTTGTGCACATGTTTTGGGGAAGTGTAAGCCTACTGTGGCTAGACAGTAAAGAGGCCATTGATGGAAATTTACAGTTCACAGAGGACAGTTCACAAGTTTAATCCTTAGGCATGCTTTTTCAGCACTCATATTTTTTTATACAAAGATCTCTCTTTTCTGTTTTTACACCCAGGGAAATCCCTCCCTCCTACCATTGATTGGCTCCAGGCCCAACGAAGCAGTGCATAAAAATCTTTTATGGTGATTCCATCTTCACATGCTGATTACACATCTTCTCTGCTCTTGACATATAGCCACACAAATGCCACTTCTGTCTTCTAGTTGTCAAAAATGTATGTCAGATCATGTCACCAAGACCAGACCTTGTAAGTGAAATAAACAGGACACACATGTGTAAATACTGAATAGTTTCTCTAGTGTGAGAAACTGAAAGTGTAAATAAGGACTAAAAGGTATAATAGATAATGTGAAATAGGAAGAAAAGGGGTAAAGAGGAAGGGGAAGTGGGAGGGGTAGGGGAAAGGAAAGAAGGGAATGGAATTAATATGAGAAAATGAAAAAAAGGAAACAAAGTCTTTGTAAATAGGGAGGGATGGAGAGGTTGAAGGGAGGGCAGGGGAAGGGGTAAAAATAAGAACCAAGAGAATATGTAAAGGTGCATATCTCCAATGATGAATGTCATTATATTGTATACCTAAAATGTACCAATAAAAGGATATACAAAAAAAAAAGACCAGACCTTGTACCAACTTCCATAAGGAATACAAACATTATGTACTACAGATATGGATTAATAAAAAGTAATGAAAAGAAAAAGAGAGATACTGACTTAGCTAACAAACAGATACAAGCACTGAGTAAATTGTCAGAATGCTTATGGGGAAGAGAATCGTGCAAGTGAATCTAACAGAATGCAATTGAATCTGCATTGCTTGTTAAATGACAAATTGTTGATACCTAAGCAAGACCTTCAGGAAGAAAAAGAGTTCCTCTGCAGCTCCCTCACACACTGTAATAGACACCCTGGTGACCCGAGGTTTCCATCTGTTCCTGAGATGAATGCTTGTTGGGCTGACGTTGTCTGATTAGGAATCCAACCTGGGAATAGCAATGACAAGTCTCCAAAGGTCAGAGTTGTTGTAACTCAGCCTCCATGAGTCAGCAATCCTTCCAGATTCAAATCAGAAATAAATACTTTCATTAGGAAATCTGTGGAAGTCCCCACATGGCTGTATTCCTGTGATGAGATCTCAGGGACATTTCCTAATTAGCACAGAAATAGAGATGGGCCTAAAATGGCCATCATATGGCCCAGGGAAGAAAATGCTTTCCGTGGGTACCCTGGCGCCTGCCTAAGAATCCTAAACTCAGGAGGCAAAGGGATCCCCTAAAGACAATGCCAGAAGTCATTTAGTTGCGATTCAACAGTGTGGTCTGAACGGAAAATGTCTCCGAGATGAAGAATGCCGACCAGTCATGTTTATACAAGCTTCTCCTTAACACAAACTTTCCAAACCCTGCATGATATTAGGGTTTTATTAATATCTGGGAAATTAGCCACACCCATCAAAAAGCTCCTAATTTGTCTCTCTGTAGATTCAAAATTTATCCATGAATATCAGCATTTGAGAGTACTGGAGATTTCTTGTGGTTTTTCTAGATTAGCTATTAGAGGCTCAAGATTTCCAGTTATGTTACTGATTTTCAATTCTGAGTTCCTATTACTCCAAATAGTTCCTTTCTTCCCTCACACAAAAGCAGAGGAGACAGCCAACTCTCTGTCGGTGTTAGCTTTGGTTTACTTCAGAAAGTTTGGAAAAATTCAAGAGAAAAGAATGGTTCAAGAAAAGAGAGGAAGCAAGGAAATTACATTTTCACTGAATACCATATGACAGTTTCAGATTAGTAAGATCTTGTGAAGAAGCAGGGGAAAAAAGGTGTTTAGTCGAGGTAAGTGACTACAGCAAAGAATATGGAAGAGCAGGTGAAGAATTAGACCAGATTCCTGGAATCAGAAGCAAACAATATGTTATGTTCTAAGAAAACATAATTATTAGTGGGTATCTTTTTGGCATTTATGGTATATTTTGTTTATCCTTAGATAATAAGGCACTATCTTACAGTGGTCAATGGTTTAGAGTACTTTTTAGTGGTTTATAATGTCCAAAGGTTTCCTGCATGCATATGCCTGTGTGGGTGTGTGTGCATGTGTGTATGACTGAAGAAAGCAGACCTTTTTGAAAATATCCAAAGTAAATAAGGATCAGCTGCTAAATGCCTAGAGCCAATTCCATTACACACATAAATAGACCATGTAAGAATTTTGTGGTGTCGTATTTAACTAGCGTGACTAAAATAGACCCACTCTGTAAACTCATTTTCTCACTACTGTATGTTGTTTGTTGGGCACCAGCTGAATTACAGAAGAAATAAAATGCTAGAAAACTTCTGCCTTATTCTGTAGCTACTAAACATAACTCCATTAGTGGAGTGGAATTAACTCTTTAGTTCTCACTGCCAGGTTTAGAGCAAAGTTCCAGAAAGCCACTTCCTAGGGCAAGTCAGTCTGTGGTTTGGGGTGAGTCCAGCAGTATACTCTGCAGAAGGGGAAATAAAAGCATTTGTTCAGATGGATAGTTGGCCCATTTGAGGCTGTGGCTGTTGGTGATAAAATGCTGGTTAAGTGGACATGGAACACCAAAAATAATACATCATTTATCCCCCAAACAGTGTTTGTTTTTTGTTGTTTTCCAGGGAGCAACCATGTCACCATTTCTTCGAATTGGTCTGTCCAACTTTGACTGTGGGTCCTGCCAGTCTTGCCAGGGAGAGGCTGTGAACCCTTACTGCGCTGTGCTTGTGAAAGAGTATGTTGAATCAGGTAAGCGTGGTGGGGGAAAGGGAGGAGGCTTTCTAGAACTTTCAAGGTCATCTGGTTCAACTGAATTTTCCAGCTCAGAACATGGTTGCCAGTCAAACCAAGTACTATATGAAGATGCTTTAAGCCAGAGCCTTGTGACCCATTGTACTATTTTGTCTACATAAGCAAAGACAAGAAGAAAGTGAGGTTGAGGAAATTATGTGAGGAGACAGTGGAAAAGAAACCTAGTGAGCTAAAGTAGACTGTATGTATGTATGAATGTATGTATGTATTTATGTATCTATCTATCCTATATTCTCTATGTAGAATATGTATAACTTATATGTATACCCTGAAGACTTTGGGTGATTATAGGTAAAATAAGACTGCCTAAACCAAGTGTGGTAGTCCACACCTGTATTCCTAGCAGACTGGGAGACTCAGGTAGAAGGGGCAAAAGTTCTAGTCCAGCCTGGGCCACTTAGCAATTTAATGAGACCTTGTATCAGATTTTACAAAATATAAGGGCTAGTGATATGGCTCAGTGAGAAGGTTCTGGGTTCAGTCCCATATAACACACACACACACACACACACGACTTCCTGATCTTGGATGGTCTTGGAGTAAACTCTAAAGACTGCTTGCTGCTTCCCTGCCTAAGCATTAATGAAGATTATGGAGAAGCTATAATTATTAATTAGAATCCAAATTTTAGTAATTTGCACTAAGACCCTACACAAATGAAAGAATAATCATGTTTTGTCATATGTGAATATTCAGAGGCAGTTCATACTGAAGGGGGAAAGTGTGACAGCACCCAGGCTTCCTTGTATGGGTTTAGAACATTCTGTTAAAACAATCCGATTGTGCAGAGACTCCTTAAGTGATCACTTCAACTGGCTTCCCCTCACTTGATCCCTACCTCTGCATTTTAAGATTCTTATGGACTTTCCAAAGGAAAAGTAAGAGGAAGTTTACATCCCAAGACCTTCCCAGTCCCACTAGCTTTTCCTCTTTCCTTATGTACAGATGTAAGGTAGAGAAGTCTGACTCCCATTAATGCAGATTTGCGGTAACTGGAGAAGCCATCACAGTTCATTCACCGAAAAAGTGTTCATGGAAAGCCTGCACTGAGGGCCCTGGGGTTAGAGCAGAGAGGAAAACAAACCAAACAGCTCAGAAAGAGTCCCCTACCTTTAGAGCTTCTGTTCTCACAGAGGAAGAGAGACAAAAAAACAAAAATATAATAAAGTAATAATATGTCCTGTGAAGAAAATAAAGCAAGATACAAGGGAGAGAGTTACTGAGAACAGAGAGAAGTGTGTTATACTTTGTAGGCCAGTCTTAAAATAGCCGCTATGGGGGCTGGGGAATTGGCAGACACAAGAGAAAACTGAGTCTGATGTTTAGAACCTCGAGCTGGGTACTTAGAATCCCAGGGTTCTAAATCCTGCTGTGCTGGAACTTGCCTCACCCAACAAAAGACATTTTGCTTCATGGCTGACTCCATCCCTCTGGCTCACTCTGAGTACGTCAAAGCCAAGGAGACTGAATCATCTTGATTCCACCTCTGCCCAGAGTTCTCTCCTGTTTAATTAAAAAGTGAGAATGCCACTTGCACCAACCTAAACCATTTCAAATGTCACAGACATCTTTGAAGTGTGAAATATCTGAGTTTTTCAAAGCTGCTTTTGACTTAATGGGGCTCCTAGATCCCCTTCTCTTTACAACCTCAGGTCTCACTGACATTTGCCTTCTGAGAGCCTTTTCTATTTTTTCCTCCTCTTCCTCCTCCTCCTCCTTCTTCTTCTTTTGGCCTTGCCTTTGAACTCGGTCTAATCAGCCATGTGGATTAAGAGGCCTTGTCAGAAAAGAAGAAAACTGTTTTTCCAAAAGATTAGCCTCTGGACTTTGGAGATTTGCTTGTTTGTTTTTGATTTTTGTTTCGGTTGTGTTCTGAAGCAAAATTGCTTGGAATACTGTCATTCAAGTATGGCTTCTGTAGAATTTAAACATACTTCAGTCTTTGGGAAATGAGACCACACTTTTTGTGATGAGTCGACAGAACAGGGACAAACAGACCACAGCAATGTGAACTTCTGAAAACAGTAACACTCACTGTGTAGATAGGATCCTGGGTCCTGAGCCTCTTTTTAAGCAATTACAAACCTAATGAATGGAAATGTAAAACTTGCTTGCCTTGGGGTTTTTTGCTCTTTCTCCTGGCATGGAGAATGGTTACAAATGGAAAGAAATATTTTATGAGGAAGCTTCAAGTGGAAGTAAGATGTTACTGCAATCATTAACATTACCATTGGTTTCTAAAAAGCCAATCTATAAAGTTCTTTTTTACCAAGCCATAAAAATCATCCCCTTCCTATTCCATCCTTAACAGTGCCATAGTTTATACTTCCACAAGCCAAGTTTACCTAAAATTTGAAGTTTCAGCTTATTCAACTCTTTGTATACCCTCAAAATAAATATTAATTTAACAAATGCTAAACACCTGTTCTGTTTAACTTTACTCATTGTAGAGAAGGAACCAAGGGAGTTAGAATTGCTTTTCTTCCTTTTTGCCATATCAATATCTATGAATTGCTAAATCTGCCACTTAATGTGTTATCAAAAGAAGCAAACACTCAAATACAGAGGCACTTTTCTACTTCTAAAATGATTAAGGGATAAACACAGAGAAAATGCAATGTGGATGAAAAAGAGGATAGAACTATTTAATCCCATTAGTAAACTCGTTCCCAGTTGCTCAGTTGCTTCTAAAAAGACTGACTGTCCTGCCCATGGCTCCCGTTCTTAATATATCCCCTATCCTACCTACCCCTGCACCCCACATTCAAGTCTATAGTCTATGTCACCAACTGCATGAGTGAAGGCCACCAGCTCTCTAATTTACTTATCAGCTCTTGCTGCCATGCATGTAAAATACATCTTCATTCAAGAATTAGAGAAGGAAATAGTGGCTCATTGTGTTTTAGAACTTATTGTCTCAAAATGAATTATGTCAAGTGGATACTTAAATATCGTTTTGAAGGAACACTTTAAATGATGCCACAGTGTCTTTCAGATGAACACAGTAGTTTTGTACTACTTTTTACCAGATGCCAGTAAAATTAATCAGTCATATGCCCAAGCCTTTATAAGTTAGCAAAGGAGGATCTCAAAAGCAATAAAAGGTTTTTTTGTTTATTTGCTCAGATGTTCACTCCCAAAGTAAAACAAGGAACTGTTGAATATGAAAGGAACATTTCCAATCCACGACAGTATCAGATGGTTAGTGCCCAAATTAGCTACATTGAACTTTTAAGAGTCAGTGCATTACCTGCATTTTTTGCCCATGGTTGTCTCAGTTTTATGTTATTTTGTTATTCTCCAGAGCAAGATGGAGGAATAATGAGAACATGTTTCTGTTCCTAGAAAATGGGCAGATGTATATTCAGAAAAAGCCAACCATGTACCCACCCTGGGACAGCACCTTTGATGCCCACATCAACAAGGGGAGAGTGATGCAGATCATTGTGAAGGGCAAAAACATGGATCTCATCTCTGAAACCACTGTAGAGCTCTACTCACTGGCTGAGAGATGCAGGAAGAACAATGGGAGGACAGAAATATGGGTAAATATCAGAGCTGGGAACTTTATTTAAAGTGTATGCACCATGATGATAGCTGATGTTTCGCTCAGAATTTCCCTGTCGTCCTAAAAGTATGACTACAATGGCTTTGGGTAAACAAATTCCCTACCACTGACTAATTGCTAATTTGGTAACACTGATAATTATTCATCATGGACTATAAAATGTATTGACATATGCGAATCAGAATTGACACATTTGCCCATGGAATGCGAAGGAATCTTAGTCTATAAAAATTGCTATTGATTTATAACTGTTGAGATAAGCTTGAAAATATGTCACCTATAACCCAGGTTTTAGAAATCCACTCAAAATATTCCCAAGTCACAGATTTCACATGGGAATGATAAAAGCTTAAAATCTACGTTTTTGTATTACCTTTACATTTTTGACCTAAGAAAAAGGATTTTTAGGAAAATATAAATCTTTCCTTGTATCACTAATTTTAAAAGACAAATATGTGCCAAGATTTATTTTTAAAAGGTCCCCATACTTAGATATGTCTGGATAGTGTAGTTTAGCAGTATACATTGAACATTTCTACATGCAGTTTGGGGAAAGGGATTATGAGCCCAAAGCTCCAGTAGGGTAAGTGCTTAGACAAGTGGAGAATGGTTAAAGAACCAGACCATGTCACAGATGTTTAACTTATTGTCAAGGAGTTTACACAGACCAGGTGAAGAGAGGTGGGGCCCCAGCTGGGTGCAGATATAGAACTTTTGGCTCTCGGGGAGAAGAAAAAAGGGACAAGCGACAGCAAGTCTTCTCCAGTATCCACACCCCCATTCCCATTTATTTTCTACTTTCTGCCTTACTTTTTAAAAAGAGTCATCAACTCCCTAATTTTTAAAATAAGATTCTGTTTCCTTCTCAATGTAGGGAAGGATAGTGAGTTTCTTTTTTATCCTTTTATTAATTAGACTTCACTGATACGAAGTTTTCTTTTCTAGCTCTTAAAATTGCATTTGAGTCCATCCCTAGATTTTTGCTGATTTTCTTATCAGACATTCCACGTTTTTTGCAATCTAAGCTGATATGTAGAAGGAACAGGGACAAAATGTCATCATAAGCACAGATCTTCACTAACCAACTAGCAAACTTCTCCCATGTTTAAGCTTCAGATTTTGTTCTTGGTTTACTTTTACTTTAAGAGCCAATAAGTTATTTTGAATCTATATTTTCCCTTGCTTCTATTGAAATCTACTTTCTCCAGGTGATTTATTTTCCAGCGCTGGGGGTTGAACCCAGGGCCTTGTTCACATGAGGCAAATGCTCTACCATCAAGCAACACCCTCAGGCCCATGAAATCTGTTTCCTTGGGCCCGAGGTTTAGCTCAGTGGCACCAGAGCCTGCCTCACAAGCACAAGGTCCTAAGTTCAATCCCTGCTTCCAGGAAGAAAGAAATCTGCTTTCTTAACATTAATTTCTCTAAAAAAGTTTTCCTCAAGTTTGTCCTACATCTTCAAAGCCATCACCCTTCTTCCAAACACTGCAGTGAGGCTTGCCTTCTACTTTCCCAAGGTTGCATCTGTTGGCATGGTTAGTTCCCATTCACTCTCAAAACATGATAAAACATCACTTCTGGAGGGTATTGTTTTTTCAGGGGCTGCCTGGTTTAATTTCCTCCATCACCACAACTTACTGAATATTGATAATATTGTGTTCATCTGGTATTGATTTTCACCACTTTGTTTGGGAATGGGTTCCTAATTCCTCACTCTTGTTCTATTTTTACCTCAAGTTTTACTATTTATTCCACAAACTATAGAACCATGGTGTCTATACTTGATGGCAAGAGCCCTTCTCTTTGATATGTTTAAGCTTATATGAGAATTTGTAGTTGGCTGAGCAATGTAAGCCTATTTTATCATAAATTCTAATAGTGATGCTGTGACATAGTACTGCTGTAATATTGGTTCTTCTAGACAGAGCTCTTTAATGCTTAGTGACTTACACAGGATCACAGAGCCAGGAAATTAGTTGTGGTTCAGATTCAACCCTGGGTTCAATAAGACAATTTGCATTATTTCTCTTATCCTAGTTAGCCTACAGATGTGATTATCAGCAAAAACCATCATCTTTCTTAATCTTTTTAGTCCACTAATGGCTTAGTGTGATGATTTCATATATTAGGGAGTATTCAGGTTATCCTACATTTGTTGTTTTCTTCCTTTGTTACCACATTTTATGAAATCCTGCATCATCTCTTAAAATGGCACTTTGTCTTGGTTCCTTCTACACAATACTCACATATATATTGTAATATACATATATATACTATATATATACTATAAATAATCTCTTCTCAGACCAATCTATGTAAAATTTCTTTTAGCAGAGCACTCAGTATATTTCCAAGGAAATAATTTCTCCTTTTGAAAGAAAAAAAAACTACTCCCAATGAATACTCTGATTTACCTAGATGGACACCACAAAAGGAAGGGAAGAGGGTTTGCAGGCTGCAGACCACCCACACAGGATTTACTTTTTTCCTAAAAGTCCTACTTTTCCCCAAGGGAGCCAGTCCTGGCCCCTGGGATGCTTTGGGCATGATTAAGATCTGGGTATATCTTTTATAGTTCTTCAGAGAATCTATATCACAGGGCAAGAAAACTGAATAGAATCTATTTATAATTTTGTTTCTTTATGTAAAATTTAACCTCCAAGTAAAATCAATGAATTGCGGAGGTAGTATAATAAAGCAAAGGCTGTCATCACAGATGTGGCACTATTCTGATGATAATGAGCATGAGTAAAGTGAAAAGAACAATGATTGCTTCTATATTGGAAACATCCTACTGCACCCAAGTAGCCAGTTGTGATGTCACTGAGCCCCAGGCTGGCTTCACATTCTGACATTTCTTTCCTTCTCTCAACCAGTTAGAGCTGAAACCTCAAGGCCGAATGTTAATGAACGCAAGATACTTTCTGGAAATGAGTGGCAAGTGACATTTCTTCTTCTGGTTTGGGGGTTAGGAGAGCATGGCCTTCTAGTAAAATTTGTTTTATTTTTGCATTGATTATAGAAAAGAATAAGAAAAAAGGCATGTTTTATTAAAATTCTCAGTGGTGCTCAGGCATCAGTTGAAAATAAGCATCTGGGCCAGGTAAACATAGAACAGATATAAATATGTAAATATAAATGTGAATATTAAATTGTGTATATTCTTATGCCTGGCACTTCTATGGTCTGTCTTTATTTTAGTATGGAGATTTAATGTAAATACACAACACTCTGTTTATGTGTTTCTGTGTATGTACACATTGTCTATATATAATAGTGCTCTATAACTATCACTCTCTCAGTAAAATACAAAATAAGAAACTGATAATGTTTTCCATAAAACTAGTGCCAATAACTAGTGCTTAAAATTAGTCAGTTAACATTTTTTTAGGAACAAGGAAGAGTAAAAAAAAAAAATGCATTGTTAAAGAGTTTCAGTTCCATGTGTCACACACAAACTGTTGTCCCAGAAGTTAAATTTACAGGCACTGTACGTTGGAGGTCAGTGTTGTTTAAGAGTCAAATGCTGCTACTCAGAAAATCCTAAACCTCAGTATGAACGTGTGAACCTACTGATGTAAACTGATTTTACTTTTTTTTCCCTAAATTAGTTTTATTACAGGTTGAATATTGCTTATCCAAAACGCTTGAGACCCAGAGGGGTTTCAGATTTTGGACTGTTTTGAATTTGGGGATATTTGCATAACTGTTATGAGATATCTTGGAAATGGGATTCAAGTCAAAACATATAATTCTTTTTTTTCCTATATACCTTAGGTACTTGGCCTGAAGATAATTTCAAACAATTTTTTAATAATTTTGTATATGAAATAAAGTTTCATAGATGGTATTTCCCACTTTATTCTCAAAAGTTTGAGATTGAATATTTTGGATTTCAGATTTTTGGATTGGGGATGCTCAACCTATACCAATGACAACTGAGTTTTAGTTCAGAGATTTACAGTGCTTTTGCTTAACACATAAAATTCCTTACATGTCCAGATTCAAACAAATACATTAGAGAAGATAATATTATGAGACAATGAGAGAAAACTTGAATACTCACCAGGTATTTGTTGATATGAGGCATAGTTATTAATTTCTTAGATGTAATAATGATATTTGTGGTTATGTCATTACAAAAGAATCTTACTCTTTTACACATATAAGCTGAGATGCTTGTCAATAAAATAAAATGACAGCACGGACTTGCTTCAGAACAATCAATTGGCACAGGGAGGGAAGTGGACAATGGTCCACTGGAAGATAGTGGCCATGAATTCATCAAAGATGAATGGTTGATACTTGGAAACTGATTATAGTATTTGCACATTTTAAAATTTTTCCATATTACACTTTTTCAAAAGAATTTTTAAATTCCTGAGGAAGGAAAATGTACTCTGAATTTTTCTAAATGCCTCCCCAGCCTAAATATATAGTATATATAATTTACTGTTTGTGAGTTGATGAAATAAGATAGAGTGAGTGGTACCTGAATAATCAGTAAAATAACTGCCTTAAGTTATAAGAGCAGTGATGCTTAATTTCTTGCACAAGTAAAAGTACACTTTCCTATTAGTTCAAAATATGGTCCAATGAAAATTGGAGAAAAATTCCACTGGACAGAAAGTAGTGTTTGTAAATAATGTAAAAATCTCTGCTTTTGAAAAAAATTGTATAGATATTTCTCCATTTACTGTGAAACTCAAGTTCCATTAAAATAAGAAAGTAAATTCAAATGAGGTAAAAGCAATACTATTATTTCATAAACAATAATTACATAATTCCAGGTGCATTTTTTAAAATTTATAGGATTGAATTTTTTAAACTACACCCAAATTGAGACTTATCTCTAAATTTTTATAATTCCAAAAAATCTAATTTTTAGTAACCATTATTGTGAAATGACCTAACTAGAAAACTCCTTCTTGATGATAAGAAGAAAGTACAAGATGTTATTAAATTTCAAGAATTTTTGTAATTACATACAAGAAATAGCTTCCTGAAGAATTCAGAAAAGCAAAATATGAGTTCTTATACTCAGGAAACTCAGATTGGAAAGGTGATACAGATTAAACAGCTAGAAAATAATTATATCCTGTACAATATAAATACTAATTAACCAAGAGATAAATAGGGATTGCCTTCATTCCACGTTGTTCAATAGTATGTTCACTGAAGGAGAGGCAGAATTAAGGTTTCTATCTTTTCTGAGTTAAAAATGAAGGCTTGAGCAAAACATGACATAGATAGGCAGTGTGAAGAAACCAGGTAGACTAGCTGGCCCTGCTAAAATCAGAAGAGTTGGGTGCTGGTGGGCATAGAAACCTGACAAGAAAAGTCTGTAGACTTTAGCCATGCTTTGAACTAATGGGACAAGTATACTCTTTCTTACTCTTGGAATGAAACATTATTTGCCTATAGAACTGCCTTCATGGTGTGGAGAAGTGATGAGAATCTAGTCTAGGGGTGTGGTAATGAGAATGAAATAAAAGCAAAAATATTAAAGCAAACAAAGTAGTAGTAAGATTTTATGGTACTCTAGATGAAAGAAAATGCTTATTATATGTACATAGTGCAGGTGCTTTATAATTATTTTAAAATGAAAGAGGCATGAAGGGAAAAAGGTTGAGAATATCTCTTAAAATAGCTACACTGGGAAAATAATGATAAGAATAATGGCAATGAAGATATGAAAAGAGAAGGCAAATGAGTGGACAATAAGAAATTTTAACTTAGATAACATTTAAGATAATATCATGACTCCCAAATCATTCTTCAACAGAAGCTTGTACTCTTCTCTAGCCCATAATGAAGTAAATGGCTCACCTCTCCATTCACAGATCACTGCAGTCTTGCTCTGTGCAAATTTCCATTTGTTCATTTCTGTGCTTGAGTCACTTTTCCTCTTCCTCTGTTCTCCATCCATCACTATTGTGGCTTAAAAATTCACCATCACCATCTGATACACTTCCCTCCTATTTCACATCTTCCTACATATTATCCAGTCAGATATGAACCCTCACCCACATGTCTTCACTCAGAATACTCCAATTTTAAGGACTCAGACTCAGAACTTGCTCTTGGAGCTCATTTTTCTCCCCTGTCAATTCAGTCCTTCCTCTCACCCAGTAAGTACTACACTTTTCTCTTTCATCCCCTTTATGACCCAACTTCTAGCACTAATTCCTCATCTACCTTGGTCCCCATGAAATGTTCTTGACAATACCTAGCTCTCATCATTTCCTTCTTCCACCATACACACTTTGATCTCCAAGCCTTGCACTCTCCCTCCCTTTCCATTCTCCATGGCTTTGCTAGAAAATACCACTCAGCTGAGTCTGTTACAAATAGATCCTGTTAAGTGATGTTCTCATATTTCAGGCTCATATATTTGACCTCTCCAACTAGATTTCCTGTAAGTACTTTAAATTCTGTTGAATTTTAATTACACAACTTAAAGGAAAACCAAATCATATCAAAAGTACATTCAACTATTTTCACCAGTAATTCTTCCCTTCGTACCCACTATCTTAGTTAATTATTACATCTTCCACAAAACATGGAAATGATTTTTATGGTTTTCTTTTCCTTTACCTCCACATTAGTCAATAATTTCTGTCCATGTTGTCAACATTTTAAAATTTTATCTTCTTTGCATCCTTTCTTATTGTGTCTCACTCATTCTCCTATGACACTGCTAGAATGGATTTGTCAAGCTCCATTCTGACTACATCATGCTCTGCTTTGCTCTCTCCCTGCCCCTGTTAGTCCTTCAGAGTTTGCAGTTTGTCTACAAGAAAATCTTCAAACTGAGTCTAATATCCTCTAAGTGTAGCCACTGATCTTTTCTGCTACACACCCCACTCTAAAAGTACTCCATTATTTCAGTGCCCCACTCCTATCCTGAGAACCCTTATTTCTGTACCCTTGCTCATTCTCTCCCCCCATTTGTTTATCTTCACCATACTTTCTCCTCCACATTAGTAGGATTCTTTATTCTTCAGAACTCAGTTCAGAATCCTTCCTGCTTATACCTTCTTTGTCTACTTTTCTACTTCTCACCTCCAGCTGCCTTAATTGGTGCATTGGAGTATCCTGGGCATATATCTGCCCTGAGATTTACCACATAATTGTCTTTCCTTCTAAACACTCAACTCTTGCAAAACAGCAATGTTGGATGAATGATATCTTATTTATTCCCTTAACTCCAGCACCAGGTTGTAGTTAGGATGAAGAAAGAATACAATCACTGCTTATTAGATCATTTAGATGAACTCCCCTTGACATTTAGAGGTTTCTTTCATTTCCTTTGATTCCTACTCAATGGCTTTTTCAAACATGCCCATACTTGGTTTCTGAAGGTGTCATACTTTTCTCATTCTGGGAGGTCAACCTTGGGTAGGTATGTTGATAGAGATTCTATCTTCTGCCTGTGCATGTTACAGTGTGGCTTTTTCTTCTTGCATCCTCTTCTTGTTCCTGTGCTTCAGAGAAAGTCTCTCCTTTTTTGACCTCAAGCTTCTCATCCCAGCAGCCTTGCTCCATCAAGTCATTTTCTCCTAACATCTTCAACTCTCCCTTCTCTGTGGCTTCCTACTCATTGTCAAGACACACTGTACCAGCCATCTTCCCCCATTATGGAAAAAGTCTCCTTTTTAACCTTTTTACCTCCCTGAGTTTTTCTTTTCTTTCTTTCACTGATACTTCTTGAAAACAGTTCGTATTTATTGTCCCTTTTTCTTTGCTATTCTCTCAGTTCTTAAACTCCCACAGTCTGGATGAAATGGCTTTCTCCATTATTATGAATCCTCTAAACAAGTTCCTGGTTCTTAACTTTCAATTTCCTTGACTACTTTCTATCAGTCAATGCAGAAACCTGCATTCTTTTTTTGACATATAATGTGATCGTATCTAAATTTTCACCTTTATTTTTCAGCTGCCCCCTATTAGTCTCTCTAGTGATTCCACTTTCTGCCTCCTAAAAATCTATGGGTGTACATATCCCTGAGAATACTCTACACCATCATGCACTGTCTCATATAGTTAGCTGTTCTTTGTGTCAGTACCATGTCTCCCTGTTGTGATGTAACTGCTCAATGGTTAGGAATAACATCTCCGAACATGTCAGAACACTCGGTGTAGTCATTTATGCCTAGCTGCTCAGGGTACATATGTGTTGCATTTGACTCCAAATACATTAGACTAAATAAAAAGATTTGGAGTCGCTGGCTTAAAAGAGATAATCAAAGCTACATATATATATATATACACACACACACACACACACACACACACACACACACATATATATCAACAACAAAAAGCGTATCAAACCAATAGAGGACCAAATTACTTCAGAGATAAGTTAATATCAAAAGAATTAAATCCTGTGTCCTTATACATTTACTTTCATAATAATTGAAATCATTTGTGGATAAACAGAGCTACAAGGAAGAAAGAAGGAATAAATTTATCTCTAGAACTTTCTGATATTTGTTAAATGTATAGTAGTCCAATGCATACATGTATGTACAATATAGTTTGGGTTTCAGAATAATTCACTTGCATTCCCTGAGTTAAAAGTACCCTTATTCTTTTTTTTTTTACCCTTATTCTTTATTTCATTTCAATTCATTACATCTGACCATACCATAAATGAAATCAAATCTTACCAAAAAATAACGTGTTATACCAGGCAAAAGTGGTAAATAGGTCTGCATGTTTGTACTAGAACATGTGGAAGAAAATTATTAACTTGGTGACCCTTAATTTAATCTCTCATTCACCAAGCCTAATTTATTTCCATCCTTGTTCCAAATAATATAACCTGAGTTATTTAGCCTTAAAGTAATAGCACAGTATTATGGTCCACCTGCAGAAATCTTTAGAGGGTTATTGGCACAAGGGTTTGGAGTTGCCATGAAACAGAACCGTGAACCACTATAAAGGAAATGTGAGTGCTAAAATGAGTCTTAAGACTTGCCTAGTTTTCTGTGTGAGAGATCTCTACCTGCAAAGCCCCTCCTTTGTTTTCCTAGTCTGTTTCCAGCCCATCCAATATTAGAAATGGAAAAGTAAAGTACCTTGGCAGGAACATTTGCCTCAGGTGCATTGTCAGACCTCTATCGCTGTAGCCAGAATGGTGGTAATTTAATTTCAATAATATTAACTGTACTTTTGAAATCTGATGAGCTTCTTATTCTCACTAAATTTTGATTTTTGTGTAAAAATAAAAGAAATACAATAAGTGAGCCAAAAAAATTTTAAGCTATTAAATCATGACACTAGCCATTATAATCATTATATTTAATATCCTTTTTTTAGTGAGGATAATTTTTTTTACTATTTATTATGTTATTCTCTCTTACCAGCTAGAGTGTTCATCATGCTGTTTAGCCATAATTACCCCCACCATTTTGTATTCTTTGGGATCCTAAGCCACGGCTGGAATATCATGAATATTTTCAGAATCTTGCCAACTTGCGGCCCTTCAGCCTTTTGGGAAGATGTTATCTGGCCATAGGGCACTGTGGACAGTGACTGCTCAAAGCACTTTCACCAGTATGCACAAACCCAGGGTGGACTGAATACATGTGGATTTGATAGCTTGATGTAAATGATTAGACAATACACGGGTTTATCTATACATTTTTAAAATGCAGTTATCAATTTTCTGGCCATTCCCACATTGATGAGTACAGACTGTAGCTGGTACAGTATCTGATCACTGCGGCCATCAAAAGCCAGAACATAAATACCTTCTCTTCCCAAAGTTCTTTTGTCCTCACACAAAAGGCTGGATGCTCCCTTCTGTCTGTGCCTGGCTGACTAAACATAGCCAGTTGTAAAGTATCCTGGCACCTCAGAAATGCAGCTCTAGAATTACATAAAGACTTGAAAGTTCTGATTTCTGGTTTTAAAATCAGACAGAAAATAACCTCAGCTCAGTCAAAGAGGAGTGAAAGATGAAAACAACCATCCAACTTCATTTCATTCCTCTAATAATATACCCTGCGATAATTCCATATTATAGAATTAAGGAAAGAAGCCTGTATTTTACCCACTTTAATAAATATCTGGAATTTTATTACTGTAGGTGATGAATGCTTGTCTGCTTCTCTTTCTCATCCAATTCCCACAGTCCCCATCCACCTGTGACCATTATATTGCAGAATCTCACTTTGTCTTCTCCTCTGCTTGCAGACACAAAAGACTTGAGTGAATTTGAGGCTGAAGGCTTCTTTGCTCTGCATCACCGCCGAGGAGCCATCAAACAGGCCAAAGTCCACCATGTCAAGTGTCATGAGTTCACCGCCACCTTTTTCCCACAACCTACCTTTTGTTCTGTCTGCCACGAGTTTGTCTGGTACAGTAACTTGGCATTTTACTCCAAGCTTCAGGCTATGCATTTTGTCTTAATCCACAAAGTATGGTGTGCTCTGCTGTGAGGGAATATGTGGGGGAAAGTACTAGGTGAGAGTCGGCAGTGGCCTTGGCAATACTGAAGAGATTTAAAGGGTATGACTGAATGTGAAAATTTCATAATGTGCCTCCTATAAAACAAGGTGTACTCAGGCAAAGTGTCTGTGTTAGTCAGCATTCCATCACTGTGACAAAATACCCAAGAAAATTAATCTAAAATGAAAATAAACTTCTATGTTGGCTCATGATTTCAGAGGCTTCAGTGTGCAGTTGCTTGGCCTTGTCACTGTGGGCCTGTGGCGAGGCAGAACATCATGGTGGAGAGCACATGGTAGAACAGAGCTGCTCAACTCGTGGCAGCTAAGAAGCAAAAAGAGAGATAGAGAGAAGGGGTAGGGTCTCAATATACCTCTCAAAGGTGCTTCTCCAGTCACCTCACTTCCTTCCACTAAGTTCCACTCCTAAAAGTTTCACCATTTCCCAGTAATGCCAAAAGCTGGCAACCAATACTTTAACCATGACCTTTGGAAGAGAGGGGTATTTCAGATCCAACCCACAGCAAGGCCGGAAGAATTTTAGTTTCTGACTAAGTGGTAGGCTGCTGGGGGCAAGAGGGAAAGAATACAAGGGGTGGTGCCTTTATAGTCAAAACTTTCACCACGTCAATAGGCCATGTGTACTGGTGTTCCTGTGAGCAACAGGCAGTGCTTTCCCACTGTAACAAGTAGTTTGAGTATGGATGATGCTTTTAGAGGAATCTTAGCCTCAGAGATCAGTTTACACCTCAATAACCACATAGCAAAGGCTATAGCAGAACAAAGACTTCCAACGACTCCTGTTTCTATTCTCAGCATCTGTATCTATTAAAAGATGTTCTTCCCTTGGGCTCCTGCAGAATGTGTTCATGCACAAGTCCCACTTACCTGGGACATCCAAAGGTCAAGGAGATTTCAATGGATTTTTATTAACTTCTTTTCCTCTAATTACTTGAATCTCCTTTCTTTCTAATAGTCAGTGTCACTCTGGAATTGGTCTCAGTGTTGAGCTTTGTTGGTTGCAAATATTCTCACCCAGAGGAGATAAGACATTATAAATGTCTTTGTTTCCCTACATGTAAACAAAAACAATGAACTTTTAAATAAGACAATGATTTTTTTAACTGTAGGACATGAAAGTTTGCTGCTAGGAGCCTGTGATGGATGTTGTTTAGGAGCTGTAATCTCCATGTGTACTTGGAAAATACAAACATAAAAAAGAAATCAACAGCTCTTTATTTATTTAATTATCAGACTCTTAATAAACTACCTTAAAATTAAAACACACTCCTGACAAATGATACACTGGGACTGCTACTTGGCAAAAATGCCCATGACCTTAAGAAGCCATGAGATGTGTCTTATCTCTAAAATGGTTTTGGTGCTGATGTTGACTTGAACATCCAAATAAATCAGTCGTGTGCTTTGTTACAGGGGTCTGAACAAACAGGGCTACCAGTGTCAACGTAAGTAAGAAGGATTTCTGTTGTATTATCACTGCTTTTTAAATTTAACTTCTTCTTAACTTCTAGACATCTGAAGTTACAATTATTTGTTTTCAGAATGTAATGCAGCAATCCACAAGAAGTGTATTGATAAAGTTATAGCTAAGTGCACAGGATCAGCTATCAACAGCCGAGAAACCATGGTATGTATGTAACGTATGTTGAATCCTCTCTTTGATGTACAATGAGTTTATCCTAACAGTAAATTTTATAGCCCACTAGTTCTTTTTAATAATGCCTGCTTGAACTTGAATCCTTAAGCTTATCCATGAATATGAATCTCCCTAAAACCCTTTCCTTTTCAAAACTTTTTATTGATTTACCAAAGCTAGGAGACACATAAGAAAAGCACAGTAAGAACTTTAATTTTCAGGAAAAAAATGTAACAGAAAGTGGCCAGAAAGTTCAACTTGGATAAGTGCATGAAAATAAGTTTTGTGGCATGTACAGCTGGAAGTGACAGTGAAAGAGTAAATAAAGGCAGGTGATTATAAAATATGGAGATATAAATGTGTACAAGGTTAGTAAGAGATGGTAGCAAAAGGGTAACCCTAATGTTGAACATAAACATCTCCTTCAGAATGAACTTTGGGATTTAGTCTAAAAATAGGTTAGATTTGACATAACAGAGAAGGAAGCCTTAGATGAAAGTCAGGCAGCCTGTCATCATGAAACATTTTTCTTTCTCCTCCCACCTTGTTCTTCATTCAACAGATATTTCTTAATTGTCTAATTGTGGACAGTATCATGCTATGTCAGATGTGTATCATAGCATAAAACAGGCATGATCTTGCCTTCATGGACTTTCTGCAAACTTGGAAAAACATGTAATAAACCAACTGTAATCATTTTGATAAATGTCAGGTGTTATGAAGATAGCAAACAAGGTGCAAGGGTGGAAAATGGCAGGTGGCCTAAGGAGACCAAGTGGTCAGAGTATCTCTCCAAAGGAGGGAGGATTTGAACTGAGAACTGAAGGTAAAAAGAGCCAGGTGTGACCAGCCTGAGGAAGAAGACCCTAAGTGGAGAAAGTCCAGCACATTCTAGCAACTAAAATGAGGCCAGTATGGTTAGATCTACAAGGCCCAGAGAGAAAGAGATACAAGTTGGGGAATTTGGCAGGACCTAAATCATGTGGGGATCCTTCAAACCCTGGGAGTGTAAATGAACATTATGGAACAGAGAGCTCATCTTGTGATCCCATAGGAGAAATAGTGTGTTGAGATGTGAGAGTCAAACCAGAGAACACTAGAAGAGTCATACCAGGAGGGAGGGAAGTGGGCTGTACCAATGTGGTAACAGAAGAGATGGAGCAAAGTCAGTAGACTTTCAAGTGATTTCTATGTTAGAAATGGTTGGATCATTTCAAAGGAATGGGTGTGGAGAAATGAAAGGGAAGGATATAAGAGTAATGCCCATGACCATCCTGTCTGAGAGATGAGAGGACATCTAAGTGGAATTATCAATGGACAGTTTTAAGCTTGGAATTCATATGAGCCAGTGCACCAGCTCTACAAGTTTGAGGGTGAAAATATTGTAGGGTGAGGTTGAAAGCTGTCTAAGAGATTCCCTAGTAATGGAATTAAGAAAGAAGAGGATGTAGGACTAATTGCAACGGGATCTAAAATTTGATGTTAGATAAGGGAAAGAGAGAAAGACGGAGAACCCAGGTTTGAAAGCTTCCTACACTTGGAGCACATGAGGTTCCAGAGCCAAAAACCAAAGGAGTGAGTTCTGTTCCATGCAGTTGAGATGCTGAGGAAAGTAAGGAAATGTTTGCAGCCCCTGATCAGAGAGATTTCAAGAGGTTTGTGGAGTTGTTAGTGTGGCTGGTCTATAATGAAAGTGACTGTAAGGAGATGACACAGAAACAAGCTGTGCATTGATTGACCATTATCAAGAAGAAAATCACTGAAGGAGACCAGCAGCTGGAAGGAGGGAGTTCAAAAAGCTATGGGAGGGGCCAGGGATTTAGCTCAGTGGTGCCTCCCCCTGCCTCGAAAGCACAAGGTCCCGAGTTCCATCCCCGGTACCAAAAACCAAACCAAACAAACAAATAAACAAACAAAAGCTATAGGAGACACTGCCATACTAGGGAGGGAAGGATGAAGTTGGAGAGAGATTCCCAAGCAAAGCAGTCAAGTCTGCTAGCAAGAAAGAAAGAGGTCCTGGCTTATGCCGAGATGGGTTTTGGATGGAGGGATGCATCATCAGTTTTAACAGGAAGTGAGTAAGGCAAAATGGGAGCCAATGAGCATAGGGGTTTTTTCTATAGTACTGGGGATTGAACCCAGGGCCTTCACAGTGAGCTATATTCACAGAACTTTTTGTTTTTTATTTTCAGACAGGGTCTCACTTAGTTGCTATGTTGCCCAGGCTGGGCTCAGACTTACAATCCTCCTGCTCAGCCTTGTTGGTGGGTAGGAGAGGAAGCTCCTTTTAGCTAGCTTATATCAATATAATGAGTCTGCCCATTGGAGGAAGGAAGCAGAGAAGGCAATAAGTGGCTTTGAGGAAAGTAATCAGACATGAGAAAGCAAGTTGCTTAGGGAACAGCAGCAGGATGGCAGAGCAGAGTTGAAAGTCCACTTGAGTTTGGCAGAGTCCACCTGCCCAGATGTGTGGTTTTCTCTGACACAGGGGCAGGCACAGAGAAGGCAAATTGGTTGAATTTTGCCAGATAGGATGTCCACACCTGTAATCCCAGCACTCTGGGAGGCTGAGGCAGGTGGATTACAAATTCAAGCCCAGCCTGGGCAATTTAGTGACTTACCAAGACTCTGTCTCAAAAATTTAAAATAATTTTTTAAAAGGTTGAGGCTGTAGCTCAGTACAAAGGCCCTTGATTCAATCCCCAGTACTTGAAATAAATAAATAAAATATCCTCTAAAATTTAGAGCTACAGCAGCATAATCTCATATTACCAAGTGATTGTGGTAAGGCTCAAGGTGGTTAAAGCAGTTTGTACATGGTGAGTCTCCTGCAAATGGCAAACCTGGGACTAAAACTCAGACAACTGTCTTCTGGAGTTTCTTCTTGTTTGTTTAAATCAAATTGCTACCTCCGATCCTTTTCCTTTTACTTGATGCTGTAAGCTTTTCTGAAAAATCCTGAATTGTGAGCAATCATTGTTAACCTCAAAGGGTAACAAAATCGCTGGCACAAGGTAAACTACAAGAAATCATTAGTTCAATGAACAAATGTCAGTGTGGATAATATTACACTCTCTAGGAATATTTTAATTTTTTGCTCATGCAACAAGACATCATTTTTAGGATCCTTTTTGCCCCTAAACCTACAGTAGCATTATTTAATAGGAAAAACATGAGGGCTATTTGTATAATTTTAAACTGTTAAGTAACCACTTTAAATTTTTGAATGGCACATATGAAAATAAAGTTTAATTATATATTTTATCAAGTCCAATCTATCTGAATAGTATCATTTTGGCATTAATCAATATAAAAAAATAGATATTTGACACTATTTTTTTCCTACCAAGTCTTCAAAATCCAGTGTGATTTTAAGCATACATCCTGATTCCAGCTCACCTCATTTCCATTGTTCACTAACCCCATGCAGCTACTGTGCTTTCATGTTGGAAAGACCAAATCTAAAGTCTTTTGTCAGCCTTATCTTGAGCCATTTGAGCCTGCACTAGAGATTAAAATGCACTCCCTCTATTTGGGACCTTGACCTATTAATTTCCATATTTACACTCAGTGACATGAAATGGGTTCTGATAATTTATTTATTGGGGGGGGTTGAAAATGACTAGTGTAGGTTCTGAGAAACTTTGAAATAATTACAAATAGCCGTTCTACAGAGCTGATGCTGACACCACCAACCACAGGAACAATAGGATGCGTCACTTGTTAGCAATAAGGGTTCTTTGCCGTGCATGTCCTCAAGCAAATGGTGTAATTAGAAAACTCTGACATGATCATAAGTCCTGAGTAAATAAAACTTTTTATACTGCACAAAGATATTGACATCTTACCAGGAATTAAGCTGTCTGACATTGTTCTTAGTGTTCAGGCAATAACTTTGGTTGAAGGAGAGAATTTAAACTCTGGGAAACTTTTAAAAGTCCTGCAGTAAATCTACCACTAGGATCTCTCTCCATCCTACTTCTCTCCTTAACTGACATCTCTTTTGCTACTTAAAATAGAATGGTGGGGCTTTGATTCTGACTGCCAGCTCCTTGCTGTCCAGACTCAATACCAGTGTGACCTGGACAAGTTCCTTGCCCTTTCTGTGCTTGATTTCCTCATCTATCAAATGAGGGCAGTAATAGAGACTACTTGAGTGGGGAGTTCTGAGGATTACATGAGATACCACAAGTGTACCAGGTGACACACATAACATACTCGTCCTCTGTTCCTGGCAGGAACTCTTACTTGTGTCTCTCACCACCTCTGTTTAGTTCATGAATAAGGGATGTGAAAATGCTCTGAGCTATTAGTAGGCTTTCATCCTACTAATGAAGGTGTCTTAATTTCATCTTCTGGAAGAGGCATTTTTTGCATCCTTCCAAAGGTTAAGCACTAGTTCTGGCTAAAGGAGAAAAGGAAATATTTATAATAAAGCAGGAAGGGCAATTTCATCTGTTTAAACAGGAGCAGAATTTCTTTAGCTCCTATTAGATAAATAACTCCATTCTCTCTTCTTGTAATGCTCACCTGTCTCTGGTGACGCCTTAAACATCTGCTGTGGGCTTCTGTGTGCTTGACACATGCCAGTAACCAACTCATCCTCACCTGGAAGAGCCGAGAGCTCTCTGCCATCTTCAAACAAGACAAAAAGGCCTGACAAGTACCAGTGATAGCCAAAAGGCACACAGTTCCTACATTTGCATTACAGTTCCTATTAGGCTAAAGGGTCCATGAGAACATCAAAAGTTGGACCCCGGGGACATGTATGTGATCACACTTTCGGCCTGTCTTCCAGTTCCACAAGGAGAGATTCAAGATAGACATGCCGCACAGATTTAAAGTCTACAATTACAAGAGCCCAACCTTCTGTGAACACTGTGGGACCCTGCTGTGGGGGCTGGCTCGACAAGGACTCAAGTGTGATGGTGAGTCCAGTGGGAAGTGAGCATGGTCCCCCTGCAGACCCCAAGGGGTGCCAGTGTGGTGTCTTAGAGAGTGGGAAGGAGGTGCCGAGGGATGACTTCTACCCCCAGCCTGGTGTGACCGTGATCATGAATGCCATCTTCCTGGGACAATACATACCTGTGAGTCTTTTCCTTTTACCCCACAGTACCCTCATCTTCACAGCCCAGAAAAGTGCACAGGAGCTGAGGTTCAAGGTCAAATCTCTGGGCCCTGTGGCCTTAAGTTATACACAGCCCTGAAGACGTAAAGCCAGAATTTCTCCTCTGACTTGTCTCTCCACCAAGACCCTGCTTTACTGTAACCTGACCTGCTGTCTCCTTGGTAGGATCTGAGTTTCCTAAGCCCAGCATTCTAGCTATGCAATGCTCCACCCTTCTCCTCTGCACCAGCTACTGAGATTCTCTCATTGTCCCCCTCACAGATACACACACACACATATACACAAACACACACACACACATGCACACACCAAGCAGTGAGAAGCCAAGTTCAGTGCTGACCACCCTTCTCCCTTGTCTGATCCGGGGGCTGGAATCACAGCAGAGCCCAAATCTGCCATCCCCTGATTATGGAGTTACTTAGCCCTACCCTGAAAAAACAAAACAAGGCATTCTCACTTTAGAGCTCTAATTTGCTAAGGCAGTAACCTTTAGAAATTGAGATGCTGTTGTTCCAGGATTAAGGAGTAGAGAGGAAAAAATTCCGAGGAGAACTGACAAAACACTCTGCTTTCTGGGAGGGAGCAAGGGAGGGGCAAGGCCTGGATAATATGGCCACCAGGGGTTTCCTGCTGCAGCACAGACTTTTTGATGATGGAATATTAAATGTATTAGCCCTTTGATTTTTCCTTGCAGCCCTGTCTTAATTCATGCTACTGGCTTTATATTTCTTCCCTTTTAAGTGCTAGAGGGGAAAGACTATCTTTTGGAGCTCAATGGTATTCATGTGCCCCATGGAGTCTAGAGTGACATCTTAGTGGAGCCAGGAAGGATTAGGTTTCCAAAGCATTCCCAAGGTAGCCGCTGGTAGCAATGTGAACTTTGAGGATCCCTTCATAGCCCCAAAGTACCATTTACATGCTTTTCTCAGTTCACCTGCTCATGAATACATGGATATGTAGGGTGTTACACAGTGAGTCATAAAAGTTCATAGGCCAAAAATTTCCCAGTATTCTAATTATATAAATAGAAATATGGGTAAGTTCTCACCGGTTGTTACTCCTGTGATGGTCTCAAAGTCAGGTATTTCTGGAGAGCCTGAGAACCCACTTGCTATGGCAGAGCTGGTCTTGATAGCATGACTAGGAAGCTTAGAACTTCCCCCAAAGAATCCTTGGCATTATTTCACACTCACATGCACGCACTTCTTTGTTCCATTCTTTCTAACATTCTTTCCTTTCCCTTCCATTCCTTCCCCTGTCTCTCCTACCTACTTCATTTCAAGAACTCCCTTCCTTCTTTTCTTTTATCCCCCTTTCCCCTTCTCCTCCCCTCCCTTCCCTTCCCTATTTCATTTTCCACTTTTAACTCTGTTACCCCTCTAAAACTTCCCTGATTCTTCAACTCTGTTCATCTCCACATGCCTCCATCCTCAACTCTTGATTTTCCTTCTCCTTTCTAGTTCTCTTTGTCCTTTGTTCTGTCTCACTCTTAGCTTACCTCCTTGTAAATCATCTTCTTAATTAAGTAAGGTCCCGATCCCCTATCAGCCTTTATCCTGTCTTCTTTTTCCTCTTTCTTTATCTCTTTTCTCCTCTCCTCTCTTCATCTCTTCTCACTCTCTTTCTCTCCATTCTACTACAATAATTCCCATGAAAATAGTCATCAAAAGGGACTCTTTACACTCATAGAGATCAAGTAACCACCTGATAGGTTAGTGACAAACTTATGGCATTCCAGTAGGAATGGTGGCCTTTCTTCAATACAGTGCCCATCTGAAACAAGCACAGAGCTGGCTACAATTTCAAGGAGCAAAGTAAAATAACAATCCTGTTGCACTAAATTCTCAATAAATATCTCACTTTGCATTACAGAGATAAGTAACAAAATGTGGCTAGGGCCACCCATGTTAAAACCTAACACTTGCTGAATAAGTCCAATGTCAATCATGCTGACTATGCAGAATTCTAAACACAATTATCAAAACCACTCTTGCTATATTAATGATTTTAAGTAGACAAAAGATTTTGTGTCAAGTGGATTTTTGTGACTATATCTATGCATATATATTTGGACTAGTAATATAGTTATTCACATAGAAAATGCTCTATTGTTTTATGATGAACTATTTGAGGAAGTGTGAGCAAGTTAAAACCAAAGGTTAGTGATGCCAGAATTTCACCCAGATAGTATATCAATGTAATAATTAATTGATATGAATGAGAAATTGTATTTGATAAACAGGTACCTACTCCATAATACTCACTGTGCTAAGCTCTTTGCACACATATTTGCTAATAAGCAGACGAAATTAAAATTTGCATGATTTTATAGGTCCTACTAATTCTATTATAATAATCCTACTTTTATACTTTCCTAGAAGCAAGTTGAGTTCTATCAACTGGAGTTTGGAAATCTTTGTGTTATGTTTTCTTTTGAATAGTGATTTTTCAAAAGCAAAGTTTGGGTTTTCTAAAACTTGTAATATAATATAACAGGTATCTTTACACAAATTCACAGGCACACCCCTTCCCACTCAATCTGAGAAAAATCCCTTGGTCAAAAGAAGTATAAGTAGAACTTCACAGCACTTGTCTTAGTTACTTTCTCATTGCTGAGTCACGATACCTGACACCCACAATTTAACAGAAGAAAGGTTTATTTTGGCTCACAATTTATAGAGGTTTCAGTCCATAGTTGGCTGCCTCCAAAGCAGAGGGGCATGGCAGAGGAGAAACAGCTCATGGCAGGGCAACAGGAAGCTGAGAGTAATCAAGGGAGAAGGGAGGGAGATAGACCCTTCCAGGCCACACCCCCAGTGACTCACCTCCTCCAACCAGGCTTCACTGCCCTACATCACCTTTAGGTGTAAATTCATCAGTGGAATAATCCACTGATGAGTATTACTACCCCATGATTCAATCGTCTCCCAAAAGCCCCACCTATGAGCACATAAGGCTTTGGAGGGACATCTAGATATAAACCATAACAGCACCATTTTCAGGACTCATCATTCAGAGTACTCACGGAGTCTGTACAGAGCATCTCTTCAGGGCTAAGATCCTTCTTAGAAGCCTTGGGGACTTGTGCAAGACCATGCAGGGTCAGCTCCCTGTGTAAGCTGTGACCAGCATGTGTCCTCCTCCCCTACGAGTTCTTGAGTTTTTCCCACTTCTCTTTCTTTTTCTTTGGAAAAAACAAAAATAATGTCATGACATTTAAAGATGAAAGAAAACATTGATCTCTTTTCTTTGAGTTACTTTCTCTCATTACATCATAAATGCTCATTTAAACTGATAACTCATGTGTACAAGAAATACCACTTTCTTTATAACCTTGAAATCCACATAACTGGGACTCTAGTAATTGTAGGGGTCTGCCACCCTTCCTGTAATCACACAAGATTTGGAGAGGCATGTATATCAGGGGCCTGCAAATAGGGTAATGTCTTCTAACACCCTGTTGTCTGATCCTGTTGGTGTCATATCCAAGGCCATTGTGAGGACACCTGTGGCTTGCTGTTTTTGTTTTGTTTTTGCTGTTTTGCTGTCCCACCTGAAGATTTTGTGATTTTATCAAAGTTGGCATCTTAATGCCTGGGTCCAGTCTCTCTAAATGTACTCTGCTGTGACCTCCCCTGGCATTGCCAGCCAGTGAAGAGCATTCCTTTGCTCCCATATCCACAATCACTTGCTTCTCTCCCTTGCAAAGTTCAACTGAGATTAGGGGACATTTCCCTTCTGTAGTCTCTTCCCCCCGCCACACTCAAAAACACTTCCCAGTCACTCCCTTCTCACAGATACCTAGCTAGGAGCCTTCACTTTCTACCCACTCAAATGTGAGACAAGCAAGAAGGAGAAAAACCAGGGAAAGAAACCAAAAATAAAATTTCAAAAGTTTGTTTATTGTAATTAGAAAATGTAGTGATAATTCTGGAGAGGTCCGTGGGTTGTTTTCTTTTAACTAGGACTTGACCACTTCTGACAACCTCAAACACTGGGTATTTTTCCCCTGGTTTATTGCACTGGCCATGAGAAGTATGGTAGTGTTGTCTGAACAAGGTTAGAAAAACATCTGTCAATCAAAGTAGAGACATTCATGAACCCTAGGAGAGTTATAGCCTAAAGATAGGACCATGAGGATGCTGTGCACAGCATGGCTGAAAGGGACTGGGGACAACAGGTGGCTTTATTAAGTCCCATCGTCAAGCTCTGGTGAGGTCACAGTGTGGCTGCCTAAGGAAGTGTGGCAGTGTTCACATAGGAAATTGCTCTACAATGTCTCAAGGCAATAAGATGAAAAGTAAAAAGACCTTACATATTCCCTACTTTTTCTGTTAGTCTTTGTTCCAAAGAAAGGATATTACTTCAGTAGCTTCAGATGAATTTTAGAAATAAATAAAATATCTACATTTTTCTGGGAGTGCCCAGAAGTCCATTGGGTCCCCACACACCCACACTGTCAGTTCTGTCCACAGGAGACACAGCTATCCTGATAGTCCCCTCCAGCCAGGGCTCAGCCCCAGCACCACCAAGTTTGTTAACTGTACCTGCCCCCAAATTGTGCATGTGGTGTGGGGCCAGTCTTCCTCCTCCCACTCCCACTCCTTAATATGCACACATATACCATTTCCTCCATTGCATCTCACAGGTTGAGGCTGCAGCCAGGGCTTCAGCCTAGAAGGTAGAGACGTTCATCACAGTTCAGTTGGGAAAAGGAACACTTAACCTCCAAACTGGAGTGAGGTCACACTCCTCCGTTCCAGCACTGTGTCTTGCCATTGGGGAAAGCTAACCTCAAACTATTCCACACGGCCATGGTCCAAGCCAAAGGCACAGTGACCACAGACTTTCTTTCCTCACTGTAAGGCTCTGACTCTATCTCAAGAGGGAGTGATTTCCCAACACCAGTGGGTACATTCTCCCCTGTTCACCTTCCACTTTTTTCCTTTCAGCATGTGGCATGAACGTCCATCACCGATGCCAGACCAAGGTTGCCAACCTCTGTGGTGTAAACCAGAAGCTAATGGCTGAAGCCCTAGCAATGATTGAAAGCACCCAACAGGTAGGGAGGGCGTTAAGTGGACAAATCCCCTATCCCATGCCCACTCAAGTCCTCACTCTGACCTGCACCAGCCCCATAGAACTTTCTGGAATGTATTTCCAAGCACTTGCCTTGCTCCTATCTTTCATCTTCACACCCATGCTACTCCCTTTCAGGTTTTTATTTACTTAATGCATTTGTAGTGTGTGGATCTTTGTAACATTTTAATTCTTTATTTTATGTATTTATTTATTTATTTGTTTATTTATTTATTTATTTTTCGGAACTGGGGATCGAACTCAAGACCTTGTGCTTTTGAGGCAGTTGCTGGCACCACTAAGCTAAATCTCCTGCCCCATGTAACATCTTAAATTCTTTATGGAATGAGCAGAAGCAGAAACAAATTCATTAAAATTATTGAGAATTTATTGCTGCTTTGTACCTATACATTAGAGCTATGTAGTACCCTGGGAAAATACTTATTTGCTCTAGTAAATTCATCACCAGAATTCTCTCCAAACAAAAATCCATGGAAGTTTTTGCCTTGCTATTTACACCTTAGCACTGGCTGAACTCTCATATATAGAAATAAATCTTCTTTAAGACTTGGCATTTCTCATATAAACTACTTTTCCATTGACCTGTTCTTATTGGCCACAGAAGGATGTAGATAGCATGGGAGATTCCAGATAGCCCCCAGAAAAGAGGGAAGGAGCTAAGTACATTCTGCTGGTGCACTAAATACAATAGACCCTCACAAGGTAAGGAATCCTAAAAAGGTGCTGAAGAGGAGCTTTTGTTGTTCTGTACATTTAGGAATCTTAAATGGCTTTTGTTCTCTTGGACAACAGACTGAGCTAGCCCACAATGGGTGGATGGTCTGACTCTGTTTGTAATTTAGGCTCGCTCCTTAAGAGATTCAGAACACATCTTTCGAGAAGGTCCAGTTGAAATTGGTCTCCCATGTTCAGTCAAAAATGAAGCAAGGCCTCCATACCTAGCAACAACTGGGAAAAAAGGTAATTATCATAGTGGTCCAGTATGGACGAATGGTGAATCAACTTTAACGTCAGTTCTCTGGATTTAAGTGCTCAGTTTACCTGGTCAGTTAAGAGTCAGTTTTCTATTTAACGATTATAGACTGGACCACCAACTAAGAGGCTCCTACCTCTTAGAAGTAAAACTGAAATATCATGCCTCACTGAGATGTTTTTTATAAGGGGGTGAGCAATGGGAGGAAAAAAATAGGATAGATCTGGAGGAAACAGCTGAAAGTGTTATCTTAGAATTTTTGAATATTGCTTCCTAACCATGTTAAATGACCTTACAGAAATAAATCTATCCTAAAGCACAATGGTGGGAATATCACCAAAGATGTTCTTATTCTTGGAGACTTCTTTGGAAATTTTAAGGGTGGAAAAGAAGAACAGCCAGGCTGAAAATCCTTAACATTTATGACATTCTGGAATTTTATCCAGCCTGCTATTTGAAGATGGTTCATGGGAAGATATGAACACATGATTCTGAGACCTGAATCATCATACACTATAAATTACTTTCTTTGGGCTTAGAGAGAATGTAAAAGAATATTTAAAAATAAAAGCAATGTTGTAATGGGAGGAATCTCCCCCCCCCCAGATTTTTGTACACCACTTCTGGTATTAGGCAAGAGCTAAATTGACATGCAGATTTTTTTTAAAAGATTTAAATTAGATTTAGGAAGGATCACCAAGCAGTGAAGTAGACTTCGTCTCAGCAATGATCAGTGCAGGCAGCATCTTGATGTGAAGACTGTAATGAATGATGCAGTTCAGATCTTTAACAGTCTGTTAGATTTTATTCTCTCTGCCCTCACATTGTGATTTATAGAAATTAATGCCACTGGGCCTATGAGACAAGGAAACAATTGAAAATTATTTTTGCCCTCAAACTTGATTAAATTTTCTATTTATCCATGATCTGACATTATTAAAAGAGCTCATTCATTTTGCACATGTGGTCTTTTGTTGATTGGAATTTTTTTCTTAAATTGAACTATTTCCCAGTCTGTCGGTTAAACAGAGACAGTCCATAGCCCAAAGGCCAGACTCCCAAACAGATAGAGAGGTATTGAAGTTGCCTGAAATACGGAAACCTCCCTGCCCTCTATCTAGTTATTGTGGATGGAGCCTCAGAAGAAGTAGAAAAAAGAACAGATCCTCTAAGTAACTATAATGACCCTCCATCACTCCATGTTCAAGTTTAACCATTGGCTTGTCATTTTCAGAGCCTCAAGGAATCTCCTGGGACTCTCCATTGGATGAGACAGATAAAGTGTGCCATCAACCAGAACCTGAACCAAACATAGAAAGACCAACTCTGTACATGAAGCTAAAAATTGATGATTTCATGTTGCACAAGATGCTGGGGAAGGGAAGTTTTGGCAAGGTATGCTACCATGCTATAGGATTCTATGGACCAGATTCCAGGGACTAAAGAACTAAATTCTTGAAACCAGAGTATAGATTTGTGGATAGAACATTCTTGATATGTTGTAAGAGGACTGAGGACATCTCTGAATAAATGGAGATTTAGAGAGCTCTAGGGCAACAACAACCTCCAATTCCTGCCAGTTTGCTTTGAGGGTACACACCCCTCACACTCATGCGATTGATGTTTCTGGGTAACAAAGAAACAAGAAGGTTCTTTGGCCATTTACTGTTTCATATGCATTTTTTGTTTGTCTGATTGATTTGTTTAGTTTTTTCTCCTCTATTGGTTCTTCCTTGAGCATGGGATGTTAGTTTTACTTCATATGTAATTTTTTTTTCTACCAAATGTCTCCAGGCATGTATTAGTTTGCTAAAGCTGCTATAACAAAATACTGCATCCTGGGCAACTTAAACAGCAGAAATTCATTCTATCACAAAGATCAAGGTGTTGGCAAGGTTGTTTCTTCCTGTATCTCTCTCATTAACTTGTAAGTGACCACTTTATCCCTGTATTTTCATGTCATTTCCTCTCTGTGCCTGTCTGTGTCTAAATTTTCTCTTTTTATATGGATGCCAGTCATGCTGGATTAAGGTCCAGCCTAATGACCTCACTTAAACCTTAATTGCTTCTTCAAATGCCTCTTCTCCAAATATGGTCACATTTTTAAGTACTAGCAGTTAAGACTTCAACATATGAAATGAGGGGAATGGAGAGGGCATAGCTTAGGCCTGTAGCTTTAGAGAGTCCTAAGAAAAGTTTCATGGAAAAATTTTTTCTTCAAAATCCTTCCTGCCACACACTCAGGTTACAAGCTGTCTGTGTTACTTCACAGAAGGCAAGTAAGAGGAGGAGAGGATGGGAAGAACAAGGAAGAAAAAGAGGAGATGAGAAAGAAATAGACATAATTTAAGAAATTATCAATGACAGCTGAAAATTTTCAACCTAGTGGTTGTGTAAGGAAAGATGATACAGAATGTATAGACTAAGTTATTTTATATATTAAGGGTACATAATGTATTAATGGGGCTCCTGGTTATTTTATATTCTTAAATGCAGCTCCCAGGAAAGATTTAATCAAAGACTACTGTCCCATGAGTTTATGCATCCAAAGCTAGCATTATGCTGAGCACCTGCTCGCCATACTTTAGCAAGAAAACTTATTCAGTTAATTTAATAGTAAACTAAAATGCAACTGAGCATCCACCACAGCTAAATGATATCATGCTCCAAAAGGCTTGGATTTAAACACCAGTGCATTATCATTGAACAAAATCTACTCCATCCTCCAAACTGTAGCTGGAATCCATGAATTCTTTTAGTTCATTTCCACAGTAACATGAACCACACAACAGGCTCATTTGGTTTTAATCTGGGTGTAATAGGCAATTTTACAGCCAGTCTTTATTATAATTTAGCAGCAATTAATGTGCAATTCTACCTGTTACCAAAAATTGAAAGCACATTGTATAGATGGAAATTGCCTTTTCAGCTTCTTAGTTTATGGCTGGTTTTAGGATGTTTTACTGAAAGAAGCAACTACCAAAACAGTACTTTTAATTGTTAATGAAGTGTTTATCTTTCTTTTTTCCCATGTGGATTTCTACATTTGAACAAAGTTAATAGGAAAGACATTAAGCCTGAAATGGTGGTGCATGCCTGTAATCCCAGCACTTGAGAGGCTGAGGCAGGAGGATCACTGTGAGTTCGAAGCCAGCCTAGGCTACATAGTAAGATCAAGCCCAGTCTGAACTACATAGTGAGTCTTTGTCTCAAAAAAAAAAAGACATTAAATTAAACAGACAAGCTTTAGAAAATATTCCAAGGGGCAGCTTGAAACTCTAGGTATCCTCCACTCTATGTCCAAAGCAGAATATATCTTTCCATAGGGACCTTGGATCTCTGTGCAGTGAGAGGACAGAAGGGGACACACCAAAGCAAGTTGGGATGTCTCCATTTCCCCTTTCACAACACTCAACAGTCTTTCAAGAAGACTCCAAAATGTTTATTTCCTCTTGCTTTTCACTCTGTATAATAAGTATGGGTCCTCATCAAAATGGTAGCCTGCATACTGTTGTTCGAAATCTGTTTTAAAGCCCAGGAGAACAAATTGTATGTTGTCTAGGGAAATGAACATTATCATCTAAGTATCTCCTCTTAGTTCAGCTACCATGAATCTGCATAATATTGTTTTAAATCTACACACTCATATTTGCATTGCCAGCACTAGTTAGGTTTCACTGATTTCCACATTCCCTAAAAGTCATAGAGACAAATGCCAAGTGTTCTTTTTTATTTTATAAAAAATTAAAACAAAATTTCATAACCAAATAATAAGAAAAAAACAATAGTTATTACACTGTGTATTGTTATCCCAAAAGTAGTTACTTATTACAAGACATAAAACAAAATTATTTTTTAAAAAACAGATAATACAAACTTTATTTTCAACAAGCTATAATAAACTAGTAGTATAGATGAAACAAAAAGGAAAAATAAACTTGAGGTATTTGAGGTAAATGGGTGCAACTTGAGAACATAATGTTAAGTGACACACTTAAGTCAGACACACAAGCTCAACTATCCCATGGTTTCTTTCATATGAGAAACTACATATATACAAATAAATATACAAATAGAAGAAAGATAAATAAGAAGTAAGGAGAAGTTCAAATGCTTCCCCAAATTACATACTCCCTCGTTTTAAAAATATTTCAACGACAAGTGTTCTTAATGATTTCTTTTAGGGAGCATTTTATAGTTTACAAATCACTTTCCCATATGGTATCTCATTTCATTTTCACAATTGTCCTATAAGTCAGAGAATGCAGCAATATTTATTCCTTCTCATACAAGAAACTGAAGCCCAGAGAGGTCAATTGCTTTGTCCACCTGTTCACAGCTAGACAGTATCTGTGAAATGCTGCCAGAGCTGGAGTTTTCTGAGTCCGAATGCCAAGTTCTTAGCACTGCCAGGAATCCTCTGCTGCATCATATGCAAATCTAAAGTCTTTGTGTGTCATCTGGCCCCTGCTGATATAAGATACATGAAATCAAGTGGAAAAAAGTACACGTTAGAGTTAGTTCTTCCACTGAGTTGTTCCACAAGTTTGAGCAAGTTACATTACTCTCTGAACTCAGTCTGTGTGGGGGGGTATTATTATTATTAGGAGCCGTATGTTAAGAGCAGTATTATGAGCTAAAAAAGTGGATAATAAAATTAGATAGCACACAAAGTACATAGCAGACTGACATGTAGTTGCTCTTAAAAATGTTACTTACTTCTATGTCATCAATAGTGTCTACTTTTTAAGTACATAGAAAGACTATATCCCTCAAATATTTTTTTTTGCCTCATGAAACTGGTTGAAATGTAAAGTTCTGCGTCCATTATCCATGATATTTCAAGTTCAGTACTATTCTTCCTTCAGTATGAACTCTGTATCTCTGAATTTTTATTATGCATGTAGATCCCTGGATACCCAGGGCATAGCTTTTTAAATAGAATTTTTCATGTTCTGAGAATAAACATGTAATCACAGAATAATTTCAAGAAACCCCTGAAAGGTACAAAGACAATATGAAACTGTTATGTAATATCCTAAGCCAATGAGATGTCCCATTTTGTCTCGGTAACATCCCACAGGACGGACAAAAATTGGAGAAAGCTCCCCTTTTTTCCCACCCAGAATAGGCCTCTCTCAAACACTTTGCCTTGTCTTTAATGAGTGTGAATGCAAATTCTTAAATAAAATACTTCTTCTTCTTCCTTCTAGGTCTTCCTTGCAGAGTTCAAGAAAACTAATCAGTTTTTTGCAATAAAAGCTTTAAAGAAAGATGTAGTTTTGATGGACGACGATGTTGAGTGTACCATGGTAGAGAAGAGAGTCCTGTCCTTGGCCTGGGAGCATCCATTTCTAACACACATGTTCTGTACATTCCAGACCAAGGTATGACTTCTGCTCAGACAGCCTTCCTCCCCCTCCAAACTGTCCTAAGCCTCTGGTGGTGGCCTTCTTTGTAGACATAGGCTATTGTCTCCATTTTTATCTTACTACTTTTCAGTCCAGTTTCCATCCATCTGTCCATCCCTCCAAAAGAGTATCATCTCTTTTAAACACCATGGAAATATTACTTAGAATTTTTTAATGTAGTCTGTTGAGAGACTTTTACATCTAGGTCTGTTTGTTGGTTTAATTGGATTTGTAGAATTTGATTTAACATAGCAAAACCACCAGGCATCTAAGCAGTTGGTGACTTGAAGGGGAAAATATAAACTTGTTCATTCATTTACCATGTGTGTATGTAAAAAGACAAATATTGGAAATACTTAAAATATGTATGCTCTATTGCTTCCCTTTGAAATACTGGCAGAAAAAGTGGCCCATACATGGACTGGGTCAGCTGAGCCACTGGTGGGCCAGGGGCCCCTTTCCTTATATTAATCTTGTGAGAAGGTGTTACCATTCTAGGAACACTCTTTCACTTAAAAAAATTGTAAATTATTTTTTTCTGACTCATGTTATTCAGAACCATTGTAGAGTATTTGGAAAATGCTTGTAAGCATTTATAAGAAAAAATCATTTATAATCCCACCATAGACTCTTAATACTATAAAATTTATCCTTCTAGATTTTTCACTTGTATGGATTTCATCAAATAAAAACATCAACCCACCGTAAATATCCACCATTCTGTAACATGCTTTTTAAACCTTCTATTATATTCATTTCCTCATATCTGTGGATATTCTTCTACAATGTAGTTCATTAATTTGAATTTGCTTTTTGTTCTGACTTAAATAACATTGAAATAGACATCCTCACTCTTCATACAGGAGCATTATGATTTTTCTTTCCTAATTTTTCTTGCCTTCACCCTATTCCCATTATATAAAGCCTAGAATAATAAGCAGACACATGTGGGACCCTGAGATTAAGGTCCAAACAGCACGAAGTGTGGATTATTTTCCCCTTTTTCTGTGTCAAGTCAAATCTTCATATGAGCCATAGAAGGCCTCTAAAGTGTCTTCAGCCATGGAATGAACTAATGGGGAGTCAGCTAGGAGATGCAGGTGGCACCCTGAATTCCTCCACCATTTCTGCAGCTCCCAGTCAATTCTCAATAAATATTTTACTGAGCAAATAAGTGAATAATGCACTTACTTAAAATAAAGAGAAAACAGCCCATGACAAGGTACTGTGCATATACTATTTTCAAAGCACTGTGAGAGATACAGAAATAGATAAAACAGATCCTGACTGGAGAATTGCATGCTCTAATAAAAGATCATGCAAATTAATACACTTAGAAATTAGAGTCTGAATAGGCAGAAAGGACATCGGGCATTTTAGCTTGAGGCTTTAGGAGAAACACTTGAAGGAATAAAGGGAGAAAGCAAAGTGAAAATAGGCTCATTTCTTAAAACAGGAACAAAGTTGGAGTTTCTGGTTATGAAAGTTAGATCTACTAGCAACTTCCTCATGGGAATGATGAAGCTGTTGGTCTAGATGTTATTGATACGTTACATGAGGTCAAAGTGGCAAATTCTGTCTCCTTCTCTTAGCCCAAAGTGTTTTCCAAATTCTCCCAGGCCATATGCTAGATTTATTAGGTATCTTGGGGGCTGCTTGTAATTTCCCTGTTCCCCTTAGAATATTGTGAAGCTTATAGAAAACAGAAGTTACACTTCAGACTGGGCTTCTAGAAGCAATCAAGCATTCAAGCTTAACTTGACATTTTTTTCCACTAGTGTATGTGTATGTACATACATTGTACGTATGGCTGTTTTCCTATCTTATGGAGAAGGCTGTTAGGAATCCCACTTTGTGGATAATAGGTGCATTCCCTTCTCTTGCTTATCTAACACAGCTTTGACTATTTGCTTCTTTCCCTTTTATAGGTAATACTCCTAATGTTCCATGCAATTTTGATGCTTTAACAAGAGCAGAGATGTCAATGTATTAGTGACGCTCCCTGCAAGAAAGGGGAAAAAAGTAGTGGAGAAGGTGCTTATCAAATGTAAATGTGACTGGTTCAGCATTTAGGAATAAGAAAAGAAAAGAAAGTAAAAGGAAAGGAAAGAGAAAGGAAGGGAGCTTGTGTTACATGTTGCCAAGGACCCTGCATTATTGCTTTTGAGAGGTTCTGATTTATTATTCAGACCTTGCATGTCAAAGTAACTGATTAACTACCCCAAATGAATTTAAAAAGCAACAATATCTGACAGCTGATGAGCTCTGGGAACATTTGAAGACATGATTTTTTTTGAGGGGACAATTATCTTTGTACACTAGCAAAGGCAGTAGATAAGATAAATTAGCTGTTTACTTCTCTAAGGAATTGTTATTTTTCAGAGAAAGTTATTCATTGGCTTTGTGCCTCCAAGGAGAGCACCTGTTGAATATCAGAGTATTCAGGAGGTGTTTAGGGAGCTTATTCACTCATTGTTTATCAGAAGCATGTAGATTAAATTATTTAAGATTTTTGAAAGTCATAAATGAGGGATGTATGACCTGTTGCAGGGGGTAAATGCCTACTGTGATCCAAAAAAAGGTGAATATTTAAAAAATTTTTAATATATTACAGTAAATGACACATTACCACTAATGTCCTTCACTTTGAATGCACATATCCAACTTGCCACTTTTTGTAGTGGTGGAAGTCCTCTTTCATGTCTTTAGTTGAACAATAATGGTTGCTTTGATGTCCTTAATTGATTCAACACATTTACTTTTTGGGTCATTTTGACTTTGGCGACAGCCAGAAGTCAAACAACATCAGATTCATCGAATAAGGTGGATGAGGACACACTCTAATGTTTTCATTGGATAGAAAATGCTGTAAACAGTTGATCAATGAGGGATGATCAAAAATTGGTAAATATTTAAATTTTAAAATAATTACAGTAAAAGGCACACTGCCATCGATCCCCTTCAAAATATTCAAAATACTCCCCCTCCCTTCAAATACACTTATCCCATTATTCTTGTCAATATCTCTTTTACTGTAATAAGTTTTTTAAGGGTAAATATTCATTGTATTTTTCAATTGTTCCTTGTACAGTAAAGAACTTTAAGAAGCTCCAAGGAGTGAGGGAGCTGTCAACTTGGGTGTTGATGATTGACCCCAGTTCTGCTGTTGGCCAGTGGGACTCTGAGGCTACCCCGCCTCTCCTGCCCAGGACAGAGAGGGAGAATTATGGTGCAAACCCTATTCCCCATGGGGAAGCACAGCTCGGGCCCCAGGCATACAAACATCCCATTGATGTACCTGAACCTGAACCTAAGTGAAGCTCAAAAGCATCTTCCAAGTTGATTTTCTCAGAGCTACATGGAGATGACCTTGTACGTCCCTCAAGCTCTGGCTTGAGCCACTGGCATTGGAGCAGATCAGTATTTTGAGGGGTTGTTAATGTCTTAGCTGGACCAAGAGTATCTTTCTATTTATTTTCCACTAACATTTATTTGTTCTCCCTTAACAATTATAGTTACTATGCTTCACATGAATGTTCACAAGGCTTATAATTGCATGGATTTTTTTCTCAGTGGCCATGTCAGTGTGAATGCAACTGGATCTTAAACCTAAATGTTCAACACTTGTTTTTCATAATTTATATTTTTTATAAAATTTTTTATAAAAAAACTTTATAGTAAAATATAGGGGAGAAATTCACCATAAAATTTTCCCACTGGGATCTTTTTATTATAAATCTTTTTAACTGAATTCACTAACAAGGGAATTTAAAAACTGGAAAAAATAAACATAAAACTTTGAAGCCCCATTTCACAAATTTATTTCAAAAGTCACTTTTAAATTAATTCAACAAATTCTTCTTGGGGACCTGCTCTTTGCAGTTCTGTATTTTTTCCCCAAAGCTGCTGGACTTAAAAATTGTATGTGTGTAAATTACAAAGTTATTTATTTTTTATATGTAATCTAATTAATACATAGAAGAAAAAGACCCACCTAACATGGACAAAAGATGTCCTATTTTCTTGATTTTAAGATATCATTAATAATTAGGTGCATTATTAATTCTCTTAGCAAAAAAGCAAAATTATTTTCAACACTGCATATATTAGAAGCCATCTTCCAATTTCAGAATCACCTAAATGTGCAACAACATTTTTGCCTATTAGAAATGAATTTGGCTTCCAATAATGGGAAAGTAACAATAGCTTAAATAAGATGGAAGTTTCTCTCTGTTCTCTCTCTCTCTCACACACACACAAAAAATCAGATATGTATGTTCAGAGCAGCTGTAAAAACGCCACAGTCATCTAAGATACAGCAACCATCTGTTTCTCTGTTCCATCATCCACAGCACTGGGCTTCCAGCCTCAAAGTTTCTTCTCATTCCACTGTGGCTGCTGGAGCCCAGCCCTCACAGCCACATTGCAGTCAATAAGCAGGAGAGATAAAGAAACGAGCACACGGCAACTGTCATGTAACAAGTATATGCCTTCCTTATTACAGCATTCTTATATAAGGCCCTTAAAAATAATAACAACAAACTTCTGCATCATCACTTTGACCTCTCTGTAACTGCAAGGAAAGCTGGGAAATGAAATCTTTCAGCTGGGCATAGAATAGATTGGGTTTTGGTTTGGTTTGGTTTTGATTTTACTAAGAAAAATAGGCAAAATATATTTTTAAATGAAGGAAATACAATAAGAGCAACTCTTGTCAAGAGCTCATTATGTGCCAAGATAGGTTCCTAGGAACTTTGAATATATCATGCCATTTAATTTTGTTAACCTTGACAAAGTATACATTAGTATTCACGTTTTACCCATGGAAAAACTGAGGCTCTTTAGAAATATAAACTTCCCTACAAGCTTGTCATTGGACACAATGTTGAACCTTACCACTTGTCTGTGTCTAAATATTGACCTCCTCTATACTCACACAATGTCAGTATTCTAGTGACATGCACCTCTGTAGTAACTAAATGTTCACCTACAAGAAAGAAAAGCCACTTTGAAAAGTCATGTCCCTCTCTTCATCATTATGCTAGGATAAAAAAAGATCAATAATTCAAATAGCCCAAGTTTCTGTGCTCTAACTCCGATAAAGCTACTTCAAAGAAAAGGATTTAATTTCAAAACTAGTTTGGAAAGGAAAGATGCACCTAATACTGTGAGAACATTGTGGAGTGTTTTTCAGAAATAATTTTTTCTTAAATAGTAAAAGTGAGTGAAGACCTTCCCTCCTCTGTGTCTCTTTTGAATTCTGAAAAGTTCTTCTATATTCAAGTGTTATCAAGTATATGAAACTGTAATTTAAGAAGTGTTACAATTTCACACCTAAAAGAAGCTTTCAGTCATATGAGATCATCTCTGAGTCTTTTCTCAGGGTGAATTTGAGGGAAAGCAGCTGTGAGTTTTGGAGACCCGTGTGCTGGTGTCTATAGATTTATACCATGGCCCTGGACTTCAGCATTTCCTAGTCTAAGCCAGTTGAACATTCTTTGTCAGTATTGCTTTGAAATTTCTCTTTTATGGAAAAAAACCTGAGTTTCACTTTCTATTTATGAGACATACAAAGCTTCACTTCCAGTGATGGCTTCAGGTGATGAGTTAATACCCTTTGAGTAAATCTCTTCACATGTCTTTCTGACATTGGTTCTCCCTTTATGCCTCCCAAAGGACAATGTTAAAAAATAGCACTTGCAGAGAAGTTTGAATCTTTTCTGTAGAAAGTATCATCTTAACTGCAAGACATTATTTGAAATAAAAGAAAAACTCTTTTTTAAAAAGTATGTCATTCCGGTATTTCCAATATTTGAAAAGCAAGATCCATTTAAGATTGCCAGAAGGTGTTTAATTTGAAGCATTTTATTCAGAAAATGCCTCATCTGAAGCTCTCAAAAACACATTAGTAGTCATTATATCGTATACCTAAAATGTACCGATAAAATTCATTTAAAAAGAAACACATTAGTGTATAAACCCTCCAGTTGAGTTAGTAGTTGAGTAGCCCTGGCCATTGTTACAATTTTAGCAAGGAAAAGAAAAAAGCCACATAAACCACATCCTTCAAAAGACTTGGCCCTGAACTAAGACCAGAGTTAACTTTTCGTGCTGTCCTCATTTATAGTGACTGATAAGCCTCTTTTCTTCAAGGTACTGTGGCAAGTTGTTATTTCAGAAATTGTGAATCACTTGGATGTACGTCAGTTCCTCACCCCCACACAGCATAATTGTGATTCAGCAGATAGATTTACAGTAAATTTACCAAAATTAGTAGATTTAGAGTCAATTTATGGTAAATTATTGTTGCACCCACAAAGTTTGCTTAAAGTGTTATGTCCAAAGCCATAGAAGATAATGTGACATTAATGAGCACATTCAGGAATTCTTCTGCTTAACAGAAAAACACTCCTGGTGCATCTGAAATGTCATATTCCTATATGCCTGCTTTTTAAACTCATAGGTAGTTTCTCACCTTTATGTGACTCTAGTGTTTCTTTAGGGTTCATTGGCCCATGTTATCAGTCTATTCCTTTGTCAACCCTGTAAGTATTGTCACCAGCTTCCCATAGGCATGAGCATTTTGCATCTCCTTTAGAGAGTCCAAAAGGAAAGTGCCATACTGTGGGTCATGTCTCCCTCCTTTTTGAACATTCTCAAATAATACCTCCTCCATAATTACTTTCTAACCTACTATGTGTGACTAAAAAGCAAGTTGCATATACAATATGGATACGGTGGGTAAAGAGATGATTCACATTCCAGATGAGATGGAATAGGACAGCACAAGATTTTATCAAGCAACTGAAGACAGTGTTGAATTAGTCAGCTTTCCCACAGCTGGTACACAATACCCAATACAGTGGCTTAAAGGAGAGGTTTAACTGGTCTCACAGTTTCAGGGGATTAGTCCATGATTAGCTGACTCCAAGGCAAAAACATCATGGCAGAAGGGCATGGTGGAACACAGCTGCTCAGTCATGATGGCTGGAAAGCAGAGTAGGGCAACAGCACCAAAGAGGAGGGAGCTAGGACCAAGGTTATGCCTTCTTTATCATCCAGACATACCCAGAAGTGTGCTTTTCTAATCCCCTAGGCATTTACTAATCCAGTCAAGTTGGCACATCATAATTTATGGTGATGGGCACATAACTTAAAATTTACAAATTGTTTCTTTTTGGAATTTTCTACTTAACATTTTTGAACCACAATTAACCATGGGTAATTACAACCACTGAAAGTGAAAGCATAGGCAAAGAGAGACTACTGCTTTATAATAAATAGCATAGAGCAGTTTAATATGTGTTGTTCCCAGCAATAATTCTTTTTAACATGGGGCACTCAGGGCTGGGGTCGTACATAGCTCAGTGGTAGAGCACTTGCCCCACATGTGTGAGGGCCTAGGTTCAATCCCCACTATCACACACACACACACACACAATAATAATAATAATAATAACAACACAATAAAATAAAATTGGCACTTAGAGATGCAGTTCTTTTTTAAGCCAATGATCACTTTGTATTTGAGATTGTTACAGTACACATCCTACCATGGAAGTAATAAGGAAATAATAAATGTGAGATTCCTTTGTTGAAACTGGGAATGTATGAGAGTTGGAATAAACATACTGAAGAGGTTCATGTACAGTACCAAGTCAAAGAAAACCCCAACTCTTGGGAAACAAACAAAAGGGGTGGAAGTGGCAGACAGGGTCTTTTAGTGAAGTAGAAGGAACACAGAAGAGTTAGGATTATTAGAAACCAAGAGAAAAAAGCATTTCAGGGAAGAGAGGACTACTATTCAGATTGGGGAAGAAGCTAACAGTCAAAAGTAGAGTGTTGTTTGGGAGGATTAGAGTACTTCAGATGACAAAGTATTAAGGAATGAGTTTGGGCAAGCAGAATCAGGAGTTATACAGAAATCTTCCAGAAGGTATATTTCATATGATGGGAACTTGTTACCACCAGAGACCAGAGAGTTGGAGGGAGGAGAGAGAAATGCTTTGGAAAAAAGGGAGGCTGTGGGTAGCCATCCTGGATTGGCTTCTTTCATTCAGGAATACACATGCAAAGTTCATCCTTTTTCTTGTGGCTTAACAACCAACCCGTTTCTTTTCATTGCTGACAAATATTTCATTGTATAGATGTCCCACAGTTATTTTCTCATTGACCTATTTAAGTACATTGTGATTACTTATAACAACTAATTGGTCTTGTTCTACACATGTTTTTATGACACTCTATGAATAAGAAATTTTAGAGCAGAAAGGTGTCACCATAGCTGTCAATTGAGACCCCCTCATTTTGCAGCTAAGGAAATTGAGTTCCAAAGAAGAGCCTATATGCTCATAGACAGTCGCTTTTCTCTATTGTCAAGGCAAAATTATTAATAAATTTCAGATTTCAAGAGACCACTTTAACTCACAACTCACTTAATGGGAGAATTATCCTTTACCTGTCATCTTCAATCCAAGCAAGAGGGGTCTGCTCAGCCTCTAGCCATACCCCTCTCCATGGACCTGAAAGGCAAAGCTTCCTAAAGTCCCATCCCTGTTCCTAAACCAGGCCTTAGGACCCTGGAATTCCAAACCCAAATAACCCCAGGTCTATGTATTGCTAGGTTCTGTCCTAGAAATGGCCAGAAGGGGGTTTTCTCCATTTGGCCAATCAATTGGTTCAAAACTTGGAGGAATTCTAAATTTATCATTGGCTTTCTTAATCCTTATGAAGGTATAGTTCTGAATGTAGGAATATTGAACATATGTGATGAGTTTGATTTATGACACCATGTGAACCTCCGTTTGTTCTCTTGCTGGACACCATGCAAATGTTGGGATTGTTCTTCCTCTGACTATAATGACATTTAATGACATCTTTTCTTCCTTGTATGACAAAATATAGCAACAGATAATTAAAGTTAATATACAAGGAATTCTTGCTATATGCCAGGCACAGGGCTAAATATTTTATGTGTATTATTTCTTTTTTTTGGTACTGGGTATCGAACTTAGGACCTTGCACTTGCGAGGCAGGTGCTGGAACTGCTGAGCTAAACCCCTAGCCCCTATTTCTTTTAGTGTTAGATATGTGTACATGGCTCCCCTTTGTTCTTCTGGGTGGATGTCCCAGCTCCTTCTATGGGCTGTCATAGGACATATCGCAAAGTATAGTTGAATTCTATTCTCTTGTCTCTATACTGTTGGTCTGTAATCTTAGACACTACAGCATTTGTTACATATATTTAACACATGATACTGTAAAAGGAGTAATAGATGCTTTATAATACTTTGATCCTAATTTTATTTCTTCTTCAGATATATGAAACTTCTTTTATATAAAATTTATTATAGTTGGGCATGATGGTGTACACCTAAATCCCAGCTACTTAGGAGGCTGAATCAGGAGGATTGAAAGTTCAAAACCATCCTGAACAATTTACTGAGTGAGACCTTGTATCAAAATAAAACTTCAGAAGAGGCTGAGAATGTAGCTCAGTGGCAATGCACTTGCCTAGCTTGTGTGAGGCCCTAGGTTCAATTCTCAATACTGCAATAGACATGTATTATTGGGTTAGTATATAGATATAAATATAGACATAGTATATATACATATATATATATATAAATTTTTGAAAAAATAAAGATACCTAGAAAAACATAACTATAATTATTCTTTTCCTTCTTTTCCTATCCTGCTTTTCTCGAGATGGAGTCTATATTTCTGGCCTCAGTTCTCCATCCATTTTCAAAATTAATTTTCATTGGCTTGAAAAAATCATTAATTAATTTCTTTACTGCTATAAAATTCTCATTGATCCTATGTTCACCTGGCAACTGTTCCATTAGTTACTTAATATATGACTAGCTATATTTTCTATGTTCTTCCCACTCTCTTATTTGAAAAATGTAGCCATTAAAAGAAGAATGAAGTGTAAAAGCTAAAAACTCTACACTAAGGCAATTTTAGATTACATTAAATAACTTTTTACTTTTAAAACTCCTTTACCAATTCTAGGATAGTCACAAAATAGACTACACCTCCTCTAAAGAAGCATTTTATGTTTTAAATGTTTTGACAGCTCTAGGACCTTCCTTTTCTCTAAATGATATTTGTGTATGTAACATAGTCCTATGATAATTATACAATTGATTTCCTAGCTATCACCTCAATCTTACATTTAATCATCTTTCCTTCATATTTCAATATAAATTTTTATTTTAATGATGCTTTCCTTTTTAGATTTTTCTGTCATTTTGTTCCCTTTTTGGAAGAATTATTCTATTTGTATTACTTTGATTAAATGCAATTAAAGGATATGTTAAAATCCAAATATTTTAAAATCCGACTACATTTGATTAGATGACTCTTCTGCTCTTTACCTGGTTATATTTTCTTTATGGTATTTATGGTATTTAAGTATGATAAGTTTCAACTTAAGTGAAGTAAAATGAATAGCATCTGACTTTACTTCAAACATTGAATCTAAGTTTCTGTGTCAGTACTACAAATGGCAATATTCATGTAAATCTATCAGTGAACCAAAACCTCATTCAAAACGTTTGCTTTGACATTTTCATTCACTCCAGTGTTAGGAGCTATCACTTTCTTGTACTTTAGAGAACTTATTCTTCAGTAGCCTAAATCTGAACATGAATTTCAAACCTCCTTGCAAATATCGCAAATCTGTACCGTTGAGGGCCAGGGATTTAGCTCAGTGGTGCCGCCGCCTGCCTTGCAAGTGCAAGGTCTCAAGTTTGATCCCCAGTACTGGAAAAAAAAAAAAAAGAAATAACATCAAAATATACTTAAAAATTTGAAGATATCCAAAATTATTCTAAAAGGAAGGAGTCCATCATACTATTCAAGGGCCCCTAGAGGTAGGATTTTTGAGTATCTCCTTTCATCTTTCTTTCTTTGCAAGTTCACAGCAGTGATAATTTAGTAACTTTAAAATACTACACGGAGTAGGTCATTTTCACATCATACTCATTTTCCTGAAAATTTACCTTAATGTTGAAACTCAATTTGTCCTCAGGATTCCTCTGTGCTGGTGAAGATACATTACTCAATGTGCATGCGCATGAATATTGTATTTAAAAACTACAGTCATAAATATAATAACATCTGCCTTTTATAGGGCATCTACTATGTGCCACGCCATGTTCTAGGCACATTACATACTTTAATGCATTCAATCTTCATAGTAATCCTATGAAGTAGACATTGTTATTGTCCCTATTTGATGGGTAGGGATATGGAGGGACCCCCCAAGGGAATAAACAACCCACCGAAGGTCAAACAGCTATTAAGTAGGAAAGCCAGGATTTTGCTATCCTGCCTCTCCTCAGAGACCTAACCATGTCAAGAACAATTTTAAAATTCATGAAACAGAGTTCTATTTGTACTTTTGCTGTAAAGGAAAATAATTTGTTAGTTAAGGCAAGAAAAGTCCTGTGGGACAATTAAGGCAGTAAATAACAACTGAGCCCAAGTCCCTGTTGAAAGGCACAGACTTGCAGAAATTCAGGAGCATTATTTCTGACACACACTAATGAATCAGTGGAAGGTAGTGAATTTCACTAATGAAGAGTTCACAGTAGAAATATAAACAAGCTCTAATGAGTGTATCTGCTGGTTTGCAGAGAATCATTGTGCTCTGAGTCCCTCTCCTTCATTCTCATTCTCTCCTCTCCTCTCTCTCTCTCCATATATATATATATGTTATATAGATAATCATTTGTGTAATATATATATATTACACAAATGATTATCTGGGTTTTTTTAAACAATATATCCCTATGAAAAAGAAAAAAACCTGTTTTTCTAGGGTGATTTAATTTATAGCTCAATATATTAAGAATTTTAAAAAGATACTCTACCTTCTAAATTGCCTTCTAAATACGAATGTACCTCAGAAACAGCATTAGTGTGGCCACACTAATATGGAGTGTGCAAGTATACCAGGGAGACATTTGCATGCCTGGCAGGACACTGTCCCGTCTGCTAACCTAGGACTACTAGTCCTGTTCCCATCCAAGCCACCCATTACCTTTCAAGTGTGTGCTTGGGCAGCCCTGACCCAGCTCTGTGGTCTTCACCAAAGCACTAAGCCCTCCCTTTTCTCACAACCACAAAGGGCAAATGTCAAAAGGGTGGCCTTGCAGCCTGCTTTGGGAGACAGCCCTATAAGATGATCTGTGCATGCTTCCTCTTTGATCAGCAGACGTGGGGATGCAAACCTTCACTGTGGAAGTCCACAGCCCAAAAGGAATCCCCATCTCTACTCTCACACAAATCAACCCACAGTGTAATGACAGCATTATACAAAGGCAGAGAAAGAGTCCCAGACTGATACCAGGACAATGGACTAAAATTAGCTCAGAGCGATTTAAAGATTTGGCCCTGAAAATTGCTGAAGTCATTCCTTATTTTAAAATTGACCTTTTTTCCCAGTTTTTGGATTCACAGACTACTTTAAACTTTTTATTCTTAACTACAATTTTAACTCTATCCTTTACTTTCATAAAAACAGATCACCTTTACAACTAAATTGTTATATAGATAATTAACACAGAAAATGAATATAGAAGAATTTAAGTTTTAGAGTCACCCAAAGTGTTATCGTATTTTTAGAAATACAGAAGAAAACAAAATATACAGTTCCATCAGCCAAGTGATGAAAAATACTTGTATATATTTAAATGATTTTGCCAGAATCATTTGCATTTTAAAGCACCAAGAAAATAATTTTAAAAAATAGCCAGAGGGGTTTGAGTACATGTCTTTCAACAGAATATTGACATTGATTATTGCTTTAAAACAGTTATGGAAAAATCACAGCAAAGTAATGAATAATTGTGGCTCTCATTTTTTGTACTTTTAGCAGACAGAGCAGCTGTGGGGATGTTTTTGTAAGTGGGAAAGTTGATAAGTAAACATTATTGAATCATTCACTGAACGTTTTTCTGAAAGCCAAGGCACTTAAGCATTACCCAGTCAATCCCTGCTTCCAAAGGCCCTGATGTAACTGTACACTCCCACTCCAGCTGAAACCACCTCAGCACCAGGATGGAAAGAGCTCAGTGTCTTATTGTTTTACTAATCAATGCAGTGGACAATGGAATGACATTCAGAGAACACATTCTGAAGACCATGCATGGTAGTAATAGGAAGCCTTGCAGGAATGTTTACCTTACAAATCAGTATGTTTGACTTGACAACAACATGGTTGGCAAAAATCTTAGTGTGTTTCCTCCTGTAAAGACCTGGTTGAACAAGGAAACCTCTCTAGTGTAAAATTCACTTATCCAGGGAGCCACTTGATCAAAAGCCATGTCTGTGCTTCCTAAAGAAGCAGGCAAAAATCCTAGAGATCATCTATTCCTTTGTTTCCATTCCCTTAGATACCTTTCTCCAAGTACATCTGCTTGAGTTCCTTCTTAGAAAATGAGATGCACATTTCAGAAACAAAAATACCAAGACTAATCAAAAATTTCCTCTCTTGCCATCCTTGTCTACTCAAAACAACATGAAGCTACATTCCCTTCTGACCCATCCTGCTTTTGCACCCTTTGTCCACCACGGGATGAATTCAAATATTTAAGCAATCCAGGACCCTTGGGACCTTATATACCTGTGTAGACACAGAAGTGTTTTATTTTTGGTCCTGGGATCGAATTTGGGACCTTGCACTTGCCAGGCAGGCACTATGCTGCTGAGCTACCTCCCCGGCCCGACACAGAAGTGTTTGTACAAACCAATGCCTTGTGAACATGCTCAGGGGCTGATTATACAGAAGAAGCCCCCTGCCCTTTGTTGTGCACCTTTCTGCAGAGCTTTTAGTAGTCCATAATGAGTCAAGCTATAATTCTCATTTCCTTTGAGGAAGGTTCAAAGAGAAGATTCAGCTCTATTCCTTAATTATACTTAAATCTGCATTATTTCTAGACAATGATCTCTAGTAGAAGTTTGCAAACACAGCATATCCTCTGCCAACATTTACTTTATGATCTGAGAAACACTACATAAATATCAGTATAATGTACTTAATAATCTTCTTTTAACCAAGAAAAAGAGAAGCTCCATAAATGCTGAGTCTTTAGCTTAGGAAAGGGGAATTTATTCCAGGGTCTCATGAAGAGTTTCATTTTGCATAGGATGAAACTTAGTGACAGTTTAGCTCACAGACTAGAATTCCACTCAATAAATCCTGTGCAAGGGGAGTATTGATAGACTCTAAAGCTCCACTTCTCACCCACCTGGAAGAGTCATTTGCATCAGCTAATGTGTCACCTGGTATGTGGTCAGGTCGTCGTATAAAATTAACCCAGTCACAAGCCCAGTTCTCTCACCTGCCCTGTTCACCAGTCTTGTTTTACATTTTCACTCAGCTGGTGACCAGAACCCAAAGTACAGCACAGGAGAAAGAAATCTAATTATTATTTTTCTTTGTTTCAAGAGCATTGAACTATTCATTTCCTCCTCTGAGAAGTATTTAGCCCAAGTTTTATCTCATTGTCCTACAAAGACTTAAACTGACACATAATCCCATTGTAAATGACAAGAGATAAGCAATGGGTTTTTTCAGTATCTTTGACTTAATATCAAAATGAGAACCAGAACAAGTTGTTTTGAAGGATTTACTGTGGAGCCATCAAATCTCTTAGAGGGATTAAATGTGGCATCCAACATGTGAAAAACCTCCAGTACTGTTTAATTAGTAATGACTATGACAGAGTCGTCTTCTCACTCCCATGGAATAAGGACATCTTATGTACCAAGCCCCAGGATACTGGGACTCTCTTAGTGGCAGCTTCAACTCCCCAAGGCTCACCATGATATGCAGTCTAATTTAGATGTGAGAACAGGCAGGAGCAGTTTGCACATGTTGTATGGGGCTGAATTTTTGCCTCCAATCTCCTTCCCCCATTTGCTTCAAGTCTAAATTGACAGGGTATTCATTGTGAGATTTCATCCTTCATATGGCTTTTTAAGCATCCTAACACCAAAAAGAACAGTTCCCTTGAGCACTGTAGTTTTACTGTTTGTGTGTGGCCTTTAATTCTCCTGGGTATCTACATGAAGATACCATCCTTGTGGCTTGGGTGGGGCTAGTAGGGTTTTGATAAAAAGGTAAAGATTAGAAGCTGTTCATGTGGTACTTACAGGAACAAGAGCAACAGATACAGTGTGTCAAGGAAAAGGCAAGTGTGTACAAATGGGGTAAATGATTATTCTCAAGTGATGTCTGAAAAAGCAGTGTTAAGATTTATATCATCAGAAAATTTTGGCTTGTCCACAAAAGACAAGAGTGTGCTCCCCCTAAAAAGCATTAGAACCAGAAAATTAGATCTGAGAACAACTCTGGAAAGAGCAGATGGACATTTAATTTCACCTAAATTATTGAGATAATTGTTACATATTTTTATTTCCCTACTTTGTAGAAAGATGAACCCAGTGCAAACAGCAGGCAGTGAGTGTCACTAAGCCCAGACCATTACTTCATACGGTACCATTACCTCATATGCCCCAGGGCCTTGGTTAGTCTTGCATCCAGATGTAATGTGAATTCTGTTAAAAAAGAAATCAGCCAGGTGAGGTTTTTAGGTACAGATTCATGCACAAACATGCCAAATGCCTCCACACTCGATGGGTTACTGATTCTGCGAATCTTAAGAACCCTTGAAAATTCAGGGTGCTCAAAGAGCTATGACTATTTCTGTTGAAGAAATATTGTTTCACACAGTCTGAGTAGCACAGGCTGGTTGGAAGTGCATTGGCCTCTGACTTTGCTCACACCCTGAAGAGCACCCAGCCTTGATTTTGATGGGTGACTCTCAAGGGCACTAGTTCTAATATCATGCATGGTGGCCTCTGCTAGGAGGAACACACTCAAAACCACAGCTTGCCTCTGCAACAAGTGAAGTCTCCACTGGAGAGAAAAAATGCAAAGCTTGATTGCAAGCTCCAGAGGAGTGGGGCTGTCTCATCAACTTTGATGGATGAAGAAGGACTGAGAATCCTGTGCTCACTCACCCCCAGAACACGATCAGTGACTACCCACTGACTATTGGATGATTAGATATTTTCATGTATGCTTCTGGAGTCAGAGGACCAGATTTGACCATCCTCCAATTGTCAATTTTAACAACTGTATGATCTGCACTCACTAAGGGCTCAACTCTGTCCCCAGGCCCAGCAAGCAAGTTTAAGCTGCACCCCACTGGCTACCTCACAGCAAACAAGCAAATGGTACCCTATGTTCCACCTCTGGTCCCCAGGATGCCTAGGGTTCAAAAATATACATCAGCTAAATTATTTTGACAGTCTTTTCATAAGAATTTTCAAGATAGACTGGGTTCTTCTGAAATTATCTAATCCATTTTCTAAAAACTTCTCGTTTTCTTTCTCTCTTTCTCTTTCATTTTTAAGGAAATAAAAGTAAAGATTGTTTTGTTTTTCCCTAGGAAAACCTCTTTTTTGTGATGGAGTATCTCAACGGAGGAGACTTAATGTACCACATTCAAAGTTGCCACAAGTTTGACCTTCCCAGAGCCACGTAAGAGCCCTATAAAGGATTTAGGGGTTTCCATGTTCTTACCAGTTTGTACAAATCCAGTACCAACAGAATATTTTTTCTATGTGATATTTTTCTTACCTCCTCATTCAGCATCCCTAAATCCCAGGGCCAGGTAAACCATTGGGATTACTCTATTACCAAACAAAGCAATCATTTTCACTGCTTGTAAAATTGAAATCTGTGTCAATTTTATTTCTCCATGTTTTGAAAACAACTACTTAGTTTCAAAAGGAACTACCCCAATTGTAAATAATTGAGCACAGAAGCAAATATTTGCTCTTTGGAAAGAAGGCAGTCAAATGAAATACAAATTGTCAAAGTCTCCCCGGGGATAAAGCTTTTAGCTGAAGCCTTTCGTGGGAAGCTCAATGCAAAGGCCTAAAGCATCTCACTTCTAGGGCATGAGAAGGAGGAAACTGGAGAGGCATTTGGTCAATTTGAAAAGAAATCTTCCTCTTCCTTGGCATCAAACAGCAATAGAATCCTGTGAGAGGAAGCAGGCTGCGTCTACCTGGTAGGACCTTGGCAAAGTCCCACCGGCACCTGCCTACATTGTCCCCCATAAGCCCTTCCTGTGGTATAAACTCACTGTGACATTTGAACAAAGCAAATTGTGCCATCAGGCTCGTTTAAAAATGTCAGATACATGCTAGTGTGCTTTGCTCAATGCTCACTAAACTTTCACTCACTTCTGCATGAAGACTTTGAATGGCTTAGGTTGAAATGGTTTGAAAGATGGTCTTGGCCCATGGGTCCTACTAAAACTCTGGCTGAAATGGCTGTTTTGTCAAATCACAGGGATAGCTTGCACCCTTTTCATCGCCTCCAGGAATCTTCAGCAAAGCTCCCAGAGATAATTTTATGGGATTCCGCCAGCATGAAAATCACTGGACATTTTTGTTAGGATCCAACTATTGGCCCACTGTCCTCTCTTGCTCTAATGCGTGAAGTCAGCTTGGACACATGCTGTCCATTTGTTCTGAATACTTTCCAGGAGGAAGATCTTTCCATTTATCCATGAGATCCCACAAGCCTCACTTCCAGGAAGCTCCCCCTTATATCTGACCTTAATGCCACTAGAGATATGCCCATTCATTTCCTTTAAGCCTGTCACCATTGAAGATCAGTAACATCACTTTCCATTGTCTAATATCCTTTTTTCCACCTCTCAGACTATATTTCTTGTGCAGACTAAATATTGTCAATATAAAAATAAACCAACCAGATCTATTTGGAATGACTGCACATTGCAGGTCTATGGGCTTGAAACGGAGTTTCAAATAAAGAAGAAAACTATTTTCCTACTATACTATACTATTACATTTAATCTCTCTATGTTTTACCAGCAAAGAAATGACAGTACAGACATTCAAGTTTATGAATAAATGTGAGATGTAAGAGAGGCTGGCTTAAGATACCAGACCTGTTTTATAGTCTCAGGGCTGAGGTTGGATGCTCTGAGTCTTCATTTTCTCAAGTGTAGAATGGATAACATCTTCCTTCTTAGGATTAAACAAAATTATGTGTGTATACCATTTAGACAAGCACTCCACATGCATAAAACATCAGACCAGCTTTGGGGACTTTATTTTGTTCTGTTAATGCATTCATGTTGAACCTTGGCTTCTTCCCTTAGGTTTTATGCTGCTGAAATCATTCTTGGTCTGCAGTTCCTTCATTCCAAAGGAATTGTCTATAGGTAAGTTGTGCTTTTTGGAAACAAGTACTAAGATAGCTGATTTCTTGGCCCAGTTAATTTAATCACTGGACTTGAGTGATGTGAGTATGATTTTATGTTAGAACGTTCCCCACCCAGACCTCCTACCAATCATGATTATATGAAAGTGATTTGATAGCAACCAGGTAAGAAATTCCAGTCTCCAAAGCAAGAAGGTTCTAATCTGATTTTGTTCCTTATGCTGATCCCATTCACCTCCTTTCTCTCATTTCTTTCCACCACTCTCCTTTCTCTCTCATAGCTTATTCTTGTTGGCTCTCTCATCTGTCCCCTTGATACCTCTTGATTTTGCTCATACATACAGAGAACATATTTTGATCATTCCATCCTCAATGTGAAATATTCTCCTTTTGGTTGGGGAAGTGAATTCTGGGACACACATACCCACGAAAACCTTCTGTTCTATACCTTATAGAAGTGCACAGAACACCTCTGGTGTCCTCTTTCATGAATCCAAAATTTCTCTATTCTACGATATCATTTCATGCTCTGCTGCCAAAACCCTCAGATAAAAGCTGCTGTACTCCAGTCTTCTTTCTTCTTTTCTCAAAACACAGTTGACACTTACTTAACATACAAATCTTCAAAAGCTTAGTTGTCAGGTTTCCAGCTCACTGTAGATTAGAGGAAGGAACAAAAGAAAAAGAAAGGAGCCGGAGAGGAGGCTGGCTAAGCTGCTGAAAACTCAGAGAGACTTCTCCTGTGACAGACTCATAATGACCTGGAGTCACCAATAAAAGTTCCATTGTGTTCCACTCAGATTGTTGAAACAGCAAGCTGCATAGAGAGTTGGATAACATTGAACCTTTGGTGCTTACAGTGTATGCTGCCATTATCTGGAAAATTCTCTTAAGGGGGAAGGACCCCTGCATTTCCAGAGGCTTCCTGAGTGAGTGAGGCTACTGTAGTTAGCATCACAGAACTGAAGACACAGGGAAGGTTTGGGAAGTCAAGCTTCTTAAACAGGTTTTTATATAGAGATAGATATAGAGATATATTTACAAATCTGTCTATAAAATAGTAGATCATGGAGGTGTTTTATATCATTTTTAATCTCCAGAAAATTGAAACTCAGCTTGAGCGGGATTCATAGGTTTTAAATTTTTCTCTATATGCCTATAATGACTGTGAATATCTAAAATATACTTTTATCTGGGTTCTGAGTAGGTTGTATGGGACGGATGGATGGATGGATGAATGGGAGGGAGGGAGGGAGGCATATGAAAAATAAAAAAGATTAGCAAGAGAGACAGAGATCTAAAAGTTGAAAGGCACCTCCCTCATCCATATCTGTTCTTCCATACCCCAGTGCTTCTTTCTATCATACCATCTTGTAAATTTCTGGGCGCATACAACAAAAAAGACCAGTGAAGGTCCATAAGTAGCATTACTATCACAATCAACACATGCCCATTTTAGAGCTCTTACTCAGCCCACGCATGGAAATCATGCTCTTTAAGTCTCCTTCTGCACCAATTGGACAAAACACTGAGTTTATTTAACATGATCATAAAGTTGTAGGGGATTTTTGAAAGGTGTCATCAAATAGTTAAAATTGAGGATAGTCATCTATCCTATGTTGTGTACTGATTGTTGCAGACAGCAAGCTCCACAGAGACAGGTTGATAGCAGAGCTTCAGTGCTGCTGGTGTGGAGATTGACTTGCTGTAAGACATTGTTCTGCTGCTTGTGTATAATTTGAACTAAATTTTTAATTTAAGAACTGAGCAAACAAATGTTTTATTAATTTCCTTCTTTTGATTACTTACAATTATGATTTTTGCTCACAAAACTGATATATTAGTTTTGAAGGGCTGCTATTACTTTAACACCTATTTGTTGGCTTAAAGAAGCAAAAGTATTCTATCACTGTTCTAGAGACCAAAACTCTGAAATCAAGGTGCTGGCAGAGTCACACTTCCACCAAAGGCTCTGGAGGCCCCTTCCTTGCCTCGCCCAGCCTCTGTTGGTTTCTGGCACTCCTTGCTGTGGCTGCATATGCCAGTCTCTTCCTCCATCTCATGTATGACCTTCTCTGTGCATGTAGACCAACACTAGTCAGATTTAACCCACACACAGAGACAACCCAGGATGATCGTCTTTTGAAATCCTTAATTATATCTGCAAAGACATCTTCTCTAAATTAAATCCCATTCACAGAGTTCTGGGGATTTGGACATAGAGATATCTTTTGGGGACCCCATCCAATCCTCCACAACTGGTATTATAAATTGTCTACTGAATTACAGCCCTTTGTTAAGCATTGTGATGGGCACAAAATATGTAGAGGTCCCAAACCCCAGAAGCCACCTTCTGGAGTTAATATGAGGTAGGATTACATGAAGAGACATAAACAGTGTATTCTTTTATAATTAAAATGCAATTGCAGAGAGAAGAAAAGACCTCTTCAAAACTAAGTAGTGGAAAGGAATATTACAACAAAAATTTACCTTCCTAGCAGAAGGTAAATTTTTTAAGGGAGAGAAGCTTTGAAAATGGAAGAAGTGACTCCAGCGGAAACACAGAAATATCAATGAGAAGGACAAATGGAAGAATACTAAATGAAGGTCTCTAGGTTTAACTGAAAGCCTGTTGTTGGACAGTCACAAGATCTGAGGCCTGGGAGATAGAGAAGCCGTGCGACATCACACGCTTTCACCACTTGCTAGTGGAACTGTAAAGGCAGTGGCTTTTTCAAGCCACTGTCATAAGCCTTGGTTTGGGTTAAATGTAAAAATGTGGACCTGGAAAGCATTCAGATGGAAAAGAGAAGAATCTAGAACCTTGTATCTTAGACTATTAAAACTGAAAGACAATTTAAGATTAGATTTTACTGGTTGTGTTGGCTACTTTTCTCTCATTACTGAGACATAATACCTAGCACCAGAAGTTAAAGGGAAAGGGGTTTATTTGGCTTACAGTTCATAGATGTTTCAGTCCATAGTTGGCTGGCTCCGAGGCTGGGAGGACAAACAGGCCTCGAAGAGGAGAAACAACATAGTGCGCACACAGTAGCAAAGTCAACAAGGGAAAGCTTTAAGGGCACTTCCCTGCCCCTTTTATGTTATTCAGATTTCTTAAGGAATGTAACACTCACATCCTTAATTCTAGTGCCCTTGAGCCTAGCATTGCATCATCAATTAATTCCAGCTTCACACACTCTAGATTAAGCCTATGACCTCATGAGGCTTTGGAGGGACATCTAGACCCAAACCATAACACTGGTGATAAGCTGCCCAACTCATGTATCTGAAGCCATGTTTTCAGAAGAATTGTTTCCTTTGATGTCACAAGGAGACAAGCAAGCAGGCACCACTGACCCCATTTCATGGGAGTAACTGGAGACTCCTTGGAGAGGGAAGGTGATGTAGCTGCGTGAGTCAGCCATAAAGCCGGGTTAACCTCCCATGCTGCCTGTCCTGAACGAAGAGCTTCACTTATGCTGACCACACAACAGAATGAGAGACTTCCACATAATTTTGTTACAAGTAAGCAGACAGATGTTTACAAGGAAAAACCAGGGCCTTGGACTCTGAATTCTTATCTCAGTCCTGGTGTCCTACGGGGTACAGTGAGAAATAACCAGCATGGCGTGCCTCAGAACATTCTGTGCCTTTGGCATCTCCAGTCTGCTCCAGAGAACCCAGCTAGTGTTCTTCTGTCCTCATTCTTCTCCCTGCACAGGTCTGGCTTTGCAAGGTAACCTTTTCTGGACCTTTCCTATTCCAACTTAGATCTCTTAAAGCTTCAGTGACCTTCTTTCTCATGGTCCCAAACACATTTGGCCTCCTTTAGATTGAAAAGTTGACTCAAAGTTTATTATTCCTAGCCTGAGGCCTAAAGAACATTTATTTTTAGAATCAGTTAAAATGTATACTTGTAATTTCAGCAAAACCAGTTTGATGAATAAGACCAGGTGAGTTTAGTACAAAAGGATGGAAGAGAAGATAAAGACTGGTTTTGTGTCCTCGCCCACAGACTGGCTATGTGGTCTGGGATAAATCCCACCACTTCCAAGGGCTTTTGTTTTCTCATCAAAAAAAAACTATTAATAAAAACAATAATTTGAGATTAAAGTTCTGTTGTAAGATTCAAATAATAGGGCTGGGGATTTAGCTCAGTGGTTCTGGCGCTGACCTCGCAAGCGCAAGGTCCAGAGTTCGATCCCTGGTACCCCCCTAAAAAAAAGAATCAAATAATAAAATGCACATACAAACAAGAAAACAAAATATAAATGTCAAATATTATGTTCATTATTTTTATGATCTATGTATATCACCAGAATTAGAGATCTGGCTCCCTAGAGATGACTCCAAAACCATCCTTCAGCCAAAATTTTAGAAACATATGTATGTGGCTATAAATTACACAAAAATTTCATATGAAAAAAACCAAAATGTTATCAGTTTAGCTAAGTATATGTACCAGATAATGAACCTGAGATTTTAGCTTAAGAAGATAAACATAACCTAGACTATGGGTTTACTGGAATATAATTCATAAGTCACACTGAAACTGTGTATTTAACATCTTTAGTCCTGATGGTTATGTAGGTGTGACAGCATTTGAGTTAGACAGTAGAGAAACAGAACTGATACGAATGTGAGATACACTCTTGGTCTCCCAGGCAGACAGAAGCTATTGATGATGCATTGATAATGGGCTCGTCCAGATGGAAAACATCAACTCCACCAAAACAACTATGTTCTGCTCTCAATTTCTCTGGCTAACTTACTCTCACAAAAAGTGGAGAAAATAATTAAGGGGAACATTCTTTGCAAATGGTAATTATTGGTGAGTGGTTAATTAATTCCAAAAAGATTATTGAGTGCTCAGTGCACATGATATTGTTATCAGAGTTATCACATTATAACAAATAACAAACAATACATATGTCCATCCTCATGAAGCTTCCAGTTTAACGAACGAGAAAGACAAATAGAAGTAAGAACTTTAGAAGAACATTAATATTGATGTCCAGTAGCATAAACCTGCATAAACAAAAGTTAGGTTTCATTAAGAAACTGGAAGCAAGAAGATAGACCATTCAAAAACTAGGGCAGCATCTCACCTGTCATTTTCATTTCTCTTAAGACTTGCATGGCCTTTGTTTCTGCTTTTGGCCTGACCACTTCACTTGTTTCTTCTTTTATAAACTAGTCTTCCTTTCTCCAAGGACATACAAGAATCCACAGCCATACCACCTTGAATGCAGCCAATTTTATCAAAGGGCATGCTCAAGGAAGTGCCATAGCAGCTCTGATACCTGAACAAGTCACATAAGGATAACATATCACAATTTGAAGATTCAAAAACAGAGAAAAGTAAATGATCCACTTGAGCCAACCCACTAAATATTGCTTACTTGACCTTTGGGAGGAGAATGTTCAAGAAAAGAGCCTGAGCAAGTCTTCATCTAAGAAGTCCAGCAAAGGATAAGAACAATGGCTGTTCCTACTCCTGTCCAAGTCATCTTAGCTACCCAAAGAAAACAGTGGTCTCCATTATAGCCACAGGTCCTAGATGTAAAGAAATAAATCTCAGAAAGCTCAGCTATTCAAAGAAAGCTGGATGTTATATGACAAACTAGAATTTGTAAAATTTCATTGCTAAAATCAACAAGATAAAAACATTTAAAATTAATAACAAGTGAAGTGCTTGAATTATCTTTAAAAAGTCAATTTTGCAGATGCAGCATAATAAACTGGGATAGTGTCAGTTTGTGTAGAAAAAATACTTGAAGGTTTTGGTTTACAATAAACTCACCATTAACCATCGTTATGATAATGTTCCTAAAACAAGGGCAATATCTTAGGCCACTACAGCAAAAGGACAGAAGATCCTAAGAGGAGCTGATTGTGTCACTGAGTCTGCACCAGTCACATCATCTATCTGGAGAACATTGGTTCCACTTTGAGCAACACCTCTCAGGAAGAAAACTGATAAATTCTGGATATTTGGAGGGTCCAAAAACTACACTATATGAGTAACAAAGTCCCTGAGCTTAATGAAGGAAAAATGAGAAAAAACTTGATGTCATTTTCAAATATCTAGGGTATAGTATGTAATAGAAATACTTTATATAAAGACAAGTGGGTAAAATCACAGAAAAGCAAAGCATGGCTGATTTATTTTTTTTAAATTATGAGTTACATTTACCTGAGAATAGAATGGGCTATTTTAAGAGGATATTGGTTCTCTAAGGAAAGAAAAATGTATTGACCTCATATCCTATTATTGGGATATTCTGTTATTGGGGGTTTCTGGGTCTAGAGTGGTTCTTCATTGGTCAGGAACAACATTGTTCAACTAGACTGGAGTTAGGTGCAGTACAATTTATTCACAAAGAAACAAAGAGAACCATGGTAGAAAATGGCATAATGTAAGTGTATTTTTAGGCCTTTTCCACTCCATCATTACCTCCAGAAAAGGTACTGGGTTAAACATTGGTGATCTGTCCCCCTTATATAGAGTTGTAGTCCTTCATAAATCAGAAAGAAAATCAGCAGCAGCAACCAGTGCCTTGAGGAATGAGCTTTTTCTACGCACATTTTGTAGCAATGGACCTGTGTACATGTTGTACGGCATTAGACCTTACCAAATGCATCATCAGCCCAAGAAGCATTGCACTGTTAGCCCTCTCATTACAACTAGACACTGTTTTTGAAAGCCCCCTCTTAAAACTGAAGGATGCTCTGCTCAGGAGATGACCCAATATGTGTACACTCTCTCACTAGCCAAGTCATGCTTACAGGAAATATATATTGAGCTCCAGAGATGCATCAATTGCTGAGCAGGGCATGCAAGACAGAAGTCTGTCGGAAGGTCAGGCCCAAGGCAGCTGGAAGGAAACACCTGAGCATGAGCAGTGGGTCCAGGAGTGAACACCAAAGAGCAGTGAGCAGAGGGCGAGCTGAATAGGCCTGTGGTCTGAAGATCAAGGTGGTGAGGAGGAAGAAGGCCAGTAAATCTCCCCTTTGTGCACCCTCTTAGGCCATGCTGAGACTAGCTACCTTGTCCTCATGACAGTGTTCTTCTAGTTGCATTTATTGAAGTGGGACTTAGCTTTGCTTTTGTTTTAGGGACCTGAAGCTAGATAATATCCTGCTAGACAAAGATGGACACATCAAAATAGCAGACTTTGGAATGTGCAAGGAGAACATGTTAGGAGATGCAAGGACCAACACTTTCTGCGGGACTCCTGACTACATCGCCCCGGAGGTAGGGATGCACTGCGTGGGTAGCCCTGCAACTGTCCTTTCTGGGCTCAGCACAACTGCATCAAGCTCTTCTTCCTCCCCATCAAATCATATGGTTTTCAGTTTCTAGGTTCAAATTTTGTAATTTGTTTTTTTGAAATATTTCCTGAATGCAGCTGCATATATGGGTTGTTGCTTGATCTTATGGAAGATGCTACTCTAACTAATGACAACACTCCCCAAGGGCTTGCAGAGTCCAGTACTCCCTTTCAGCTGTGGCTCTGACCCACCTCAGGCTTAAAATAAGTTCACTCTGCTCAGATCAACCAGAAGGAGCAACTGGTGAAGAACCAAGTGGAAACAAGGGTCCAACTAAGTAAGGGGGGTTCCTTGTGGGGTGAGAAGACCTGCATAGCCTCTGTGTTAGTGGGCATTGAGTGCTTGCCAGAGACTCTCTGATCTCATTTCCTCTTTAATAAAATGGGTATAATACTATGCCACAATTGTTACTGCAAACATTAACCAAGAGAGCGTCTGAAAGTTAAACCTCAGAGCCCCCAAAGTTATAATAATAAACAGTAATAATAATCGCTATCTTCCCAGCACCTTGAGGAAAAGCATTTTCTCAGAAGGCATCCATCCATCCATCCAGCTAAACCCTTGTCCCCTCTTTTTGTTTTCCCCCATTAAGTTTATTGGTACATTTTCAGTATAAAATACAGTTACATTCATCACTGGGATCTTGTACCATTACATGATGTACCTTGGTTCTTATTTTTTCCCCTTCCCTTGCCCTCCCTTCACCCCCTCCACCCTTCCCTATTTGCAAAGACTTTGTTTCCATTTTTTTCCTTTTATCATATTTTTTCTTTTCCCTTTTTTCCTTTTCCCTATCCCTCCCAATTCCCCTGCTCCATTAGATCTTTTCTCCCTGTTACACAATATCAATTATACATTTTTAAAATTACAATATCAAGATCTAGGAGACATTACCACAGATTTTACAGAATTTAAAAGGATATAGAAAGCATATTTCAAAAATCATTTTTGAAATAAATTTGACAACTTCTAAGAAGTACCTTGGAAGACAAATTAATGAAACTAACTCTGGAGGAAATATAAAATTTGAATAGCACCTACTAAAGAAAATATATTCCTAGCTTGAAGACCTACCTGTATGACAACAGCAGGCTCATAAACATTTTAACTATAAATTATATCAAACAAAGCAGAAAAAAGAAGGAACACTTCTCCCCTCATTTTAGGAAATCAACATTGTGTTAATCTTAAAACTGGAGAAAGATAATAGAAGAAAAAAATATGAACATAGATAGAAATTTGTTTAACAAAACAAACTATTGGAAGTCAGATCTGGCAGGATGTAGAAAGTGATTTTGTTATAGGGATGGCAATGTTGGTTCAGCATTGGAAGATCCACCCCCAAAAGTCATCATTTTACAGAGGAAAGGAAAAAACCATATGATCCTGTCACTAGTTGGAGAAAGAGTATTGGACTAAATTCTACAGCTGTTCATGGTAAAAGCTATCAGGAGCCTAGAAGTAGAACAGAAACTTCTCAACAGATTAAAGACATGTACTCCATACTTCCAGCGAGAATGCCTTATATAAATGGAGAAGATACAATGCTTTCTCCTTAAGGTGGGGAACAAGGGTAGATATGCTTACTCTTTATCTGTCCATTAAACTTTGAAACCTAGTCCCCACCAAAATAGTCTGGCAATTAAATGACACAATCCTATTAGGACAGGATTGGCAAGGTAGAAGCAAAATGTTTATATGTAGATGAAATGATCATCTACAGAGAAAATACTAAGAAATCTCTAGGAGCCCCTAGAACTTGTATTTGAATTTAGCAGGATTAGAAAACACAAGGTATCTATAAAAATTCAGGTCTGTGTATACTTGCTATAAATGAAGAATTGGATATTGAAATTTAAAAGTTATGTAGGAGTACAAAGGACCTAGAAAAGTTTTTTAAAAAAGCACAAAAATAGTGTTGGAAGACATTTAGTACCCACAGTAATCAAGGCAGTGTTGGTGTAAGGAAAGACATATGGATCATTTAAATAAAACAGAGAATCTAGAAATAGAACCACACATATATGGTCCACTGAGTTTTGAAAGATTATTTAACATTAGCATTTTATAGAATACAAACTCAATTCAAGAGCCGAGGAAGAGATAGTGTCTTCAGCGAACGACACTAGAACACCTGGTATCCGTATATAAAAAATTAACCTCAACCCTTTATTTCCATACATGAAAATAACTTGAAGGGATCTATGAACCTAAATATGAAAGCCTAAAAGTATAAAACTTTAAGAAGAAATTATAAGGAAAATGTTTATGAATTCAGGGTATGCAAGACTTCCTAGGATACAAAAGACATGATGTATAAAAGAAAAAATTGATAAATGAGATTGCATCAAAATTTAGAACTTTAAATGACATCATTAAAATGAAAAGTAGTCCTTAAACAGACCATATTTACAATGCATATAACCTATGAGCGGAATATATAAAGAGTTCTTAGAGCTCATTTATAGACAACCCAGTTAAAAAGTAGACATAAGAAGATGATAGCCAGTACAGCACAAGAAAAGGTGTGCAACTCTAGAATCAGAAAAATACTAATCAGTACAATAACAAGATTGAATTATACACTCATTAGGGAGATAAAGTTAAAAGTTTTAAAAGCTTTGTCATGACTTTTTCTTTTTGTTGGATTCTCCCCCTCTGTGTTTAATTTGTCACACCCAATGGATTCATTCTGCTGAGTTTCCTGGGGTTGGGATCCTCATTGTCTTTTCCTAGGGCATAGTCTAAAACTTTTTGGAGTGCCAGTTTGATATTCATGAAGTTCCTGAGGTGCTCTTTATCATGAAAGCATCTTATTTCTCCATCAATTTTGAAAGACAGTTTTGCAGGGCACATCAATCTGGATTGGAGGCTATTTTCCTTTAGGGCTTGAAATATATCACTCCAAGCTCTTCTTGCCTTGAGGGTTTGCATTGAGAAGTCTGCTGTGATTCTGATGGGCTTTCCTTTGTATGTGATTTGTTTCATTTCTCTAACTGCTTGTAGAATTTTGTTCTTCTGTTGGATTTCTGGAATCCTAACTATTATATGCTTATGTGTAGATTTTTTTTGATCAAGGCTAGTTGTAGTCCTATATGCCTCACTTATCTGTATGTCAAGTTCTTTTCCCCACCTTGGGAGGTTTTCTGCCATCACTTCTGTGAACAGTTCTTTTATGTCATCTGCACTCTCTCCTGTTTCTTCATTGACTCCAATCAGTCTTATATTATTCTTCTTCACATCGTCTAGCAGCTGCTGGATTGATTTCTCGTGTTCCTTTACAATTTTAAAGCAATTGTTCTTTTCCTGGTCATTAATTGCAATCTTTTCTTCTATATCTGAAATTCTATCCTCACATTGGTTCATTCTGCTGCACAGACTTTTAATGGAGTTTTTAATCTCCTGGAAATCTGTTTGCATCTGTTTTATGGATTCCATTTGTTTCCTATGTTTGGATTCCATCATGTTCCTCAGATCCTCTATTTTTTTTATCTGTGTCTTGTCTAGATTTATTAATCATGTCTTGTACCATGAGCACAATCTTTGCTGTTATCTGAGTAATTATTTCTGATTTCATTTTTCCCAGATCCTCTTTTGTTGCCAGTTCAGAGAGTCCAGGTGGTTGAGTATCAGATTGTTCCATCTCGTTTCCCTTTGAGGTTGCTGTAGGTGATCCAGAAGTCTGTTTTTGAGGCTTGTTTATGTGTCTTCTCATTTCCACAGGGGTTGGAGGGTTGCTTCTGGCACCCACACGGCTCACCTTCTCTGCCCTAGGAGCTTGGGATGGTAGTAGGGGAGCTTCCTTCCGGGTTCTGGGACTGGCTCACCTTCTCTGCCCTAGGAGCTTGGGATGGTGGTGGGGGAGCTTCCTCCCAGGTGCTGGGACTGGCTCAGCTTCTCTGCCCTAGGGGCTTGGGATGGCGGCGGAGGAGCTTCCTTCTGGGTTCTCTTGTCCCTTCTTTTTACAGAAACTCCCACAGCCTCTCACCCCAAATTTGGTTGGATTATATTCAACTGGATCAGATTTGATTAGGTGACTGCCTAATGTGGTGTTTCCCATAATGTAGTTACTTGTACTGGTTGCCTTTTCATCTTTGAATCTCCTTACACAACTAAATGTTTGCTCTAAGTATTGGTACTGGTTCTTATTCATTTTTTAAAAACTTTTTATTTTGAAATAATTGTAGATTCACAATAAATTACAAAAGAACCACAGAAATGTCTCCTATATGTCCCTTCACCCAGGCTCTGCCAGGGTTACACCCCACAGGGCTGTGGTACAATATCAAAAACAGGATTTTGACATTGGTACAAAATGGATATGGTTTTATGCCATTTTCTCACACAGGTAGATTAGGTGATCTCTTTATATCCAAAGACTCAGTGCAGCGATTGGTACTAAATAGCTTGACAAAAGATAGATGGATGGCTGAATTAATAAGCATGTGAGTGGGTTTTCTGAAGAAAGTAGTGACACCTCTAATTCCCAGTAAAACAATTTAAGCGGCAAAGCCCTGTCACCACCCAAGTAACTCTGGTATCTGGGGTCTAAGAATTGTGTGGCTTTGCCCTGTGATTGTGGGGTATTTAATTTTAATTTAACCTTGTTTAAAGGCAAGGTTGGCCTCTGTCCCAAAAGAAATTACAGCTTTTAATGTCAAGGAATTGTTGAGCTCACAGAGCTTGTCTCATTGATTTAATAACTTCCTGATATTAAAAATCTGTGCTTCAGGTTAGCACAAATACAGATATCAGTGCAGTAAACCATTTCCAGTTTAAAGTGAAGCCAAAGCTAATTAAGATACAAGGAGGAGACCTCAGAGCAGAGATTCTATTCAACACTGGATTTCCGTAGGGATAATTCTCAAGTGTATTTACTCAGCACAGATCATATCACTGCTATTCTCAACAGAGGTCTCCTTTGTCATCCTCTTAAGCTCAGGGGAGCTGTCTCAGTTTCTTTCCTCTCCACTTCAAGAGATCTTAGTATGCTTGCCTTGCTCTTATTCATTCCCATCAACAAACACTTTGTACCATACCATTTCCTTGGCAAGCCTTCCTGGTTCTGTTTTCTTCTGAGCCTTCCAAAATTTACATTCAGAGACCTTTTCTCTTTGCAGTTCCACTCTTCTCTCATTTTCAAGCATGCTTGTCTCCATGTGATTCCATGCTTAGCCCTCTTCTGTTCTTACTGTATGTTCTCCAGGAGAAGATTTATTTATGACAGTATTTTAGCTCCAGAACCAAAATGACCAGTCCAGACATGTTGATCCAGACCTGTAAATCTGTGTTCCTCTTTGAGGTCTGCCAGTAAATGTCAGAATCCCTCCAGATAACAGGTCTAAAACTCACTTTCTCTGTTGAACTTACCTACTCATCTTCATTTTTTCAAGCTGTCTTAATTAATCATGTCATGCATCTATTTGCTCACATAGAAAACTATAAGTTTTATCCATGTTTTCTCCTTCTTTCTTACTCCCCAGATCAAACCAAACAATAAGACTTCCTAAAATTGGACCTCTCGTGTTTATTCACTCCTCCAATCTTGTCACCAAATATTAATTTACATTTTTCCTTTTATTCTTTTTACCAAGAAGAATCCCTTTGGCTTAATCCCTTTCAAAGAAGCTCCAGTTCTTTCCCATGCTTATGGTGGCTAACCTAGTCTAAGACATTTCACATGACTTCCTTCCATCCCAATTCATCACCACACATATTTACACATTTTCAAACCTTTGATCATGTTCTCACATTAAACAAGCACCCCCAATATTAATAATAAAAAATATTTATGCTTTAAGTAATGAGGCTAAATAATATTTTTTAAAATCTTGCAAACCTGATTCATTTATTCCAATTTTTGGTGTTCATGGCTGTCATAGCTGGAAAATATACTTCACAGAGGTATAATGTGAAAAAATTCTATAATATGTACAATTAAGGTAAGGATCATCACTGGCAATTGTGGATTTAGTATATAATTCAAAGCAATGTTTCTGACACATTCAGTTATTTTGAGTCAACCTCTTGTTGGCTAAAACTTAACTAATGAGGTCTTTGTTGTTTTTAGTTTCCTCACACATGATGGCAAAGAGCTTATACAAGGAGAGACATCAGTGATGCTATTTCTCAGGCTCTGTTTATGTTTGCATTATTTGTTTCAGTATTATCTTTAATCCAACTATTATGTTTGCATTATTATTTCCATATTACCTTCAGTCCAAGGCTCTTTGCAGATAACTTTTTAAGGACTTGTCATTTTGTCCAAACTTGTTTAGGTAGAACACAACCCAGAATGGCAACGCATCTTAGGATTCATAGAAAATAACACACCACCAGGTGCCACTGAGCTGCTTCTGAGATGTGGTTTCTTATCCTTCCTTTAAGACACTTCACTTGCTGCTTACATTTCTAAATGAGGACATTAGTGTCACTTGTATAGCACCTATTGGCGAAGACTACATTTTTTTTCATTTTAGATTTTTTAAATGAATATAAATGCAGTTCTAATTTTCTTCCCATGTCTCATAGAATAATACAATCACCCCCAATTGCATATACCTCTTTGAAGCCTGCTCATCTACCAAATTTCCAGATTTGCTGGTGTAAAGTTCAAACCTGTCACTCCAGTGCTTTGAATCTTCAGGAAGTCTTCATTATCTACTGAGTATAAGCCAAAATTCTGAGCATGGGTTCCTAATAATAGGTCCGGTCACTCTGAAGTGTGCACCTTCCCTAACTGAGCCATTCTATGCAACTCTGCCTTGACACATCCTGTTCCCTTGGCCTATGGTCACTTCCACCTCCCATCATCTTCTCCCTAAAATTCCCTCTGGCCTCTAGAAAAGGTCTGTTGTTTGCTTCCTGGTGCTACTAAGGTATGTGTGTCTCCAGTTGTCCAATACACTGGAGACCAAGACTTACCCACCCCATGTGCAGTCTCCTCCCAAGGGCTCACAGTAGCCTCCCCTGCACTGTTTGGTGAGTAAGTGGCCATACCCAGGCATGTACCCCAGTCCATCTCAAACCTGTACTGGGTTCTTTACCTCTGGGGCTCTGTTATCAAATAACTTCTCCAGCCTCCTCTTCTCTTTCCACAAAATCCTTCCATTTTCAAGGCCCCACTCCATGCCATCTACCCTGTGAAATTTTTCCTTAATGTCACTTCTTCACCCACTGCCCGCCCCCCTTCAAAAGCAAAGCACAGTCGTAGGCAAGCTGTTCTTCTCTGCAGCCTCATATCCACCTCCCCCCCAAGCATAAAGTCCTCAGCACCTTCTGCCTTGTGCTGTCTTTCTGAGGCTCTCCTTGTTTTCTCCCCCATTGTGATATTTGATCTTCAGGGAAAAGACTCTGACTCTCAGCAAGGCACCTAAGTAAGGCACAGAATTAGAGACACAGCAGCACAAAATAACTGAGACAAAGACTATGGACCCTATCTGGCATACACATCTCCCCTGTCAGGAGAACTCAAATCACAGGAATAAATGCATTTCAGAGCACCATCAGGATCAGTGCCTGAAAAATACACCGACCATGCTTCCCACAGCCCAAGTCTCCTGAGACCTAATGCTCCTCTCCAAAGATCCACTATTCCCCCCGCCCATGTCCCATTGCAGGAGTGAAGAGGGACTATAATGTATAAGTGAGGCTCTGTTTATTTTTACAAACAATAGGGACACAGTTACACAGTGAAACATACAACTTTATACAGCAGACTACCATCACAATCAATCCACAGGGGATTTCAGTACATAAAAGCAGTTCTTGGAAAAAGTCAGGGTCACATGGAAACCCAATCAACATAAGTCCTAAGCCATTAGTCACTTAGTGCTAGAGCAGCACTTGCCCCAATATGTGCTGATGCAGATCGGTGCAAGACTGCAGACCTGAAAGCACTCACTCCATGGACCAAAGGAGTGCAAGTATAGATCACAAAAAAGAAGGGACTGTGTCGTGATGCCATTGTCAGTATTTGGGGGCCTTTCTCAGGCTTAGGGTTGCTTTCAGGGTTGTGCTTCTGAATTAATTCTTAGGGTACAGATGGAGGAGGAAAAGAGGGAGACAAAAGAAGAGATCCTTGTATGCCGGAGAAGGCTGTCTTTCTGAGTCTAGCCTGGAATGCCCACCACTCTCTCTTTACCAGTACTGAGCAGTGTGCACATGAGCACACTAGAGAGAGGCAGAGGGCGGGAAAACATTATAAGATGCAAGGCGCACATATAGTAAAATCTCCAAAGACTGGAATTTAGAATATACCTTTCAGTCTGGGGCTGGGGATGTAGCTCAGTGGCACCGCACCTGCCTGGCAAGCTCAAGGTCCTGAGTTTGATTCCTGGTACCAAGAAAAAAAAACTGTAAGTCAGTCCACTCACTAGCACACCTGAAGTAAGAAACATATGCCCCTGACCCCAGTCATCCTCCTCTGAGGATAATAGTACCCAGCTTAAGAAATTTTTCTAAATAAAAGCACGATATCTGAAAATGCCTCACACATAGTGCTCCTTTAGCCCATATTTTGTTCTGTGTATGAATTTGCAATTTGCTTTTTCCTCCTAATGTAAGAATGAGATTTTTATGAGCATCCCCTAGCCTCAAAGGTTTAATTTCTACCACAGCTGTCTTCCTGTCTTCCAAATTTCTTTTCATTTGTTTGGACAAAACTAAATTATTTACAAAGATGTGCTACTTGGAGAGGTTTCTTTGGCTTCCCCTTGTGACCAGTCGGGAATTATGTGTGAATGTGGCCTCTTAACTGGGCATATTTGAATTAAGATTATGTGTGGCATGTGCACACTCCACCTTCCAACAGTAAACAAAGAAGTTGCTAAAAGTGAACATGCAAAACCTCTTTTCTTTGCCAGAGATGTGAACTAGTAAAAGGATATAAATTTTGTGGAAAGTCAGGTAGGATTTCAGGCTTCAAATGTTCCCTAGCAAAGAAGGCCCACCAGTTCTTCCAAGAGCCTGCTTGATAGCTACAGGTAGCTTGGAGAAATCTCTGATTTCTGGATTTGAACAACTGTGATTACAAGTTTGACTCCTAAACTGAATAGCTGTGATGAGCTCAGCTTTAAGGGTAGGACTTGCTCAGATAGTGTCTTTGGAGGCTGAGTTTCTACAGAGATTTTGTGCAGATTCGGGACACCAGAAGTCTGACTTGATTTAGATGTTTGTGTCAGAGGCACTGGAAAACTTAAGTCATATACCAACTTTTTTAGGTCCAATATTTGCCACCCAAGTCCTCACATCAAGGATGGGAAAATGAAAGTTAAGGTCATGGTTCAATTGTTTCTCTTAAAACCAGAAGAAATGGAGAAATTAAAACTCTAAAGTGTTTACTCAAACTCAAAAATTTTGGCATTGTGAAGTCATTTCTATCCAGTCATCAGTTTGTCAAAAGACAGTTTCCAGTGTGATCCTTGGTGAAACCATTATTACTGCCACCACCCATGATTTACTGAGTGCCCCTGAGAAGGCAGACGTGTCATTTGTTATCATCTTCATCTCCTAATTATGTCTTTGCCTTTTGGTTGCACAGATCTTGCTGGGTCAGAAATACAACCATTCCGTTGACTGGTGGTCCTTTGGTGTTCTTCTCTATGAAATGCTGATTGGGCAGTCACCTTTCCATGGGCAAGATGAAGAAGAGCTTTTCCATTCTATCCGCATGGACAATCCCTTTTACCCAAGATGGCTAGAGAAAGAAGCTAAGGACCTTCTAGTGAAGGTAAGAAATGAAGACAAGGGGATTTTTTATATGATTACCATTAGGTTTTTCTGTTTAATATTTCCATTATTTTCTAGATTTTAACTTATGCATGATAGGACACTCATTCCTTGCACTGAACTGGATTTAAATGGGATATACACTGGGTGTTTTACCTGTGGCACAGAACCTTGGGCATTAAAGTGAGTTTAAGATATACCCTTCTTGTGCTCCATCTATAGAAGAAATGCCCAGAAACTAGTTCTATGACTCCTGAATGTCATTGTATATGGAGATGCAGATGGGCCATTGAGTGGTAATAATTTGTGGCTTAAAACCCTTTTGTTTCCTGTATTAAAAATATTCACTCTAGTTCATAACTTCCCTACCCTGGTTAAAACATTAGACAAGATGTATTACTTTTCAGCTCACTCTCGAGTAAAAGCAAATCTGTTGTCCTACTTACATCGTAAAACAGTGCCTCAGTTAAGAAATTAAAACTACCCAGTACAAGATATTAGTCGTCATATCGATCTTAATATGAAAACTATGAGTTCTGCTCCCTTTCTTCTTGTCTGAGCAGCTGCTCACCTTTGGAGAAGTGACTGTAGTCAGGTTGCAGCTGACTGTGTCCTTGTCCTCTTCCTTTCTGACTCTCGAATCTGCTTCACACCATACCAAGTTGAAGCCAAGAGATGATAAAAGGATAAGGAGAAAGAAGGGTTCCTATAGGGCTAGGTGGCTTCACACTCTTTGAACCTGGCAGATGTTAAAGCTGAGACTTTTGTGAGGTACTGTGTATGTTCTTTGGAAATACTTATGCTTGAGGACATTTTTAGCTGAAACCTTTGACATATAAGCTAGTCACCCCATTACTGAGCATAGGTACTATACCAAAACCAAAACTATTTAGGTAGCACTTTCTTCCCAGTTTGTTGCCTGCCCTGCATATTGTCTTATGCAGTACTTAAAATGCATGCAGAGCAGCTCTTCCCTGGATGCCTGCTTGTTGTGCACTAGAAATACTGATGCATCCTTCACCCTAACACACTCTGAGAGGGGTGATTGTTACCATCTTAGCAGCAATGCCCAGACTTTACCATCAAAGCAGAAGTCAGACCTCCATTCGTAATAGTCCAGAATGTGTTAAGAATCCACATACAGTGCTGTCAATAGAGACAAGGCTCTGAGAATCACATGCTATGAACTAGGAGCTCCCAAGGCAAACAGATGTAGACATAGGAACACTGAGAGCCATAATTAAGTATTAGTACTTTAAGTAGAACTCCAGCTCTCCTTTTCTAAGGATACAAAACATCCACTTGGTAAGAGTGTAATAAGTTGTAAAACAAATATAAATTATGCCAACACAGCATGCCAAATAGATATAAGAATAATAAGTCCCCACATTTATTATGCTGTCTCAGAAAACATTTGGATCAGAGAAGCCCACCAGTGTGATCGAGAGTCCAGCAAACCTTGAATATAGACAAAGAAGTAGACCAAGAATATAAGTGCTTTCTCGTAAGTGCAAGGTCCTGAGTTCAATCCCCAGTACCAAAAAAAAGAAAGAAAGAAAGAAAAAGAAAAAGAATATAAACTCTTTGGGAAATTCTAGACTCTCATATGTAAGCTGGTTGAAAATTATCATTTAGAGAGATAATTTTTAACTTTGCTCTCACTATCTTAAAAATGGAAATAAATTCTTCAATATCAGTATCACTGGGTTTTAAATCAAAACTTTGAAAAATATTTCCAAGCCTGTCTTTTTTCACTAGTCTTTTTTTTCTCTTGAAAAATTACTTGGAATTAAATTTAAAGGGCATTACACATCCACCTCTCCAATGCAAGTGACAACTTGTCTGAGGTATTAGAAATGTTGAGTTAACTCCAGAGCTGTCCCTGGGAATCAAAGTCTTGAATCTGAGAGGTGTTGAAAAAGCCTTGCGGTATGCCCAGATAAAAGGTAATGGAAGAGCGTGTTTAAAACTCTGAGCCTGTTTCATTTGGCTTTCACTTCCTATCAGACAGACAAGCAATAAATAAGGAAACTCCCTAAATGACCAATTAAATTGACTTTTAATTGACTGAACAAAATACATGTAAAATGAAAGATAATTTCAAAATTAACCAATAAGCAAAGATGAAAGCAGTAAAAATAATCTAGTAAGAGTTGATTAGAAGCTTTTATTTTATATAAAGCCAAGTCCAATCATTATTACCAATGTTACATTTACCTTACATTTGGCACTGTGAAGAACTCATTGTGAAGTGTACTCATCGGCTCTGCCTGCCGTAACAAGAGCTCACAGGCGAAGTGACTGGAAGAGCAGACAGTCATAACAGTTTTGTAGGTCACAGTTCACTGTCCCAGATCAAATTCTAGCAGGGTCACTTCCTGGTGAGGACTGTCTTAGTGGCTTAGAGATGTTCACCTTCTTTTTGTGTCCCCATGTCACCATGTGAGAATATGGTGAGAGAGAGACAGATAAACAGAGAGACACAGACAGGGAAAACACTCTGACCTCTCTTTTTCATAAAGAAACTAGCCCTATGGGTTCCACCCATATGACCTCATTTAACCTTAATTACTTTTCTGTAGTCCCTATATGTAGTCATATTAGGGGTTAGGACTTCCAACGTGTGAATTTTGAGAGGATGTAACTCTAACTATAGCATGAGGGCCATACTGAGAAGCTGGGAGCAAAAAAAAAACCCACTGGAAAAGAAAATGAAAGAGGTTAGGGTTGAGGACACCTTCAGGGGGCTGAGGGCACTTTCACACTCAGAGGCTGTGTTCAGAGACCCAGGAGGTCCTGGGTCTAGTTGCAGACCCCAACACCTGTCAATACCTTGTGAAGACCAGCTTTCCTACTGTGCCTCTCAGTCTGGCTCAAACACAGACAAGCACAGAGGACGAACCAGAGACAGAGGCTAGGTGGAGCTCAGCAGAAGTCACCATGGAAGGAAGTCGCAAGTGATGATCTCAAAGAAGAGAAAGACTGGGTAGGGAAAAAGGATTACTTCCAGTTGGGAGTGAAAAGATGAATATTTATGTGCACAAAAATCCAGTAAGCAATTACAAGGGACAAAATAGTGATACTCCAAACCACTTGGATGGATCTCAAGAGCAAAGAACTTATTTCAAAAGCTCACGTACTCTGAGTCCATTGATGTAACATGATTAAAATGACAGCATTGCAGAGATGGAAATCAGGCTAGTGGTTGCTAGGGGTTAGGGGAGTTGGAGCACAGGACGGGGTAGAACTACAAAGTGACAGCAAGAGGAAGCTATTTGTGGTGATGGAAGTGTTTGTATCTTTCCACACATGTGACAAAATGCCCTGGACACACACATCATTCGATTCCCAGCTCCTGGTTCTGGGATTTTTTTTTTTTTTGGTACCGGGGATCAAACTTGGGTCCTTGCACTTGCAGGGCAGGCAGCGGAACCACTGAGCTAAATCCCCAGCCCCTCCTGGTTCTGATATTGTGCTGAGATTGTAACATTGGGAGAGACTGAGTGAAGGGCACACAAGACATCTCAGTACTGGCTTCTCAATGTCCTGTAGATCTGTTATTTCAGAATGAAAAGCTTAACAACAAAACGAAATGAAAGGTTAACTGCCATGCAAATACAAAAAGAAAATATTCCCAAAATACCAGTGACAGAAGATAGACTTGCTACAAGAGTAGGAAATATATTTGATTGGAGAAAGCAAAAACCAAGATAATTAAAGATAAAGAACAAAGAAGCACCAGTAGGGAAAAGTGTTTTTAAGTCACTTGGAAGAGTTGAACTTGGTATTTCTCATGACTTGCACATGTTCCAGCAGTGAAGCTGAGAAAAATTAATTTCCACTATGCAATTTGCTGCCGACAGGACTGGTTTCTGCTTTTATTTCTACTCCTCAGTTGCTTCATCACTTTGATCTAACTGACTACACATCCTTAGGCCCCTTCTCTGCAAAAACTCAAAGGTAACACCATTTCTCAAAAATTTCCACCAGAGACTTCTTGTGATGTAGTGAAACCCAGAAGTCACAGGTCTTCTGGAAAAGCTAAACAAGGTAGCATTTTGTGACCTCTGCTGCAGCATCAGTATCGGACTGTGTCTGCCCCCTTTATCCCTCATGGGACATGGGTGGAAGTAGCACAGTCAACAAACAGTTGCAGCTCAGGAGAGGCTGCACTCCGTTGAGAATTACAGCTGGGATGCTTCTGTCCAGCTGATTAATGCCCCAGAAATGCCCTTTTCTTCCCCATTTATTCATCCGGGATGTCCGGTCCATTTGTTTGAAAATGATGGAAAATTAATGATCTTGAACAGTAATCTGTCTTCCTTCTAACAGAAAGATATGACTGAGCAGAGGCTGAGGAGGGAGAGTAGATTTCAGGGACAACATGTCACAGCTGCTGGTGGCCATCCTCTGCAGCTAGGAACTGCTTTCTGGCCCAAACTGTCAAGCGAACAAACTCCAGCTACATCCTGGCCATTTGTGTAAGAGCATTCTATTTCCTATAAATGTCAACAATCCTTCTGCCAGCTTTTTCAGAGAAAAGCAAGTTTTTCTTCATGAACTTGGTCCCCTTGTTGTACCTTTCCTGCCATAGAGCCATTGTGCTGGACCCCTGCAGGACCTATCACCCTCAGGAACATGGGCAGGTCACTTTGGTTCAGAAGAAAAGGTATAATTCACTGTTTTGTGTAAAACTAGAGAGAATACTTGACTTTAGAGCTGGATGTTATATTATCTTCTCATTATTCACTTCACTTTTAAAATATTTTTTAAATCCCAAAGGTATGTATATCAATCTCAGGAGACACTCTGTTTTGATGTTCTTGGTTCAAATATCACATTTGCTAAAAAAAAAAAAAAAAAAAAGATCTAATGTAAAACCTAAATTGGTGAACACTTAGCCCAGGATAATTACTTATAACTTAATTCCCTGAAGCATTTCCATATAACATCAGCTAATTGGGGGTCCATTCTTAAGACACTTATTTGTCATAGATAATTATCCCATTCATCACAGGGAATTTATACCTGTACATAATGTATCTTAATTCCTCTTTTTCCCTCTTCTCTTCCCCTCCTTTCAATTCTCTTTCCCCTCCCATTTACAAAAGCTTTGTTTCCATTTTTTCCTTCCATTCTCTTTTTCTAATTCCTTTTCCCTTCCTTCCGTCCCCCTCCTTTGTTCCCCTTCCCATTTGAACATTTTCTTCCTCCTTCCCAATATTTATCCTTCATTTTGCTCTTTATTTACCCACTGGGTTTCTCACATAAGAGAAATAATAAGATATTTAAACTTCTTAGTCTGATTTATTTCACTCAAAATTTGTGGTCTCATCCATTGTGGTGCATCCATTTACCTAAAAATAACTCAAATTTATCCTTCTTTATGGCTGAGTAGTACTCCATGTTATATAAATATCACTTCTTTATCCATTTATCTGTTGATGGTCATATGGGCTGTTTCCAAGATTTAGTTATTATAAATTGTGCTGCTATAAATATGAAGATATATAGATAGATAGATAGATAGATAGATAGATATAGATATATAGATATATATATAATCACTGTGGTATGATGCTTCTAACTCTTTCAGAAAGATACCTAGAAGGGCAACAGCTTCTATCTAATCTTGTTTCCTGGAAATGTTCTTTATAGGTAGAAGTCAATCATTTATTGTGATCATTTCTATGGGAGAGATATAGAACAAGTCACTTATTCTCTCTTCTTTTAACCAATCACTCTCCTTTTCCATCTAGAGATAGATTCATTGGTTCTATTTGTTTGTTTGGTTGGCTGGTTGGATGGTTGATTGGTTGGTTGGTTGGTTGCTTTTGAGGCAAGGTCCACCATGTAGTTCAGGCTGATCTTGAACTCATTATGTACCCTAGGCTGGCCTCAAACTTGTAGTGATCCTCCTGGCTCAGCCTTCCAAGTGCTAAGAATATAGGCATGTGCCACCATGCCCAGTTTGGTTTTTGAATCTACAGAAAAAAATATATTTTACTATGAATTTGGTGCCTTTTCTGTAAGCTGAAAACAAGAGGCTCGCAGAAGATAGGGTGAAAGTTGCATGATAAAGTAGAAAGAAAGTATATTCACTTATTCAGCCATTTACTAGTGTCTACTTTGTGCATGGTGCTCTGCTAGACTCTGTAAGAAACAAAAGTAGAAATGGTGTCTGCCCTCCAAAGCTTACAGTCCAGTAAGACAGACATACTTGGAAAAACAAATCTAAGACACAAATTTCTGTGGTGGAATGTATTCCATGGAGCACAGTAGAGACACCACCCTCCACCAGAGTAGGAAGGAGCTTGAGGACCACTGAGGCTCTGCTCCTGGCTGAAGTTATGATCTGAGTAAATAACAGCTACTCTGATCCTCAGTTTCTTTAACTGTCAATTGAGATAACAGTATGGCACCTGCTTTCTAAACTTGTTTTTAAAAATGGGATAAGGCTACAAAGTTTCAATTAAATAGGAGGAATAACTTCTGAAGATCTATTGTACAGCATGCACTATAGTTAGTACTGTATACTTGAAATATGCAGAGAGAAATTTTAAATGTTCTCATTACACACAGAAAAAAATGTAAGTATGTGAGGTGATGAATATGTTAATTACCTTGATGTACTAATTCTACAATGTACATTATATATAATTAAAATAAATATATACCATCAAAATAAATAAATGAAATCAGGATGATCTAGTTGAGGCATCTAGTACAATTCCTGACTCTCAAAGAACAATGGTTGGAATGAAAGGCTCATATACAGTCATGTGATCATGACTGTAACTTGAGGAGGAGAAAGAGTTCACTGTCAGTGGAGGTAATCAAAGAAGAGAAGAGATAAGTGAAGCCCTGAAAGATAGGGCAGGATTTACAGATGAGGAGAATTAATTGTTAGTAAAATCTGAGGAGAGGTACTTTCTTGAAGATGGAAACATCATTATGAAATTTTAAAAGGCAGGTGTTATATTCAATGAGGAGAAATGTTCAGGCAGGAGAGGGTGCATGTCTTAGTGTCACATTACAAAGACCCTTGCATGCCAGCCTGGGGACTCAGAGACTCAGAACTCTGAGCTCTAGAGATCTCTTTGACTAAGCAAGCTCTCACTGTTCAGATGAGGACTGCTATAGTCTGAATCAGAAATGTCCCGACAAGCTTGTGTGTTAAAGGCTTAATCCCCAACTTGGTCTGTCAGGAAGTAGTGGGACCTTTAAAAGGTAAGCCTGAGTGAGAGGTCTTATACCATGGGTGGTGCTCCCTGGAAGGGGATTATGGGACCCTAGCCCCTCCTCTTCCTCCTTTGTTGCTTCCCAGCCATGGTGAGGTGAACAGTTTACTCCACTATATGCTCCCCACAAGATGTTCTGCCTCCCTGCAGACCCAAAAGCAAGAAGGCCAACCCACTATGAACAAAAATAAACCTTCCCTGTTTATTAAGTGATTATCCCAGGTATTTTGGTACAATAATGGAAAGCTGACTAAAACACAAGGGCATTGAGATTCATGAATTTACCCAAGGCCACGTGGGTAATAAAGCTCTTGGATGACAGTCTTGTGTTATTTCCACTGTGCACAGGTTTTGTAATCAGGTGCTTTACAAGCCTAGGATTGACAGAGAATTCTCAGTGACCACCATATGGTAGGGAGAGAGCGTAAGTTAGGACAATGCCGAGAACATGTGCGATATATGAAGTGGTAGCATGAGCACTGAATTTTAAGAGATTCTTCAACTTTAACCAAAAAAACTCTACCTTGTTCTGTTTGGTCTTTGTGTTTTGGGTAAAGAGGAGCTCTGAAGATTTTCTAGTACTAAGATAACATAAGTAAAACAGTGTTTAGAACACATAAAGTGGCTGTTCTTGTAGGCAGTAAAAGGAGACGATGGAGGTTACATCCTTGTCAGAATCTCCAGGAAAACCACTGCATTTCCCCATGGTTTCAGATTTTCAGCCTCCTCAAAACACCCACTAACCAGCCATTACTTTATAGCAAACATCTAGCTGTTACAGGAATAAGGGATAACTGCTCCAGACATGCAGAGGACTTGTTACTTCTCCAGGTTAATGTTTAGATGCTCGTGTTTCTTAATGCCCTTGACACGTTTCATTAAAATTTAAAAGTTTCTGAGTTTCTTTCCTGTCTTTCTGATGTTCATTTTGACATCCTAGAGGAAAAAAAAAAAACTGGAGAGAGGAGAGAGTAAAGAGGAAAATAGATATATACCAGTTCACAGAGGGTAAGAGGTGAACTTTGAATTAAATATTATTCATCTAGGGCTGGGGATTTAGCTCAGTGGATCCGGCACCTGCCTTGCAAGTGCAAGGTCCTGAGTTCGATCCCTGGTACCAAATATATATATATATATATACACACACACATATATATATACACACACACACATACATACACATTATTCATCTAGCATGTTGACAGGGGTCAACTAATTCTCAAAACTGAGTCAAGATAATCACACGTTCAAGCCGATTCTGGGCAACTGAGTGACTTAGCAAAACTCTGTCCAAAAATAAAACAGGGGCTGTAGCTCGATGTGAAAGCCCTGGGTTCGATCCCCAGTATCACAGGGGGAGAAAAAGTGATTCTCTGTACACAGATGTCTTGCAGAGTTCTAAGCTGAGTGTCTGGCACTACTTCATATTATACCCAAGTCTCATAGCAATGGACTCCTAGGAAGGCAGCTTTGTAAGACAGGATACTCGATTGATTATAAGTCAAACAACAAATAAATTAATTATTCTATGCTACTGGATTTTACACATAGGAATCACAGTGCACAAATGTGTGTGTGTGAGCATGTTTTTGTGTGTCTGTGACCATATACATGTATGTGTATATGCCTGTTTGTATGTATATATGCATAGGTATGTGAATGTATGTGCCTGTGTCTATGTACATGTATTCTTATGCATGTGTGTATGCCTTTCTGTGTGAGGCTGTGTGCGCCTGTTTTAGTCATTTTATCTTTGCTAGGATGCAATACCTGATACAACTTAAGGGAAGATAAGTTTATCTTGACTCATGTTTCAGAAGGTTGAGTCCATGTTTGGCAGGCTTGAACCCAGACATGGCATGGTAGAAGGGCTTGGGTAGAGAAAAGCTGCTCACATCATGGCAGCCAGGAAGCAGAGAGAGAAGGGAAGAGGCAGGGTGGAGATACACCCCTGCAGGTCACACCGACCTTCAACCTGGCCCCACTTCCTGACAGCAAGTCAGCTGTAATGCCCCCATAGTCCAACTACCTTCCACAAGCCCTGCCTCTGAGCACATGAGAATTTGGTAGATTTTCTTGACCTAAATCACAATAGTATAATTTTAAAATACAGTGAATGTTGCTTCCAAGTGCTATCCAAGGGAAAGTCAGGCTCATAAAAACTTTACAGTGTATCCTCATCCACCTTATTCATTAGATCTGGCACTGTATGACTTCTAACTTTTCCTCAAAGTCAAAAATGACCATGAAAGGTAAATATTTTGAATCAGTTCCTGACATCAAGGCAGCTGCAATGGTGCAAGAAAAGATAACTCATGGAAGAGGACTTCCAGAGCTGCTTCAGAAACTGGCAAGTGTGATGGAACATGTGGGTTCAAAGTCAGGGGGAATATTGTGAAAGCAGTTAATGTCAATGTGTCTTTTAATGTAAAAATTTACAGTAAATAAATTTTTAAAAAATTTTAACATTCACCATGTTTTTCTATCACACCTCTTATGCTGTGTGTGTGTGTGTGTGTGTGTGTGTGTGCTGCTATTTTATTTAATCCTCAGTTAGCCCTCTGAGGTGAATACTTGGCTCACCATACTGGTGACAAAACCGACTTGAGGTTCTGAATCTTACCAAAGATCCCATACGTAACACATGAACCTGATCTCATGCTGGGTCTGTTTAACTTAAAATATAACATGTCTAGGGCAAAGACCAAAGTGGGCAAAGACCAAAGTATTCAAAGCCTAAATGTCAGGATATTCAAAAAAGCTCACTTGAGAGAGTGTCAAGGCCAGTTTGGCCTGAGTCTGTCTTCAGGAAAGCAAGTAGAAAAAGAAGTTAAGAAGTTTAGAAGCACAAGTGGTTGTACCAGAAATACAATGCCCACCTGATGCTAACTGGCTCAGAGCTGGGGAAGTAAGGTGCTCCCTCTCTGCTTCTTTTCAGCTCTTCGTGAGAGAACCTGAAAAGAGGCTGGGAGTGAGAGGAGACATCCGCCAACATCCTTTGTTCCGAGAGATCAACTGGGAAGAACTTGAGAGAAAGGAGATTGACCCACCTTTCAGGCCGAAAGTGGTAAGGGCCACTCTCAGGCAGTTCACTTTCAGCTCTTCTCCCCTTACTCACAGGCTGTGGCCTGACCAAGTACTAGCAGCCCTTCCCCTCTACCCCATCTCTGACTCCTCTTCTAACCCCACCCTCAGACAAGGATGTGCTTCTTTAATACCAGCCATTTGGCTGGTGGAGAAAAAAGAGGGATATCCTTCTTGCCTGCAAAATTTAACTTCTGTAGTCAAATGCTCCTGCATGAAGAATGGACAGCTGGATATACTTAGATTGGATATGTATTTGCAAACAGTAGGTGACTGTCAGGTGAGATGTGGTTTTGCACATGACACATACATACTTAACAGTCATTGTCTGGGTGACTCAAACTTGTCCATAAATTCTGTACCTAATGTGAGGAATTTGGGGACATTTTTCCATATGTATCAGATTTACTTAGCACCTGTAATATGTGCACATAACTGCATTCCCTAGCAGTAATCATTAGGGGTTCCTAAGTTTAAGGAAGAAAAAGGAAATCAGTGTTCATAAAAAGATAAATCTATAAATTCCCATATGTACATATGCTAGCAGAAGTCCCCAACCCACAGCAGAAAGAGCAGAGGAGCCTGGCTCACAAAGGATGGGCCACTGGAAAGTGAAGACCAGAAAAAAGATAAATTAAGATGAAAAAAGTTCTGGAGGTATATGGTGGTGATGGTTGTACATGAACATACTTAATGCCACTGAACTGTGCACTTAAAAATAGTTAAATTTTAGGTTACCTATATCACAATCTTTTAAAAAGTATTTTTTCAATAAAGCAAAGTGGTAGATTTGCTAGCTTTTAGCATTCCTGGTGATTTCTTAGAATATGATAATAATTACCTGGCTAGGAATGTCTCTACATTACTTTGCTGAAAAGAGTATGGGGCTCCTAGGTATCATAATAAAGGTTTCACCCCACAAAACAGCTACAGTTGTTGGCTATGTTAGTGAATGGCTGAAAAATGCAAATGTTCCTTGTTCCCAGGGTTAGCATTGTTGTTCTCAGCATCTGTCCCAGGCCTTGGAGATGTTCAACAGGTTGGCCTTTAGCACTCCTTAGTTGGTTGTGACAGTATCATTCCTAATACATGGTTAATCATTTGTTTGTGATAAAACAAATTTTTGCCATGTTTTAGCTTGATTCATGCCTGACCTTCCATTGCAGATTAAAACTGACTTGATATTTTCCAAATAAAAATCCTAACTTTGATCTAAGCTTACCCTATGGGACAATTCCTAGCTCTCCCAGTAGAAGGGAATTTCCCTGGCCTGTGGTCTGAGCAGCTATCTGTACACAGGGGTCACTGGCCACTAACCTCACCAGCCCACTACTCCTCCTCAGATGGGGAGGCCTGACCTTGTGCCTGTGACTTCCTTTTTTATAATGGTTAGTCTCCCAGAGCTTAATATGGGCACCACGTGCAACAGTATTTATGAAAAGGTGTTTGTTTTTACTCTGGCTCTCTCTCTCTCCCTCCCTTCCTCCCCTCCCCTCCCTGTTTTGGTCATGAGAACCAACGGCCCAGTGCTCTGAAAGGAGTTTCTTCCATTCTGTGTTTACTCTCCATGAGGCATAATAATAAAATTAACACAAGTTGAGGCACCATCAACACCAAGGATGTTGATAAAAGGCCATGAACACATAACCTCCTGTGTTCCTCTTTTTATCCTTTCTCTCTGCTCCCACCCTCACTTTTGTCCTGTATAAAATAAAAGGAGAAAGACCAAATTTGGGCTCTCTACTTTTTCTTTTTCTGTTTTTTTTTTTTTTTTCTGGTACTGGGGATCGAACTCGGGTCCTTGTGCTTGCGAGGCAGGTGGCGGAACCACTGAGCTAAATCCCTGGCCCCTACTCTTAAAGTTGCCAATTCTTCACGTAAACGCTTAACTAGGAGAGTTACACCCTACTGAATGTATGCAGTAGGATTTATATGATTTTAATCATACTAGTAAGGAACTGATGATAGGATCATAGAGATGTTCAATTCAAGCCATACCTGTATCAGTTAAGTTTTGTTTAATCTGAAAATGCCAACTTTGTCATGCATAGATCATAGATGAAGTAACTAATGTTAAGATAATGGATTTAGTGGCTGATTTTCTTCCCTTTTTCTCCCCCTTAAACCATCCAAGAAATCGCCATACGACTGTAGCAATTTTGACAAGGAATTCTTGAATGAGAAACCCCGACTGTCATTTGCTGATGGAGCACTGATCAACAGCATGGACCAGAACATGTTTAGGAACTTTTCTTTTGTGAACCCAGGGATGGAAGGGCTCATCTCCTGAACCCCACCTCTCCAGAGACTTGAAGGAATTTGCATCCTCTCTGAGAACTGTTCAAGCAACACTTCTTGGGTCCCTTTTTCAAGTTGGGAAAGAAAAGAAACACTCAGCAATAAAGGTTAAGACCTTTTAGCTCCTCACTTGACTTTTTATCTGTAGCGGAAACCAACTCTACTTCACTGAAGGCAATGCCCTCTATTTCATCTCCTGATTTTTCACAACCGCCCTTGAAGTTAGGTCATTACTAACCTTAGTTATTTACTTGAAAAATGGTCCTCCACACTGCGAAGGATTTGAAACTTAATACTCCTCTAAATTATAGCTATTCCCTTGGGCACCAACTGCTGATCAATGAAATACTTGATAAGTCACGGTGCAAAGTGAACAAACTTCTCAGGTCTGAAACAGCCCATTACGTGATGGGAGTGGATCCAACTCAGCCACAGACAAATAATCACTAACCCATTTTCATCTGCACATATCTGTGGATGTGTAAATGGCTTGGGAGGAAGTCCTGAATATGGGATTCTTCACAATAAACCTAGCTTATAATTTGAGATTTACAAGTGAATTCATTCTGACTAGCCATGAAATTCACAGAAAAGAGGAAAATGGAAAGAACTCGTGTCACAGATAGGAAAGGTCAACTAGAACGCCTATGCTGGTTATCTTGTTGACATAGAAATTAAGTTCAGAGTCCAGTGAAGATAGTATCGTCTTGTTTCTACTAATAAAACCTGTCTGTCCATCTATTTTCAGTTGATTTCAGTATCAGTGAAGTCATTCATTACTATCCTCACATCCTGACAAGAAAAGAAATGAAGTGCATAATTCTTCTAAGAGAAAAGAAAACCAATCCCTTATCATCCATTACTGGTGATTTGATGACAAGTCTCTCTTTAGGCATCATTCAGAATAAATGACCCCTGCATGCTATTTGCAGTAGCCAATCTTGTTTAATTGGAGTTCTAACTATACACTTTAAAGTATTTGTGCTGTTTGTATATTTGGATAAAATATTGTGACAATGACAAAGAAATGAATGTGTCAAAATAGAATAAAAGAAGAAAGATGCCTCTTAATAGTTTAATTCCCTACATGCGTCCCCAAGAACTTGCTTTGTCGTGTTGATCACCAAAATGTAGCTAGCATGGATGTTCTGCAATTTGGAAATAAAAATAAATCCCAAAGTGGGTGAGAAATTCCAGTGATATTTAATTACTTTGTTTCTATTCCTCTTTTTGCTCCCATATCCTAAGTGGGGAGGTCCATGTGTGCTTTCTCTACTTCCCTCCACCCATAACACTACCCCTTCAAATTTCTGCTGGCCTCGCCTCTTCCAGGGCTCACTTGTTTTCATTCCTCACCCACTCTTCTGCAGCTTTATGCACAGGAAGCATGCTGCCTTTGAACTCAGCCCCTGTGATCCCCAGACAGGGAATTTTCCTGTGTCTTTTCCTCTGACTTTGCTCACTCCTCTGCTGGATCATTTTCTTCCTTCTGTCTCAAATCCCCCTGAGGATTTCCTTTCTTTCTTTTTCCTTCTTCCCCTTGATGTTCTCCTCCTCTGTCCTCAAGGACCACTGCATGCTGATAATCTCAAGTCTATGCCTCCAGCTCTAGTCTGTCTACCAGGCTTCAAGCAGACCGTGTTAATCCAGTGTGCCCCTAATGACCTCATGGCACTTTCTCATGATCATAGTCTCACTTGCATTTCCTATTTCTGCTCATGGCCCCACCCTGGCCCCCTTCATTTAGGCCCAGAATGACTCATTATCAACCATTCCCTTGTAGTCCTCTAACCTTCCTGTTTTGTTTTATTTTACCTTTACCAAATCCTTATGATTCTACTGTTACAGTCTCTCCCTGAAATACATATTCATCTCTACTTTGTTTACTGCTAATCATGACAAAACTAATAGTCTCTGAATCAGCTTTTCCATCTTAAATCCCTCCACCTTAGCTCATATATACAGCAACTATATTGTCTTTGCAAATGAAAGTTTTTAGTTGTGTCACACCCATGTTCAAAACTCCATGTAATCTTCACCTGCTAAAGCCTACTCAGGGTCACCAATTCTGTCTTCAGATCACCTCTCTACCTTTACCCTCATTGCAACCTTTCACTAGCCCTGTGCTCCATACCATGTGCATTTCTCAGCACCCATCTTTGCCTGCCTCTGAGCCTCCCTGATGTTAGTGTTTTTAACTGAAATGTCCCATCCTCACATGTTCAAAGTCCAAAGTCTGTCTTTTGTATGCAGTTCAAAGTTCAGGTCTGCCATGAAACATCTGCCTGTCCTGGCTGATCTCCATCCAAGCTGTATATCCCCCACCTCTCTATGCTCCCATACTACTGCATCAATAGCTAACTCACTCACAGAACTCACTATTTTCCAGTAAGCTGTAACATCTCCTGAGGGCAGGATCTGTGTCCAGTTCCACTTTGTACTTCTCACATTTCTGTGCTATATTAGTCCTCAAAGGAAACTACCAGGTGGGTGAGTAAATAAATGAACGCTCTGTGGAATTGTTTGACTGTGCCTCCTGAAGCTCACGTATTAGAAACTTCATCCTCAACAGGGAAATGTTGGGAGTGGGACCTAATAAGAGGTGATTGTATCTTGAGGGCTCTACCTTCATGAATGGACTAGTGTCATTATTGTGGGAATGGATTAATTATCACAGAAGTGGGTTGTTACAAAACCAAATTTGGCCCACTCTTGCTTTTCCACCATGGGATGATATACCATGAAAACACTCACCAGATACTTCTGGGCTCCGAAGCCTCCAGAAGCATGAGCCAAATAAATCTCTATAAATTATCCAGTCTCTGGTATTCTGCTATAGTAAAAAATGGACTACGACGCAGCAGGTAGTGTGTTGAATAGTGGCCCCTCTAAAAATGCATCTGCCTGAAACCTGTGAATGTGACCTTATTTGGGATAAGAGTCTTTGCAGATGTAATTGAGAATCATAAAATGAAATCATCCTGGATTATATGAATGGGCCTTAAATCCAATTACAGGTGTAACTGATTCTTATAAGAGAAAGGAAGGGGGAGACTTGAGATACACACAGAAGAACAGAAGTCCTTGTGAAGACAAAAGCAGAAATTGGAGCAATGTGTGCACAAGCCTAGCAACATCTGAAGTTAGAAGTTGGAATAGGCAAGGAAAGGTCCTCCTCTAGAGACTCTGGAGTGAACACAGCCCTCCCAACACCTTAATTTCAGGCTTCTTAACTTTCTGGATGACATCTCTCGCCTTTGAAATGGAGCCCACAGTTCATACCATGGAACTCATTGTCTATACCAAGGAGCCTACTGTTCATATTGTGTTATGTTGTTTTGGGTTGTTTTGGTTTGTTTTCCATAAGAGATGCTATATGGAAAATGCTCAGCATAGTGGGAGAACTTGGTGCATGTTTCCTAAATTAGAGGGTTATTGTGATATTCTTGAGCTGGTCATGAGCCTGCCAAAGATGGAGGAGGGAGAAAAAGAAGGAGGAGGAGGAGGAGGAGGAGGAGGAGGAGGAGGAGGAGGAGGAGGAGGAGAAAGGACAGGAAGCAAGGGGAGGGAAGGGAACAGAAGAGAAAGAAGAGAAGGCTGGGAGGGGAAGGAAGGGGAGGGGAGGAGAGAAGAGAAGAGGGAAGATATAGATATGAGAGGATGGACAGATGGATGGATGATAGATGATAACAGATGAGAATGATAAAATATAAGCTAGTCTAGTGTGTCTTATATCTTATAATCAAATCAGTAACAGAAATAATTCTAGACAGACTCTGGTGGGTAATTTAGCTACAGCTTCTGGTCATTAACTGAGGTGCTGTGACTGGCCATGCCTGACACATTTGGAATATGGAAGGTATATTAGATAAAATATTGTACCAATAAAAATTTATAAAGTTCATAACTGAGCTATAATTCTGCAAGAGATTGTCCCATTCCTAGGAAATGTACACTAGGAATAAAGATTCATGATGTGTGCTACTCAAATAGTTCAGAAAAGAAAAATATTGGGAGAACAAATTATAAAACACATGGGGTAAAATGTGGATAGATTAAATTAGCCATGGGTATGTGGGTGTTTTTTATACTTTTTTTATTTTCAAAATTTTTGCAAATTTGAAATTATTTTCCTGTAAAAATTTTTATTAAAAGCATTCTGCTTATCACACAGATTATTAGTAATAGTGGAAATTTTGCCACAAATGCTTCCTGGAGTTTTTCTTCTACACTGAGAGTGGCTATGACGTGGTGAAAAGACCCTAGTCTTAACACCAGGAAACATGGTTTTGACATTTGGAAAGGTCTTTAAGACCTTTATACCATGCTTTACAGATTTATAAATGCAGAGAGTAAGACCCACTTTAGAAGCAAGGATTTTTAAATCAAAGAGAAATAAAGATATTCTGTAAACCCTAAAGTATCATACAAATCTCTGGGGAGATCACCATCATCCTTCCACTCTAAATTTCAAGACAAAACCTTGGGACATCCTTAAAGACTCTCTGTGCCTTCTCACCCAACACATGAATCTCCAAGTCTGTCAGGTTGCCACAAACCTGTGTCCTCTTCCCTCCATCTCCACTGCCCTAGTCTTAGCTCCATGTCTCATTTCCACATCCCTAGATCAGGACAAGAACCTCCTAACAAATTGCTCAAATCACCTAGTACATCCTTATGGCCACTCAAGACCTTTCTAACCTTTCTAACCTGATGTATGTTCTTCCTACTTTTCCTTCTTAGGGTCCTTTAAGCAAAGATTCTTACTTTGTTTTTTCTGGTACTGGGTATTGAACCCAGGGCTTCTGCCCTGCTACTGTATCCTAGAGTATCAAACAGACTCCGGACTTGTTGCAATCTCTCTCCTCAGCCTAAATAAGTAATCCCACATTTTCTGGTTCCTCATTTCCCTCCGGAAAAAAAAAATCCCAGCTCAGCAGTAAAAACAAGCTTCACATTCAGGTCCTGCCTTCCTCTCCAGTCTCATTTTCCACCCTTTCTCCACGTGCTTTGTTATTTCCTGGCATGTTTAGTCTAGCATTCTTGATCAACTCTCACTTTTTAACATGCAATTCCACATGCCTGAAATACTTCTGTCAAATTTCAACTTGACCAGATCTTAATTGTCCTGCAATGCTCGATCAAAATCACCTTGTTTGGGATGGATTTCCTGACCCTGTCTGGCCAGACCAGTGGCTCGCCTTCCTGCCTCCACATGTTCTTATGCACAACCTTCCCATAGCCCTGCTTTCACTGGACTGTGTCTCCTGACTGAGTGTGAACTCCCTGAAGGTCCCTTTTTTGTATCCTCAGATCTAGCCCCATGCTTAGCACATCACAGGTACGCAAAACACACATGGTGAATGGAAAGTAAAATACTGAGTACTGTAAAAGTACAATTACTAAGATGCCACTTCTCTTCCTTTTTCCAAAACAGTCAACTGTCAGAGGAGGCTTCCAGGTCGACATGCCATCACTTCCAGTGCAGAGGAGGAGGCTTCCAGGCCAATGTACCACAGTTCCCAGCACAGAGAAGGAGGCTTCCGGGTCAATGTGCCCCTGCTGCCAGCACTGAGGAGGATGCTTCCGGTCCACTGTAGCACCACTCCCAGCACAGAGGAGGTGAGCACTCTCCCCAGGTCAAATGAGAAGACATGTAAACAAGCCTCAAAACCAGACTTCCAGATCACCTATAGCAACCCCAAAGAGAAACAAGATGGAACACTCTGACATTCAAACACCTGGACTCCTTGAACTGGCAACAAAAGAGAATGTGGAAAAAATGAAATCAGAAATAATTTCTCAGGGCCAGGGATTTAGTTCAGTGGTTTTGACACCTGCTGCACAAGCACAAGGACCTGAGTTTGATCCTTGGTTAAAAAAAAAAAAAAAAAGAAAGAAAGAAAGAAAAGAAATAATTTCTCAGATAGCAGCAGAGTTTGTGCCCATAGTCCAAGACATGAATAATAAATCTAGAAAGAGGTGAGGAACATAATGGAATCCCAACATAGGAAACAAATGGAATCCATAAAACAGATGCAAACAGATATCCAGAAGATTAAAACCTCCATTGAAAGTCTATGCAGCAGAATGAGCCAATGTGAGGACAGAATTTCAGATCTGGAAGGGAAGATTGCAATTAGTGACCAAGAAAAGAAAAATTGCTTAAAAATTGTAAGGGACCATGAGAAATCAATCCAGCAGCTGCTAGACGATGCAAAGAAGAATAACATAAGACTGATTGGAGTCAATGAAGAAACAGGAGAGAGTGCAGATGACATTAAAAAAACTGTTCACAGAAGTAATGGCAGAAAACTTCCCAAGCAGGGGAAAGGAACTTGACATACAGATAACTAAGCCATATAGGACTCCGACTAGCCTTGATTAAAAAACAAATAAAACATAGGCATATAATTGTTAAGAATCCAGAAACTCAACAGAAGAACAAATTTCTACAAGCAGTAAGAGAAAAGAAACAAATCACATACAAAGGAAAGCCCATCAGAATCACAGCGGACTTCTCAATTCAAACCCTCAAGACAAGAAGAGCTTAGAGTGACTTATTTCAAGCCCTAAAGGAAAACAGCCTCCAACCCAGATTGATATACTGCGCAAAACTATCTTTCAAAATTCATGGACAAAGAAGATACTTTCATGACAAAGAGCACCTTAGGAAATTCATGAATACCAAACAAGCACTCCAAAAAATTTTAGACAAAATTCTAGGAAAAGACAATGAGGATCACAACCCCAGGAAGCACAGCAGAATGAATTCACTGGGAATGACAAGAAATTAAAAGCAAAGGGGGGGGGGAATTCAACAAAAAGAAAAAGTCATAACAATAATAACTCAATACATATCAGTTATAACCATCAATGTTAATGGTCTCAATTCACCAATCAAAAGAAACAGACTGACAGAATGGGTCAAGAAGCAAGATCCAACAATATCCCAAATACAAGAAAAACATTTAATTCAAAAAGAAACTCATAGACTGAAAGGTAAAGGGTGGAAAACAATACTCCATGTGACAGGAAGCTGAAAAAAACCAGAAGTAGCTATCCTCTTTGCAGATCAAATGGATTTCAAACCCACACTGATCAAGAGAGACAAAGAAGGACACTATATCTTTGTAAAGGCAACAATCCAACAGGAAGAGATCACAATCATAAATATCTATGCACCAAATACTAGTGCACCAAACTATATAAAACAAATACTAATGGACATGAAAAATCATATAAGCACTAATACAATAGTAGTGGGGGACCTCAATACCCCACTGTCACAAATAGATGAACTAAACAAAAAACAAGCAATAAAATATGAGAGCTCAGTAAAACTCTTGAACAAATGAACATCAACAGGTGTTTACAGAGTGTTCCATCCCATAAAATCAGAATACACATTCGTTTCAGCTGCACATGGGTCATTCTCCAAAATACACCACATACTTACTCATAGAATATATTTAGATAAGTGCAAAGGAATTGAAGTTATCCCCTGTATATTGTCAGATCATAGTGCAATGAAATTGGAGATCAATAGCAAAAGAAACCACAAAAATTTCATAAACACATGGAAATTGAACTACACAATTCTGAATAACCAATGGGTCACAGAGGAAATCAAAGAAGAAATCACACAGTGCCTTCAATTAAATGACAATGACAATACAACATATCGGAATCTATGGGACACAATGAAAGCATTCTTCTGAGGGAAATTCATAGCAGTGAATACACATATTAGGAAAACAGAATGAGCCCAATTAAACAACCTGCTGCTGAACATTTAGCTCCTAGAAAAAGAAGAGCACAACAAACCCAAAGCTCATACAAGGGAGGAAATTATAAAGATCAGAGGAGAAATCAATGAAATGGAGACTAAGAGAATGATACAAAAAAATCAATGAAGCCAATAGTTGGTCCTTGGAAAGAATCAACAAACTTGACAAACCCTTAGCCAAACTTACCGAAAAAAGGAAAGAAAAGGCCCAAATCCATGCAATTAGGAATAAAAAGGGTGAAATTACAATGGACCCAGGAGAAATCCAGAGGATCATCAACACCTACTTCCAGAACCTATACACCAATAAGATAGAAAACACACAAGAAATGGACAGATTCCTAGGTGTATATGAATTAGCAAAGTTGAACGAAGAAGACCTAAAAATTTTAAACAACCCAATATCAACCAATGAAATTGAAAATGAGGGCAGAGAAGTTGAGCCAGTCCCAGCACCCGGGAGGAAGCTCCCCCACCACCATCCCAAGCTCCTAGGGCAGAGAAGCTCAGCCAGTCCCAGCACCCGGAAGGAAGCTCCCCCACCATCATCCCAAGCTCCTAGGGCACAGAAGTTGAGCCAGTCCCAGAACTCGGAAGCTCCCCCACTACCATCCCAAGCTCCTAGGGCAGAGAAGGTGAGTCAAGTGGGTGTCAGAAACACCACGACCCCCCTGTGGAAATGAGAAAACACATAAACAAGCCTCAAAAACAGACTTCTGGATCACCTACAGCAACCCCAAAGGGAAACGAGATGGAACAGTCTGATACTCAACCACCTGGACTCTCTGAATTGGCAACAAAAGAGGATCTGGGAAAAATGAAATCAGAAATAATTACTTAGATAACAGCAAAGATTGTGCTTATGGTGCAAGACATGATTCATAAATCTAGACAGGACACAGATAAAAAAATAGAGGATCTGAGGAACATGATGGAATCCCAACATAGGAAACAAATGGAATCCATAAAACAGATGCAAACAGATTTCCAGGAGATTAAAACTCCATTATAAGTCTGTGCAGCAGAATAAACCAATGTGAGGATAGAATTTCAGATATAGAAGAAAAGATTGCAATTAGTGACTGGGAAAAGAAAAATGCTTTAAAATTGTAAAGGAACATGAGAAATCAATTCAGCAGCTGCTAGATGATGCAAAGAAGAATCATATAAGACTGATTGGAGTCAATGAAGAAACAGGAGAGAGTGCAGATGACATAAAAGAACTGTTCACAGAAGTGATGGCAGAAAGCTTCCCAAGGAGGGGAAAAGAACTTGACATACAGATAAGTGAGGCATATAGGACTCCAGCTAGCCTTGATCAAAAAAATCTACACATAAGCATATAATTGTTAGGATTCCAGAAATCCAACAGAAGAACAAAATTCTACAAGCAGTGAGAGAAAAGAAACAAATCACATACAAAGGAAAGCCCATCAGAATCACAGCAGACTTCTCAATGCAAACCTTCAAGGCAAGAAGAGCTTGGAGTGATATATTTCAAGCCCTAAAGGAAAACAGCCTCCAACTCAGATTGATACAGCCTACAAAACTGTCTTTCAAAATTGATGGGGAAATAAGATATTTTCATGATAAAGAGCACCTCAGGAACTTCATGAAAACCCAACCGGCACTCCAAAAAATTTTAGACAATACCCTAGGAAAAGACAATGAGGATCACAACCCCAGGAAACCCAGCAGAATGAATCCATTGGGCATGACAAGAAATTAAACACAAAGGGGGAGAATCCAACAAAAAGAAAAAGTCATGACAAGGCTTTTAAAACTTTTAACTTCATCTCCCAAATGAGTGTGTAATTCAATCTTATTATTGTGCTGATTAGTATTTGTCTGATTCTAGAGTTGCACCCCATTCCTTGTGCTATACTGGTTATTTATCATCTTCTTATGTCTACATTTTAATTGAGTTGTCTATTAATGAGCTCTAAGAATTCTTTATATATTCTGCTCATAGGTTATATGCATTGTAAAGTCTGTTTAAGGATGACTTTTCATTTTAATGATGTCATTTAAAGTTCTAAATTTTGATGGAATCTCATTTATCAATTTTTTTCTTTTATACATCATGGTTTTTGTATCCTAGGTAGTTCTTGCCTACCCTGAATTCATAAATATTTTCCCTTATAATTTCTTCTTAAAGTTTTATACTTTTAGGCTTTCATATTTAGGTTCATAGATCCCTTCAAGTTATTTTCATGTATGGAAATAAAGGGTTGAGGTTAATTTTTTCTATACAGATACCAGGTGTTCTAGTGCCATTTGCTGAAAGCACTATCTCTTCCTCAGCTCTTGAATTGAGTTTATAGTCTATAAAATGCTAATGTTAAATAATCTTTCAAAACTCAGTGGACCATATATGTGTGGTTCTATTTCTAGATTCTCTGTTTTATTTAAATGATCCATATGTCTTTTCTTACACCAACACTGCCTTGATTACTGTAGCTTTAGAAGAAGTCTTATAATTAGGTACTAAACGTCTTCCAACACTGTTTTTGTTTTTGGTCGTTTTTTTTTAACTTTTCTAGGTCCTTTGTACTCCTACATAACTTTTCAATTTCAATATCCAATTCTTCATTTATAGTAAGTATACACAGACCTGAATTTTTATAGATACCTTGTGTTTTCTAATCCTGCTAAATTCAAGTACAAGTTCTAGAGGCTCCTAGAGATTTCTTAGTATTTTCTCTGTAGATGATCATTTCATCTACATATAAAGATTTTGCTTCTGCCATGCCAATCCTATCCTAGTTGTGTCATTTTCTTACCAGACTATGTTGGTGGAGACTAGGTTTCAAAGTTTAATGGACAGACAAAGCATAAGCATATCTGCCCTTGTTCCCCACCTTAAGGAGAAAGCATTGTATCTTCTCCATTCATGTAAGGCATTCTCGCTGGAAGTATGGAATACATGTCTTTAATCTGTTGAGAAGGTTCTGTTCTACTTCTAGTATCCTGATAGCTTTTACCATGAACAGCTGTAGAACTTAGTCCAATACTTTTTCTCCAACTACTGACAAGATCATATGGCTTTTTCCTTTCCTCTGTTAAAATGACTTTTGGGAGTAGATCCTCCAATGCTGAACCAGCACTGTCATCCCTATAACAAAACCACTTTCTACATACTGCCAGATCTGACTTCTAAGAGTCTGTTTTGCTAAACAAATTTTTATCTATGTTCATACTTTTTTCCTCGATTATCTTTATCCAGTTTTAGGATTAGCACAATGTTGAGTTCCTAAAATGAGTGGAGAAGTGTTCCTTCTTTTTCTGCTTTTATTGTTTGATATAATTTATCAGTTAAAATGTATATGAGCCTGCTGTTGTCATATAGGTAGGTTTTCAAGCTAGGAATATACTTTCTTTAATAGGTGCTATTCAAATTTTATATTTCCTCCAGACCTAGTTTCATTAATTTGTCTTCCAAGTTACTTCTTAGAAGTTCTCAAATTTATTTCAAAAAAGATTTTTGTAATATGCTTTCTATATCCTTTTAAATTCTGTAAAATCTGTGTTAATGTCTCCTAGATCTTGATATTGTAATTTTAAAAATGTATAAGTGATATTGTGTAACAGGAAGAAAAGGTCTAAAAGAGCAGGTGAATTGGGAGGGGTAGGGGAAGGGCAAAAAGGGAAAGGAAAAAATATGAGAAGAAAAAAATGGAAACAAAGTCTTTGCAAATAGTGAAGGGTGGAGGGGGTGAAGGGAGGGCAAGGGAAGGGGAAAAAAATAAGAACCAAGAGACTCATGCAATGGTACAAGATCCCAATGATGAATGTAACTGTATTTTATACCTAAAATGTACCAATAAAGTTAATGGGGGGGGAAGAAAGAAAAGAAAATGTAATTAAAAACTTATCAACTAAGAAAAGCCAGGCCCTGATTGCTTCACTGCTGAATTCTTCAAGACATTTAGAGAGGAACTACTGTCACTACTGTTGAAAATCTTCAATGAAATTGAAAGGGAAGCAATACTCCCAAATACATTTCTGGAAGCAAGCATCACCTTGATCCCCAAAGCAGAGAAAGACCCAACCGAAAAGGAGAACTATAGGCCAATCTCACTAATGAACATAGATGCAAAAATCCTTAATAAGATACTGGCAAATAGAATGCAGAAGATCATCAAGAAGATCATACACCCTGATCAAGTGGGTTTCAACCCAGGGATGCAGGGATGGCTCAACATACACAAATCAATCAACGTAATACACTATATCAATAGAGCCAAGGACAAAAACCATATGATTATCTCCATAGATGCAGAAAAAGCATTTGACAAAATCCAACATGCATTTATGATAAAAACCCTACAAAAAATTGGAATAGATGGTCTCTACCTCCATCTGATAAAAGCCATCTATGAAAAACAAACAGCCAATATCATACTAAATGGTCAAAAACTGAAATCCTTCACACTAAAATCAGGAACAAGACAAGGATGTCCACTATCACCTCTCCTGTTCAATATAGTTTTGGAAACATTAGCCACAGCAATTAGGCAAGAGAAAGAAATAAAAGGAATAAAGATAGGAAATGAAGAAGTCAAATTGTCATTATATGCAGATGACATGATACTCTATATAGAGGACCCCAAGAACTCCACCAAAAGTTTTCTAGAGTTAATAACCAAATTCAGTAAAATAGCTGGATACAAGGTCAACACACAAAAATCAATAGCTTTCCTCTACACCAATGACAGACTCACTGAGAGAGAAATAGGCCAAATAATTCCTTTCCCAATAGCATCCAAAACACTGAAATACCTAGGAATCAACCTAACAAACGAAATCAAAGACCTCTTCTCTGAAAATTATAGCACTCTGAAAAGAGAGATTGAAGATGATATCAGAAAATGGACAGACATCCCCTGCTCCTGGGTAGGAAGGATTAATATAGTGAAAATGGCCATACTTCCAAAACTGTATACAGATTCAATGCAATTCCAATTGAGATCCCAGTAGCAAACTTCATGGACCTTGAGAAAACAATCCTAAAATTCATTTAGAACAAGAAGAGACCCAGACTAGCAAAAGCAATCCTAGGTGACAGAGACATGGCAGGGGGTATCAAAATCCCCAACCTACAACTATACTACAAAGCTACTGTGATAAAAATAGTATGGTACTGGCAAAGAAACAGACCTGAGGACCAGTGGATCAGATTAGAAAATGCAGAAACAACACCAGTCACACTCAGCCATCATCTTCAATAAAGGAGCCAAACACCCTTACTGGAGGAAAGATAGCCTCTTTAATAAATGATGCTGGAAAAATTGGCTTTCAACTTGCCAAAGATTAAAACTAGACCTATATCTCTCACCATGCACTAAACCAAAATTGAAATGGATTAAAGATCTAAATATTAAAATAGAAATGGTGAACTGGCTGGAACAGAGGTTAGGTAGAACTCTTGAAGACATCGGTGTGGGAAAAGATTTTATGAATAAAACCTCAGTTGCCTGTGAACTAGCACAAGCAATCAACAAGTGGGATCTCTTCTTACTAAAAAGCTTTTGCACAAGAAGAGAAACCACCATCAGTGTGAAGAGACAATCTACAATCTGGGAAAAAATTTTCACCAGTGGTCCCTCAGACAAATGTCTATTATGTAGAATCTATAAAGAACTTAAAAAAATCAAACCTCCCAAATTTAAAGACTCAATCCAAAAATGAGTATCTAAAATGAACAGATATTTCTCAGACAAAGAAGTAGAAATAGCAAATAAACACATGAAAAAATGTTCAACATCACTGATCATTCAAGAGATGCAAATGAAAACAACGCTGAGATTCCCCCTCACCTCAGAAAGAATGACTGCTATCAAGAAGTCAACCAATAACAAATGCTGGTGGGGCTGTGGGGAAAGAGGAACCCTTGTCCACTGCTGGTGGGAGTACAGACTGGTATGACCACTGTGGAAATCAGTATGGAGACACCTCAAAGAACTAGGACTGGAAGTCCCATTCGACCCAGCTATTCCCCTGCTGGGTGTTTTCCCAAAAAATTAAAAGAATCATGCCACAGTGATATATGTGTATCCATATTCATAGCAGCACAGTTTCTAATAGCTAAAATTTAGAAACAGCCCAAATGCCCATCAACTGGAGACCGGATAAAGAAAATGTGGGTTTTTAAAAATAAAATGGAGTACTACTCATCCATAAAAAATGAAAAATTAGAGACATTTATTGCTAACTGGATGCATATTGAGGCCATACTCTTAAGTGAAATAAATAGGACACACATGTGAAAATACCGAATAGTTTCTCTAGTGTGAGAAACTCAAAGTATAAATAAGGAAAAAAAGGTAAGAGTAATAATAGATAATGTGAAATAGGAAGAAAAGGAGCAAAGGGGAATGGGAAGTGGGAGGGTTAGGGGGAAAGGAAAGACGAGAATATAATTAGTATGAGAAAATGGAAGAATGGAAACAAAGTCTTTGTAAATAAGGAGGGATGGAGGGGTTGAAGGGAGGTCAGTGGAAGGGGGGAAAGATAAGAACCAAGAGAGATTATGTAAAGGTGCAAATTTCCAATGATGAATGTCATTATATTGCATACCTAAAGTGTTCCAATAAAATAAAATTTTTAAAAAGTCAACTGTCAATGATCAATGGCATATTGAGAAGAATAGAAATATAATTAGAATAATAATATGATTTAACCTTCCCTTTTAGCCATTTGCTTTGGTCTTTTGCCCACTGAGGTTTTTCCCCAATGCATAGGACAAGTATCATCTAGACTAAGATCCCTGATCTTCTTTGCAGACTCTGACAGAGGTGAAACTTAGGAGACAAAAAATAAGAAGGGAATTCAAGAATCAGGTAATACCATTATTTGCTGGCTTAAGAGAGACCCACTGCCTAGATTGAAGAGGTCAACATCGTACAATATTAACCAAATCAGAATCTCTGCTCTGAGAATTGTAAGATACTGGGAATGTCAATAGACTCCATAAATCCAAAGACAGGTTCACTCGTGGGAGCAATTAGCCTTCTGAAAGCAAAGCAACAGTCTTCACAATTGGCTCATTATTTATTACCAAAGAAAAAGTGATCTTAACAGGAATAAGGATGAAGTGGCCTAAGAATAGACAACAATAAGAAAACTAGAAAAAAGCAAAGGGCACAATATTTAGCTAAAATTTATAGAAAGTGAAAGCTAGAAAATATAATAGATTTAAATGTTTTCTTTTAATATAAATCTAACCATGAAAAGATTAAAAATAGGCTCTTTTACTTCCAAACAATTAGATGAACAAAAAGAACAAAATTTAAGAAATCAATTACAAAGAGGCATAGTAATTAGAAACATAATAAAAGGGAGAAATAAATTCAAGTACCCATTAATCATTGTATATGTCAATGAGTTCAATCTTTCTAATGAATGAGAATATGGAGCTTTTTTTTTTAAGTCTCTTTCTATGCCATTTAAGAATAGTAGATGAAAAAACAAAATGACAAGAAATGTTGACAATAGATGAATAAGAAATTATATAGTAGGAAAATATAAAAGGAAGGAAAAGAAGAAAAGATTAGGAAGACAGACTAGAGAGTAAGTGGGTAAAGGTGAAAAAAAAAACTGCTCAGGAACTATTGAAAGGGGAAAGAGACTCAGGATAAAAGTGGGCTCAATTCCAAATAAAACACAGAGAAGTGGGGATTTACAGGTAAAGAGAAGGTAGGATCAGTGGATAGAAAATGACCAAGAGAAAATTACAGGGGTAGGGAGAAACCAAATAAGATTCTTTTTTTTTTCATTTAGTTTAGTGGTACATTTCAGTTATATAATACAGTTACATCCATCATTGGGATCTTGTACCTTTACATGAGGTATCTTGGTTCTTATTTTTTCCCCATTCCCCTGCCCTCCCTCCAAACAAGATTCTTGATGAATGTTGGCCAGGGCAATAATCACCTAGGGAATGGTAAGGGAAGAATGAGGAATCTGACCAAATATTAAGAGTGAGCAAATTATCAAGGGTGGTGGATTCTTTTTTGTTTTGTTTTGTTTTTTGTTTTTTGCTTAAATTCTTTTATTGGCACATTTTAGGTATACAATATGTTTACATTTATCATTGGGTGCTTGTACCTGTACATGATGTATCTTTGTTCTTATTTTTCCCCATTACCTGTGCGCCCTTCACCCCCTCCACCTTCCCTATTTACATAGATTTTGTTTCCATTTTTTTCTTTTCTCATAATTTTTCCTTTCCTTTCCTTCCTTTCCCCTTCCCCTCCCACTTCCCTTACCCTTTTAGACCTCTTCCTCCTATTTCAAATTATCAATTATTCATTTTGATAATTTTAATTCTTATTTACACTTTCAGTTTCTCACACTAGAGAAACTATTCGATATTTACACATATGTGCCCTATTTATTTCACTTAAGAGTATGGCCTCAATATGCATCCATTTAGCTATAAATGTCTCTAGTTTCTCATTCTTTATGGCTGAGTAATACTCCATTTTATTAAAAAAAAAAAAAAAAAAGAAAAGAAACCTAATCTTCTTTATCCAGTTTTCAGTTGATGGGCACTTGGGCTGTTTCCAAGCTTTAGCTATTACAAACTGTGCCACTATAAACATGGATGCACATCTACCGAGACTCTAGGATCAGTGGAATAGATTAGAAGATGCAGAAACAACTCCAGACACACTCAGCCACCTCATCTTTGACAAAGGAGCCAAAAGCCAACCACCCTCACTGGAAGAAAGATAGCCTATTTAATAAATGGTGTTGGAAAAACTGGATTTCAACCTGCCAAAGATTAAAACTAGACCCATATCTATCACCATGCACTAAACTAAGATCAAAATGGATTAAAGATCTAAATATTAAGACAGAAACACTAAACTTGCTGGAAGATAAGTTAGGTAGAACTCTTGAAGACGTTGGCATAGGAAAAGACTTTATGGATTCTTTTTTGAACTTGAGCATTGTAAAATTCCAAATTCCAAATTCCAAAAGTCCAGGCCTACTTAGAAGAGGATTCAGAGAAGGCTGACAAGACTCTGACCAAGGAGAGATTCTTCATCAAGGGACAGGGATGAAATTACAAGAAAACCTGAGGTACAGTAATATGAATGTCAGTTCAATAAAGACTTTCCAAATTGAAGAAAAACATCCAGAATATAGGAAAATATGGAGTTTTTTTAAATACAGAAAACAAAACTGATAGAAATGTAAGAAGATAGAAATATATTATCATAATGGGAAGCATTAAAATGTTCCTCAAGTCAGCAAAAACCTAAGGATATAGGAAATTTGAATAACAGTTAACAAATATGAGAAAATAGGGAACTGTAAAATCAGTAAACACTGATTATGTACCCTTTTGAAGGAAAAATGTACCCTGCTTCACATGGTTTAATGAAGATTAAATGTGTTAACAAATGTGAAATATTTATTATGTAATACATAATAAAATAAGTGTGCACCATCATTATTCTCAAAACCTGATCAACAAAATACTAAACATTTGACAAGCCATAAGTTGAAGGGCTGCAGTTACTGACCACAATCAGAAAGTAAAATCAAGATGATTAGCAACAAATTTCTACCTGTTAAAATTTAAACAGACATACAGAGTAAATCAAAATGAAATGAATAAAGTGTTTAAAAATGAATGACAATAAGCATAGTATATATTAATAATATTTGTAGGATATGGTCATAAAAGTATTCAAAGAAAAATATAAAATCTAAGCTCATATGTTATAAAATAGGAAAGACTCAAAATAAGTGAACTTATACTAAACACACAAGCAAAAAAGGACTTATCATTAAAAAAAATTAAACTGTAATCCATAGGATGAAATAATATTACAGCTATGGTTTGTTTTAAAAGATTTCAGGAAGAAATATAAGAAATATGGGGAGAAGGAGACGAAGCACATCCACCAGAAACTTGATGGCTGCTGAAGTCACTGACCTCTGGCCACAGATTTATTACAGCATCTTCTCCACTTCTGTGTATGTGAAAATGCCTATATCAGAAGTATTTCAAAGTGAAGTAATAATGCAAGAAGTCATAAAAATAATAACAAAGAAGCCATATAATTTAGAAAAGGGAATTTTTTGTGTGTGGTACCGGGGATCAAACTCAGGACTTTTCAGTTGTGAGGCAGATGCAGCACCATTTAGCTAAATACCCAGCCCAGAAAAGGGAAAATTTGAAAGCAAAAGGCAGAAATAAATTAATAAGAAAAGGCTGTCCATAGACTTCATCAATAAATCTAAAATTTTACTTTTTAAGTGAAAACCCTCTTAACTACGATTATGTAAATAATTGTAAAATATTAATTGTCATAATTATCATGGTAAAAGGAAACCCTAAGTAGTATAAATTATAAATATGTGTACATATTTACATGACAATATATTTGAAAACCTATATAAATGAATAATTTCCTAGGAAAGAGTGTGAGTTTTTAAAATTCACTGCCAGGAATGGTGTTGCATGCTTGTAATCCCAGCACTTGGGAGGATGGGTTCATGAAAGAAGATCACTGCAAGTTTGAGAATAGCCTGGGCTATATTGTGAGTTCAAGGTCAGCCTGAACTACACAGTGAGACCCTATCTCCAAAAAAAATTGACTTCAAAAAATAGGATTTTTTACTAGATAAAAGGTGACATGAAAGTAGAAAGGAAACTATTGGACAAGAGAAAGGTGTGAGGGAAGGAGAAAAGGTAAGAGGGCATAAGAGAGGGTAATGAGGGGACAGAATAATCAATGTATGTTGTATGGATATATAAAAATACTACAATGAAACAACATTTTATGAAATTAATATAAACTAGCAAGATATATATGTAGTCTTTTAGAACCCTAAGATTTCTGAACAAGTTGGATATATTCCTCGAACACAAGGATGGCTCAACATCAGAAAATAAATCAGTGTAATACACTATATCAGTGGTGGCAAACCTATGGCCACCTGTTTTTCTTTTAAGACAAAAGATGTTAATGTATGAGTTGTTTTTTTCTAAATTAAAACATCAGTATTCAGGTTTAGTTTCAATGTTGGCACTTTGCAATAAATAAGTGGGCTTGGGGTTGCAGTTTAGGCACTCATCTCTAAAACGTTCACTATATTAACAGAGTAAAGGAAGGGGAAAAAACACAGGATCATCTTGACTAATTCAGGGAAAGAATTTGACAAAAAATTCAACACCCTTTAATTATTAAAAAAAAAGAACTCAACAAACTAGCAATGGAAGTAACCTTAACAAACAAATACCATGCAGTATATGAAAAGCTCACAGCTGACATCATACTGAATAGCAAAAGATTGAGAGCTTTTTCCTGATGTCACCAGCAGCAAAGCAAGAATGCCACTTTTTCCACTTGTGAACACTAGAAGTTCACAACATTAGGACATTAAAAGTCCTAACCAAACCAATCAGGCAAGAAAAAGAAGTAAAGGGCAGCAAATTGAAAAGAAAGAAGTGAAATCTCAAGGGATATTGAGTAGCAAAAAGAGAGAGAGATCGATCAAGGGAAAGAACTGAAAAAGAGCACTGTTAGAGACATTACACCTCTTGATCTCAAAATTCATTACAGTGGTCAACACAGAGTAGGTCTAGCATAAAAATAGACATATAGACCATTGGAATAGATTAGAGAGCCCAGAAATAAACCCTTGCATCTATAGTCAAATAATTCTCAACAAGTGTCAATGGGAACGGTCTCTTCAACAAATGATGCTAGAAAACTGGCTATTAATGTGCAAAAGAATGAAATCAGAACTTTTCCTTACACCATCTAAAGAAATTAACTCAAAATGGATCAAAGACATACATTATGGGATCTAGAACTGTAAAACTCTTAGTGGAAAACTGAAGAAAAGCTTTATTATGTTGGATTTGCCAATGATTCCCTAGATATAGTACCAAAAGCATAGGCAACAAAAATAAAAATAGATAAACTGGACTACATTAAAATTTGAAACTTCCACACATCAAAGGGCACAATCAACAGAGTGGAGAGGCAATCTATGTAAAAGCAGGAAACATGCAAATAAGGAGTTAATATCCAGAATATATAAAGAGCCCCTACAATACAAAAAAGTTAAAAGTGGGCAAAGGATTTGAGATAATTCTCCAAAGATGATGTACAAGTGCCAAGCAAGCAGGGAAAAGATGCTCAACATTACTAGTTATTAGGGAAATATAAACCAAAGTACCACAGCTGTTATTAAAAAAATAATTTTGGCACGGATGTAGAATAATTGAAATCTGTGTGTTCTGTGAGGAGGAATTTAAAATGGAAGAATCACTATGGAAAACACCACATTGGTTTCTCAAACAATTAAACAGAATTATTATATAATCCTCAATATTGATTTTACTAAGCTTCTTAAGGAAACATTCTTTTCTACACATTCTTGTTATTTTTATCCTGATTATAAAATTTCTACCAAAAGGAAAGCCCTCAAAGATGGCTTAAGCCTGTGCTCTTCTTTTCATTACCTATTGGCAGGGTGCAGCTCAGACCTTTGACCTCCTGACCTGTTCTACCATGTTAGCCAGGACTGACTATCACCCATTAACCAAGCAGCCAGAGACTGGATTAGCTATTTCTTCTATGCTCAAAAACAAAATGACATATTTTTCAGGTCCATTTTATTTCTTTTGAGCTCAAGCCAGATTGGAGGTCAGAGGCTTATTTATTTTAAAGCTTTTCTATTTTATCAGAATTCAATTCCTTGAGCTATATTGGCTAATCCCTTTGAAAGTGTTCAGGGTTAAAAGGAACTCAGAAAAACATTTAATTTATTATTGACACTTGCTCCAAAGGTTCAGCAAGACAGCTGCTATGGGACTTTTGCTCCTACAATAATTGAGATCAAGAAAATAAGTCCCAGGTGACTAAAATAACCACATGGGACTGTTGTTGGCCATGGGTCTTGCAAGAAAAAGAGTGCATGACTTATATACAAGAAGCCCAAATAGCATGGGGTTTGGTGGCAGGTGTGGCCCAACTTGCATGAACACCTTGGTGTGTTCTTCAGTGGATGGGTTAGTCTCCTGAACTTCCTTGCAGATGCCACAGAGGGAAACTGGAGCCACAAAGTAGAGATACTTCCAGGGGCCCCCAGCTCCAGGGGAATCAGCTCATACCCTGCTAAATGTATGGGGGACTTGGGCCTGGGCCCTTAAATTGCTTCATCCTATTTTTCTGGAAATGTTTAATAGAATAGAAGGAAAGTTCCATCTCCCCTCAAGAAAACTAAAAAAGTTAATGAGGGAATGAATTCTTATAGTAAGTCTAGGGATAAGACTTTCAATAATTCTCTCCCCATGTCCTTTAGAGCTAGTTTTGCTGTTGGTATTTACTTCAGTTGATTTGCATTCCCACAGATGCCTCTGGGCAGCTCACTGAGCCCACTGAGCCTGTCCCTTTGCTTCTCTCTCTGATAGGTTTTGCACCCAAGTGTGTCTACAACAGAGAGCACTCACTGTGTTGGGCTGATTTTTCAGTAGGTATGCACAAATATGTCTATTCGGCTTGTTTGTAAAGTGCCATCTGTTTTGATTGGCTGGTGCCCATGCTATGGGGGTGTTAGGAGATCTTGAATATCATTTCTAAATACGGAAAAATGGGATGGGGAAGTGATATCTACTAGGCAAAAAGAAAGTCTTACCTATTCCCTGTCTTCCATCATTAGCATTTAGAATGTAGCAACCATACTGAGGTAGATGGTATGGTAGGTAGTTAAATCTTAGGAAAGCTTTTGCATGATCCTGGATAGTGCCCAGTTCTTTGCACTTCTCCTGTAAGGGTGATCAGTTAGGGTTGCTCCATCAAGGGAGCACTCTTTCTGGAGATTCCAGGGCATTCTCTGCATAACTATTTTGAAAAATAAGGATAGAATCAGAAGACCTTCCAAGAAGTAGTCCTGTACTGTCTCAAATCTAATCTTATACCTCTCCAGAACCATTGCACTCTCACTCAAAGAGCACCCCACCTAGTCACCCTCCCCTCCAGCCACAGACCACATCAAAATGGCAACACATCAAACCAAGAACCCTCTGGAATACTTAACAAAGCTGTAGGAAATCCTAGTCTGTTTTTAAAATATTTCATATCATTACATTCTATGTCTTATTAAAAGTATTTTTGTAACTCAATAATGAAAACTCTGACACAAAAGGATTGGCTGAAATTATTGAATGAGGACCTATGCATTGTTCTCACTCTGCTTTTGGTTTTTCGACCAGAGTCCATGATCCAATTTTTCTATATTTTTGCCAATCAAATCTATTTCCTGTCACATATGACATCCTAGAATTTGAAGTACACTTGGATATAGGATGGGACTTTACAATATGAAATGTATTTCCCACGATTTGTAGTTACTCCATTAGCTGATCAGAAAACTTGAAATGTATTTGACACTACATATAAAATATGTTCCAAAGATACGTATGAATTTACCAAAGTTGAACAAAGAAAACCTAGACATTCTAAACAACCCAATATTGATCAATGAAATTGGAAATGTAATTAAAATCTTACCAACTAAGAAAAGCCCAGAACCTGATGGCTTCACTGCTGAATTCTGCAAGACATTTAGAGAGGAACTGCTGCCACTACTGTTTAAACTCTTCAATGAAATTGAAAGGGAAGCAATACTCCCAAATACATTCCTGGAAGCAAGCATCACCTTGATCCCCAAAACAGAGAAAGACCCAACCGAAAAGGAGAACTACAGGCCAAACTCACTAATGAACATAGATGCAAAAATCTGTAATAAGATAACAGGAAACAGAATGCAGAAGATCATCAAGAAGATCATCATACACCCTGATCAAGTGGGATTCATCCCAGGGATGCAGGGACGGTTCAACATACCCAAATCAATTAACATAATACACTATATCAATAGAGCCAAGGACAAAAACCATATGATTATCTCCATAGATGCAGAAAAAGCATTTAACAAAATCCAACATCCATTTATGATAAAAAAAAAACCCTATAAAAAATTGGAATAGATGGTCTCTACCTCAAACTGATAGAAGCCATCTATGAAAAACCAACAGCCAATATCATACTAAATGGTCAAAAACTGAAATCCTTCACACTAAAATCAGGAACAAGACAAGGATGTCCACTATCACCACTCTTGTTCAATATAATTCTGGAAACATTAGCCATGGCAATTAGACAAGAGAAAGAACTAAAAAGAATAAAGATAGGAAATGAAGAAGTCAAATTGTCATTACATGCAGATGACATGATACTCTATATAGAAGACCCCAAGAACTCCACCAAAGGTCTTCTAGACTTAATAACCAAATCAGTCAAGTAGCTGGTTACAAGGTCACACACAAAATCAATAGCTTTCCTCTCCACCAATGACAGACTCACTGAGAGAGAAATAGGCCAAATAATTCCTTTCACAATAGCATCCAAAAAACTGAAATACCTAGGAATCAACCTAACAAAAGAAATCAAAGACCTCTTCTCTGAAAACTATGGCACTCTGAAAAGAGAGATTGAAGATGATATCAGAAAATGGACAGACATCCCCTGCTCCTGGGTAGGAAGGATTAATAGAGTGAAAATGGCCATACTTCCAAAACTGCTATGCAGATTTAATGCAATTCCAATTGAGATCCCAGCAGCATACTTCATGGACCTTGAGAAAACAATCCAAAAATTCATTTGGAACAAGAAGAGACCCAGAATAGCAAAAGCAATTCTAGGTAAGAGACATGGCAGGGGGTATCACAATCCCCAACCTGCAACTCTACTACAAAGCTACTGTGATAAAAACAGCATGGTACTGGCAAAGAAACAGACCTGAGGACTAGTGGAACACATTAGAAGATGCAGAAACAATGCCAGACACACTCAGCCATCTCATCTTCAATAAAGGAGCCAAACACCTTCACTGGAGGAAAGATAGCCTCTTTAATAAATGGTGCTGGAAATATTGGGCTTCAACTTGCCAAAGATTAAAACTAGACCTGTATCTCTCACCATGCACTAAACTAAAATTGAAATGGATTTAAAGATCTAAATATTAAAATACAAACTCTGAACCAGTTGGAACAGAGGTTAAGTAGAACCCTTGAAGACATCACTGTAGGAAAAGATTTTATGAACAAAACCTCAGTTGCCTGTGAACTAGCACAAACAATCAACAAGTGGGATCTCTTCTTATTAAAAGGCTTCTGCACAGCAAGAGAAACCACCAGCAGTGTGAAGAGACAACACACAATGTGGGAAAAAATCTTCACCTGCTCTTCCTCAGACAAAGATCTACTATCTCGAGTCTATAAAGAACTTAAAAAGATCAGACCTCCCAAATTTAAAGACCCAATCCGAAAATGGGCATCTGAAATGAACAGACATTTCTCAGACAAAGAAGTAGAAATAGCAAATAAATACATGAAAAAATGTTCAACATCACTGGTCATTCAAGAGATGCAAATGAAAACAATGCTGAGATTCCACCTCACTCCAGAAAGAATGACTGCTATCATGAAATCAACCAATAACAAATGCTGGTGGGGCTGTGGGGAAAGAGGAACCCTACTCCACTGCTGGTGGGAGTGTAGACTGGTGCAACCACTGTGGAAATCAGTGTGGAGATACCTCAAAGAACTAGGACTGGAAGTCCCATTTGACCCTGCTATTCCCCTGCTGGATAGTTTCCCCAAAGAATTAAAAGAATCATACCACAGTGATATATGTGCACCCATGTTCATAGCAGCACAGTTTGTGATAGCTAAAACTTAGAAACAGCCCAAATGCCCATCAACTGGAGACTGGATAAAGAAAATTTGGGGTTTTTTTAATAAAATGGAGTACTACTCAGCCATAAAAAATGAGAAATTAGAGACATTTACAGCTAAGTGGATGCACATTGAGGCAATACTCTTAAGTGAAATAAATAGGACACACATGTGTAAATACCGAATAGTTTCTCTGGTATGAGAAACTGAAAGTGTAAATAAGGACCAAATGTATAATAGGTAATGTGAAATAGGAAGAAAAGGGGCAAAGGGGAAGGGAGTGGGAGGGCTAGGGGAAAGGATAGAAGGGAATGGGATTAATATGAGAAAATGGAAAAATAGGAACAAAATCTTTGTAAATGGGGAGGAATGGAGGAGTTGAACAGATGGCTGGGCAATGGTGAAAAATAAGAACCAAGAGAGATTATGTAAAGGTGCAAATTTCCAATGATGAATGTCATTATATTGTATACTTAAAATGTACCAATGATTAGAATGAATAATTGATAATCCAAAATAGGAAGAAAAGATCCAAAGGGGTAGGGGTAGTAGGAGGCACAGGGCAAAGGAAAGAAGGGACAGGAAAACTGATGAGAAATGGAAAAAATGGAAATAGTCTTTGTAAATAGGGAAGGGTGGAGGGGGTGAAGGGTGCACAGGTAATGGGGAAAAAAATAAGAACCAAGATATATCATGTACAGGTACAAACACCCAATGATAAATGTAAATGAATTGTATACCTGAAGTGTACCAATAAAAGGTACAAAAAAAAAAAAAAAAAAGATGAGCTGGATGAGTAGGAGTTGTTTCTGCATCTTCTAATCTGTTGCCCGGGTCCTCATGTCCGTTTCTTTGCCAGTACCATGCTGTTTTTATCGCAGTAGCTCTGTAGTATAGTTTCAAATTGGGGGTTGTAATACCCCCTGCAATGTTTCTCATTACCTAGAATTGCTTTTGCTACTCTGGGTCTCTTATTGTTCCAAATGAATTTTTGGATTGTTTTCTCAAGGTCCATGAGGTATACTGCTGGCATTTCAATTGGGATTGCATTGAATCTATATAGCAATTTTGGAAGTATAACCATTTTCACTATGTTGATCCTACAGAGGAGCAAGTGATGTCTTTCCATTTTCTGATATCATTTTCAATCTCTCTTTTCAAAGTGCTGTAGTTTTCAGAGAAGAGGTCATTGATTTCTTTTGTTAGGTTGATTCCTAGGTATTTCAGTTTTTTGGATGCTATTGTGAAAGGAATTATTGGCCCTATTTCTGTCTCAGTGAGTCTGTTGTTCGTGTAGAGGAAAGCAATTGATTTTTGTGTGTTGACCTTGTATCCAGTTAGTTTGCTGAATTTGTATATTAAGTCTAGAAGACTTTTGGTGGAGTTCTTGGGGTCTTCTATATAGAGTATCATGTCATCTGGAAATAGTGACAATTTGACTTGTTCATTTCCTATCTTTATTCCTTTCTCTTGTGTAATTGCTGTGGCTAATGTTTCCAAACCTATTTTCAACAGGAGTGGTGATAGTGGACATCCTTGCCTTGTTCTTGATTTTAGTGTGAAGGATTTCCATTTTTGACCATTTAGTATGATATTGGCTGTTGGTTTTTCACCGATGGCTTTTATCAGATTGAGGTAGAGACCGTCTATTCTGATTTTTTGTAGGATTTTTATCATAAATGCATGTTGGATTTTGTCAAATGCTTTTTCTGCATCTATTGAGATGATCATATGGTTTCTGGTTTTGGCTCTATTGATATAGTGTATTACATTGATTGCTTTGCATATGTTGAACCGTCCCTGCATCCCTAGGATGAATCCCACTTGGTCAGGGTGTATGATCTTCTTGATGATCTTCTGCAATCTATTTGCCAGTATGTTAGTAAGGATTTTTGCACTTATGTTCATTAGTGACATTGGCCTCTAGTTCTCCTTTTCAGTTGGGTCTTTCTCTATTTTGGGGATCAAGGTGATGCTTGCTTCCAGGAATGATTTTCGGAGTATTGCTTTCCTTTCAATTTCATTGAAGAGTTTAAATAGTAGTGGCAGTAGTTCCTCTCTAAATGTCTTGTAGAATTCAGCACTGAAGCCATCAGGACCTGGGCTTTTCTTAGTTGATAAGTTTTTAATTACAGTTCTAATTTTATTGATTGATATTGGGTTGTTTAGAATTTTTAGGTCTTTTTCATTCAACTTTGGTAATTCTTATTTATCTACTAATCTGTCCATTTCTTCTGTGTTGTCCATCTTATTGGCGTATAGGTTCTGGAAGTAGGTATTGATGAGCCTCTTGATTTCTGCTGGGTCTGTTGTCATTTCACCCTTTTCATTCCTAATTACATGGATTTGGGCCTTTTTTTTCCTTTTTCTGACAAGGTTGGCTAAAGGTTTGTCAATTTTGTTGATTCTTTTGAAGAACCAACTCTTGGCTTCATTGATTTTTTTGTATCGTTCTCTTAGTCTCCATTTCATTGATCTCTCCTCTCATCTTTATAATTTCCTCCCTTGTATGAGCTTTAGGGTTGTCCTGCTCTTCTTTTTCTAGAAGCTTGAGGTGCAGCATCAGGTTGTTTAATTGGGCTCATTCTGTTTTCCTAATATGTGTATTCACTGCTATGAATTTCCCTCATAAGACTGCTTTCATTGTGTCCCATAGATTCCAATATGTTGTATTGTCATTGTCATTTAATTGAAGGAACTGTCTGATTACTTCTTTAATTTCCTCTGTGACCCATTGGTTATTCAGAAGTGTGTTGTTCAATTTCCATGTGTTTATGAAATTATTTGAGTTTCTTTTGCTATGGATCTCCAATTTCATCACACTATGGTCTGATAATATACAGGGGATAACTTCAGTTCCTTTGCACTTACTTAAACATGTTCTATGTGTGAGTATGTGGTCTATTTTGGAGAATGACCCATGTGCAGCTGAGAAGAATGTGTGTTCTGATTTTGTGGGGTGGAACACTCTGTGAACATCTGTTAAGTACATTTGTTCAAGAGTTTGATTGAGTTCTAGTATTTCATTACTTATTTTTAGTCTAGTTGATCTATCTATTTGTGACAGTGTGGTGTTGAGGTCCCCCACTACAATTGTATTAGTGCATAGATGACTTTTCATGTCCATTAGTATTTGTTTTATATAGTTGGGTGCACTAGTGTTTGGTGCATAGATATTTATGATTGTCATCTCTTCCTCTTGGATTCTTCCCTTTACAAGGATGTAGTGTCCTTCTTCATCTCTCTTCATCAGTGTTGATTTGAAATCTACTTGATCTGCAAAGAGGATAGCTACTCCTGCTTTTTTTCAGGTTCCTGTCACATGGAGTATTGTTTTCCACCCTTTTACTTTCAGTCTATGAGTTTCTTTTTGAATTAAGTGTGTTTCTTGTATGCAGCATATTGTTGGATTTTGCTTCTTGACCCATTCTGCCAGTCTGTTTCTTTTGATTGGTGAATTGAGACCATTAACATTGATGGTTATAACTGAAACGTATTGACTTGTCATTGCCATGACTTTTTCTGTTTGTTGGGTTCTCCCCCTTTCCATTTAATTTCTTGTCATGCCAGATGGGTTCATTCTGCTTTGCTTCCTGGGGTTGTGATCCTCAATGTCTGTTCCTAGGATATTGTGTAAAATTCTTTGGAGTGCTGGTTTGGTATTCACGAAGTTCCTAAGGTGCTCTTTGTCATGAAAGTATCTTATTTCTCCATCCATTTTGAAAGATAGTTTTTCAGGGTACATCAACCTGGGTTGGAGGCTGTTTTCTTTTAGGGCTTGGAATATGTCACTCCAAGCTCTTCTTGCCTTGATGGTTTGTGTTGAGAAGTCTGCTGTGATTCTGGTGGGCTTTCCTTTGTATGTGATTTGTTTCTTTTCTCTGACTGCTTGTAGAACTTTGTTCTTCTGTTGTGTTTCTGGAATCTTAACAATTATATGCCTGTGTGTAGATTTTTATTGATCAAGGCTATTTGGAGTCCTATATGCCTCACTTATCTGTATGTCAAGCTCTTTTCCCCTGCTTGGAAAGTTTTCTGCCATTATTTCTGTGAAGAGATTTTTTTATGTCATCTGCATTCTCTCCTGTTTCTTCATTGAGCCCAATCAGTCTTATGTTATTCTTCTTTGGATCATCTAGCAGCTGCTGGATTGATTTTTCATGGTCCCTTATAATTTTATAGAATTTTTTTCTTTTCGTGGTCACTAATTGCAATCTTATCTTCTATATCTGAAATTCTGTCCTTACCTTTGCTCTTTCTGCTGTGTAGACTTTCAATGAAGTTTTTAATCTCCTGGAAATCTGTTTGCATCTGTTTTATGGATTCCATTTGTTTCCTATGTTGGGATTCCATCATGTTCCTCAGCTCCTCTATTTTTTTATCTGTTTCCTCTCTAGATTTATTAATCATGTCTTGCACTATGGGCACAATCTTTCCTGTTATGTGAGAAATTATTTCTGATTTCATTTTTTCCAGATCCTCTTTTGTTGCCAGTTCAGGGAGTCCACGTAGTTCAGTATTACAGCGTTCCATCTCATTTCCCTTTGGGGTGGTTTAGGTGATCTAGAATTTTGGTTTTGAAACTTGTTTATGTGCCTTCTCATTTCAACGGGGTGGGGGAGACTTCTGTTGGCACCCACGTGGCTCACCTCCTCTGTGCTGGTGGGGGTGATACAGTGGTCTGGAAGCCTCCTCTTGTGCCCTGGGACTGGCTCACTTCCTCTGTTTTGGCAGGGTGGTATGGCCTCCCAGAAGCCTCCTCTTGTACCCTGGGAGTGGCTCACCTCATCTGTGCTGACAGTCTTTGTAAATAGGGAGAGGTGGAGGTGTTAAAGAGAGGGCAGGGGAATGGTGAAAATATAAGAATCAAGATATATTATGTAAAGGTACAAATCGCCAATGATTAATGTCATTATATTGTATACCTAAAATGTACCAATAAAATTAATAAAAATAGTAAAATGAAAAAAAAATAATGAATGATGAATCAGGCATTGTTTTGGTTATAGTGAAGGGGATTGAATAAGTGGAAAGGTTATTACTTTTTGTAAAAAAGTTTATTGTTTTTAAAAAATTCATTAAGCTTATTGGTACATTTTAGGTATATAATATGATGACATTCATCATTGGGGATTTGTATCTTTACATAATATATCTTGGTTCTTATTTTTTTCTCCATTCCCCTGCCCTCCCTTCCATCCCTTCAACCCTCCCTATTTACAATGACTTTGTTTCTGTTTTTTCTTTTTCTCATATTTATTCCTCTTTCTTCCCCTACCCCTGTCACTTCCCTTTTCCCTTTGGGCCTTATGTTCCTATTTCACATTATCTATTCTAAATTTTGATCCTTATTTACACTTTCAGTTTCTAACACCAGAGAAACTATTCCATGTTTACACGTGTGTCCTATTTATGTCACTTAATGGCCTCAATGTGCACCCATTTAGCTATAAATTCTCTAGTTTCTCATTATTTATGGCTAAGTAGTACTCCATTGTATTAAAAATCCCATATCTTCTTTATCCAGTCACCAGCTGATAAGCAATTGGGCTATTTCCAAGGTTTTGCTATTACAAACTGTGCTGCTATAAATATGGGTGCACATATATCACTATGGTATGATTCTTTTAATTCTTTTGGGAAAATACCTAGCAAGGGAATAGCTGGGTCAAATGGGATCTCTAGTCCTAGTTTTTTGAGGTATCTCCATACTGACTTCCACAGTGGTTGCACCAGTCTACACTCCCACCAAAAGTGGAGAAGGGTTCCTTTTCCCTTACAACCCTGCCAGCATTTTTTTATTTGTTGATTTCATGATAGCAGCCACTCTTTCTAGAGTGAGGTAGAAGCTCAGCATTCTTTTCATCTGCATCTCTCGAGACCAGTGATGATGAAGATTTCTTCAAATGTTTACTTGCTATTTCTACTTCTTTGTCTGAGAAATGTCTGTTCATTTCACATGCCCATTTTTGGATTGGGTCTTTAAATTTGATTTTTAAAAAAGATCTTTATATATTCTAGATAGTAGACCTTTGTATGAGGAATAGCTGGTAAAAATTTTTTTCCCACATTGTGGGTTGTCTCTTCACTCGGCTGGTGGTTTCTCTTGCTGTGCAGAAGCTTTTTAATGAGATCCAGTTGTTGATTCTTTGTGCTAGTTCATATGTGATTGAGGTTTTGTTCATGAGATCTTTTCCTATGCCAATGTCTTCAAGAGTTTCACCTAACCTCCCTTCCAGCCAGTTTAGTGTTTCTGTTTTAATATTTAGATCTTTGGTCCATTTTGATTTTAGTTTAGTGCATGGTGAGAGATACTGGTGTCTGGTTTTAATTTCTGGCAAGCTGAAACCCAATTTTTCCAGCACCATGTATTAAAAAGGCTATCTTTCCTCCAATGATGGTATTTGGCTCCTTTGTCAAAGATGAGATGGTTGAGTGTGTCTGGAATTGTTTCTACATCTTCTAATCTGTTCCACTGATCCTTGAGTTTGATTTTTTGCTAGTACCATGCTGTTTTTGTCACAGTAGCTTTGTAGTATAGTTTCAAGTTGAGAATTATGATATTCCCTACATTTTCTTTCTTGCCCAGAATTGCTTTTGCTATTCTGGGTCTCCTCCTGTTCCAAATGAATTTCTGAACTGTTTTCTCTTGTTCTGTGAAGTATGCTGTTGGAATTTCAATTGGGATTGGATTGAATCTATATAGCAGTTTTGGAAGTATGGCCATTTTCACTATTTTGGTTCTTCCTATAAAGGAGCAATAGATGTCTTTCCATTTTTTGATGTCTGGTTCAATCTCTTTTTTCAGAGTGCTGTAGTTTTCAGGGTAGAGTTCTTTTATTTCTTTTGCTAGGTTGATTCCTAGGTATTTCATTTTTGGGGGATGCAATTGTGAAAGGTGTTGTTTCTCCAGTTCCTCTCTCAGTGAATCTGTTGTTTGTGTACAGGAAGGCTGTTGATTTTTGTTTTTTTATTTTTTTAGTTCTTTTATTGGTACATTTTAGGCATACAATTCGTTTACATTTATCATTGGGTGTTTGTACTTGTACATGATATATCTTGGCTCTTATTTTTTTCCCCATTACCTGTGCACCCTTCACCCCCTCCACCCTTCCCTATTTACATAGATTTCATTTCCATTTTTTTTTTCTTTTCTCATAGTTTTTCCTTTCTCTCTTTTCCTTTCCCCTTGTCCTCCCTTCACTCCTTCATCTTTGGACCTTTTTTCCTATTTCAAATTATCAATTATTCATTTTAATCATTTTAACCCTTATTTACACTATCAGTTTCTCACACTAGAGAAATGATTTGGAATTTACACGTGTGTCCTATTAATTTCACTTAAGAGTATGGCCGGGATATGCATCCATTTAGCTATAAATGACTCTAGTTTTCATTCTTTATGGCTGAGTAGTACTCCGTTTTATAAAAAAAACCCACATTTTCTTTATCCAGTTTCCAGTCGATGGGCACTTGGGCTGCTTCCAAGCTTTAGTTATTACAAACGGTGCCACTATGAACATGGGTGCATATATATCGCAGTGGTATGATTCTTTTAATTCTTTTGGGAAGATACCCAGCAGGGGAATAGCTGGGTCAAATGGGACCTCTAGTCCTAGTTCTTTGAGGTATCTCCTTACTGACTTCCACAGTGGTTGCACCAATCTGCACTCTCACCAGCAATGGAGAAGGGTTCTTTTCTCCCCACAGTCCTGCCAGCATTTGTGATTTGTTCATTTCTTGATAGCAGCTATTCTTTCTGGGGTGAGGTGGAGTCTCAGTGTTGTTTTCATCTGCATCTCTCAAATGATGAGTGATGTTGAACATTTCTTCATATATTTGTTTGCGGCTTTTACTTCTCTGTCTGAGAAATGTCTGCTCATTTCAGATGCCCATTTTTGAATTGGGTCTTTGAATTTGGGGGGTCTGATTTTTTTTCAATTCTTTATACATTCTAGATAGTCGTCCTTTGTCTGAGGTAAACCCACTAAAATTTTTTTCCCATATTGTAGGTTGTCTCTTAGCTCTGTTGGTGGTTTCTTTTGCAGTGCAGAAGTTTTAATAAGATGAGATCCCAGTTGTTGATTCTTTCTTCTAGTTCCCTTGCTGCTGAGGTTTTGTTCATGAAGTCTTTTCCTATGCCAATGTCTTCAAGAGTTCTACCTAACTTATCTTCCATCAAGTTTAGTGTTTCTGTCTTAATATTTAGATCTTTAATCCACTTCAGTCTTAGTTTAGTGCATGGTGACAGGTACGGGTCTAGTTTTAATCTTTGGCAGGTTGAAATCCAGTTTTTCCAACACCATTTATTAAATAGGCTATCTTTCCTCCAGTGATGGTGGTTGGCTCCTTTGTCAAAGATGAGGTGGCTGAGCATGTCTGGAGTTGTTTCTGCATCTTCTAACCTATTCCACTGATCCTCAGGTCTGTTCCTTTGCCAGTACCATGCTGATTTTATCACAGTACCTTTGTAGCATAGTTTCAAGTTGGGGATTGTGATACCCCCAGCCATGTCTCTGTTGCTTAGAATTGCTTTAGCTATTCTAGGTCTCTTATGGCTCCAAATGAATTTTTGGATTGTTTTCTCTAGTTCTGGGAAGTATATTGTTGGAATTTCAATTGGCATTGCATTGAATCTATATAGTAGTTTTGGAAGTATGGCCATTTTCACTATATTGGTTCTTCCTATCCAGAAGCAAGGGATGTCTTTCCAATTTCTTGTATCCTCTTCGATCTCTTTTTTCAGAGTGCTATAGTTGCAGTGTGAGGTCTTTTGCTTCCTTTGTTAGATTGATTCCTAGATATTTCATTTTTTTGGATGCTATTGTAAAAGGAATTGCTTCCCTAATTTCTCTCTCAGTGAGTCTGTTATTTGTGTACAAGAAGGCTATTGTTTTTTGAGTGTTGACCTTGTATCCAGCTACTCTACTGAATCTGTCAATTAAGTCTAGAAGTCTTCTGGTAGAGGTTTTTGGGTCTTCTATGCAAAGTATCATATCGTCAGCAAATAATGACACTCTAACTTCTTCTTTTTCTCTCTTTATTCCTTTTATTTCTTTCTCTTGTCTAATTGCTGTGGGTAAAGTTTCCAGAACTATATTGAACAGGAGTGGTGATAGTGGGCATCCTTGTCCTGTTCCTGATTTTAGCGTGAAAGTTTTCAGCTTTTGACCATTTAGTATGATGTTGGCTGTTGGTTTTTCATAGATAGCCTTGATCAGGTTAAGATAAAGACCTTCTATTCCAATTTTTGGTAGGGTCTTTATCATGAATGGGTGCTGGATTTTGTCAAATGCTTTTTCTGCATCTATTGAGATGATCGTATGGTTTTTGTCCTTGACTCTGTTAATATGGTGTATTACATTTATTGATTTATGAATATTGAATCATCCCTGCATCTCTGGGATAAATCTGACTTGGTCAGGGTGTATGATCTTCTTGATGACCCTCTGTATTCTGTCTGCCAGTATCTTGTTGAGGATTTTTGCATCTATGTTCATTAGGGAGATTGGCCTGTAGTTCTCTTTTTGGGTTGGGTCTTTCTCTGGTTTTGGAATCAAAGTCACACTTGCTTCCAGGAATGAATTTGGAAGTATTGCTTCCCTTTCAATTTCCTTGATGAGTTAAAGAGTAATGGCATTAGTTCTTCTTTAAATGTCTTGTAAAATTCAGCAGAGAAGCCATCCGGACCTGGGCTTTTCTTTGTTGGTAAATATTTTATTACATTTTCAATTTCACTCATTGTAATTGGGGTGTGTAGAATTTCTATATCTTCTTCATTTAACTTTGGCAATTTGTATGTATCTAGGAATCTGTCCATTTCTTCTGTGCTTTCCATTTTATTGGAGTAGAGGTTCTCGAAGTAGGTATTGATGATCCTCTGGATTTCTTTTGGATCTGTTGTGATTTCACCTTTTTCATTCTTAATTGCATGGATTTGTGCCTTTTCTTTCCTTTTTTTGATAAGGTTGGCTAAAGGTTTATTGATTTTATTTACTCTTTCATAAAACCAACTCTTTGATTCATTGATTTTTTGTATTGTTCTCTTAGTCTCCATTGCATTGATTTCTGCCCTAATCTTTATAATTTCCTCTCTTGTCTGAACTGTGGATTCATTATGCTCTTCTTTTTCTAGGAGCTTGAGCTTCTGCCTTAGGTTATTTATCTGAATTTTCTCTGTTTTCCCAATATGGGCATTCACCGCTATGAATTTCCCACATAGAACTGCTTTCATTGTGTCCCATAGATTCCTGTATGTTGTGCTGTCATTTTCATTTACTTGTAGAAACTGTTTAATTTCTTCTTTAATTACTTCTGTGACCCATTGGTTGTTCAAGAGGGTGTTATTCAGTTTCCATGTGTTTGTTGGGGTTTTGCGGTTTCTTATGTTATTGATCTCCAATTTTATTGCACTATGGTCTGATAATATACAGGGTTAACTTCAATTCTTTTACATGTACTTAGATATGTCCTATGAGCTAGCATGTGGTCTATTCTGGAGAATGACCCGTGTGCAGCCAAAAAAAAAATGTGTATTTCGATTTTGTGGGATGGAACACTCTGTAAACATCTATTAAGTCCATTTGTTCAATAGCTTGGTTCAGTTCTAGAATTTCCTTGTTAACTTTTTGTCTAAATGATCTGTCTATTTGTGATAGTGGGGTATTGAGGTTCCCCACTACAATTGTGTTAGCGTTTATTTGGTTTTTCATGTCTATTAATATTTGTTTTGTATAGTTGGGGGCATTTGTATTCGGTGCATATATATTCAGGATTGTCATCTCTTCCTCTTGGATTGTTCCCTTCACAAGGATGTAGTGACCATCTTTGTCTCTCTTAATTAGTTTTGGTTTGAAATCTACTTTGTCTGCAAATAAGATTGCTAGCCCTGCTTCCTTCTGGGTTCCTGTGGTGTGGAGAACTGTTTTCCATCCTTTTACTTTCAGCCTATGAGTTTCTTTTTTAGTTAGGTGTGTTTCTTTTATACAGCATATTGTTGCGTTTTCCTTTTTAATCCATTCTGCCAGTCTATTTCTTTTGATTGGTGAATTGAGGCCATTAACATTGAGGGTTATAATTGATAGATATTGATTTATCCTTGTCATGATGTTTTACTTTTGTTGGCTCTTTTATTTATTATTTTTCCCCATTTCCTTTAGTGTCTTACCTTGCCTGGTGGCTTCCCTCTGTTGGTCCTCATGGAGTTGTGACCTTCATTGCTTTTTTCTAGGATACTGTTTAGAATTGCTTGTAGTGGTCGTTTGGTGTTCATGAAATTTGTCAGGTGTTCTTTGTCGTGGAAGTATCTAATTTCCCCATTGATTTTGAAAGCTAATTTTGCAGGACACAACAGTCTAGGTTGGAAGTTATTTTCTTTTAGGGCTTGAAATACTTCACTCCAGGCTCTCCTTGATTTGAGGGTTTGTGTTGAGAAGTCTGCTGTGATTCTGATGGGCTTTCCTTTGTAGGTGATTTGTTTCTTTTCTCTAACTGCTTGTAGGATTTTGTTTTTCTGTTGGGTTTCTGGGATCTTGACTGTTATATGTCTAGATGTAGATTTTTTTTGATCATGGCTAGTTGGAGTTCTATATGCCTCACTTATCTGTATGTAGAGTTCTCTACCTCTGTCTGGGTAGTTTTCCACTATTACTTCTGTGAACAGTTTTTTTATGTCAATTGTGCTTTCTCCTGTTTTTTCATGGACTCCTATCAGTCTTATGTTATTCTTCTTTGCATCATCTAGCAGCTGTTGGATTGATTTCTCTTGGTCCCTACTATTTTTAAGAAATCTCTATTTTCATGGTCTCTAACCACAATCCTGTCTTCTATATCTGATATTCTATCTTCAGATTCCCTTAATCTGCTCTGGATACTTTCAGTGGAGTTTTTGATCTCCTGAATATCTGTTTGAATCTGTTTCATGATTTCCATTTCTTCCTTATGTTGGGCAATCATAGTTTCCATTTCTTTCTTATGCTGGGTATTCATGGCTTCCAGCATGTTTCTGAGCTCATCTATGTTTTTATCTGTTTCTGTTCTAGATCCTCTAATCATGTCTTTCACTCTTCTCACCATCTCTGTGGATATCTGGGAGATTATTTCTGTTTTGAATTTTTCTAGAGCCTCATTCACTTCTTTTGTTACTTCCTGTGCTATCAGTTCAGGGTATCCAGGTGGTTGGTTATGGGACTTTTCCATCTCATTTCCCCCAGGATTTACCCTTGGTGGGGGTGAAAGTCTGAGTTTGTGCCTTGCTTAAATGTCTTCTCATTTTTGTTTTTGGTACTGTCCTTGGTTTAACTCCTGGGTGGATAGTTTGAAATTGCTTATGGTAGGTATCTTTGTAATTAGAACCCTTATGGAATGACTGCTTCTCAGAGGTGTCTTCCAGATATAGCTGGTCTTTAAATTTTGAATCTCTAATGACTCTGAGGCTATCTCATTTTCCTTATACTAGGAAGGTTTACTGACTAGATCAATACCAACACCTTAGCCCAAGTGATACAATCAGCAACACCATTGCATCAAGTACATCTTCAAAAATGACATTCTGTGGTAGTTGTTAATCTATCACCTTTAGCTGTGTGAATTAAAACAAGATCGAGGACCAACCCAATATATAGTGAATAAACTCTTCAATTAACAACTTTACCCTTTGGGATGGGGAGTTAGAAGGGGTTGGGGAGGGATGGACAGATGGGAAGAAGAATAGGAGAAGGTTAGTAGTGTGGCCAGAGGACACAGGTGAGAAGGAAAAAGAGAATACTAGGAAAATAAAGAAGAACTCTGAGTGAGGACCAAAAGAGGGGCAAAAAGGGAAGATAAACAATGTGGGAGAGCAAGACAGTGAGTGTAAGAGAGAGAAAAAGTAAAGAGGAAAGAGGAAAAGAAAAGTAAAAAAAGGAGAGAAAAGCAAATATTTGCAAAGAGTAGGGAAAAAAATTAAAGGTAAGAGGAGCAAAAGAAAAGAAAAGAGAACAAAAACACAATAATAAAACTAATTTTGGGAATAAAAAATAACCATGAAGATGAAGGGCCTCTTTCAGGGTATGTCTCTGCTGTCACAATAGACAATGTAGGTTGCTGTGTGCAGATATAAGTCAATGAGTCTCAGCAAGCTAGTCACAGACCCATGAGATTCAAGCAGATTTCTGGCTGCAAGTCCCAAGTTGAGCTCCCTGTCCTCCTGTAGGGTTGCACTCTGCAGAGTTGTATTACAGGTTCCAGCTGCCCTTTCCCTGAAGATAGTCTGGTCCTGATGGGAGGTCAAGATGACTCCAACTTACCCAGTACAGTGGTCTGGTGGTGCGGTGTCCTCTGCATCTTTGTAGTGTGGAACCAGGTGGCTGTACAGGGGAGCGGGGTGGGGGGTGAGGTTCAGTGGATTGCTGTCGGGGCATGGGGTGATTCTGTGTGCATCTGGCGATGTTGCTACTGAGTTCTCTGACCTGCCTGTTTGCAGTGGGCTGATTCGGTGCGTTCCACGCATCTCCCACATCATCTTTGACAAAGGAGCCAAATATCCTCACTGGAGGAAAGATAGCCTCTTTAAAAAATGCTGCTGGAGAAATTGGGTTCCAACATGCCAACGACTAAAACTAGACCTATACCTCTCACCATGCACTAAACTACAGTTGAAATGGATTAAAAATCTAAATATTAAAACAGAAATGCTGAACTGGCTGGAACAGATGTTAGGTAGAACTCTTGAAGACACTGGGGTAGGAAAAGACTTTATGAACAAAACCTCAGTTGCCTGTGAACTAGCACAAATAACAACTGGGATCAGTTCTTACTAGAAAGCTTCTGCACAGCAAGAGAAACCACCTCCAGTGTGAAGAGACAACCCACAATGTGGGAAAAAATTTTCACCAGCGGTCCCTTAGACAAAGGTCTACTATCTAGAATCTATAAAGAAATTTAAAAAATCAGACCTCCCAAATTTAAAACTCAATCCAAAAATGGACATCTGAAATGAACAGACATTTCTCACACAGAGCAGTAGAAATAGCAAATAAACACATAAAAAAATGTTCAACATCACTGGTCATTCAAGAGATGTAAATGAAAACAACACTGAGATTCCACCTCACTCCAGAAAGAATGGCTCCTATCATGAAATCAACCAATAAAAAATGCTGACGGGGCTATGGAGAAAAAGAAACCCTCCTCCACTGCTAGTGGGAGTGTAAACTGGTGCAACCATAGTGGAAATCAGTATGGAGATACCACAAAGAACTAGGACTGAATGTCCCATTTGACCCAGCTATTCCCCTGCTGGGAATCTTCCCCAAAGACTTAAAAGAATCATACCACAGTGATATATGTGCACCCATGTTCATAGCAGCACAATTTCTAACAGCTAAAACTTGGAAAGAGGCCAAATCCTCATCACCTGGAGATTGGATCAAGAAAATGTGGTGTTTTTATAAAGTGGAGTACTACTCAGCCATCAAACGGAGAAATTAGAGACATTTATTGCTAAATGGATGCACATTGAAGTGATACACTTAAGTGAAATAAATAGGATACACGTGTAAATATCGAATAATTTCTCTAGTGTGAGAAACTGAAAGTGTAAATAAGGACTAAAAGGTATAATAGGTAATGTGAAATAGGAAGAAAAGGGGCAAAGGGGAAGGAGAAGTGGGAGGGGTAGCGGAAAGGAAAGAAGGGAATGGAATTAATATGAGAAAATGAGAAAAAGGAAACAAAGTCTTTGTAAATAGGGAAAGACGGAGGGGTGGAAGGGAGGGCAGCGGAAGGGGGAAAAAATAAGAACCAAGAGAGTATGTAAAGGTGCATATCTCCAGTGATGAATGTCATTATATTGTACGCCTATAATGTACCAATAAAAGGATATACTATAAAAAAGAAAGAAGTTCTGCTTGATTGTACCCAAACATATATTAAAGACAAGATCGTGTTGCTTTTGGTATCACAGCATTTGTGTGAGATTTCCTATGCATAGAAGACCTTCATCACTGATTCTACCACCCTGGAAGGTCCTCGGTGGCCATACATTTGGCTCAGTGAACTAAGGAATTGGAGAGGCCCTCACTGTGACCATCTGTCTTGGTCTGGAGCTGGTGAAAGAAAATCCCCAGAGGTGAGTGCTTTTTTCAACAGGCACTACAGTGATTAACTGGCATCAGATTCTCTGTCTTAGGAAATCCTGGTCAGAGACGGAAACCAGCTGACCAAGAGAATAGGCATGAAGCAGAGGCAGCAGAAGCCAGGAGGTAGGGAGCAATCATAGGAGCAATGATAGAGAGTAATCCTTTCACCATAACATGAACCACTCAAGTAGGGCCAAGAACTAGTCATTTCAGGAGCATCTTGAGTTATGCCAACATCTAAGAGTCGATAAGGTATCCCCCAAGCTGTTGGGGAAATAGGCAAGAAATTCACGAATCAGTCTTGTTTTGGGCCTCTAAGAAAAGCTGGCAAATTATTTTATTTGCAGACAATGTGAACTTTAAGCCAAGACTGACCAAGAAAGACAAAGAAGATCACTACCTATTGGCCAAAGGAAAACTACAAGAAGAGATAACTATCATATATATATATATATATATATATACACACACACACACATACATATACCAAATACTGATGCACCCAAATATATAAAAAAAATATTAATGGACATGAAAAATCTAATAAGCACTAACACAATTGTAATGAGGGACCTTAATAACCCACTGGCACAAATAGACAGATCAACCAGATAAAAAATCAACAAATAAATATCAGAATTGAACCAAACCTGTAAACAAATGGATATAGTAGATGTCTCAGTGTATTCCACCCCACAACCTCATAAACACATTCTTTTCAGCTGCACATGGTATGTTCTGCAAAATAGACCACATACTGGCCCACAGAACATGCTTAAGTAAACGCAAAGAATTGAAATTCTCTCATGCATATTACCAGACCATAGAGCAATGAAATTGGAAATCAATGGCAAAAGAAACCACAAAAACACATGGAAATTAAATAACACCCTCCTGAACAACCAATAGGTCACAGATGAAATTAAACAGTATCTACAATGAAATGATAATGCTGATACAACATACCAGAACTTAAGGGACACAATGAAAGCAGTCCTAAAAGGAAAATTTATAGCAGTGAATTCTCACATCAGGAAAACAGAATGAGGTCAAATACACAATCTAATGTTGAACTTCAAATGTCTAGAAAAAGAAGAATATGTCAAGCCCAAAGGTCATACAAGGGAGGAAATTATAAGATTAGAGCAGAAATTAATGCAGTGGAGACTAAGAAAACTGTACAAAGAAAACTCATAGCCAACCTTATCAAAAAAAAAAAAAAGACTCAAATTCATGCAATTAGGAATGAAAAGGGTGAAATCACAACAGATCCTGTAGAAATCCAGAAGATCATCAATACCTACTTTGAGAACCTATATTCTTTTTTGGGGGGTGGGGCAGATACCGGGTATCAATCTCTGGTCCTTGCGCTTGTGAGGCAGGCGGTGAAACCACTGAGCTAAATCCCCAGCCCTGAACCTATATTCTAATAAGATAGAAAACACAAAAGAAATAGATTTCTACACACAGATCAGTCACCAAAGCTTTATCAAGAAGATATAAAGATTCTAAATAACCCAATATCAGTCAATGAAATTAAAAATGTAACTAAAATCTTACCAACAAAGAAAAGCCCAGGTCCTGACAGTTTCACTATTGAATTCTATAAGAAACTTAGAGAAGATCTAATGCCGCTACTCCTCAAACTCTTTAATGAAATTGAAAATGAAGCAATATTTCCAAAATCATTCCTGGAAGCAAGTATTATTATCCTGATACCATAACCAAAGAAGGATCTATCCAAAAAAGAGAACTACAGGCCAATCTCCCTAATAAACACAGATGCAAAAATCCTCAATAAGATACTGGCAAATGGAATGCAGCAAATCATCAAGAAAATGATACACCATGACCAAGGAAAATTCATCCCAGGCCTGTAGGGATGGTTCAACATACACAAATCAATAAATCTAATACACCATATCAATATAGCCAGAGACAAAAATCACATAATCATCTCAGTAGACCCACAAAAAGTATTTGACAAAGTCCAACAACTATTCATGATAAAAACCCTGCAGAAAATTGGAATAGATGGTTTATATCTCAATCTTATAAAAACCATCTATGAGAAACCAACAGCCAACATAATACTAAATGGTTATAAACTAAAACCTTTCACTCTAAAATCAGAAACAAGCATGTCCACTATCACCACTCCTATTCAATACAATTCAGGAAACATTAGCCAGAGCAATTAGGCAAGAGAAAGAAATAAAAGGAATAAAGATAGGAAAGGAAAAGTTAAATTATCATTATTTGTGGATGACATCATACTCTATAGAAGATCATAAAAACTACACCAAAAGGCTTCTAGATTTAAAAATCAAATTCAGTAGTATAGCTGGATACAAAAATCAATATCAGGGCTGAGGATTTAGCTCAGTGGTTTCACCGCCTGCTGCACAAGTGCAAGGACCCAAGTTCGATCCCTGGTACCAAAAAAAAAGTCAGTATCATTCCTATACACAAATAACAAACTCATAGAGAGAGAGAAATTAGGGAAGCAACACTTTTCACAATAGCATCCAAAAAAATGAAATACTTAGGAATCAATCTAATGAAGGAAGTAAAAGTTCTTTATACTGAAAATTACAATACTCTAAAAAAAGAGTACTGTAAGTCAGAAAATGGGACGATATCCCTTGCTCTTTGGGTAGGAAGAATCAACATAGTGAAAATGGCCTTACTCCCAAAACTGGTATATCGATGTAATGCAATCTCAATCAAAATACCATTAGCAAACCTCACAGACCTAGAGAAAACATTCTTAAATTCATTTGGAACCAGAAAAGACCCAAAATAGCAAAAACAATTCTGTGCAACAAAGGCAAGGCAGGGGCCCTCACAACCCCTGACTTGAAATTATACTACAGAGCTACTGTGATTAAAAATGAATGGTGCTGTCCAAAAAAAAAAAAAAAAACCATACCTGAGGGTCAACAGAACAGATTAGAAGATGCAGAAACAACCCCAAACACACTCAGCTGCCTTATCTTTGACAAAGGGCCCAAACACGTTCAATGGAGAAAAGATAGCCTCTTTAATAAATAGTGCTTGAAAAACTGATTTTCCACATGCTGAAGACTAAAACTAGATCTATGTCTCTCACCATGCACTGAACTAAAATCAAAATAGATCAAAGATCTAAATATTAAACAAAAACACTAAATCTGCTGGGAGGAAAACAGGTAGAACTCTTGAAGACAATGGTGTAGGCAAAGACTCCATAAACAAAATCCCAATCACGGGAAATACTAAAAAGAATCAACAACTGGGGTCTCGTCTTATTAAAAAGCTTTTGCACAGCAAAAGAAATCACCAACAGAGTGAAAAGACCACCCACAGAGTGGGAAAAAATGTTAGCCAGGGTTCCTCAGACAAAGGACTAATATCTAGAACATAAAAAGAATTGAAAAAAATCAGGATCCCCCCTCCTCAATTTAAAGACCCAATCCAAAAATGGGCATCAGAGATAAATATGCACTTCTCAGATGAAGAAGTAGAAATGGCAAATGAATATATGAAAAATGTTCAACATCCCTGGTCATTCAAGAGATGCAAATTAAAACAATGCTGAGATTCCACCTCACTCCAGAAAGAATGGCTGTTATGAAGAAATCAACCAATAACAAATGCTGGCAGGGCTATGGGGAAAAAGAAATCCTTCTCCACTGTTTGTGGGAGTGCAGACTGGTGCAACCACTGTGGAAATCAATATGGAGATACCTCAAAGAGCTAGGACTAGAGGTCCCATTTGACCCAGCTAGTCCCCCTCTCAGTATCTTCCCAAAAGAATTAAAAGCATCATACCACAGCAATATATGGACACACATGTTTATCTCAGCACAGTTTGTAATAGCTAAATCTTTGAAACAGCTCAAATGTCCATCAAGAGATGAATGGATAAAGAAGATGTGCTTTTTTATACAATGGAGTACTACTCAGCCATAAAGAAGGAAAAATAAGACATTTCTAGGTAAATGGATGCACCTTGAGACCATGCATTTAAGTGAAATAAATCAGACACACATGTATAAATATTGCATTGTCTCTCTGGTGTGAGAAACTGAAAGTGTAAATAAGAACCAGAATGTATAATGAATATTTTAAAATATGAAGAAATTGTTCAAAAGGAAACTCCCAATATAAGTGTATCCTAATTCCCATGGCACACATTCTTTTGAGTTTGGCACAGTTAGATGACATTTATGGTACCCTATGACTCTATTTCCTTAACACTTTTCTCTACTGGAACTATCAAGAAAGAATCAGTTATGCAGTGGGTCCTGATGTCATAAAGCGGAACTTCCTCTGTCACAAATGATTAACTACAGCTCTGGCCTTTTCTTATAGCATGTGATAAGTTAATGGCATTGGTAGAAACACAGTCACAAACAAAATCCACTGCCAACTCTGGATTTTAACAATATCAAATAGCAGTTTCTGCCATGATGGAAATGACCATGGTGGCCACTAATAACATGGGCCTATTGCATACTTGAAAGGTAACTGAGATAAAAAATTATTAATTATTCAATATTAGTATTTATCATTTCACATTTAAGTAGTCACATGCATCATAATAGTTATCGTTTTGGACCTCGCTGTTCTGAAACTTCATAATAGTACTTGGTTATAAGGAAGCCATTTGAAAAAAACAAAGGAAGCCATTTGTATCATCATATATAAATCCATCAGAAACCAATGTAATGTGTGTATGTATATACCAAAAACTTTCAAATATGTGGTGAGAAACTTCAAAGTATTCATAATCTCTGGATTTGAGGAATACTACCCTATGGTACTATGTGTTGTTTCCACTGGGAAGATTTATTTAGTTCCAAGCTTGAATATTAAGATCCCTACTACCTCAGTACAGACCTGATAGTGGGTTAAAAGTAGGGAATCTAGGAATAACAATAATTCCATATTCTGAAAATATCAGCCTGTGCCAACATTTTAGTGTTGGATTTTAAGAGACATTTGAAGCGCCAGGGATTTAGCTCAGTGGTGCCAAACCTGCCTGGCAAGGGCAAGGTCCTGATTCCCGGTACCGAGGGGAAAAAAAAGAGACATCTGAAAGAACTGAAGCTCACCTACCAGAAGGATAAAAGGAAATTAAATTATGCCACATCAGAACAGTTTAAAGAACTAAATATGTTTGATTTGGAGAAGAAAGAAAAAAAGCCATGGTCGCTGTGGTCAAATAATTGGAAGTCAATGTTATGTGAAAGAAGGATTATAGTTATTTCAATTAGCTTTAATTTAGGGAAAGAAGAGCTCAGGCACAAGAAAAAATGAGATAAATTATAATTAATATAAGAAAGAAGTGTATGAATTGCACCTTAAAATAGACTCTTCTAGGGTTTATGTTGTCTAAGGGAATAAAGAAACAGTACATTGGTGATAGGATCAGTGACAAGCTTTTCACCCATTTCTTCCCAACCTCACATAATTTCTTGAAAAAAGATATATTATTTAAAAGGACAAAGGGAACAAAAAGAGAGATTAAATATGTTAATAAAATTTTGGAAGCCAGAAAGTGGTTGAAGTAGACTGAGAACAGCAGAGAGAGAAGTCCTCAGCCTGAGGTCTATTTATTCCATAGAATTTCAGAAAGGAACAGGAATTTGAATTGTGGAGATCACAGAAGGTGATAATGTAGAAAAGAGCCAAAGATGGGAGACTACTAGTCTACATAAGGGGGACAGAACACCAACCTTTAACCCAGTACCTTTTCTGGAGGTAATGATAGAGTGCAAAAGGCCTAAAAATACACTTACATTATGCTATTTTCTATCTTGGTTCTGTTTCTTTGTGAATAAAGTACACTGCACCTAATTCCAAGTCTAGTTGAAGAAAGTTTTTCCAAATCAATGAAGAACCACTCTAAAACCAGAAACCACCAATAACAAAATATTTCAATTACAGGATGTGAGGTCAATACATTTTTGTTTCCTTAGAGACCCCGTACCCTCTTAAAATAGCCCATTCTATTCTCAGGTAAATGTAACTGATAACTTTTTAAAAATAAGTCAGCCATGTTGTGCCTTCTTGTAATTTTACCTGCTAGTCTTTATAATATTATTAGTTAACCCTAAATATTTGAGAAATAACATCAAGTTTTCTCTTGTCTTTCCAACACCAAGCTCAAGCTCAAGTTCCTCATATAATGTGGGTTTTGGACCCTCTAAATATCTAGAATTTATCAGTTTTCTTCCTGAGAGGTGTTGCTCAAAATGGAACCAATGTTTTCCAGATAGATGATGTGACTGGTGCAGACTCAGTGACACAATCAGCTCCTCTTAGGATCCTCTGTCCTTTTGCTGTAGTGACCTAAAATATTGCCCTTGTATCAGAATGTCATCGTAACAATGGTTAATATTGAGTTTACTGAAAATGAAAACCTTCAGATTTTTTTCTGCACAGTTTCTTATGCTGCACTAATGAAATTGACTTTTTAAAGATAATTCAGGTGTTTCATTTGACAATCATTTCTTTTAAAGTTTTATCTTAGTATTTTAGTCAATGGAATCTCACAAATTCTAGTTTGTCATATAATGTCCAGCTTTCTTTGGATTTCTGAGCTTTCTGAGATCTATTTCTTTAAGACTAGGATATGTTGCTATGATGAACATCACCACCCTCCTTTTTAGCTAAGAGGACTCAGGTGACAGTAAGAATAGCCATTGTTCTTATCCCTTGCCAGACTTCTTAGATGGAAGACTTGCTCAGGCTCTCTTCTTGAAGATTCTCCTCCAAAAGTGTCAAGCAAGCAATACTCAGTGGATTGACTCAACTGGATCATTCATTTTGTCTGTTTTTGGATGCTGAAGTTGGGATACAGGTCATTTATCTTGGTTAGGTCCCAGAGCTGAGAAGATATTTAGAGTTGCTATGGCACTTGTTCTAGCATGCCCCTGGGTGAAATCAGGCACATTCAGGGTGATATGGTTGTAGACTCTAGTGTGCCCTTGGAGAAAAAGACTAGTTCATAAAAGAAGAAACAAATGATGTGGTTAGGCCGACAGCAGAGAGAAACCATGCAAGTCTTAAGAGAACTGGACAAGCAAGATGCTGCCCTAGTTTCTGAGTGATCTACTGTCTTGATTCCAGTTTCTTAATGAGGCTTAACTTTTGTTTATGTAAAAGTTTGTGTGATTTTATGCTACTTGTCATCAATATTCATATTCTAAGGTTCTCACCACTATTTGACTTTCTCCTTTGTTAAACTGGAAACTTCATGAGGACATCAGTATTGTTTGTTACTCATTTTATTGTAATGGCTCTGATAACAGTATCACACGCTCTCAGATGTAAAAGCAAGTGATACATAGAAACACAAGTATGTCAATAAGTTAGGTACTTGTTATGCAGGAAATTTGTTCAAAAATGCAAAAGTAATCATAATACATCAAGTAGACCCACTATGAATATCAACTGTCAAAAACTACATAAAAAATTAATCAAACTGAGAGCTATAATCTAATTAAGAGAAGAGAGAGAGTAGAAGGTGTCTCTATAGGGATGTAGGTAAAATAAACTCACTTTGCTTAACAAGAAGCTAAAGGATAATTTCAAAATATGAAAAGGAAGAAAGAGCAGTATACAAAACTATTTATGATATATTAAGAAGAAATACCTAAAGAGCTTAAAATATGTGTATCTATTTCTTTGAATGCACACATCTAACATAGATACATCCATTTGGACATATGATGTGTGATCAAAATAGTGTTTAAATTTTTTTAAATTATTACAGTAAAAGACATACTGCAGTTGATCCCTCTCAAAATACTTCCTTCACTTTTAACACAGTTATCATTCTTGGAACTTTACAAAACAATTCAGAAAACGCTCTTTGTTATCTCTTTACAAGGTGTGATAAAAATACAGTGAATGTAGCTGCCAAGTACCACCTAATGAAAGCAGGCTCATAAAACATTATGGCACGTCCTCCACTTTATTTGCCAGATCTGGTGCCGTGTGACTTCTGACTCTTTCCCAACCTCAAAATGACCATGAAAAATAAACATTTTGCATTATACAGGATATCAAGGTAGCAATGACAGCACAATAAAGACACCCATGAAAGAGAACTTCTGGAACCACTTCAGAAAGTGACAAGAACAATGGGATAAGTGTGTTTGAAGAGAGGAGGAGTATCTTGAGGGTGATTAATAGTGATGTGCCTTTTATTGCAATAAATCTTTAAACTTTAAGCATTCGTTGTATTTTAATGATCTCTCATATATAGATAGAAATAGATTACATAGATTGATAGACTAGTTGACTAATTAATAGACAAAAGACAAAGAGAGACAAATAGGATGGATGGATGGATGGACAACTGACAGATACATAGATACAGTTCCCAATTTATAATTTCTTTTTCCTTTACAAGGGCACAAAAGCAATAAACATTCACTAGAGACCATACTTTGGATTTTGATCTTCCCTGAGCTACAGATACTCTCATGATGCTGGGCGGCAGCAGCAAGCCACAGCTCCCAGTCAACACACAATCATGAGGATGAACAACTGATACTCTACAGTATGTTGTGTTGTTGAGCTCTGACATTTTGTATGTTAAATGCATTTTCAACTATGATAGTTTCAACTTACAATAGGTTTGTGAGACTTAACCCCAAAATGTGTCAAAGAGCCTCGATATGTGGATGGATGGATAGATAGATAGATAGATAGATAGATAGATAGATAGATAGATAGACTGACAGACTAGACAGACTCCTTGGAAGATTAGAAGTTCTTTGGAGCTGAATCTAAACAAGCACTGATCTATAACATTATCAGAAGCATGTAGGGGGTTTTCAATCCTGAGACTGAGGTTACAGTCAATCCACCCCAAGCCTCTCTCTAACCTCTCAAGTCCTGTTTTGGTGAAGAGAAGGCCAGTGGGCTTCTGAACTGAAGGCAGGGCCAGAAGTGGGGATGGAGGGGAGAGAGTCCTATAAGGAGTAGCAAGTACCATGGTAGCCCACAATGGCTGCAGCCAATAGAGGAGAAAAAGATGAGGGACAATGGAGGAATCTAACACTGCTCTGTTTCCTGACTCCTTGGAGAAGCCAAACATAGAGCAGACTGGCCTGTGACACAAAAGAGAATGGATTCTCACAAGTATTCTAAGCTTTCCCATTAGCTCTTTGCAGTTCATTAGTGTCCTCTGGCAAGAGACTAAGATTCAGACATTTTAGGAATATAAGGATTTCTCAAAACCTAGACATTTTAAAGATACATCTTTTCCTCTCTTTTCTTTTTTTTTTGGTACCGGGGATCGAACTTGGGACCTTGTGCTTGCAAGGCAGGCAGTGGAACCACTGAGCTAAATCTCCGGCCCTTTTCCTCTCTTTTTAATAAGCTCAGAGTTTCTCTGGCTTCACATGTGATATGAATGTAAATGTATAAATCAATTTTAAAACAAGTTTATTGTTATTTGGAAGAAAATCCATTTTTAACTTTTTCTGTTCATTTTTTGTTTAGTTTTTCATTTTTTGAAACAAGGTCTCACAATGTAGCCCAGGCTGACCTCAGACTCACCATCCTCTTGCCTCAGCCTTCTGAGTGCTGAGATTACAGTCATGCACCACCACATCTTGCTAGTTTTAAATTCATGTTAACAGAGATGCTTTCAGAAAAAAAAAAGGTTTTGGAGGAGTACAGGGAGGCTTATGAGATAAGAAAGTGAAAGAACCCTAGCTATGAAGAAAATAATGTGTAGAAGCCAGAAAGTGATGGCACCAAAGATCTGAAGTTACTGGAGTCACTACAGAGCCAAGGGCCAAGGGGTAAAAGGCAGGACTTGAACTGACTGAATGTATTTCTCTCTTCTCCTAACATGTGACCTGGCAGCTCACTTGGCCACTGCATTGTCCAGCTGAGGTGACACTGGACACCCAGTATCTCAGCCAGGCATCAAGGGAGAGGGCCAAGACAAGCACAGATGGATCAAGAGACTCTGGGCTCCTGTCTAAAAATCATTTAAAGTGCATGCAATCTAAACATCAAAGCAATCACTCAATGACCTTAGTTTAAATTTTGGATCATCAAAGTAAAATCCAAAGGGAAGAGAAATTCTCTTCTGAGGCCTGTAGTAATGACCTTACAGTTATATTTTTATTTTGGTTTGGTTTGTTTTCTTCCAGTGCTTCAGGCTTTGAGAAGCTCTAGATGTCCAACCAAAGATAGAAATCTGAAAAACAAGTGGAAAATCTAAGTCCCCCAAAGCCTACTCAAATTTCAGTCAGTATTTCAAAACAGCAGCAGGTGACAAACACTTAACAGAAACTAGAAACCACCCACCTTGTGCTGCCTCACAAGGCACAGTTTTTCTCCTCAGACCCCTCCCTTCCCACCCCTCAGAGACATGATACCCATCTCTGTTACTTCAAAAATTGTTCTTTTAAAGGTTTCCTCTGAAATGTCATTTGTTATATGGTAAGGTGGAGACCCCTAGTGTCCCAAAATTATATTTCCTGTAAGACAAAATTATAAGAGTTGTTTATGGTGGCGAGTTTATTAAGAGGAAAGCTAACCCTCCTGGCTGAGTCTGATTCTAAACTGGCCAAACCCAGGGTGGGAAAAAAATAAGAGTCTCTTGTACTTTGTGTTCATTATGCGCCTGTTCAACCATCTCAGGAATTCAAATTGCTATGTCACGGTGAATATTTGACTCTGCCACAGGTTTATTCCCCAAATAGTCTACAAACTCAACCAATTCTTTTTCAAAAGACAAAATAATTCTCATCAACAGCTCCATCCATAATTTGGTCCCATGAATCCCAGAATACCTGAAACCGTACAGTTCCAGGAGTCTAAGCATCAGTAACCAAATTACAACCATGGGGGTAGAGTGTTATTTGTCACCTCTCCCCAAGGGAGACATCAGAGTGGTCTCTTGGCTTTACTTTCTTTTCTTTTTAAAAAATTCTTTTATTAGTACATTTTAGGTATACAATACGTTTACATTTATCATTGGGTGCTTGTACCTGTACATGATGTATCTTGGTTCTTATATTTTTGGCCATAACCTGTGCCTGCTTCACCCCCTCCACCCTTCCCTACTTACATAGATTTTGTTTCCATTTTTTTCTTTTCTCATAATTTTTCCTTTCCCTTCTTTCCTTTCCCCTTCCCCTCCCACCACCCTACACCTTTGGACCTTTTAATATTTCAAATTATCGATTATTTATTTTGATCATTTTAATACTTATTTACACTTTCAGTTTCTCACACTAGAGAAATTATTTGGTATTTACACATGTGTGTCCTGTTTATTTCACTTAAGAGTATGGACTCAATATGCATCCATTTAGCTATAAATGTCTCTAGTTTCTAGTTCTTTATGGCTGAGTAGTACTCCATTTTATTAAAAAACCACATCTTCTTTATCCAGTTTCCAGTTGATGGGCACTTGGGCTGTTTCTAAGCTCTAGCTATTACAAACTGTGCCACTATAAACATGGGTGCACCTATATCGCTGTGGTATAATTCTCTTAATTCTTTGAGGAAGATACCCAGCAGGGGAATAGCTGGGTCAAATGGGACTTCTAGCCCTAGTTCTTTACATTCTTGATCTAAACTAGAAACTTCTTAACATAGGGCTCATGAATGAGTTGAAATTTTCTTTATCTTTCAAGTGTACGTATACCTGTGTATTCCTTCAGTTTAAGATTATCTCTTCAAGATTATGTAAAGGTGCATATTTTCCAATGATGAATGTCATTATATTGTATACCTAAAATGTACCAATGGTTAGAATGAATAATTGATAATGCAAAATAGGAAGAAAAGGTCCAAAGGGGTAGGGGTAGTGGGAGGGGCAGGGGAAAGGAAAGAAGGGAAAGGAAAAGTGCTGAGAAATGGAAAAAATGGAAATAAAGTCTTTGTAAATAGGGAAGGGTGGAGGGGGTGAAGGGAGGGCTAGGAATGGGGAAAAAATAAGAACCAAGATGCATTATGTAAAGGTACAATTCCCAATGAGAAATGTAATTGTGTTGTATACCTAAAATGTACCAATAAAAGAATTTAATGGAAAAAAAAAAAGATTATCTCTTCATCACTAGATTTAAGAAATTTGATTATGATTTGCCTTGATGTAGTCTTCTTCATATTTCTTGTGCTTGGAGTGCACTGAGCTTATTGGATCAATATGCTTGAAGTTTTCATCATACTTGGAAAATTGGGAGCCATTATTTCTCAAAATATATTGTCTGTCTTCCCCCTTCCTTTGTTCCTCCAATTGTAATTTTTGTTTGCCCACTTGAAGTTATTTTATAGTTCACATATGTTTTGGGGTTTTTCTTTTTATTTCTTCTTTTATTTTTTATCTCAAGAATTTGTCTTGGAGAATTTCTGTCACTATGTCTTCAGGTATACAAATCTATTTTTCTGCAACATCTAATCTGCTATTAATCTCAAACCAGTCTATTGGTCATCTGAGACACTGTAGTTTCCATTTCTAGAAGTTCAATTTTTTTCTGGTACCTGGAATCAAACTCAGGACCTTGAGCTTGTCAAGCAGGTGCAGCACCACTGAGCTAGATCCCTGGCCCAAGAAGTTCAATTTTTAAAACATCTTTCACGTCTATATTTAACATGTCCAATCTTTCTTCTAGCTTTTTGAACTTATGGAATGCAGTTATAGTAATACATTTAACATCCTTGTCTATTAATTTTATTGTTTGTCATTCTGAGGTCAGTTTGATTTAGTTTTCCTCCTCATTAGAGGATTCATTTTTCTCTTTCTTTGTAAGCATGCTAATTTTTTCTTGGATATTAGAGACTGTGAATGTTTCTTTGTTAGGCAGTGGACAAATTTTTCTTTGTTAGGTACATTTTGTATTCTTAAAAATATTTTTGAGCTTTGTTCTAAGATGGGTAAAGTTGCTTGAAAACTGTTGTATCCTTTCAGATCTTATTTTAAGATTCACTCGACACAACCAGAAAAATGTTTGGTCTATGGTGGTTTAGTTCCCACTTAGGATCCTCTGCAGACCTCAGAAATTCTCCCCTTGTGGTGGTTCAGCTTCACTGTGTTAACTTGATTGGCTTGAGATCTGCCAAGGGGATTAGTAAAGCTCACATCTGGGTGGGTCATGAAGGTGTGACTGTAGGTAGTATTTCTGATCCCTGATCCTTTTCCTCTCTGGCCCTGTTCTTCTGCTGTTTCCTGGTTGCCATGAAATAAGCAGCCTTGCTCCATCATGGCTTTCCACTATGATGTTTCTGCCTTGGGACTGTCCAACCATAGACTGAATCCTCTGTAACTGTGAGCTAAATAAACCATTTAAAAAATTTTTTCTTCCTTTAAGTTTTAGGTGTCAGATATTTGGCCCCAGCAATGAGAAAGCTAATACATACCCTCTTCTTTTTGGTCTTTTCCTGTGCATCTAGATGTTTTGGATTCTCTGGACCCCTTTTGCCATCTACTCCCCTCAGGGAGACTTCTGAGTCTCCATTCACCATTACCCCGAAACATTCTCCAGGTAATAAATTGATCCAATAGTAGGGCTCCTCTTCTCATTTGTTTCTCATCACTCAGGAATCACCAAGACCCTTTCTGACCTGGTATCCAAATTATTGAGAGTTGTGTCATTAATTTTGTGGTTTTTGGTTGTTACTCCATCTTAGATAGCCATGGAAGGTTCATATATTTTAATTTATTAATTTTTATTATAGATTTGTACTTCCCAACCTGTGGAGAGGTCATAATGTCATAGTTTCCCTGTCTATATCTACCTGAGAATTTAAAAAATATTTATGTTAAAGAACAGATTGTTGCAAAAGGTCCTAAGGATTGCAAGAAAGGTGATTTTCTTATTGGTACCAGTGTTATGAAGATTTAATATTTCTGCATCATTTCATTTGGTTTTTTAAAGTAAGCCTAACCTTTATTAAGGTGCAGCAACACAGAGAAAATTACAACCTATGTACAGAAAACTAGGATATATAAATATTCTCATTGTTATAAACAGCACATGTGAGCCCACTCGGGATAGGCTTTGTGACAAAAAAAAATTATTCCAGTGGACAGAGACTGAAATTGAGGGCAGATTTCAGGAGCTAGCTGCTTTCTTACATCCATGTGTGGATGGGCTAACACTGAGAGAAAAATATCAGCAGCTAGAGATTTTATCCATGGGTGGATGGGCTAACATCAAGAGACAAATATTAGCACATAGCTGGGAAGAGGAATAGGTTTATATAGGTATTAAAGGGGTTAAGGAATCTGGGGTGAAATGCTTATGATTGAGGGTCCGAGGATGGTCAGCACAGGTATGCAGGCAATCATTGGTCTTCTGGCACCAGGGAGATTGTATATTCCATCTTAAATTTTTTTTATGGCTGTCTGTCTTGTTTACTGGGAACAGCTTGTTGTTTGCTGGGAGTGGCCTATTTACTTTGTGAAGGTCTCATTCAGGCCAGGCCTGACACTCATGAATAATTAGAGAAGACAGTAACCAGCTTAGGAATTCAGACAATACCAGTCTGTGCTTAGATGCCTGTTAAGGGATCAATAGCACAAGTCACTATTAACTCATTTTCACTATAGCAGTGCTAAGAGTTTGCTGATCAGAAAACTCTGAATTAAGAAATCAGGAATTTAAAAAATAATCTTTGTTTTATATTATTTATCCATACATGTCTGACTATTACCTATTATGATCTATTGATCTATCTATTCTGTGATGTTTCTCAAGAACAAATGACATTTGGGAAAAAATCTTGATTTACTTTACAACTTACTGTAAGACATTTTGCTTCCCTGACCACCAAGAACTAAATACTAATAATGCCCAAAGCCATCTTGAAAGCCAGAATGTCCATAAACATTTCCAATCACCACTGCCACTTAAAGCCGTGGGTTGTGAAAGTCTGGGGTCAACTTTGGCAGCTGCTGACCTCAAAATAAAGCTCCACACTTTGCCTTAAATTTTCTTTCAACAAGGCAGCAGTCACTGAGGTAAAGGGTATTTCTTCTCAGCTTTATTCAGCCGCTGGTAAAGAGTTCCCAACAGAAATCAGCTGTGATCTCCAGCATTTGCAATTCAAATTTAGGGGTTTTGTTTATCTAATTTAAGGATTTACATCACTTTAAAAGCACATATCCTAAAAAAAAAAAAAAAAAAAAAGCACATATCCTATCAAAGAAGTAACCCTTGCAATGATCCCATGAGTGTTCCTTGTTTCCCTGAAAATAAGACCTACCAGGAAAGCAAGTTCTAACATGATTTTAGAGAGACATCCATGAAAATGAGAAAATCATACTAGAACTTGTTTTTCGGTTTTTTTTTTGTTTTTTTTGTACCAGGGATTGAACTCAGGACCTTACACTTGCAAGACAGGCGCGGTGCCACTGAGATAGATCCCCAGCCCCAGAACTTGTGTTTTGGGTAGGTCTTATTTTAGGGGAAGCACAGTATCATCAGAGTAAAACAGAAAATAAAAAGGTTTGAGAAGAGTGGGATTACATCTTGCTTCATCCAGTGAAGCCAAATATTCCTGGTCAGTGATAATTAATGGCTACAGAATGCCACAGCAAGTGCACAAAGACCTCTCTTGAGCAGCAAGTATGCAAGAACTGTGAAGGACTGCCTTAAGGTCTGTTCCCAGCAAACTTTCCCGCAGTTCATGTGTTTTTGCCAGACTTCTAATGGAGGGCAGTCTGAAGTTAACAAAGTCTGTTAAATTTTGCATTTTTCATGGCATTAACCAGCCTTTTAATATAGTTCACAAAAGGTATAATGCTAACATTTCTGTGCTACAAGACTTGTAATTTTGCCACTGGAATAATGGCATGAACAAAGAGACTCCTTCCTGGTTTGCTACCTTAATTCTAGCTATTGTTCCCCTTCCATGAAAATGATACCTTTTAGTATATCCATATTTATGCTATATCTCCTCCAATCCATAATATACCCTCCCATAGGACTAGTCACATTTAAACTGAATTACTGTTATCAAAACTGTGGTGTTTGAAAGTTATTTCAGGAATAACTGGAGTGAAATTCCAATTAGAAATTCCAGAAAGCATATGTAAAATGAAAAGAATAAAAAATAAGTACTTCAACTTCTAGAGAAGAAAAACACCAGCATTAACTAATGTTTTATAAGGACATGGGGAAGAGCATGAACCTGGATTTAGTTCTTTCTTCCATAGTCCTCTTTTGGTCAGCTAACATTAGATAATGAGAAACATTTGGAAGCAATTAAAACCTTTATAGTAAACTTCTTTTTACCTCTCTCCATTATTGAGAAAATGAAAACCCCAATGAAATACCATGATACATCCATCAGAGAGCAAACGTGCAAAAATTGACAAGAATGCGAAGGGACACAAATTTCAAAGATTACTGCTGATGGAAGTGTGAATTGGAACAATCACTTTGGAAAACAGTTTGGCATGGACTGCAAAAATTGAACCTGATCATATCTTACAACCTTACCATTCCACTTCTAGGAAAATTCTTATTCAAATTCTTACTAGGAAGCAGTCTATAGCAAGCAATATTTTTATCTTAGCAAAAACTTATAAACATTCCAAAAGCTGGTAAATATCTGAATGGATAAATAGTATCACCTAATGAATTAATAGACAACAGCTGCTAACACCTCCAAAAGAACAAAAACCATAATTTATTCATCTCATAAAAAAATAGGACACTGTATATAAAGTAGTCTTGTCAAAAACAAAATCCATCAATCAAATCTGAGTTTAGTCAAACTTCTACATCCCAGTACTAATCCATAAGGAATATAGAGCACAGAATAACAGGTGAATGCTTACCCTGGAAATATATAAGCAGATACAAAATGAGACAACTCTACAAAAGTGTTCTTCAAAAAAATAAATCACAAGAAACTAGAAATAAAACTATAGATTTAAGACAAACTAAAAGATGTATCAATCACAGCTGAAAAATATTATCTGGATTCTGATCCCAAAATCTATTTTTTAAAAAGCAAAAATGGCATGAGCCTATTGGCTACTTGAACACTGACAGATGATTTGATGACATTAAGATTTACTGTTAATTTTCTTAATGTAATAATAGTATTGTGTTCTTGTTTAAAAAACACTTCTTTGCACAAGCAACAGCCAGAGGCCTGCCAAGATACCATCTGTCAGTGCACACAGATTCCAGCAAGAAGCCCACATGAACCAGAGCTGAACAGGTGCATGCAGGTCCCACCCAGGGCCCCTCCCAAACACCAGCAGCTTGGGCCCACAGCCCAAGCAGGGGAAAAGAGCTTGACATACAGATAAGTGAGGCATATAGGACTCCAAATAGCCTTGATCAAAAAAAAAATCTACACATAGGCATATAATTGTTAAGATTCCAGAAACACAACAGAAGAACAAAGTTCTACAAGCAGTCAGAGAAAAGAAACAAATCACATACAAAGGAAAGCCCACCAGAATCACAGCAGACTTCTCAACACAAACCATCAAGGTAAGAAGAGCTTGGAGTGACATATTCCAAGCCCTAAAAGAAAACAGCCTCTTCTGCACAGCAAGAGAAAACACCAGCAGTGTGAAGAGACAACCCACAATGTGGGAAAAAAATCTTCACCTGCTCTTCCTCAGACAAAGGTCTACTATCTCGAATCTATAAAGAACTTAAAAAGATCAGACCTCCCAAATTTAAAGACCCAATCCAAAAATGGGCATCTGAAATGAACAGACATTTCTCAGACAAAGAAGTAGAAACAGCAAATAAATACATAAAAAAATGTTCAACATCACTGGTCATTTGAGAGATGCAAATAAAAACAATGCTGAGATTCCACTTCACTCCAGAAAGAATGGCTGCTATCATGAAATCAACCAATAACAAATGCTGGTGGGGCTGTGGGGAAAGAGGAACCCTGCTCCACTGCTGGTGGGAGTGTAGACTGGTGCAACCACTGTGGAAATCAGTATGGAGATACCTCAAAGAACTAGGACTGGTAATCCCATTTGACCCCCCTATTCCACTGCTGGGGATTTTCCCCAAAGAATTAAAAGAATCTTACCACAGTGATATATGTGCACACATGTTCATAGCAGTGCAGTTTGTAATAGCTAAAACTTGGAAACAGCCCAAATGCCCATCAACTGGAGACCAGATAAAGAAAATGTGGTTTTTTTTATAAAATGGAGTACTATTCAGCCATAAAAAATGAGAAATTAGAGATATTTATAGCTAAGTGGATGCACATTGAAGCAATACTCTTAAGTGAAATAAATAGAACACAGATGTGTAAATACTGAATAGTTTCTCTGGTGTGAGAAACTGAAAGTGTAAATAAGGACAAAATGTATAATAGGTAATGTGAAATACGAAGAAAAGGGGCAAAGGGGAAGGAAGTGGGAGGGCTAGGGGAAAGGATAGAAGGGAATGGGATTAATATGAGGAAATGGAAAAATAGGAACAAAATCTTTGTAAATAGGGAGGACTGGAGGGGTTGAAGGGAGGGCTGGGCAAGGTTGAAAAATAAAAACCAAGAGAGACTATGTAAAGGTGCAAATTTCCAATGATGAATGTCATTATATTGTATACCTAAAATGTACCAATGATTAGAATGAATAATCGATAATGTAAAATAGGGAGAAAAGGTCCAAAGGGGTAGGGGTAGTGGGAGGCACAGGGGAAAGGAAAGAAGGGAAAGCAAAACATGATGAGAAATGGAAAAAATGGAAATAAAGTCTTTGTAAATAGGGAAGGGTGGAGGGCATGAAGGGAGGGCTAGGAATGGGGAAAAAATAAGAACCAAGATGCATTATGTAAAGGTACAATTGCCAATGAGAAATGTAATTGTGTTGTATACCTACAATGTACCAATAAAAGAATTTAATACAAAAAAAAAAAGAAAGAAAACAGCCTCCAACCCAGATTGATGTACCCTGCAAAACTATCTTTCAAAATGGATGGAGAAATAAGATACTTTCATGACAAAGAGCACCTTAGGAACTTTCTAAATACCAAACCAGCACTCCAAAGAATTTTACACAATATCCTAGGAACAGACATTGAGGATCACAACCCCAGGAATCAAAGCAGAATGAACCCATCTGGCATGACAAGAAATTAAATGGAAAGGGGGAGAACCCAACAAAAAGAAAAAGTCACGGCAATGACAAGTCAATATGTTTCAGTTATAACCATCAATGTTAATGGTCTCAATTCACCAGTCAAAAGAAATAGACTGGCAGAATGGGTCAAGAAGCAAAATCCAACAATATGCTGCATACAAGAAACACTTCATTCAAAAGGAAACTCATAGACTGAAAGGTAATGGGTGGAAAACAATACTCCATGTGACAGGAACCCCAAAAAAAGCAGGAGTAGCTATCCTCTTGGCAGATCAAGTAAATTTCAAACCAACACTGATGAAGAGAGACGAAAAAGGACACTACATCCTTATAAAGGGAACAATCCAAGAGGAAGAGATGACAATCATAAATATCTATGCACCAAACACTAGTGCACCCAACTATATAAAACAAATACTAATGAACATGAAAAGTCATATATGCACTAATACAATTGTAGTGGGGGACCTCAACACCCCACTGTAACAAATAGATAGTTCAACTAGACTAAAAGTAATGGAATACTAGAACTCAATCGAACTCTTGAACAAATGAACTTAACAGATGTTCACAGAGTGTTCCACCCCACAAAATCAGAATACACATTCTTCTCAGCTGCACATGGGTCATTCTCCAAAATAGACCACATACTCACACAGAGAACATGTTTAAGTAAGTGCAAAGGAACTGAAGTTATCCCCTGTATATTATCAGACCATAGTGCGATGAAATTGGAGATCCATAGCAAAAGAAACTCAAAAAATTTCATAAACATGTGGAAATTGAACAACACACTTCTGAATAACCAGTGGGTCACAGAGGAAATTGAAGAAGAAATCAGAAAATTCCTTCAATTAAATGACAATGCCAATACAACATATCAGAATCTATGGGACACAATGAAAGCAGTCTTACAAGGGAAATTCATAGCAGTGAATACGCATATTAGGAAAACAGAATGAGCCCAATTAAACAACCTGATGCTGCACCTCAAGCTTCTAGAAAAAGAAGAGCAGGACAACCCCAGAGCTCATACAAGGGAGGAAATTATAAAGATCAGAGGAGAAATCAATGCAATGGAGACTAAGAGAATGATACAAAAAAAAAAAAAAATCAATGAAGCCAAGTTGGTTCTTCGAAAGAATAAATAAAATTGACAAACCCTTAGCCAAACTTGCCAGAAAAAGGAAAGAAAAGGCCCAAATCCATGCAATTAGGAATGAAAAGGGTGAAATGACAACAGACCCAGCAAAAATCCAGAGGATCATCAATACCTACTTCCAGAACCTATATGCCAATAAGATGGAAAACACAGAAGAAATGGACAGATTCCCAGATACATATGAATCACCAAAGTTGAACGAAGAAGAGCTAAAAATTCTAAACAACCCAGTATCAACCACTGAAATTGAAAATGTAATTAAAAACTTATCAACTAAGAAAAGCCCAGGCCCTGATGGCTTCACTGCTGAATTCTACAAGACATTTAGAGAGGAACTGCTGCCACTACTGTTTAAACTCTTCAGTGAAATTGAAAGGGAAGCAATACTCCCAAATTCATTCCTGGAAGCAAGCATCACCTTGATCCCCAAAGCAGAGAAAGACCCAACCGAAAAGGAGAACTATAGGCCAATCTCACTAATGAACATAGATGCAAAAATCCTTAATAAGATAACGGCAAACAGAATGCAGAAGATCATCAAGAAGATCATACACCCTGATCAAGTGGGATGCATCCCAGGGTAGCAGGGATGGTTCAGTATACGCAAATCAATCAATGTAATACACTATATCAATAGAACCAAGGACAAAAACTATATGATTATCTCCATAGATGCAGAAAAAGCATTTGACAAAATCCAACATGCATTTATGATAAAAACCCTACAAAAAATTGGAATAGATGGTCTCTACCTCAAACTGATAGAAGCCATCTATGAAAATCCAACAGCCAATATCATACTAAATGGTCAAAAACTGAAATCCTTCACACTAAAATCAGGAACAAGACAAGGATGTCCACTATCACCACTCTTGTTCCATATAGTTCTGGAAACATTAGCCATGGCAATTAGACAAGAGAAAGAAATAAAAGGAATAAAAATAGGTAATGAAGAAGTCAAATTGTTATTATTTGCAGGTGACATGATCCTCTATATAGAAGACCCCAAGAACTCCACCAAAAGTCTTCTAGACTTAATAACCAAATTCAGTCAAGTAGCTGGTTACAAGGTCACACACAAAAATCAATAGCTTTCCTCTCCACCAATGACAGACTCACTGAGAGAGAAATAGGCCAAATAATTCCTTTCACAATAGCATCCAAAAAGCTGAAATACCTAGGAATCAACCTAACAAAAGAAATCAAAGACCTCTTCTCTGAAAACTATAGCACTCTGAAAAGAGAGATTGAAGATGATATCAGAAAATGGACAGACATCCCCTGCTCCTGGGTAGGAAGGATTAATAGAGTGAAAATGGCCATACTTCCAAAACTGCTATGTAGATTTAATGCAATTCCAATTGAGATCCCAGCAGCATACTTCATGGACCTTGAGAAAATAATCCAAAAATTCATTTGGAACAAGAAGAGACCCAGAATAGCAAAAGCAATTCTAGGTAAGAGACATGGCAGGGGGTATCACAATCCCCAACCTGCAACTCTACTACAAAGCTACTGTGATTAAAAACAGCATCGTACTGGCAAAGAAACAGACCTGAGGACGAGTGGAACAGATTAGAAGATGCAGAAACACCAGACACACTCAGCCATCTCATCTTCGACAAGGGAGCCCAACACCCTCACTGGAGGAAAGATAGCCTCTTTAATAAATGATACTGGAAAAATTGGGCTTCAACTTGCCAAAGACTAAAACTAGACCTGTATCTCTCACCATGCACTAAACTAAAATCAAAATGGATTAAAGATCTAAATATTAAAAGAGAAACTCTGAACCAGTTGGAACAGAGGTTAGGTAGAACCCTTGAAGACATCACTGTAGGAAAAGATTTTATGAACAAAACCTTAGTTGCCCGTGAACTAGCACAAACAATCAACAAATGGGATCTCTTCTTATTAAAAGGCTTCTGCACAGCAAGAGAAACCGCCAGGAGTGTGAAGAGACAACCCACAATGTGGGAAAAAATCTTCACCTGCTCTTCCTCAGACAAAGGTCTACTATCTCGAATCTATAAAGAACTTAAAAAGATCAGACCTCCCAAATTTAAAGACCCAGTCCAAAAATGGGCATCTGAAATGAACAGACATTTCTCAGACAAAGAAGTAGAAACAGAAAATAAATACATGAAAAAATGTTCAACCTCACTGGTTATTCGAGACATTCAAATGAAAACAATGCTGAGATTCCACTTCACTCCAGAAAGAATGGCTGCTATCATGAAATCAACCAATAACAAATGCTGGTGGGGCTGTGGGGAAAGAGGAACCCTGCTCCACTGCTGGTGGGAGTGTAGACTGGTGCAACCACTGTGGAAATCAGTATGGAGATACCTCAAAGAACTAGGATTGGAAATCCCATTTGACCCTGCTATTCCACTGCTGGGGATCTTCCCCAAAGAATGAAAAGAATCATACCACAGTGATATATGTGTGCCCATGTTCATAGCAGCACAGTTTGTAATAACTAAAACTTGGAAACAGCCCAAATGCCCATCAACTGGAGACTGGATAAAGAAAATGTGATTTTTTTAATAAAATGGAGTACTACTCAGCCATAAAAAATGAGAAATTAGAGACATTTATAGCTAAGTGGATGCACATCGAGGCGATACTCTTAAGTGAAGTAAATAGGACACACATGTATAAATACTGAATAGTTTCTCTGGTGTAAGAAACTGGAAGTGTAAATAAGGACAAAATGTATAATAAGTAATGTGAAATAGGAAGAAAAGGGAGAATGGGGAAGGAAGTGGGAGGGACAGGGGAAAGGATAGAAGGGAATGGGATTAATATGAGAAAATGGAAAAATAGAAACAAAATCTTTGTAAATAGGGAGGAATGAAGGGGTTGAAGGGAGGGCTGGGCAAGGGTGAAAAAGAAGAACCAAGAGAGATTATGTAAAGTTGCAAATTTCCAATGATGAATCCCATTATATTGTATACCTAAAATGTACCAATGATTAGAATGAATAATCGATAATGCAAAATAGGAAGAAAAGTTCCAAAGGGGTAGGGGTAGTGGGAGGGGCAGGGGAAAGGAAGGAAGGGAAAGGAAAAATGCTGAGAAATGGAAAAAATGGAAATAAAGTCTTTGTAAATAGGGAAGGGTGGAGGGCGTGAAGGGAGGGCTAGCAATGGGGAAAAAATAAGAACCATGATGGATTATGTAAAGGTACAATTCCCAATGAGAAATGTAATTGTGTTGTACACCTACCATGTACCAATAAAGAATTAAAAAAAAGAAAGGAACCAAGATAGAGTATATAAAGTTACAAATTTCCAATGATAAATGTCATTATATTGTATACCTAAAGTGTACCAATAAAATTAATTAAAGAATAAGAAACATTTCTTTAGAGAAATTTAAATATATATATCATGTTATACTTAAATACACAGAAGGTTTTTACAAATGGAATGGTAGGATGTATGAGATTCACTTCAAAAGAAGAGTGGAGGGAAGGATTAGGTGGGGATGTGGATGAAGCAGGATTGTCTGTGAGCTGAGGACTGTTGATCATGAATAATGGGTAAATGAAGAATCATTGTACTATTCTCTTTTTTGGTTGTTTATGGTTGAAACTCTTCATAATCAGAAGTTGTTTAAGTAGATAATCATGTGTAATATATTCAATACAAATACAAGCGTTAAAATGAACTATGCATAGATTATGGATCAATATGTTTTAATCTCAAAAATAACAAGCTGAGTAAAAGAACTAAGTCACAGATAAATAGACAAACATTCCTTGTTTAACGACCTGTCTAGTTAACAGCTATTTAGACTTACAACCTGCTGCTCAGACTGCTGACCTGTCTTTCTTTTATAGTTCTGTACATCTTTAAAGAACCTCAGCAGAGCCTCGTTGTCCTTTTTTTTTTTGTATAGCACACCTTGTTCCTATAGTACTGTAATTTTTGCTGGTTGTATATACAGTATTGTAGTTTTATGTGCTATTATACATTACAGTTCTACATGTAAGAGTTATTCAAATAAAAACAAAATCATCAAGCTAGAGTTTCCTTTGACCATTCCTTTGTTCTGAATATGATAATGTATATTGTTCATTTAGCAACTAATTCATTTAACAATTTATTTGCAGGACAATAACTCAGTCATTAACCAAGGAATGTCTATATACACTTTGATTCCATGTAAAGTTCATAAACAAAAGATTTTTAACTCCCCTCCTCCAGTTGAAAAAGCCCGAAGTAAAAGAAATTAAAGCAAATTTCAGATAATGTGACCTCTAAAACAGGACAGGAATGGAGGTTACAGAGGGCCACATAGAGGATTCAGGAGATATAGTTATATGCTATTTATTCCATATTAGTAGACACATAGATATTCATTTTTTTAATTGTTCTTTATACATTTGCCTTTTCCTATACTCTTCAATATGTATACTATATTTCAGATTTTTTTAAAAAGAAATCAAAATATGTCTTCACCAACATAACACCAAGCCTAGGGACCTTATAGCACCATCTGTTACCTGGAAACTAGATGTGGGGCATGCTTCATTTAAATAAAGCTCCTTAAAAATTGGTGTACTTGAATTTCTTATAAACAACCTTCATAGAATAAGTCACTACAGAAAGCAGAGTCTTATTGATTCCTGAAAGTCAATTTTTCAAGTGCCAGAAAGCATTATAATTATTTTTGACAGAGTATGTAAAATTGTTCAGTGCCATTCCCTGAATTAATGTTCAGTTTGTCTTACTGATTCAGGGTAAGCATCAATTAGAGTGAAGTTGTTTTTAAGAGTCATACATTAAGTCTACAATGTAGGTCATGGGCTCAAGGGCTCTATTACTACCTCCAAAATTGTCCTCAAGTTCATTTTTTGAAGAAGACAACAAATCCCTTATGTGTGTACAAATTTTTGAATATTAATTTATTCCACAAAAAATGTACTACTGAATGCCATGGCACAAATTGCCTATCTGTCCTCCACTGTCCTTTTTTCCTCTTATTCCTGAGCACACAGCAAGACTACATTTCATGGCTTCCCTTGCAGTAGTTAGGTGAGTCCACATGCCTAAGGTCTAGCCAACAAAATATAAGAGAAAATGAGGTAGTAAGTTACTTCCAGGCCTCCTAACCCACGTAATCTCCCTGCGCATGCCCCCTCTCTCTCTCTCTCTCTCTCTCTCTCTCTCTCTCTCTCTCTCTCTCCTCATACCAACAAGATACATACATCTATGGATACTATGAAAACTGCACATTGGCTAGGCATGTCTCTATAGGCCTGGTTCCTTGGAAACTACATACAGCAAGACTCTATCCACCCACCTATCAGTCAAGAACATTCCATTTGGACTTACCATGAGCCAAAAAAAACAAGAACAAAAAAGTGAAGTTTTGTTGTGCTGGCCCTGAGTCAGGTTCTTCTCTTAGTAGTTAGCACTGATCTGATCTAATACAAGGACTTGGACTGAGGCACTATGCCAAAGACAATGAGGAAACAAAGCTGACATCAATCTGTCCTCGTGGAGCTTACAGTCTGGTGCAAGAAACAAATAGATGTATAGTGATCATGTTAGGTGGTGTGGTGAGGTCAGGGAGTAAGAATAGAATGAAGGGAGAAGGAGATAGAGCAGGATAACAACAAAAAAAACTGTGAAAATGAATAATAAAAAAATAGATTTTTATATGGCCAATCAGAAAATATTTCTCCAAAGAAATGTCATTCGAATTGAGACTTGATTAATAGGTAAGCATTCATCATATTAAGAAGAGGCAGGGAGAAAAGGAGAAGAAATGGTGGGAGGGAGAGGGAGATAAGGAGGAGAAGAGAGAGGAGGACGAGCAGAACTCGGCTAGCAGAAGAAATAGTGACTGTGAAGATTCTAAAGTAGGAAAGAGTTTGGTGTATCCAAGAACCTTAAGAAGGCTAGTGTGGCTGGAGTTGTAAAGGACTATAGACCATAAAAAGCTATTGTTTATCATTGGAATAGGAAAATTGTTATGAAGTCTAGACAAGAGAGGAGGCAGCCAGAGAGGTAGAGAGAAGAAATAAACTTGGATCTTATTTTAGCAATGGAATCCATAGGATCTGGTTATAGATTCCATGTGGAGGTAGAATAGAGAACCATCATGAATAAATCCCAAGACTCTGGCATAAGTGTTTGGTTAGATTTGTTTAGAGAACAAAGAGGTCCAGGGAGCAAAGCACAGTGTCTATTTTGGACATGTAGGGTTTAAGATGTCCATGAGATCACCACGGGGTAGTGTTCATAGTCATATATGATCCTGGAGATTAGAATAAATGTTGGGATTAGAAATTTAAACACTGGGAGTTGTCGAATACAGATGAAGTTCAAAGTCATCAACAGATATAGTATTTCCTGCCAAGAAAGAGTTGCCCTTTGCAGCTGAAAGAGTTCATAAGCTAAGGACTGAAAAGCAGTTATTTTATCTGGCAACTTTGAGATTATTGGTGACCGGCCAGAGCAGTTTTTCTGGAGTGATGGAGATAGAAACCAGATTAGACTAGTAGAAGACTTAATGGGAACACAGGAGAATAAAATTTGTGTGGACAAAAGCTTCAAGATGCTTGGAGTGTTTTCTTCAAGACGATAAAAATGAAATCTCTGTACATGGTTGTATACTTTGTATACAGTATATATTTCTCAATTCCTCGTGGAAATCCCTCCAATTCTTCTGGTAAATTTCTAATTTATGTATTTTCATGGCTGCATAATACCCTGTGCAAATAATCATAATTTCCAACCATTCCATCATGAATGTCCATTCAGACTGTTTCCAGTTCTTTGCTGCTACCAACATTGAAGTAATAAATAGCCCCATATGTTTCCTTTTATTTGCATGAGTCAGATATTCAGGAGAGGTAGCACTGGGCTGCATATCTATTGCCAAGTTCCTTGCCAAAAAGACTGCAATTCCAACAATGGTGATTAAGACAACATGTTCCCTCACATTTTCACAAGCAATCTAGTTATTTTTCATGTTTGCCAGCCTGATGGGTATAACACGATACCTCATTGTTGCTGGTACAGTTTGCATTTCCCTAATTGCTTGTAAACTGCAACATCTTCGTATGTTTCTTGTCCGTTTAGATTTGGCCTTCTATGGTATTTTTCTATTAATATCATTTCTCCACTCTTCTATTGAGTCATATTATTTGTTCTATTTTATCTTGGTCAATTTATAAGAACCTTTTGGTTTATGTAATCTTTTGTCAAACAAAATTTAATTTTATCCATCAAATGTATCTTTTTAAAGATAAATTTTATGTATCTCGTTTTGGTTATTAAAAACTGTAGTATGCTTACATTCATTTATATGCCTGTTCAGGTGTATATGAGAATGGGGAAAAAGAGGATACAAATTGAACTGTTTACACAGGGAATGAGGAGTCCTGATATGAGGGGGAAAGGGATAGCCAGAAAAAAATTTAAGGAAAAGCACAGCCAGGTGTGGTGGTGCATGCCTGAAATCCAAGTACTTGAGAGGCTGAGGCAGGAGGATAGCTACAAGTTTGAGGCCAGCCCACGCTATACAGTGAGTTCAAGGCCAGCCTAAACTACATAGTGAGACCCTGTCTCAAAAAAAAAACAAACAGGAAGGAAAAAGAAAAGCACATACATGATCACTTTAATAGATTCGTTACATTTTATTTATATATAGATGATATTAATAATTCCAAAACTTACCCAAACAAAAAATTCCAAAACTGACTATTTTAGGCAATGTCTTTATTCAGATAGTTTCTATTAAGCTAGAGTACAACTCAGCTTTTCTACACGTGATACATTTTTGTCCCAGGTGATATTAACTTTGAGTACTTGATTAAGTTGATCTGTCAGGATTCTCCACTGTAAAATTACTTTTCTTTTTAATTTTCTATATTTATGTGCTTATTGCTGTATGTATTTATATCAATGTGGGCTTTTTGGATTTTTTTTTTTTTTTTTTTTGGTACCAGGGATCAAATTCAGGTCCTTGTGCTTGCGAGGCAGGTGGCAGAACCCCGGCCCTTGGATTCTTTTATTATTTTATGGATTAGAATCCTTTAACAGTAGCCCCCCCTTATCTGCACAGGTTATATTCTGGGACTCACATGGATGTCTGAAACCACAGATAGTACCAAACCCTATATTCTATCCCTATGATAAAGTTTAATTTATAAATTAGGCATAGTATAAGATTAACAGCAATAACCTCGTATAGATCTCAGCAACTTCAGTATTTTTCCCTTATTATGTCAAGAAGTTTCACCTTTTCACTTAAATGAAGCCCCTTATGGTTCCCTTTGGCATATCCAAGTTGCCAACATGACTGTTTTTGAACTTTGGGACCATAATTAAGTAAAATATGGGTTTTGTGAATATAAACAGTGCAATACTGTGATAATCAATCTGATAACTGAGTCTGCTATTAAATGACCAATCAGAAGGCAGCATTACAGCATGACTACGCTGGACAATGAAATGATTCATGCCTCAGTCAAGAAGGAACAGGATAGCATGAGATTTCATCATGATACTCTGAATGTCATGCAATTTAAAACTTATGTATTTTTTTATTTCTGAGATTTTCCATTTCATATTTCCAGACCACAGTTAACCATAGGTAACTGAAAATATGTAAAGTGAAGCATGGATCAGAGAGGACTACTATGCTGTATCTGTTTATATAGGTGCTCAAGTTGCCCCAGACTCTGTCAGTGCAAACCCCTTCAGGCTTGTTTCTGTTTCATTTTAACAGGCCCCATCATTCTTTGAACATTCCTTTACTTGCTGGCAAGCAAGATATTAAACTTTGCCTACTCTAGCTCAGGAATCATTTTTCTGAAGAACCTTGGTTCCTTTTTATGGAGAATGGCATTTAGAAACCAAGACCTGGGCAATAGGTGAATTCCTTGCTACTTGGATGTCATTACTTTAGAAGTGACTACTCAAAGGATGGAACTAGGAAATACATAATATTAATGCATGTATGAGTAAATATGTTTCAGTATCTGGCAATCTATATACCTATGTCTACCTCTGTGTCTTACAAAACATGAGTTTATAATGATATTTCCAATTTTAACCCACATCATACTATTCATCCTGACCCTTTGTCTTAACATATTTTTAGCTATTTTCTCTAACAGTGAAAATATTTGTTCCTCTTATCTACAAGGGATTAACTTTCATCAACAATTCTACAATATACAGAAAGTAGTTTTATTTTGCTACTATAATAAAAGACTACTAACTACAATTCATTACTTAGAATTCTCTGCCCATAAGATGTCTCTATTTGTCCTTAGTCTAAGAGCATGTATATGGCTCATGAAATTGATTTTTAATTTTTTCCAATGGCTTAGTACAAGAATATTTGAAATACAATTGATTTTCAGCTTTGTATTCTGCTACTTTACTTTATTAATTACTATATTCATTTAATATGGTTTTTTGGTATATTTCTTAGAGGGTTCTGCTTAAACAACATGCTATGTTCTAACAAAAACAATTTTACTTCCTTAAAATCTTTATTTTTTCCTCTTGCTCCATTGTACTACCCAGAACCTCTAATATGGCATTAAATAGATTGATATTTCACCATTAAGAATGACACTAGCAGTACAATTTTTATTGAAGCCCTTTATCAGGGTAAGGAATTTCCCTTCCAGTCCTGGTTTGCTGCTGAGATTTTCTTTTCACAAATGGAGTCTTAATTTTATCCAATGCTTTTACTGCCTTTATTGAAATTATTTTATAGTTTTCCTCTCCTTCATTCTATTAATGTAGTGAAAGACATTGATTGGTTTTTCAAATGCATTAGCAACTTAATATTCCATTTGATCATGACAGATTCTCCCTTTATATACTGCTGAATATATTTTTATATATTCTAGCACAATAAAATACTTAAGTCTCCTCATGTACTTTATCCTTGTCAAGCCCATATGTTAGTTGCCTTGGGCTGCTATAGGAAACTATCACAAATTTGGTGGTTTAAAACAACAGAGATTTGCTTTCCTGTAGTTCCAAACACCAGCTATTTGAAATCAATGACACAAGCGTGCACACACACACACACACACACACACACACATTTTATTTGTATAGTTCCCCACATATACCAGATGCTTTCTTACTCCCAGTACCAGACACAAGATGCAGCCTGTAACGTCATCTCACTGAACATCTTCTCCTTTTGATTTCTACTCTGATAACATCTCCTTCAGATTCATTTTATGGCCCACTAATCCTTTCACCCATCCCCACCTCCTGCTGCACTGAGTGCACACCCTCACCACCACATTCAGAACTGCTATCTGTAACCACAACTAGCAATGGAATTTTGTCTTATCTATCTTTTACCTCCAATCCATAACAGAATGTCTGATATGAAATAGGCACTCAGTGGATATTTGCAGAATGTATGGTTAGATGGGTGAATTACTAAATTCCTTAGAGTAATCTATTAGAATTTAAAACTCTTTCTGGAATTGTGAAAGGGAGAAAATGATGCTGTGGTTTTTAAATTTAGTTCGTTGATCTTTTCAAGAAAATAAAAGTGACAGTATATTTTGCATGTTCAACATGCATTAGTTCATTTCAATTTTATGATTGTCATCTCATCAAAACTATTTTTCTAGTTTCTTATTCATTCCATTTAGAACTGCACCAGGGTTTTTACATGTTAATTATGTAATTAACTGTGATTAAATTGTCAAACCTAAAATGATTAACTCTGCACTCATGGGAGACTTTCTAATGAATCTTGTACTAAGTCAACCAAATACCTGCATCTGGCAGTTGAAAAGTATTGGTTTTGGAATTTTTGTTTGTTTTGTTTTGTTTTCAGTGCTTGGGTTGACCCCAGAGCCTTATGCATACTAGGCAAGTGCTGTACCACTGAGTTACTACTCCAGCCCTATTTTATTTTATTTTATCTTGAGATAAGATCCTGCTAAATTGCCCATGCTGGCCTCAAACTTGCAATTCTCCTGCCTCAGCTTCCTCCCTAGCTGAGATTATAAGCATGTGCCACTATGCCCAGCTGGAAAATGTTCTTAAAAGTAGCTAAAACTCTAGCTCCTTGTTTGCTTTGGCAGCAATAATAAATACTCATTCTGATAACAAGGAGCTATTAGCACCTATAACCTCAGTACCTCAGTTAGATGGTCTTCAGAATGAACATATTATCATAGGATCTGCACAGAAATACTGTGTTAGTCATTTTCTCCTCTCTGTGGCACAGTGCCTGACACCCACAATGTACAGGAGGAGAGGTGTATTTGGGCTCAAGTTTTTCAGTCCATAGTGCACTGGCTCCAAGGCAAGACAGCATGGCTGAGGATCACAGTGGAGGAAAGCTGCTCACATCATGGTGGGCAGGAAGCAGATGGGGAAGGGAGGAGCCAGAGAGATAAACCCTTCCAGGTCATGCCTGCCTCTTCTGAAAATATCCCACTTCCTAACAGCAAATCAGCTACATTGCCCTGGTGATTCAGTCACTTCCAAAAAGTGCTGCCTATGAGCACAGGAGGCTCTAGGGGCCATCTAGATATAAACCATAACCAATGTAGATCAGTTTCATGATATTAGTAATAACTTTTCAGGTTATAAATACAAAAGCTTTCTGGTTAGACAGGACAAACTGACTAGAAAGTGACTGTTTTTTCTTTTTAAAAATTAATCCATTAAAAGATAACACTAAGGCCGGGGATTTAGCTCAGTGGTTCCGGCGCCTGCCTCGCAAGCGCAAGGTCCCGAGTTCGATCCCTGTTACCAACAACAACAAACAAAGATAACACTAAAATAAACCTAGAAAGGAATTTAAAAATTAAAATTCTAATTAAAAATTACAAGAAGGAAAAAGTGGGAGAGAAGCCAACAGTAGAAGAGGGGTTTCATCCAGCTTGTGAAAGAGAACAGACAGAAAATGTCAGCTGCCTCCAGTAAAGCAGTGACATGTGCACCCAAACCCTGGAAAAAGAGTTGAATCTGTCCACCTGCAGAGCTCACAGGGCCAGCTCATGGAGACCAGGAAGCCTTTTCAAGTAACTGTGCTCTTAAACTTGAACTACTGTGCTAGGAAAACCCAGGAAGAGTCCTATGGTTGCCTAAGAGGGAAGGAGGAGGTAGCTGAGCTTGATGCAGGAAATTGCTGTTGTGTTATAGACGTTATGTACCAATATAACACTTCTCACTTTGCTCATGTTTTTTCAGTTATTGATGTATTGTCTCTCATCTGCAAAGCCACCCTTTGTTGTCCTGTAGTGTGATACTTAAGCTGGATCTAATGTCCATTCCTTCTTTAGTGGCTGGTAGACATGTTAAACTGTTTGTAGAGGGCACTGGAGGGACACTATGAAGACAGGGAGGTTGGACTCTACTTCCTGATTCTGGGGAGCCTTTTTCCTTCCTCCTGCAGCATGTAGGAGGCATTCAGAATTGCATCCTCCAGAAAGTGTCTCCAGTACCTTGCAGAACCAAGAGATGGCCTTTGGGTCTTTGATAACATGTCAGCACCTTGACAAATGTTCCTGTCAAGCAATAGGCCCCTTCACACAGACAAGCTTGGCCTATACCTTCTATAGGTGTCTGGACCACCAGCAAGCTGCACACACCTGGGACAAGCCGTCTACTCCTGTGATGTCTGTGCCTCCACTTTGGGAAGCTGTCTTCCAAGTTCTTAGTTCCTCTGTGTCTTCTCTCCCTCTATAGTAGAGGTAGTTGCTACTTCCTGAATTTGGTATTCCTATGTTCCTCAGACCCCTGTTTTACCCTTTTCATCACTCCTTTTACTATTAGTAATATTTCAACTAAATACTTCTTATATATGAGGGGAAATCAATGCCACAATGATAGTAATCTGTACAATTAATCCATAGATTAAAGGCAATTTCATCTCAAACTCCCAGCAGCTGTTTATGTCTGTTGCAGTGGGGAGCTTTCTTTTGCTTGGAGAACTGGGAATATTGATCTTAAAATCCATATGGAAGAGTAAAGGTCAAAAACTATCAAGATAATTTTGAAGAAGAACATGGTGAGAGACTTGCCTTATTAGATAGGTACTAAGCATAGAGCAATAAAAATTACTATCATATGGCACTGTACCGATGGGAAAAACTAGTTCTAGACCTAGACACTGAGAAGCTGATTTATGACAAAGATAATGGAATAAATTTGTACTATAAACAATAATAGCAAATACTAATTGAGTCTTAACTTGGTGATAGGCACTGTTTAGCTTTAACAAGTCTAATCTCCCTCAACAATTCTATACCAGAGGCACTATTATTATTCTAATTTTACAGATGAAGAAAATGAAACCCAGAGAACCTGGGTAACAGATCGTACCTTGATTAAAGATGAAGCTGAGACCTTGAAAAGGGAAAGGATTTGTTAGTCAATAACAATTGATTATGCACATAAAATTTAATTAGCTCCCTACTTTCTATCACAAAATTAGTTACAAGTGAATTGTAGATCTAGGTGATTAAAGGCTGAGTTGTAGCTCAGAGAAAAAGCTTGTACTCAGTATGTGCAAGGCCCTAGGTTCAACACCCATCACTCTAAAAAAAACAAAAAAGGCTTAGTTGAAAAAAAATTTTAACTTCTTTACATACATACAATATGCACACAACAAGCCTAAAGAAAAAATTATAAACTCACCCACCTTGAAATGCAAAACTTCTGTAGGCCAAAAATGTGATTTTTGAAAGGGACAAGACAAGCCATAAACCAGAAGAAAGTGTATAACTACTGAAAATGGATTATGTATATATGCAAAGAATTCTTATCAATAAATTTGGAAATGACTCAAGTCAATACAAAAATGCTACAAAGATGCAAACAGACTATTCAGAGGGGAGAGTCAAATGGCAACTGAAAATATGTTTAACCTTTCTAATAATGAGGCAAAAGTTAAAAAATAATATGGGTTTTCACATTATATCAGCAAACAAGTCAGACCTTTGCTATACTGGGGCACAGTTGAGGGAATGAGAAACTCAGTCACTGTTAGATGGAATGTAAAGGGGTAAAATTCTTCAGAGTAGTTTATACTAAAGATGCACTTAAAATGTGGCTTAACAGTTTCATTCCTAGATTGATACATAGAACTGTAGGTAATTAATTTTACTGATCCATTATATTTCACTGAGTGAACACGCTACTGTTCTACTGATAGCTATTCAAGCTGTTTCTGATTTTTGCATCTAAGTTGGTGTGGTCAACATATTTGTCAAAGTTTCCTTTCACATTTGTGTAAAAATTCCTCTAGAATATAATGAGAATAAGCAGTATAAGGAAACAACCCTGACATTTCCTGAGGGCTTGTGTGCAGATCTTTGTACATGGATTATTTCATTTAAAAATCTAATTACTATCTTTTTGTAAAACAGCTTTCTTGTCACTGCCAGAAATTCTGCCTTGGTATGTTCTGCAGCTTAAATTTTAGACACTGGGGGTCGACTTAACATTATTTTACCACCAAATTTTGGAACCACACATTTAAAAGTTCCTATTGTACAAATTTATCCTTTTAAAGATGTCCCCCTCTAAGAGTAACCTGGTCAGTTGTTGGCAGAAATTGATCTACAACACAATTCTGAATCTTTAAAAAAATCTTAGTTTGATGTTTACTATAGGAGCTCTATGGTATCACCAATTCTAACATAAGTTAATTCTCCAATTCTAACATAAACCAATGATTTTTCTAAAAGATTGTATATTTTAAATCCACACAATGCTTTAGAGTTCACTCTTTTACAAACTAACCTCATTTTCAAATAATGTTACTATCATTATGCTTTTACTCCATTTGGGTAAAATATGAAAAGTATTGATGGCCAAAACATCTGAAAAATGTGGCCAAATTGCCTTGTATGTTGGGCATTTAGAATTGCAAGTTCTCAGTAGCCAAAAGCTTGACTTGAAACCATACCTAGATGAAATCACTATTCCAAGGGTGGAGGTGCTGGGAGTGTAGCTCAGTGTGATATAACACTTGCCTAGCAAGGAAATAAGGAAGAAAGGGAGGGAGGGAGGGAGGGAGGGAAAGAAGGAAGGTGCCACTTCTATGGGCACTTGGATATCATAACAGTCTCTTAAATTAGCCAACACACTTGCACTACTAAATTCACAGCCTGACACTTCCAGTAGTAGCAATCCCCACCCCATCTCAAGCCCCACTGCCATATCCAGAATCATATGATTGCCTGTTTAGAAAGAATGGGACAAAAAAAAATTGAACCATTTTCTATTGTATTTTGGAAGACACTGAAAATTCTCATTTCCAAAAAGCCTACCTTCATCCCCATTTCATATAACATTTTATTATTAAAAATCTTCTTGAGATCAAAAAGACATTCAGAACTCTGGAGCCCCACACCAAAGATGCCAGTAGTTTGGAGTAATTAACACTTAGGTTAGTTATTATCATATGTGATTTAAAGCCTTGCCGTAAAGAGTGCTGAGAACTCCCTTAGTCTGAGGCAAGAACAATTCAGCAAAGTTGAAGCAAGAGGGGGCCCGGGGCAGAGTTGCCTAAAGCAGATTTGCCCAAAGGAAAACTACTGGCCAGAAAAAGGCAAGTCGGCTTGTAATTCATCTATTGATATGAAAAATGATATCAATATGAAAAACATAGATATGAAAATTGAAGAGGGTTTTTTTAAATCTAACCACTTATGTTTGGGTTAGTACTCTAGTTATAGTTTCCAGGCAATCTCAATCCCTCTCCCTCTCCCTCTCCTTTCTCTTTCCCCTCCACCTCTCCTTCCCCTCCCTCTTCCTCTCTCTTTATTTACACTAAATGATTTTGCTTTTAATTAAGCTTGGCAAGGGAAAGGTAGAACTCTGTATTACTATTCCTGCTACTAAAACGGTGACTGTGTTAGGTTTTCATCACTGGGACAAAATACCTGACATACACAACTTAAAGGAGGGGAGATTTATTTTGGCTCTCAGTTTCAGAGGTTTCAGTCCTGGTTGACTGGCTCCATTGCTTTTAGGCCTGTGGAGAAACTTCATGGCATCAAGAGCACGACAGAGGAAAGCTGTTCACATCATGGCAGCCAGGAAGCAGAGAGAAAAAGAGTCACAAAAGAACAGGCCAGAGACAGTTACAGTCCCCAAAGTCATATACCCATGATCTGCTCATTCGACCAGGTTCCAACTGTTAAGTTTTCATTACTTTCCCATAATGCCATCAAATTATGATCTCATTGTGGATTACTCCTCAGCTGAAGTCAGAGCCCTCATGATCCAAACATAAAGCCCTACCTCTGAATACAAGAGACTTCCAGGAAACACTTTAGGTTCAAACCAACACATTGACCATAAATCCTGAAAACTAACTCTCAGTTATCACAATCTGTTGGCACTTTTTATCAGGCAGCCCTTATATCCTAGTGCCTTTGTCTTTTCTTCACTATATCTTTCAATCTTATCTCATATTTATCTCATACAAAATCATACAATCCTGGGGCTGGGGATTTAGCTCAATGGTTCCAGCTCCTGCCTCACAAGCACAAGGTCCCAAGTTTGATCCCCAGTACCAAAAAAAAAATCATAAAGTCCCTCTCTAAAGTTTTCAGAGGTCCCATATTTGTTGTCCTAGCAACTGTACTAAGGAGAAATTAAATTCCTGTGTGTCTCATTTTGAGAACAAAATATTGCTAAAAATAACCATTACTCACTGTGTTATAGCTTGTATCTAGATGTACCCTCAAAGCCTCATTCGCTCATAGGTGGGTCTTTTTGAAGGTGGCCAGATCTAGGGTATATGAATGTGGATTAAGAGTGTGTGGTGCTGGATTAGACCACTAATTGGTTTAGCATCATTCTGGGTGTGGATAATGGGAAGGCCCACCCTGGGTGTGGTGTATCCTGGATGGCATATAAAGGAGGCTCTGCTGCTGCTGCTGCTTGCTGCTCTGATGTCTCCTGCTTGTTTTGCCATGGATTATTTCCACTCTTCAATGCCCCTCTGCTCTGCCACTCTGCCTTGGAACCAGCTGACTATGGAGTGAAACTTCAAACTGTGACCTGAAATAAACCTTTCCTCCTTTAACTTTGAATGTCTAGAATTTTTGTCTTACTAATGATAAAAGTAACTAAGATCCATTAATTCTTTCTTTCACTCATTCTTAAAACAAGAAATTATTAAGTACCCACCATGTCCCAAGCCTTGCTAATACAAATATCAATTGGCATTATCCAAGCCTTTAGCTGTTTCCACTTCCATAGGAGAGGCAAACACTTGATTACAATACATTGTGCCTAAGTGCAAGAATAAGGGGTACTTCGATTAAAATTGGCTGATATAGTCCCTGAAGTCACACTCCCATTATCCACTCCCTTCTACCAGGTCCCACTGGTTAAGTGAAACATCCATGTAATGACTTCCTAAGGATCCCTCCAAGCCCTGGCATGGAGAGAAGCATTATTTCTGTGATTAGTAAAGGTCTCATCTGAGACCCACAAAGGTCAAGAGTAACCTGGGAATGAGCCAGGGATGTTGGCCATGTCAGAGAGACAGCAGAGTGGTGATGAGGTCCCGGATGCTGAGCTAGACTCCGAAGGTACTGGATAACTAAATCATTACACCCCAGTTCTTATATGAAGAGGACATTCAGAGCCCTGTTCCTCCATTCTTGGGTTCTAAGTAGAACATGTCACCTGCCCCATAACCTTCTCTTGCTTTGACTAAAATGCTGATAGCAAACTCCTTAGTGTTTGTTGGAACACAGGGTCATTGAGAAGCCTGATTCCTGCCCTACCCCACCTCTGAGTTTTTACTGGTGTAGAGATTGTTGGGAACTGGATGTTCTATCACAAAGGGGAACAATGCTTCCCTCCTTCAGGCATGAGAGTAACCAACAGAACTGAGCAGTGTACCATGCTGCTTCTGGCTGCTGAGGTGCTGATTGGCAGAGTAGATAAAACCTAAGGAGCACCAGGGGAGGGGTAGAAAAGTAGAGCAAGAGAGAAAAAGAAACAAATGGGAAGGAGGGAAGAGAAGAAGGACTAATGTGGTAAGCTATAAGACATACTGTAAGATACTGAATTAACAAGACTTCCCTTCACAGGAATTTCAGGAACACACAGTGTTTCACCTTATTTACACTGATAATACTGGAAATAGCAAGAGCAGCTGCTGCCTCTCCCCTTTGAATCTTGCATCTTCTTTGTTTCTTCCAACGCATCCTGAGCAGGAAATGCAGGGCCAGGATTTTATCTACATGTCCTTGGTGTTTGTACAGTGTTTCACACATATGAAGGGTGAGGGAGAAAGGGAAGGGAGGAGCAAAGAGGTAGATAAGGCTCAGCTACTTTGTATATTGTTTATTTTTTCAGTAATTGCCAACTGTTTCACACACATTCTCACAATATTTTATATACAGTACCTTACCTGTATTTTATGTAATAGTAATCTGGGGCTTGAGTCACTAGGGGGAGACAGAGGAACATGAGAAAAGCAGGAATTTATGTACGCATGATAAACTACTTCACTGACCAGGCAAGACTAGAAATTAGAGTTAGATTCTTCAGCCCTCCGCTTCATTCAAAATGTGTGTCCTGCCTTTAATTGGAGTTTCATCTGTCTGTATATTTGTAGGAAATAATGAGAAGAATCAGCTTACCATAAAGCGATGTTGAATTGTGTGGTGGGGATGTCAGAAAGGGGAACTCCTATGTCATCAGCAGACAGGGTGACTCATCAGAGCTCTCTGCCCATGCAGCCTTATTCAACAAGGCATTTGCCCTCTCGGAATCCCAGTCCCTTCATCAGTGCAAGGGTGACAATGACAAAGCTATTCATTGAGTAACTACAGACCATATAAACTGATCAATGGAAAAAAATCCTCTCAAAGAGCAGCAAAGAGCCATGTGAATGTAAATACAGTTATTATAATGAGCCATGCATTCAAGTCATGAGGTTGTCTACTTAGTTATGATCTCCAGGGACAGAGTCCACAGTCAGTTCTGGAAGAACAGGAACTATAGCCATTGCTCACAGTATCTGAGATGACAATTGGCAAATAGGAGATAATTTTAAATGAGTTTCTTAAATGAGTGAGTAAAAAATTTACATGTGGGAGATCTATATAATTTACCAGCTAAAATGATCCTTATTTTTAATTTTTGCTACAGAAAAAAAACTATTAGTAATTACTCCAGGAAATTTAAAAGCAGCACCATCCTATGCCAATTCAGAGGTAGATCACAGTTACCCTACTGATATAGCATTCACTCTGCTGTGATGCAGTTCAGGGCAGCTGCCCAGTGCTAGGCACACTACAGTACCAAGCTGTTTCCTCTTCCTCACAATCCCACTGGAAGGTTGGTATTATTACTAATCATACCCAACAAATATTTAAGGACTGCCTGCTATGTGACTCAAGTCTTCTAATCTTGGAATACACCAATAACAATAACTACACAACATAAATTTCTGTGCTTTGAAAGTATAGACAGTAATATGGAAGATTTGGAGTGTTGACTGAGGAAATTTAGCTAAAGAAATGTGTAAGCTGCCAACATCTCCATCTGGTTGGTAACGGAGCACCAAATCTAATCCAGGCTATCTGGCCCAGGTCCCTGCTCTTAACCTTGACACTGCTTTCGCTTTCTATTCTGGTGTGCACCTAACCTTGCTGCCTATTCAAATTTATTTCCTCCCTAAGGGACAGAGAACACGAAATCTGGCAATCTTCCTTTGAAATAAACTTGATATCCTCCCTGCTGATGCCAAGCATTTGTCACAACTAATGACCGGACTCCAGTGACAGCTTAATTCATGGCAATTGCTGGTCCCCCAGAATTGCTTGCCTACCAGGCAGAAATAGCCACATCTCTGTCCCACCAGAAAACTATTTGGGGAAGTGGCCAAGCCCACCAGACAGGACTAAACAAATGACTTTGAGGGGAAAGGCCAGGCTTCCCGAAAGTCTGAATTGCTTGAATTAATGACCAGAAGCAAGTTTGAGTTATTTAAACCCCATGATGTTAAATTTCCTCTGTCCCTGCCCCATTCCCCTCTCCCCACTCTGCTCTTTCTCCAATTTCTTGCCTTTCCTCATCTCATGATTCCAGCAAAACGACTGGATGTATATTCAATCTGCCTCAAGATGTCTAGTGTAAGAAGAGGGGAGAGGAAAGAAAGAAAGTGCCAATGCAGGCTCCAGGGCTCAGGCTGTTGGGCTCAGCAAGGCCAGTGCTGCCAAAAGCCAATAGCCTGAGGGGAGGAAGAGAGTACAAAAGAAGGTTTAAATGTGAAATCCCATCTGCAGAAAGAGATTGAACATATTCTTCACATCTCAGTTAGGTGTCCATGAGTAAATGCACACTATCTAGTAAGCAAATGGTGGCAACTATTTATTGAGGGCCTACTATGTGCAAGACACTACTGACAATTATTTACTTGCATGAATGCTATAGCTTTCACCCAAATCTCTGTCTTTCCCTAGGCTTCTTTTTCTTGTCTATAAGGTGAAGGAATTTCAGTTGACAGTCTCCAGAAATTCAGCTCTCAGGACTATGAGCATCCTAAAAGCTGAGATCATGTCTCATTCATCATTCTCCTCCAAGCATGTAGCTCAGGCCATGCCAGGAAGGACATCATAGGTGAATGTTGACTGAAAAAATCATACTTCTGCAATAGGTTCTTCAAGGTTTCAAGAACCAGCCGAAGGTTGACTCATATAGACTTCAAATGTGTATGAAAATATGTCAAACAGCTTGGCATGTAAAATTTTTGACATTCACAAAAGAATACTGGCTAACTTGTGAAACCTTTAAAAATCTAAATATATCTTCCAATATAGTCAACTTATGTGACAACCTCTTATTTTTTAAAAAAATCATCATTTGAAGAACTAATTTGGAAATCTTACACTTCCTAATTTCAAATTTTACTGCAGCAATCAAGACAATGTGCTATTGGCATAAGACTAGATGCATAGATTAATGGAATAAAATAGAGCTCACTGATTATTGTCACTCATTTTCGACAAGGGAATTCAATAGTGAAAGAATAGTCTTTTCAGCAGATGATGCTGTAAACCACTAGACATTCACATTCAAAATAATTAATTTGGACTTCATATCATGCACAAAAGTTAACTCAAAATGGATTGCAGACCTAAATGTAAAACATAACACCATAAAACTCTTGAAAGAAAATATAAACATGAATCTTTGTGACCTTGGGTTAGGCCAAGGATTTCTTGGACATGAAACCAAAAAGCAACAGATGATAAAAGAAAAAAATGATAAATTGGACTTCATCAAAATTTAAAAAGTTTGTGCTTCAAAGCGTATCATCTAAAAATTAAAGAAATAATCAAATTGGAAGACTGGATGGCTGTAATAAAAATGACAATAACATGTTGACAAGGACATTGAAAAATTAGAACCATCATTCATTGCTGAGAGAAATGTAAACTGATTCAATGACTAAAAAATAGTTTAGCGGTTAAATGTTAAAGATACACTTCCCATATGACTTTCCAATTCTTCTTATAGTTATCTACCCAATAGAAATTGTGCTGGATTAACTAATAGTCAATTTGAAACATCCAGCTGAACTGAGTCAGCATGGTTCTGTGTGTGGAAGACCCACCTGAGAATTGTTGCCAACAACATAAAAGGAGAACTGGAGGGGAAGATTGTATGCTGTTGATTTTTCTGGAGAAGCTTGCAGAGGCTGGTTTTTCTTGATAAAAACTTGGCTGTTCTCTTCATCAGAGGGGCTCCAGTCCTTGCTGTTACTGGGGATGGCTGCAGTTCTTGTCAGGGGAGCTCTGGTCTTCGCCTTGAGTATCACTTCCTGGCTCCAGTGCAGCTCCTTCAGCCTGGTGGCACAGATCCCCCCCCCCACCTCCCGGCACAGACTTTCTAGCTTCCACCACTGGCCTTTGGGCCTTCCCAGTGCAGATTCTTGATACAGACTTGGCATGAGATATTTCCATGGGCTCTAGGCCCCTGGCTGGACTCATGGAAGACATTGCCTTGGGCTCTAAGCCTTCAGCTGGACTTGTGCAGGACATTGCCATGGGATCCAGGCCCTCAGCTAGATTCTTCAGGTCTCTAGCATATAGAAAGATTTCTTGCACTCCTCTACATTTGACTTCTTGGGTGAATATTATAAAATAATCCTATAAGTTACGTGTCCTCTATTAAATCTACTCCCTTGCAAACCCTGACTACAACAGAAATAAAAACATGTATCGACACAAAAATTCACACAGAGTTTCATTGCAACTTACTTGTAAAACCCAAAAAATATATATACATTTGTATTTATTAGTGGATGACTCAATATACAAATGTGGTATATCTATGCAACAGAATTTTACTCAGCAATTAAAAAAAGTACTAATACATGGTGTAATATAAATAAGCCTCAAAAATATTAAGTTAAGTGGAAGAAGAAAGTCACAAAAGACCATATATAATGTGATTCCATTTCTATGAAATGCCTAGTATAAGCAAATCTACTGACGTAAGATGTTTATTAGGAGTTGCAAGGGCTGCGGGCAGAGTGGGAAATAGTGCTAATGGTCACAGAGACTCTTTAGCGAGTGATGACATGTTCTAAAATTAGATTATAGTGGTAGTTGTACAATTCTAAACATATGAAAACCACTGAATTATGTACTTTTAAATAGTTATTTTTATGATATAGGAATTATATCAATAAAACTTGTTTTTAAAAAATATTTCAACTCTTGAGGGGAAGATGTTATTTTTAGGAAGACGTTATTTTTAGGAAGATGTTATTTTTAGGCAAGATGTTGAAATCTGGCTGAAGATAAAGGGAATTAATCGTTGGACTCTGGTACATAGAGGTAATTTTTTCAAATGTATTAACCATTTTAAGTATGATAAGATTAGCGTTTAAGATACCAGGACAGAGATGATATCCACAGTAGTTATTTGCTACTGGACAGTTTTAATTAGCTACTAATTTCTTTTGTCCTTTGAGGCAGGTCTTAGTACTTGAAAATTCCATTATGTTTCCCTGCATCTTACTGATAGAGAACATTGAAGAAACACTGCAGACTTCTGTAGTGGTGGCTAAAAAAAGTGGAAGTAAAGAAAGTAAAAGAATGACTTCTGGGCCGGGGATTTAGCTCAGTGATTTCGCCACCTGCCTTCCAAGTGCAAGGGCCCAAGTTTGACCCCTAGTACCGAAAAAAAAAAAAAGAAAAAATATAAAAGAATGACTTCTGAAAAATATATTCAAGAGTTGCAATGCATTTAGGGGCAGGAGCTCAATGATACAAAGAGGAGCAAGAGCCAGGTCATCCTGGCCTATGGAAGATCTTGATGAATGATTAAAAGGAGTGAAAGCCAGATGTGGTGGTGCATGCCTGTAATTCCAGCATTTCGGAGGCTGAGGCAGGAGGATCGCTGTGAGTTGAAGGTCAGCCTGGGCTACATAGTGAGTTCAGGGCCAGCCTGAACTACAAAGGAAGACCCTGCCTAAAAAAACCAAAAAAAAAAAAAAAAAAAAAAAAGGAGTGGAATATATGTGTCTGTAAAAAATTTCTCAAATTATCCCTCTCAAACATTCTTATTCTAACACAATCAGTATTTGATTTTGAGAAAATAGATCATAAATTGCCCTGCTGCTTGATAGCAACATGGATTTAACTCCTCCTGGGTTTGCATCTGTAACTTGTTCTCTTCCCAATCAGTTGCTGGGCTAAGCTCATTTTATTCCACAGATTGCTCAGTGTGTATTGCAGTTCTGACAGTCTGGTGCATGCGTGTATGATGTGCATCTGACGAGGCAGATTCCCTGGCACAAAGACTGATTCTGAGTTCCCAAGTTGGGCTCATAGTTAATAGGAGGAATGGTGCTGCTCATTGAAGCTGACAATCAGACAATCAGGAAGCTTTGTTTTTTAATCTTTCCTGCTTTTTTTTTTTTTTTTTTTTAAGGTATTGGAGTTAAGATTTTTCCTCTTTTTTGCAGGAGATGATTGACTGATTAGTAAAGTGACTGGTCTAGGTCAAGGACTCACGCCATCTACCATGTGCTGTTTGTCCCATGAATCAGCACACACACCACAGAGCCACAATACAGTTGACTGTGGACACCAGCAGTCCACACTGCAGGCAGTGAAGACCTAGAGTGTATTAAAGTCAAAATGAAGCAGGCTCATGCTGAATTCTACTTCTCACCAAAAATAAGGAATAGGTGGAAAGGCACCTTCACAGAGAAACTAATCATTAGAATTTAATAACTACATAAATGGTAGTAGCAGCTTCCTTGTCTCATGTACTCTAAGAAATCATTTCTTCCTGCATCTTCGTTAATTAATTTAACTAATGCATATCGATTGTCTACCCCATGCCAGTGTGTCGAGGAAGTCACAAGTATAGGTAAAGCATAGGCACTACCCTAAGAGATTTTACAATCTAGAGGGACACAAGTAACTACAGTAAGATTTGATCCGTGCTACAAGTCAAATATGCTGTGGAGAAACTGGTAGATTAAGGTACTCTCCAAAACAACTTTCAGACCTTAGAGCCAGTGAAAGGTCCCTGAAACAACGATCCAAGATCTGTATGTCCTCCTGTGTTTTAGGTTAATAGAATTTTTCTATAAAGGATGTCCTAAGTCAGGAATCAATAAACTGCAGCCCAAGTACACCATTCAAGTCCACTGCTCATTTTTTGTAAATAAAGTTTTATTGGAACACAGGACACTCATTAACATAAGTATTGTCCAATCCATGGCTGCTTTTACATTACAATGGGAGAGCTAAGATCATATGCCCACAATGTGAGAAATATTTATTACGCCGCCCTTTACAGAAAAAGTTTGCTAGACCTTATACTAAGAAAAAATGTTCAGTAAATTAACAGGAAAGCCTTCCTAGAAAGAAAACTATAAAAAATCTGATTGAAATAACTAAAACAGACTCTAAGTAAATAGAAGCATACTATATGATGAAAAAACAATAACAATTCTCCCAACAATTAGCATACAAATTTAATGTCTTTCCATCACAAAGTGATGGAATGTCACTTTTGAAACTAGATGAGAAAAAGACAAACTTCATTTTATTCTTTCCCACCCACACTTGGAGAGAAGCCAGCTGCCATGCTGTGGACTACCCTAGGGAAAGGCCAGACAGCAAAGAGATGAGATCTCTGACCAACAGCTAGCAAGGGACCTGACGCCTGTGGGAGGCTGAAAAGGATCCTCCCCTGCTGATCCTAAGGACCTATCCTGGGCCTGCAACCTTCATGGCAGTCTTTCCAGAGACCCTGAGCCAGAGATCCCCACTAAGTCACACCCAGACTCCTGAGCATAGACACAGGGAGATGAATATGCTTATTGTCCTAGGCTTCTAAATGACGGGGGAATTTTGTATACAGAAATCAGTAACTAATACAGTAGACAATATGACTCAGCTTTGAATAGCTTTTACATAATTACCAAAGTAAACAAAAACATAAAGCTGATCAAAACTTGGGAGGCTAAAGGAAAGCTGTAAATGTGTGGTAGGAAGGAGAGAACAGAACTCTCTGCTTCACAGAGGGAAGTCAAATAGTAGGCTGGAAGACTGAAAAATAAAAAGTAGCAGTAAATGATGAAAGCAATGTGAGTGATTACTTCCTCAAGGAAGGTAGGGGAAATTCTGGTTTTCCCTTTTTGTTTTTTTTAAACCATGAACCTTATATAGCCAGGTGACTCTTTAAATTTGGTACATATATACCTTTGACAAAAATTTAAAATTAAAAAGATTTCTTCACCACACAATCCAAGTGTGGTTCTTTTGTCTATCCTAAATTTCTTTTTCTGCTCAAAGTTGAAACTTCAGCAATTTTCCCCTAGTATTTCCCTTATGTTATGTTTTGACCCTTAAGTTTTCATGTAATCTTTTCTAGTTCTTACAATCTCAAAATTTTCACTCTATACTGAAGCTTGTAAATCCCTAAATCTCCAGTCCTTTAATCCTTTTTTCCCACTGGGTGCATGTTATAGTTTGAATCTGGATTGTGTCGTGTATTATAGGTTGACCTGTAAGCTATGGCTAGAATCCCGGCTTTGAATGTAGAGATGAGGGTCTTATTTTTGCCCCAGGCCCTGGGAGGCCCTTTGCACTTACCTACATCCCCAGCCCATCTTTTTCTTTTCTTTTCTTTCTTTCTTTCTTTTCTTCTTCTGAGATAAGGTCTCACTAAGTAGCTATGTTGCCAAGGCTGGGCTTGCAATCTTCCTGCCTCAGCCTCCCAGAGTGCTGGGGTTACAGACCTGCATCCCCACACCTGGCCAGATCTTTATAAGAGTAACATTTTAATTGTTTCTCTCACATCCATAAGAGCATTGGGAGGGAGAGAAACTTACTGGAGTTGTGATGTACCCCATCCCCCATACAATTAAAGCCTCAGTGTGTCTTCAAGAGTGGCCTGGCTCTACTTCATGAATCATCTGCTAGCTTTGTTGCTATAAGTCACCCTCCATTTGTTATGACATCAAGTATGTTTGTCACTAGCTTGAAGTAGCCTCCCCACAAAAAGCTCACTCAATTCCTGTGATGCCAGACCCCCAAAAAGGGAAAAATGGACAACAAATGGCTATGGCCCTATGAGAAGCCAGCAGGCACACATGAGGGGAAATAGAGGCATCTATCCATCCCACATTGTGACAAGAGATTTTGGTGTGTCATTATTCTTTTAAGTATTAACTATATTAGTGAGGCCATCCAGCTAATCTTGGGTCCATAAAAATGGGAGACTTGAGTGTGGCAATTCACAGTGACAGGAAGTTCTAGATAGAATAATAGTAGCCTCAGTTGTAGCTACTGAGCCGTCCTTAGTACTTGTCAGGTGCATCCCCATATATGATCTATTTCTATAGCTCACCTTAACGGTGGAGATGAATCTTTTACCCAAACCTCAGTCATTCTGAGGCAGAACTGGAATTCAAATCATGGGGAAAAGGGGAAACGGTGTCAGAGAGGGATGTGAACCTAGAGACAGATCACTTGGGTTTGAGTCCTGGATCAGCCACATACTGGTGACATGGCTGAAGCAAGATGCTTAGCCTGTGCCCCTTCTGTCTCACATTTGTGAGAAGAGAATAATGACAATGCTTCTGAGAGTGAGGCGAGATAAGACAGCAGTGGTACTTTGGAGAAGAATACCTCAGGTACAACGGATGCCCCATGACTGTGGCCATCTCCATGAAACCATGGTGTTTCCATAAAGGAAATCAAGTAGTCCTGTCCTGGAACCACTTCTGATGTTCAGGGCAGATTTAGCTCACAGGAGAAATCAGACTTGGTATCTCCACTCAGAAACCTGGTGTAATTTCACAACTAATCCTTACATAACCCATGTCTCAGGTACTAATGCTATGAGAAGGTGAGTACAATTGCAGGGCAACAAGAGTAGAAAGGGAAAGTAAGGGAACTAGAAACAGGGAAAATCAAACACATGTATATGCCCAGCTCTCTACAGCTTCAGAAGAAACACAGTTCAGTCATACAGGACATTTTAGAGCAGATCAAATAATAAGTGGGGGCAGGAAAGAGATGGGGAGGGAAGGGATGGGAATTTACAGTGCTCTCCATCTCCTGTCCCACATCAGGGGGCATCAAGCCTGGCAGCCCAGACCTACACCCAGGTTGTTTTCACCCCATAGTCTATGACTCGCCTGGACCTGCAGCCTGAGTCTCCAGGCCCTCCAGGTGGTAGATGGGAGCCCAGAGCCAGTACCTCACACCATGGCACTTCGTCCAAATCTGGGCATAGTTAGAGCAGCTACAGCCGCTAGGAGATCACTGAGTTGGCACCAGAGAATAGGAAGAAGAGCTGCTGCAGCTCCCACTTCTGAGGACCTGGGGTGGCAGGAAGTGTGACCAAGTGACAATGGAAAGGCACATGCATATATTTAGCTCATTATGGCCCCTTTTGGTAAAATGATCTGAGTTGGGTGTGCTTTTTGTTTTTTTTAAAAAAAGCTTAACTCAATATGAGTCAACAATATGATATGTTTCAATGCAAGGAATAGAATTGTATTTGTAGTAATAAATGTCTCTCTTCCTGGTTTCAAAGTAAAATATAAATAAAAGCATAACTCAAAATTTACAGAGTTATTCTCATCCCCATCCTACTTCCTTCCTTTCCAGTGCCAGCTATAATCACTTCTAAAATCAGCTCAAGTTGAAGCTTCTTATCACTTCACACATTCCAGCTTCAAGTTATAGCACTTGCCCCCATGTATTAGTCAACTTTCCTGCTGCTGGACACAATACCTGACACTCACAGTTTCAAGGAGGAAAGGTTTAATTTAGTCTGTGGTTTGGGAGAATTCAGTCCATGGTCAGCTGGCTTCAAAGCAGGAACATCATGATTGGAAAGGTGTGGCAGAACATAGCTGCTTAGTTCATGGTGGCCAAGATGCAAAAGAGGGCAACTGTGCCTGAGAGAAGTGGGCAAGGACCCAGGTAGAGTACCCAAGGCCACACCTCCGTGACCACTCAGTCACACATAGGAGCATGCTCTACTAATCTGCTAGGTGTTTCTTAATCCAGTGAAGTTGACATATCCAGATCAATGATTATGTCTTATAAATCCTAAAACCACCCTTTAGCCCAGCATTTCTATATCCAAAGACTATATATTTTATTCAGAGACAACATATTGACAGACTATGTGCCCCAATGATATTATTAGGAAAATATAGTCACTATAGTCATCGTGCTAGGATATGTCAAAGGCAGGCAACTTCCCAGACCTGTTGTCCATATCTTACATTGTTTTGGGGGATGCTATTGACTGGATCTGGAACATCTTCTGAATTAAATCCTTGCTCCCAAATCAATGATTCTATTGGGAGATAGTGGAACTTTTAGGAGGAAGGACCAAGTAGGTGGTCTTAGGTCATTGAGGGGATACCCTTGAAGGGATTTGAGGTACTCCAGTCTCTTCCTCATCTCTCTCTCTCTTTCTCTCTGACTTTCAGCCATGAGGTGATGGCTTTCTGTGCCACACACCCCACCATGAAGAGCTGCCTCTCCACAGGCCCAAAAGCAAATGGCCAACCAACTGTGGACTGAAACTTCCAAAACTGTGAACCAAAATAAGACTTTTCTCTTTATAAACTATCTAAATTATTTGCTACAGCAATAGAAAACTCACTAACACAGGGGATGGTCATCAAATCTTTATAATGCTTTTTTCCTTAGAGTACTTCAAAGTACACAGCCTGGGCAATGATATGTAAAGTTGAAGATGCTTCATTGCATTAAGTTGCATGAGGGATTGAATATAAGGGAGACCATGTATATTGTGGGAAAATATAGAGGTCAGGATAATTGGTTCACTTCCCTGCACAGACACAGACAACTTGTGTATAATACTGGGTAGTACAGTTAATCTCCAACATCTCTCAGTTCCTCCCCATAAAGTTAGGTCAAATTTCTGCAGGGCTGGTATTCTATGATTCTGTTTTACCATGACAAAGCAAAAGAAAGCTCTGTGCTTTCAAAGGATATTACTTCACATTTCAAAAACTCAGAGTTCTTTAAGTTCAAAATTGAAAGGCATAGGGACCAGGGATTTAGCTCAGTGGTTCCATCGCCTGCCTCGTAAACACAGTACTGAGTTCAATCCCTGGTACCAAAAAAAAAAAAAATTGAAAGACATAGTGCTCACCACACCTCATCTTGCTGAGAGAGGATAGAGCATTCTAACAAGGCCACCAAAAGTTTGGCTGATATAATGGCCTGCAGAGTTTCTTGTGGCACCACTGACTTGTGTAGCTATGTGATCAGAGGTGGAAATTCTAACTACCTGGCCTGACTTACCCCACAGTCCCATGAGCAGTCTCCCTTCCAGGTGTAAGGCTTATCTATCTGTAAATCAAGCTGAGTGGCACCTATTGGAAAACAATAGGAGGCCTCTGATGCTTACTCAGGCAACCCCTCAAAAGTGTACACACTCTAGAATGCCCCCAGTGCCGAGGAGCACAGCTGCCCCCAGCACAGAGGAGGAGCCTTCTGGGCCACTGTACCACTGCCCCCAGTGCTGTGGAGCAGAGCCACCGCCAGCACCCAGGAGGTGAGACTCACAGGAGCCAGAAGAACACATCCCTCACTCTCCCCCTTGAAATGAGAAGACACTTAAACAAGTCTGAAAACCGGACTCCCAGGTCACCTAAAGCAACCCCAAAGAGAAATGCAATGGAACAATCTGATACCCAACCACCTGGACTCCCTGAAGTAGCAACGAAAGAGGATCTGGAAAAAATGAAATCAGAAATAATTACTCAGATTACAGCAGAGATTGTGCCCATAGTGCAAGACATGATTAATAAATCTAGAAGGGACACCAATAAAAAAATAGAGGAGCTAAGGCACATGATGGAATCCCAACATAGGGAACAAATGGAATCCATAAAAGAGATGCAAACAGATTTCCAGGAAATCAAAAACTCCATTGAAAGTTTATGCAGCAGAATGAGCCAATGTGAGGACAGAATTTCAGATATAGAAGATAAGATTGCAATTAGTGACCAGGAAAAGAAAAACTGCTTTAAAATAGTAAAGGACCATGAGAAATCAATCCAGCAGCTGCTAGATGAAGCAAAGAAGAATAACGTAAAACTGATAGGAGTCAATGAAGACACAGGAAAGAGTGCAGATGACATAAAAAAAAACTATTCACAGAAGTGATGGCAGAAAACTTCCCAAGCAGGGGAAAAGAATTTGACACACAGATAAGTGAGCCTTGATAGAAAAAAAAAAAATCTACACCTAGGCATATAATAGTTAAGATTCCAGAAACCAAACAGAAGAACAAAATTCTACAAGCAATTAGAAAAAAGAAACAAATCACATACAAAAGAAAGCCCATCAGAATCACAGCAGACTTCTCAATGCAAACCCTCAAGGCAAGAAGAGCTTGGAGTGATGTATTTCAAGCCCTAAAGGAAAACAACCTCCAACCCAGATTGATGTACTCTGCAAAACTATCTTTCAAAATTGGTGGAGAAATAAGATACTTTCATGACAAAGAGCACCTTAGGAACTTCATAAATATCAAACGAGCACTCCAAAAATTTCAGACAATATTCTAGGAAAAGACAATGAGTATCACAATCCCAGGAAGCCCAGTAGAATGAATCCATTGGGCCCAACAAGAAACTAAACACAAAGGGGGAGAATCAAACAAAAAGAAAAAGTCATGACAATGATAAGTCAATACGTATCAGTTATAACCATCAATGTTGATGGTCTCAATTCACCAATCAAACGAAATAGACTGGAAGAATGGGTCAAGAAGCAATATCCAACAATATGCTGCTTACAAGAAACACACTTAATTCAAAGAGAAACTCATAGACTGAAAGATAAAGGGTGGAAAACAATGCTCAGTGTGACAGGAACCTGAAAAAAAGCAAGAGTAGCTATCCTCTTTGCAGATCAAGTGGATTTCAAATCAACACTGATTAATAGAGACAAAAAAGGATGCTACATCCTTGTGAAGGGAAAAATCCAAGAGGAAGATATGACAATCATAAATATCTATGCACCAAACACTAGTGCACCCAACTATATAAAACAAATACTAATGGACATTTAAAAAAATCAAATAAACACTAACAATAGTAGTGGGAGACCTCAATACCCCAAATAGATAGATCAACTAGACAAAAAAAAGCAATGAAATACTAGAACTCTATCAAACTCTTGAACAAATGAACTTAACAGATGTTTACAGAGTCTTCTACCCCACAAAATCAGAATACACATTCTTTTCAGCTGCACATGGGTTGTTCTCCAAAACTGACCACATACTGACTCATAGAACATGTTTAAGTAAGTGCAAAGGAATTGAAGTTATCTCCTGTATATTATCAGACCACAGTGTGATGAAATTGGAGCCACAAGAATTTCATAAACACATGGAAACTGCACAATACACTTCTGAATAGCCAATGGATCACAGAGGAAATTAAAGAAGAAATCAGACAATTCCTACAATTAAATGACAATGCAAATACAACATATCAGACTCTATGGGACACAATGAAAGCAGTTTTATGAGGGAAATTCATAGCATTGAATATTCATATTAGGAAAACAGAGCGAGCCCAATTAAACAACCTGAATCAAGCTTCTAGATAAAGAAGAGCAGGACAAATCCAAAGCACATACAAGGGAGGAAATTACAAAGATCAGAGCAGAGTCAATGCAACGGCAACTAAGAGAATGATACAAAAAATCAATGAAGCCAAGAGTTGATTCTTTGAAAGAATAAACAAAATTGATAAACCCTTACCCAACCTTATCAGAAAAAGGAAAGAAAAGGCCCAAATCCATGCAATTAAGAATGAAAAGGGTGGGGATGGGGATGGGGATTTAGTTCAGTGGTTCCACCGCCCACCTCACAAACTGAAGGGCCCCAGTTCGATCCCCTGTACCAAAAAAAAACAAAACCAAAAACAAGAATGAAAAGGATGAGATTACAATGAACCCAGCAGAAATCCAGAGGACCATCAATACCTACTTCGAGAACCTATATGCCAATAAGATGGACAACACAGAAGAAACGGACAGATTCCTTGAAATGTATACATTATCAAAGTTGAACGAAGAAGACCTAAAAATTCTAAACAACCCAATATCAATCAATGAGTTTGAACATGTAATTTAAAACTTACCAATAGAGAGAAGGTGAGCTGTTCCCAGCACCCAGAAGGAAGTTCCCCCACTGCCATCCCAAGCTCCTAGGGCACAGAAGGTGAGACAGGTGGGTGCCAGAAACACCACCACCCACCCCGTAGAAATGAAAAGACATGTAAACAACCCTCAAAACAGACTTCCAGATCACCTACAGCAACCCCAAAGGGAAACAAGATGGAATAATCTGATACTCAACTACCTGGACTCTGTGAACTCACAACAAAAGAGGATCAGGCAAAAATGAAATCAGAAATAATTACTCAGATAACAGCAAAGATTGTGCTCATGGTGCAAGACATGATTCATAAATCTAGAGGACACAGATAAAAAAAATAGAGGATCTGAGGAACATGATGGAATCCCAACAAGGGGAACAAATGGAATCCATAAAACAGAGGCAAACAGATTTCCAAGAGAATAAAAATTCCATCGAAAGTCTGTGCAGCAGAATGAACCAATGTGAGGATAGAATTTCAGATATAGAAGAAAACATTGCAATTAGTGACCAGGAAAAGAAAAATTGCTTTAAAATTGTAAAGGAACACGAGAAATCAATCCAGCAGTTGCTGGACGATACAAATAAGAATAACATAAGACTGATTGGAGTCAATGAAGAAAGAGGAGAGTGCAGATGACATTAAAAAACTGTTCACAGAAGTGATGGAAGTTGACATACAGATAAGTGAGGCATATAGGACTCCAGCTAACCTTAATCAAAAAAAATCTACACATAGGCATATAATAGGATTCCAGAAATCCAAAAGAAGAACAAAATTCTACAAGCAGTGAGAGAAAAGAAACAAATCACATACAAAGGAAAGCCCATCAGAATCACAGCAGACTTCTCAATGCAAACCCTCAAGGCAAGAAGAGCTTGGAGTGATGTATTTCAAACCCTAAAGGAAAACAGCCTCCAACCCAGATTGATGTACCCTGCAAAACTATCTTTCAAAATTGATGGAGAAATAAGATACTTTCATGATAAAGAGCACCTTAGGAACTTTCTAAATACCAAACCAGCACTCCAAAAAATTTTAGGCTATGCCCTAGGAAAAGACAATGAGGATCACAACAACAGGAAACCCAGCAGAGTGAATCCATTGGGTGTGACAAATTAAACGCAAAGAGGGAGAATCCAACAAAAAGAAAAAGTCATGACAAGGCTTTTAAAACTTTTAACTTTATCTCCCTAATGAGTGCATAATTCAATCTTATTATTGTACTGATTAGTATTTTTCTGATTCTAGAGTTGCACACTTCCTTGTGCTATACTGGCTATTTATCATCTTCTTATGTCTACTTTTTAACTGGGTTGTCTATTAATGAGCTGTAAGAATTCTTTATATATTCTGGTCATAGGTTATATGTATTGTAAATGTGGTCTGTTTAAGGACTACTTTTCATTTTAATTATGTCATTTAAAGTTCTAAATTTTGATAGAATCTCAATTATCAATTTTTTTCTTTTATATATCATGTCTTTTATATCCTAGGAAGGGTTTCTCTTGTCTAATTGCTGTGGCTAATGTCCAGAACTATATTGAACAAGAGTGATGATAGTGGACATCCTTGTCCTGTTCCTGATTTTAGTGTGAAGGATTTCAGTTTTTGACCATTTAGTATGATATTGGCTGTTGGTTTTTCATAGATGGCTTCTATCAGTTTGAGGTAGAGACCATCTATTCCAATTTTTTGTAGGGTTTTTATCATAAATGCATGTTGGATTTTGTCAAATGTTTTTTCTGCATCTATGGAGATAATCATATGGTTTTTGTCCTTGGCTCTATTGATATAGTGTATTACATTGATTGACTTGTGTATATTGAACCATCCCTGCATCCCTGGGATGAATCCCACTTGATCAAGGTGTATGATCTTCTTGGTGATCTTCTGCATTCTGTTTGCCATTATCTTATTAAGGATTTTTGCATCTATGTTCATTAGTGAGATTGGCCTATAGTTCTCCTTTTCAGTTGGGTCTTTCTCTGCTTTGGGGATCAAGGTGATGCTTGCTTCCAGGAATGAATTTGGGAGTATTGCTTCCCTTTCAATTTCATTGAAGAGTTTAAACAGTAGTGGCAGCAGTTCCTCTCTAAATGTCTTGTAGAATTCAGCAGTGAAGCCATCAGGGCCTGGGCTTTTCTTAGTTGATAAGTTTTTAATTACATTTTCAATTTCATTGGTTGATATTGGGTTGTTCAGAACTTTTAGGTCTTCTTTGTTCAACTTTGGTATTTTATATGTATCTACGAATCTGCCCATTTCTTCTGTGTTGTCCTTCTTATTGGCGTATAGGTTCTGGAAGCGGGTATTGATGATCTTCTGGATTTCTGCTGGGTCTGTTGTCATTTCACCCTTTTCATGCCTAATTGCATGGATTTGGGCCTTTTCTTTCCTTTTTCTGACAAGGTTGGCTGAAGATTTGTCCATTTTGTTGATCCTTTCGAAGAACCAACTCTTGGCTTCATTGATTTTTTGTATCATTCTCTTAATCTCCATTGCATTGATTTCTCCTCTGATCTTTATAATTTCCTCCCTTGTATGAGCTTTGGGGTTGTCCTGCTCTTCTTTTTCTAGAAGCTTGAGGTTCAGCATCAGGTTGTTTAACTGGGCTCGTTCTGTTTTCCTAATATGCGTATTCACTGCCATGAATTTCCCTCGTAAGACTGCTTTCATTGTGTCCCATAGATTCCATTATGTTGTATTGTCATTGTCATTTAATTGAAGGAACTGTCTGATTACTTCTTTAATTTCCTCTGTGACCCATTGGTTATTCAGAAGTGTGTTGTTCAATTTCCATGTGTTTATGAAATTATTTGAGTTTCTTTTGCTATGGATCTCCAATTTCATCACACTATGGTCTGATAATATACAGGGGATAACTTCAATTCCTTTGCACTTACTTAAACATGTTTTCTGTGTGAGTATGTGGTCTATTTTGGAGAATGATCCATGTGCAGCTGAGAAGAATGTGTATTCTGATTTTGTGGGGTGGAAGACTCTGTAAACATCTGTTAAGTTCATTTGTTCAAGAGTTCAATTGAGTTCTAGTATTTCATTACTTATTTTTAGTCTAGTTGATCTATTTGTGACAGTGTGGTGTGGAGGTCCCCCACTACAATTGTATTAGTGCATATATGACTTTTCATGTCCGTTAGTACTTGTTTTATATAGTTGGGTGCACTAGTGTTTGGTGCATAGATATTTATGATTGTCATCTCTTCCTCTTAGATTCTTCCCTTTACAAGGATGTAGTGTCCTTCTTTGTCTCTCTTAATCAGTGTGGGTTTGAAATCCACTTGATCTGCCAAGAGGATAGCTACTCCTGCTTTTTTTCGGGTTCCTGTCACATGGAGTATTGTTTTCCACCCATTACCTTTCAGTCTATGAGTTTCCTTTTGAATGAAGTGTGTTTCTTGTATGGAGCATATTGTTGGATTTTGCTTCTTGACCCATTCTGCCAGTCTATTTCTTTTGATTGGTGAATTGAGACCATTAACATTGATGATTATAACTGAAACATATTGACTTGTCATTGCCATGAGTTTTTCTTTTTGTTGGGTTCTCCCCCTTTCCATTTAATTTCTTGTCATGCCAGATGGGTTCATTCTGCTTTGCTTCCTGGGGTTGTGATCCTCAATGTCTGTTCCTAGGATATTGTGTAAAATTTTTTGGAGTGCTGGTTTGGTATTCAGAAAGTTCCTAAGGTGCTCTTTGTCATGAAAGTATCTTATTTCTCCATCCATTTTGAAAGATAGTTTTGCAGGGTACATCAATCTGGGTTGGAGGCTGTTTTCTTTTAGGGCTTGGAATATGCCACTCCAAGCTCTTCTTGCCTTGATGCTTTGTGTTGAGAAGTCTGCTGTGATTCTGATGGGCTTTCCTTTGTATGTGATTTGTTTCTTTTCTCTAACTGCTTGTAGAACTTTGTTCTTTTGTTGTGTTTCTGGAATCTTAACAATCATATGCTTATGTGTAGATTTTTTTTTAATGAAGGCTATTTGGAGTTCTATATGCCTCATTTATCTGTATGTCAAGCTCTTTTCCCCTGCTTGGGAAGTTTTCTGCCATTATTTCTGTGAAGAGATTTTTTATGTCATCTCCACTCTCTCCTGTTTCTTCATTGAGCCCAATCAGTCTTATGTTATTCTTCTTTGCATCATCTAGCAGCTGCTGGATTGATTTCTCATGTTCCCTTATAATTTTGAAGCAATTTTTCTTTTCCTGATCACTAATTGCAATCTTATCTTCTATATATAAAATTCTGTCCTCACATTGGCTCATTCTGCTGTGTAGACTTCCAATGGAGTTTTTCATGTCCTGGAAATCTATTTGCATCTGTTTTATGGATTCCATTGGTTTCTTATATTGGGATTCCATCATGTTCCTGAGCTCCTCTCTAGATTTATTAATCAGGTCTCGCACTAGGGGCACAATTTCTCCTGTTATCTGAGAAATTATTTCTGATTTCCTTTTTTCCAGATCCCCTTTTGTTGCCAGTTCATTGGGTCCAGGTGGTTGAGTATCAGAGTGTTCCATCTCATTTCCCTTTGGGGTTGCTGTAGGTGATCTGGAAGTCTGGTTTTGAGACTTATTTACATGTTTTCTCATTTTGACTGGGCCAGGGGGCTGTTAGTGCCTGCACGGATTACCTCCTCTGTGCTGGGAGAGGTGGGACAGGGGCCGGGAGCAATGGTAAGGATGGTGGCCCAAAAGCCCTTTCCTGTGGGCTGGGACCAGCGGGAGGGATGGTGGCCTGGAAGGCCCTTCCTCTGCGCCAGGAGCAGCAGGACAGAAGGTGGCCCAAAAGCCCTTTCCTCTGGGCTGGGAGCAGCGGGAGGGATGGTGACCGGGAATCCCCTTCCTCTGGACCAGGAGCAGTGGGACGGCGGCTCCGAAGTCCCTATCTCTGGGTCAGGAGCAGCGGGACTCAGTATCTTGGTCTGGTGGTCTGGTGTCTTCTGTGTCTTTGTAGTGTGGAACCAGGTGGCTGCCTGTCTGCAGCGGGGTGATTTGGCATGTTCTGTGTGACTGGGGACCTCAGTAGGGCATGGGCAGACCTGCCTCTTTGCAGCGGGCTCTTTTTGGATTTTTTAAACTTTTCTAAATCCTTTGTACTCTTACGTAACTTTTAAATTTCAATATCTAATTCTTCATTTATAGCAAGTATACACAGACCTGAATTTTTATAGATACCTTGTGTTTTCTAATCCTGCTAAATTCAAATACAAGTTCTAGGGGCTCCTAGAGATTTCTTAGTATTTTCTCTGTAAATGATCATTTCATCTACATATAAACATTTTGTTTCTACCTTGCCAATCCTATCCTAATAGGATTGTGTCATTTTATTGCCAGACTATTTTGGTGGGGCCTAGGTTTCTAAGTTTAATGGACAGAAAAAGAGAAAGCATATCTGCCATTTTTCCCCACCTTAAGGAGAAAGCATTGTATCTTCTCCATTCATATAAGGCGTTCTCTCTGGAAGTATGGAGTACATGTCTTTAATCTGTTGAGAAGTTTCTGTTCTACTTCTAGTATCCTGATAGCTTTTACCATGAACAGCTGTAGAATTTAGTCCAATACTTTTTCTCCAACTAGTGACAGGATCACATGGCTTTTTCCTTTCCTCTGTTAAAATGATGACTTTTGGGGGTGGATCTTCCAATGCTAAACCAACACTGCCATCCCTATAATAAAACCACTTTCTATATACTGCCAGATCTGACTTCTAATCGTTTGTTTTGTTAAACAAATTTCTATCTATGTTCATACTTTTTTCTTCTATTATCTTTATCCAGTTTTAGGATTAGCACAATGTTGATTTCCTAAAATGAGGGGTGAGTGTTCCTTCTTTATTCTGCTTTAAATATTTGATATAATTTATCAGTTAAAATGTATATGAGCCTGCTGTTGTAATATAGGTAGGTTTTCAAGCTAGGAATATACTTTATTTAATAGGTTCTATTCAAATTTTATATTTCCTCCAGAGTTAGTTTCATTAATTTGTCTTCCAAGGTATTTCTTAGAAGTTGTCAAATTTATTTCAAAAATGATTTTTGTCATATGCTTTCTATATCCTTTTAAATTCTGTAAAATCTGTGGTAATGTCTCCTAGATCTTGATATTGTAATTTTAAAAATGTATAATTGATATTGTGTAACAGGAAGAAAAGTTCTAAAGGAGCAGGGGTAGGGGAAAGGAAAAAAGGGAAAAGGAAAATTGTGAGAAAAGGAAAAAAATGGAAACAAAGTCTTTGCAAATAGGGAAGGGTGGAGGGAGTGAAGGTAGGGCAGGGGAACGGAAAAATAAGAACCAAGATATATCATGTAATGGTACAAGATCCCAATGATGAGTGTAACTGTAGTTTATACCTAAAATGTACCAATAAACTTATTGGGGAAGAAAATAAATAAATAAATAAATAAATAAATAAATAAATAAATAAAACTTACCAAAAAAGAAAAGCTCAGGTCCTGATGGCTTCACAGCTGAATTCCACAAGATATTTAGAGAAGTACTGCTACTACTGTTTAAACTCCTCAATGAAATTAAAAGGGAAGCAACACTCCCAAATTCATTCCTGGAAGCATGATCCCCAAAGCAGAGAAAGACTCAACCTAAAAAAACAGAACTATAGGCCAATCTCACTAATGAACATAGATGCAAAAATCCTTAATAAGATACTGGCAAATAGAATGCAGAAGATCATCCAGAAGATCATACACCCTGATCAAGTGGGATTCATCCCAGGGATGCAGGGATGGTTCAATATATGCAAGTCAATTAACATAATACATTATATCAATAGAGCCAAGGACAAAAACCATATGATTATCTCCATAGACATAAAAAAAGCATTTCACAAAATCCAATATGCCTTTATGATAAAAACCCTACAAATAATTGGAATAGATGAGTCTCTACCTCCGATAAAAGCCTTCTGTGAAAAACCAACAGCCAATATCATACTAAATGGTCAAAAACTGAAATCCTTCACACTAAAATCAAGAACAAGACAAGGATGTCCACAATCACCACTCCTGTTCAATATAGTTTTGGAAACATTAGCCACAGCCATTAGAAAAGAGAAAGAAACAAAAGGAATAGATAGGAAATGAAGAAGTCAAATTGTCATTATTTGCAGATGACATGATACTCTATATCAAAGACCCCAAGAACTCAACCAAAAGTTTTCTAGACTTAATAACCAAATTCAGTATAGTGGCTGGATACAAGGTCAACACACAAAAATCAATAGCTTTCCTCTACACAAATGACAGACTCACTGAGAGAAAAATATGGCAAATAACTCCTTTCACAATAGCATCCAAAAAACTGAAATACCTAGGAATCAACCTAACAAAAGAAATCAAAGACCTCTTCTCTGAAAACTATGGCACTCTGAAAAGAAGGATTGAAGATGATATCAGAAAATGGACAGACATCCCCTGCTCCTGGGTAGGAAGGATTAATACAGTAAAAATGGCCATACTTCCAAAACTGCTATGTAGATTTAATGCAATTCCAATTGAGATCCCAGCAGCATACTTCATGAACCTTGAGAAAATAATCCAAAAATTCATTTGGAACAAGAAGAGACCCAGAATAGCAAAAGCAATTCTAGGTAACAGAGACAAGGCAGGGGGTATCACAATCCCCAACCTGCAACTCTACTACAAAGCTACTGTGATAAAAACAGCATGGTACTGGCAAAGAAACAGACCTGAGGACCAGTGGAACAGATTAGAAGATGCAGTAACAATGCCAGACACACTCAGCCATCTCCTCTTTGTTAAAGGAGCCAAACACCCTCACTGGAAGAAAGATAGTCTCTTTAATAAATGGTGCTGGAAAAATTGGGCTTCAACTTGCCAAAGATTAAAACTAGACCTATATCTCTCACCATGCACTACACTAAAATCAAAATGGATTAAAGATCTAAATATTAAAATAGAAACACTGAACCAGTTGGAACAGAGGTTAGGTAGAACCCTTGAAGACATCAGTGTAGGAAAAGATTTTATGAACAAAACCTCAGTTGCCCATGAACTAGCACAAACAATCACAAGTGGGATCTCTTCTTATTAAAAAGCTTCTGAACAGCAAGAGAAACCACCAACAGTATGAAGAGACAACCCACAATGTGGGAAAAAAATTTCACCTGCTGTTCTTCAGACAAAGGTCTACTATCTAGAATCTATAGAGAACTTAAAAAAAAAAAATCAGACTCAAATTTAAAGGCCCAATCCAAAAATGGGCATCTGAAATGAATAGACATTTCTCAGGCAAAGAAGTAGAAATAGCAAATAAAGATATGAAAAAATGTTCAACATCACTGGTCATTCAAGAGATGCAAATGAAAACAACGCTGAGATTCCACTTCACTCTAGAAAGAATGGCTGCTATTGTGAAATCAACCAATATCAAATGCTGGCAGGGCTGCAGGGAAAGAGGAACCCTGCTCCACTGCTGGTGGGAGTGTAGACTGGTGCAACCACTGTGAAAATCAGTGTGCCAATATCTGAAAGAACTAGGACTGGATGTCCCATTTGACCCAGCTATTCCCCTCTTGAGTATCTTCCCCAAAGAATTAAAAGAATCATACCACAGTGATATACGTGCACCCATGTTCATAGCGGCACAGTTTGTAATAGTTAAAACTTCGAAGCAGCCCAATTGCCCATCAACTGGAGATTGGATAAAGAAAATGTGGTTTTTTAATAAAATGGAGTACTACTCAGCCATAAAAATGAAAATTTAGAGACATTTATTGCTAAATGGATGCACATTGAGGTCGTACTCAAGTGAAATAAATAGGACACACATGTGTCAATACTGAATAGTTTCTCTACTGTGAAAAACTAAAAGTGTAAATAAGGACTAAAAAGTATAATAAATAATGTGAAATAGGAAGAAAAGGGTCAACGGGTAAGGGGAAACGGGAGGGTAGGCAAAAGGAAAGAAGGGAATGGAATTAATACGAGAAATTGAAAAAATGGAAACAAAACCTTTGTAAATAGGGAGGGATGGAGGGGTTGAAGGGAGGTTAGGGGAATGCGGAAAAAATAAGAACCAAGAGAGATTATGTAAAGGTGCAAATTTCCAATGCTGAATGTCATTATACTGTGTACCTAAAATGTATCAATAAAATTAATTTTTTAGAAAAGTGTACACACTCTATTTTCCTCATCCATTCATCTGTTGATAGACATTAGGTTGATTCCATATCCTCACTCTCAAGAATAATGCTGCACTAAACATGGGACTGCAGATGTCTTTTTGACATGTTGATATCATTTCCTTTGGGTATATATGCAATAGTAAGTTTGTTGGTTTGTATTTGAGTTCCATACTTAGTCTTTAAAAAAACATGAAATCCTGTGATTTGTGACAGCATGGATGGATCTGGAGAAATCAATTAATAAGCCAGGAAGAGGAAGATAAACACAGCATGCTTTCAATCATAAATGGAATCTTTACAAAAATAAATAAAATAAATGGAATCTTTTAGATAGAATAGTGGTTACACCAGAGACTGGGGAGGATAGCAAAAAGGGGTCAAGAGAAAAGATCCATCAATGGGTACAACATTACAGTTAGATGTGAGAAGTAGGTCCTAGTGTTGTACAGCAAAACAAGGCAAGTATGAGTAACAATAGTTCATTTTATATCTCAAAATAGTTAAAAGAAAGGAATTTGAATGTACTCACCATAAAGAAGTGAGCAAAGTTTAAGGTGTTGGGTACGCTAATTAGCCTGTGTTGCTCACTACCCCCGTATACATGAATCATCAATTGTGCCTCAAAAATATGTACAAGTATGATGTGTCAAAAACTTCTAAATTTTTTAAAAAGTGTGGAAACTCAGAGTTCATCTTTAAACACTTGCAATTCTATTTTTGTTGCCCATTAGCTCCCTATAAGAAAAACAGAACAACCAAAAAGGAAGTGTCAAAAATCAAAAAAGACAAGAAAGAGACAACTCACTGGGCTATGTGCACAACCAGACTCATGAGCCATGTGGCAGGGATTTGATGCACACTATTTAGAGCACATGAAAATGAAGCCCACCCCACCTTTTTGATGCAGGAGCTGTCAGTAAGAGTCAGAATGCTAAATCTCAGAGACACAGGGCCATCACATTCTTTTGAAATTCCATTTGGGGAAATGTAGCTTGGCAGTTTGGTGTTGGATACAGTGGTTGTTTACTTCAATGTAAGCTAATGCTAATTTTATTAAGTACAAAATGTATTAGACATTCATGGCTCTCCCAAACTAGAAGAACACTAAACTTGGATGCAGCTTAGATTTTCTAACAGATAAGTATAGTATGGCTTTCCTATGGTTTCCCGTGGCTTTTCAAATAGAAAGAACACTCGCTAGTCTCCACAGTTGACATAAGATATAAAATTTCTGTTATAAATTAGTGGGAGTCATAGCAAGACTTGGGCTTTCATTAGAAAATGTTAAATTTTCAACAATATGTAGATATACCAAGGGATTTTGTGTGTGTGTGTGTGTGTAACTATATTGAAAGTAATGTATATATGATTTTACTTTTCTTAACTATAGCACATTTGTTTTATTAAAAGCCTTTTAAGGTAAAGGAATGATTGATTAGCTGCATTCATTATTTTGTTTTGGTACTAGGGATTGAACTCGGGTCCTTGCACCTGCAAAGCAGGCGGTAAAACCACTGAGCTAAATCCCCAGCCCCCCTGCATTCATATTTTAAGCCCTTCCTTACATTTTATTTATAATACGTGGGGTTTGAGGATGAGGAATATTTCCTAAATCCTTCACTCACAGGCCTGTAATTATTCATGCAGGTGAAGTGAGGCACAGTAGTTAAAGGCCAGGGACTATGGGTGTCTTTTGGGTTGAAATCATGAATGGATTGGCCAGGTCCCAAAATATCCATGTGTAGAAAGTGGATTAGGGCGTGATCATTAACAATTGAAACCCAAATAATGTTTATTATAGTGGAAATATCACTGGGCTGGAAACTGAAAGAACCAAGTTGGAATCTTCCCTCTACCACTTTCTGTGTTACTTACATCCTGTTTCCCTATATGTAAAATAAGCCACTAGGCTATCTGACCTCTTTGTTCCCTTCCAGCTCTAAAATTCTATTCTGTAGAACCATATGGTGTTCCCTGGACATAAATTGGTAGCTTTCAAATAGCCATAGTTACTATTTAGCAAAATTTAGTCATAGGTTCTCATGTAATGCTATAGGCAATGTACCTTCTGAAATACACATGAGGGACTCAAGTAACCCATCCATTAATGGACTCTGTGAATACCATTTTTCATACTCTTTTTATAGAAAAGCAGTGTGCATGACTGTATAGAAAACCAGTTGGTATTTGAGATTGTACAAGAAGAAAAGTCATATAATTCAGGTGAAAAAAAATTTCCACCAGAATTCACAATGGATAGTGTCTCAAAAACTTATCCCTACAACTTAAGAAGGATGTAGAGACTTTAGGATCAAAAGATGACAGTGCACAAATATCAACTATGCCAAAGGAGACCCAAAGTAAAGAATAAAACTAGAGGAGGAAAAAGTTGGACAGTGACTCAATAATGTTTCTAAGTATACAAAAGGTCAATCCCACCAGACAGCTGATCTGTTGTTCACCTTTTTTTTTTTTTCTGGTACTGGGGAATCAAACTCAGGACCTTGCACTTGCAAGGCAGGCACAGCACCACTGAGCTACATCCCCGGCCCTGTTGTTCTCCTACCTACAAAGAATAAGAGATTTACAGGAATTGTTTATCATTCCCCATTTGTTTAGGAATCTCCTGGAGAGCTTTAAAATACAGAACCTGGACCCTAGAAATTCTGATTTGATCTGTCCAATGACAAGGTGACAGCCACAGAAAGGAGTAACCAGCTGTAGTTATTCCTTTAGGGCCAGGGTTTCCCAGGTATCATTTTGTACATACTCCGCCCCATCTGGAACACTGGGTGTGCTGGAAGACTAGGGCTGCCTAGGGGCCTCCTGCAGCCCTCAAATGATCTGGACATCTCAGAGGCTCTTAGGGTGGCTCCTAGGACAAAGAAGACACCTCACAACAATGCTGAGAGTTTGTACTTTCACATTTTCTAACAAAATTGTAGGCAAGAGCTCTACCTCCTCTTTGTTTTTTCTGGGCTCTCTCCCTTGGCTTTCAGGTGACAGACAAATCTGTATCTCAGAGCTTTTCCAGCTCCTCCGATAGTTGTGAAGCTCTTTGAATGGAAAGACTGTCTCATCCTCTTCCTGCTGAGAGTCTAGCATGGGGCCACCCATGAACATTTGCTCCCTTCCTGAATGGAGAAGTGAAGCAGTGGGCAATAGCTGAGGATGATGAATAGTACCTCTGCTCCCTTCTTCAATCCAGGAACTCTGGGCTGCATTCTCACAGCCAGAGCATTAGGATTAGGGATGAAAGGCAAATTAATTTTCTCTTGGTGGGAGAAGTTATTTCTTACTTAGATCCTAAGTTCACAATGCAGCTCCCTCCCTGCATTCCCATGATGCAAGGCAGAACTCTCCTGTGCAGTTATCATTAAGGAGGCCATGCACCCCCATGCCATAAACCCAGGCATTTTGGCAACCACTTCACACTGAGGATCATAAGATACTGTTAGCCCTGAGCCCAGCCCTGCAGGCCTTCCACGTTCCACGCATTCCTTAGCTCTTCCTGTGAAGGAGAAACAATGCGACAAACCAGCTCCTTCAAGGACACTAAATCAAAAATGGCAGACTGATTTTTCTCTCAACTTCTGGAGCAGCTGCATAACACCCAACAGGCTTTTCCACATCAGTCTCAATAGAGAAGAGCTCTCAAAGCAAAACAGACCTGCAATCCAAACCACTGGCCCAAAGCAATCCTTCCTAGATCCAGCTTGCATTACCAACATGATAGCCAATTTTGTTATGCACCATTCTGAGACATTATGTTAGCCATTTGTTAGGAAAATTGATACACCTCGAGACCATAATGTTAAATGAAATAAATTAGACACATGAGCTTATATGGTTTCTCTTATATGAGAAATTTAAATACAAATAAAGAACAAAATAAAGATAGATAATAAGAAATGGGGAGATAAATCTTTTGCAAAGGGGAAAAGGACCAAGAGATGGAAGGCAAGGGAGGAAAGGGATGAAAAAAGAATAAAGGTGTGTTATGCACATGTACCAACTCCCCATGAGGATGTAATCATTTTGTACTGTAAATATATACTGATAAAAATAAAAATTTAAAAAGACATTATGTTATTTTTTAAAGAGCCCTATTTGTTAGCTCACAGAATAGCAAGGATATGTCTAATTTTTTAATTAATAATACTTTGCAATCCAGAGTAGGTCCCAAGGCCATGGGACATAGACATCACACGTTGACCTGGGAAAGCCAGCTGGGATTGTTAGAGGCCTCATCCTGGCAGGACTGTGGAGTCAGAGATACAGAGAGATGGCTGTGGGTCTGAAAGGGTCTAGGGAGGAATCTGGAATCTGGCCTCAAAGGGCATAAGAGCAAATTTTGTAAACTCTCACAACTGTGCCCAAGTTACATCTCAGCTCCTGACAATAAAAATGAAGCCCTAGAGAATGGATGGCTTTTGTTTGCCTTTTCTGAGACGCATCTTAATTCAAGTACTTTTGTCCATGTGAGTCAGAGGCAGGAAGGCCTCCAGCTCCACACCAGCTGGTACTTTTCCATGCCTTCCCCTGAATTATATAACATGGCACATTTTTAGAAATTTGCTTCTAGTTGCACAGACTTCTGAGCTAAAATTTCAGCTTCCTGGTCCTCATACTCTCAACTTTTCAAGAGAGGAGATCCTAGCTAGGGTTTTGAGCTAGGGACAATAGCAGTGGGAGAATAACATTTTCTTATTATATGTAAAAGAAGTAAGGAGTTATACCATATGCAGTTAACTCAAAATATCTCCTTTCTATGTCACTATTTATATAGGCACAGTGTAAGAGAACATGAGTTTTATCTTGTATTTTATAGCTAAGTTCTATCTTGTTGCACCTGGAAAAGTTCCTCCCTTGGGATATTTTTCGTGTCACAGGTGGAGATAGCATGTCATCTAAATTCATACTTACATGTACATGACTAATAAAACAGCCACAGAAATTTTCTCTAACAAGGAGGTTTAACGGGGAAATCTTCAGACAACTGGACTTCTGAAATTAGGAGATGCTGAAGCAAGAAAAGAATATTGATAGAGATGGAAGAAAGGGAGCTCAGGGCTCAAAAAGGAAACTGAGGCAGACTATTTCAATGACTATCAAGTTCATGTTGCAATAAAAGTGATAACAAGAACTAAATTCTGGTTTCTTGTTTCTCACCTCACTTCTTAGAATGTTCAACCCCACCCTCTTTGAACCATTTGTCCAAAACAGCCTCTTGCTCCAAGTGACCAATTCTGACTGAGTCTTGTCCTGTCTAAGCAGCAGGGAAGCAAAACAGCAAATATTTGATGCCAATTTGTCAACCACTTGACACAAATCCATGTGCACAGTGAGAAACATCTTCCACTTTGAAGTCTACTTAACCACTAAAGATCACAAAACTTTAGTCACAGCCCAAAACCATGGTCCAAAGCCAAACAGGAACCAAAGGAAGAAAAGGCAAGGGCAGGACGGAGTGAGCTGCAGCTGTTCATCACGCTCTGCGGAACTTGTGTCTGGTTTCCTTCCTTCTCATGCTCACAGACATTGGCGTCTTGTACACCATCCATTCCTGTGAGCCTTCAAACTAAAAGAGCAGCACTCTCAGCTGTGCTTCTGGGCACTAGTGTCATGAACTATGCAAACAGCCACAGCCTAACTCTGGCCTGACATGTTTCTAGGTACCTGACTTTTGTAGCCAGTGGTCAATGCAAATTCCCTTGTATAACCTTTCACTTTGCCTATGGAAATCCACAGGCCACAGTCTCTGTTGTAGCTGCATTTTAGATGAATGTTAATCTCAGACCCTGAGAAACAAACTAGTGAAGGAGTGGAAGGGTTTTGATACAGAAGTCCTCAGACCCCTGTACCTGTTCCCAAAATAAAGTTATGTGTATATAATTATCCTGCACCAACTGGGTAATGTGGCTGCCCTTCCGGTGTCCTCTCTGTGTGATGACTGTTCCAGGACAATCACAGTTGTCCACCTCTAAAGAGTCAGACATTGAGTTGGTCTATGCAGAGATGTACTAACCACCTAGTTATTCATATAATAGATACCAGACAGATCTTTGCTATTGTGTCAGCTAACCAAATAGGGTTCTTAACCAATACACTAAGTGCTCACCACACACCAAACACAGGATTAGGCACTAGTCACCAAAGATGAGTAAGACACACTCCCTGTCTCCCTCCCCTGAATGTTTCCACGGTCTACATGAAACCTGTACCTTGATGAGGCCATCTCTATAACTTCCAGCGGTGGCAAGAGCCTCTACCAACTTTTCCCAACTAATATTAAGCATGTTTCCCCAACTTTGAGTTTAGAAATGTCGCAGTACTAGCCTCAGATCAGCCATTGTGGAAAGATTTACACTACAGGAATTAGTAGATACTGCAAATCAGGATATTGTTATTGATTTGATTTGGGTTTTTCAGTTTGTTTAGTTGGTTGGTTGATTGGTTGGTTGTTGCTATTGATGTTGTTGTGGTAGTAAGGTTTCAACCCAGAATATTGCACATGTTAGGCAAGTACTAATGCAACCAAGCTAGATCCCCAGCCCTGCTTTTAGAATCTGAGGTGTTTTTTTTGTTTTTTGGGTTTTTTTGCTTTTGCTTCTTTACTATTAATTAATTGACTAGCTAATTAAATTATTTATAAATACCAACACCACTCTGCAATTATAGCATGACTAGAGTGCTCTAGCTGAGAACATATTTTTCTGCTTTTAGGGGTTGGAATAATGCTTTATGTAAGATATGACATATCGTTTGCATACTTCCAGTTGAGTAGGCTTTTTACCAGACAGAAAAAGAAGAACAGAGAAGGAAACCAACATAGTTAATGCACTGCCCACAGACAGCTATGTGGAATCTAATGAATAGATTGGTCTGTGGTAGGCAGACTGCAAGGGGAGGGGAAGAAGCTGTAGAGGGTACAGCAGTTGTGCCCACCGGCATGAAAAGTATTAGTGAGGCTGTCCGAGTTCCCTGGGGCAGATGAGACCAATGTGACAAAGGCAGGATCCTTTCTTTTGTTCTTCCCATGCTAGGCACACCCATGGTAGATTTTGTCCATACAGAGGATCATCGAACCAAGGCATACAGAAAAAACTGCAGCTTCCATGTTTCTGAAAACTGCAAGAATGGAGAAGGGAATCTGCCTTCAGTTCAGATTTTAGGCAGAAATTCTATTTCTCTGAGTTTGCCAGAAAGCATCAGTATCTCTCCAAGGTGGGTAATTTCATCCTAAAAAGCTCTGTTCATGCCCTTCCTTTTCTTCAGTAATGTGAAAGGTGAGTGGAAGAAATTCTGTATTTTTATGACTTAAAATTATGGTTTAAAAACTTAGCAAAAAGGCTATTACATATTTATTAGGGTCGCTGAAATCCAGACCATGGACGACACCAATGTCAGTGAGAGCGTGGAGCAACAGGACCATTCACTCACCAGCAGGAGGGAATGCAAAATGGTGCGGCCACCTCGGAAGACTGGGTTTTGTTTTGTTTTTTAATTTTTACAAAATTAAACATGTTTTACCATATGATCCGGCACTTATGCTCCTTGGTATTTACTCAAATGAGTTGAAAACTTATGTCCATACAAAAACCTGCTCCTAGATGTTTATAGCAGCTTTGTGCAGAATTGTCAAAATATGGAAGCAACCAAGATGTTCTTCCGTAGGTGAGTGGATAAATAAAACTGGAAATCCAGACAACAGAATATAATTTAGCACTACAAAGAAATGAGCTATTAAGCTATGCAAAGACATGAGGGAAACATAAATGTATATTACAAAGTGAGAGAGTAACCAATCTGAAAGGGCTACATACTGTGTGATTCCAAATGTATGACATCCTGGAAAGATAGTAAAGAGACCAGTGGTTGCCAGGGTTTGAGGAGAGGCAAAGATGAACAGGTGGAGCATGGAGGATTTTTAGGGCAGTGAAACTGTTCTGTATGACACCACAATGATGGACACATGTACTTATGCATTTGTCTACACCCATTGCATGCCCACCACCAAGAGTGAACCCTAATGCAAATCGTGGACTCTGGGTGATAACAATATGTCAGTGTGGGTTCATCAGTGGTAACAAATGTACCACTGTGATATGGGACGTTGATAATGGGAGAAGCTATGCATGAACAAGAGAAATGGGTATTTGGGAACTCTGTACTTTGCTCTCAGGTTTTCTCTGAACCTAAAACTGTTCTAAAATTAAACTATTTTTTAAAAAGATATAGCGCGCCTAGAAGCCACCAAGTGGCGCTGTCACTCCCCCCCCCCCCCCCCCCCCCGCACACACCTGGGCTAGCAGGCTCACCAAGTAGACAAGATCCGGGTTCCAGGAGCAATGTCTCCAGGATCCCAGAGAGCAAGGGCAGATAGGTGTCTGAAGCAAAAGAGAAGCCAGAGGGGGAAAAAAGTATCAGCTCTCCAGGACAGCTACAAATTAGGTCTGAATGCATCAAGCTACTTCATCACTAATTCTTCCCTACAGAAAATTGTATTTAAAATGGCAAGAAGAAGAGCAGATTGGAAGAATCCATTTCTGTCCATCTTGTGCAAATATTTTGAGGATGGTTTAAAAATCCCCACTAGACTGGGCCACTGGTACTGGTTTCAGCTATGAGATAAAGTTTGATGGAGCAAACTGGGCATATTTGCCCCTCCCTGGTCCACCTTTACCAGACTGCAGAGCAGGGTGTTGGTTCCAATATCTGTCACATACTGGGGCTTTGCTAAGCTTCAGTTGACTCACTTGTAAGGTGGGGAAAACCGTACACACAACCTCTCATAGCCAATCTGAAATAATCTATATAACCTAGAAATACTTTGTAATCATTATTTGTATTGTTACACTCTTCATCCTCCACACACACACGCGCACACACACACACACACCAACAGCTGTCTGGACATCCACAGAAGCAGCTGCATACATCAGAACTGGACTCCCACTGGATTTTAAGCACCCATCATCCCTGTACCTACCTGGATTGCTGCAGACACTCTTCAGTGGTCTCCCACCTGGCACCTCTCAAAATCCACCACACAGAGTTTCTGGAATTCTACAGCACCACACATATCATGCTGATTCATGCTCAGTCACCTTCTCTAGTTCTTCCATCATCTTCCAGAAGGAAGAAAAACTCCTTAACTTGTTGCCATTCAAAGCCCTGCAGATCCACACATCTCTCCCAACATGTGGTTCTTGGGCACCATTCATTGTCCCCTTTATACACCTTCTTATTTTCTTGCTCAGGTTTTCCCTGCCAGTTGTTATTCCTTTTTCTCATCCCCCAGTTTCTCCTCATGAACTTTTGTGTCCTCTAAACCCTTTCTAAAATGACCCTTCTTATTTAAAAAGAACTTTTGTAACTCTGTTCCTTGATCCTTTTTACACTGAATGCCCCCAAAATCCTGAGTGTTTTGTTTTTATCCCATTACATAGTTTGTCTTACAACAATAAATACTTAGTGAACTGATTGGGACTTAGGAGGTTCACTCATCTCTCTATCAAAGTGTAAACTTCTATAAAGAAATAATGTTGGGCTGGTTTTCTTTCAGTGACCACACTCTCAACACAATGATTGGCACTAAATAGAAGATCAGTAAGTATGTCCTAAGTAGACATGAAAAAGTGGAGTAGAGGAGGACTTAAATGAGATTAGTGAAGATATTAAGGATAATAGTGAAGATCTTAAGGCTAATTGTTTAGAATTAAAGTTCAATATGAGATGTATTCAAACCACTTTTTAAATAGTTCAGGGGACATGCTTAGTATTTGCTCAGTTGTTTTTACAGTTCTATTTTCTGCATTTAATTTGCCAATGATATTGTTATGTCTAATTGTAATGCCTTGTAAGTATAATCAGTGTAAATCAAAGTTGCACCATTTTGGGGTTTTTTTTTTGTATATCCTTTTATTGATACATTTTAGGTGTACAATATAATGACATTGCTCATTGGAGATATGCACCTTTACATACTCTTAGTTCTTATTTTCCCCCTTCCCCTGCCCTCCCTTCAACCCCTCCATCCCTCCCTATTTACAAAGACTTTGTTTCCATCTTCTCATATTAATTCCATTCCCTTCTTTCCTTTCCCCTACCCCTCCCACTTCTCCTTCCCCTTTGCCCCTTTTCTTCCTATTTCACATTATCTATTATACCTTTTAAGTTGCACCATTTTGGAGCCTCAGTTCTACCAACCTGTTAGTCAGCTTTCCATTGGTATAACAAAATACTTGAGATAAACAATTTTAAAAGAGGAAAGGTTTATTTTGGCTCACAGTTGTGGAGTTTCCAGTCCAAGTTGGTTGGTCCTGTTGCTTCTGGGCCTGTGGTGAGCACCACATCAAAGTGAGGAGCACATAGTGAACCAAACTGTTCACCTCATGGAGACCAGTAAGCAAACACAGGAAGGAATGGGCTGGGTTCCCAATATCTCCTTCAAAGACAGGCCCCAAAGACCTAACTTCCTCCCACTAAGCCCTACTCCCTAAACTTCAACCACCTCCCAATAGCACCACAGGCTGGTAACCAAGCATTTAACACAGGGCTTCAGGGGCCACCTTTCCAAACCATACCACCCAGCTACTTCTTCTCTGTAGACATTTTCATGTTTGATGACAGCATTTTCCTAGAGCAGCAGTTTTCCAAGTATGATCCTTGGACCTACAGATGAGCATCACCTGGGAACTTACTACAAATGCAAATTTGAGGCCCCACCCAGACCTACTGAAGTAGAGACTCACAGTGGCTGGGGGAAGGGAAATCTGTGTTTCAAAAAGCTCTCCAGGAGACCCTGATGTACTACCTGGGAGCTTGTTAGAGAGGCAGGATCTGAAGTCTCGCCCCAGACCTAGTGAATCAGAATCCACATCTTAACAAGATCACTGGTAATTCTTTTGCACACTGACACTTAAGGTACATGGTTCTAGAATGATTTGGAAGAAAGAAGCCTCCGTCAGGAAACTATTAAACAAGGACTGTGGATGATTAAAAGTGGCCACACATTTTTGCCACTTCTTCCACTGATGGAGACTATTTCCCATATCCGTGCACCTGGGCTGGCCTATGACCTGTTTTGATCAAAATGGCAAGATGATCCTGTGTAACCCCCAAGGCTTGTCTTTCAGAGATCTGAGGCCTCTATGTTCACCTTTTAGAACACTTCCACATAGGACCCAGCCACCACACTGTGCAAATGACTTGGAGATCCCATAGGAGGAGAGCTAAAACATTCTGGTCCCCCACTCCAGCCAACACCCACTGGGCAGCCATGAGAATGAGCCATCCTGGATGCTGCAGCCCAAGTGACCCCTCATGGAGAAGAAGAATATTCCAGCTAAACACAGCCAACCCACAGCCTTCACACAGGTAACAAATGGTTGCCTTAAACCACAATATTGTGGGATGATTTGTTATAAAGGAGTCTACAAGCTAACTAGTACATGAATCATGTATCTCCTAAGGGAATCGCTTTGTCCAAAGCCATTTGCTAAATTATAAAAGTATAAACATTGCAGCTTTTATGAATTTCTCTGAAACTTTCAGAAGTGGATATTGTGGGTGTACACAAGATGAAGTAGCCTGTGAGCTAAAGACTTCACCAAGAAAGACCATGAACTTGTGATTCAGCACAGGGTAAAACTATCATCATCCACAGATGAGAACAGATGAGCACTGGAAGGAGACAGTGCTATATATTTGGCCAGAGGCCTCTACACTAAGCTATCAATTTCCTCTGGGGCACAAGTTACTCACTTGAAAATATTTTGAAATGTTGGTATGTCTGGCAAGGAGAAAAGATTATATTCTTGAAAGAAATTCAGAAAGGACACTACTCATAATTTTAGACTTACTGATAATTCCATCAATTTGCATAGCTCAAATATATATGCAAAGCTCAGTCCAGGTAGATAAAGGCATTCTAAGTTAAATTCACTGATCTTGGCCCTAAACAGGTTTTAAAAAAAAAAAAACAAAAAAAAAACCTGTAGAAGGTGTATAGGACATAATAAAGTATAGTTAAAAGAATGTAAGCTGAGAGCCAAGAGACCTAGCAGCTAGTTTTGTCATGTTCTAATCAGTATTTGCTAGTAGAAAGAAATTGATGCCAAAATTATCTTTAGAAATTATAGGTTGTTGGGTACAAATGGTCTTCAGCTGGAACTGGAACCACCCTAGAAATCACTGAATTAATTATAAGCCAATTCCCCTGTCTCTTTCGTGGGCCATAGGATTTCTCCTATGACAATCTTTTATCTCTGAATGTACTCCATTCTCTCTTTTCTCTCTTTTTGCAGTTTGTTCTCCCTCACAGCTCCAGCTGGTCTGGCTTTTCCATAGCTGTTCAACTGCCTTTCCTGTTATGCCTTTATCAGCTTTACCTCTCATTTTTGGATTCAAATGCCTAAGGAGAGAATCTGATTGGCCAAACTTATGGGTTAAAGGTTGTGGATAAACCAAAAGAATTGCTGTGCACGGACCAAGTGATTACCCTAGCTCAAGGGAATACGACAGAGAATTGAGGTACATGTTTCACAAGATGATCACCCAGGCAGTTAGGGCTGCAGGGGATGCAGTTATCACAGAAGGAGGTGTGAGTAGGCAGGCAGTAACTGGCATCCTTCCACAGCTACTATGAACCAAGGAGAATTTCTGGGGGAAAATCATTTAATCTCCAGCTTCAGCTTCCTCAACAAAAGGAAGAGTTGAGCTACATCTCTCAAGCTTCTTTCTTTCAGTAATAATGTATACATTCTACAATGTATAAAATAGAGAGGAAAAAAACAAGATAAACCTACTGGCAGCTTCAGCTTCCTCAACAAAAGGAAGAGTTGAGCTACATTTCTCAAGCTTCTTTCTTTCAGTAATAATGTATATATTATACAATGTATAAAATAGAAAAAAACAAGATAAACCTACTATGGATACAGGGGCTTCCATAAAACCAAGGGTCATAAAAACCCCAGCAAAATCTAGAGCAAGGGGTATTTTTCAAACCACCTACAAAAATATGGATAACAGAAGCAGGATTGTGCTTCAGAGTGCTCGTATTCTTTGCACTACATACCGATTAGTCAAGACAGCTTTAGTTCAACAGTGTTGGTTATTACCATAGCTGTGGAAATAATTCTGGTACCTGAGGACCCCAGCTTCTCAATTCTGAGCCCCTTTTCTCCCTTATAGGACCCCTGATTATGTAAGACCTCTAGCACCATGCCTGCATATAGAAAGAACTCAGTAGTCAAAGTTCCACTTTTAACAAGCTTTGTTGTGTTTTTAATCTTTGAGTGTCTTAACACTTCATTCTCCCATTCATAGTTATTGATCAAAGCTGGAATCTGAAACTTATCATTTGTACTTCAGAGTAGATTTAAATCACTGTATTATCTTTTTGTTTATCCTAACCTGCCCCCCACCCAGAAGCCTAAGACCCCTTTTCCTTTGTTTATCCTAAGATTCTGCTTCCTTCTTTAGTCACAATTTCTTTTGTGAATTCCCATGATACATAAAGAACTAATTTTTTTTTTCTTTTCTTACTATGTCTTATCAATTGGATTCAAGGGCCCCACCCTTTGAACCTAGGGTACAGGGAAAAGGGTTTTCCTCCTGTACTCTAATACCTTCATATGTGAATGTGTCAGTGGCAGAGATGAGACAGGGATAAAGTCACAGAAAAACACAGGATCCAAGGTATAGGGAAAGGGTAATGGCAGTTTCCAGAGACCCCTGCAGTGGTCCTGGCCTCCTGCAAGGCAGTACAATGTCTGCCAGACAAGAAAGTGGGAATTAAAAGAAACACAAAGACTTGAGACTTGAAAGAAACTGAGTTTTGGGCTGATCTAATCTGCTCTGGGCAGCAAAGACAAAGGACTCCTAGGACATTCAGAGTTTATTCATCACAAGTGTGGGAAGAGGGGAAACTGGGCAGGCCTTGAGACATTGATAAAAAGTATCAAGCAGGCAGGACTGAAGAATGAGGACACAAACATGTCTTTGCTGAACAGAACAAATGGTTAATTCAAAGGGGAAGAATTTAGCTGGAGTCAGTTGACCTTGACTGGGAGTGAACTCAGCCAAACTCTGCTATTTCCAATGTAACACAGCCAAATTATGGAGGGGCAAGAAGCTTGTGCCATTGTATCTTGCTAATACTAGGTGCAGGTGTCTGCTACACCAAGGGAGAAGTTTCTTCTAGTCACTGAAGGGGTGGCCTTCTGTGGGCTTCCACTATGGCCTAAAAATGAAATAGGGGGGAAAAAAAGAAAGGAATGTAATCCAACTGACAGCTGTCGCATCCTTCCTTCGCACTTCCATTCACCTGTGGCCTGTGTCCTCCCTGGACCACTGGGGTTACTGTGGAGGCTGCCCTCCAGGCCATGCTGAGAAGCCACAGCTAGGTTTCCACTCATGGCTCCCACTGCTGCCAACTCTCTTAAGAAGCAGCAGGGAAACTATGCTTGACAGGGTGGAGATTGGTAGGAACGGGACCCACTGTTAATATTCAAAAAATCCCTAAATCCAAAGAGTTTGTGATCAACACAGCCAACCCTCCCAAAGACTACTCAAAAACAGCCACAGTCATGATCTCAGCCCCACCATAGTTCCCCGAGAAATGAGCTGTCAATCAAGCAGTGCTTCTCTGACTATCACCTTGACAGCTGAGGACAGCTCTGGTCAATATTCCCTTTTGGCCACAGCAGGGTTGAAACTCTCTTATCCCAGGTTACTCTGCCGTACCACTCCTGATGCTTATACTGTCATTACTTCAAAAGTTCTCAAACAGGCCCACAAAATGCACAGAACCGTGCATGCACAGCCCACTGCTGTTCTATATAAGTAGTGTTTCCTCATCCTCCTCAGCTGCAGTCCAAGTCCCAGTAAAGCCTCACTTGTGTGGTCCTGTAAATCTCCTCATGCTTCTTATCTCAGGAAGTGCAGTCAGAGTAGGTAGTGCTAAAAGAGTTAGTTAGTTATATCTGAAGAGTTCCAGAGACTGATGGCACAGACCAGGAGCAACAGACAAAGAGTGGCAGTGATCAGCAGCACTTGGAAGAAGACTGACAGAAAACTACAGAGAAACCCAGAAATGCAGCAGAAGGCACTGGAAGAGCTCCAGGAAGCTGCCAAATGGGGCTATGAACCTCAGGGATCAGGAGCTGATAGAAGTTCCTGGGAGCTACTGAGAGGTATAGCACTAAGGGCCACGGGCTACTGGCACTCAAAGACCAGAGGTTCACTTTGTCAGTTCATGATTTTCAACTGAGCAAAAGAACCTTGGCTGATTACAACAAAAAGATCACCTCTCAAGACCACTCATCTGGCTTTATCAGGTTTCATGGTTAGTCAAATCAGAGATGACCCCCTATCTAAATGTTAAGTACATATTTATTGTCCTAAGCTTCCAAGATATTAAAATTTTGTCTTACACATCATCACAGCAAAAGTCTAACATATTTTTTAAAATTAAAATTAGACTTTTCTCAAAAGCTTCACTGTGTCTTAAAAATGGCAGGCGCAGAACATTAGAGACTCCAGTGTAAGCATGGATGGCAAAACCACTTGTGCATCATGCACTCTGCTAAGGAAAACTGAAGCATCCAGGCAGAAAATGGTGACCACCTCCATTTCACTGGCTCACAGATGAGCTCTCCAGGTCCAACATAAAGCAGACTTACATATTCCCAGAGCATGCTTCCTGGCCAGGAAGCTTATCTCAGAGCACACACTGGGGTGATATGTTTGTCAGAGTAAACTACTATCCTTCTCAAACCTATTCAGGCCATTTTTATGAAACATTACATGAAGGAGGAAATGTTAACACTAAAGAAAGTTATTTCCATGAAAATTAAGTGATATGCTTTGTAAAAACTCAAAAAGATTAATTTTTTTACTTCAGAAAAAATTTGGACGTTTCTTTTTTAGTGTGGTAAACTATATGTGACATAAAATTCACTATCTGTTACAGACTGAATATTTGTGTCTTCCTAAAATTTAGTTATTAATCATAAATTCCTATGTGCTTGTATTTGGAGCCAGAAAGGTAGTTATGAATAAATGGGGTCATAAGGGTGGGGCCTTGATCCCATACGATCAGTGGCTTTATAAGAAGAGACACCTGAGAGCTCTCCCTTCACTCTACCCTACCGTATGAGATCACAGAGAGAAGGTATCATCTACAAGTCAGGGAAAAAGACGTCACAAAAACTGAAATTATCAGAGAAACTAAAAGTGTAAATAAGGATCAAAATGCATAACTGATAATGTGAAATAGGAAAAAAAGATCTAAAGGGGTAGGGGAAGTGGGAGGGGTGGGGGAAAGGAAAAAATGGAAACAAAGTCTCTGTAAATAGGGAGGGGTAGAGGGTTTGAAGGGAGGGCAGGGGAATGGGAAAAAAATAAGAGCCTAGATATATCATTTAATCGTACAAGATCCCAATGATGAATGTAACTGTATTGTATACCTAAAATGTACCAACAAACTTAATTTAAAAAAAGCTGAATTTACTGTACCTCAATGTGTGACATCCTGCACCCAGAATTGTGAGAAAACAAACACCTATACTTTAGGCTACGTGCTTTATGTTATTTTGTTATAGCAACCTTACTAGACTAAGGCACCAATGTAACCATGCTTATATGTACTGTTCATGACACTAAGTATACTAACATTATTTTGTAAAATTGATTTAAATGCTACTTAATTAGGAGTTAGTGAAACAATAAGAAAGATGAGGATAAAATCATAAAGTCTAGAACTATTCATACAGATTGCTTTTCAAACACCTTTAAATTCTCTTTTATAAAGAACTTGAACTGGTAAACAAAGCAAATACTATGATCGTCATTTTATGAAGAAAGTTGATGGAAAACTCTAAGCAGTGTAAACACATTCAAAAAGTCTTAAACCAAGGATTAATAAATAATAAATAATAATAATAAATAATTCATGACTTATTTTGAGTGAGAATGTTTTAGTATGTTGGGGTTTTTTTATTTCCTTCTTTATTTTTTATTTTATTTATTTATTTATTTTTGTGCTGGGGATTGAACTCAGGACATTGAGCCTGTGAGGCAGGAGGCAGCACCACTGAGCTAAATCCCCAGTCCTTATTTCCTTCTTTAACTAACTCTTTTGATTAACCAGCCAATTGTTGATGTCAATCATGTTAGATAAGGGAGCTTGTACACATTCCATTCCACCTCACTGAGCCTCAAAGGATGAGTGGATTTCTACCAGGCCAAGGATGAAAATAATAAAGAGGAAACTGGCTGAACAAAGTCACAGAAGCATAAATACACATGATATATTAAGGAATTGGTATGATATCAAGTGTGACTAGGGCATAGGGTCACTAGGACATGCTAGGAAGAAAGAAAGGTATGCTTGTCCCAGAGTACTCAAGCCCTTAAAGATCACGGTAAAACATTTGGAACTGAGCCTGTGGGTAGGCATTGAAAGTTTTCCATGGGGTTGTGATCTGCTGCAAGCCATAGTTAAATGCAGCACATGAATTAAAGGAAGGGATGGCTGGGCACCAGATATCTTCTGCAAGAGTCCATGTAAGAGATGGCAAAGATCTGAAATAAATAGTGGCAAGAAAAATAGAAATGTAGAAACAGACACAATGGGCATTTTGCAAATAAAATTGATAGTCACGATTTTTTAAAAAGATGTTTTTGAGGATAATGTGGAGATTTCTGGTTCATTTCAGCTATGATTAAAATTTAACTGGCAGAAAATTGATCTATAGCTTTCTCCCCAGAAAGTATCTTTGAAACATGGATAAGATAATTTTAACTGACTACTGTACATTCCTCTGATATTTTCACTTTGAGCAGAAAGTAAAAACAAGGCTGGTAGTGTTAAAATTCAAGACCTCTCTAGCCCAGAATGCCCTAAAATAGCAAGCAGAAAAGCTACCAAGGCTCTGAACTCTTCCTGCCATCAGCTACATGGCCAGGAAAAAAAATTGAAGTGCTGATTCATTGTTTACTGGGGCATGGTTTCATGAAAATATAGAATACAGTCCTCAAAAATCTTCAAATAGAACTGGACAGTATATTACTATGCCATCTTTCCTTGCACTTAATGGGACTGTTAATTTGAAATAACTGGAATCACATTGGTCAAGTGCTCCAAGATAGACCTTATTTGTTCCCATTCCCTCTTCCACAGAAGAATTTTTCAAGAAATTTACAGCATTTCATGACTCAAGAGTACTCAGAAGTTACCCAACCATGTGTCTAAGCAGATATACATCTTTGCACACATATTATATGTGGTAGCAATTTTTAGCATGAATGCCCACTTGAATTTGACTTAACACTATGGTTATGTGTATCTTGCCTATGAAGTGGTTAAAATCTTACGCAAGAGACTAATGTATAAATAATTATAATACAAGTAAAATATGTCATAAGAAGGGGAGAAATAATGCAATCCAGAGAGGAGATAAAATTTATCATCTTAAACTCATGAAAATATTAATCATGTTTTAGTATTCTGCATATTCTCTTCATTCATTTCTAACTTGTTTGATTCTACTCTCTGACCATCCCAAATACTCATTTCCTAAAATGGCCTTTATGTCATGTATAAAGGATAGGAACATCTTATCCCTCCCATTACATAATCTGAGATGAGCAGTCTCTGAATTTGTCATATGGATATGTAACCTAGAATTGATTTAGCCCTTTAAGGGAGATAAAGCCTATCTGAGTCATAGTCCAGCCTGGATGTTATTGGAACTGGCCTATTGATCTTAGATGCTAGTCTCCTGAGGGTGGCTAGAAAGAATACATTCTATGGGAAAATCTAGTCTCTAGAGGTGGTGAAAATAACAATGTTCCTCTTGTATGCACATCCAGACTTGGTCCTGGAGTAGAATGTTGGTCTATTTACCCCAGAGGCAATTAAATCTGATTTCCTCTGGAACATCATTTTCATGGTCCTTATTATATCCTTCCTAAAAATTTCCATTAGAAATATCTTTGTTTACTTTTTGTGAGAACCTCTCAGTTCACCAACAGTGAAATGAACTCAAGTAAAAGCAATTATATTTTAGACCAGGATGCAGAAAGGCTTCAAACACTTAACTTGCAATTCAGTCTTCTAGGTTAGTTTAGATGCAACTTTTGCCTAAAACCAGGTCCTAGTGGGTTCTTCTAATCCTAATTTTCTGCAATCCTAAACTCATTAGAAAAAACTTAGATCAATTTTTAAAAAGCTTAATACATACCAATTTCTTTACAAATAGCATCTTATTTTATCCCCACAACTCCATGAGGAAGTATCAATAACCCATTTTAGAGATAAAGACTCTAAGACTCACAGGAGTAAAGTCACAAAGCCAGAAACTCAAACCAGAAATCAGAATCCAGATCTACATGATTTCACAATCTTTGCCCTTCTGTTTACAAACTCAGTTTTTAGTTGAGTGCCAGCAAATTGTATATGTGTATATATGTATACATATATATACATATATATACACAGAGAGAGAGAGAGAGAGAGAGATGGATAAGCAACACATATATATGTGTGTGTATGAATATATGTATGAATAAGTAAGTGTAATGACTAATTGGACATACCTGAAAAGATATTTAGAGAACCAGAAATTTTATATGAAGAAAGTATGCAAAATAATTCAGAGAATCAAAGAGGATGTAAATATGAAAAAGACAACAAGTGTCAAGGCAGATAAAAAAGGTAAAGCATTAATCTAATTACGGTTCCAAAAGAAAAGAAAAAAAAATAGTACTAAAAGAGGAAGTGGAGCAGAGGCATTTAAGGGGATAGTGTTTCTGAATTTTTCTATCATGATGAAACACATAAATCCACACATTCATATGCCCCACAAATGTCAAGCAGATAAAAGGAAATATAATCTGGTATACAAGAGGACAAATATCCTGACTACCAGTCAAACATTGATATATTCAATATGAGTGTTATAAATACTAGCATATACTAAAAGGTAGAAATATATGACCTTCTAACTCCTGGGGGAGGGGCATAAGAATGAGAAAAAAAATCGCTCACACACACACAAAAGTAAAAATAACAAAACAAATCTTCAGGGCCAGCACCCAGAAGGAAGTTCCCCACCTCCATCCCAGGCTCCTAGAGCAGAGAAGCTCAGCCGGTCCCTGAACCCGGAAGGAAGCTCCCTGCCTCCATCCCAGGCTCCTAGGGCACAGAAGCTCAGCCGGTCCCAGCACCTGGAAGGAATCTCTCCCGCTACCATCCCAGGCTCCTAGGACAGAGAAGCTCAGCCAGTCCCAGAACCCAGAAGGAAGCTCCCCCACCGCCATCCCAAGCTCCTAGGGCACAGAAGGTGAGCCAAGTGGGCGCCAGAGGCACCCCGACACACCCGTGGAAATGAGAAAACACATAAACAAGCCTCAAAAACATACTTCCAGATCACCTACAGCAACCCCAAGGAAAACAAGATGGAACACTCTGATACTCAACCACCTGGACTCTCTGAACTGGCAACAAAAGAGGATCTGGGAAAAATGAAATCAGAAATAATTACTCAGATAACAGCAAAGATTGTGCTCATGGTACAAGACATGATTAATAAATCTAGACAGGACACAGATTAAAAAAAATAGAGGATCTGAGGAACATGATGGAATCCTAACATAGGAAACAAATGGAATCCATAAAACAGATACAAATTCCAAGAGATTGTCTCCATCGAAAGTCTGCACAGCAGTGTGAGGATAGACTTTCACATATAGAAGATAAGATTGCAATTAGTGACCAGGAAAAGAAAAATTGCTTTAAAATTGTAAGGGAACATGAGAAATCAATCCAGCAGCTGCTAGACGATGCAAAGAAGAATAACATAAGACTGATTGGAGTCAATGAAGAAACAGGAGAGAGTGCAGATGACATAAAAAATTCTTCACAGAAGTGATGGCAGAAAACTTCCCGAGGGGAAAAGAACTTGACATACAGATAAGTGAGGCATATAGGACTCCAGCTAACCTTAATCAAAAAAAATCTACACATAGGCATATAATATTTAGGATTCCAGAAATCCAACAGAAGAATAAAATTCTACAAGCAGTGAGAGAAAAGAAACAAATCACATACAAAGGAAAGCCCATCAGAATCACAGCAGACTTCTCAATGCAAACCCTCAAGGCAAGAAGAGCTTGGAGTGATGTATTTCAAACCCTAAAGGAAAACAGCTTCCAACCCAGACTGATGTACCCTGCAAAACTATCTTTCAAAATTGATGGAGAAATAAGATGCTTTCATGATAAAGAGCACCTCAGGAACTTCATGAACATCAAAACGGCACTCCAAAAAGTTTTAGGCTATGCCCTAGGAAAAGACAATAAGGATCACAACAACAGGAAACCCAGCAGAATGAATCCATTGGGTGTGACAAATTAAACGCAGAGGGGGAGAATCCAACAAAAAGAAAAAGTCATGACAAGGCTTTTAAAACTTTTAACTTTATCTCCCTAATGAGTGCATAATTCAATCTTATTATTGTACTGATTAGTATTTTTCTGATTCTAGAGTTGTACACCTTTCCTTGTGCTGTGCTGGCTATTTATCATCTTCTTATGTCTACTTTTCAATTGGATTATCTATTAATGAGCTCTAAGAATTCTTTATATATTCTTTATATATTCATAGGTTATATGCATTGTAAATATGGTCTGTTTAAGGACTACTTTTCATTTTAATGGTGTCATTTAAAGTTCTAAATTTTGATGGAATCCCATTTATCAATTTTTTTCTTTTATACATCATGTCTTTTGTATCCTAGATAGTTCTTGCCTACCCTGAATTCATAAATATTTTCCCTTATAATTTCTTCTTAAAGTTTTATACTTTTAAACTTTCTTATTTAGGTTCATAGATCCCTTCAAGTTATTTTTGTGTACGGAAAAAAAGGGTTGAGGTTAATTTTTTATATATGGATACCAGGTGATCTAGTGCCATTTGCTTCAAACACTATCTCTTCCTCAGCTCTTGAATTGAGTTTATATTCTATAAAATGCCAATGTTAAACAATCTTTCAAAACTCAGTGGACCATATATGCGTGGTTCTATTTCTAGATTCTCTGTTTTATTCCAATGATCTATATGTCTGTCCTTACACCAACATTGCCTTGATTACTGTAGCTTTAGAAGAAGTCTTAAAATTGGGTGCTAAAGGTCTTCCAACATTGTTTTTGTTTTTGGCTTTTCTGGGTCCTTTGTACTCCTACACAACTTTTCAATTTCAATATCCAGTTCTTCATTTATAGCAAGTATACACAGACCTGAATTTTTATATATACTTTGTGTTTTCTAATATTGCTAATTTCAAGTACAAGTTCTAGGGGCTCCTAGAGATTTCTTAGTATTTTCTCTGTAGATGATCATTTCATCTACATATAAACATTTTGCTTCTGCCGTGCCAATCCTATCCTAGTTGTGTCATTTTATTGCCAGACTATTTTGGTGGGGACTAGGTTTCAAAGTTTAATGGACAGATAAAGCATAAGCATATCTACCCTTGTTCCCCACCTTAAGGAGAAAGCATTGTATCTTCTCCATTTATATAAGGCATTCTCGCTGGAAGTATGGAGTACATGTCTTTAATCTGTTGAGAAGTTTCTGTTCTACTTCTAGGCTCCTGATAGCTTTTACCATGAACAGCTGTAGAATTTAGTCCAATACTCTTTCTCCAACTAGTGACAGGATCATATGGTTTTTTCCTTTCCTCTGTAAAATGATGACTTTTGGGGGTGGATCTTCCAATGCTGAACCAACACTGCCATCCCTATAACAAAACCACTTTCTACATCCTGCCAGATCTGACTTCCAATAGTTTGTTTTGTTAAACAAATTTCTATCTATGTTCATATTTTTTTCTTCTATTATCTTTCTCCAGTTTTAAGATTAACACAATGTTGATTTCCTAAAATGAGGGGAGAAGTGTTCCTTCTTTTTTCTGCTTTGTTTGATATAATTTATCAGTTAAAATGTTTATGAGCCTGCTGTTGTCATACACGTAGGTTTTCAAGCTAGGAATATACTTTCTTTAATAGGTGCTATTCAAATTTTATATTTCCTCCAGAGTTAGTTTCATTAATTTGTCTTCCAAGGTACTTCTTAGAAGTTGTCAAATTTATTTCAAAAAAGATTTTTGTAATATGCTTTCTATATCCTTTTAAATTCTGTAAAATCTGTGGTAATGTCTCCTAGATCTTGATATTGTAATTTAAAAAATGTATAACTGATATTGTGTAACGGGAAGAAAAGGTCTAAAAGACCAGGGGAATTGGGAGGGGTAGGGGAAGGGAAAAAAGGGAAAGGAAAAAATATGAAAAGAGGAAAAAAAATGGAAACAAGGTCTTTGCAAATAGGGAAGGGTGGAGGGGGTGAAGGGAGGGCAAGGGAAGGGGAAAAAAATAAGAACCAAGATACTCATGTAAAGGTACAAGATCCCAATGATGAATGTAACTGTATTTTACACCTAAAATGTACCAATAAACTTAATGGGAAAAAAAAATCTTCAGCACAATTATAGAACACAAAATCAGATGACAGAACTATATATAAATGTTAGTACATTAAATATATAAATTAAGAAAGTCTCAGTGACCTGCTCACTCTGTCTCCTTCCTATCTTCCTTGTTAGCTTGTATCTGGGCACCAAAAAGTCCAACTTTCCTTTTATCTCTCTTTCCTTTAGGATCAGGATTTCACTTACATTCGGTTTCCTGTCTCCCTAAATCCATGGCTTAGACTTAATGGAAAATGAAGTTCAGGTTGAACTTTATTGAGATCACAAGGTCTGTCCAATATTCCATTACAACCAATAAATGTTCAGAAAATGTTACCTATTTTTGTTTTTAATTCCTCTAACATCCCTAGCCCTCAGATACGTAACTCTGAATAGCATGAAGTTGTTGCTGTTGTTTTTGTGCTCTTTTCCACTTATAATTATCACATTTCCCCAGTGACACTATCAACCCTCAAAAGCAGGACACCAATAACACCAGTAACAACAGCAGCAATGACAGTAATAGTAAATTGATACTGCAGAAGCATTGTGCAAAACAGACATATACATACTTTCACATCTGGCTTTGGTTTTCACCTGATATGTATCCTTAAAGGACAGTTTGGACTTCACTGCCCTTCAAAGACTTTTAGACCAACTAGAAGACAACTTATCATACTTCATTGTATTTGTTTATTTATAGATCTTCTTTCTCATCATAAACTTCTAAAAGATAGAAACAATGTCTCATATATCTATAGGTCTCCTCTGCTCAAAACATCATCTAGATTGAATGAGTGAATTCAGCATACACTTATAAACAAATAGGCCTTTCTTTCTTAGCTCCATTTTGCTGATTGGGAAACCAACACATAGAAAATAAGTGACTTGCCCAAGATCACACTGGTTATTGCAAAATGCTGATTCCTCTCATTCTGCTATATTATTTCCCAAAATTGTTTATGTCAAGAGAGCTTTTGACATGTCATGTTTTCAATAGGTGTTGAGTTGGTCACAGAGAAAGGATCATGATTTACCTGAGGTCCCAGAGCTGGGTTCTGGCAGAGAGGTAGATTCCAGTCCCCGTCCCCATGCTTTTGGTACATTCACTTCTTATCACCACCCTTGTTGAGGACCAATTTGTGTACAGAATCCAGTATTGGATGCAATTATAGTGCTTAACTCCCATAATGACTACCAGGATCAAATGTCAGTTTTAGCATTGGATCTTCCAAAAGTATCACTTTCTAGCTTTCAAGTGGTTTGAGTTTAACAGGAAGAAAAAAAACACTTAAAATATGCACTAAGTAGCATTTTCCCCTTCCTTTAGCATTTTAAATTTTCCATGTACTTAAGTGTAATTCAATATGTGCATAAACACAGATTAACTCATCAAAATGAAGGCAGTAAAAAAAGCCAGTTGTTTCCAACACTTTTTGCCACAATTTTCCTTTCCTCTCTCCAAGGAAACAGAACTGGGCTTTCTGATACTTTGTAAACCCAGTGTCCCTTTTTAATTTCACCTAAGGCCCAAAATGAAAGTTTATGGAACTCACCTCTGTCCTAAAAACAAAGGACACATAATAAAGACATATAATACACCTACAGAGTAGGATTTATACATATTAGTGTGTTTAAATCCATTGAAATTATTGTGTGTGGAGGAGGGGTGTTTCAATTGCCCCATAGCCCTGTGCCATTTTGCTATATCCCAGTTATCTTTAAACGCTTCCTTGATGGTTTGACAAGATGATCTTGGCTCCACCTGCAGAGTTCCTGGGTGCTGAATGAACCAGCTGTTTCACCAAGGTTGCCTGGTCTCGTGTACATTTTTCACCTGTAGTTTCAGTTGTCCTGGTCTCTAATCTGAAAGAATCCTGTTCTGATTTTTGTTCTGTAATGGAGATTTCCATCTCTAAACCCACATACTGCATACCAAATTCAAGTTTTTGCACATGAACTCATTATCTCTCTAAATCTGCTCTTTATTACACCCTCTGTGAGTATCAGAACTTAAAGTCAAGTCAGAGCAAGATTGTTAGAAACATATGGAATTCAGCCGCATCATCATGAAAAAATTCTCTACGTATTCTGGCTGGACCAGCATTCTAACAGACCAGCATGAAGCTGGGCTTTGCAGTATTCATGAACTGTTTGAAGACTCTAAGACAGATGCCCAACCACATCCCTTAATTTGCATGAACATGTGAAAAAAAGAAAATCTTACAAATTGTCTCACTGTCTGAGCAAACCTGTGTAGAAAATGCAGAAGATAGTGTCCTGATGTATGAGGCTCTGCTGTTCACATTTTGACACCATCCCTGGAAGAAGAGCTGGAGTATAAAAGCCAAGTCATCTCTGGGCAGGCTGGCCATGAGATTTGGGAGGCGTTCCCTAGCTGGAGTAGAAGGCACTAGAAAGTTTAGGGTTTTCCAGGTGGGCGAAGAAGGACCAGCAACACAAACATCAACCTGGAGCAGGAGAAGTGTTATAAACTTGTGCTCACTAGTGACTGAGTCCTGGCACAGACCAGGCACAAAAACAATACATTCCCTTATTGCCCACCCCACAGTGATGCCCTCAACTCCCTCCCCAGACCCACAACCTATTGATTACCCAAAGAGCAGTCTCTCTTCAGTATCTCAGGGACCCTCCTTCTTCTCTTAGTAAAGCTGACTCCTTTGTTAAGGAGGTTTTTTCTGGGTGACTGCACCACCTCCTACCTTGTCCTTCTGAATGTGGCCTCCCCTCCTTCAACCTTATCTCTGCTGCAGACTACTCCATTTATTTTTAAATTTTGCCCACTAAATATAAAAAGTAAAAATTTGTGCTCACTCACAAATATATTTACATTTATGTACAAATTTAAAACTCCCTTCTGAACCAAAACTTATGTAAACTTTAGAACATGCACAGAAAAGAAATAAAAAGAAAATTAAAACAATAAACAAATACATGTGTTAATTATTTCCTTCTTAACCCCCATTGATTGCTTTACCAATCTCACCTGAATACCTGCAAAGTTACTGAGGGAGCTTAGGGATGAAAGTAAAAGACAAGAGATGAAGTAAGAAATCAGTCCAAGATGTCTTCTTTCACAGCAGAGAGTGAAGATAAATAAGTTTATTTTCTGATTCTAATTCTGTTGAATTCAGCCTATTTAATACACTCTTTGTTCACTGCTAAAGTAAATCTTTCTGGGTGGTTTTTACATTTCTCATCCAGCCCTGGAATAAAACACAGAAATTAGGTTGTAACAAAGTCATTAGGTGCTGTTTGGGAGGTGACTCACCAAATCAAATATGGAAATTAGAAGTACAGAAGCAAATAACAGAGGTACTTTTTCTTGTTTAGGGGACCCTGCTGCCTGAAGCGGTCCCACCAAATAATAGCAAAGTGGATGCTGGCATTCCTATAGTTCTTAGCAGATTAAGAGCCAATCTATTGACCTCAAACCTGACTGAAAAATAGGTGTAGCAAGCATAGTTTAAGATATTTTAGTGTTTTTCCTGTTTTTCCATCAAAACAAATTAGCCTTAAAAATAGCATTCCACAAACTCAAAGGTTAGAAAAATTGTCCTGTGAGTATTTTGAATTCTTTGTCACCTTTTGCAACTGAGTACAGTTCATTAGAGAGGTTATTCACTAAGGGTTAACAATTTAAATGGCAAAACAGGATATGTCATCACCAAAGCCCCTTGATTTGCTGCAATCTAGTGGAGTTAACTTGTCTTGGGGTTTTTTGTTGTTGTTGTATGTAGCAACAGTGGTTTTTTTCCTTCTTTTTTTTGAGAGTCTCAGATGGGCAGACACTGAAACCACTTATTTGCATACAGCTTGGCCCTAGCAAGGGTGAACTAAGGACACGCCTGGCTCCTTCTTGCCTGGCAGAGGCAGGAAGTCAGCTGCAAGAAGCTACTACTTTTCAGGCCTAAGTGCCTTTTTCTTTTCTCTCTCTGTCATTCATTTTGGGGAAAACCTAAGTTTACTTTCAAATAGAACCCAAAAAGCTCAAACAAGGAGAGAAATGAAGGTAGCCTAGTCATTCTTGCCCCTACTTTTTTTTTATTTAATTAGAGGTGCTAAAGTCACCAAATGGAAATGAGTTAGGGACAGGTTTGAAAGGTACCTGGAGGATGGTTGCTGAAGATTAATAGTGGCCAGCAATTCTCCCAACATTCCCCTTTCTTGCATTGGGAACCATGGAGGGCACAGTGTCCTCCCCAGCCACCTGGAACAAAAGCAAATCCACATTTCTTTGTCATTCCAGGCAGAGAAGCCTCTTATATCAAGGGCTTCTCCCAAATGGTGAGCGATTAGCCAGGGATTTAGCTCAGTGGTTCTGTCACCTGCCTGCCTCGGGAGTGCAAGATCCTAAGTTTGATCCTTGGTACCAAAAAGAAAAAAAAAAGAAAGTATGTAAAACCAAATAGTGAGAGATTGGGACAGAATGAGCCAACACTGAGAGAATGGCTGCATCATTTCAAAGTAATTTTGTCTTTGCTCACTTGTAGACAGATACAGTTTGACTCTCCCTAATTTTTTCTGGATTGGAATCTCTTTCTCAAAAAACTGTCTCCTGAGCTCCCTGCCTCCATCCCAGGCTCCTAGGGCAGTGAAGCTCAACCAGTCCCAGCACCGGGAAGGAAGCTCCCCCACCTCCATCCCAGGCTCCTAGGACAGAGAAGCTCGGCGGGTCCCAGCACCTGGAAGGAAGCTCCCCTGCTGTCATCCCAAGCTCCTAGGGCACAGAAGGTGAGCCAAGTGGGCGCCAGAGGCACCCCCCCACACCCATGGAAAAGAAAAGACATGTAAACAAGCCTCAAAAACAGACTTCCAGATCACCTACAGCAACCCCAAGGGAAACGAGATGGAACACTCTGATACTCAACCACCTGGACTCTCTGAACTGGCAACAAAAGAGGATCTAGGAAAAATGAAATCAGAAATAATTACTCAGATAACAGCAAAGATTGTGCTCATGGTGCATGACATGATTAATAAATCTAGAGAGGACACAGATAAAAAAAAAATAGAGGATCTGAGGAACATGATGGAATCCCAACATAGGAAACAAATGGAATCCATAAAACAGATACAAACAGATTTCCAAGAGTTTGTCTCCATCGAAAGTCTGTGCAGCAGAATAAACCAATGTGAGGACAGACTTTCACATATAGAAGATAAGATTGCAATTAGTGACCAGGAAAAGAAAAACTGCTTTAAAATTGTAAGGGAACATGAGAAATCAATCCAGCAGCTGCTAGACGATGCAAAGAAGAATAACATAAGACTGATTGGAGTCAATGAAGAAACAGGAGAGAGTGCAGATGACATAAAAAATTCTTCACAGAAGTGATGGCAGAAAACTTTCCAAGGAGGGGAAAAGAACTTGACATACAGATAAGTGAGGCATATAGGACTCCAGCTAACCTTAATCAAAAAAAATCTACACATAGGCATATAATAGTTAGGATTCCAGAAATCCAACAGAAGAATAAAATTCTACAAGCAGTGAGAGAAAAGAAACAAATCACATACAAAGGAAAACCCATCAGAATCACAGCAGACTTCTCAATGCAAACCCTCAAGGCAAGAAGAGCTTGGAGTGATGTATTTCAAACCCTAAAGGAAAACAGCTTCCAACCCAGATTGATGTACCCTGCAAAACTATCTTTCAAAATTGATGGAGAAATAAGATGCTTTCATGATAAAGAGCACCTCAGGAACTTCATGAATACCAAACCAGCACTCCAAAAAATTTTAGGCTATGCCCTAGGAAAAGACAATGAGGATCACAACAACAGGAAACCCAGCAGAATGAATCCACTGGGCATGACAAATTAAACGCAAAGGGGGAGAATCCAACAAAAAAAGTCATGAGAAGGCTTTCAAAACTTTTGACTTCATCTCCCTAATGGTGTATAATTCAATCTTATTATTGTACTGATTAGTATTTTTCTGATTCTAGAGTTGCACACTTCCTTGTGCTATACTGGCTATTTATCATCTTATGTCTACATTTTAATCACGTTGTCTATTAATGAGCTCTAAGAATTCTTTATCTATTCTGCTCATAGGTTATATGCATTATAAATATGGTCTGTTTAAGGACGACTTTTCATTTTAATGATGTCATTTAAAGTTCTAAATTTTGATGGAATCTCATCAATTTTTTTTCTTTTATACATCATGTTTTTTGTATCCTAGGTAGTTCTTGCCTACCCTGAATTCATAAATATTTTCCCTTATAATTTCTTCTTAAAGTTTTATACTTTTAAACTTTCTTATTTAGGTTCATAGATCCCTTCAAGTTATTTTCATGTATGGAAAAAAAGGGTTGAGGTTAATTTTTTATATACGGATACCAGGTGTTCTAGTGCCGTTTGCTGAAAACACTATCTCTTCCTCAGCTCTTGAATTGAGTTTATATTCTATAAAATGCTAATGTTAAATAATCTTTCAAAACTCAGTGGACCATATATGTGTGGTTCTATTTCTAGATTCTGTTTTATTCCAATGATCTATATGTCTGTCCTTACACCAACACTGCCTTGATTACTGTAGCTTTAGAAGGAGTCTTAAAATTGGGTGCTAAACATCTTCCAACGCTGTTTTTGTTTTTGGCTTTTCTAGGTCCTTTGTACTCCTACATAACTTTTCAATTTCAATATCCAGTTCTTCATTTATAGCAAGTTTACACAGACCTGCATTTTTATATATACCTTGTGTTTTCTAATCCTGCTAAATTCAAGTACAAGTTCTAGGGGCTCCTAGAGATTTCTTAGTATTTTCTCTGTAGATGATCATTTCACCTACATATAAACATTTTGCTTCTGCCTTGCCAATCCTATCCTAGTTGTGTCATTTTATTGCCAGACTATTTTGGTTTAGACCTATGTTTCAAAGTCTAATGGACAGATGAAGAGTAGGCATATATGCCCTTGTTTCCCACTTTAGGGAGAAAGCATTGGATCGTCTCCATTCATAAAAGGAGTTTTTGTTGGAAGTATGGAGTACATGTCTTTGATCTGTTGAGAAGTTTCTGTTCTACTCCTAGTCTCCTGATAGCTTTTACCATGAACAGCTGTAGAATTTAGTCCAATACTCTTTCTCCAACTAGTAACAGGATCATTTGGCTTTCTCCTTTCCTCTGTTAAAATGATGACTTTTGGAGGTGGATCTTCCAATGCTGAGCCAACACTGGCATCCCTATAACAAAACCTCTTTTTACATACTGCCAGATCTGACGTCTAAGAGTCTGTTTTGTTAAACAAATTTCTATCTATGTTCATACTTTTTTCTTCTATTATCTTTATCCAGTTTTAGGATTAGCACAAAGTTGATTTCCTAAAATGTGGGGAGAAGTGTTCCTTTTTCTGCTTTGTTTGATATAATTTATCAGTTAAAATGTTTATGAGCCTGCTGTTGTCATATAGGTAGGTTTTCAAGCTAGGAATATACTTTCTTTAATAGGTGCTATTCAAATTTTATATTTCCTCCAGAGTTAGTTTCATTAATTTGTCTTCCAAGGTACTTCTTAGAAGTTGTCAAATTTATATCAAAACAGATATTTGAAATATTCTTTCTATATCCTTTTAAATTCTGTAGAATCTGTTGTAATGTCTCCTAGATCTTGATATTGTAATTTTAAAAATGTATAATTGATATTGTGTAACAGGAAGAAAAGGTCTAAAGGAGCAGGGGAAGTGAGAGGGGTAGGGGAAAGGAAAAAAGGGAAAAGAAAAACTATGAGAAAAGGAAAATAATGGAAACAAAGTCTTTGCAAATAGGGAAACGGTGGAAGGGGTGAAGGGAGGGCAAGGGAAGGGGAAAAAAGTAAGAACCAAGATACTCATGTAAAGGTACAAGATCCCAATGATGAATGTAACTGTATTGTATACCTAAATTGTACCAATAAACTTAATGGGGAAAAAAAAAGCAGAAAAAAACTGTCTCCTTCTAGCTGGCTGTAGCATTTGCGGTCTTAGAGTAGGTGCCTGAGACCCCACATAAAATTGCCCAGAGACACAAATGAGCATCCTTGCTCTGGTATGGGTACAGACAACAGAGGAAACTATTGCTGTGGGCAATATCTAGCCAAAGATTCCTGTCATTATTATCAGATGAATCAAATTCTTCAACAGAAGCAGCAAAAATACATAATATAGTGTATTTATATGTTTCTTTGTTGCAATGAACAAAAACTGATGGGGCAGTATAACAGTAATAAAGTATGTGGTAATATTTAACTTCACCTTTATGAGAATGTCTCATGTTTATAACCGTCCTGAATTATTGCTTTCCCACATCAGAGTGAATTGGGAATTGGCAAAGACTCTCTTCCTAGACCTGTCAAGAGCGCTAAATAATCAAATAAATAATCTAAATAATCTACAGGTTCCTGTTTCTCCACCACCCTAGATCCACAGAGTCACAGCTCCTAGAAATATATCCATCACATATGGTGGTGGTTTTTCCAAATGTTATTACTATTTTCTCTCATAGCAAATTGCTACCCAATGTTTTATCAATAATAATAATAATAATAATAATTTATCACCTCAACAGTTCTACAAGTTTGCTAATCCCTCATTTAGCTAGATGTCTCATCTCAAACATCAGTTGCATAGAGCTAAAATTGTGTGTTAACGCATGTAATTCAAAATTGTATCTCTGCAAAATTAAATACACATTATGAAATTTGGAGGTTACTGAAGGTCAACACCAAAATACTGTATCTTTGAAGGGACAAAGGTACATGTTAATGTAGGCAGCAGAACATCTTTACAACCCAGGTATCTGAGAGGACCAGCCTGGAAGACAGAGATTTGCCTGGGTTTTATCTGCGTGGTTATAAGCTCTGGCAAAAGACATGATTGGTAAGGTTCATATATTTGAATTTCTAGAATAAGCCACAATCTAACAGTCATTTCTAATGAGCATGAAGATTCACATTTAATTAATCCTTGCCACTAATGACTTTCTCTAACTTATCTAACAACTTTTAACATTGTAACTTTTTCTTGGCCTTTTAAAGCCAATTTCAGAGGCCAGAGTAAATCATGACAGGTTTTACACAGTCTTTTCCATCAAAAGCTATCAAACATATGTTTTTATAAAGTCTACTTTGTGTCTGTGCAATCGATGTGCATTAACTGGGATGAACTCTCTGTCAGGGGACAGATAAGCCATTTCATGCCAGCCTAGCAAAGTAGTTCAGTGGAACCATATAGACACTTCCAAATGTCATTCTGCATTTAGCTCTTTGACTTTAGGCAAACTCTTAACTATATTTGGCCTCATATTTTAATTGGTTGGAACGGTGATAACATTTGCATGGTTGTAAAGAAGTACACCTACTCAAAGTACAGTGCCTAAAACAATCAAAAATAGTTGATGAGGGGAGAGAAAAGATAGATAGATAGATAGATAGATAGGTAGATATTTTTCTCTTAATGATTGGGAATCATTCTGAAGAATCCATTGCTAGGCCATTTTGCCAATATACAAACACCCCAGTGTATTACACAAACCTGAATGGTATATGACTGTCACTCACTATGGCCTCTTGATGAAGTCAAGAAACATGGTCAATACAAGAAGTATGAGACTTCTGCCGGGGGAACCCAGCAGACTGTTTTATAGGAATTTTTTAGATATAAGCAGAAACAGTACACTTTAAAATAAAGATTAAAATATAGCATAGTAGTAAGAGTCATTGATTACAAGTGTTATGTACTGTACAGACTTATATTGCTATACTATTATATGATTGGAAATACAATTCATTTGTTTACACTAACTGCACACAAACATGTGAGTAGTGCGCTTTGCTATGATGTTATGTAACTAAGCTGTAAGAATTTTTCAGCTCTGTATTGTGGCCCACCCTCATCTGTATGCAGTCCACCACTAAGTGGAACATCAATACACTCATGGATACACTCAAGTACACTCAGGGATAGAGGAAGAGATGGATAAATGGACAGCCAGATGGATACAATAGATAGGTAGATAGATGATAGATAGATAGATGGATAGATTGATAGATGATTGATAGATAGATAGAGAGATAGAGAGATAGATTTTTCAAATGTTCAAATATTCCAGAGGGAATGGTGGGTTTATTTCTCAAAAACTCTTCAACTCTTCCTGGGGCAAATTATTCAGTCACCCAAATGATAAAATAATCAGTTCTCAGTATTTCACACTATAAAGCATCATAGAACTTCGAATCCAACTTGGTCATCCCTATTTCTTAATAGTAATTACAATCATTTTTTTACTGTTTTTGGTCAAATACTTCCCTCTCCACAATTCATTTCTGTTATGATTTGAGAAAATTACACTTGGAAGGGACAATCAGGGAATCTAACTTTTAGTCCTCTCTTTATTACCCAATATCAAGTCCAATAATTCATCCAAATTCTTTTGGACTTTATGTATGAAAATGATATCATTTGCCTAATTACTGCAGCAGTGGTAAAGATAAATTAGGTAATTTTCATTTAAAGAGCTACTGGCTCTTTAGAATAAAAGTGTCTGTTTTATCACATATGTGTCAATTAATGTCCAGAATATTGCACTATTTGTTCAAGTCTACGATCCCCTAGTCTTTTCACTGCCCCCCCCATATTTATCAGTAACACAATCTCTACCTGCTCTGCCTTCATTAGCAGCAGCATAAGAAGATTTGCTACTTCCCAGAGCTAATGCCGAATGATTTGGAACAAATTTCTTGGTTTTCTGCCAATTTCATAGGGTCATATGGTGTCAAATAAGAAAAGGGGGGGCAGGGGTGAGACCTAAGCAAACTAGTATCAAGCCCCCAATTCTGAGATTTAACAAAAGACTGAAATATTTGTGCACACTGTGGAAACGCATTTGTTAAACATACTCCTGTGTTTATTTTTCACAATTTGGCTTTTTCCATAATACAGCCTTCTGTTTAGATTTTTCTGTGCCTTAAGTTTTTCTCAGCCTAACCCTTTGAATAAGTGCCCTGTGCTAAGATCTAAGTCAACTAAGAAAACTTGTCTGACAGGCAGAAAAGATGGAGAAGAGATAGCAGACTAGTCTCCTGAACTAGCTAAGGATGTTTTTGTCTGCTGTAAGCAGAAACCCAGGTTAAGAATGGCTTAATCACATTAGGGAATGGGTTTCTTTCACATAAATTACCACAAATCAAAAACTTGGTCTCTTATATCTCTTTACTCCTCCATCTTTTCTTATGTGGTGTTTGTTCTCTCAAAGTCACCTTATGGTCCCAATATGACAGCTAGAGCTCCAAGCATCCTCTCACATTGCACATGGGAAAATGGACAAGACAGAAGCACAAATGGTCATTTTTTCAGCCCCTTCAGAAGGACTTCTCAGAAGCCCATCCAGTGACTTCCATTTACATCTCCTTGACCACACTTCCAGCAAAGGATATTGAAATAGAGGTTTTAGTTTGGTACATTTCCCTTTTCTGTTGTAGTAAAGGAAGGAAAGAGTTGGTGTTGAGAAAGCAAATAATATCCTCTTGATATAGGTTCTTCCCCAAAGCCCTTATAAAGCACTAGGTGACTTGTGATGGGGTTGTCCACCTTACTCCACAGGTACGTTGCATCTCTGCCCAACTCCTTTCCACTTTTCCTTTCTCCTCTCTAGTATTCACAAGCATTCTTAGTTCCTTGGAGCCAGCCCTCTAGCAAGGTTCCGTTTCAGAAGTGTCTCAGACTTTGCCATACCTGCTTTCCCTTGAATGAAAGCACCATCTGCAAGCTCACCTTCAAACTCCCAGCAAGAGCAAATGAGTAGAACCATAGACAGGGGAACTGGGGCAAGGAAATGGAAAGGGGTAATCTTTGTTCTTGCTCCTAGGATGACATTTCTACCAATGTCACTTTAGTCAAACCAGACATCATGCACCAATTTCCTTTTCTTAGACCTTCCTCAGTGTCTGGCAGGCCCTGCTGATCTTGTAGTCAGGAGGAAAGGACTAGTGAGGAAGAGGAGGACTCCTCCTGAAATCAGGGCAATTAGACCATGTTGATAAGGGGAGATCACAAAATAGATACAACTCTTGTCCAGCAGCCAATTCCATTCTACTTGTATAGCCTTGGTTTTGGTGAAGGAAGGGAATATACTTACTAAGAACCCAAATTAACAAACTCCACCAGTGGAACTCCCCTCCATTCAGCAGCCTAGAGCCTGACATCTATCTAGAACCAGGATGGGTGGAAACAGAGCAAACGCCTGTGAGGCTGAGCCAGGAGAAGACATGGCTGTAAAGAGACTGGTGTCTCCACAGCCAAGGGAGGTCCAACTTCATACTTTGTCCCCAGAGTGCTCTCTGCAGAATCACAGAATCACTTTGTAATAACACTAGAGAAATACAACAGACAACCTGGCTCAGCTCCCTGCCTCAGGATGTGCCTGCAGCACCCAGCTGAGGAGGCAGACTCAGGAAAATTACTAGAATTAGCACACACATCCATGTACACCTGCACACATGGATACATGAATTTGAACACACGATGCACATTCATGCACATACATGAAATGCCCACCTCCACGCATGCACATGCATGTACACAGTACATGTGAACAACTGTGTGCATATATATACACACATATGGATATGCCCACACTCATGAACAAACACTCATGTACACACATGCACACCTGCATAATTGTGCACATACATATGAGCATATGGTGCACAAGCATGTATGTACACATGCACATGCACACACATAGCCCTCAAGCATCCTGATTGGCTCAGCATTCTCACCCTACTTGGGTCCTGCCTACACCCCGGTCTTGGATCCAAGGTTGATGGAAAGCAGAGCTGAGCCTCAGCCTCAGCCACAGAATATTCGGAGCCAGCATCAGGACACTGGGCTTCCCAGACTGTCTTTTGCCCAAGAAGCCTCAGAATGCAGTGGCTCAGTTTCTGGCACCTGACTCCTACAACCCTCATTCTCTTCCCAAGTTCCCAATATACTTCTCCTGGCTCCAGAGACCTGTGCAGCCTGTCAGTTCCTGCACCTTGGCCAGTCTTCCTCCTGCTCCACCTTCTCTTTGCTCTCCAGACTGCACTGAAAGCAGGCTTCAGAGTCTGAATTCCTCGAATTTCCCAGCCTGCCCTCCACTCCACAGTCTCTCCACCTCACAGGTAACTGCAGTGGAGCTGCTCACCATCTAGTATCTCTGACATCCCCAACAGATTCCAGCTCCTCAGCTCAGGTGTCAGCATAGATTATTACAACCACATCCTTGTCCAGAGGTATGAACACAAATTCTCCCTGAGGCAAACACTGATTGTTAGCAGCTTTTGCTCTTAGGAAGTTCAAAATAAGTCTCCTGCTGAGAGGAGAAAGTGAGAGAGAGAGAAAGGATTTCCTCAAATATATATGCATGATACAGTGACTGACATTTGTATCAGTAATAGGCTATTATAATTTGAGACTGGTTTTGCATCTCTCTTAAAGATGAGAATGGGCGCTGTTTGGGTATTAGTTCATTCTTTTTCCTGATACCATCAGGGCCTCAGCTGGACCAGCTGAAGAATAAAAGGAGACAAATAAACACAAATATACTGGAGTATGAAAATCCTTCTCATTTAGAGGTGGTTTGGCACCTACTACTCCACGTCCCCTCTCCTAGCCATCATGTTCAGCTTCCTTGTGCAGAGAAGTTTTGATAGGGTTAGTTTTGCAACACTCCCATAGAATCAGACCCTGACCCTGTCTCCTGTCGCCAAAATCATCGGTGGATCGTCTATATTTTGCAGCCAGGCGATCTAAGGGTCCATGTGATTGGCCAGCACTTCTGGGCTCCAGAACCCCCTCACCTCCCATGAACTCGGTTTTCATGCAGTTTTTATATGTAGGCACCAACAAATGTCGTTCAAGTGTCCACATCTCTGATTAAAGAGAAAAACAAGCTAATTTGCTGCAATTGAAGGTTGACCTGCCAGATCTGGTGTAGGCTTGTCTCATTTCTAGGACTGCATGTTTTTCTCACTGGTCTACACCCTCTGCTTGAGCAATCTCATGTATTCCTGTGGTTTCAACAACATCTCCATCTTGTCAACTCCCATCTACTCCCTGGTATCTGTATCTACAGCCCCCAATTTGATACCTGCCTATGGATCTTTCATCATCATCCAAAGGGTGTCACCAACCTGAACATCCAAACTCCTCATTTACCTGCCTTCCCCCACCTTCAAATGTGTTTTCCTCCCCCAGCATTTGCCACTGCAATCAATGGTAATGCTATTTTCTCATTGCTTATGCCAGGACAGGGAGCAGTGACCCTTGATGTTTGATGCTCCATCTCTCTCACCACTCTTTTAGGCCATTCCCAAGCCCAATGGAGCCACCTTGACAATGGGTGGAGAACCTGGTCATTTCTGTTTTGTAAAATTAATTTTATTGGTACATTTTAGGTATACAATGTAATGACATTCATCATTGGAAAATTGCAACTTTACATAATCCACCTTGGTTCTTATATTTTCCCATTCCCCTGCCCTCCCTTCAACCCCTCCATCCCTCCATATTTACAAAGATTTTGTTTCCATTTTTTCATTTTCTCATATTAATTCCATTCCCTTCTTTCCTTTCCCCTACCCCTCACACTTCCCCTTTGTCCCTTTTCTTCCTGTTTCACATTATCTATTATACCTTTTAGTCCTTATTTACACTTTCAGTTTCTCACACTAGAAAAACTCTTCAGTATTTACACTTGTGTCCTATTTATTTCACTTAAGAGTATGACCTCAATGTGCATCCATTTGGCTATAAATGTCTCTAATTTCTCATTTTTTATGGCTGAGTAGTACTCCATTTTACTAAAAAACCACATTTTCTTTATCCAGTCTCCAGCTGATGGACAACTGTGCTGCTTCCAAGTTTTAGCTATTACAAACTGTGCTGCTATGAACATGGGTGCATGTATATCACTGTGGTATGATTCTTTTAATTCTTTGGGGAAGATACCCAGCAGGGGAATAGCTGGGTCAAATGGGACTTCTGGTCCTAGTTCTTTGAGCTATCTCCATACTGATTTCCACAGTGGTTGCACCAGTTGACACTCCCACCAGCAGTGGAGTGGTGTTCCTCTTTCCCCGAAGCTCCACCAGCATTTGTTATTGGTTGATTTCATGATAGCAGGCATTCTTTCTGGAGTGCGATGGAATCTCAGCATTGTTTTCATTTGGATCTCTCGAATGACCAGTGATGTTAAACATTTTTTCATGTGTTTATTTGCTATTTCTACTTCTTTATCTGAGAAATATCTGTTCATTTCAGATGCCCATTTTTGGACTGGGTCTTTAAATTTGGGAGGTCTGATCTTTTTAAGTTCTCTATAGATTCTAGATAGTAGACCTTTGTCTGAGGAACAGCAGGTGAAATTTTTTTCCCACATTGTGGGTTGTCTCTTCATGCTGTTGGTGGTTTCTCTTGCTGTGCAGAAGTTTTTCAATAAGAAGAGATCCCACTTGTGATTGTTTGTGCTAGTTCACGGGCAACTGAGGTTTTGTTCATAAAATCTTTTCCTACACCGATGTCTTCAGGAGTTCTACCTAACCTCTGTTCCAGCCGGTTCCAAGTTTCTGTTTTAATATTTAGATCTTTAATCCATTTAGATTTTAGTTTAGTGCATGGTGAGAGATATAGGTCTAGTCTTAATCTTTGGCAAGTTGAAACCCAATTTTTCCAGCACCATTTATTAAAGAGGCTGTCTTTCCTCCAGTGAGGGTGTTTGGCTCCTTTGTTGAAGATGAGGTGACTGAGTGTGTCTGGAGTTGTTTCTGCATCTTCTAATCTAGAACTTGTTCATTTCTATTCACTCCACTGCTCCGTGCACTCCAAACCAGCCTGGTTTCTTACCAGGGCTACAACAAGAGCCTGGGAGCTCATTTTCCACACTTGTTTCCTTTCTGCAACCCAAATCCTTATATGGCATAACAAAAAGGGCTTAAGCTTCTCCTATGACAGCAAGATGGCATTTGCCTTCAAGAAATGAGGGCTGAACGTCTCCTATTCATTCATGCTCCTGTACATTTTTACACTCTACCTCACCCTGTCACATTCAGCTGGTGTAATTTAAGCATGTTGCATATGCTGTTATTATAGTAAAATTTACAAAGCATTTACCATTTTCAAAATTTTTAAGTGAACAGTTGAGTAGCATCAAGTATATTCACACTGTTATGCAACAATCACCACTATTCACCTTCAGTAATTTTTCATCTTGCAAAACTGAAATTCTACCCATTAAACACCAATCCCTCATTTCCCCTCCCCTCAGATGCTGGCAACTTCTAGAGACTCTCTGTCTCTATGAATGTAAATGTCTAGGTACCTCAAGGGAGTGGCATTGCAAAATATTTGTCCCTTCCTGTCAGACTTATTTCATTTAGCATGATGCCCTCGGGTTCATCCGTGTTGGATCATGTGTCAGAAGGTCCTTTTCTTTTAACACTGGATAATATTCCATTGTACACATACACCACATTTTGTTTATCTGTTCTTCTGTCAAAGGATACTTGGGTGGCTTCCACCTTTCAGCTATTGTAAATAATGCTGCTGTGGTTTTAAGTACATAAATCTCTGTTTGAGTTCTTCCTTTGAATCCTTGTAGATCTTTATCCAGAAGAGCTGCTTGATCATAAGCAATTCCATGTTTAATTTTTTGAGGAACCATAGCAAACTTCTGAAAAGCTTAGTCAGATTATGCCTTTCCTTACCTTAATTAAAGCCCTTTAATGACTCCCCTTTGCACCTGGTGAGCGGATAAACAAGTACTGAGAGTCTGCCTCACTCACCGTGAAACTTCAGCCTTTTTGTTTCACTTAGCTCCTCTCACTGTTCCAGCTTCACTGGCCCATAACCCATAACTCAGGGCTCAAAGTTCTTCCCTGTATCCCACCTTCCCACACCATTATCTACATCTTGATCGCCTTTTCTTCTATTCTCCACCAGGTCTCAGTTCAGATGTCACATATTCATGAAAGTCTGGCCTCCCCACCCTCACCCCATCTAAATTGGATGCTCTGAAACTGCCTGTCTCCTGTTGACTAGGACAGGGGCCCTGGCCTTTTCCTTCTCACCTTCACCCACAGCATCAAGCACTTGATTAAATGAAAGAGCACTCTGCCCTTGGATAGGTGGTAGCTGTTGCTTCTCTTGGTATCATTTTGGAGCAGGGATAAAGCTTATCCAATGACAGCAAGATGCATTTGCCCTCAGGAAATGAGAACTGAGTATTTCCTATTCATTGGTTCTCTTTCACATTTTACACTCCACCCCATCCTGTCACACTCAGCTGGGGTAACTTAAGGATGTTACACATACTGTCATTCATCTTATAGAAGTTGTTGTTCACATGCATCTATTAACAAACTTTAACCTATTTGTGATTTTAACCAACTGTGTAGGATTTAGTTTTTGATCTTTCCTGTTGTTTACCCAGTCCACAGCTGAAAGGTTAGCAGACATGCTTTTGAAAAGTTGACTGAAATGATTTGCTGGCTTGGTTTTAACATGTCTCTTGAAATTTTATAGTCTACACACGCTCTATTTCTAAAAACAATTTCAAATCCACTCAAATGGTCAAATCTTAGGTAACTGTCAAACATTTTAACTGCTATCTAGCCATATTGCAATTAGAGAAAACATAGGATGTATCAGTTCTGCCAAGGAGCCAGTGGTATAAATGATCACATTTCCCTCCAGATTCAACATTCAAACTGTGTACATAGCTATTGAAATGCCTACATGTGTACATATGTCAGTAAGAACTACCTTGCCTCAGGCCCTTACATCTTTTTTTTTTAATTAATTTTATTGGTAGGGCTCTTACATCTCGAAAACCTATAGTATGCATACTACTATGATAAGCACTTTATATAAAATTTAATCTTCATGCAATCCTGTAAGATAATTGTTCTTATCCAAAGTTCATGGGAAAGAAACCTGATTTTCAAACAAAATTGAATAACCTTGAAGGGGTACAGCAAATAGGTGGTAACACCAGGATTTAAACACAGACCTATCAGACTCCAAAGCCTTTGCATTTGCAATTTTTCATGTTTAGTATGAAATTCTTCCTAAGAGCATTCCCTACTTTAATAGATCCTCATTGAGAAAGCAGAAGTAACCACACCCTTTGAATCAATCTTATTTTCCAAGCTGCAAAGGCCTCCCCTGGTATTGGAGTCACAAGCAGGTCATGCTACAGTAAGTAAGAAATAGCCTACAAATCTAAGAGACCTACAACAATAAGAAATTTATTTCCAGCTCACATTTACATCCTTTGCTGCTCAGCTAAGACTCAGGGCAATGCCTGGAAACCAAACAAATGGCAAGTTTTATCCAAAATATTGCTGATTTTAAAACAGAAAAAACAGAGAGGAGAGTGAAAACCCACAACAACTGCATTGGCCAAGGTAAGTCACAGCTACTGTGCTGAACAATTTTATAGCCCACTATGTAATCCTAACCTAGCAGGAACATCTCTTATTCCGCGAATTCACAGCACTGTGTTATTCCCATCATAATACCATACAAATTACTTTTATTCTAACTCAAAAAGACACTTAATAAGAATTTAGAACTCAGAATACGCATCATTCTTTTTCTAAGGCATCTGAAATAGAGGCCATTTTAATAAACATATCCATACAAATTTTTTAAATCTAATTTTTTAAAATTCAAACACAGACTTTTCTATGTACAGTATGTATATATGTTAGTTCTTGAATAACCATCCTCAATCTTAAGATTAGAAATATTTTTACCTCTAAACTTGGACTTATCTTTATTAATGTGCTCTAATTCAGTGTTTGGAGTTCTTGCCCTTGTGATTCAGAGTTCAGTGTCACCCTCTGGAGTGCCTGGTTCAACAGGGTCCGTCTCCTCTTTGACCTTTAGCTATTTGCCAATTACTCAGCATCTTTTCCAGTTGTCAAGAGTTTCCTCTATGATTAGGTCTCATTTGTTTGAGTGCTTTATTCAATTTTCCTATAATCAACCCCGCTTACTTGAAGAGCCAATTTTCTCATGTGGAATGAGCTTAAACAACTTCAGAAATACTGAGTTTCCCAGCAAGTCTTTATCTCAAAGGCAAATTTTGCATGTTTTCATATCCTAATTATACAACATAAACAAGAGCCACAGAGAAAATGTAAGTAATTACTATTGCCACTATGACAGCAGCAAAGCAGGACACATCTGCACCTTGTGCAAATATTCAAGCATGGTGGCAAGAGCAGTTGGCAGTTTCCAGCACAAGTTATGAGAGTTTCCATTGGTGGCCTGATGCCCACAGAGTGGCCCACCAAGAACAAGAAATGATCACAGCATCACTTGCATCCACACAGGAGAAACAGGCTTCCTTGAGAAACAGAATACCTATCAAACAGTGCTTAGTTAAAGGTCTGAATACATCAAAAGAATGAACAGGAGAGATTTGTTTTCTTGATCTATCTTCAACGTAGAACATTAGTCTTCTCCTACCCTAGGACTCAGACTTAGACTGAAACTTATACTATTTGCTCTCCTGGGTGTAGGGAACAGGGGAAGGGGGCTTTACCAGAACCTCTGCAGTGAGTCCTGGTCTCCTGCGAGACACGGCAGCACACGGCGAATTTCAGGAAAGGTAGAAAAACGAGACTGAGAAGAAGCTGAGCTTTGGGTCTGATCAGTGCTGCTCTGGGCAGCAAAGACAAAAGCCCCCACCTTACCACACCTTTTATTCAGTACCTCATAACAAATGACTTGCAGAGAATTCAGTACATCGGGAGAAACAAATGTAACAAATGACTTGCAGAGAGTTCAATAGTTCACAGTGGGATAAACAAGGTGTAACAAAAGGCTTGCAGAGAGTTCAGTACATCTCGGGTAAACAAGATGTTAACAGTCCAAGAACAACGAGGAACTGAGCCAGATGTTTGTTCTCCCAAGATGTTTCTTGTCCTGGAGAATCACAGCATCACTGGATCACTGAAGTCTCAGTTGTGACCGGAGGCCAAACTGGAGTTATTCTGTAGCTGGGCTGTAGGCAAGAGAACTAGGCCTACTCAAATGATTTTTCCCTAGAATTATGTAGCATTGCTCCCAACACTGGGTCTCTAGCTTGCTGGGTACAGATCTAGGGGTTTTCCAACCTCCATAATCACATGAGCCAATTTCATATAATATTCTCTCTCTCTCATTCATATTCTTCTTCATCTGCTCTCCTCCTCTCCCCTCCCCTCCCACCTCTCTCATTCTCTCATTCATATTTTCCCACTTCTTCTCCTCTCTCTTCCCCTCCCCTCCCCCATCTGTCCCCCACCCCGACCCTCTCAGTCTCTCTCACTATACGTGTACAACCTCCTACTGACTCTGGAGAACCCCAAATAATACAAAGAAATACATAGATGATCTTCCTTATGTACAGATATTAAAGCTATGATTGAAAAAACTATGAGAAGGGGGGATCATACCACAGGCAAAGTTAATGGACTCTTGGCTAAGACCAAGTTGTCATCAGGGAAGAGGGCTTGCTATGCTTTGTAAAACTGGCCAGTACCAAGTGCCATGGCCCAGTTGGCCTTGTTTCCTGTAGCTACTTCCCTTATTTGGGCTTCAGGGATCTAATACAGGCTTGACCTGCCCACACTAGGTCTAGGGAAGGGGAACTCTGTCTTCCAATTAGCCACAGTGTTCATGAGCCATTGCACCCTCAAGTAGTCTGGCACCTGCCAGGGGATGTTCAAAGACAAGGTCAAAGATTAGACTCTGTTGGCTCTTTCTGCTTCAGCTGAAAAACTCTTGGGCATAATTAAAACAAAAATGAAAAGAGCCTAATAAAATGCACAGGGGCCAAACTTTTTCACTTCTTTTAAGTCTAATAGCCTGTTTCAAAACCAAGGAATCAAATAAGGTCAAGAAAATTATTTCATTCAGCTGTGGTGACACCACACAAACTTCTACTTAATGAAAGATAACTAATCTAAGTAGAGATGCATTGTAAATCACTTGGTCGCCTCAACCATGCTGGTGCTACATGAAGCTATCCTGTGGTTAAACAGATTCAGCATGAGGTGCCTAGGATTGTGATTTACTATCCTGAATAAATAACTCATTGTCCTTGGCCCAGGATCTTTGGTTGCAAAGAAATTACAATATCTAGCTAATGCAGTCATTTAAAAATTGCAAAAATTTCAATGAAATCTTACGTTTTGACATTTTTCAAGTTACACATTATTGACATTTAGACCAGATCATTATTGCCAGAGGCTTCTCTATAGAATGTTTATCAGCATCATTGGCCTCTATCCACTAGATACAGGAACACTTTTTCCAGGTGGGACAACTATAAATGTCTCCAGAGATTGCCAAATGTCCTTTGGAGTGAGACGTTATACCAACAGAGAATCACTGCTATATGAAGACATTGCTGTAAAATCATAAAGCATTTCCCAGTGTTCATTACTGCTAAAAGGCAATTTTGGGGAGTACTGGGGATTGAGCCTAGGGTTTTCAAATACAAGGCTAGCACTCTACCATTGAGCTACACCCCTAGCCTCTTTTTTCTTTATTGTTTTGACACAGTCTCACTAAGTTGCCTAAGCTAACCTCAAACTTGTGATCCTCCTGCCCCCACCACCCACCTCAGAAATACTTCCAAATATTGACTGGTTTTATTATTGTTTACAAGAGAACAGTGTGACACAGAACATGTAACAGCCACTTGGATTCTCTATGAGAATGTTCAGTGATTGTTGCGTTGCAGGACTGAAGTTCTGATGGTTTGTTTCTAACAGTTTGAGCACACATAGGCCACTGATAGAGAAGGCAGTCAAATGGTCCTCAGCAGCAGAGGATAGCCAGCAACCAAGTATACGCAACTTTCTTTAGTTTTGTAGTTCACCAAGTGACTGGGGTCATTTCTTCGTTTTTGTACTCTTAACAACTGTCTTAATCAATTTGGATGACAATACCCAAAATACCATAGTTAGGTAGCTTAAACAACAACCATTTATTTCTCAGAGTTCTAAAGTCTGGGAAGCCAATGATTAAGGTGCTTGCCTATCTCCTGCCTGATAAGGAACCTTTTCCTGGTTTGCCCAAGGTCATTCTCTTGCATCCTCAAATGACAGAGAAGAGTGAAAGATAATTTTTCTGGTGTCCCTCTTATAAGAACACTAATGCCATCATGAGGGTTTCACCACCATTACCTACAGTCCCCATTCCAAATACCATCAGGTTGGAGATTTGCTTACAACATGAATTTGGGAGTAGGAGATTCAAACATTTGTCCCTATAACACAATCTAACACAGTTCCTACACATGCATGGCACATGGGAGGGACTTAAATAAAATTTGCATAGACCAGTAGTTCACAACCTTGCTGACATATTGGAATTATCTATTTAAATAATTACCAGGTTAAAAAATATATTAATATAGAGACCCACTCCAGAGAGATTTGGATCTAGGACATGATCTGCACATTTTAAGCTCCACTGATGTTTCCAATATGTGGTCAAGGCTGAGAATCACTGGCATCAAAAGAATGCACGGATCTTCTTGGTCTCCCATGCCAAGTGGCCATAACCTACGGAAGTTGCCTCCCAGGTAGCTGCACTTTACCTGTCAAGTGCTCCAGCCATGGGAAACAATCAGCTACACCCACCTCCACAGGGTCCAGTGCACACATTGCTCCTCTGTTTTCATTTCTCTGAGGGCATTTCTGTGCCATTGACCTTCTCTTAAGTTACAAGCCACTCACCTTCAAATCAGATGTAGCTTCTAGAACCTGGAGTATAAAGGTTAGATGATAAGAGAAACAGAAGATTGAGATACTGTGTGTGAGTGTAGTAGGGAAAGAGTCTCAACTCAGGTATAGTAAAGAGCAAAAATTATCCAATAAACTCATGATTTCATATATAACTCTTGTCAAGAGCAAAGCATTGGGGAAATTTTCATTATATCAACAAAAGGATATTTGAGACTTCAGGAACTTCTCACACCCTTGAAATTGTATTATATTACCATCATTGCTTTTGGCTCATGATTTCAGAGCTTTCTATCCATGGTTACTTTCTTTTGGGCCTATGGCAAGTCAACATCATGGCAGAAGCATGTGGCAGAGAAAACTACTCACCTCATGTCAGACAGGAAGCAAAGAGAGAGAAAAGGGGCCGGAGTCCCAAATTCCCCTTCAAAGTCGTGCTCACAATGACACAGCTTCCCACTAAGCCCCACATCTTGCTTCCACCACCTCCCAATAGCTCCACAGGTTGGTGACCAAGCCTTCAATGCACAAGCTTCTGGGGGATATTTAAAATTCAAACCATAATGAAGGCCAACCAGGGGTCATCTTTCTCCTCCACCTAGATACAGAACTGTTTCTAACTCTCTGGAGGTCAGGGAAGGAAAAGGGAACAGAAAACAGAAAATTGCAGAAACAAAAGCAGAAGAAAACAGAGGTTTTTAGTTCCCAGTGAACCACTGAATTTGATTCTGCTATGATTCAATGAGCAGAAACTGCACATGTTAGACAAACGGCCCATCTCAGACTTAGCACATAGTTGGGCCCTGCAGGGAGCTGCCATTCAGGAGGGGAGTCTCAGGCTGTGTCCCAAATGAATAGGTGCTGATCCTGTGCATGCTTCTTTTCCTGTGCATTTTTTAATGGCTGTAAAAAGCCAGAAAAGGGTAACTATCTATTCTACTTCCCTTAAAGAAAAAGTCAAAACTAAGATCTTCCTAGGTTCTTATATTATGCTCTGGAAAAAATAAACATTTAATGCTTATTCTATTAGGTTTAGGGAAGTTAAGTTATTAACTTTCAAATGTCAGTCTATTTAACAGTTGATGTTTAATAACACAAATAGATGCTTTCATTATACTTTTCATAGCTATAGATGTAGGGCCTGCTTGGCATTTATGTATCTGAATTAATGCACTCCAACAAAGTATATGCAAAATAAAAATAATTTTATCAAATGATGCCACAGTTATCTCTCCATTGTTTTGGAAACAGTTTTATCCCTTATATTTTTCACACATATGATGTTGGTTTTAGACAAGTACAATAGAGGACGCAAAGCATGTATGAATAGGTCTGTAAAATTTTTACCCAGCATGGAGGTCTTTGTTTGGCCCATTGGCAAGATGGAGATCAGGCACCACATTCTTGGTAAAAAGCCTCTCTAACAGAGAGAGTGCGTTCAAGGGGAAAATCAAGCTTGAATTGCTATGTCTAAGGGCAAGTTTGAAAGACAGATGGAAGGAGTAGGTTCCATGGGAAAGGAAAGAAGGAAAGAAAGGGAATGGAATGACTTGCCAAAGTAAAGCTGGCGGTGGCTGAGAGTTCTTTCAAAGCTGCCAGGAACCTTGGGAGTCATACCCTTTTCTCCCCTGGGAGGAGACCTAGGGCAAAATGACAGTTCAATGACTGGAAATGCCTTTCTTCCAGGCCAGAGCCCCACTCAGAAAGCATTAAAAGAGCTGGCTAAAGCCCTTCTCTCTAACTGAGTGAAAAAAATGTAGGATCAATAAGAGACACATAAGAATCCTAAGTAGAAGGATTCTCAATCTGGACTCCAGAGTCTCTAGAAGACTAATGAATGAGCTCTAGGAGGTCTGTGAAAGCCCCCAAACTAACATCACAGCTAAGTTCAGGCCAACTTTAAAAGAGCGACAGACTGTTCTTATTTAGAAGATATTTTTATTTCATAACCATTGCTCCATTCACACATTCTGTTCTTCACTAATGTAGACACAGTCGGCTGCCAAGTACTTCTCTGAGACAGCTAGCTAGTCTTTCTTGATATTTTCAAATTAAAAGTACACATAGTAAAGTAATCCATTTTCTAAATATCTTTTTTTATCAAATTCATATGAAATGCCATCTTTTGGAAATGGAATGGCCACACTGCCACTTTGGGCAGGACATGCTGCATTTGTGCTCTAGTACAAGGCAAGAGCATGTATAGGGGCTTTATGCCAATGTATTTATAATAGAGTGAGATTATTCTACCTCTCTTAGGTCTGCCTTCTGTCCTGCTTTGCTGTGCATATACCATGTTTCCCCCGAAACAAGACCTAACTGGAAACTAAGCCTTAGCTGGTCATTACCATGACACAGTAATGTCCAGTGTCATGCAGATTATACCTCACTATTCTCTTGTTGGGCCCTATTCTGTAATGGCAAGTAAGCCAAGGATAGGCTGGTTGGGGCTGGCATTTTTTTTATCTCTAGCTTTCAAGGCTGATTATTTGGTTAGGTCTTCATTGGCAAATCCTAATTTTATAGCATCTATCCTTTTTATGTTTATTAATACTTGTTTGCAATACATCATGTTTACATTCCTTGTGTAGAGTTGGTACATGTACATAAGATTTCTTAATTCCTTTCTTCATCTTCTTTACCTCTCCTCTCTTCTCCCTCCCTCAATCTCTTTATCTCCTTCCCCTTTGAGAAAGATCTATCTCCCACCTTCCTATTACCTCTTATTTTTCTCTTCATTTATGCTTTGAGTTTCTTGCAAAGAGAAACTATGTGATATTTAAGCTTATGCATCTGATTTATTTCACTTAACATTATGGTCTTAGGTGCATCTGTTTTCCTACAAATGAATCAAGTTTATCTTTATGGCAGAGTAGTACTTCACTGTGTGTAAATACCACATATTTTTATTCATTCATCTGTTGATGAACATATAGACAACTTCCAAGATTTAGCTATTATCAATTGTACTGCTATAAACATGAGTATGCCTGTATCACTATAATATGATATCTTTAACTCTTCAAGGAAGATATCTAGATACTTAAATAGCTGGGTCAAATGGAATTTCTAGTTTCAATTTTTTGAGGAATCTCCATACTGATTTCCATAATGCTCCATACTGATTTCCATAATGATTATACTAGTTTACATTCCTGCCAACAATATATAAGGGTTCCTCCCACCCCCTCGCAGCCTCACTAGCATTTGTTGTTATTTGATTTCTTCACTTAATCTTAGCCAAAAGGCCAAGAAGCTATTGTTATTTGATTTCTTGATAATGTCCATTCTTTCTAGGGCAAGATGAAATCTCATTGTTATTTTAATTTGCATTTCTGTAATGGCCAGGTTTGTTAAGCATTTCTTTGTGAATTTCTTCTTCTGTGAAATGTCTATTCATTTCATTTACCCATTTTTCAATTGATTCTTTTATGGGGGGGTCTAATTTTTTATGTTCTAGATGTTAGTCCTTTGTCCAAGAAATAGCTGGCAAAAATTTTTTCCCATTCTGGAGGTTGTGTCCTCATCCTGTTGGTGGTTTCTTTTGCTGTGCAAAAGCTTTTTAATTTAATATGATCCCATTTGTTGATTCTCTGTACTATCTCCTGTGCAATCGGGGTTTGGTTCAGAAAGTGCTTGCCTACACTTATGTCTTCAAGAATTTTACCTATTTTATCTTCTGTATTTTTGTTGTATTTCTATTAAGTATTTCTGTTGTAACATTTAGATATTTGATCCAGTTTGTTTGTTTGGTACCAGAGATCGAATTCGGGACCCTTGTGTTTGCAAGCAGGGCGGTGGCACCACAGAGCTAAATCCCTGGCCCTATTTGATACATTTTGATTTTAGTTTAGTACATGGTGGGATATATGGGTCTAGGCTGTCTTCTGCATGCACATGTCCAATTTTCACAGTATCATTTAGTAAAAAGACTATCTGTCCTCCAACATGTTTTTGGGCCCTGTGTCAAAAATCAAATAGCTGAATGTCTCTGGGGTTGTTTCTGATTCTTCTATTCTATTGAGCAAACTTCTTAGAACTGCTTTCATTGTGTCCCACAAGTTCTGGTGTGTTGTACTAACATTATTTAATTCTAAAAACTGGGTTATTTCTTCTTTGTTTTCTTCTGTGACCCAATGATTATTCAAGAGTGTGTTGTTTAGTATCCGTGCATTTGCATAATTTCTGTGGTTTCTTTTTTCATTGATTTCTAATTTCATTGCACTATGATCTGATGATATGCATGGTTAATTGGCTAGTATGTGGTCTATTTTAGAGAAAGTTCTGTGTGCTGACAAAAACAATGAAGCACTGTAAGTATTAAATCTATTTGTTCAAAGGTTTGGTTCAACTCTGATTTTTTTGTTTGTTTGTTTGTTTAGTTGATCTGTCTATTTGTGATAGTGTAGTACTGAGGTTCCCCATTATACTTGTATTGATATTTATCTGATCTTTTATGTCCAGTGATGTTTGTTTTATGAAGCTCGGTGCATTGTTGTTTTGTGTGTGTATATATATATATATATATATATATATATATATATATATATATTTATAATTGTTATCTCTTTCTGTTGAATAATTCCATTAACCAATATATAGTGGTTTTTGTTTCTTCTATTTTGCCTCTTCAGATAAGATTTGGCTTTATATTTGAAAATAGAATAACTATTCCTGCTTGGTTTTGGTTTCCTGTTGCATGAAATATTGTTTTCCAACCTTTAATTTTTAGTCTATGACTTTCTTTTTGGGTTAAGTGTGTTTCTGATATACAGCATACCATTCTTATATACAAACACCATTGGATTGTGATTCTTGTTACATTCTGCTAATCTGTGTCTTTTTGGCAAATTGAGACCATTCACATTGATAGTTATTACTAGTAAGTATTAACTTACTCTTGTCATTGTATTATTTTTCTGATGCTGATTTACTTTCTTTCCCATGTAAATGGCCTCAATTCCCCAATCAAAAGAAATAGACTGGCAGAATGGGTCAAGAAACAAGATCCAACAATATGCTGCATATAAGAAGCACATGTAATTCAAAATGAAACTCATATACTGAAAGTTAAAGGGTGGAAAACAATGATCCATGCAACAGGAACCTGAAAAAAAACAGGAGTAGCTGTCCTCTTTGCAGATGAAATGGATTTCAATCCAATGCTAATTAAGAGAGGCAAAGAAGGTGACTACATCCTTGTAAAGAGAACAATCCAAGAGGAAGAGATGACAATCATAAATTTTTATGCACCAAATATGAATGCCCCCAACTATACAAAACAAATATTAAGGGACATGAAAAACCAAATAAGCGCTAATACAATTGTAGTGGGGGACCTCAATACCCCACTGTCACAAAGAGACAAATCATCTAGAAAAAAGTCAACAACAAAATACTAGAAATGAACCAAGCTTTGAACAAATGGACTTAATAGATGTCTACAGAGCATTCCACCCCACAAAATCAGAATATACATTCTTTTCAACTTCACACTAGTCATTCTCCAAACTGGACCACATACTGCCTCATAGAACACGTTTAAGTAAATGCAAAGGAATTGAAGTTATCCCGTGAATATTATCAGACCATAGTGCAATTAAACTGGAGATCAATAGCATAAGAAACCTCAAGAACTCCACAAACACATGGAAATTGTTTTCCATTGTGTATTGGTACATTTTAGGTATACAATACAGTTGCATTCATCGTTGGGATCTTGTACCTTTACATGATGTATCTTGGTTCTTATTTTCCCCATTCACCTGCCTTCCCTTTACCCCCTCCATCCATCCATATTTACAAAGACTTTGTTCTCATTTTTTCCTTTTCTCATATTTTTCTTTTCCCTTCTTTCCTTTCCCCTACCCTTCCCACTTCCCCTTACACATGGAAATTGAATAACACTCTCCTGAACAATCAATTGGTCACAGAGGAAATTAAAGAAGAAATTAGACAGTTTTTACAATTAAATGATAACGCCAATACAACATACAGGAATCTATGGGACACAATGAAAGCAGTTCTATGAGGGAAATTCATAGCAGTGAATGCCCACACTAGTAAAACAGTGCAAGCTCAAATAAACAACCTAATGCTGAATCTTAAGCTCCTAGAAAAAGAAGAGCAAGACAAACCCAAAGCTCATACAAGGGAAGAAATTATAAAGATCAGAGCAGAAATCAATGCAATAGAGACTAAGAGAATGATATAAAAAAATCAATGAATCGATGAGTTGGTTTTTCAAAAGAATAAATAAAATCAATAAGCCCTTAGCCAACCTTATCAAAAAAAGGCAAGAAAAGGCTCAAATCCATGCAATTAGGAATGAAAAAGGTGAAGTCACAGCAGATCCAGCAGAAATCCAGAGGATCATCAATACCTACTTCAAGAACCTGTACTCTAATAAAATGGAAAGCACAGAAGAAATGGACAGATTCCTAGATACATATGAATTACCAAAGTTGAATGAAGAAGATATAAAAATTCTAAACACCCCAATTACAATCAGTGAAATTTAAAATGTAATTAAAATTTTACCAACAAAGAAAAGCCCAGGTCCTGATGGCTTCACTGCTGAATTCTACAAGACATTTAGAGAAGAACTATTGCCATTACTCTTTAAACTTTTCAGTGAAGTTAAAAGGGAAGCAATACTTCCAAATTCATTCCTGGAAGCCAGTGTTACTTTGATTCCAAAAGCAGAGACGGTCCCAACCAAAAAAGAGAACTACAGGCCAATCTCCCTAATGAACATACATGCAAAAATTCTCAATAAGATACTCCAACAGAATACAGAGGGTCATCAAGAAGATCATACACCATGACCAAATCAGATTTACCCCAGGGATGCAAGGATGGTCCAAGATACATAAATCAATAAGTGTAATACATTATATTAACAGAGTCAAGGACAAAAACCAAATGATCATCTCAATAGATGCAGAAAAAGCATTTGACAAAATTCAACACCCATTAGAGATAAAAACCCTGCAGAAAATTGGAATAGATGGTTTTTATCTCAAGCTGATAAAGGTTATCTATGAAAAACCAACAGCCAACATCATACCAAATGGTCAAAAACTGAAAACCTTCACGCTAAAATCAGGAACAAGACAAGGATGTCCACTATCACCACTCCTGATCAATATAGTTCTGGAAACATTACCCACAGCAATTAGACAAGAGAAAGAAATAAAAGGAATAAAGATAGGAAAGGAGGAAGTTAAACTGTCATTATTTCCGGAGGATATGATACTGTATATAAATACCCAAAAAACTCTGCCAAAAGATTTCTAGCCTTAATTGACAGATTCAGTAGAGTACATAGAGTAGCTACAAGGTCAACACTCAAAAATCAATAGCCTTCTTGTACACAAATAACAGATTCACTGAGGGAGAAATTAGGGAACCAATCCCTTTCACGATAGCATTCAAAAAATGAAATATCTAGGAATCAGTCTAATGAAGGAAGCAAAAGACCTCTACATTGAGAACTACAGCACTCTAAAAAAAGAGTTGGAAGAGGATATAAGAAAATGAAAAGACAGCCCCTATTCCTGGGTAGGAACAACCAGTATAGTGAAAATGGCCATACTTCCAAAACTACTATACAGATTCAATGCAATCCTGATTGAAATCCCAATAGTATGTTTCACAGAACTAGAGAAAACAATCAAAACATTCACTTGGAACAGGAAGAGACCTAGAATAGCAAAAGCAATTCTAGGCAACAGAGACACGGCAGGGGGTATCACAATCCCAAACTTGAAACTATACTACAAAGCCACTGTGATAAAAACAGCATGGTACTGGCAAAGAAACAGACCTGAGGATCAGTGGAATAGATTAGAAGATTCAGAAACAACTCTAGACATACTCAGCCACCTCATCTTTGACAAAGGAGCCAACCATCCTTAGTGGAGGAAAGATAGCCTCTTTAATAAATGGTGTTGGAAAACTGGATTTCAACTTGCCAAAGATTAAAACTAGACACTTATCTTTCACTATGCACTAAACTAAAATAGAAGTGGATTAAAGATCTAAATATTAAAACAGAAACACTAAACTTGCTGGAAGATAAATTAGGTAGAACACTCAAAGGCATTTGCATAGGAAAAGACTTTATGAACAAATCCGCAGTAGCAAGGAAGTAGCACAAAAAATCAACAACTGGGATCTCACCTTATTAAAAAGCTTCTGCACTGCAAGAGAAACCACCAAATGACCCAAGAGACAACCTATAATATGGAGGAAAAGTTTTTAACAGCTGTTCTTCAGACAAAAGTCTACTATCTAGAAGATATAAAGAACTAAAAAAAATCAGAACCCCAAATATAAAAACCCAATTCAAAAATGGGCATCTGAAATGAACAGATATTTCTCAAAGAAATATATGTGCTGCCAAAGCAAGCACTCTCAGACAAAGAAGTAAAAACAGCAAATAAACATACGAAAAAATGTTCAACATCGTTTGAGAGATGCAAATGAAAACAAACACTGAGATTCCACCTCACTCCAGAAAGAATGGCTGCTATGATGAAATCAACCAATAACAAATGCTGGCAGGCCTGTGGGGAAAGAGGAACCCTGCTCCCCTTCTGGTGGGAGCGTAGACTGGTGCAACCGCTGTGGAAATCAATATGGAGATAGGTCAAACAACTAGAATTAGAAGTCCCATTTGACCCAGCTATTCCTCTGCTGGGTATCTTCCCCCCAAAATTAAAAGAAACACACCACAGTGATACATGCTCAACCATGTTTATAGCAGCACAGTTTGTAATAGCTAAAACTTGGAAACAGCCCAATTGCCCATCAACTGCAGTCTGGATAAAGAAGATACGGGTTTTTTATAAAATGGAGTACTACTCAGCCATAAAAAATGAGAAACTAGAGACATTTATAGCTAAGTAGATGCACTTTAGGGCCATACTCTTAAGTGATATAAATAGGACACACGTGTAAATACTGAATAGTTTCTCTGGTGTGAAAAACTAAAAGTGTAAATAAGGATCAAAATGTATAATTGATAATGTGAAATAGGAAGAAAAGTTCTAAAGGAGTAGGGGAAGTGGGAGGGGTAGGGGAAAGGAAGGAAGGGAAAAGAAAAAAACATGAGAAAAGGAAAATAATGGAAAAAAAGTCTTTGTAAATAGGGAAGGGTGAGGGGGTGAAGGGAGGGCAAGGGAAGGGGGAAAAACTAAGAACCAAGATACATCATGTAAATGTACAAGATCCCCACGATGAATGCAACTGTATTGTGTACCTAAAATGTATGAATAAACTTCATGGAAAAAAAAAAGAATTCCAGTGAATTGTGCCAATTTTCATTGTTTGTTAACTGTTAATGTTTAAAGATACAGATTTGTCCCTTGGAAGTAAAATAAAATGTGAATTATTATCATTTTTTAAAAAAGAAATATATCCCTTCCATAAAGATTTACTAAGCATTTACTAAGTGTCAGGCATTGTGGTAGATGCCATGTTAGGGTATGAGAAAATGTGAGTCATCAACGGAAAAATGCCAGGCTTTGGGCCAGTCTACCAGGCTACCAAGGAAGCACATGGAGACAATCTTGGAAAATCTTATGTGGTCCCAAACTTTTGCCAGTGCCGTAAATGTTTGTACATAACATGTCCCCATTTCACCACTAAGGGCAAGCATATGCAAGGGCCCAAGTTCACATCCTCAGGATTGATTGTCTGTGGGGAATAATATTTTTCCTCTTTACACAATTTGCCAGAGGCCTCCCATATGCTGTTCTTCAGTTCTTGATCTGTGAGGCTCCTAGGATTTTTCCACAGTGGAGTAAATGAAATCAATCATTTAAAAAGCCATAGCAGACAAGTCTTAGTGGTCAGGCCTAAACACAGAATGAATATCTCTGTTTCAAGTCAAAATATAGCATTGAATGTTGGCAGGGATGTGACCCACTACTGACTGGCAGGCAGAAGCTGGATCCTATGATCCAGGGCTCTGCCTGGGGAAGGAGAATTCAATTCCTCAACTCCTCCTGACTTTCCATCCATGCTCAAGTTTCCAAGAGATAAAACTGTTAGCCAATTGGGTTATCCTAAAAACTCAAGGCCATAGTGGCACTAATCAACAAAACAAGGCCAGTGATGTCCCCTCCAAACTTCCTTCTCTGATGGTGTTTTTCCTTATAAACAGGAATCTGAGCACTGCAAAATACACCTGCTCCAGGGGCAGGCTTGAGAAGGAGCACGTGGCCCAGTGAGTGCATGAGTGGGAGACGCTCCAGACGCCCTATATGGTCCTCCTCAGAAAAGGAACCTTCATTCCTCTTCCTGCACAATGAGAAGCACACTAAGAACCCAGAAGGTCACGTCTCTATTAGCAGAAGTTATTTTCTGGGAGCTGGATTTATGCTAAAGGGGACACGGTGTAGTAAAAAGGGACTAAAATTATATTGCCTAAATGTATTATCTAAATTGTTGTCGTGAGCTGCTTCAGTAATACTCATTTGTTTTAAAAGCCTTGTTTATTCCAAGAGTCATAGAAATGCTTCCCAAAGTTTCTGTATCTATCACAATCTTCCATACAGATTCTATCTGAAATCACTATTCCTTGAGAACATGCAGACTCTGTCTGCAGTGTCCTCCTCATCTGCCCCTTCTGCAGGTCCCAACTCACAACTTCTTTGAGACTTTTTCAGCCATTCCCAACCTCAGCCTCCATCCTCCAAAGTATAAAACATCTTACACAAGCACTCAGCAATACATTTTATCTTGTATCTGCTACCATTTTTTATGGAATGAAGGTGAAATAGAAGCAAAGAATGAGGTATTGCTTTATCTACACTGCTGAATCTCAGACCTTAGTATAACAACACAACCTGGGTCTGTGTCTTGTGAAGTCAAAGAATGAAATTGAGGACAAAGGAGATAAAGGAATATTTATTAAGAAGAGACAAATAACTCTCAATAGTCAGGAGGGGACCTAAAAGTGGGTTGCTATGGAGACTCTTTGTCTAGGAGTTTTTATACCAAAAAGTGACCAGGGCTCAGACCACTCTGAGTCAAACTAAGGTCAACCAATAGGACTAAAGCAAGCTTAAACTAGAAATGGGCCTATGAAGAGTCAAGGCACGTAGCAAGCATGTGACTGCAGGTGCCTCCTGGCCTCTATTCTATCTAAGTGGCTCATTAAAAGTACAAAGTCAAAAGGAAAAAATGTTTTCCAGATAGATAGGAGCAGAAGTTATCATAGTGATTATCCGTCACCTTGCTTGTTACATTCCTGGACTTAATTGTCCATCTGGTTCTTACTAGCTCTTGATCTCAGGCTCCTGCTTATCTGACCAAGGCCTGGCCATCCTGACTCTATCTTATCCCCAGTGCCTGTCTAGCTGCCTGTTATCTTCTGCCTAACTTGCTTGCCTATAATACTAGGATTCTGAAGTTCTCTTTCCCCTGCTACAATGTCCACTCCAACTGCCTTCCACTGCCCTGGCCTATCTGAGAGCTCAAACCCAAGATCAACTCTCAATGAATGCAACCTCTTTATTAAGGGACATTGTGATTTTTCTGGATTCACTGCCCCCTTTCCTGACCTAATCGAGTTGGACAGTCTAGGAAGAAACCTGAAAATTGCCTAAACACTTTTTCCTCATTTAGCCTAAAATGGCGGCCTCCCTAGATTCTAATGCATGTTCTGCTACTTCTCTGGAACCAAATACAGAAATTGCTCTGGATACCAAAATGTCCTGGGAGAACTTGTTATTTCCTCCTTATGAGGGTTCACTGCCAAAACTCAGTGAGGGAGAATAATGGGAGTGAATGTTGACCCCCACCCTGTATGTGTATCACTCCTTGTTTTTCAAATTTCTTCTGCCCATATTATAAACATTGCTCCTCGTTAGAGTTGAATGTTCTTGAAGCATAAAGGGCATGTCTCCCAGAGAAGTTAAAGTGCTGGTAGAGTCAAGTCCTCAGGTTATTCAGGTAGGGACCATGGGCTTCAAAGAAACCATAAATAGCCAAATTTTTATAAGAATTTTGGGCTTCTAGGCAGAGTTAGATATTCCTGGGCAAATGAGCCATAACTTTAATTAGATTCTCTGAAGGGTCTGATGTCAGTTGAGTTCTCCAGGAAGCAGACTGAGACAGTGTCCATAGTACAAAGTGCACTGGGTATTAATACCTTGGAAAGGAAATTTGCCAAGGTGAGCTGTCTCACAAAGTGCCTTCCAGTCTAACTGGGAACTCCAGAACAAAAGGTACCTGTAGTTTAGGAGTTCAGGCCTGGTGTTGCTACCATCCTACAATGAGAAAAGGCTTGAATGAATTTTAAAATCATAACTTTTCTTGAACTCGGCATGACCCATCTTGGGAAAAACAGGAGGGCACTTGTATCAATAACTTTCTAAGTCATTAATGATGGTATCCACCTCAACGACAGTTAGCCCTTGCTCAGTCATGACTGAGGCTCCTTTGAAAACAGTGTGACTTTGTCCACGGCAGAGCCTTGAGGCAAGATGTACTGCACAATCAGGTAGGAAGAGCTTTTAATATTCAGCAGTTAGTGGAACACTGAATGCTAGGAATTGTAGACCTCAAAGAGAGCTGGTACCCACTTACACAGTGCTCCCTGTGGATCTCTATTAGGTGTCACAAGAAAGAATGGAAGCAGGGAAGAAGATCAGAGAAAGTGGCCTCTTGGTGTCATAGACTTAAAGGAGAAAATCACCTGTCTCTATGAGAAAGCTCAAAGCCTCACCTGGACCCCTTCTTCCTGCAGAACAAAAATCTTAAACTTCTTGGGAAAGGACTCCTGACCTAGAAACTTAGGAAAAGCTGAAATCTGGGAGTGGAATAGGGACATTGGGGGGAAATGCTACCTAACTCCTACTGTACCTTAAGCACAAAGAAATTCTGGAGAAATTTAAGACTACTGATGCACTGAAGGCAACTACGGCAACAGCAGGCCGCAAATCCAGCTCAACTCAATTCCAACATTAATGTAGAGAGCCAACCTCCAATATTAATGGCTTAGCAGAGGAGGAGGAAGAGGAGTGCTGGTTTCTGCACATAAATTTTCCCAATTGTCTATTAGTATCTGTTAGGGATGGTTCCAGAATCCTGCAATCTGTAAGTACAAAAGAAGTGATTATATTATCTTTCAACTTTGTAGTATGTTTGAAATTTTCCACAATATATAGTTGGGGATTGGAGATCAGGCTTTGAACAAGAATTCAGTTCAAGTGCTATAAAACAAGCTAAGTACAGACATTCCTTTTTTAACAACATACCTGTTTAATGACTATTCAAACTCAAGACTGAAGCGTGCTGTTCAGACTTACAACCTGCATTCAGACCTCCAACACAGGAATGTTGAGTGGCAGTGCAGTCTTATGGTGGCTTCTTCTACTGTACAGTACTGTAATTTTTGCTGATTTTACTGTACAGTACATTACTGTACATAGTTTATGTTCTGTTATACATTATAGTGCTTCATATAAGCACTATACAAATAAAAGGAAAGTTATAAAGTTGGAGTTTCCTTTGACCATTTCTTTCATTTCTTTGTTTTGAATGTTGTAAAGTACATGCTATCTACAATTCCTCATTTAGTGACCAATTCATTTAATGACCTAGTTGCAGGGACAGAACTCAATTGTTAAAGGAGTAGTGTCTGTACTGCCTCAAGGATCTTTGGAACTTCCCAGAGACCCTGGAGTGACCCCTTGTGCCATTCTTATGAATATGTCTCAAAAGTATTCCTGGAGAATGACCTCTTCCTACTACTTTTTTTTTTTTGTAATGGGGATCAAACTCAGGACCTCATGCATGCCAGGCAGGTGCTGCGCTGCTGAGCTACATCCCCCACACTCTACTACTATTTTATTAAGCACCTACTACATATCAGTACTGTGTGAGACCCTGAGAATACACATAATAAAAAAAAAACTTTCACTGAGCTTTGATGAAGCTTACTGTTGGAAAATATCTGGGTTTCCTGCACACCCCTGCTGGCTCTCACTATAGTGGCCCCCTCTGCTCTTTGTTTCAGGAACTTAATTGGGTTCTGGCAGTTTAAGCCACACTTCTGGAGATGAGTCGTGACTGAAGGAAATCACTCGGGGCAACTCCATCCTTTCTCCTCCATTTGATCTAGAGACAGACAGGTGAGCCAGGTCTGGACAATACCATAAAAGGGAGCATCTGTTGGGAGCGTCTGTGTAGCTTTTTCCTTCCTAATAACAGAGCAAATGAAGGAAGGAGAGTCCTTTGCCTCTGCCACTGACTTCCTGCTTGGCCTCTCCCATGCAAGTCCATGATGCTTCAAGCCCTGGCATCTGTCATTACCTGTGATAGGACACACACTAAAGATGCCAGAGAAGAAAGAAGGAGACCTGGCCCTTTGGGGCTACGTGGGGCAGAACTCCACCCTAGACATTCCTCACTCCTGATCAGGCTTTTTATTACATGACGGTAACAAACCCATGTGAATATTACTCATCAGACACTCTATTACAGGAAGCCTATCAATTCTTACCTTTTAACCCAGCAATTCTACCTTCAAATATTTGTTTTAAGCATTTGCTCAATGACTCATGATTACAAATAGCATAGGTGTTGCTCCTAACAGTAAAAATAAATTTAAAACCAACTTAAATATCCAATAATAGAATGTGGAAAAAAATAGAATGTGGGCTAAATAAATTGTGTAATTGTAACTGGTAACACCAGTTAGCTATTAAATATGATAATATAAGGGTTTATAAAACCATGGAAGGAAAGTAAGAATACATTATATTTAAAAACAAAACCTAGGTCACAGAAAAAGATGTATGTTATTGTTTTCTTTGTATAGAACACACATATATGCACAGAAAGAGAAAAAAAGACAAAGGAAAGATATATGTCAAAGTCCTAATGACCATCTTCTTAGAATTATGAGCGTTTGGGTCGCTAGTCACGCGGAACGTGCTGGGTCAGCCCAATGCAGACAGGCAGGTCTGTGGACACCCTACCGAGGTTGCGAGTCATGTGGAACACGCCGAATCAGCCCACACCAATCCACTGGACACTGCTCCCGCCCCGCCCCGCCCCCCCCCGCACATCTGTATACCCACCTGGTTCCACACAACAAAGACGCAGAGGACACCAGACCACCAGTCCACGGTACTGGGTCCCGCTGCTCCCAGCCCAGAGGTAGGGGCTTCTGAGCCCCTGGCCCACTGCTCCTGGTCCAGAAGAAGGGGCTTCCTGGCCACCATCCCGCCCACTGCTCCCAGCCCAGAGGAAAGGGCTTTTGGACCACCTTCTGTCCTGCTGCTCCCAGCCCAGAGGTTGGGGCTTCTGAGATGCTGTCCTACTGCTCCTGGTCCAGAGGAAGGGGCTTCCCGGTCACTATCCCTCCCACGGCTCCCAGCCCAGAGGAAGGGGCTTCTGGGCCACCATCCTTACCGCCGCTCCCGGCCGCTGTCTCACCTCTCCCAGCTCAGAGGAGGTGATCCTCACTGGCGCCAACAGCACACCCCGCCCCGCCCCGATCGAAATGAGAAACACGTAAATAAGTCTCAAAACCAGACTTCCAGATCACCTACAGCAACCCCAAAGGGAAATGAGATGGAACACTCTGATACTCAACCACCTGGACCCAATGAACTGGCAACAAAAGGGGATCTGGAAAAAAGGAAATCAGAAATAATTTCTCAGATAACAGGAGAAATTGTGCCCCTAGTGCAAGACATGATTAATAGATCTAGAGAGGAGCTCAGGAACATAATGGAATCCCAACATAGGAAACAAATGGAATCCATAAAACAGATGCAAATAGATTTCCAGGAGAAGAAAAACTCCATTGAAAGTCTACACAGCAGAATGAGCCAATGTGAGGACAGAATTTCAGATATAGAAGATAAGAATGCAATTAGTGACTAGGAAAAGAAAAATTGCTTCAAAATTATAAGGAAACATGAGAAATCAATCCAGCAGCTGCTAGATGATGCAAAGAAGAATAACTAACATAAGACTGATTGGAGTCAATGAAGAAACAGGAGAGAGTGCAGGCAACATAAAAAAAAAACTGCTCACAAAAGTAATGGCAGAAAACTTCCCAAGCAGGGGAAAAGAGCTTGACATACAGATAAGTGAGGCATATAGGACTCCAAATAGCCTTGATCAAAAAATCTACACATAGGCATATAATTGTTAAGATTCCATAAACTCAACAGAAGAACAAAGTTCTACAAGCAGTTAGAGAAAAGAAACAAATCACATACAAAGGAAAGCCCACCAGAATCACAGCAGACTTCTCAACACAAACCATCAAGGCAAGAAGAGCTTGGAGTGACATATTCCAAGCTCTAAAAGAAAACAGCCTCCAACCCAGATTGATGGACCCTGCAAAACTATCTTTCAAAATTGATGGAGAAATAAGATACTTTCATGACAAAGAGCACCTTAGGAACTTACTAAATACCAAACCAGCACTCCAAAGAATTTTACACAATATCCTAGGAACAGACATTGAGGATCACAACCCCAGGAAGCAAAGCAGAATGAACCCATCTGACATGACAAGAAATTAAATGTAGAGGGGGAGAATCCAACAAAAAGAAAAAGTCATGGCAATGACAAGTCAATATATTTCAGTTATAACCATCAACATTAATGGTCTCAATTCACCAATCAAAAGAAACAGACTGGCAGAATGGGTCAAGAAGCAAAATCCAACAATATACTGCATACAAGAAACACACTTAATTCAAAAGGAAACTCATAGACTGAAAGTTAAAGGGTGGAAAACAATGCTCCATGTGACAGGAACCCAAAAAAAAGCAGGAGTAGCTATCCTCTTGGCAGATCAAGTAGATTTCAAACCAACACTGATTAAGAGAGACAGAGAAGGACACTACATCCTTGTAAACGGAAGAATCCAAGAGGAAGAGATGACAATCATAAATATCTATGCACCAAACACTAGTGCACCCAACTATATAAAACAAATATTAACGGACATGAAAAGTCATATATACACTAATACAATTGTAGTGGGGGACCTCAACACCCCACTGTCACAAATAGATAGATCAACTAGACAAAAAATAAGTCATGAAATACTAGAACTCAATCAAACTCTTGAACAAATGAACTTAACAGATGTTTACAGAGTGTGTTCCACCCCACAAAATCAGAATACACATTCTTCTCAGCTGCACATGGATCATTCTCCAAAATAGACCACATACTCACACAGAAAACATGTTTAAGTAAGTGCAAAGGAATTGAAGTTATCCCCTGTATATTATCAGACCATAGTGTGATGAAATTGGAGATCCATAGCAAAAGAAACTCAAATAATTTCATAAACACATGGAAATTGAACAGCACACTTCTGAAAAACCAATGGGTCACAGAGGAAATTAAAGAAGAAATCAGACAGTTCCTTCAATTAAATGACAATGACAGTACAATATAATGGAATCTATGGGACACAATGAAAGTAGTCTTACAAGCCAAATTCATACCAGTGAATACTCATATTAGGAAAACAGAATGAGCCCGATTAAACAACCTGATGCTGAACCTCAAGCATCTAGAAAAAGAAGAGCAAGACAACCCCAGAGCTCATACAAGGGAGGAAGTTATAAAGATCACAGGAGAAATCAATGCAATGGAGACTAAGAGAACAATACAAAAAATCAATGAAGCCAAGAGTTGGTTCTTCGAAAGAATCAACAAAATTGACAAACCTTTAGCCAACTTTATCAAAAAGCAGAAAGAAAAGGCCCAAATCCATGCAATTAGGAATGAAAAGGGTGAAATGACAACAGACCCAGCAGAAATCCAGAGGATCACCAATACCTACTTCCAGAACCTGTACGCCAATAAGATGGACAACACAGAAGAAATGGACAAATTCCTATACATATGAATTACCAAAGTTGAACAAAGAAGACCTAAAAATTCTAAACAACCCAATATCAACCAATGAAATTGAAAACATAATAAAAACTTATCTGTTGGGAGCAATACTACATAATTCTAGGGATAAATCATTTGGTTAGCCTAGTTCTCTTGCCTACAGCCCAGCTACAGAATAACTCCAGTTTGGCCTCCGGTCACAACTGAGACTTCAGTGATCCAGTGATGCTGTGATTCTCCAGGACAAGAAACATCCTGGGAGAACAAACATCTGCTCAGTTCCTCATTGTTCTTGGACTGATTAACATCTTGTCTGCCGGAGATGTACTGAACTCTCTGCAAGCCTTCCGTTACACCTTGTTTATCCCAATGTGAACTACTGAACTCTCTGCAAGTCATCTGTTACATTTGTTTCTCCCGATGTACTGAATAAAAGGTGTGGTAAGCTGGGGACTTTTGTCTTTGCTGCCCAGAGCAGCACTGATCAGACCCAAAGCTCAGCTTCTTCTCGGTCTCATTTTTCTACCTTTCCTGTAATTCGCCGTGTGCTGCTGTGGCTCGCAGGAGACCAGGACTAACTGCAGAGGTTCTGGTAACGTCCCCTTCCCCTGTCCCCTACACTTATCAACTAAGAAAAGCCCGGGCCCTGATGGCTTCTCTGCTGAATTCTACAAGACATTTAGAGAGGAACTGCTGCCACTACTGTTTAAACTCTTCAATGAAATTGAAAGGGAAGCAATCCTCCCAAATTCATTCCTGGAAGCAAGCATCACCTTGATCCCCAAAGCAGAGAAAGACCCAACTGAAAAATAGAACTATAGGTCAATCTCACTAATGAACATAGATGCAAAAATCCTTAATAAGATAATGGCAAACAGAATGCAGAAAATCATCAAGAAGATCATACACCCTGATCAAGTGGGATTCATCCCAGGGATGCAGGGATGGTTCAATATACACAAATCAATCAATGTAATACACCATATCAATAGAGCCAAGGACAAAAACCATATGATTATCTCCATAGATGCAGAAAAAGCATTTGACAAAATCCAACATGCATTTATGATAAAAACCCTACAAAAAATTGGAATACATGGTCTCTACCTCAAACTGATAGAAGCCATCTATGAAAAACCAACAGCCAATATCATACTAAATGCTCAAAAACTGAAATCCTTCACACTAAAATCAGGAACAAGACAAGGATGTCCACTATCACCACTCTTGTTCAATATAGTTCTGGAAACATTAGCCAAGGCAATTAGGCAAGAGAAAGAAATAAAAGGAATAAAGATAGGAAATAAAGAAGTCAAATTGTCATTATTTGCAGATGACATGATACTCTATATAGAAGACCCCAAGAACTCCACCAAAAGTTTTCTAGACTTAATAACCAAATTCAGTCAAGTAGCTGGTTACAAGGTCAACACACAAAAATCAATAGCTTTCCTCTACATAAATGAGACTCACTGAGAGAGAAATAGGGCAAATAATTCCCTTCACAATAGCATCCAAAAAACTGAAATACCTAGGAATCAACCTAACAAAAGAAATCAAAGACCTCTTCTCTGAAAACTATAGCACTCTGAAAAGAGAGATTGAAGATGATATCACAAAATGGAAAGATATCCCGTGCTCTTGGGTAGGAAGGATTAATATAGTGAAAATGGCCATACTTCCAAAACTGCTATATAGATTTAATGCAATTCCAATTGAGATCCCAGCAGCATACTTCATGGACCTTGAGAAAACAATCCAAAAATTCATTTGGAACAAGAAGAGACCCAGAATAGCAAAAGCAATTCTAGGTAACAGAGACAAGGCAGGGGGTATCGCAATCCCCAACCTGCAACTCTACTACAAAGCTACTGTGATAAAAACTGCATGGTACTGGCAAAGAAACAGACCTGAGGACCAGTGGAACAGATTAGAAGATGCAGAAACAACACCAGACACACTCGGCTGTCTCATCTTCGACAAAGGAGCCAAACACCCTCACTGGAGGAAAGATAGCGTCTTTAATAAACGCTGCTGGAAAAATTGGCTTTCAACTTGCCAAAGATTAAAACTAGACTTATATCTCTCACCATGCACAAAACTAAAATTGAAATGGATTAAAGATCTAAATATTAAAATAGAAACTCTGAACCAGTTGGAACAGAGGTTAGGTAGAACTCTTGAAGACATCGGTGTAGGAAAAGATTTCATGAACAAAACCTCAGTTGCCTGTGAACTAGCACAAACAATCAACAAGTGGGATCTCTTCTTATTAGAAAGCTTTGGCACAGCAAGAGAAACCACCAGCAGTGTGAAGAGACAACCCACAATGTGGGAAAAAATCTTCACCTGCTCTTCCTCAGACAAAGGTCTACTATCTCTAATCTATAAAGAACTTAAAAAGATCAGACCTCCCAAATTTAAAGACCCAATCCAAAAATGGGCATCTGAAATGAACAGACATTTCTCACACAAAGAAGTAGAAATAGCAAATAAATACATGGAAAAATGTTCAACATCACTGGTCATTCAAGAGATGCAAATGAAAACAATGCTGAGATTCCATCGCACTCCAGAAAGAATGCCTGCTATCATGAAATCAACCAATAACAAATGCTGGCGGGGCTGTGGGGAAAGAGGAACCCTGCTCCACTGCTGGTGGGAGTGTAGACTGGTGCAACCACTGTGGAAATCAGTATGGAGATACCTCAAAAAACTAGGTTTGGAAGTTCCATTTGACCCTGCTATTCCACTGCTGGGGATCTTCCCCAAAGAATTAAAAGAATCATACCACAGTGATATATGTGCACCCATGTTCATAGCAGCACAATTTGTGATAGCTAAAACTTGGAAACAGCCCAAATGCCCATCAACTGGAGACTGGATAAAGAAAATGTGGTTTTTTAATAAAATGGAGTACTACTCAGCCATAAAAAATGATAAATTAGAGACATTTATAGCTAAGTGGATGCACATTGAGGTGATACTCTTAAGTGAAATAAATAGGACACAGATGTGTAAATACCGAATAGTTTCTCTGGTGTGAGAAACTGAAAGTGTAAATAAGGATGAAATGTATAATAGGTCATGTGAAATAGGAAGAAAAGGGGCAAAGGGGAAGGAAGTGGGAGGGCTAAGGGAAAGGATAGAAGGGAATGGGATTAATATGAGAAAATGGAAAAATAGGAACAAAATTTTTGTAAATAGGGAGCCTGGAGGGGTTGAAGGGAGGGTTGGGCAAGGGTGAAAAAGAGGAACCAAGAGAGACTATGTAAAGGTGCAAATTTCCAATGATGAATGTCATTATATTGTATACCTAAAATGTACCAATGATTAGAATGAATGATGGATAATGCAAAATAGGAAGAAAAGTTCCAAAGGGGTAGGGCTAGTGGGAGGGGCAGGGGAAAGGAAAGAAGGGAAAGGAAAAATGATGAGAAATGGAAATAAAGTCTTTGTAAATAGGGAAGGGTGGAGGGCGTGAAGGGAGGGCTAGGAATGGGGAAAAAATAAGAACGAAGATGCATTATATAAAGGTACAATTCCCAATGAGAAATGTAATTGTGTTGTATACCTACAAGGTACCAATAAAAGAATTTAATACAAAAAAAAAAAAAAGGAAAAGAAAAGGGGCAAAGGGGAAGGAAGTGAGAGGGCTAGGGGAAAGGATAGAAGGGAATGGGATTAATGTGAGAAAATGGAAAAATAGAAACAAAATCTTTGTAAATAGGGAGGAATGGAGGGGTTGAAGGGAGGGCTAGGCAAGGGTGAAAAATAAGAACCAAGAGAGATTATGTAAAGGTGCAAATTTCCAATGATGAATGTCATTATACTGTATGCCTAAAATGTACCAATGGTTAGAATGAATGATGGATAATGCAAAATAGGAAGAAAAGTTCCAAAGGGGTAGGGGTAGTGGGAGGGGCAGGGGCAGTGGAAAGGAAAGAAGGGAAAGGAAAAATGCTGAGAAATGGAAAAAATGGAAATAAAGTCTTTGTAAATAGGGAAGGGTGGAGGGGGTGAAGGGAGGGCTAGGAATGGAGACAAAATAAGAAACAAGAGCCATTATATAAAGGTACAATTCCCAATGAGAAATGTAATTGTGTTGTATACCTAAAATGTACCAATGAAAGAATTTAACAACAACAACAAAAAAGAATTATGAGCATTTAACAATTTTTAATTTCATTTATTCAGATTTTCTAATTTTTCTACGTTGAACATATACTTCCTTCTTTGTGTCTTCCCTAGACCCTAGAATAGTGCTGGACCCCAGTTGGTATTTAACTAATCCAGAATTAATGGGATAGAGTCTCTAGGAGAGATCATCTTGGCCTTCTTGCTTTTAGATAATTTACAATATTAAAAGGTTTGGGGAGTAAGAAGATTTTGCCCACAGATGACTTAAATTTACCCTGAACAATGACTGTGCCTCACCCAGAGTTCCAAGGTACATTCTAAGCTTTAGAAGTCTAGATTGCAGGCTCCCCTTCCTCTCCACCTCTCCCATACTGGTCCCCTGCTTGTTCCACCTGCCCACCAACACAGCACGAAGTGGTGGGGGGCTGTTGGGTCTGTGCAGCAGTGGAGGGGGGGACTGGGGTGGGCATACTGAGCTGCTGAGCTGAGGGGACAGAAAACGTAAAGACAGTCTCCAAGCCAAGCCCCTATTTAATAGCTACGAAGAGCCTTGCTATTCTTCCTTCAATGCAAGAGGGATTATTTGGCAGCCATGAGGATTAGGCTAGGAATTGAGGATATCGACATGAATGACCCATGCTCCTTGCTCTTCATTAGCTCACTATCTATGTAGGAACAAAAAGACTTACCAATAAACAATTAAAATGTAATACTTGCAATGCTAGGATAAATTAGTGTACTGAGAAAGGCAAAAAAAGAGAATAATTGGCCATTTTGATGAGATTTAATTTAAGAGAACTGAGTTTATAAGTAGGAGGAGTGTGCAAGAGGAAAGCTTCCACACAGAGGAATAGAGCAGAACAGACATCTCCACCCACAGGTCAGCCGGAAGTGGCTGTGCACCTAACACACTTGGTAGCTGGGCAGGTTAGTTTTAACATCCCCTTCCTATGTAAAGTTATATTCAGTAATAATCTTGAAACCAAATGAATGATAGTGGCTAGAGTAAAAATGTAGAACATGCCAGGCATCATGGTGCACACTTGTAATCTCAGCCACTCAAGTGGCCGAGGCAGGAGGACTGCCAAATTCAAGTCAACCTGGGTAACTTAGTGAGAACTTGTCTCAAAATAAAAAATAAAAAGGGATGGGGATGTAGCTCAGCACAATAGCATTTGCCTAATGTGTACAAGGCCCTGGGTTTGATCCCAAGTACTGAAAAAAATGCAAAACATGACATTTTCTTTTTATTAAACTTTGTATATGTAGTTACACAGATATAAAAATAACTAGCAAATTTTAATAAAATCAAAGCATTAGCAAAAGCCACAATATAAGCAACTACTAAAGCATACTGTGGACCTTTAATCTCTGGATTAATCCTTTAGTTTAAAACAAAATTAAGACATTTTCATTTTAAAAGATGTTATCAAGTTCAGTAAAATATTTCCCACATGAACTGAAATTTGCTCTTGCCAAAATATTATAACCCCTAGTGCATACAGTGCCACTGATTTAAATTTCAAAACACTAATTTAAAAATTCCAAGTGGTCACATAGCATGACAAAGTGAAATAATTCAAGATCTACTTATAATCACTGGCTATCACTGTTAATTTGAATCTACAGTTCAAACATAGAAATATGTAGCATTGTATCCAAAGTTAGCTGGAGGATTCTGAACTATTACAAACCTATTCTTTCTCCTGATCTTAATTTTTTATTATTTTAGTTTATTAGTACATGTGTGTAGTACATCATGTTTATATTCCTTGTGGGAAGTTGGTACATGTACATAACACATCTCTATTTCTTTTATCATCCCCCTTTCCCTTCCCTCTCTACCCCTTCCACACATCCCTTGATCTCCTTTTTGGGGGGTACATGTTAGCAGTACATAATATCTGCATTCCTTGTGTGGAGTTGGTACACGTACATAACACATCCCAATTCCTTTTTTCACCCCTTACCCTTTCCTTCCAATCTCTTGATCCCCTTCTCCTCTGAGAATGATCTTTCTTCCTACTTCCTATTATCTTTTATTTTGCTCTTTATTTTTACTCTGAGTTTCTCATATAAGAGAAACCATTCAATATTCTTTTTTTAAAAAAGCATGTAGCTAAACCTGCAGATAGTGGAGGCTGACTGTACCACTGGGGGTTCTCTGAATGAAATTCCAGTATAAATCAATGTATTAATAAACAAGCAATACAAATCTGATATTTGAAACCTATATGTATTGCTAAAACTCAGCCAAAACCACAGCAATTGTTTAGATACTTATGCCAAGAGATTTTTTTCTAGAAGGTATATTCAATTGCTGACATTATGTAGAATTGCCAGTTCATGGTGATGACAAAAAGGAGACACCAAATTTTAACCCATTTTATTACTAATTTAAAAAACTTTTGTAGACCATACACCAAGGCTGTTTGCACCTGGGGCAGGTGGCTCCCACAGTCCCATTCTTGATATGCCGCTCACAGATCTCACCAGAGCAAAACCAGATAAGATAGGCACTGAGACAGTGGGGCAGTGGTGAAAGATGAGGACAGGTAGATAGAGCCCAGCGCCACCCCACTACCCTCAAAAACACTTAGAAGGAATTTGTATTTTATTTTGCCAAAAGATCATCCTGGCAGAGAAAAGGATCCTTCAATTACACATCTCTATTCTTTATGCAAAAGTTCAGCCAAGCTTCCCAGCCACACAAAAGGTTCCTAGCCTCTTCATAGTCATCAGTAACCCTCCAGGATATGACAGAGGATAACAAATACAGAGCAAAACAAACCCCCAACTTGCCACCCTAAAGCCAATGTGCCCAGTGTTTTCCTGTAACCTGCTATTTGGACTAAGCTGTAATTTTTCTTTCAGTCTTTGAAATTTCTTCCTGTTCCCTTTTCTTCTAAATGAGCTATTCTGCAAATGTTGTCTATGTCTACTTTTAGGGACATTCAGGTTCTTAGAGCTGTTGAGGACCAGGCTTCACATAGCAGCAGGCTTCACACCAGGACAGTTAACAAGGAAGTTAGTGTCCCAACCCAGGGAAGACCTGCTTCTGAAAATTTTGGGATGCTCTAATGATATTGCTGCTGCCTATTTTCGTGTGTTTGCCCTTTATGCATTCTCAGAACTCTTATCTGTAGCAGTTTACTAATGGGTCTTCCTTAAAGAAACTGAGAAGTCTCCTGAGACGAGGAATAAAAAGAAAAGGGCCCTGCTTTAGGAACAAGCAAAGGTGGGAGGTGACAGGAATAAAACTTTGAGATGCTCCCTAGGATGAGAGATAAGTCTATACAAAGTTAACTTCCATTCGCACAAATGCCCTAAGTGAGCATGGACAATGAAAAAAGAAAAAAAAAGTCAAATTACATTTCCCAATTGATAGGGTTTTCTTCTATCTAGAAAAGAAATGTGCATTTTCCTTTCTATCAGAGGCAGAATAAAATGAGGTCATATATCAGGAAAGGCATACAAAGAAAGGGAAACAAAACTTGCTTGTTTTGACCTAAATTCTGTAAAGAAAGGAAAAAGAATCTGCTTGTGTATTGTTAGCATAAACTAAATTTCAGGTAGATTTTTTTATCTGAATTCACATTACCTGTATTATCTGAAAAGGTCCACGCAGTTATTTAATTTACTCACACATTTTTTGTTGTTGTTATTGTTTTTGGTACCAGGGATTGAACTCGCATCCTTGAGCTTTCCAGACAGGCAGCGAAACCACTGAGCTAAATCCCCGGCTCCAGTTATTTAATTTAAAGTGCTCAGGATTGGTAGCTCTCCCAGGAAACTGGCAAAAGTAAATGGTCTCTGGAGAGGTTCACTTGAAACGAGGCCTTGAAGAAATCCCACAAAAAGAGTAACCAAGAAAGTCAGCAGCTCCCAGTGAAAGGATCTCTAAACACATAGGAAGGTAAAGACCTGTGTGTGACAGGAAGAAACACTTCCAACACTTCTCAGTATGGGAACTGTCTGATGTATGATAGTTTTAGAATTATGTTTACTTTGCTTAAAGAAATTGAGAAGCTGGAAAGTAAGAGCAAAGAACAAGAGACTATAAGCAACGACCAAGCATATCTGAAAAGTAACAAATCCCATTAATGTAAGAATGTATAATAAATTAATGATGTTGAGAGATGGCAGAGCACATTTCATTCAATGATACCTAATTGTAGTGTCCTGGAGAGGATTGATGTGCTAGAATGTAGGCCTGCAGAAAGGATACAGGATGTATTGTAGAGACAGAAAAATTTGTTAGGGTGTAGGAAACTGTGGTGACACTTTGACCCCAAATCTGCAGTATCTCATGTAACACAGCCTTTCTCTTTGCCCAAAGCAAGCGTTCTTTGCTCAGAGCACAAACCCAGCATTCTTTGACACCCTCTTATCATTATGGTAATTCACAAACCCAGGATCCTTCCAGCGTGTGGTTCTGCCATCCCTGGGCTCCCATTTGTGTTTGGATTCAGAAAGCCTCGGCCCTCAGAGGACATCACTGATCTTTCCCCCATTGAACAGAACTCATTGTGATAACTGATTTTACATTTTTTTCTATTGAAGTCATGAGCTTTTTGTGTTGGACCCACTTATGTGATATTTGTACTAATGAAATGTCATAATACTATCACTGCATTCTTTGACCAAACCACATTTGGTCAGGCAGGACATTGTCCCATGAGCTCATACTTTTAATAGAATTGTCACTTCTCTATTTACAAAGAAAATTAACAATCTATATTTTCTTTCTTCTTTTTCTTTTCTTTCTTTTTATTTTTTCTTTTTTTTTTCATTACACTTCTGCTAAATGAATCAATATATTGCATGTATAATGTACAACATATTTACTAGTCTTATGAGACTAGTAAATCCTTAAAGGCATATAAACTAATTTTTTTAAAGAACAAGGTAATCTTGCAAATGACATGATTACAGAATCATCTGCAAGAAAATAGATGGTCTTGGAGACTATCATGTTGGGTGAAGTAAGCCAAATTCAGAAAGACAAATATCATGCATTTTCCCTAATATGTGGAATCTTAAAAAAATAAAAAAGTAGAAGGAAGACTATTATTAGACAAGGGGAAGGGAATAAGGGAGGAAATGGAGTGCAAGGGTGGGTAACAAAGGGGATGGACTGAGCAAAATATATACACTGCAGTCCCCCCAAACTGTGAAACTAGTTGGGATAGCAGGGCAAGGAGGATGAGGGGCAGGGGGAACGATAAAAGTATGTTTTACACTCGTATAAATCTAATCTCTAAAACTAATAAAAAAAAATGAAAAAGAAAAATTGTGCTTTATAAGGTCATTCATATGCTTGGTTTTATCAGCATGCACTGGACGGGCCACCAAGAGCCTTAGTTATGATCTTGCTGGATTCCTGTTACCTTGGGCAGGGAACAATGTCATGCCCCCCCGAGGAACCTTTTGATCCATAAAGATGGTACAGAGCAGATGCGATCACCAAAATCTCTTCCAACAATGCAAGATTTTTTTCTGAATTTCAATTTTTAATTTTTCAGTTCAGAAACTATGAAAAGTCACATTAAAAATCATGATTTTCTTTTTTTTTTTTTCTTTTTTTGAGGATGGACTTTGGTTTCCTGTGTGAAAGGAAGATAGATGTGGGAAAATCACATTTGTTAATTTTATATAAACAACAAAATGCACATGTCAAAATCCACCCTGACCCCCATTAATATGCAGTTAGTACAAGTTAATCAAAATTAATAGCATACATTAAAATTTAGCACACTTCTCTGTTCCTGACTCCCTATGCAGTGAAAATAGCAAAGTGATAATCCAGTCTTAAACTGTGTCAGGAGGAACCTGTGAGCTTGATCAGTCAAACGTATCAGAACAGAAAATAATGCAAGTGACCCTGAGCCCAGTTCTCTACATCAGAATAATGGGATTTCTTCTTGTTTCCTGAAATGTAATTATAACAAAGGGAGTGATTTGAAATTTGGTGTTTCTTATCAAGACAGAAGGACAAAGATAAGTTAGAACTCCATTTCCTCTGCCCTTAACTCCAGTACACACTCAAGGCAACTCCAGAACTGACCTTGAACTACGTTGCTCTGCAGGGCAGACCTGCTGCTGCGCTGTGGCAGTGTTCACCCAAAGTTACATCTATCAGTGCTTTCCAAAGAAAATAAAAACACAGCCCTCTTTAGTCTACCTGGTAGTGCATGAGTAAACTGTCTCAAAATCCATATTGACACAATTATGTCCAAAACAAGGATTCTTCATTTTAAGAAATTGTGTATTTCCCTAGAGCACCTAAGGCAATTTAAAAATAAAAAAATTTTAATCACACTCATCATTTTTTAAGGATCAATCTCAAAGGATAAAAGAATATGCATCGATGCTTGTCTACAAGTCAAGGTGAAGGAAAAGAATATTAATCAAGTCCCTTAAGCATGGGCTGCACCAGATGCCTGATATATTGTTACGGCTGGGATTCAAAGTGTCCCTTAAAAGGTTCACCCTGCCGAAGGTTTGTTGCTACTGGGCTTTTGGGGAAAGAAATGGCTCATGAGGGCTCTAACTTCACTGATGGGATTGTGATTGTATAGCATCATTGGAAGGCGAAGGAGACCAGAGGAGAGGCCTATTGAAGGAATGGATGGGGGGGTGCCACTTTGGGGACTGTGTCTCATCCTTGTGAGGAGTTTTGCTTTACACACTTTCCACCATGCTCTGCCTCACTTCAGGTTCACAGTAATGGGAACCACCGGCCATGGACTGAAACCACAAGATAAAACAAATTTCTCCTCCTTTGAGTTATGTGTATCAGGAATGTTGTCACAGCAACAGTAAGCAGATTTGTACATATGTAACATATGTACTAGGTAAATAGCTTAGCCTCACATTCTAGGTGTGCATGAATCATTACATTTTATTTCCTTAAATCAAAATAAACTCCTAATTATTCCAGTGAGATAATGAAAAGTTCAAATAGGGATACTTTTTTTTAACATTTCTCTAAGATGTAAAAAGGAACACAGAGAAAAATGTTATCTTCTTGTTTGTATCCTCATGGCCTGTTGGAGTTTGGCAGCATGTGGCTTCCGTGCCGAGCTTGGACACTGGAATCTTCAGCAATATGATAGTTTCAGTTGTTAGTGACCAGCCTCCATGTACACTACAAGGTCATTTCCCTTAGTGGCCATCCCACATTCCTGGATGTGGCCAGAAAGAGAACAGAGTTCCCCTGTTCCTTGAATCTGCAGTTTCCTGTTCCCTTCCCAATGCTGAGTAATTACCTTTCTTTCAAAAGACAATAGCTTCTCTCTTCTGCCTACTCATAATCCCCTCAAGAAGCCAAGGCTTCCAGAAATCAAAACCAGGAAGGAATCTAGAAAAAAATCAGAAAACAAGCCCAAGAACATATCAAACCCATTTGCACACAACTCTTTATTTCTACTCTCCATCACAAGATTGGTTTAGCTGAAGTGTGGTAGTTAATAAAATAGTATGAACCAGTGCTTTGAGGTGTGGGGCTCAGTTTCCATGTAATTTTAGATCTATTCTGGACCCAGGAGAAAATACGTGAGCCAGGTTTGACTTTTGAAGCTGGTACCTATTGACAAATATTTCATAAGTATGGAAGAAGAGTATTGCATGAGAACACGAGGAAGGCTCCATTGATAAAACTGAACTTGACCTGAGTTTACCATGTCTCTAGAATAAACTATGTTTTCATAAAATAGAAGTATTTATTGAACACTTATTATGTACTAGGAACTGTACCAAAGAATGGAAGTAAGATGACTAGCACAGTACCGCTTTGAAGAGTTCTCAGTCATTTAGAAAAAGAGATTCATTATGCAGTTTGAATGCACTAAGAAAAGCATTAAAGGATATGAAAGAACTATAAAGAATAGATTCAGGACTGATTTGGCTCACATCCCACCTGAAGAATCAAACAAGGAATGCTAAGCACTAGAAAACTAGTAAGTTCCAAACCAAAAGTGCTAACTGTAAATCCAGTAAGAATTTTGAAAAGGTAGATGTTATGGCTTGTGTTTAATGTCCCCCCAAAGCCTCATATAATTTTAAGTTGGGCTTTTTAGAGGTAACTGGATCTGGAGTGCATGAGTCTGGAATTGATTCATGGTGCAACGCTAGGCCAAAGGGCACTAGGATTATGGCTGTGTGTGCTACTCGCCATAAGTAGTCTGAATAAGATGAAAGAGGTACTTCTCTTGTTGCTTTTCCTGTCTTCAACCACAATGAACTGTTGCCCTTTTGCCACCCTGCCTTGAAGCCAGCCAATTGTGGACTGAAACCTCCATGAAGTGTAAACCAAATAAACCTTTCCCCCTTTAACTTTGGGTGTCGGGTATTTTGTCTCAGCAACAAGAGAAAAGTAACTAAGACAGTAGAAATGTTTAAAACTGATCTTAACACCCATAGTGAGATTTAAATCTGATTGTTTTGTTTTGTTTTGCTTTTTTGCAGTACTAGAGATTGAACTCAGGGCCTTGTGCATGGTAGCCAAGTACTCCAACCTGGAACTATTCTTCAGTCCTTTTTCTGAGACAAGGTCTTGCTAAGTTGCCCAGCCTAGCCTCAAATTTGCAGTCCTCCTATTTCAGCCTCCCTTGTAGATAGACCTATGGGTATGTGCTGCCACAACTGGCTGAAACCAATTTTTACACTTAATTGTCTTTGTTTATATTCTATAAACAAGGACAGTGCTAGGCTCTGGGAATACACCCATAGAAAAGTCAAAATTAATTCCTTAAAATGTTCAGCATAAAGAGATGTTGAGCCACTGAATTAGTTCATTTTCCAATACTATAACAAAATACCTGAGGCTAGGTAATTGATAAAGAAAGGTGATTAGCTCACAGTTTTGAAGGCTGGAACTCCAAGATTGGGAAGCCTTATCATATGGATTCAGTCTGTGGTGAGGGTCCCCTGGGCTATATATCACATTGTAGTGGATGATAACATAATAGGAGCACGTGAGGGAGAGACAGGAAGCCACAGAGTGAGAGTACACTCTTGCTCTTCAATAGCAACTTTCACTCATAAAAACAACAAACTCAGTCCAAGGAACAATATCAATGCCTACTTCAATGACCTAATGATCTCCCACTAGACTCTGCCTTTTAAAGGTCTCACCACCTCCCAATATCATCACACGGAGGACAAGCATCTGACACATGAACCCTTGGGGAATACATTCAAACAATATCCAGACCATGGCAGCCCCAAAATGGTGTGATAGCTGTTGCTGCCATGAACACACTTTCAGACTTTCACTTTGCCTTGGGATGGGGGGTGTTTCTGAGAGTAGTTACTGTCTCTGCTGAGCTAGAAAGAAAGCATATCAGTCAGGGAAGGAAGGCTGGAAGCAAAGGATTCTAAGTCAAGGAAACACTAAGAGCCTATAAATGTGAGTAAATGTCTTAGAAACCAAAGTTGAGCAAGTCCTCCTTCACAGCAGGAAGGAAATCAGAAAAGAGAAGCTTGAAGCCAGCAATTATTATCCTTTATCTGTCTTAATAGATGTCAACAATGGTTATCCTTTATCTGTCTTAATAGATGGGAACTAAAAATATATCCTTATGAAAGATCACTGCCTAGGAGAGGTTCAAGTTCAATTCCAATAGCCACTGCATACTGACTCAACTACACCACCTCCACAGAGGCATTTCAGGACAATGGGTCAAACAAATACATCCCAATGGGTCTCCTTCTGTCCTGACTAGGAAAATGCCACCCTACTGAGTCAGTTGACTCACTCTTTCCTGCAAGTCCTACTTTGGGGGGAAAAGGGTAGGGGTGTAGATGTATGAACATCCATACTGTCTACCTCTAAGTAAAGACAAGAGCAAGAGCTGGTTCATTCATAGCAGCAATGGAGCAATGATGAAAACAGCAGATACCATATCTGAAAATTCCATGCACAATGCTCCCCTGTCAGCGGTCCATGCATGTGTCTCTTCATCAATGTCTGCCATTAATGCTCAGTTAACCACAGAACTATGAAAACCATAATTTTCAATCTCAGAGAAGACAGCCCTGAGGAAAACAGAATTTCAAACTTTTATTTGTCAAGATAAAATGGAAACAATAAATATAATATGGATTTTTTTCATTTTACAAGGAGAAATAAAAACCAAATGAGTATTCACCAGCCCAGGAAAAATAACTACTTTGAAATATGCCCAGAGCTTTCTGTTCCTTTAAAAGCTTCTATCCTCCCAGACACCAGTGGCTTGGGCCCACAAGGCCCAGCCAAAGGCTGGCCCAGACAATAGCTGCACAGGTGGCACAGGCCCCAGCCACAGGCCTACCCAGATACCATCAGTAAGTGTGCAAAGGCCCCAGGCATGAGCCTACCTGGATAACAACACAGGGTGGAGATCCTGAAGGCCATCATTCTGGGCCCAAGAATTGGTGCAGTGGTAAGCAGTAGAGAGAGGGCCTCTCCAAGGCTTGTTGAGAATTGAAGCCCCCTGGGAAAGCAAAGAGACACCTCAATAAAGGCACAGCAGACTGCATCAGTTTAAGTGAGAAGATACCTAAACAAGACTCAGAGCCAGACTTCCAGATCTCCAAAGGCAACTCTAAGGGGCAACAAGATGGAACAATCTGAAACTCAACCAACTGGACTCTCTGAACTGGCAATGAAAGAGGATCTGGTAAAAATAAAATTAAAAATAATTTCTCAGATAACAGAAGAGATAGTGTCCAGAGTGAAAGACATGATTAATAATTCTAGAGCAGACAAGGATAAAAAAAATAGAGGAGCTCAGGAACATGATGGAATCCCAGTGTAGGAAACAAATGGAATCCATAAAACAGATTTGAACAGATATCCAGGAGATTAATAACTCCACTGAAAGTTTACACAGCAGAATGAGCCAATGTGAGGTCAGAATATCAGATATAGAAGACAGAATTGTGATTAGTGACCAGGAAAAGAAACATTTCTTAAAAACGGCATGGGACCATGAGAAAGCAATCCAGCAGCTGAGAGATGATGCAAAGAAGAATAACATAAGACTGATTGGAGTCAATGAAGAAACAGGAGAGAGTGCAAACAACATAAAAAAGCTGTTCACAGAAGTAATGGCAGAAAAGTTCCCAAGCAGGGAAAAAGAACTTGACATACAGATAATTGAGGCATATAGGACTCCAACTAGCCATGATCAAAAAAATCTACACCAAGGTATATAATAGTTAAAATTCCAGAAACCCAACAGAAGAACAAAATCCTACAAGCAGTTAGAGAAAAGAAACAAATCACATACAAAGGAAAGCCCATGAGAGTGATAGCAGACTTCTCAACACAAACCCTCAAGGCAAGAAGAGCTTGGAGTGATGTATTTCAAGCCCCCCTCCAAAAAAAATCTCCAACCCAGACTGATGTACCCTGCAAAACTAACTTTCAAAATCAATGGAGAAATAAGATACTTTCATGACAAAGAGCACCTGAGGAACTTCATTAATACCAAACCAGCACTTCAGAAAATTTTAAGCAATATCCTAGGAAAAGAAAATGAGGATCACAACCCCACAAAGCCCATCAGAATGAATTCATCAGGCAAGACAAGAAATTAAATGAAAAGGGGGAAAATCCAACAACAGGAAAAGGTCATGACAAGAATAAATCAGTACATAACAATTATAACCATCATTGTTAATGGTCTCAATTCACCAATCAAAAGAAACAGACTAACAGAATGGGTCAAGAAGCAAGATCCAACAATATGCTGCATACAAGAAACACACTTAATTCAAAAAGAAATTCATAGACTGAAAGTTAAAGGATGGAAAACAATACTCAGTGTGACAGGAACCTGAAAAAAAGCAAGAGTAGCTATCCTATTTGCAGATGAAATGGATTTCAATCCAACACTAATTAAGAGAGACAAAGAAGGCAACTACATCCTTGTAAAGGGAACAATCCAAAAGGAAGAGATGACAATTATAAATATATATGCATGAAATACTAGTGCACCCAACTATATAAAACAAATATTAACAGACATGAAAAATCAAATAAGCACTAATTACAATAGTAGTGGGCAACCTCAGTACCCCACTGTCACAAACAGATAAACTAGACAAAAAATAAACAACAAAATACTGGAACTCAACCAAACTCTTGAATAAATGGACTTAACAGATATTTACAGAGTGTTCCACTCCACAAGATCAGAATACACATTCTTTTCAGCTGCTCACTGGTCATTCTCAAAAATAGACCACATACTTGCTCATAGAACATGTTTAAGTAAATGCAAAGAAATTGAAGTTATCCCCTGCATATGATCAGATCATAGTGTGATGAAATTGGAGATCAATAGCAAAAGAAACCACAAGAAATTCATAAGCATTGGAAATTGAACAACACACTTCTGAACAACCAATGGGTCACAGAGGAAATTAAAGAAGAAATTAGACAGTTTCTACAATTAAATGACAATGACAATGAAACATATCAGAATTTATGGGATACAATGAAAGCAATCTTACAAGGGAAATTCATAGCAGTGAATACTCATGTTAGGAAAACAGAGCAATCTCAAATAAACAACCTAATACTGAACCTCAAGCTTCTAGAAAAAGAAGAGCAATGGGCCAGGATTTAGCTCAGTGGTTCCGCTGCCTGCCTCACAAGCACAAAGTCCTGAGTTCAATCCCCAGTACTGGAAAAAAAAGAAAAAGAAGAGCAAGACAAATCCAAAGCTCATATAAGGGAGGAAATTATAAAGATCAGAGAAGAAATCAATGCAGTGGAGACTAAGAGAATGATACAAAAAAACCAATGAAGCAAAGGGTCAGTTCTTTGAAAGAATAAACAACATTGACAAACCCTTAGCTAACCTTATCAATATAAATGAAAGAAAATGCCCAAATCCATGCAATTAGGAATGAAAAGGGTGAAATTACAACAGACCCAGCAGAAATCCAGAGGATCATCAATACATACTTCAAGAATCTATATGCCAATAAGATGGAAAATACAGAAGAAATGGACAGATTTCTAGATACATATGAATTATCAAAGATGAATGAAGAAGACCTAAAAATTCTAAACAACCCAATATCAATCAACAAAATTGAAAACGTAGTTAAAAACTTACCAACAAAGAAAAGCTCAGGTCCTGATAGTTTCACGGTTGAATTCTATAACACATTTAGAGAAGAACTATTGCCACTACTGTTTAAACTCTTCAATGAAATTGAAAGGGAAGCAATACTCCCAAACTCATTCCTGGAAGCAAGCATCACCTTGATCCCAAAAGCAGAAAAAGATCCAACCGAAAAAGAGAACTTTAGACCAATCTCACTAATGAACATTGACTCAAAAATCCTCAAGATTTTTGAGATACTGGCAAACAGAATGCAAAAGATCGTCAAGAAGATGATACACCATGACCAAGTAAGATTCATCCCAGGGATGAAGGGAGGGTTCAACATTCACAAATCAATAAATGTAATACACTATATTAACAGAGCCAAGGACAAAAATCACATGATCATCTCAATAGATGCACAAAAAGCTTCTGATAAAGCCCAAGACCCTTTCATGATAAAAAAAAAAACTGCAAAAAATTGGAATAGATGGTCTTTATCTCAATTTGATAAAAGCCATCTATGACAAAACAACAGCCAACATTATACTAAATAAATACAACTCAAAGCTTTCACTTTAAAATAAGGAACAAGAGAAGGATGTCTACTATCACCCTCTTATTCAATATAGTTTGGGAAACATTTGCCAGAGCAATTAGACAAGAGAAAGAAATAAAAGGAATTAGGATACAGAGCAATTAGACAAGATAAAGAAATAAAAGGAATTAGATAAGAAAGAAAGAAATTAAATTATCATTATTTGAAGATGATATTATAGTCTACATGGAAGACACCAAAAGCTCCACCAAAAGACTTCTAGATTTAATAACCAAATTCAGTAAGGCAGCTAGATACAAAGTCAATGTTCAAAAATCCATAGCATTCCTGTAAGCAAATAACAAACTTACTGACAGAGAAGTTAGGAAAACCATACCTTTCTCAATAGTATACAAAAAAATGAAATAATTAGGAATCAATCTAATGAATGAAATAAAAGACCTTCACATTAAAAGCTATAGTATTCTGAAAAAGGAGATCAAAAAGGATATCAGAAAATGGAAAGATATCCCTTGTTCTTGGGTAGGAAGAACCAATATAGTGATAATGGCCATATGCCCAAAATTGTTACACAGATTTATTGCAATCCAGATCAAAATATCAATAGCATAGCTCACAGAACTAGAGAAAATAATCCTAAAATTCATTTAGAGCCAGAAAAGATCTAGAAAGCAAAAGCAATTCTGGGCAACAAAGGCAAACCAGAGGCATCATAATTCCTGACTTGAAATTATATTACAAAGCTACAGTGACAAAAAAAAAAAAAAGAATGATACTGGAAAAAAATTAAAAAAAAAAAAAACCTCAAGGATTAATGGAATAAACTAGATGACACAGGAAGAACTCCAAACACATTCAGCCACTTTATCTTTGACAAAGGGCCCAAACACCTTTCCTGGAAGAAAGACAGCCTCTTTAATAAATGGTGCTGGAAAGACTGGCTTTCCACATGCCAAAGACTAAAACTGGACCCATATCTCTCACCATGCACTAAATTAAAATTGAAATGGATCAAAGATCTAAATATTAAAAACAGAAACACTAAATCAGCTGGAAGATAGAATAGGCAGAACTCTTAGACATTGGTATAGGCAAAGACTTTATGAACAAAACCCTTACTGCATAAGAAATATTAGAATCAACAACTGGGACCTCAACTTATTAAAAAGCTTTTGCATAGCAAAAGAAACCACCAACAGAGTGAAGATACAACTCATAGAGTGGGAAAAATTTTTTGCAAGCTGTCCCTCAGATAAAGGACTAATATGTAGAATGTATAAAGAATTCAAAAAAATCAGATCCCCTAAATTTAAAGACCCAATCCAAAAATGGGCATCTGAAATGAACAGACACTTCTCAGATGAAGGAGTAGCTACAGCAAATAAACATATGAAAAAATGTTCAACATCGGCGATCATTTAAGAGATGCAAATTAAAACAACACTGAGATTCCATCTCACTGCAGAAAGAATGGCTATCATCAAGAAATCAACCAATAACAAATGCTGGCGGGGCTGTGGGAAAAAAGGAACACTTCTCCACTGTTGGTGGAAGTGTAGACTGGTGTATCCACTATGGAAAGCAGTGTGAAGATTCCTCAAAATGCCAAAACTAGAGGTTCCATTTGATCCAGCTATTCCCCTTCTTGTTATCTTCCCAAAAGAATTAAAAGCATCATACCACAGAGATATATGCACAGCTATGTTCATAGCTGCAGTTTGTAATAACTAAATCTTGGAAACAAGCCAAATGCCCATCAACAGATGAATGGATAAAGAAGATGGTGAGGGGTTTTAATACAATGGAGTACTACTGTGCCATAAAGAAGGAAAACTTGAAACATTTCTAGGTAAATGGATGCACCTTGAGACTATACTTTTTTTTTTCTCAGTACCGGGGATTTGAACTCAGGGCCTTGCGTTTGCAAGGCAGGCATGGCACCACTGAGCTATATCCCAGGTGATACTATACTCTCAAGTGAAATAAATTGGCCACACATGTTAAAATATCACACTGTTTCTCTGGTGTGAGAAACCAAGTGTAAATAAGGACCAAAATGTATAGTAGATATTGGGAAATGGGAAGAAAATGTTCAAATGAGAAGGGGAACTGGGGAGGGGGAAGGGGTAAAGGAAGGAAGGAAAAGGGAAAAAATTTTTTTGAAGTTTTTGTAAATAAGTAGAGGAAGAGGGGTTGAAGGGAGAGGAGGGAAATGGGAAAAACAAAGAACAATCAAGATATATCATGTAGAGGTACAAATTCCATATGATGAATGTTATTATGTATATCTAAAATGTACCGATAAAGTTAATTTTTAAAAATAAAATAAAATGGTTACCATAGAAAAGTTAGAATCCTCTATTCTGTTCCATTGATCCTTATGTCTGTTTTTGTGCCAATATCATGATGTTTTTATGACAATAGCTTTGTAATATTGCTTCAAGTCTGGGATCATGATGTCTTCCACTTTACTCTTGTTACTCAAGATCACTTTTGCTATTCTGGGTCTCTTCTGTTTCCATAATTTAGGATTATTTTAGGATTGTTTTCTCCAGTTCTGTGAATAATGCTGTACCATATTTTGATTGAGACTGCATTAAATCTGTATATCAATTATAGAAGTATAACCATTTTGACTGTATTTGTTCTACCTATCCAGGAACAAGGGATATCTTTCCATTTTCTGATGTCCTCTTCAATCTCCTCTTTAAGAAAGGAAAATAACCGACCAATATCTGTCATTAACATAAATGTGAAAATCTTCAAATAATAAATATATATATATATACATATACACAAGCAAATGAGACTTATTGCAGGTATGTAAGGATAATTCAACATTTGAAAATCAGTTCAAATATTCTATCTTATCAACAGGCTAAGGGACAAATCCTTATGTTTTTCTGAGTAAACCTTAACTTCTAAGTAATTTATTGTTAGTGCAGGGAAACAACCTCAGGTGACGTAGGGTCCTCCAGTGTCCCTGGACTGATGTCCATGTTCTGGGAATCATACATAGTAAGACATGGCAGATGAAGTGAGAAGGCAGTGCTTCTTTTGATTGTTATTGTCATCCCCATACTGGTATTCAACATGTGTCCACTTCCTCCTGGCCCCCATTATGGACTCTGCCACTGCCTCTGAAGTATCTCTCCATCACAGCCCCCTTCAGGGGCCTCCCTCCCTTGCTCCCAACACCATATCCTAGAGTTCAGGGATCATTTTGCTACTTTTGAGCAGAAGGACCATGAGAACCTTCCAGAGGCTGGCTGTGGTCCCTGAGGGCTTGATATAATGATCAGCCATTCCTCCCCCAAGAATCTAGCCCAGTGAGTGTAACATTGTGCCTGTCTTGCATCCCTTCACTTTGTTTCACTCCTAGCTAGTCCTCCATCTCTCCTCTTTTCCTCCCGCCCAGGAATTGTGTTTTAGTTAGAAAGCATGGCAATAGAGGCATCCTGGGGTCTTTCAAGGGATCTAGGCCTCCTGGCTATTCCTGCATGGACTTTAACTTTGAAAAACTAGAGCCAATTAAACATCTTTCTACTTTCAGTCAGGGTGCACCCATCCCTCCACCACATAGGCACACACATATAACTCCCACAGAAATAGACACAGAATAGCACTGTTTAAAAAGAAAAAGTAGTGCAGGAGGAAAAGAGAGAGAGAAAAGGCGCTCTCTTACGTGTATAAGCTCTAAATGTCACGGTCATGTGAAAATTATCAATACCAAAGAGAAGACAGTTGTTTCTAACCTTAATAAAAACAGATCCAGGAGGCCACATAGGAAGGACACTCATGTACTATGCCTATACTAAAAAATAAAAGAAAAAGCACAGAAAATTTTCCCCAAAGCGCAGCCAGCTCCATGATTCATACAAGGAAAACCAGCCCACAAGGACAGCTTGCCCACAAGGATAAGCAGCCACTTGCCCAACACCTGCTTGATGCACCATCTATGCTAATGAACTGACATCAACTCCTGCTGTAGGCCCCTACAATCAACGGTATCTTTGTTTCAAAGCTACTTCTCTCTTTTGCCTTTAAACACTTCTCCTTGCTGCAGATGCACCTGTAGTTCTCTATAAGGATCCTAATCTGTATTCCAGCCTGCTGGGAAAGCTGGTCTCTGTCATTTATTTTAGGTTAACAGCCCCAAACTCACACATTCTAAAAAAAATTGAATTTTCTATACTGTTTTACAATTGAATTTAAATTAGCTCCTGAGTTTGTTGATAACAGAATAAGACATAATCTTGCCAAGTAGAGGTAAACTCGCTCACTTCTGGATTGTTTTCTCCTCCTTATTTGAGCAAATAATATTTGGTTATTTTAGGGCTCACTCCCTCCTCGTTCGCACCTTCTTGGAAGAGATGGGAGTTTCAAAGGGCTTATATGTTATCTTGTCATCAGAGACAGACATCTGGTCTAGAATTGCCTTGGCTCCTGGCTGGTCTTTCCTCTAGGATTGGTTCATCAGATGATGGATGTAAGCCTCGGACACAACCATGTTTTTCTCTCTTCAACGTCTCCCTTTATGATGTATGCTGGTCACAGCCTGCATGACCTGCAGGAGACAGGCCTATGAACAGTTTGCCCTCCTGATTCCAACATGGAGCTTCTTTCAGCCCCAGCCACTCTCAGACTATCTCTGCATGTCTTCAGAACATTCTGCATGCTCTCCTGCTCTATGCTCACTCCCATGGAACTCTACGAGGCTGCCTCGATCTACATGCCTTGGCCACTCACCAGCCACTGTGCCTTTAGCGCCACAGTTCCACTGCCTTGCTGGAAATGGGGCTTCACAAGTACAGGACAACCATCTCTTGAATCACATCCCAGAAAAAGAGGCATAAACTCCTTTTTACTGGAATCCATTTAATTTACTGAGGATGATAATCTATCATAATCAAAATAACACTTTAAAATTGAGTTGCCTTGTTATCAACAGACACACTTGAGACCCTTTAAGTGAGATCTGGGAACATGTAAAGAACTTCCAATAGCATCTTACACATGAAGAATTTAAGAGCCAATGGAGAAGCTCTAATCACCAACCTTCTTCAGAATTTGATCCAAAAAGGATGAACCAGGAGTTGGCTGGAGCCTCCATCCGATCCCTGCCAATTCATTTCTAATACCACAGCTGGTCCATGCTAGTCTTTCTAACAGGAAAGCTGGTTTTACATCATCCCACTATCATTTCCCTTGTGATCATTTACAAAGTCCTTCAGGCTTTATTCTTTGGGTTCAAAACTTTTTTCCATTTTAATTTCCTTAGATTTCAAAGTCATGCTTTTATTTTAAAGTCTACTTAGAGCTAGATGTGATAGTACACACTGTAATCCCAGTTACTCAAGAGATTGAGGGAGAAAGATTGCAACTTCAAGGCCAGCCTGGGCAAGTTAGAGAAACTCTGTCTCAAAATAAAATTTTAAAAAGAGCTGGGACATAAACTGTGGTAGAGTACTTGCCTACAATGTGTAAGGCTCTGAGCACAATCCCCAGAATCCCAAAACAAAATAGAAGAATCTACTTAGAAATTTAGTTGGTCTAAGCTCTATCTGCCTTCTGCTAAAGTAATGGATGCTGGCTGCAATAGCCCCATGAGTAGTTCCAAAAGATCTTAAGAGTCCAATGTCAAAGCAGAGATACAGGGTGGTTAAAGAAATTTTTGTTAATCACTCAAAGTTTGTCCTACTATAATTTAAAAAATGAATAGAAAGGAAAATCTTAATTGAAAAGATTTTCAATTAGTTCCTAAATGGGTACACAGGAAAAATGCCAGGAGAATATAAATATCGGTTAGGAGAAATGGAACCTACTTGAAACTTCAAAGAGCTGTTTTACCGCTGCCTGCCTTGCAAGTGCAAGGTCCAGTGTTCAATCCCTGGTACCAAAAAAAAAAAAAAAAAAGAGCTGTTTTAGCCTCACAACATATGCCTCAATGTGTGTTATTATCTTCTGTTACTATGCCAGATTCTTTGCTGGGCATGTGTGTGCTCAAAATCAAAGCTACATTTCCAAGCTTCACTTGTAGCTAGGTAGAGACATTTCTGCATGCCCCAGTTGGGTGACCAACTTTTCAGCTTGCCTAGGCTGCATGGAGTGAAAAGAAACTGTCCTGAGTCACATATGAACTATATAATGTAGCTTGTTACATAAGTAACAAAACTTCTTAAAAATTCTTTCCATTTTAACACTTTTTTAAAAGAAGGCAAGCAGCCCCTGGGCCACAGGTTGGACACACTTGCCAGTTGAACTCTACATCTATGCATTAGTCAGAGTAAGTATTGCTGGCTGCAATAGCAACCAATTCTAATCTTTCTAAAACTAAATGGGAAAGGAAGGAAAAAATGGAAACAAAGCTTATGTAAATGGCGGGGGGAGTAGTTGAAGGGAGGGAGGGGGGAATGGAAAAAAACAAGCACCAAGATATATCATGTACAGGTACAAATTACCAATGAATGTGATAGTAATGTGTACATAAAATGTACCAATAAACTTAATAATTTTTTTTTAAAGTTCACACCTCACCATGTAAAGCCCAATTAGGTCTTCCTGGTCAAGAAATCTCCCTTTTTTCCATCCAGGGAACTTGACTTCTTCTATCTTGTGGCTCTGTCCTCTTTAGAGCAACAGGTTCCTCTCTATTCAGCAAGCAAATGGTGAAGAAAGTGAGGCCCATGCATAGGAAGTTCTGCAAGACTGGGCTGAGAGTGATGCAGACACAACCCACTGATCAGGACTCCATGCTGGGGTCACATCCAAATGCAAAGGAAGTGAAAAAAGATGAAGAAAAAGAGCACAGGAACCCTGGTGACCACTGACAACTCCTGCCACCTTCCCACGTGACTTGTCACCTCAGAGCTCCTCCAGGAGTCCTTGTGTTTCTCTTCCTTCAGATAAGTCAAGTTAGCAAACACTTGTCAAATGCTTTCCTTAAACTTGGAATCACGCAAGTTTTTTAGGGACATGGCATGATCCAATTTTGCCATCCAGATGCTCTCAGTCCAGAGTGTAAGACCGAGGGCCTTACCAAACGCTCCGAGGAGCTGAAGTGGAGCACACCCGGGGATCCCAGCGGTGCCTCCAGAATGTAAGACCAAAGGCCTTACCAAACGCTCCGAGGAGCTGGAGTGGAGCACACCCGGGAAGGAACACACCGGCCAAGTTGGGAAACAGACCTTTATTAGTCTGGCCAGACGGCACTCCTGAAGCAGAATAGCTTAGAGAGGCACCTGGCTCAGAGTCCGAGGTTGTTTTATAGGGGGTTGGGGGGGGGGGTTAACATGTGGATTCACAGAAAAAAAGAACAAAGGTTAGTGGCTCACTGTCACATGCTGATGGTCAGCAGACATCCTGACTAACAGTTACGACCACCCTGTTTACAGATTGTCTTATAGATACTGGGCCCCGGGACATTTGGATTTAGGGTAAACAGATGGCTGAGCAATCTCGCTCTATTACTGATTGTCCATTGTCCCGAGGCAAACACACTCCAACCATCAAATTTACAACAGAACCTAGGGGAGTAATTAACTTTTGAATCACACAGTCCCACAAGAGGATGAAGATCGATGGTCTACAAATCAAAATAAAATGATAAAACAAGTACTATGTATAGCATCATAAAGGGCTATGTCACACAGGAAAAAAAAACAATTCATTCTGTCTGGTAGAGGTGAGGAAACTATCTTGGTGGAAATGACATTGGAATCAAGTCTTGAGTGATGAATGGGACATCTCCAGAGAAGAGTGTTTTAGGCAGCAAGGGCAGCTGAGCAAAATTATCTCAGCATAGACTTAACTTGTCAGATGTGGCTATTGTGTGATATGGGCAGTATAGAAAGGCTCTGAAATCCTGTCTCATCATATCTGTCTGTTGATATTGCACCCATCCACAAAACTCAGATTCCTCCAAAAGCATCTTTTAACAACCTTTCCTACACACATGAACCCTGCCATGGTCAGGCATGGTGCTTAATTAACCTATAGAAACCCAACAAAGGTTAGCCTAACACCTTCCTCACAGAAAGACCTTGAGAAGTCACAGCTGATGACTAGCTTCCTTTATGTAATGGGAAATATAACTAGTCTTTGTCAAACAGCTGGAAATTATTCTCACCTCCTGCTGCCCTGGCAGGTAGTTAATTGTTAGTTTCTAATTGCTGCCTCCTTTTGCTGTCTGGAGGAAGATTTTGTGTGACTCAGAGCTCTATTGACATTCCAAGAGGTTGCTGGAGAGCTACTTCCCCTGAACTTGAGCCCAGTCACACAGGCTAGGTCACAGCAGGTAAGATGGAAGGAGCCTTCTCCCTTCCAGGTCCTTGCTCACCAACCACTTTTCTGGGGAAAGGCACTTGCTGATTATCCAAATCCATTATAATATTATGAAATGGGAAAAATTAAATCTGCTCAATTAATTTTTACAAGAGTGGGGCCCATTTTTCAAAGTTGCTAGAAACTCCCTGAATGGCTATACAGAAAAAAATATTTTATTTTTTCCAAATATCTGAAAAAAAAAAATGCATGTGTGTGATCAATATTTGCATATGTATACAGTCATAAGACAATTTTATAACATTAAGCAAGAACTATCATTTTAAAAAGAAGACAGTTCAGGGGCCGGGGATTTAGCTCAGTGGTTTCGCCACCTGCTTCTCAGTGGTTTCACCTGAGTTTGATCCTCGGTACCAAAAAAAAAGACAGTTCAAATATTTTAAATGTTCAAATATACATGAATATGAAATTTAAATATATATAAAATATGGAATATGTAATTGTATTTCATTTAAAAGAGAAATATTTCAGAATTAAGGCAAAAACAAGTTATTAACTATTGTATTATTATGATTTGGGGTATGGTGGTGATCTACTAATAGTAATAATAATTACTGAATTTGAGCAATTGCAATGTCCACTGAGAGCCAAATGCATTGCCTCCTTTAATTCTCCCAACAGCCCTAGAACATCAGTTCTGATTTTAAACTTCATTTTACACATGAGGAACTGTACAAAATAGGCTTGCCTTGGATCTCCCAGGGAGGAAGTGATAAAGAGAGGCCTGCAGTGCTAGTCTGTCTGAGTCTAAAACCTGTGATTTTCAAGCACTATACTGTACTGTCTGCTTGAATGAATCTTATGTGTCTATTCACTCACTCAAACATGTATTAACATCTATTTGCAAACACTACACTACTACTAGAAATGTATATGAAACAGCCCGCCCTCAGCTAAACTTTAATGCTACTAGTTAGTGTCAACTTTAGCTTAAAATTTCTATACAGATGGCAATTTTATTCATAACAACCCAAAACTGGAAACAACCCCAATGTCTTTAAGTGGATAAATAATTGAAAAAACACTCTGTCTCTGGGTATGGTCATATATACTCAGAAAATGAAGGTGAGAGGGTCATAAGTTCAAGCCCACCCTGGACAACTTAGCAACTTAAAAAGAATCAAATTAAAATTAAAAAGGGTCTGAGAATGTAGACTGGTTGCAAAGCATTTACCTACTATGCACAAAGCCCTGGGTACAACCTCCAGTATAGTGAAAAAATAAAAATAAAATAAAACAGTTGCGCACATGTAAAGAATATTTACTATTCACCATTTTTTAAAAGCAAAACCAATAATACACACAATTTGGATGGGACACAAAAAATTATGCTGAGTGAAGAAAGCCCACTAAAGGCTACATACTGTACCATTCCACTTATGTAACATTCTTGAAATGACAACTTATAGAGATGGAGAAGGGATGGGAGGGTAATCTATCCACAAATGAATGGTAGAAATGAACCTTACTGGGATGGAACCATTTTGTATCTTGATTTTGAAAGTTGTTGCCAAAATCTACACATGTGGTAAAGTTACATGGAACTACATACATATATACACAATACATTCAAAACAGGAAATCTAGATAAGTTCTGTGGACCAATCCCAATATCCTTGTGGTGATATTGTAATATAGTTATGTAAGATGTTACACTGAGGATAACTGGGTAAGGAGACTCTCTATACATTTTTTGTCAACTTCTTTGGATCTGTAATTATTTCAAAATTTAAAATATTACTAATTACTGCCGGGTATGATAGCACACACCTATAATCCCAGCACTCAGGAGGCTGGATAGAAGGATCACTTTGTTCAAGGCCAGCCTGAAATACATAGCAAGACTCTGTCTCAAAAACAAAAACAAAACAAAACAAAAAAATTACTAATTACTATGTTTGTATTCTCCTTTATGGAGACTAACTGTGACAGTAGCTGCAACTTTCCCATTTCCCCGAGAAAGCAAAGATTTCATCAGTATTTGGCAAAACTCAAATTGGGGTTATCATAGTTGATGTTTACAGTTAACCTGTAACACTATCCTGCCAGACTGCCAAATGGGAGTTCCCCTAGACATTTTTTTTTCTTTTCTTTTTATCCCTTGTTGTTGTTTTGCAGAAGCATTGTTCTTTTATTAACTAGACCCACAAACACCTATTTTGTACTTTTAGACATTTTCTAGATCATGATATAAAATACACTTAAAACTCATGCATATAAATAAATAACTCCTTCAATTCATGTGTTGTTTCTTTTTAAAGAATTATTCACTTGTCATCTTATTGATATAACATGCCACCCATGACCCTGATTTAAAGGGCCAAAATCCCAAAAAATACAACTAGCATTTGACTGGTGACACATGCTAAGTGACCAAAGGCTTCTCTTAGGTCCTAATTTTGCCCAAATCCTCTAATTCCCTAACAGTATTTCTCCTTATGCACCCTATTTTGTAAATACCAGACACTATCAATTGTAAGACACATCCTTATTTCAGAAATACACAAGCATGATAAAAAGTATACCTTAAAATTCATAGGCTACTGCAACACTGTCCCTCAAGGTTGAGAAGATGTAACTTCTGCACTTACTTAAAGAACAGGATCCTCTGTATGCCATTAAGATTTCCCTGTATGGTGATATAATCCCTACATTCAAAACACAAGGTCCAAAGAAAGGCTTCTTTTCTCATGGAAGAAACTTGTATGGGAAATGCAGAGATTGTGTGGTTATTGGCATTTACCAGGTGAGCTCATGAGAAAATACTCAAAGACCAGCACCATGTGTGAGCACAGCCTAGCTGACCTGAAGCCCTTGAGTCACTGACAGATGACTCTGTCTCAAGGCAAGGGATGAGGTTCCTGTGGTGAGTCATCAGCTACTTCCTGTTGGTGTTAGATCCAGGAAGGCTCTGCTGAGTCACTCAGCCGGCCCAGGGTGACTCTGCTCTGGGAACACACCTCCTTCTTCGAGTCACAGACAAGCTATGCAGAGAAATCAGGAACAACAGCAACACTCTGGTGCAGAGAACTGGGAAAGGAACCAGAACCAAATAGATTCTATTGTCATGACAACAGTGAGGTCCAGAGAAAGGGAAGGTTGCTGTGAGTCTCAGCCCAAGGCATGAAGTCCTCAAAGCCCCAGCTGAAGGGTTAGGGTGCCTATGGCAAGGAAAATCAGCCTTATAATGGAATTAACCCAGAATGACTAACCACAGACTTCAAAAGGCCCTTAGACATCATCCATTCCAGGAATAGGAGAAAATACATCTTTGCTTCCATTAACCAAAGACTAGTACTTAGTATTTTAATTATGAGTATAGGCAGCATACCATATTAGCCATACCTGTGTCTGTCACCAATAAAAATCATAACATGTTCATGTCACATTATATTCCTCCACATATCTTAAAATATTCACCCATCATCTTACTTTGAAGTTATGGTTATTATTAGACATGCACTATATCTTGTCATTTAGTATATTATTAAAGTAACACATATATTACTATATCACAATTGTTTACTCTTGGTATTTTGGCTCATTGTATTTCAATAAAAATTCTTTCCTTTGTAATCCAAAATATTTAATTTTATATATTTAAACATTATTCTGAGAAGGGACCAGAGTCACCCCTGGACTATGAGAGGGGTCCATGGCATGAAAAAGCATAAGTAGAGCAGATATTTATTCCCTCACAGTTATGGAGGATGCAGTCCAAGATTAAGGTGTTGGCATGGTCAGTTCCTTCTGAGACTGTCAGAAATAACTATTTGGCCAGGTGTGGTGGTGCATACCTATAATCCCAGCATTTGGGAGGCTGAGGCAGGAGGATCACCATGAGTTTGAGGCCAGCCTGGGCTACATAGTGAGTTCAAAGGCAGCCTAAACTACATAGTGAGACTCCGTCTCAAAACAAACAAAATAAGAAAAAAAAGTATCTATTTTAGACTTTCTCCTTGGCTGGTAGATGGCCATCTTCTCCCTGTCTGTTCACATCATCTTGCTACTATGTGTATCTATGTCCAAATCTCCCCTTTTTATAAGGACCACCAATCATATTGGACTAGAACCCAACCTAATGATCTCATTTTCATTTAATTACCTCTACAAAAACCATAGGTCCAAATACAGTCACACTGTGAGGTACTGGCAGTGTGGACTCCAACATATCTTTGTGGGGGTTCAGCCCATATCATTCTCCAGTCCAATCTCCATCTTTTCCTTATGAGCATCCTCAAGCCCGAAGTGACTGACAAAATTTCTAATAAAACCCAGGTTTCCTGTCACCTGGTTCATGCTTGGAAGTGCTTTCTAAACTGTAAAGGGCCACATGCTTGTAGATTACATGGTGGCCGAGCTCCCCGAAAGAGCAGAAAACCAACTCTCCGTGTGCAAAAATCTTCAGAAGGCTGAGTGGCTGAGTCAGAATTTTCAGCGATGGGCAGCCATCCCCTTGGCCCCTAGAAGCAAACAAGGAAGACTTCTGGCATCGTTTTGTTTTGCTTTGTCATTATTGCTTTTTTTTATTAGTGCATATCACTTATATAGAACAGTGAGCTTCACTTGGCATATAAGCACCTGCATAAAACGTTGCTAACCCTCCTAATGCACTCTTTGCCTTTCTCTCCCCCTCCTCTTTATTCTTTTCCTGTTCTCTAATAGCCTCCCTTCTACTTTCATGTTTGTGCCCCCCCATGACACCACATATGAAAGAAAACATGCAATACTTGTGTTTCTGAGTCTGATTTGTTCACTTAACACGACAATCTGTAGTTCCATCCATGTTCCAGAAAATGACCTGATTTCATTCTTCTTTATGGCTGAACAGTACTCCATTGTGTATATATGCCACATTTTCTTAATCCATTCATCATTTGATTGACACCTAGGTTGGCTCCATAGCTTAACTATTGTGAACTATGTGGCAATAAACAGTGTTAGGCATCAATTTTTTAAAATTACTTTTAATTGGAAGCTGATTTTCATCTCTCTTCTAATTTTTACGGAAGTTATAATAAAGTATGTCATATATGTAAGGTGGAGCCGGGCATGGTGGTACACACCTGTAATCTAAATTCAAGGCCAGCATGGGCTACATAATGAGTTCAAGGCCAGCCTGAAATGCAAAGCGAGACTCTGTCTCAAAATGCCTGTGATTATGACTTCCCTTACTGCATAAAAGATATTTGAGTACTTGAGGGAAATGGGAAATATTTTCTCACCCTTTATTTTCCTCTGAAAATCTTTCTGATAAATCTGAACCTCGGGTCTGTTCTTCAAACCTGAAATCCTGTCTCCTCCATCTGACCTCCTCTCAGGAGAGTGGAAATGACAACTTTCCACATAGCTGTCAGCAGGTTCAATGGAAACAAAAGCAAGTAGAAAGATCGACCCATTAATACATTGGCTGGAATCTATAAATCTGATATATCATTCAGGGTTTAATTAAACTCACCACTGCAATATCCTAATTGGGCAATCAGAATGATCACCTCTACTAGAGAACCTAAAGCCACAACAAGAAACAAGAAAGTCTGTGACCTCCAGGTCCCAAAGTGACATCAAGGAAATTTATCATCTCTGAGACTCCACAGGCCACTCACCAAACCAGATAGGTTATACAACCCCCCTGAGCCATGAACTCAAGCCCCTTTGTGCTTCTTCAGAACACACAAAATACATGCACCATGGCACATATTTATGCTTCACATCTGTCTTCCCCGCTAGTTAATAACCCGTGAGAGATCAGGGGCTCTTGCCCATCTTGTCCACGACTTTTTTGTAGTGTTAAGTACAGATTCCCACATAAGATAGAGTCTGGTAAATATTTTCTAAGTAAATAAATGAAAGCCTCTCCCACTTCTCCACCCAACTCTCTGATAACCTATTGTCCTTTTTCTGTACTTCCTCCCCTTCAAGTGCCCTAGTTCACTCAAATTTAGCTTGTAGTAGGGGAAAAGACCTGCCTTATAGACACACATGCCACACCTACTTATCCATTCACTAAAGAAGGCCCTGGGGCTGTTTGGAGTAATGCTACTCTAACTAACTTTATTGAGCATTCATTTTTTATTAAAGGTTTTATGTAGCCTGCCCCAGCAATTACCTTATTTACAGACTCATGGATTTAGAAGGTTGAATATCTTCTTGCCTAGGGTCACACAGAGGGGACTGAACCAGGATTGGAGCTCAAATACATCTAAATTGAATAATACTTAAACAGCTCATTGTGCTGGAACCTGCCTGGAAATGACTTTGTTACTTTGAAAGAACTGTTGGCTTCCTAGCCCTCCGCCAAGCACTGTTACCATGCTGTTCATCCTGCTATTCAATAGCCACATCTGAAGTTGTGACTTCTTGCCTCTTGGCTCCCTTGCCCCCAGCAGGCTGCCTTCAGAATCCCTTAGTGCCTAAAAGAATAGACCCAGAGCTTCCCAAGCTATCACTCACCTTGAAATGAAATAAAATAAAAGGCAAAACTCCTTTCCAGTTGTCTATTTTACCTTATCTGAGATATGGAAACAATGTTGACACAGTGCACAGCCTAGCTTGGCTGTCTCAGCAACTTCATTGACACTGAAGTTTACAAAAGAATCCATTTAAATGCCAAACACATATTCTCTTGGCACTTGAAACTAGGTTGCAGATGGTCGAAGTGGTTGAATACTAATTACTTTTAGTCAAGGATATTTGAAGATTATCTTTCTCTTGTTTCACATTCTCAATAATCTGCTCCCAAATGTTTCATTCTCTAATTCTAGAAAACAAGTAAATAAATTGGTAAAATCTATAGTTAGGGTGATATTAATGACATCTCTTTCTTCAATCACTTGTTTGACAAATATTTACTGAGGGTTTAAGGCAGTAAGCTAGATGCTGGGGAGAGAGTGATAAACCAAAAACTGGTACAGTTTCTACCCTTAAGGAGCATAAGTCTAGTCAGAGAGTGGGTACAAAGCAAATAATCATAGCAATAAATGTAAACCTGCAACTCTGGGAATCCTATGAGAGGAGGGGCACATGGTCCAATGAATGCATTTCACTGGGCCTGATCTTGAGATTGGGAAGATTCCCCTGAACCATGAAACTTGATACATCAGGAGCTACATAGGTGAGGAGGGAAGGGGGATGTTTACTAGGGAGAGGTAATAGCAAGAACAAAGATGATACAATGAAAAGGAACATGGCAAGGGGAAGGGAGTTGAAGAAAGTCTACATCATTGGAGGAGTGTAGCATGAGGTGAGGCTGGGGAGGCAGGCCAGGCCAGACTCCCCAGGACATGGAAAGCTCTGCTTAGATTTATCATTAAATACAAGAGCAATAGGAAACCACTGCTGGGCTTTTACCATGGAGATGACACATCAGTTATCTCAAAAACATTACTCCAGTTTCATGGGAGTAATATTAGCTAGGTTGCACTTTTCAAATGAAATAGAAAAATGTTAAAATTATTATCTCCATTAGAAAGAACAATATTGCTTTTAAAGAGGTAAAGCAACTTATTTTGGATCATAGGGTACCAGAGATAAGAACACAGGATTCTCATCCCATGTTCCTAAATTTCTAAACATCCAGTTTCAAAGATAGATAGATTGATTGATTGATAATAGATAGATGGATGATAGATAAAAAAATGTTTGTCACAGTCACATCAAATGATCCTTTTGACTTAGACATACCTACATGCTGGTTTCTGAGCTGTCCAGGTACAGATAACTCAATCAATGGCCAGGAATACTGGCCATTTAATGATTACCCCTAGAAATGACTGACCCTTTCTCTTTCCTTTCTCCACACTACACCTATTTCTCATTTCTCCACCCTAAATCCCTTCCCACTTCCTATCTGCAATGTCATGCATATGGCAAGGACTATTTTCACTGTATTTTCAGCATGACCTAATCACCACAGACAAAACAGGCCCTGGAGTCTATAAAAGAAAGAGAAATTTTTATGTGTCACTTGCTAAGACAAGTCTAAACCATGCTAAGTCATTGGGTCTATAATTCTGTAGTGAAATTAATTTATGCTCTCTTTTTTTTTTTTTTTTTTTTTGTACCAGGGATCAAACGTGGAACCTTGCACTTGCGAGGCAGGCAGTGGAACCACTGAGCTAAATCCCCGCCCCAATTTATGCTCTCTTAAGGATCAGTGTTCTCATCTATAAAATGAAAATAATGACATCCAGTGCTAATAATAAAGAACAGGTCATTCTAACCAAAGATCCTGCTAGGAATGCTTAGAATAGCTGGAAAATGTTAAAAAAAAATCTGTTTGACACTATCAGGAACTAAAAATACTGTATAATAAATGATTGCTATTCAGGTAAGGTGAAAGTCTACAGAGATAAACCCATGTTTAGAAGTGTTTGCTCATTCCAGAGAGGTTGGCTAAGAAGCTGAGTAGTGATTTTGTGGATTCCCTAAGAGAACTGGAGATTAAAGATCTGGAAAGAAATAGGGGTAGGACATGAGGACTCCTCACTTGGAATTGGAACCTCATTAGGAATATACCAGAATAGTAAGGCTAACATTAAGGAGTTGCTTCTCAGTTTCAAATAAACTCACTGAAACTACACTGAAGTAATCATAGATTATTAGTTGTCCTTAGGCACCTGGCAGAAGAAAATTTAAAATTCCCTGGAGGAAGATAGCATCTCGTGAATTGCAGTACAGTAAAAATACTGTAATGTCCTGCACATAACCAAAAGCAACAAGGTATATGAGAAGACAAGACCACATAATGGAAAATCTATAGAAACAATTAAAAAATAGATTACAGGGGCTCAAGCTAACAAGCACAAATTTTAAAAGGTTAATATGTTGAAGAAAATACAAGATGAGTCTAAGAACTTCAGTAAAAAGTCCAGCATAGTGGTGCAGACCTCTAATTCCAGCACTCAGAGGAGCTGAGGCAGGACATTAGAAGATATTGCGACTTCAAGCTCAGCCTGGGCAACTTAGTGACGTAGTGAGACCCTGTCTCAGAATAAAAAGGCCTTGGGTTCAGTCCCCTACACACACACACACACACACACATACACACACCACAAGCTGGTGAAAGGGAAAGGAAGAAATTTCAGTGGAGAAATGAAAAATACTTCTTTTAAAAAAGAACCAATGAAGCCAGGCATGGTGGTGCAGGCCTGGAGTCCCAGGTATTTGGGAAGGTGAAGTAGGGGGATCACCTGAGTCAGGAGTTTAAGACCAGCCTGGGAAATATAGTGAGACTTCCATCTGAAAAAGTAAAGATAAAAAGACAAAACCAATGTAAATTTTGGAACTGAACATACAATAATCAAAATTCCTTCAATGAATAGGCTTGAAGAAAAGAAGTATTAAACTAGGACACAGAGGAAAAATATTAGAATAAAGCACAAAGCAAAAAAAAAAAGATGAAAAATACATCAGGATACATAACAGAAATACAGTATGCATTGAAAGTTTCTAGTATAACATGTATATGAAATTCCAGAATTAGAAAAGAAAGAATGGAAGGAAAGGCAATATTTAAGAAACAGTGACTAAGAAATTTCCAAAATGATGAAGAACCTGAAACCTCACATTCAAGAAATCCAACTTCAACAAGATAAACATAAAGAGAAATCTACATGGAGGTACACCATAAGAAAAACACTGAAAATGAAAGACAAAAGGAATATCATGAATATAGCAAGAGGGAAAAAAAGATTTACCACTTTAAAAAGAGCTAAAGTTCAATGACAATTGACTTCTCAAGCACAGACAATAATATGGTAATTTTAAATTGCTGAAAAATGCTACATGTGCAGTAGGTCAAGAATTTTAAAAGTGTAAAGCACTAAAAATTCTACAAACAATAAAATATACAAAAAAGATATTATGAACAACTCTATAACAAGTTATGAAAATTTAGATGAATGGACAAATTAACAGAGAAATAAAACCTCTCAAAACCATTACAATAAAATAGAAAATATAGTTATAAAACTACTAAATTTAAAACTTCCCAAATAGTAAGTTACAGATACAGACGGATTCCCTGGGAATTCTACCAAACATTTAAGAAAAGAAATAATGGTACTTTTCATACAAACTCTTTCCAAGAAGATTTAAAAAAATGAACCTCAACTCTATTTTTTGAGGCCAGCCCAACCTTTACTCAAAACCCTTTAAGAATATTACAACCACGAAAAGCTTCAAACCAATCTCACTCAAGAACAGTCACAAAATTGTAAGCGAAGGTAAACCAAATCCAATAAAGAAATGAATAGCAGGGAATGGGGAAAAAATAAGAACCAAGATACATCATGTACAGGTACAAGCATGCAATAATAAATGTAAATGTATTGTATACCTAAAATGTACCAATAAAAGAATTTAACCAAAAAAAAGAAAGAAATGAATACATCAGAGCCAAGTTGGGTTGATTCCCAGAATTCCAGGTTTGCTTAACAATCAAAAATCAATCAGTCATAATCATATGACATCTCAGTATACACGTAAAATGCATTTTATAAAGTTTGTTATGTATTCATCATTGCCTTAAAAGAACTCACAAAAAACTAGGTGTAGAAGATATCATCTAGGGTGGGAATATGGCTCAGTGGTAGAGCATTTGCTTAGCATGTACGAGGACCTGGGTTTAATCCAGAGCACAGTAAAGAAGATAAAAAAGAAGGAGGAAAGGAAGGCACCTTGGAAAGAAGACTAATTTTATTGTTTAAAGAATCTATAGAAAAGATACATTGGTAAAAAGTTAAAAGTTTTCTTATAAGAATGGTACAAGATTGTTTACTATCACCTCTTCTTTTTGACATTGTACTGGTGGGCCTAATAAAGAAAAACGAAGTACATTAAATGAATGAAATAGAACGAACGAATGAATGACTAAATGAAGACATAAAACCATCATCATTCTCTAATATATAATTAGTATATGTAAAGAGAAAAGAATCCCACAGACTACTGGAACTAGTAAATAAATTTAACAAGGACAATTTTTAAAAAGCAATTGGTGTTTCTATTTAACAGCAATATAATTAGAAAATGAAATTCTCAAACAATACTTTAAACCTCTTTATGTTTGAACTTTGTAAATGTACTTTCCTGTCAAAAATGTTTCTGGAAAAAAAAATGTTTCTGCACACTATTTTGTTGTGAAAAGGTAATTTTTACAATAGCAGCAAAAATAAGTCCCTCGTGTGAACTGTAAGAGAAGCTACTTGAAAACTCTCCACACAAGTCTCCATGAAAAAGTCTGAGATCATTAAAGAGAAGAAATAAAACGCACATACTTCTAGCAGTACCAGGATATAAAATAACTTCAAATTATGAGGAGAAATATGCACCAAATCTCAACAAAGCTATTGCTGGGACTTTAAGACCACAGGAGCAAAGAGTGACAGAGGGGAGACAAGAAATCCTTGAAAAATAGGAAACCTGTGAATTATGCTGTGGCACAAGGCCCAGTCCCCACAAGGATGTTGGGATCCATGTAATACTCTGTTATTGCCATCTTGAAATTCTTAATTTTAATTTTTAATTGAAACTTAGAAAGTGGGTCATGCGGAAGACGCCGAATCACCCCGCTACAGACAGGCAGGTCTGCCCATGCCCTACCGAGGTCCCCAGTCCTGCGGAATATGCCGAATCAGCCCGCTGCACACAGGAAGGTCTGTGCACGCCCTACTGAGGTCCTGAGTCGAGCGGAAGACACCAAATCACCCCGCTGCAGACAAGCAGCCACCTGGTTCCACACTACAAAGGCGCAGAGGACACCAGACCACCAGACCAAGGTACTGAGTCCCGCTGTTCCCGGCACAGAGGTAGGGGCTTCTGAGACGTTGTCCCACTGCTCCTGGTCCAGAGGAAGGGGATTCCCGGTCACCATCCCTCCCGCTGCTCCCAGCCCAGAGGAAAGGGCTGTTGGGCCACCTTCTGTCCCGCTGCTCCTGGCACAGAGGAAGGGGCTTCCAGGCCACCATCCCTCCCACTGCTCCTAGCCCAGAGGGAGGGGCTTCTGAGCTGCCATCCCTACCACTGCTCCCGGCCCCTGTCCCACCTCTCCCAGCTCAGAGGAAGTAATCCGTGCAGACACTAACAGCCCCCTGCCCCAGTAGAAATGAGAAAACACGTAAATAAGTCTCAAAACCAGACTTCCAGATCACCTACAGCAACCCCAAAGGGAAATGAGATGGAACACTCTGATACTCAACCACCTGGACCCAATGAACTGGCAACAAAAGGGGATCTGGAAAAAAGGAAATCAGAAATAATTTCTCAGATAACAGGAGAAATTGTGCCCCTAGTGCAAGACATGATTAATAAATCTAGAGAGGAGCTCAGGAACATAATGGAATCCCAACATAAGAAACCAGTGGAATCCATAAAACAGATGCAAATAGATTTCCAGGACATGAAAAACTCCATTGGAAGTCTACACAGCAGAATGAGCAATTTGAGGACAGAATTTCAGATATAGAAGATAAGATTGCAATTAGTGACCAGGAAAAGAAAAATTGCTTCAAAATTATAAGGGAACATGAGAAATCAATCCAGCAGCTGCTAGATGATGCAAAGAAGAATAACATAAGACTGATTGGAGTCAATGAAGAAACAGGAGAGAGTGGAGATGACATAAAAAATCTCTTCACAAAAATAATGGCAGAAAACTTCCCAAGCAGGGGAAAAGAGCTTGACATACAGATAAGTGAGGCATATAGGACTCCAAATAGCCTTGATCAAAAAAAAAAATCTACACATAGGCATATAATTGTTAAGATTCCATAAACTCAACAGAAGAACAAAGTTCTACAAGCAGTCAGAGAAAAGAAACAAATCACATACAAAAGAAAGCCCACCAGAATCACAGCAGACTTCTCAACACAAACCATCAAGGCAAGAAGAGCTTGGAGTGACATATTCCAAGCTCTAAAAGAAAACAGCCTCCAACCCAGATTGATGTACCCTGCAAAACTATCTTTCAAAATGGATGGAGAAATAAGATACTTTCATGACAAAGAGCACCTTAGGAACTTTCTAAATACCAAACCAGCACTCCAAAAAATTTTACACAATATCCTAGGAACAGACATTGAGGATCACAACCCCAGGAAGCAAAGCAGAATGAACCCATCTGGCATGACAAGAAATTAAATGGAAAGGGGGAGAACCCAACAAAAAGAAAAAGTCATGGCAATGACAAGTCAATACGTTTCAGTTATAACCATCAACATTAATGGTCTCAATTCACCAATCAAAAGAAACAGACTGGCAGAATGGGTCAAGAAGCAAAATCCAACAATATGCTCCATACAAGAAACACACTTAATTCAAAAGGAAACTCATAGACTGAAAGTAAAAGGGTGGAAAACAATACTCCATGTGACAGGAACCCCAAAAAAAGCAGGAGTAGCTATCCGCTTGGCAGATCAAGTAGATTTCAAACCAACACTGATTAAGAGAGACGAAGAAGGACATTACATCCTTGTAAAGGGAAGAATCCAAGAGGAAGAGATGACCATCATAAATATCTATGCACCAAACACTAGTGCACCCAACTATATAAAACAAATACTAATGGACATGAAAAGTCATATATGCACTAATACAATTGCAGTGGGGGACCTCAACACCCCACTGTCACAAATAGATAGATCAACTAGACTAAAAATATGTAATGAAATACTAGAACTCAATCAAACTCTTGAACAAATGAACTTAACAGATGTTTACAGAGTGTGTTCCACCCCACAAAATCAGAATACACATTCTTCTCAGCTGCACATGGGTCATTCTCCAAAATAGACCACATACTCACACAGAGAACATGTTTAAATAAGTGCAAAGGAATTGAAGTTATCCCCTGTATATTATCAGACCATAGTGTGATGAAATTGGAGATCCATAGCAAAAGAAACTCAAATAATTTCATAAACACATGGAAATTGAACAGCACACTTCTGAAAAACCAATGGGTCACAGAGGAAATTAAAGAAGAAATCAGACAGTTCCTTCAATTAAATGACAATGACAGTACAATATAATGGAATCTATGGGACACAATGAAAGTAGTCTTACAAGCCAAATTCATACCAGTGAATACTCATATTAGGAAAACAGAATGAGCCCGATTAAACAACCTGATGCTGAACCTCAAGCTTCTAGAAAAAGAAGAGCAAGACAACCCCAGAGCTCATACAAGGGAGGAAGTTATAAAGATCACAGGAGAAATCAATGCAATGGAGACTAAGAGAACAATACAAAAAATCAATGAAGCCAAGAGTTGGTTCTTCAAAAGAATCAACAAAATTGACAAACCTTTAGCCAACTTTATCAAAAAGCAGAAAGAAAAGGCCCAAATCCATGCAATTAGGAATGAAAAGGGTGAAATGACAACAGACCCAGCAGAAATCCAGAGGATCACCAATACCTACTTCCAGAACCTGTACGCCAATAAGATGGACAACACAGAAGAAATGGACAAATTCCTATACATATGAATTACCAAAGTTGAACAAAGAAGACCTAAAAATTCTAAACAACCCAATATCAACCAATGAAATTGAAAACATAATAAAAACTTATCAACTAAGAAAAGCCCGGGCCCTGATGGCTTCACTGCTGAATTCTACAAGACATTTAGAGAGGAACTGCTGCCACTACTGTTTAAACTCTTCAATGAAATTGAAAGGGAAGCAATCCTCCCAAATTCATTCCTGGAAGCTAGCATCACCTTGATCCCCAAAGCAGAGAAAGACCCAACTGAAAAAGAGAACTATAGGCCAATCTCACTAATGAACATAGATGCAAAAATCCTTAATAAGATAATGGCAAACAGAATGCAGAAGATCATCAAGAAGATCATACACCCTGATCAAGTAGGATTCATCCCAGGGATGCAGGGATGGTTCAATATACACAAATCAATCAATGTAATACACTATATCAATAGAGCCAAGGACAAAAACCATATGATTATCTCCATAGATGCAGAAAAAGTATTTGACAAAATCCAACATGCATTTATGATAAAAATCCTACAAAAAATTGGAATAGATGGTCTCTACCTCAAACTGATAGAAGCCATCTATGAAAAACCAACAGCCAATATCATACTAAATGCTCAAAAACTGAAATCCTTCACACTAAAATCAGGAACAAGACAAGGATGTCCACTATCACCACTCTTGTTCAATATAGTTCTGGAAACATTAGCCAAGGCAATTAGGCAAGAGAAAGAAATAAAAGGAATAAAGACAGGTAATGAAGAAGTCAAACTGTCATCATTTGCAGATGACATGATACTCTATATAGAAGACCCCAAGAACTCCACCAAAAGTTTTCTGGACTTAATAACCAAATTCAGTCAAGTAGCTGGTTACAAGGTCAACACACAAAAATCAATAGCTTTCCTCTACATAAATGAGACTCACTGAGAGAGAAATAGGGCAAATAATTCCCTTCACAATAGCATCCAAAAAACTGAAATACCTAGGAATCAACCTAATGAAAGAAATCAAAGACCTCTTCTCTGAAAACTATAGCACTCTGAAAAGAGAGATTGAAGATGATATCACAAAATGGAAAGATATCCCCTGCTCCTGGGTAGGAAGGATTAATATAGTGAAAATGGCCATACTTTCAAAACTGCTATATAGATTTAATGCAATTCCAATTGAGATCCCAGCAGCATACTTCATGGACCTTGAGAAAACAATCCAAAAATTCATTTGGAACAAGAAGAGACCCAGAATAGCAAAAGCAATTCTAGGTAACAGAGACATGGCAGGGGGGATCACAATCCCCAACCTGCAACTCTACTACAAAGCTACTGTGATAAAAACAGCATGGTACTGGCAGAGAAACAGACCTGAGGACCAGTGGAACAGATTAGAAGATGCAGAAACAATGCCAGACACCCTCAGCCATCTCATCTTCAACAAAGGAGCCAAACACCCTCACTGGAGGAAAGATAGCCTCTTTAATAAATGGTGCTGGAAAAATTGGGCTTCAACTTGCCAAAGACTAAAACTAGACCTGTATCTCTCACCATGCACTAAACTAAAATCAGAATGGATTAAAGATCTAAATATTAAAATAGAAACTCTGAACCAGTTGGAACAGAGGTTGGGTAGAACCCTTGAAGACATCGGTGTAGGCAAAGATTTTATGAACAAGACCTCAGTTGTCGGAGAACTAGCACAAACAATCAACAAATGGGATCTCTTCTTATTAAAAGGCTTCTGCACACCAAGAGAAACCACCAGCAGTGTGAAGACACAACCCACAACATGGGAAAAAATCTTCACCTGCTCTTCCTCAGACAAAGGTCTACTATCTCGAATCTATAAAGAACTTAAAAAGATCAGACCTCCCAAATTTAAAGACCCAATCCGAAAATGGGCATCTGAAATGAACAGACATTTCTCAGACAAAGAAGTAGAAATAGCTAATAAATACATGAAAAAATGTTCAACATCACTGGTCATTCGAGAAATGCAAGTGAAAACAATGCTGAGATTCCATCTCACTCCAGAAAGAATGGCTGCTATCATGAAATCAACCAATAACAAATGCTGGCAGGGCTGTGGGGAAAGAAGAACCCTGCTCCACTGCTGGTGGGAGTGTAGACTGGTGCAAGCACTGTGGAAATCAGTATGGAGATACCTCAGAGAACTAGGACTGGAAGTCCCATTTGACCCCACTATTTCACCGCTGGGGATCTTCCCCAAAGAATTAAAAGAATCATGCCACAGTGATATATGTGTGCCCATGTTCATAGCAGCACAGTTTGTAATAGCTAAAACTTGGAAACAGCCCAAATGCCCATCAACTGGAGACCAGATAAAGAAAATGTGGTTTTTTTTATAAAATGGAGTACTACTCAGCCATAAAAAATGAGAAATTAGAGACATTTATAGCTAAGTGGATGCATATTGAGGCAATACTCTTAAGTGAAATAAATAGGACACAGATGTGTAAATACCAAATAGTTTCTCTGGTGTGAGAGACTGAAAGTGTAAATAAGGACTAAATGTATAATAGGTCATGTGAAATAGGAAGAAAAGGGGCAAAGGGGAAGGAAGTGGGAGGGCTAAGGGCAAGGATAGAAGGGAATGGGATTAATATGAGAAAATGGAAAAATAGGAACAAAATCTTTGTAAATAGGGAGGACTGGAAGGGTTGAAGGGAGGTCTGGGCAAGGGTGAAAAAGAAGAACCAAGAGAGACTATGTAAAGGTGCAAATTTCCAATGATGAATGTCATTATATTGTATACCTAAAATGTACCAATGATTAGAATGAATAATCGATAATGTAAAATAGGAAGAAAAGGTCCAAAGGGGTAGGGGTCGTGGGAGGGGCAGGGGAAAGGAAAGAAGGGAAAGGAAAAATGATGAGAAATGGATAAAATGGAAACAAAGTCTTTGTAAACAGGGAAGGGTGGAGGGGGGGAAGGGAGGGCCAGGAATCGGGAGAAAATAAGAACCAAGATGCATTATGTAAAGGTACAATTCCCAGTGAGAAATGTAATTGTGTTGTATACCTACAATGTACCAATAAAAGAATTTAATAAAAAAAAAAAAAGGAAGAAACTTAGAAAGTGGAAGTCTGATGCCATGATGCATGGGAATTCTGACGCTCAAAGTGAGTACAGATAACGACACGTTATGTCTACAACTGGATGGTGATGACACAGACACCTCCAAGGGGCCACACTTTTTATTTGATCAAGAACTTGCAGAAAGAAGGCAATGGCCTTCTAGGAAATACCACAGCCAAGAAGCAACCTCATAGCCTTTCTTCGGTGGAGAGGGAAAGAGGGAGAAACCCACAGTTCCCTGTTCTCTTAGGGAGCTATTGTTGGTTGAATGTGGGCATCTTGAGGAGTGAAATAAAATCACTTGTGCTACTTTTATGCAATGTTTCCATTGCTCTGGCAAAGAAATGAAATACAATGCATGCACAAGCTAGGAAGTATCAATTGTGAGAATTGGAGGATTCTTATTGTGGGTTAAAGGCTTTATTGTTTGTATGTCAAATGTATAAAAATGAACTGTAGTATTCGTGCTAATGATTTAAATTTTCCTTTCTTTGTATAACATTAAGTAGCAAACTTTTAAAAATGAAAAGTTGAAAGAAGAAAGGAAAAAGGCTTTATATTTTAGTACCTGTGATGACATTTTTCCTGCTTTTTGAATAAAGGGTTCTGTACTTTCATTTTATACATACTCCAAAAAATATGTATTTGAGAAAATGTGTCAATATTGTGGACGAGTTAAAGAAAAGAGAGTCTCTCTGTAAAGAAGAGAAATACAATTGCAGAAGGATGGAGGTGGAGCTGCTCCACAAGGCCCCAGCCATCACACAGGGTCCCATGATTGGAAGGAGCAATGTGGCTCTTGCTTGGTTTAATGCTCTGCTGTTGTTCTCCTAAAATTCTGAATAAATCTTAAACAAAGGGCTCCATATTTCATTTTGCACTTCCTCCAGAAATTATAGAAACAGTGTTGAGTGATGGCAAGCTAGAAAACTGAGGGCTGAAATGGAATATATCAATGGATATCAATGGAAACTTACGTTTCTAATAGTTATGCATACATATACACATACCCTGCATATTATATAGCGTTATTTGTATGTATAAATAGATACACACATATATTTATATTAACTCTGGCCACTGAAAGACCCTAGAAGCAATGACATTCCAGTGTCAATGAACTCACTTGCAACTACATCCAGAAACAAAAGCTTGCCAGGCTTGGTGGCGCATCTCTATAATCCCAGCATTCAGGACTCAGGAGTCTGAGCCAGGAGAATCAACATGAGTTCAAGGCCAGTTTGGGGTACATAGTGAGTTCAAGACCAGCCTGAATTGCATAGCAAGACCCTGACTCAAAAACAAAAAAATACAGAAACAATGGCTTGTTGGAGACATAGCTGGTTTGAGGACTAAGACAAGCAGAGAAGGTACAAGAGGAGCCTAGACTATTGTAAAAGGAGTTAGGAACCAATTTAAAGATATTCCAACTACCCAAATCTAGGAAAATTTGAGCAACAAAATAAGTAGGACAGTAGTGTATTATAATTTAATAATCTAGTGGGAATCCATGAGTCTATAAAATAATAAATTAAAAAACAAATGAATAAGTAAATAAGAGAGGACCCTTTCAGACAGTATGATGCCAGATGCAGAAGGAGTGGTGGAGTTAGAAAACTTGTCCTTTTGCAATCCTTGTGGTAAAGATTGACTAGGGCATCAAAGAATGCCAAAAATGACAGGGAAGTTGGACGAAGGAAAAGATAGTTTCATGTTCTCCATTTTTACTTTCATATAGATTGCTTATAAGCTTTAAGGGTGTATGCTTCAATGATGAGTATGTACAGTGGAAAGCTGAATAATGCTTTGGTCAGATTACCAGAATATTACCAATGAGACTCAGGTAAGCATCATCAGTGCCTTCAGATGTGATACCCTGAGAGAGCCAGGCATGCCTAACCTGAATCTTATTAAGAGCAAATGTGAGACAAATCCAAATTGAGACACATTTAGTCAAATAGCCTAATAGTCTTCAGTATAACAAAAGACGAAGTTTAAGGAACCATGCCAAATTAGTGAAGACTGACACAAAATGACAATTAAGTGCAATATATGTCCTGGATTATATCTTGTACTGCTAGAAAAACAATTCTACATGAGATATTTGAAGACAAGTGATGAAATTGAAAGTTGGACTACATTAGATACACATATTCTATCAAAGTTAAATTTCCTGAATTTGCTAATTGTGCTATGTTTATATGAGAGATACCCTTAGTTCTTAGAAAACACACACTGAAATATTAAGGGGTAAGTGGCCTGATTTATGCAACCTACTCTTAAATGATTAAGAAAAATAGAAAACTAGAAATAATAGGTAAAATGTAGGTAGAATGTAGGTGGAATGAGAAATAAAAGGCAAAAGCATAATAAAGCAAATGAGTATTTTTTAAATATTGAATTTAGGAAAAGGTAATAAGGGATTTCTCTTTGCTATTCTTGAAGATTTTCTTTAAGTTCAAAATTATTTCATAATAAAAAGTTAAAAAACAAATACTTAAGAACACATGTTATAAAATATAGGCAAGATCTCTGGACAGAAGACATAAATATCAAGAGAAATTAAAGCTAAATAAATAAATGAATAATCCACTTTTATGGATTGAAAAGCTCGATGTTTTAAAGAAATCTGTTCTTTCCAATGTTATCTATAGAGTCAATGCCATTTAAATAAAAATTCCTGAAAGATCCTAATGGAAATTAAAACACTTATTCCAAAGTCAAAAGAAAATCGAATGGGTCAAAAATAAGACAAAAAAAATCAAGGCAATCAAATAAAAACAAAGTAAAAAGAGACACTCTACCAGATAACAACTTTATTTTAAAACTATTACACTTTTAAATATCGCATTGTTTCTCTGGTGTGAGAAACTGAAAGAGTAAATAAGAACCAAAATGTATAATAGATATTGGGAAATAGGAAGAAAATGTTCAAATGGGAAAGGGAACTAGGGGGGAGGGAGGGGGAAAGGGAAGATGGGAAAACAAACCAAAAAAAAAAAAATGAGAAAAGAAGGAAAATGGAAAAATAAACTTTTGTAAATAAGGAGGGGAAGAGGGGTTGAAAGGAGGGGAGGAGAATGGGAAAAAAGATATCAAGATATATCATGTATAGGTGCAAATTCTCTATGATGAATGTGATCATTATGTATATCTAAAATGTACTAACACACTTAATTTTAAAACTATATTAATTAAATAGTGCAGTATTGGGGCAAGCTTAAACACATAAATCAATGTACTATACTAGAGAGTACAGAAACAGACCCTCTAGATTTATTATAAGGGTGGCACTGAAAAGCAATGAGGAAAGACAATCTTCCTACAAGTAGTACCTCCCTGTGATTTTGGGGCTGGAACTCTTCATTTCTTCTATGCCAGTAGGTTCCCTGCTAAAGTCTTCCGTAAGGATTACTAGAAGGAAATTGGAATACAAGGGGACAAAGAGGACGATTCCTTCTCTCTGCTCTGCTTGTTCTATAAGCATTTGCCCAGCAACAGCCCTGTAACCAGCAGCATTTTGGTCCCAGGTTTCAGAAACAAACTCATCACAGCCCCTCAGAACTATCAGCCTCAACTGGGCAGGATCCAGCAAGTATGCATGCATGGGAAGAAAAATAGTTTATATAGGGCTATATGAGTGGGTGGCTGAGTAGACGGATGGATATAATACATATGGATGACTGGAAGGAAGGATAAAGGAAGGAAGGAAGGGAAGGAAGGAAGGCAGGCAGGCAGGCAGGCAGGCAAGGAGGGAGGCTAAGTGGTTGGGTGGACTGAAATATGAGTGGGTCTAGTGGAAATCTTGCAGCCCTAAGATTATGAAAATTTCCTCCATACTGTTCTCTTTGCCCAGAATTTAACACAACAGCTGCTACAATACGGTTTGTTTTTGTTTTGGGGTGTTTGTTTTTTGGGGATTTTTTTTTTTTCTGAAATAGGGTTTCGCTATGTAGTGCAGGCCAGCCTTGAACTCATTATGCAGCCCAGGCTGGCCTCGAAACTGTGGCAATCCTCCTGCCTCAGTCTCCTGAGTTCTGGGGTTACAGCCATGCACTACCATGTCTGGCAACAATATGGTTTTTTTCAGGTTTTATGGTAACTGGGAAATTGGTAACCAGTTTTGCAGACCTTTCCATGTCCTTCTTCCATGTTTATTGACCAGGGGGAAAATGATGTTAAGCTGGGTCACTAATATCTACCACCAAGTAAGAGAAGAGTTTATTTCATCGACAAATTGAATTTCTGCCAAGTCCATCATTTCAGGCTGCAGACAAAACATGACAGTAGGTTCTCCACCCAGACAGTCCCCTACAGGGAGCAGAGTCCAACCTAATGGATATTCAAACAGGAAGAAGAGGCACTAAGCTAAGAGCATGTTTTCCTAAGACAGCCTGAAATGGCAACCACACATCCGGAATGGAGACCAGTGAAGCCACAATTTCCAGTTCAGTATTATATCTAATTGCAGACTTCAAAGTTTTGTTAATTCAAGGGAAACATCAGTAAATTCACCAAGCAGTCTCTATGGTCCACTTAGTATGACCTGTCTGGTTCTTAGCACAGGAGACAGAAACTCCCATCAACTGCACAGGCATATGTTCCCATCACATGGCAGAGGCCTTGTGCATGCTGGGGGTTTTTTTGTTATTGTTATTGTTGTTGTTTGGTTTGGTTTTGTTTTTTTGTACTGGGGATTGATCTCAGGACCTTTTGGTTGCCAGGAAGGCACAGTGCCACTGAGCTACATCCCTGGCCCCATGATCTATTTTTTTATTCCTATTTTAAAATAAAATATGCATGCTCATCAATCTGAGTGTCTCCTTATACCCACCTTCATCTTATTCCTCATTTTAAGCCCTCCCCTTGTAGTACATTTGGGGCTTTTGCTTCCCTGCACACAAATATATACACACATTTTCTTTACTTAAAAAAAGGAGATCAAAATATATGCTATTCAGTAGCTCATTTTTTACAGAGTTTACTATAAAAACCTTCTAATGATGTCCCTAGAGCTCTGCTTCATTCCTTTCCATCATTGCATAGTAAAGCAGTGACTCTGCCCACGCCCCATTATGGTTTGTGTCTAGATGTTCCCCCAAAGCTTCATATGGTCATAGATGGGGCTTTTCAGAGGCAGGATCTAGACTGTGTGATTCCTGATTAAGTGTGTGATACTGGGATCAAGGGTGTGTGATTACTAAATTAGTCCACTGATTGCTTTGGCATAGTTCTAGGTTGGATTAAGAATGCCCCACCCTGGATAAAATATAAGGAACAGAAAGAGGGCTAGTGTTGTCACTTGTTGCTTGGTTGCTGCTTGCTACCTTCTGCCTGCCCTGCTTTGACATGGAGTATTTCCCCTCTGTGATGGCCCTCTGCCATGTCACCCTTCCTTGGAACCAGCTAACTATGGACTGAAACCTCCATGAACTGTGGGCCAAATAAACCCTTCCTCCTTTAACTGTGGGCATCTTGTATTTTTGTCTCAGCAACAAGAAAAGTAACCAAGACACCCTCTCCAACCTTTTGTCTTTCAGTGTGTCCCTCCTAGGCTTATGTGTGCTTTTGCTTCAGCTACCTCCACCTACAGCTGTCTTCTGAGACTTGCCTTTAGGCCTCTGGTCTGCAACCAGCAAGAACTAGGAGCATGTAAACCATTGTGAAAGCCCAGTTCCTTGTCTCTAGTTGGTACAATTTATACTCTACAGTCCCCAAAAGGGATCAGATGGGTGCCTGGACTTTATATGGAGTCATGCCCTGACATGTTTCTTCTGTGGTCCTGTCCTGCATCTCCACACCTTTACTGGGTTTTCTTAAAACATTTCTGTAATAAGCCATGTGCACAGGAATTCTCGTGGCAGGGTGTGTCTAGGGAAATGATCCATGATATTCAATAGTCCACAGTACAGGATGTGCCACAGTTTACTTAAATACATTTACTCTTTTTTCCCCCATTAAGTTTATTGATACATTTTAGGTATAAAATACAGTTACATTCATCATTGGGATCTTGTACCATTACCTGAGTATCTTGGTTCTTATTTTCCCCTTCCCCTGGCCTCCCTTCACCCCCTCCACCCTTCCTTATTTGCAAAGACTTTGTTTCCATTTTTTTCCTTTTATCATATTTTTTTCTTTTCCCTTCTTTCCTTTCCCCTCCCCCTCCCATTTCCCCTGCTCTTTTAGACCTTTTCTTCCTGTTACACAATATCAATTATACATTTTTTAAATTACAATATCAAGATCTAGGAGACATTACCACAGATTGTACAGAATTTAAAAGGATATAGAAAGCATATTACAAAAATCTTTTTAGAAATAAATTTGACAACTTCTAAGAAGTACCTTGGAAGACAAATTAATGAAACTAACTCTGGAGGAAATATAAAATTTGAATAGCATCTATTAAATAAAGTATATTCCTAGCTTGAAAACCTACCTGTATGACAACAGCAGGCTCATAAACATTTTAACTGATAAATTATGTCAAACAATTAAAGCAGAAAAAAGAAGGAACACTTCTCCCCTCATTTTAGGAAATCAACATTGTGCTAATCCTAAAACTGGAGAAAGATAACAGAAGAAAAAAGTATGAACATAGAAATTTGTTTAACAAAACAAACTATTAGAAGTCAGATCTGGCAGTATGTAGTAAGTGGTTTTATTATAGGGATGGCAGTGTTGGTTCAGCATTGGAAGATCCACCCCCAAAAGTCATCATTTTAACAGAGGAAAGGAAAAAGCCATATGATCCTGTCACTAGTTGGAGAAAAAGTATCAAACTAAATTCTACAGCTGTTCATGGTGAAAGCTATCAGGAAACTAGAAGTAGAACAGGGCCTTCTCAACAGCTCAAAGATATGTACTCCATACTTGCAGCAAAAACACCTTATATGAATGGAGAAGATAAAATGCTTTCTCCCTAAGGTGGGGAACAAGGGCAGATATACCTACTCTTCATCTGTCCATTAAACTTTGAAACATAGGCCTAAACCAAAATAGTCTGGCAATAAAATGACACAATTAGGATAGGATTGGCAAGGTAGAAGTAAAATCTTTATATGTAGATGAAATGATCATCTACAGAGAAAATACTAAGGAATCTCTAGGAGCCCCTAGAATTTGTATTTGATTATAGCAGGATTAGAAAACACAAGGTATATATAAAAATTCAGGTCTATGTATACTTGTTATAAATGAAGAATTGGATAATTCAGGTCTATGTATACTTGCTATAAATGAAGAATTGGATATTGAAACTTTAAAATTATGTAGGAGTACAAAGGACCTAGAAAAGTAAAAAGAAAAAGGAAAAAAAACAGTGTTGGAAGATGTTTAGTACCTAATTTTAAGACTTCCTCTAAAGCTACAGTAATCAAGGCAGTGTTGGTATAAGGAAACACATATAGATCATTGGAATAAAACAGAGAATCTAGAAATAGAACCACACATATATGGTCCACTGAGTTTTGAAAGATTATTCAACATTAACATTTTGTAGAATATAGACTCAATTCAAGAGCCGAGGAAAAGATAGTGTTTGCAGCAAATGGTACTCGAACACCTGGTATCCATATATAAAAAATTAACCTCAACCCTTTATTTCCATACATGAAAATAACTTGAAAGGATCTATGAACCTAAATATGAAAAACTAAAGCTATAAAACTTTAAGAAGAAATTATAAGGGAAAGTGTTTATGAATTTAGGGTAGGCAAGAACTTCCTAGGATACAAAAAACATGATGTATAAAGAAAAAAATTGATAAATGAGATTCCATCAAAATTTAGAACTTTAAATGACATCATTAAAATGAAAAGTAGTCCTTAAACAGACCATATTTACAATGCATATAACCTATGACTAGAATATATAAAGAACTCTTACAGCTCATTAATAGACAACCCAATTAAAAAGTAGACACAAGAAGATGATACATAGCCAGTACAGCACAAGGAAAGGTGTGCAACACTAGAATCAGAAAAATACTAATCAGTACAATACCAAGATTGAATTATACACTCATTAGGGAGACGAAGTTAAAAGTTTTAAAAGCCTTGTCATGACTTTTTCCTTTTGTTGGATTGTCCCCCTCTGTATTTAATTTGTCACACCCAATGGATTCATTCTGCTGGGTTTCCTGTTGTTGTGATCCTCATTGTCTTTTCCTAGGGTATTGTCTAAATTTTTTGGAGTGCTGGTTTGGTATTCATGAAGTTCCTAAGGTGCTCTTTATCATGAAAGTATCTTATTTCTCCATCAATTTTGAAAGATAGTTTTGCAGGGTACATCAATCTGGGTTGAAGGCTGTTTTCCTTTAGGGCTTGAAATACATCACTCCAAGCTCTTCTTGCCTTGAGGGTTTGCATTGAGAAGTCTGCTATCACTCTGATGGGCTTTCCTTTGTATGTGATTTGTTTCTTTTCTCTAACTGTTTGTAGAATTCTGTTGTTCTGTTGGGTTTCTGGAATCCTAACTATTATATGCCTATATGTAGATTTTTTTGATCAAGGCTCTTTGGAGTCCTATATGCCTCACTTATCTGTATGTCAAGTTCTTTTCCCCTGTTTGGGAAGTCTTCTGCCATCACTTCTGTGAACAGTTTTTTTTATGTCATTTGCACTCTCTCCTGTTTCTTCATTGACTCCAATCAGTCTTATGTTATTCTTCTTTGCATCGTCTAGCAGTTGCTGGATTGATTTCTTATGGTTCCTTACAATTTTAAAGCAATTTTTCTTTTCCTGGTCACTAATTGCAATCTTTTCTTCTATATCTGAAATTCTGTCCTCACATTGGTTCATTCTGCTGTGTAGAATTTCAGTGGAGTTTTTAATCTCCTGGATATCTGTTTGTATGTTTTATGGATTCCATTTGTTTCCCATGTTGGGATTCCGTCATATTCCTCAGATCCTCTATTTTTTTAATCTGTGTCCTCTCTAGATTTATTAATCATGTCTTGCACTATGGGCACAATCTCTGCTGTTATCTGAGAAATTATTTCTGATTTCATTTTTTTCCAGATCCTTTTTTGTTGCCAGTTCAGTGAGTCCAGGTGGTTGAGTATCAGATTGTTCCATCTCGTTTCCCTTTGGGGTTGCTGTAGGTGATCTGGAAGTATGTTTTTGAGGCTTGTTTACATGTCTTCTCATTTTCACGGGGTGGGGTGGGTGCTGCTGGCACCTGCATGGCTCACCTCCTCTGCCCTGGGAGTGGTGGAATGGTGGCTCAGGAGCCTCCTCCTGGGTGCTGGGATTGGCTTACCTCCTCTGCCCTGGGAGCAGTGGAATCAACCACTTTTACTCTTAAGGGAATGGTACATTGTTTCCACCTTTTCCTATCCCAAGCCATGTGGACACATATCTGCACATAGTCCTTCCACAGAGTCTTTAATGTCATCCCATCCTGGCCATTCCAATCAGTTGCTTTGGTGGTCAAGTTATCTGGTATCTTGCTCTCATAGTTTAAAAATAAGAATGTAAACACAACAGCAGGGAACCCACTACATTTATTAGTGACTGTGAAGATAAATGACTCAGTGTGCTTGTTTACTTTTCCTGGAGTTAAGATCAAAAAGTTCAACCCACACAACTTCCTGAACCACCCTGGTCTCAAATTCCTAAATAATCAATGGTTATCACAAACTCAGGAAATGACAGGCTAGATCCTGCTATTTAATTCCAGATCAATGACTCAGAAAGGTCCTGTTTCTGAGAAATCATTGGGTCTTATCTCTTAGGATCTACCTCTTCCCAACTCCTGAAATGTTCCCAACTAAAGATGAAACTTGATGATGGAAAAACTTCTTATGCTGCTGTGAAATTTTTGAGAATTTTTTTTTAAAAAGAGCTCTAAAAGGGTTGAATATTTCTTTTTGAAACCATAATCTAAGATATATGAAAATCTACTGGCAACCTCTTTTTGCTTAGAAAACTTGAAAATAATCTAAATTTTCTCCCTCTCTGGGGAATCACCAGACTTCCTTCACACAGATCTCTTTGCCCTGAACCTCCTCCAGCAATAGTTTGACTCCTTTATTCCTTCCTCAAAAGATCTGTCTGAGAAGCCCTCTCATCTCTGACTACAGTTTTCTACTTACTGAATACTTTATAAATGAAGTTTCAGGATTACAACAGCTCCATTTACATCAAATATGCCCAGTAGGGGCACCACCTCATTTTTGAAGCTTTCCAGGGCAGTGTATAACACACAGCATCATGTGAGATGAGAGGTGTGGTGGTTGCCACCCTCAACCTGTATGGCAGCATGGCTGGGTGACAGATTATGAGAAGGTGTTGCAGACCTGATCATGCCTTCACAACCCTAAGACCAGCTTGGAACACATGTAGAGGGTGTCTCCTCTGTGTGTTATCATGCATATCCTAGGAAATTCACTCTATTCTTTCTCTTCTCCCTTTCTTTCTTTCCCTTTTTCTTCCAATCAGAGATGATAAAGTCAAAAATAGATTGAGTTACCTACACCTCTCATGGTCTCTTAATGACTTGTCCCTTCCTTTTCTGACAAGAAGATCCTCAGTTGTCCCTGTGAATTCATGCCTTCTGGTTTGAGGGATACCCAGTCAAGCTATCAAGAGGAGAATTAAATCTCCAGAAAAGCAGTGCAGTCTTAATTCTCAGGATAAAAGATACACTGAGTTCAAAGGGTGTTGCCCCTAAGCTCTCAGAGTTAGAAGAGAATTGAAGGGATAACAATTTTTCTGAGTTTACGTGCCTAACCCCAAACTAGCTCATTAGTGGCAAGTCAGAGACTGATCCATGCTTCCTTTACTCCTGGCCTGGGGCTCTTTCCATTAGAACACCATAGCCAATGTAATTAGAAATACAAAGAGTTCTGGAGAGAACAAGCTAAATGTCAAGGCTGCCCCACCATTCTTGCCAACACTCTCTTTAATTCTGATGCTGCTGCTGCTGCTGTTGATAGAATGGTATGATCATATTTTTCTCACATACAGTGAAGCTGAAGACCCTGAAAGGAAAAGAGCAGGTGCACTTTTCCAGGGTTAGCATCAGTGCTATCCAAGCCACCACCCTGGGCTTAGGAACTGCAGTGTCACCAGCCTGATCCATGTTGTTCAAAACACAGAGTCCTCCACTCCCAAATGCACACATCCAAACTGACTCCAGGCAAAGCCTGTCCCATCAAGCCACTATCATTTATTTGGCCTGGCAGAGTTTTGTATACTAAACAAACAATATTATTCTTTGTATCAAGTTTACATGGTCATATAAAGGAGTAATCATATCCAGAAAAAAATACATCTTCCATTTTTACATTATAATTGATTTTTTAAAAATTGATTGATTATTTACATGGGGATTAGAAAGAAATAGAAATAGATATAAAATCCAACCATAAATCTAGAAATGAGGCCCAAGAAAATTAACTGCAAAAAAATTCCAGGTTGAGTTCCTGTAAAGTTAATGAAAAATGGTCACTTTAAATGGCCTATACTACCAGCAAGGAAAAATAAAACCAGAATTAAAGATACTAAAACTTACATTTTACACAACTTACACAGATCCAAGAAAGTACCAAATGACCACAAAACAAGGCCAGTTCCTCTCTTAATCCGCCTCAGCTCAGGTTGATGTCATTTGATTCACTGAGGTATTGCTAGGAGCTACTTGTCTCAGAGCCAGGGAGGTAAGGAAGGGTAACACCGCTAGTCTGAGATCCAGGATATTGTCATGACTCCAGCTGACCCTGAGTGCTGGAGTCCCTTCTTTCTGGCATCCAAGAACTGGGCTGGTTGTCCAAGGATCCCTTCCAGCAATCCCACACTTTAACCCCTAAACAGGAATGACCATGTTGTAGTTTGGCTTGAATAGACAACCGGATCAGGCTAAAGAGAAAAATGCTAACTATCTAAAAGTATGTGGATTAAAAGACTCTCCAATCTTTGTTCCCAGTGATCATGGTACCTCCCAATACAGGCTGCCTTGGGACCATGTTCTTTCTCTTGTCTAGGTGGACCACAAACTGCCCTCTCAGTCCCTCATCCTCAACCACCAGGCTGCCCAATATCTCATTTTTTTTCTCTTTTCTATCCCAATGGCCAAGTTGGAAGAGTCCTGGAACCAACATGTTAGGTGCCATTTTTGAGCTAACAATTCACGACACAGAACACAATTCATCAGCTGTCACCCTGGCCTGGAGGCAACCCAGCTATCTTAAGGTCCACATCCTCTTATCCATGGTGACAAGGTATTGACCCTAACAAAACTTATTTCTGACCTCCCTGGTAGCTACTTTACCTGAAAGTCATTGCCTAATTCATTATACAGTATAATACCACTTTAATTTCCTGCAGACAGTGGTAATTTCTTTTTTGTTTTTCAATGGTAGTCAAGCTACCTTCTCCTAAGAGAAGGCACATAGAAACAAAACTAAAAGTCAGGTGTTTTTCAAAGGAATAAAGATTTTATGATTTTTATTTATATAAATGTAAATGTTCCTATTTTGAGGCTCTAAATATAGAAATTTACAGAGTAAAACATAAAGTTCATGTTTTATTACCCCCACACTTCTGCAAAACTAATTTACCTCTATTAATGGTATGATGTACCTCTTTCTAGTTGTTTTTCTATGCATTGGTATATATACCTATATATGTACAATACATATATATATAGAGAGAGAGAGAGAGAGAGAGTGATACATAGTATAGTAAACACTATATATTAGAGATATTTTCAAATCTTTGTATGTCTGTTCAATTATTTTTAACAGTTGTATAATTTTCCATGGTATAACCACACTATACTTTTTTTAACAAATCCATATTGATGGCCATTTTAGTTGCTTCAAATATTTTTATAATCATATATATAATATATTATCATTTATGAAAAATAGTTCAATTGTTTCTTAATGTATCCTTACTATAAATGAATTTCCACATAATCCTTTGTCTGTGTGTTTTTTGGGGGGTTGGGGTTTTTTTTATATTAATGCTCCTTTATTCCATATGTCTGTATGTTTTAAGACTGCTGAATCAATGAATCAGAAGAGAGACTTTTCACAACAAAAGGTATCAGAAAGCATGCACTAGACACAATGTATACATGCTTGGAAATATCATATAGTACCCCATAAATACATGCAACTTTTATGTTTTTATGCATTAGCTAAAATTTTTAGTTAAAACAATATATGTTATTGTTAAGCACAAACTACTAAAAAAAGTCACAAAGCAAATTCACACAGAAAGTCTTAGGAATGTGTTACCAGTTATACCATGAATTTTCTGAACAATTTCAGCCATTCTCTGGTAAAACAAAGTTGAATGTAGGAGTTTCAAGTCAAAATACGTCCTATAAATACACTCAAGCCACAGAGTTCTATTTCACTGTTAGCCGCTCCACAGGGCAGTTGCCTCTTGCCAATTACATAAAGGGTAGGCTAAGAATTCAGGTTCTCATGTTAGATGCAGACTGGAATCTGTCTCTACTACCTGAAGCTATTCCCTCTAAATGTCTCTCTCTGTTCCTTGTTACAGTACTCTCCCTCTACCCTGGTCGCTATACACTACAGTACACTCCTTCTACACTGTGACTCTTCTTGTTTTTGCTACCAGCTTCATCTTCCCTATACACCAACTCATATGCCACTTGCAGGGCTCCAGTGCCTAAGAGAGAGAGATTTGCTTCTCACTGAAATGTACAAGATGGAGCAGTTCATCGGGCCCACCCACCACCACCACTGAAAAGGGGAAAGAAAACTGGATAAACAAAACCATATTTCTCCAAAAGCCATTAGGGGGCTACAGATTCAAAGAATTCCAGAAAAAGTAAAACTTGTCCTGGATAAGCAGAGTTGGGAACTGCTGAGTTAGATGAGTGTGGATGATGAGATTTGCCACAGAATGAGGGAGAGGCAGGGACTTTACAAAGGTTAAATGAGGTAAAATATACAAACCCAGTGCTTTCTTCTCAACCCACCTCCTGCCCTCAGAATATTCAAGGTCTACTGATATTGATTTCAACTTGTGAAATCTCAGAACTGCAAAACACATTTTAGGTTATTCTAGTTCAGTGGTTCTCAACCTTGCTGTATATTAAAGTCACCTAGAGAACCTTTAAAAATACCCATGGGAGGCCAGGAATTTAGCTCAGTGGTTTCATCACCTGCTGTGCAAGTGCAAGGACCCAAGTTCGATCCCCGGTACCAAAAAAAAACAATACCCATGGGGATGGGGGTGAAGGTTCATCCAAACCAAACGAAGCAGAATCTCTGTAAGTAGGGCCTAAACTCTGGAAAGGTCACAAGTTGATTGGCATGCAATCAAAATTCACAAACACTGATTTAGTTCAATCGGTTGTGGTATCATCCCTTATATTTTACGCAGTAAACTAATTCAGATTATATCCTTTCCATTTCTGAGGGCTCAGGCTACTTCTAGGTTACATCTGTCTCTTCCACCATAACCAACACAGTGCTTACATGTAGCAGGTATCTAACAAATATTTGGGAGGTGGTTGACTAATCTACTCCTAACAGTCTTTAGGAACTCAGCATCAGCAATGAAATGCATGCTTTAACATCACAAGTTTAACACTTTAAAAAAAGAAGTGGACCAGGGATTTAGCTCAGTGGTGCTGCCACCTGCCTTGCAAGGGCAAGGTCCCATTCCAAGTTCGATCCCCGGTACCTCCCCCCCCCCAAAAAAAGGAGAGAGAGAGAATGATATTTCCTATTCAGAAAAATTAGCACCTTTATATTGGCCCCAGAAAAACAGGAGGTAAATAACTTCCAGAGAAATCACATCAATAACTATGAAAGAAAATGTCAGTTTTCCCATCTCACAAGACTTTCTGTTCTCCTGAGATTTCTTACCTTTCTGGAAACTAATTTTTCTCTATTCAAATTGGATCCACCAAAACAACAAAGACATTGTTTTTATGCTTACCTGGTAACTGTTGTTACCTGGTTTATTTCTTGCTCTACCTGGGATTACCTGTGATTACCTGTGTAATCGGAGCAAATTTTTTAACCTCTGTGCCTGAGTGTTTTCATATACAAAGGTAGGACCAAGGGGCATAACTAGCTTGTAAAGTTGTAGGGAAGATTCAATGTAATGTTCTAAGACTAAGACATCTAGTATATTTTCAATTATTAATTATTCTTGATATTCTTTGGGATCCATACTTCTTACATTCCCTGGTAAGAAGATCAAGTTAAGTTCATATGAGATTCCCCCAACTAGAAAGGGGTTGTTAAGGAGGGGTCTGGAAGGTATCATAGCAGTGGAATGGGAACAGAGGTGTGGATTGCCAAGGACAGTGAAGCAGGCTTTTCTCTTACCCATGGCAGAGCTGAACTCTTGAACCAACTGGATGTGTTTGTAACTGTTTTGCCTTGGCCTGGACTAGCCAAAAAGAAGTGGGTGGATGGATGTCACTGCCTATTTCCTCCCTGTAGTTATTACAGACCTACATTGTTTTTTTCCAGACCTACATTTTAGAAAACTAATTGTTGAAGTCCTTGTCTTTCTTTCCCACAAGGAAGCTTTGTTCATCAATTAAAACCAGGCTGAGAGACAAAGCCTTTCCATTCTGAATCAAGATTTGTCTCTGAGGGCCAGGGATGTAGCTCAGCGGCGCCATGCCTGCTTGATAAGTGCAAAGTCCTGAGTTTGATCACGATACCAAAAAAAAAAAAAAAAAGATTTGTCTCTGAAAATAAAATAAATATCACCTCTTTTTATTTAGCTGACTATGGGTCCTCCTCAGAGCTGAACTAAAGACTCCCACCCAACGGAAACACATTCCACCGTGATGCAATGCGTACTAACAGCCAAACACCCAAAGGTAAGATTCCTGCTGGCAAAGCACAGAAGGAAGATAGTTGTTTTAGTCATCTTATTTCTATTCCCAGTAAATGAGTAAAGCCAAGGTTGCTCTTGGTTTATCCTCACAGTGACTCAGCCCTCTATCTTACTTTCTCCGTGACCTTGGCATTTCTAGGTCTTGGCACAGGACAGGAACCTCTCCAGCCTCTGGGTTTTGTATGCAAGTTGTTGCCATACCAGGAGGCTTCTTTGGCTCCCAATTTGTAAAACTGACATTTTCCTCTGATGTTCTAGAGCCCACTATATAATGCAATTGTTCTGGGATTAAAGGACTGCGTTCTGTGGGCTTCATTTGAACGTAATCTGCTTCCAACTTTTCTATGGAAAAAAAATGGCAGAATTTTTTTGTCCAGTTCACATGGCAAATTCACTCTTTAAACAGGAGACTAAGAAAGTTCAACTCCAGCCTGCCAGACAGACACCACCACCAAAAAGTAAATAAATAAATAAATATATTTTTAAAACCCAGTTCAGAAAGGTGTAATAGATAATGTGAAATAGGAAGAAAAGGGGCAAAAGGGAAGGGAAAGTGGAAGGGGTAGGGGAAAGGAAAGAAGGGAATGGAATCAATATGAGAAAATGGAAAAATGGAAACAAAGTCTTTGTAAATAGGGAGGGATGGAGGGGTTGAAGGGAGGGCAGGGGAATAGGGAAAAAAGAAGAGCCAAGAGAGATTATGTAAAGATGCCAATTTCCAATGATGAATGTTATTATACTGTATACCTAAAACGTACCAATAAAATTTAAAAAAACAAAACAGTCTGAGGGCAAGAGGGGGTAATAGGAGGCTAAGGGATGGCATGGAGAGTCTTATCAGTTGGTACCAGTTACAGCATCTGACACCTGGCAGCTAAGCGCTTTCTTCTAAACGTGGCACAGAGCTTCTGGCACATCCCGGGAAGTTTCCAAGAAGGAACTCACTAAATAGAGCCAGATGGGTCGAGAGTCAAGTCCTTTCATTCCCAGCTGCTATGACATCTGGCATAACTTCTCAAAGCTTTCCCAGTCTGAGCCTGTTTCTCATCAGTGACATCGCAGAATTGAACTGCATATCTTGGAGGTTTCACTTTAGCAGTCTGGGCTTCTAGGAAGAAACAGCTCAGAGTAGGGTAAATTCATGCTTCTTTTTGATAGGAAGTGATTTTTTTTTTCTCATGTGTCTCCTGTAGATTACTAGCATAATTACTAGCATTCAGCATAATCTTGGATGATAACAAGAAGTCCATGAATTCTGAATGAATAAATAAATGGACCTGATTTACCCCAGGTCTTCTGTGTCCCCCATAACACCATTTCTGGGTGATAAGGGCATCTCTTTAACAGTTCAACATGCCTTTGTGCTCACTGCCCTTTTCAGTTTCTTATTCCACCGTAATCCTTTGTGAGCTGCTGATTTAAAAGACCAGGAATTTCTTGACCAGATATAATCTGCTTGCAGTCAGACTAATTTATTCCTGTGTAAGAAAGTCCAGTTTTTTGACTGGGGTGAGGTATGCATTAGGGTCCAGTCTAACCCAGAGCACCTGCTAAATATAGCTTTTTCTGGGTCCTGTGTTCGCACAGTCAGGCCCGGTCTGAATTAGAATAAGGTTAGAGTTTCTCTTTCAAACAAAACAAAAAATGAGCCATCAAATTAATCCAGAAAGACCAGCTGTCTCTAGAAATGCTCCTCCACTTTAAATAAGCCCATATCCTGTGACTGTGGTGAGTCATTTACCTTGCAGAACAGTCTGGTCTTTATTAATGTCCTTTACTTAGTGTTCCCTGTACACAAGGTGTGTTCTTACTCCTGAGAAGGCCATTAGGTCTGCTCTGCATTGGACACATGGGGCCCAGAAAGGCACAAACAGCTGAGCAAGGCCACCCTCACCCCTGCATGGGCTGAGGAAGGAAATAGCTGATAAGCCGTGGAAGTTACAAAATGACAATAATTTCTCTCACATCTTCTCCATTTGAAGGGACCTGCAAAGTGAATTGGGGTGGGGAAGAAAAGAACAGCCCCCCCCCGCAAAAAAAACCAGTGCCAACCCCTAGGAAATGGCTGCCTCTGTGGATGGGATTCAGTGAGACCTCCCAGAAGGCAGCCTGTTCAGAGTGGCCACGTGCCTGCTCCCTGTCAGAAGAGAGGCTGTCTCCGAAGCTGTCACAGGGATTTAGCTCTTCCTGTTCCTCTTTCCGTTGTTCCTAACTTCATCCAATGATGCATTCTGAGATTTAATACAAAGTAAAGAAAGTCTTGGATTGAGTTTCTCTCAAATCTTGGAGATGGACAAAAAATGCTAAATTCATTGTTCCAGGACCAGCTGCCTGGAACCAACCAAAATGATATCTGCCTCTCTCTCTCCCTCTACTTCTCCCTTCCTCTCTCCTTCCTTCCTTCCTTCTCTCCCTTCTCCCTCTCCCCTTCCCTCCCTCTCTCCCTCCATCTCTGGTAATGGAAATTGAACACAGGGCCTCACATTTGCTAGGCAAACACTCTGCCACTAAGCTATACTCCCAATCCTTTTTACTTTTTTTTTTTTTTTCCTTTTTCCTTTATTTTGAGACAGAGTCTAAGTTGTCCGGGCTAGGCTCACACCTGTAATCAATCCTCCTGCCTCAGCCTCCCAATCAGCTAGGATTACAGGCATATATTGCCATGCCCAGTTATGGCCCAGCTACATTGTGGTATTTTTAAAAAGTCTCTTTCTGGTTTTCCTTACTGAGACATTCTCTGAAGCTCTTGTTTTCTTCACACAGTTATCCTGGTCATCTTGGAATTTGTAACACCTGAGCTCATTGTGCATCAATTAGATTGTTAGCTCTGTAAGGGCTCAAGTCTTCAAATATTTTCTATCTCTAATTCTTAGAACAATGGCTTGCATATAATAGGCATTCAAGAGCTGCTTGCTGGTGGAAATAGCCTCCCCCCGAGTCATAATGTCAAAGCCTTGCTGGAATAACTAAAATGAATCCCTCAGGTTGGACAGTAATTGAAGCTGCTGTTTTTTAAGAACAGCTTTAAGGGCATCATGGAGATAATACTTTCATCCCACAGGACCACCTGAGCACCTGGCATAATAGTTAAAGCACAGGAGGCAAATGGTGTGAGGATGCTGCTGGTCCATGGTTCAGGAGGAAATGAGGCAACTACTTCTGAACTGAGGGGGGACAACGTGCCAGGTCCGTTCCTGGCAGGAGTAAGTACTAAATAAGCAGGAAGCCACATGTTCAAAGAGATGAGAGAATTGCAAATGGCTCAGATCCTTAAGAACTCATCTACAAAAAAAAATTCATGAATTCACGGTGACATAAATTCATGAATTAATAGTAAATAAATGGGGAGAAGGGACAAATTTTCCTTATAGAAGAATTATGAATAATAAATGTAAAAGTGAGAAAGGAAATAGAAAGTTATTTTTAGAATGCTACAATGGTAAGGATGTTCCTTCCTGCTGCCAGAAAGATACACTAATGAAGGCTACAATTAGAGGATGAAACTTCAAGGAGAAACAGGATATTTGTATATCCTCAAATCTCCTTGAAAATATTTATTCATAGCTGTGGTGGTTTTAAAATATGTCCACAAATTCTTTAATACTGCTCCCTTCAGAAGATAAAGCTAATTATCTTCTCTTTGAAGGCAGGTTGGACTAAATAATTCATTTCTAAACAATGGGAAACAAGAGGAAAAGTACTAGCTTGACAGTGGAAAAAATGGATGGACAACACACTAAAATGATCAATGTTAACATCACCAGTGATAGCCCATGTTGTTGCTGTGTTCTCCCTGGTATGATGTGATAAGAAGTGTAGTCCCGAAAATGAACAGCTCGGACGAGGAGAAGCAGCTGCAGCTCATCACCAGTCTGAAGGAGCAACCTGTAGGCGAATATGAAGACCTTAGAGCAGAGAACCAGAAAACAAAGGAGAAGTGTGGCAAAATTAGGCAAGAACGAGATGAAGCTGTTAAAAAACTGGAAGAATTTCAGAAAATTTCTCACATGGTTATAGAGGAAGTTAATTTCATGCAAAACCATCTTGAAATAGAGAAGACTTGTCGAGAAAGTGCATAAGCTTTGTCGAGAAAGTGCAGAAGCTTTGGCAACAAAGCTAAATAAAGAAAATAAAACACTGAAGAGAATCAGCATGTTATACATGGCCAAGCTGGGACCAGATGTAATAAAGGAGGAGATAAACATTGATGATGAAGATGCTACCACAGACCCAGATGGTGCTGCTGAGACTTGTATCTCAGTACAGTGTCAGAAGCAGATCAAAGAACTTCGAGATCAAATTGTATCTGTTCAGGAGGAAAAGAAGATGTTAGCCCTTGAGCTGGAAAATCTCAAGAGCAAACTGGTGGAAGTAATTGAAGAAGTAAATAAAGTTAAACAAGAGAAGGCTATTTTACATGCCGAAGTTCTTGAACAGAGAAAGGTTTTAGAAAAATGCAACAGAGTGTCCATTTTGGCAGTAGAGGAATATGAGGAGATGCAAGTAAACCTGGAGCTGGAGAAGGACCTTCGAAAGAAAGCAGAGTCGTTTGCACAAGAGATGTTCATAGAACAAAACAAGCTAAAGAGACAAAGCCACCTTCTGCTACAGAGCACTGTCCCTGACCAGCAGCTTTTGAAAGCTTTAGATGAAAATGCAAAACTCATCCAACAACTTGAAGAAGAGAGTATTCAGCATCAGCAAAAGGTCAGAGAATTAGAGGAGCAACTAGAAAATGAAGCATTGCACAAAGAGATACATAACCTCAAACAGCAACTGGAGCTTTTAGAAGAAGATAAGAAGGAACTGGAATTGAAATACCAGAATTCTGAAGAGAAGGCCAGAAATTTAAAGCATTCTGTTGACGAGCTCCAGAAACGAGTGAACCAGTCTGAGAATTCAGTACCTCCTCCACCTCCACCTCCACCACCTCTTCCGCCTCCACCTCCCAATCCTATCGGATCCCTCATGTCCATGATCCGGAAGCGATCCCACCCCAGTGGCAGTGGTGCTAAAAAAGAAAAGGCAATGCAACCAGAAACAACTGAGGAAGTCACAGATCTAAAGAGGCAAGCTGTCGAAGAGATGATGGATAGAATTAAAAAGGGAGTTCATCTTAGACCAGTTAATCAGACAGCCAGACCGAAGGCAAAGCCAGAATCTTCAAAGGGCTCTGAAAGTGCAGTGAATGAACTAAAAGGAATACTGGGGACACTTAACAAATCCACTAGTTCAAGAAGCTTAAAATCTCTTGACCCTGAAAACAGTGAAACTGAGTTAGAAAGGATTTTGCGTCTCAGAAAGGTGACAGCAGAAGCAGATAGCAGTAGTCCAACTGGGATATTAGCCACCTCAGAGTCCAAATCCATACCAGTGTTGGGTTCTGTATCCAGTGTAACAAAAACAGCCTTGAACAAGAACACTCTGGAGGCAGAATTCAACAGCCGGTCCCCCCTCACACCTGAGCCAGGTGAAGGGTCCCATAAATTGGAAGGATGCACAAGTTCCAACGTTTCATTTCAGCCTCCCAGTAACATTGGATATAGGAGAAAATACATTGGCAGTGAAAATAAAGCTAAACCAATTGTAGTTTTACATCCTGTTTCCACACACGAACCCCAAACCAAAGACCAAGTAGCCGAGAAAGATCCAGCTCAATGCAAGCACGATGAGGTGAAACTAAACCAGAATTCAAAGAAGACAGCATTGAAAAAATGAGAGAGACAGACAGTTCCAGCTGCTGATCCATCAGCCAGAAGGCTGACATGTTTGGAAGTCCTTTTCAATAAGCACATGATTCAGTTTGGTGTATTGTTAAGGGCTATAGACATTCCGCCTGGTCACTGTATTCACAATATAGCTTCTTTTCTGGTGTCACTTTTGTAAGTAGCAACTATAAGCATAAATAAGCTGTTTAGCAAAATATACACATTCTAAGTAGTTTTTGGGTTTTCATCTTTATAGAGATAAGATTTTTTCCTAGTTACTGTATGTATGAAGTATGGCTTTGTTTAGAAGATTACAAAGGATTCAGATGTTGGTATCTTTTTAGGAAATGTGCATACCACTCATCAAATTTAGTAATGTTGAAAGTTTGAGGTGTTTGTGATAGTTGAATAAACAGAACTGAACGACTTAACATGATATAAACCCCCCACCACCAACACCACCAGGTTGCACCTATAGTTCAGCTATTCTAGAGGCTGGGGTAGGAGGATTACTTGAGCCCAGGAGTTTAAGGCCAGACTGGGGAACAGAGACCATGACTCAAAAACAAAACAAAAATCCCTCAAAAAAGCTTCTGTTTTGGATCTCATCCTCTTTAGATAATCTGCAACAGCATGGAAAGGGTGGATCCTATGGCATACAAGTTATTTTCTAGGGTAGACTGGGATAAACTTCGAACTCAGGAGCTGGCATCAAAGTAGTTGTCTCTTAGTCAACATGAATTGCACACTTTGTTAACTACTGGATGGAAAACACATGCTATTGGTTGTGCCTAAAGCCTCCCAAGGACCTCAGTGGGAATGTTCTGGTGGCCTGAGTATGGAATTGAGGTGAAAATCCAAACCTCGAATCAACAGTAGTATCTTCATAAATCATGTTTTCTGTACTATGAGTTCATTGTGTTTTCCCATATACTAATGTGGCCCAAGCACCATATTTAATCACAATTCTTATGTACAGTGAAGATAAATGACAAGGACACATTTTTCTTGCTTCATTGCCATTCTGTATTATACAGGGTTTTTTGCTTTGTTTTGTTTTGTTTTAAAGAAATTAAGTGGTAGTTAGTCTCTCAAAATACAGTGTTTCAGGCTACCACAGTGAATAAATAGAAATGTAATCAGTGATTTAAAAAAAAAACTTATGCAGCTTTTCAAAGTCAATTGTTTCAAAATTGGTGTTTATTTAAAATAAGTGGTAATGTACTTGAATGCACTTTTTATGACAATGATTCAGTAATAGTAATTTTACTATTAAAGAAAGTGAAAGGTTTAGTTTTGTTAGCATGACTCAGCATGTAGCTGTCAGGTGTTCCTCACCTAAGGGCAAAAGAAAAGGATAGTAATAATTGCAGTAGTTGTATTGTATTGTATTTTTGCACATGTGCTAAGCAGAGGCTTGAAGACGTGGGTAGTCAGGTGAATGTACTTCCTCAATTTGGAGACAATTATCTTTCTATAAGTTTGCTACTATTTCCATGTTCATCCAGTGATGATTTACAGTTACCTATCAGATTACTCATAGGGCATTTAAATGTAATGTTTTTTCATCTGTATGTTTTGGTAACTGAATAATAGCACTATGTGATATGCTAACTACAAATTGATTAATTCACGTAGATGAGTTATGTTATGCTGTGATTTGAACTCTCCTCGCCACAGTGTATTAAAAAGAAGCACCAACACCTAAAAAAAAAAAAAGAAGAAGTGTAGTCCCCCCAGAAAAAGACCCATAATCTATTGAAGCAAATCATGAGAAAACATGAGACAAACTCAAATTGAGAAATACTCTACAAAATACTCAACTGGTGTTCTTCAAAAGTATCAAGGTCATGAAAAATAAGGAATGACTGATAAATCATCACACATTGAAGGAATCTAAGAAGATGTGACAACTAAATGTAATGTGACATCCTGGAATAGATCCTCAAATAGAAAAAGGGCATTAGTGTGAAAATTGCTGAAATCTGAATAAGGTCTATAAATTCTATAGTAGTGTTGTATTGACAAAAAAACTCAGTTTTGATAAGTGTGTGTTGCTTTTTATAAGAAATTTGCATTAGGAAAAGCTGGTATAAATTTATATGGAACTCTCTGTACTATCTTTTTAACTCTTTTAAAAAGCTAAAATTATTTTTAAATAAACAAGTTTTCAAAAATCATCTAGTCTAAGCCCTTCTTTTACATATGAGAAATCAGGAAGGCTAATTTGTACATATACATCACCCTTGCACCGAATATGATAGATTGGTTTTTTAACTACACAGACTTAATTCTAATAGTGCATGAGGAATTACATTGCCCCTAGAACTCAGGTAGCCTGCCTTTCACAATAGCATCAAAAAAAATGAAATACCTAGGAATCAATCTAATGAAGAAAGGCAGTCAATGCACAGGTAAGACCTTTACATGAAAAACTACACCACTCTGAAAAAGGAGATCAAAGAGGATATCAGAAAATGGAAAGACATCCCTTATTCTAGGGTAGGAAGAGCCAATATAGTGAAAATGGCATGGCCACACTTCCAAAATTGTTATACAGATTTAATGCAATCCCGATCAAAATACCAATAGCCTAGCTCACAGAATTAGAGAAAACCATCCTAAAATTCAATTGGAACCAGAAGAGACCTAAAATTGCAAAAGCAATTCTGAATAATAAAGGCAAGATAGAGGGCATCACAATCCCTGACTTGAAATTATACTACAAAGCTATTGTGATAAAAACAGCATGGTACTGGCAAAAAAAAAAAAAGCCCCAAGGATCAATGGAATATATGAGATGATGCAGAAAGAACTCCAAATAAACTCAGCCACCCTATCTTAGACAAAGAAACCAAACACCTTTCCTGGAAGAAAGATAGCCTCTTTAATAAATGGTGCTGGAAAGACTGGCTTTCCACATGTCAAAGACTAAAACTAGACCCATGTCTCTCACCTTGCACTAAAGTCAAAATGGATCAAAGATCATCTAAATATTAAAACAGAAACACTAAATCAGCTGGAAGATACAACAGGTAGAATTCTTGAAGACATTGGTGTACACAGACTTTATGAACAAAACCCTGATTGCACAGGAGATATCACAAACAATGACTGGAACCTCATCTTATTAAAAAGCTTTTGCACAGCAAAAGAAACAACCAACAGAGTGGAGACAGCCCCAGTTTGGGGAAAAAAATTGCCATCTATTCTTCAGATAAAGGACTAATATGTAGAATATATAAAGAACTCAAAAAAATCAGGCTTTCCAAATTTAAAGACCCAACCCAAAAATGGGCATCTGAAATGAACAGATACTTCTCTCATGAAGAAGTTGAAATGGCAAATAAATATATGGAAAAATTTCCAACATCACTGATTGCTTGACAGATGCAAAGTAGAACAATGCTGAGATTCCATTTCACTCCAGAAAGAATGGCTATCGTCAAGAAATCAACCAATAACAAATGCTGGTGAGGTTGTGGAGAAAAAGGAACCCTTCTCCGCTGTTGCTGGGAGTGTAGACTGGTGCAATCACTGTGGAAATCAGTGTGGAGATTCCTCAAAAAAACTAAAATTAGGGCCAGGAATTTAGCTCAGTGGTTCTGGCGCCTGCCTTGCAAGTGCAAGGTCCCAAGTTCAATCCCCCAGTACCAAAAAAAAAAACAAAAAAAACAAAAAAAACAACCTAGAGGTTCCATTTGACCCAGCTATTCCCCTTCTTGTTATCTTCCCAAAAGAATTAAAAGTGTCATACCACAGTGTTATATGCACAGCTATGTTTATACCTGCACAGTTTGTAATAACTAAATCTTGGAAACAGCCCAAATGCCCATCAACAGATGAATGGAGAAAGATGTGGGGTTTTTTTATACAATGGAGTACTACTCTGACATAAAGAAGGATAAACTTGAGACATTTATAGCTAAATGGATCCATCTTGAGACTATACTCTTTTTCTTTTTCTTTTTCTTTTTTTTGGTACTGGGGATCAAACTCGGGACCTTGGTTTTCAATGCAGGCAGCAGCACCACTGAGCTAAATCCCCAGCCTGAGACTATACTCTTAAGTGAAATAAATCGGGCACTCATTTAAATACCACATTGTTTCTCTGGTGTGAGAAACCAAGAGTGTAAATAAGCACAAAAGTGTCAATAGATATTGGGAAGTGGAAGAACATGTTCAAATGAGGAGGGGAACAAGGGAAGGGTGAGGGAGAGAGGAAGAAAGGGACAGAAAAAGAGAATAGAAGGGAAATAATGGAAACTAAGCTTTTGTAAATATGGAGAGGAAGAGAGTTTGAAGGGAGGGGAGGGGAAAGGGAAAAAATAAGAAGCAAGATATATCACGTACTGGTACAAATTCCCTTTGATGAATGTTATCATTACGTATATCTAAATTGTACCAATAAAAAAATCCAAAGAAAAAAACAATTACTTTATCCAATACATTAAACATTGAGTGTTTTGCAAAATAAGAGTACTTTCAAGAGGGGCAATTAAGTTCAGCTTCAAATTATACAAAATAAATTTTTCAAGTGATAATGCAAAAGAAAATGAATAAGACTTTGCTGAACCTTGGGAGTATATAGGCTGTGGCCCAGCTGTGTAGAAGCGGTCAGGTAAGCAGAGAGGGCTCTGAATATATACATATACATATATATATATATATATATATATATATATGTAATCTGAATATATATAACATTATATGAATATGTATATTTATATATATAACTTAGGATAAAGAGGAAATACCAGAAATCACACCTAAAATTAAATACTAAAGTATTAGTGGAACATGATTGATTTTTAAAGAGAAGGAGTTTTAATCCAGGCTGAGGGAAGAGAATGTAGAGAAGTTAAAGAATGCAGAATGTGCTGGCTCACTCAGAAAACTGCAGACTGATGAGAGCTGGGGTCACTAAGAGGGAGCTAGGAAGGGAAACCCAAGGGAAGCAGGGCTCTTGGCTCCCAGGCTTCGCCTGACACACTAACGTTCTGTGCTTTTGTGCAGGAAATGTGTGTACGGTCTTTCAGAGGACTTATGTACGGGAATGGTCAAATTTCTATTTTTTTTAAGAGTTTTAAGTTATTTTTTAAAGCTTGCTTGTTTTAAAATGCAAAAAATATATTATTTTTTAAAGAAAAACAGATGGTTTCTCAGAATTGAATGCATTAGCCTATCACTCCAAGGAAAGCAATTGCCAGTGTTTGTTTCCAATATCAATTTCAGATTTTCAAGTACAAATTAGAATTCTGGAAAACTTGCATCTGTCACTCTAAGATCAAGTGCTTTCTAATACTTTAAGAAATTTCTGATGAGATTGGAGGGATATTCATCGATGTGATTTTTTTAAATGTTGTATTATGAAATGTGTCAATATTTGGAAGATCTCCACAAGCCAGTGATCCAATATTTTCCAAATGACCTATGTTGAATGTTGCAAAAACAGGCAGGGGTAAAAACAAAATCAATTCAAAGAACAACCTGCCGGGCATGGTGGCACACACCTGTAATCCCAGCACTTGGGAGGCTGAGGCAGGAGGATTGCTGTGAGTTCAAGGCTAGCCTGGGCTACATAGTGAATTCAAGGCCAGCCTGAACTATATAGTGAGACCCCGTCTCAAAACAAACAAACAAAAATAAAACAAAACAAAGAACAAGGTAGACTGAATATATTTCGACATAAGAAAGTAGGAAAAGTTTATTAATATGGTCTCAGATTTAACACCACAACTAATCATTAAGAAACTACAATTTGCTTTTGTTACCTTTGGTGCCTTGTGTGTGCCATGTTGTTTCCGCTCTGCCATGCCTGTTTGTCGTCCCTGCCTTGGAGTTGGCTGATTATGGACTGAAACCTCTATGAACTGTAAGCCAAACAAACTCCTTCCCCTTTAACTTTGGATGTCAGGTATTTTGTCTCAGCAATGAGAGAAAAGTAACTAACACAGAAATTTGGTACCAGAGAAGCGGGGTCATTGCTGTGATATTACCTGGCCATGTGGCTCAAAAGCCTTTGAACTGGCTTGTGGGAAGGGAAAGAGTTAGGAAAGATCCAGAGACGTTGGCTACAGAGGTAGCACTGGAATGCCTTAGGCTGTTTTGTATGGGAGATTCTGGTCAGAGCATAGAAGACCAGAAAGCCAATGTAGTCTGCTGGACTCCAGAAGATGTTTGTTATGACTCGACAGAAAGTTTGTCTGAATTTTGCTCATATTCAGAGACTTTGCTGGAAGATTCAGAACTACCAGCTGAAAAAGTAGGGCTGGAATGCCTTAGGCTGTTCTGTATGGGAGATTCTGGTCAGAGATCAGAAGACCGGAAAGCTTATAAAGACCGGGCTGGGAAGGTTTCTGCTAGGAAGGACTTCATTGGCTGTTGGACTCCAGATGATATGTGTTATGGCTCAGCAGAAAGTTTGTCTGCATTTTGTTCATGTCCAGAGACTTTCCGTGAGATTAAGGGTGGTGGAGTAATTAATCTTGCAGAAGAAATTTCAAGGCAGTTGAATATTGAGGCAGTGGTATGGCTACTGTTGGGGGCTTTTAGCCAGATCTATGTGGAGAATCAAGAGCAAAGAGCCCAGCAGAGTTATTTAAAACATTTTGAGTTGGGCCAGAAAGGAAACTCCAGTAAAGCTGTGGACTGGCAAAGATAGAGCAGAGCAGATCTCGATTACTGAAGAGGAACAGGAAAATAGAAAAGATGGTTTGAGACCATGACAGGAAGCAGCAGGACTCCACACTTTGCAGGCTCAGAGTTATAAAGGTGAAAGAATTTGCTTTGAGAAAAAAGCTCCAGAGAACCAGATTCCAAAATGGCGACAGCCGCCAGTTCCAGAATGGCAGCAGCCTAGGGAAGTTGTTCCAAAATGGCGGCCTAGGGAAGCTGTTCTGAAATGGTGGCAACCTAGAGAATTTGCTCCTTGGGATTGGGTTCAGAGTGCTTGCTCAGCGATCCAGGCATTCAACCCCTACAGCCAAGAGAGAGGGAAGACTGGCTACTACTGCTCCAGCTGGCAGCAGACCTTGGCATCATCCATGTGGCACTGGTTTTAGGCACATGCAGAATGCAAGAGTTGTGGGAAGGTTTCCACCCAGATTTCAGAAGAAGGCCTGGGAGGCCAGGCAGGGTGCCCTTGAGACGGCAATGTGTGAAGCTGTGAATGTGAAGCTGAAGGTGCACTGGAGACCCCAGAAGTTTGGAGAAGCCAGGAGCATGGATTGTCTGAGGAAAGCTGCAAAGAGGGAGCAGAGCCAGCCCAAAAGAGAAGCCATAGGAGCTACAACCACTGAAAGTGCCATAGGGGCAGGGCCACCCAAGCCCTTAGGAGTTCACTGGGGATGCTGGAAATGGAACCATGGGATTTGTTTGCCTTACTAGATTTTGGACTTTGGTCCCTTTTCTTTGTATCCCCGTTTGTACCTTTTGGAATGGTAATGTCTGTCTGTGCCACTGAACATTGGAAGTGTTTGACTTTCTTTTCATTCGTACAGGGGCCTGCAGTTAAGAGTTTGCCTTAACTCTCAGAGGAGACTTTGGACTTGAACTTCTCAGCAATGCTAAAATGGTTAGGACTTTGACAACTCTTAGAGACGGACTAAATGCCTCTTGTGTAAAGGAATGTACATGAGTCTTTGCGGGGCAAGGGGCAGAATGTTATGGTTTGGGTCTAGATGTCCCCCTAAAGCCTCATGTGGTCATAGGCTTTTTTTTTTTTTTTTTTGGTACTGGGGATCGAACTCGGGTCCTTGCAATTGTGCAGCAGGTGGCGAAAACACTGAGCTAAATCCCCGGCCCCATAGGCTTGATCTAGAGTGTATGAAGCTGTAATTGATTCATGATACAATGCTAGGCTCAAGGGCACTAGGATTAAGAGTGTGAGTGCTACCTCCCCTAACTAGTTTGAATAAGACAAAAGGGGCAGGCAGGGAGATGCAGTTAACCCGCTTGTTACCTTTGCTGCCTTGTGTGTGCCATGTTGTTTCTGCTCTGCCATGCCTGTTTGTTATCCCTGCCTTGGAGTTGGCAGATTATGGACTGAAACCTCTATGAACTGTAAGCCAAATAAACCCCTTCCCCTTAAAAAAAAAAAAAAAAAGAAAGAAACTACAATTTGTTCAATATGGATACAGGGGCAAAAAACCCCACAAAACTATTCACAATTATCTGAAAAAGATATTAACATACTCAAATTCTTTTTCAAATTCTTATCTATATGAGGCCAGATTTTCTTCATATACTTTAGTGAAAGCAAGATATCACAATAGAGTGAAGAGAAAGATTTATAAAATGTAAAATGCCATTCTTACTGGATATTATTTTTTAAATTATAGTTATTTTGAATAATAATGTGTTGTTTATAACATGCAATGGGTTTGTTATTTTTAAATATATTCAACACTTTTTTAATTTTTCAGTTTTAATTTCAAATACACTAAATACGGATAGAGATACCCCACATAAACAAGAATTTTTGAAATCCTTAAAAAATCTTTAATCTTCAAATCAAAAAGTGAATTACAGCACTAACTTTACCACTTCAATTGTTCTGAATTCAAACCATTCCATTGTAGTTGAGTTTCATTTTTTAACAAAAGGATAGGAGAGGCAGAAATCCCTGGGGATTATAGTGCCCGGGTTAATCATTAAAGGAGGCTGGGGGACTCCCCCCCACACACACACTAGAGACAATGCACTACTGTAGGTGTGACCTCTAGGATAGTGACTAGTTTGCCTTCTTTGTTTTTTGTTTTGTTTTGTCTTATTAAGCAGAGAAAGACTATTACTAATATAAGCAAACTTCTCTGCTATTTCATACAAAGATGAATATGGAATGCAAGCATCTACCAATACAGAGGTATCCCATGAAAAGTATCCCAGAAAAAGAAAGTATCCCAGAAAACCTGGCCCTTATGGGAGGGTAAGGTAAAAGACACATGAAAACCTAGGTAAAACCTGAATAACCTCCCAGCTTCACTTGTTTTTTAGTTAATTGGTGTGGTGGTTAATTGTGATTTGTTGTGATCATTAATTGTGATACATCAGTTTGACTTGAGTAAGAACCCCTAGCAAATTAGTAAAGTTCTAGGTGTATCTGTGGATGATTGACATGTAAGCAAGCAAACTGAGAGGGGAAGACCCACCCTGGGTGGGGGGCAACAGCCAATAGGCCTGTAGCCTGGAAGGAATAAAAAAGGAAAGAAGGAAGTGCTCCTTTTGGGGAAGAGTTTCAGTTTCTCCCTTCGCCTTTGGACACGAATCTCCAATTTCTTCAGCCTTCCAACAGACTTCTACCTGCAAGTCCACAACAAAGTTCCTTGCCTTCGAGCTTTGACTGCTACTGGATCTTTCAGCTGTCCAGTGCACAGAGGACCATTGTGAATTCTTCTCATTGTGGATTGTGCCCCCTCAGACTGACCTTCTGGACTTGTTCACCTCTGATCATGTAAGCCAACCTAATAAATCCCTTGTGTAATTATACATATATTTTCTATTGATTCTGTTCCTCTAGGGACCCCTAATGCATTTGGTTTTTATGACTGGTTTTAGAGGTCAGATAGCTAAGCAGCATACTCCAATTCGTTTTGTTACAGACAACACCTTTGAGGAATGGGAAGATTGCCTAAGCTGTTTTTCAGGAACTTGGAGATTGCTTTTGTCGGTCTCAAACCAGTTGAAATGTAACCCTTGACTTGGGTCTGCCTGCACAGATGCCCCATGGGAGCTTTTGATGTCCAAGGGCCAAAATGCTACCTTCCAGAGCACTCTAATGCCTTCATTTTCTGAGCACATGTCCTCTGACTATCCATACACAAACCATCCATTTCTTCACTTTTCCTTACCTCCAGTCACCTTTCCCTGTGCATATCTGGCTGTAAGGTTATATGAGCGTCCTCAGCTTCCTCCCCTTCAAGGAGACACATTGTTCATCTGGATGTAGACAGACCTCCAAGGCCCAGGGACAAAAAAAAGGCTGTTGCTAATTAATATGCAACTCAATTCCCATTCCTGTGGCCTAGTGATTCATCAGGTAGTGCCTGGCTGGCTGTGAAGTCTTAGGCTGTGATTTAGCTAAAAGCACTGACAGATCTGAGATTTATTCCTAGTTACAGCCAAGGAAAAATCAAGCAGGATCCTTAAGTTCTCAAAGCCTTGACTATATGTCTATAATATGGGGATAACAATGTCACCTGGCACTGAAAGTTCCTGTCTCAAAATAAAAGATAAAAAAGGGCTGGGGATGTAGCTCAGTGCAAAGGCCCTGAGTTCAATCCCTAGTACCACAGAAAGAGAGAGAGAGAGAGAAGAAAACACCATCTTTTGAACTCAAAGATATCACATAATTCAGAACTTAAAAATTCAATAAAAGCTTTGAATTTGTCATATTTTTAACTCAAATTTTTTCCACAATTTTTCTTTATTCTCATCTTCCTAAGCTTCATTCACTAAGCTGAATTAATTCCTCACTACTCTTTCAACGCATTGTGTCTCTTAGTTACCAGTAGCACTGATTTTGAATTTAATGATACCATTGAAAGCCTGCCCTCATGGAGCCTGCAGTCTAGTGGAAGAAGACAAAAAGCAAATAAGTTAATTCATACTCTGTGAGATAACAGAGTGACTTACAGAAAAATAATGCAGGGGAAGGGAAGATACAGAAACTTTGATGAGGAGGTGATGGTTGGATGGGGATTGGGAGGAAGTGTTGGAGGAGGGCAGTAGATATCTAATTGGAGTGGATATCACAGGGAGAACAGCAAGCCCAGAGGCCCTGCAGTAGTCACATTGCCTTGTTCAAGGACCTGCACCAGGCTAGTGTGGTGAGAGCAGAATAAGGGAGGGTAGAAGGCACTGAGACCAGACAGCAGCTGGGAACAAAGTCACATGTAGGAACTTGAGGAGGCCATGACAAAGCCTTTGGCCTCTATCCTGAGATGGAAGCCATGGAAGAATTTTGGGAAAAGTGACAAGATCCAATTTAGATTTCAGAAGATTACTCTGGCTTTTATGCTGATAGCAGGTAGAAGGGGCAAAGATGGGATAGGGAAGTAGACAGTGGTCCAGGTAACAGACAGTGGTGCCTCAGATGAGGGTGAAAGTGGTGGAAATTGTGGTAAGTGGTGGAACATGGGAATATTAGAAGCTTCATCACTTAGATATGCTGATGGACTGCATGTGGAATTTAAATGTGAGATGTGTAGCTCAGAGGTAGAGCATTTGTCTAGCATGAACAAGCCCTGGGTTGAATCCCTAGCACTGCAAAAAAAAAAATCACATGAGACATAGAATATTCCTAAATTTCTGTCCACTTACTAAAACGAGGCTGATGGAGTCACACTGAATTTGATTATGTAGGACATGCAAATCAAAATTCAAGAAAAGTTTAAGCATATACATAAATACACATAAATTTAAGCATATATATTTAAAATAAATTCTAGCAGTGTTTTCCTTCAAATCAACTTTATTCTGATTCTCCTCAGTAGCAATATTTAGGCTTCCATGAAATACAGAGAGTTTCTGCTCAAAAAAATTAGACCATAGAAAGACAGGAGTCAGAATGTTGTGCTTTAGATTGCTTCAGCTTTCTCCCTGGCAGAAATCCCTGAGGTCAGAAATCAGGATCTGATTGTCCAATTTAAATGTGTTAGGCAAGCAGTGACCTTGAAAGACAGGGAGAGATTGTACTATGAGGGGAGAAGACCACATTTCTATGTTAAGAAACCATGCTTCCATATTGTCAAACTCCTCTTGTCAGTGACTACAAACTTCTGGAGAAATTGTTCTTTCACCATTAGATCTGTCTTCATCCTAGTGAAGACTGCTCTGCACAAGTTACAGGCATTTGCAAGAGAATATGTGCTTTGTGTCTGTATGTGTTCTTTGTGTTTTTAAGTTTTATTGGCATATAGTTGATTTACAAAAAAAATTACACATACACTCTTGATACCATCATCACAAACAGGGACTAAACACACCCATTCTTGTAAACCTGCTTGTGATTCATTCCTCAGGTAGTATGAGCTCCAAATATCGACTCGGGATTTGTATCCTGAGTAGTCTGGACAGAGCCGGCCATTTCAAAAGAAAGAGTAATAAAGTCTCAGAGCTGTTAGCACTGAATAGCTCCAGAGACCAGCAGCCAAAGACCAGCAGCAGAGACCTGGTAGAGTCAACCTACTGTGTCCAGTGCAAGCCAGCATCAGCCAACATGACAGCCGGCAGTGGCAATAACCAGCAGATGTGAACTACCAGCTCCCAGCATTACCCAGTGACATCAGGACTGCTGGCAGAACTGCACTTTGCTGATTCATAATGTCCATCTGGATCAAGCCAAAGAGCCCTAGGCTGATTGGCAACACTTTGAGTCTAACCATTTTAGTTACCTTGCATGGGTAGATACCCTGCACTCTCCTGTTACTGTACTTACAAGGGTCAGTCTAGGTCAGTAGTTCTGAATTATCACTCTCAGAATCATTTAAGACACCCAGCCCCTCCCCCCAAAATATGGATGCTTGGAACCTTTGTTTTTTGGGGGGGGTTTTGGTACCGGGGATTGAACTTGGGTCCTTGCGCTTGCACAGCAGGTGGCGAAACCACTGAGCTAAATCCCTGGCCCTGGAACCTTTGAATTATAAATTTTACAACCTCCCAGAATGAGAACCAGATGTATGCATTTTAGAAACTCTGTTGTCAACTGTGTTGTGCAACTCTGATTAAGAACCACTGAATGCAAAACAATGAGCTCTGACATCTAACTCAGGCACAATTCCATCTGGCTGGAGTCCCAATGAGGAGGTCAAAAGGCTGAGCAGCCCAGGCTTGGCATAATTGGGGATGTCCCCAAGCAAGGCCTGATTAGCTATGAGGTGAAGCCCATTGTTCAAAAGCACAAAGCAGTGGACTCCAGGGCCACGTGGACTGCACACACTCATTCCACCCCCGACAGAAGCTGGTGCCTGCCACTAGCAACTTCAGCTTGAAAAGTTGACAGGGTAACTTGTGAAGGCACTGATGAAACAGGGGAGGAATCAGTGAGACCAGCAGTGTGCAGAGAGCAAATGGCTGCTTAGAAAGGTTTGTTGCTGTGAAATAATCTCTAGGTAAAATAGTTGGTGTCCCTCCCATGGGGTTCTAGACTGAACCTGGATTCCTTGTACCACGTGCTGCTGTGCCAAGCAGAGCCTCCAACCAGGATGGGTGTCTCACTCCACCCCAGCCTCACTTTCCACTCTTCAACAGGCACAGCTCAGAATATTTTTACTAGAATTACAAGTATTTAACGAACAGTACCAGAAGACTTGGTTAACGACTTGGAGAGGGAAAACAGAGGAGTTGACTAGGTCATAGCACTACTCCATAAAAGTCAGATTTTTTTAAAAGGACATAAATATTGGTGAATATCTATTTGTGGATTAAAAAAAAGACCAAGCTTAAAAAACAAAACTACAAAGGAATTATTGAGATTCCACAATGAATGTTTTGAGTTCAAGGACATCGGAAACCATTGTAACCAAAAAGAAAACAACATGCTAAGAAAATATTTGCAACAAATTTGATCCTCAAAATTATCTTGAAATATAAAAACCATCCACCTGGTTACTCATTCTTTAAAATTCTGTCAGTGATTGTAGACTTGACCCCAGACCACCCAGATGAATCAGAGCTTGACCTAAAGGATGCCCTGCAGATTCCTACAACTCAGCTAGGAAATATGTATCCATCATCTTTTAGAGAAGTTTTTTAATTTTCTTGGAGCTAACCTGAAAGACTGGGTCAGATTTGGGAGCAAAGAGTTTATCTATCAAGCCAGTGGCCCATCTCCTGCACACAACCTCTATGAGAGGTCAAGACTGGCTCAGAACTCGGAGCACAAGTTGGAAAATGTTCTGCCCATCATGTAGTTTCCAAATCATAACCCTGGGGGTCATCTCTGCTTGGGAGTGCAGATGGCTAAAGTCTGTTCTCTTCACAGCTAGGGACAGAAAAGTATAAGTGATAGAGAAAGACTAATTTGAGACTGAGACTGTTTGGGGGGTATAGCGGTGAGGGCATAGATTGGATATATATTTCTCATCCAGGCCTCAACTTTTGCCACATCAGCAAGGGCGAGACAACTTTTGGCAACCAATAAGGGCACAGAAGTTCAATCAAAATTTATTGCCTGCTTAGAAAGAGCTTAAAGGGAGTAGAAAGGGCAGAAAGTGAAAGTAAACCTAAAATAAATGATACCTTCCTGTAATGCTGCCTGTGGCCTGTTATGTGATGCAATGCTGGTGTAAGACTTGTTGTGGTCTGAAAGGACTAGGGGTGAATGGTGGAACAAAGAGATTAAAAAGTGATGTCTATCTGTATCACAGACACCACAGTGGTAGACATACAGCATTATGCATTTGTCAAACTCAGAGGACTATGCAACACAAAGCATGAACCTTACTGTAAGCCAACATGTAGTATGTTCCCAACAATATACTAGCACTGTCCATCAGCTGTAACCCATGAAACCACATTAAGGCAAGATGTTAATGATGGGGGAAACTTGCAGGGCCAGAGGGGATTACAGGAAATTTCTGTGCCTCCTGTTCTTCTTTCTCCATCAGCCTAAAACCACACTAAAAAATGCAATCTATTAATTTAAAATAAAATGATACATCTTATTTTTTCCCAAACATAAGCACTAGACAATCTCTACTTGAATGTCTTGTTTGAAGGAAGATAATAAAAAAATAGGTCAGGAAGTGCAGTGACCACAAATGTCACTTAAATACTCTTTGTCCCCCAATTCCCAAAAAAGGATCAGAGGTGTATTTCAACCAGGTATTTTATTGATCTGGCAATTGCAAAATATACAAATTTCTCAAAGGCATTCCCTGTTTGAAAGCCAGAGCAGCTTCAACCCAGGTCATTAATTCAGACAAATATACAGAACACAGAGAAGTCATAAGTCACACATAAAAGGCCCCAAACCAACTAACAGTTAAACTCAATCTATACAGCTTTCTATTTTTAAGCTCCCTTATACATATTAAATAAATAAATAGCACATCTGCTATCAAAATAATAAAAAAATAAATTTCAAGTATTACAAACCAAAATATCATTGGTGTGGTTCAGTTTTTCTTCGCCCCCCAAAATAAAGAGCTTTGTCCGTGGTGGGAGGAGAGAGGGAAATTCATTCAAAAACAAATTTGCAAAGTTAAAAAAAAAAAAAATTGGTCCCAGTTTTGTTTCATTTTATTTTGAAGGGAGTGAGGGGAGGAAACCAGCAGAAGCAAAAGTTCCATGACTATAGCTCAGCCCCACCCCACCCCCATCCCTTCTCAAAGGCAGGTCTCAAATGAATCAAGACTCTACCTCTCCCAGCCCTCCCTTTACCCTTATTTGTGAGCTCTCTCCCAATATAACCTTGCCAAACTGAAGTCTCATGCTAGGCAAAGCCTTCTTTATGTCTGTATTGACTCCATGTCAGTAGAGGTAAGAAGGGACCACACTCTCCTCCAGCCCTTTTCTGCATCAGACTTGAGAGTCTATATTAATACAGAGAGGATGAGGCTAGAAAGTGACGAGTAAGAAACAGTCTCAGGAGCAAAGCTGCAGGCTCCTCTGGTCAAAAAATACTAGCAACCTGCACACAGCCTGCCAAGGCCCAAGACAGTGGCAATGAGGGAAAATAGCCTAAGTCTTAAGCTGCCCAAGGATGTACACATAGCCCTCTTCTCCTCTGGTACCCTGCCAATTTAAAGGGGATCTCAAGTAGGGTAATGTGTTCTTTAATAGCTCCTCTCAAGCAAACAAAAATGGTCCTTCACTCCCAGTGTTCATCCCAACCCTCATTCGAGGACCTGCTCCCTCAGATGAAAAGGGCACAATCTCAGGGCTTACAAGAACGCAAGAAGAAAAAAATAACCTTTGGTACCAGCTTTGAGACATCCTTAAAAGAGTTATTTGTATGAACTATACTCCTGAGTTTCCAAGTGGTTTCCTCTGGACACAGACATCCTCTCCCCTGGTATTCGAAGGAATGAGGGAGAAAAAACAGACAGGCAGAAACTATAGGAGTTTAGAACCACATGTCCCATAAGCCTGGCTTTTCAATCTCTGCAAAAATATCATGGATACCATAAAGACAAAGCAAGGATGACAGTCTACTCCACTGAACTCCCCAAGAATCCCAGCACAATGCCAAGTATCCAGCACTCAACAAAAACATGCACATGGCATCTATAAATGAGCCTTGCTTGGGCCATCATCCCCACCTGGGAAACACGGGTGGTAGGTAATGAATCCTGGAGGAAAGAGGCCAAGTGTTCCCCGTGTCATTTCACACTTGATCTTGCAAAGAGTCCAAGCTTCCCCATCTCATAGGTATGTCCAACTCCTCACATTCAGAGGCTCCAAGCCCCAAGGCCTAATACCCCAACATCTACCATAAGTTTCTGAAGAGAAGGTGCAACTTTTAGATCACACTTCTACTACAAAAAAAAGTGCAAAAGCAAGCAGCCCCAAGAGAGGAATTCACTCAGGGTACCTGCAAGTCCAGGTAGGAGAACAGAGGATGCTCAGAGCTCCCTGGGAGAGGGAGGACCCAGTAATCCCCTTCCAGCAAAACACATCCTTTTGCCTATGCAGCCAGCCTGTCCTTGAATTCAGAGCTGGGAAGATGTGAGGACATACAGGGGAGCCAGGGCATGTCACTGCACAGCTGCCAGGTAAGTCTCAGCTCAAGGGCTTCTCAGGAAAAGATGTCCCAACTCAGCCTGTGCCCAAGTCCCTTCACACAGCATCTCCCCAGGCTAAGATGTACAACAGAGCCATGTGGAAGTTTTCAAACAGCCCTTGGCCTTCAGCAATTAGGATCTAGTCCTCCTCTAGTTTCAAGATCCTTTGCCAGTCTTGTCTCCCCAGCTAGGATCATGCCAGGGTAGGATCACAGAAATAAAACAAAACAAAACAGCACAAAAGGGCCCAGTGTACTTTTCTCAGGGCCTCTCAGCTCCTCCACTATTCTTCATCCTCCCCAAGCCTTCCTGAGGGTCTGGGAGGCCAACCAGCCCTGAAGACCCAGGAGAGCAGAGGGTGGAGAGGCTGCCAGCTCACTGCCACAGGATTTAGCGATCCACATGGCCTTCTGGTGTCTCAGCCATTCTCATGCTACGGGGTGTAGCTGCTCTTCAAACCAACAGATGCCCCTTCTCCTCCACTCACTCTGGTGTAGATGAAGTCCTTGGGATCACTTTGGCCTTGGGCAGATGGGAGAGCACAAGCTAAGTTGCAGAAATGGAAGCAGAATGGAATAAGATGTGTTTGCTTCATTCAATGTTTCTTGGAGTAGTCGGCACTGCTCCAGGAGCCTTTCATGTTCTGTTTTCAGGAGAAAGAGGGACAAGGGAGGGAATTAAGATTTGCTGCTGACTTGCTTCCAAAGCAGATGGCTCAAAGCCATGCCACTGAGACTCCTTTCCCTCCCTCTGCCCCAAACAAAGAACAAACCCCAGAGAATGTCATCACAAAACAGGTGGAAGAGCTCAGGCAGGTCCCAGAACACGAGAAAGGGCCAGACATGGGCCAGGAGCCTGCTTAGTACCAGGCCATTTTCCTGCCAAAAAGAGGTAGGGAAGGAAGGTGGGACAGCCATGTGGATGGAACTATGGTTCCAGTAGGTTAGACAGTGCTTCTAAGAAAGAACAGGGGACCTTAAGGAGCCTTCTGAGGTGCCAGCAGGAGCCTCATGCTCATACCCCTTTAGAAGTCTAGGGCTGCTCTCTGTACCATACAGGGGCCCCCACTGGCCACACCCAGGTGAAAGAGAGTTGAGGACCCCCAAAGCAACACAAAGCTTCTCCTCTCTACTCAGCTAACAACAGAGCACCATGCTCAGCTCCTGGTACCAGACTCTGGACACACAGGCGATGAATGGGATGGCTTGATATGGCGGGGAGGCTCAGGTGGGGAGCCAGGCAGAGAAGACTGTGTCCTAAATCTCTGCCCCAGTCTTGACCTAAGCGACCTAGCAGGAAGCCTCACCTCTAAGACTCTGACTTGTACCAATGCCTTCTTTTAAAATTATTCTTAAAACAGTTGGGGACATATGTTTGCTGCCACTGCACAGCAGGGGTCTCTCCCTGAACTCCCTTATGCCACAAAAAAGCACAATTTTTAAAAAAGTATCCTCTCCAATCCTAAGTATCTCCACTAGACTGTTCTACAAGGGCCAAGAGGAGAAGCCAAGACCCAGGCAGACAGGTATGCAAGGGTTGGCTCCGCCCACTTTTACCCCACACTGGTCCTCTGGCTGGAGACTCACAGGGCTGAATGGCACAGGAGCCTCCATTCAGATCTGGGTGGGATGCAGAACCCCAGGCAGTCAGCGCCCCCTGTGGGGGGGCGGGTCCTCTCCCAGCTTGAAAGAGGCCCCCCCAAGGTCTATAGACAGATGGAGAGTGGGGGCTGCCACTTCCCTCTACCACAGCTAGCTCCAACCTGCCCTGGGACACCACAGGTCCACGGCTTCCAGCACCTACATGATGAAAATGCAACAATAACACCAAGAGCCCATGTCATTCACTCATAGGGCCCCAGGCTTGGGATACTTGGAGGGGGAAAAGACAGATGGGAAAGGACCTCACGATGATGGCACTGCTTATAAAACTGTCTGGCATGGACACATGAGCCACATATTCCACAATGGCCAGTCTGCACACAGACCAAGCTGCCCGACAGCTGAGATGCCATGACTTGGAGAGATGCAGGAAGGGACAGAGGGGCATGCAGCCAGTCATTTACCTTTCCAAGGTTAGTAAGGAGAAAACTTTGAGAAAATGTGACAGACAGTTCGTCTTTCAAGCATAGTGGAGAAGAGAAAAAAACAGGTTGGAAAAGAAAAAAATCTTTTAGTAGTATTTTTCTGGTGTGCATTTGAAATTTTAAAATGAAGGATGTACTGTGCATGTGAGGTGGTCTCTCCATACCAAGCAGCTAGCACAGACCCCAGGAAGACACTGTAGAGCGCAGGGCCCCGGCTGTGATCTCAATTTCACCAGGAAACCAACATCACCAGCAATACACCTCAAGGGCTTCCTCCTCTCAAGTGTGAGCTCCAGCTGCTAATGGGAAGAAATCCCACTGGCATGGGGCAGAAGGAATCAGGAACACCAAAGCGCAGGCTCAAACCCAGGGAAATCAGGGTATGTTCACTGAGCCCTGGGCACCAAGTCCCTCCCTGATAGCAGCATGGCCATTGCCCATCTGGTCTTCTTAGGTGCCACAAGACATTATTGCTAAGTGCCTTTTGTTTTATCTGTTTGTTTTTGTTTTGTTTGGCTTTTGAGACAGGGTCTCACTATGTAATCCAGGCTGGCCTTGAACCCACTACTGAGCCCAGGCTGGCCTCAAACTCATGGCAATCCTTCTACCTTAGCCTCCCAAGTACTGGGATTATAGGTGTGTGCCACCACACCCTGTCTAAGTGTCATATCTGTATTCTCAATATTAAAACCCTTAAGAAGTTATTATTCTCCATTTTACAGATGAAGAAGTTCAGGTCCTAGAACTGCTTTAAATTGCCCGGAGTTCCAAAAACTGTGGCCATTAGCAGAACTAAGGTGCAAACCTGGCCTGGTCTGACTTTAACAATACATTTTGGTCAAAGGCTTCAGGTCAATTCCTAGAATCGGTTGTATCTATGATCCAAGATGTGGGGTCAACATTCACAGGTTTGGCTGGACTCTAATTTTGCTGATCTGGAGGGATTCTAGCCAAAAGCACTCTTAGACTCACCTTGGAGATAGACTAGTCTGCTGTAGAAGGGTACGGGGATGAATCTGAATGGCCCTCTCACAGCAGGAGAGTGCTTCCAAAGGATTAGATAAACCAGGTGTTATGACACACACCTATAATCCTAGCACTCTGGGAGACTGAGGCAGAAGGATTACAAGTTTGAGCCCAGTCTGGGCAATTTAGAAACTTAGCCAGACCCTGTCTCAAAATGAAAAATAATAATAATAAGTTAAAAAGGGTGGGAATATAGCTCAGTGCAAAGGGCTTGGGTGCAGTGTGCTGCAAAAAGAATAATATATGCACACATACAGAACCATAAACTCCAAACTCAAAAACTACTTTTCACACAGGAGAACCCCTGGTCCACAAGTGGTCTCTGTGCTCAAAGGCTGGCTCCAAAGCACCACAGACACTGGATTATGAGGATGTCTTATTGGGAAGTTAATAGATTGACCCACCGTTAGCCATGGGAAGTAGCTGCAAGGACCAGGGGCCAAGGCATAAAGGCAGGGACACTCTCCTAGCTGCTCCCAGGAGCTGGCAGGGAAGAAGACACCAGCCCCCAGAAGCAGGAAGCCCTGTCTATGTTCTGGTTCTGTTCCTACTGACTGGATGGCCATGCCCTTACCTATTAAACAGGGAGGAACTTCCCCACCCACAGCCTGGGGTTATTTAAGGATCAGGGTCAACAGGCATGGGCCATCTCTCTTTTTGTGAGCTGTACAGCCCTACCAGTACATTTGACTCTGTGTGGTTCCACCACAGTCCAGGCATGATGCTGAACTACTCCTGTTTTCCAAAACAACCCTCATTTTTCAGCTCACCCAGTTTCTGCATAAACTCCTCAAGGTACCTTAATGACCACAAAGGGAATAATGGGAAGTGTGGCTGGTGGGCTGGGGTGGGATCTTGTGGTGGCTATAAGACGAAGGCCTTGGCTCCTTCTGCAGCTGGGGACCAACACAGCAACAGAGACACTGCATTATCTCCCAGTGGCTGCCAGAGCTGGTGCTGAACCAGACACTCCACAGAGCTCCAGCCCAAGGAGGGAGCAACCCAATGGGGCTGATGGCAAAGCTGTACTCACTCCTGCCTGTGACTTATGGCCAAGCATGTCCTGATACAAGACAACCAGATCTCAAAGAAGGTTTCCACACAGACCACTCAGGAGCAGGTGGGGCTCCCTCCAGGCCACACTCCATAAGGGGACATCCTCATACAGGTTCTGAGTAAATTTCTCTTTCAGAATGAAGGATGCTTCTCTGGGAAGAGGGGGTGCATAAAAGGCAATGGCGGCAAGCCAGGGCCCAGTTGTCACCAAATCTGACCCTAAGAGGGAACCCCAGACCATGAGCAATGCAGCTAACACCTCAAACCCCAAGAGGAACTTTGGAGAAGCAATCAAACATACTGAACAGCAGCTGGGGCACACTGCCACTTGCAGCCCTCTCTAAAACTTCATGAATTCCCTTCTTCTTCCTATGCTCATCTTTTCCTCCCCTGTGGAAGACCGCAGCCTTCCTAAAAACTGTCCTCATCCTCAATATTTTAAGGGGCAGGAAGCCAAACAGGCAAGCAAGACAGAAAGAGTGCAAGCAGCAGAATTATTCAGAAATACTTACAGACAGGCTTTCCCTAGCAAAGGCTGCAGGGAGGAAAAAGGAGAGAAAAAGGGAGAAAGGAGAGAGAGAGAGAGGTCAGTCAGGAGGCTGGGTATCATCTGGTGGGGCCACCCTGACAAACCTCCCTCTCCTGGCCCAACCAGAGGCTCCCAGGTTGCTCTAATGACTTAGCAGTCCTAAAGAACTGTCCTGTGAGTCTGGACAGCCCTTGAGGCAGAGAGGACTGGACCCTGCCACAGCGTCCTACCCGACCAGGGTCAGTGCACCCACTCCCAGCCAGCCAACTCCCCTCAAGCATCCCCAATAGTAGCCTCTGAACTTCCAAATAAGACCTTGCAATGCATGAGGACAGAATATCATAGAGATACTATTTTAGCTTTGCTCGGTTTTCATTTAAAAGGCTGGATTAAGACCTAAAATTAATGTTTGTCAGAAGTCTCCTAGTCCTATGCCCTCATTGTCAAAGCTAAGGAGACTGAGGGCCAGGGAGGTGAAGTGACCATGCTATTAAGATCCTACATATGTGCAAATGGCCAAGCGACAATAAAAGTCAGGCCTCTAGGCTGACCACTGTTGTCTCACTGGATACATACAGTCTTACATCCTCCATGTGCCAGACACCAGGTTACATGCATGGTATGACTCGCCTCATCTAATCTGCCACTTGCAGTAGGTAGCATCCCCCCTTCCATGGATGACAAAACTGAGACCCAGGGAGGTCAAATGACCTACAGAGGCTGCAGCACTCTCCCCCATCATATTCCAGACTCCAAAATGGTTTAAAGAAGCTCCAGGGAAGACAGGAAGAGTTGGTGGGCTGCAAATAAAGCCCCCAGAGGTGGCTTGGCAAAGAGCTCATGAACAAAACCAATTTGAGCTTCAGCTTGCATTGATTTGTAAGAGGCCAGGCATGGGGAAGTCCTGGGGTGGTGGCTCAATTGGAACCCAGAGTTTTCTACAACTTACATATTTGCAAATGATCTTGGCAATCTTTTAGGAAATTACCTGTTTTTCTGAAAATAAATCTTAATACACAGTTGCCAAAATCTTTCCTTTTCAAGTCTTCCAAGCTAATGAAATCTTGTTGGGTTAAGCTTTATTTTGGTTTTTACTACCCAGTGGAATACTTATGTTCTGTTAAAAGGGGCTCCTTCCCAGTTACCCAGGCTGGCAGCCAGGCTATCTGATTCTAAGGGGACCTTGCTGGCTCCAAGTACAGCATGGGCTCCAGGCCCTGTGCTTTTCTTTCATGGAAGTGACCACAGACAGAGACCAATGACACACTCAGCAATGGGGTGGGACAGAAAAGATGCCCAAGGCTGGGCATGGTAGTACACCCCTGTAATCCCAGCATTCGGGAGGCTGAGGCAGAAGTACTGCCATGAGTCTGAGGCTGGCCTTGGCTGCATAGTGAGTTCAAGGCCAGCCTGAACATAGCAAGACCTTGTCTCAAAAAAAAAAAAAAAAGAAAGAAAGAAAAAGAAAAAGAGAAAAGATGCCCAAGGTCCAGAACTGGACAGAGATTTCTGCACTGGGGGACCACTGTAGACATTTTTGTTTTAGAAATAACTATTCACTAGTGTGAACAGGACTGAAGACATTTCATTCTCTGACGTTCTGCCTGCTCTGCCCAGTTCTGCCCAGTAAAGACCATGACATCAGAAAGGACACACATGCAGTCACAGTCTCTCAAGGGTCTTCAGAATGGACTTCTCATGTTCCAACACCTGTGCCTGTACACATATACACAACACACACACACACACACCTACAACACAAGGGCACACATACACATACTCACCCACAAACACACCCACACCCACACAGTCCCAGGTCTAAGGTTATCGCCCCCAGGCACTCTTCCCCCAAGGCAAGGAGGAAAGGGGAGTCACTGACTTGTCCGGGTAGCTGCGTGGGCACTTCCGGGGGCAGGTAGCTGGGCAGGGCAGCAGAAGTGGAAGCCACATGCTCCTCAAAGCTGTTGATGCGAGGCTTTTTGGTGGGCTCGGGGCTGGCTAGTGGGGTGACACTATTGCGTCTCATGAGCGGGTTAGGTCCCTTCTTTGCATCCTAAGCAAGACAAAGACAAAAGAGAGAGGGAGACAGTTATAAGGAGGGGGAAGAAAAGTAGATAAGGCACAAAAAGTCTCCCCGCTCCTGGATTTTAGGGTTACAACCCAATGGACCAAGGTGAGTGGCTGGGGGGGACCTTGGGCTGCTGTCTATGCCATGATTGGTACCAGTTGGTAACAGGGGTGACTCCCTCCCACGCTTCTTCCATGGATCATTCCAAAAGGCAATCACATAATGTGACATGTGCAAAGCAGGGAGAGAAGCAATTAGAACCAGAGTAGAGAGAGAAGTCAGAGAAAAGAACCTTGCTTCCAGCCCCTAGGAGGCCCAGGAGGGGAGGCCAGAAGGCAGACTTGGGTCTGAGGCTCACAGGAGGGGGAGCAAAAGGGGTCAGCACTAAATCCCTTCTGTTAGACCTCTTCTTCTAGGATCAGCAGCACACAGGCACACCCAGAAAACAGTCCCTACTCACATACAATACTCTGCTTGTGCACAGGACACCAAGGCTTCAAACCAGCCAGGAGACCGCAGACACAGAAATGGGGCAGAAGGCAGAGCCTAGCAGCCGGGTCCAGACACCAACCCTCCTATCAGTGATGTGAGCCCCTGGGGCCCCCTGCAAAGCACAGCCCAGGAGTCTCAGAGCTGAGGGATATCTCTGTATAGTTCTGCCCCACTGCAAGGAAGCGGTCTGAGACCACTGGAGCCCAACTAATGCCCAGTGCCCTGCTGGAGCAGCAGGCAGGAGTCAGGCCAGGAGCATCATCACCTGGCTAAAGTGACCGAAGCTCCCAGGAACCCTTGTTCAAGGGGGAAGGGGGGCAGAGGGGCAGGGCAGAGAGGCCAAGGGACACCATCCGCTTTCATTTTGGTCCACAGGGAAGTGAAGCACTAAAGTGGCTGACATCTTGTGCTGTGAATGCCAAAATCTGACAGCCAAGCTCTTGGGAAATAGGGAAGTCACCTGCTTGGGGGACTCCAGGGCAGCAAGTCATGCTCTGTCTAAGAGGAATGTCTGACTATACTGGCAATGACTGTACTATTATATTTTGACAGCTTATATAAAGCAAATTCAAACTCACTTTCACAGTGCACACCTGGACAGAGATCCAGTCTGCTCCAGTAAAATTCTACATGCCCACCCCTCAATCTAAGAACTACCCAAAGTGGAAGGCAGTGATAACAGGCACTGGGTCCCCTGAAAAGCCTTCCCGCTGGCTGGCCCTCATGTCTCCCAGCCTCCTGTCCTACTTCCTTTGAATTCTTGGTTATTCTGAACCCGAGCGTGTACAGATGATCATGCCAATTGGCTGATCCTGTTTGAACCAGGGTACTGAAACTTCAAAGCATAGGGTCAGCTACCTGAAAAGATAACAGTAACTGTGCTCAGGTTCTATTTAGAAGGGGAGAATGTCTCTCCTTGAATGCTCACTTCTCAGCTCAACTGGAAACAGGAAAAGGAGGAACATAAAAGGAAAGGAAAAGAAGAAACAGACACTGAGAAGCCACAGGAAAAACAGGGCAAGAGTACTGAGATCCTAACTGTAGCAGCCAGACAGACCAAGTGCCTGCAAGCCACTCTGGTAAGAACCCAGCTAAAGGCACCCAGTCATAGGCCTTCTCAAGGTCCGTTGGCATCCTGGAGTGATGGAGGCCAGGATGGCAGCATCAGGGGCCAACACTCACCTCTGACCTCTCCCGGTGTGTGCTCACAGACTCCACATTCAAGTAGATGGACTCCACACGGCAACCTGTGGGACAAAGATGGCGGAAGAGGACACCCTCTGTTAAAGCCTCTGTCTGCAGCCCCACGGCCACCAGCAAAGACAGCCCCCAGGGCAGGACTGGGTGAGGGCTGCTACTCACCGTAAGCAACAGGTGTCAGTTTCAGAACAGTGTGAAGGGGGCATTTCAGGTAGGGCATCTCCTCTGAAAAGAGAAAGGTGGTCCCACAATTACATACGAGACTCTAGAGGAAGGGGGAGGTGTGAAGGGGCATCTCTGGACCCAGAGCTTCTGCCATGGAGACCCCAGAAGCTGTGCCCGTATGCAGGGGCATCCTCTTCCAGTACATTCCATCCTGCCCAGGGCAGAAGGCCCTAGAAAAAAATACCTTGCCAAAAGAACACAATCCAAATGAACTAAAACACCACTTTCACACAGGTAGTTGAGGTTTTTTGTGGTGTTTTTTTTTTTGAGACAGGATCTTGCTATGTATTCCAGGCTGGCCTTGAACTCACAGCAATCATCCTGCCTCAGCCTCCTGAGCGCTGAGATCACAGTTGTGCACCACCACATCCAGCTAAAATAAGTTTCTTTAAAAAGTGGAGGAGGCTTCAAATATTTGGCTTTCCAATTTTTTTTTTTAATTTTCCATAATTTTAATTTAGGTCTGTCTAGTGATTAAGCTAAAACTTTGATAGACATAAGACACAAAGTGGTAATAGCATCATTCAAGTTTTCTGGGCTGTTTGACCTTGGAGGTAGGTTGATGAGAAGAGCTGCCCCCATACTCAACCCGAAGACCCGTAGATGTGTGAAGGAGGAGGGCTTTGAGAGAGCTGTTTTATTAGGAGCTAAAGCCTCTGGGCATCACACTACTCAACAGCATTTCCTGAGGGTTGCCAAGGAGGCACTGGGTGGAGAGGACTAAGCAGAAGACCGTGAGCCAGGCCCATGGCCAACTTTTCCTAACTTCTGGCATCGTAGCAGGGTGATCAGTAGTGCGTCTTTGGCCACACGCTCTCAAGGGCCACTTTCCTTCCTCCCTCCTTCTGAGGCCACACTTGCCCAGCGGTACCTGCACTCTTATCAAGGAAGTAGGCCAGCAGGCAGCGCAGGACAGCCTGGTGGCAGATGACCAGTACGTTCTCCTGGCGCTCCAGCTCCATGATCACTGGCTCCAAGCGTTGAACCAGGTCCTGGTAGGACTGAGCACACAGGGAGGGGGCATGGTATCAGAGCAGAAGACATTCAGGAAGAACCCTGCCACTGTCCCGTCTTCTGTCATCACAGACCAGACAGTCAACCCACCTGTCAATCCATCAATCCACCCCTCCAAGTGCTCAGCTCTGCATTAGTGAAATAATCTTAAGAGATCATAAACCAGCCATCTTGCCTGAGTCCCTTCCTCTTCCTACTCCTCTCCAGGGCTTGAGGGGCAGGTGGCGCAGTGGAACATGACTGGCCATAAAAGCAGTAAGGCCCTGACACACAGCCTAGCGTGAAGAAACCTCAAAAACTCTTATACAAAAGTCCACATATATTGCCTGATTCCACTTCTGTGAAATGTCTAGACTGCAAGGCCACAAAAAAAGTAGGTGCATATTTGCCAGGATCAGGGGGTGGAGTGACCCATTTGGACTGACTGCTAACAAGTCTGACGTTTCTTTTGGAAGTGAAGAAAATGTCCTAGAATTAGAAGTGATGGTGACATGGCACTGTGAATCCAGCTGTCCTTTCCATCTGTGGTTTCACAACCACTGAAGACTGAACATTCAGGGAAGAGAACTGCATCTGTACTGAACACATGCAGGGATTTTTTCTCATTATCCCCTAAACAATACAACATAACAACTATTTATGTAGCATTTACAATGCATTAGGTATTATAAGTAATGCAGAGATAATGTATACAGGGGGATGTGTGGTTATATGCAAAGAATTACATAAAGGACTTGAGCATCTATAGATTTTGGTGTCTGCAAGGGTCCTGCAGCCAATCCCCTCAGAATATGAAGGAGTGACTATACTCTAAAAACTAGAGTTAAACACTTCAACACAGTAAAAAATGATGAATTTTGTTCCATTGATTTTATATCAATTTAAAAAACGTAAAAAGAAGGGGTGGAGTTGTGACCTTAAATAGCAAAGCTCTTACTCTTCCTGGGCCCTCCTCTACCTCCTTCCTTGTCCTCCTGACCAGGGGCCCAATGAGTGAGGGCCAACTTGGGACAAGAACACAACAAGCTGGCCCATCAGGGACTGAGGCTGGCAAATGCCCAGAAGCGCACAGGCAGGAAAGATGCCCACTAGGTGTCAACACACTGCCTGGCCGTAGAGGACCAAGAGACTCTGCATTCTCTGCTTGCACCAAGGTGGCTGCTTGCTGTGCCATAGTGAGTGACAGGGAAAACGGCCTCTACCAGCGTCAGCTCAGGTCCCACACGAGGTATGAGACAACTTCCTTGAAGCTGGCCTGTCTACCACCTCATCTGCAGCCCTGGGGAAATTCCTTGTCTGGAGTGAAGCACCATCCACTATCTTCCTCTTTCCCTGTCATTACATTTGTCATCAGAGACACATATGTACACCTCTCACTTTTGCTTATAGGAAAATATAACTACTTCTCTCTTAAGGTTGTTTATGGGGTTGCATTTAGGAAGACTAAGTCCACAGTGCAGTGATAGAAGTCTGTAGAATGGGTCAAGAAGGGTGAATGGACAGTTGCTGGCTGGTAACAGGGTCACCTGGCCCCACACCCCTTTCTTCACCAACCCCACACACACCACACACCACCTACTCCTGGCCATGATCTGCCAAATGAACAAAGGCGCAGCCTGCAGTAAACAGACAGAGCGGAGTGGGAGTGACCTGCACGCTTACCTCACCCGTCGGGTAGCGGTAGTAGTATTTGTCCTGCTCACGCAGCACATACTCCTCAGGGTACGTGTCTCTGATCTCCTCATAGGTAAGCTCCTCACAGACTCCCTGGTGGAAACACTACATTTACTCTAGGGAACACACCCAAAGGGTCTGAAGGAGATCTCAAGATGCTACCCAGGATGCCCAAGAGGGATTCTAGTACATTTGAGGGAAGGCTCCCCACTCCCAGCCCAACCTCTGACCATGATGTCCTAGAACTCACAGCATCGATCTCATTGAGTGCCTTCCATTGCTCGTAAGGGAGTTTAAGTGCTTCTGCCGTCTGGATGGTGCTCTTCAGCTGGCTGGTCCACACCCGGAGGTCCTTCAGGTTCTGCTCCTCAACAAACTTGCTCAGAGCGTTGGCAAACTGAGAATGGGAGGCGGGGTACTGACACTGAGCCCTCTGCTCCTCCAAGAGGCAGGGCAAGATGCTCATTCCTCATGTCAAGCTGGACTCTCTTGTGACTCAACAGTCACCAAGGACCGCTGACCACTGTGATATACCCTCCTAGAGTCCAGGAAACTTGGCTCTACCCTCCCCTTCCCTGCCCACACTCACTACTATGCATAGACACACATATACAAATACAAAAAAACACACAGATGAACACAGTAAAGCAGCCACAGCAAAAATTGCATGCCACACCCACCTCTAGGACCCCACAACTCCCCCACAGACAGGAGCTGGTCACCCTTCTGGCACCTGTCAGCCCAGCCCCTTCCCCTCTCCTCTCCTCCTACCTTCTTGCCTCTGCTGGACAGGCCTGAGTCGCCCCCAATCTTGCCCTGCAGGTTGTATTCATTCTCGCCATGCCGACAAAGGTAAATGGTGCGGGGCTGTACGTGGATGTTCATCAGATAGTACACAATTCGACTCTGGATGTGGTCCTGGACTCTGTTCACCAGGAACCTCCGGCCAACATCAATCACTTTGATCAGCGACAAGTCCCTGAGGAGAAATGCCACTGAGGACCACCACTCTGGCCACATCCACAGCCAAGCAGCACACCCAGACTGGGCCAGGCCCATTTCCAGAACACTTGCTGCCTAAGAGAACTGCAAGGTTAGACAATTCCTTCCTCCGTGGCACAAAATGAGTCTTCCTCTCTGCAGTCAGAGAGCAAAATCAAGGCAATGATCCCCACAGCAGGGGACAGCAGGCCCCCAGGAGAAAGAGAGAGAAAAGCAAAGAATGGAAAAGAGAATGTAGGAACTCTCAGAGGTGACAAGACTGGACTCCTTTGGACACTGATCCTCACACAGAATGATGAATCACACTGGAAAGCTTTCTGCTTAGAGATATTTGTATTGAATATGGGTTCATAACTGATTTATTTTTCTAATAAGACATTTTAAAAGTTTACTGAAGTACTCGGGGGCAAATCCTTGGTGGGACTATCAAGAAAACATTAAATGCCCTAATGTAGGTAATTCAGAGATGGTCGCAGAATTACCTACCTGTCACTTTTATCAGGGTCGAGGGGCTGGTAGCTGGCTTCATAGCAACTGATTCTCTTCATGAAGTCGTCCATGGCTTCTGCTGAGTTGCAATCTTTGTAATCCGGGCTGGAGATTTTCACTTCCTGTAACATCACAAAGAGGTAGCTGATGAATCACACTGGAAGGCTTTCTGCTTAGATTAAGCAGGATTTGGGGCTTTCAAAAGGGGAAGCCCAAAAGGCTCAGAATAAAGATTATCCTGCCCAGTGTCTAAGCAAAAAAAGAAACTGGGGGTTGAGTCACAGCCCAATCATTACATGGGGAAGATGCCTAGAAAAGAGAACTGCCGGTTGGATGGACAGACACGGGAAACCCACAAGGATCCTTTAATGAACACCTCTGAACAGGCGCCTGAATCTGGATCAGTTCAGTAAGTGAGTCACCACTAGAGAGCCTGGCTCTAACTCAGCAAAATCCCACATAAGCACTTGCAAAGCTCCTCACACCAAGTGCAGGTAACTGGTAATAAAAGGTGCATTACAAGTTGTTAGAAATGCCCTTGACCTTGTGAGGGCTCCTCTCCATCCAACCAGAGGCAGCATGCACTTGGGCACGTCTATGACCAAGCTTCAATCCCTACTCAGAAGTTTTTAATATCTGTGCTTTCATTTCTCTTTTTAATATCTGTGCTTTCATTTCTCTTTGAAAACAGCCACTACTATGAGGCAGCCACTCTTCAAAGATCCAAGCCCCCAGGGCATCTGTGTTCCACAGGTGCAGATGTTCCAGTAGGGCGATAAAAGGAGATGGATGCGTGACTGCTACCAACATGAATGTACCTCATGCCACTGAGCTGGATGTAAATTATATGTTACGTGTATTTCATAATTTTAAAAAATGTCCAAGTTCACAAATTCCTAGGTCTAACTTGCGTAGTTGCTTTGAGGTTTAAAGAAAGATTTCTGAAGAACACAGAGGTCAGGATAAACACTGAGCTGTGTAAATGGACTAAAGCTAAAGGATAACTTAGCTAAGCACATTGATGACTACTCACTGAGGAAAATGACCTCACAGCTGCACTCTGCTTCACTAACAAGTGGAACAAGGAAAGCGAAACCAAAAAAAAATCCCACAGGATGTCCCTTTGTTTAGATTATTACAACTTCTGTTTCCTTGTACCTTCAGCTTCTTCCTTTGGACCCACTGAAACTCATTTGAACTCATTTTCCTCAATTCAAATTGCCTTTCCTGAAATAGGGACTCATTTCTTAGAAATGTTTGTGATTCTTTCCACTGCCTTAGAGAAAAGGACCAATATATGAAGCTAAGGCATGCTTAGCATGCCCTTTAGAGGTGAACGTTTATACGCAGCAACACCACAGCATCCCTGTCTGTAAAGAACTGCTTTTCTTTATAAATGCCTTATTCTGATACATTTAAACTGGAGAGAAAATGATCTACAACACAAGAAGGTGACCTGAGAGAAAGTCTTCACAGTAACCATTTCTGTTCAAGATATATTGCTAGCAAGTGATAAAATTAAGAATTAATCAAATGATGCTGCCAATTCCCCTCAGTTTATGTCCGCAAGCTCCTCGTGGTCCAGTGGAGATGAGGAAGGGGCATGTCACAGGTTCATTAGATGCATTAGCAGGAAGACAGTTTCGCAACAGCCCTTCTTCCCAGACATGGGAACTCTGCTGTGAACATACTGAGTCCTAGAGGTTTTTGTTTCCACACAGCCATTCTTACTCATTAGGAACCTTAAGAGCAGAAAAGATCAGCTGGCTCCTTTCTGTCCCACCCAGAGTGGGGAGCGGCCCTATCACTCAGCTGCCAAGCTCCGGCCCCCTGCCTCCCCACATTATCTCCCGTCCCACCCAAGGCTGTGTACTGTCCTCAAAGACCCTTCGTGGAGCTGGTCCAGGTCACAGACTGAACTTCTAAGTTAAACATCTCTGTGTATCTCTCACCTCATGTCCAGCCCTCAGTCAATCCCAACCTGGGGAAGGCAGCTCCTTCTAAAGATTTAGTCACTCTTCAGGCCCCAACCTGGGCTGTTTTTCTGGGGTTGCAAATGTCCTTGCAGTCTAAGCTGCAGCATGCAAGTGGGGCTTCCTACTGTCTTACCATGATGTTGGAGGCTACAACTGTAGGGTCATCACACACAGACTCGATGAAAAATGCCTGGTGGGAATGAGACAGAAACATTAGAAAACAACAAATGCCACAAAGGGCCAACTTTGATGTTATCATCATACACAAAGAGGAAGGATGCCCTTCATCCATTCCCAAAGACGTGACAACCACCTACACACTGCCAAGTTCTTCAGCCTCCTACTGTAGGGTCCTGCCACGAGGAAGGTCCTATTTTTAAGTGGCAAAATTTGGGGAGCAGGAGGCAATGGATCGAGCAGAAATCAGCTCCCTGAGGCTTTCATCTCTCCTGAGCTTGCTGAGACAAGATAAGAAGTTTAGCTCACCTTGAAATCATTTTCTTTGGCAAAATGAAGGATCATGTGTCTCCTCTCTCTAGTGGTATTAGTGGCATCAAAAACCTGATAGGAAAAAGAAAGAGTCAGGAAGGAGAGCCAAAGTTTGAGTTTGACAATATTTACCAAAGCCACCAAGTAAATGAAACCTGTCATTTCCAAGGAAAAGCCTAAAACTACACTTCCAGGAGAGACTGTTTGGGCCTCTCTAGAGCAGGCAGACGCTCCTCTCCTGTTGCCTACAGTGCTCAAAACAGTAGGTGAGGGTGAGAACAGCACACAAACCAGCAGAAGCATGTCGTGGGAGGCTGAACATGCAAGGGACATTGGTGCAAGGTAGGCAGCAACCCCAGCCTTACCTGGCTGCTGATCAAGGGGTTAGGTGACAGAGCATGCCACAGTTGTGCTACCCTGAGACCACTTTCCTGAGACACCAGGCTGGTTACCTGCTTCCCCGGACCCACAGAGGCTCCTGTCCCCATGTGTCATCCCTACAATGGCTCTCAGCACTCTCAGGCCAGTGAGGCCACACTCTGCCAGAGGACTGGAGACTGAGCTGCCTGCATTTCCCAGACTTACTGCAATTTGTCCCCCTTCCTTTGTCAGGTAACTCTTGACATCTCTCAAGGCAGCTAAGGCACACTGCCTGCAACACACAAGAACAAAAAGCCACCCATTAGAGCAGGCCTACCCACAGGAAAGCCCAGGCCACCCCTCACAGCGAAGAAATTCCACTTCTAGGCTGCTCAGTACTGACCAGGCCTCCTGAGGCCCAGAAGCTTCCAATCCGAGGCCCAGTGCAGGCTGGCTTCAGGCACCCTTGGGGCAGCAGCACCTGCACATGGCTGTACAGTAGAATTGTTCCCCTGGGGAAACTACACAGAATCTGATGCCAGAGCCCACCCACAGATCCTCACTGGATGGCCTGGAGTGGAGTCTGGTATGAGGAGCTTTATAAGCTCCCCAGCTGATTCTAATGTGCAGCCAGGGCTGAACACCATCACACTAGGGTTTCACAATTGTGCTTCATAAGAAATCCTCTTCAGAGGCATTGACTCCCAATGAAAAGGAGTGTGCTTACTCTCCGAATGTGGTTGCTGTTGATCTGTCTCACATCAGCTTAGCTAGACTCTGGGAACAGATCAAAGCAGCAAGTCTCAGAGGCCAAGAGACTTGTCCTGACACTGAACTGATCTGACGGCCACCAGTGGAGAGCCACACCGAAGGCTGGCCTTCCCTTCCTCTTACAGATCCTTGCTAAACACGCAGTAAAACAACACCCAGGGCCTACAAAGTAGATCACATCTTACTTTCGGACTTTCATGGCTTCTTCATTGTCAGGGCGGAAGAAGTTATAGGAGCTGTATTGCTTCACAGCCTCACGGCGATACTCTCCCACATTGAACACTAGATGGAAAAGACAAGGACAGCCTGGGTAACCCAGCAGGAGGAAAGACCAACTTCCAACTGGGAGTATGATCCCCACCAAAGAGAAAACCAGCCAACCATAACACATTTCAGTAAGATGACATCTGGTATGGAAATCAGAGTGTGGCCTCTCAGTACAAGGTTACTGTCCCCTTCCTGGAGCTATAGGCTGGGAAGCAACCCTGCCTCCCCAGCCCAAGTCATAGTGTCCACCGCTGCCTGGTTTATCTGAGGCTGGCTCACTGGCCCAGCCTCCAAGCCAGCCTCACAATATCATGGCCAGAGACTGAGACTGGGAACAAGGCAGAGGAGAGTCAAGTCTAGCAAAGGTGGGACAGTAATTTCTATGCAGTGTTCAAAAGTGAGTGGGTCTCTCACTCACTGCCAGGGCTTGTCGGCCATTCTCCTGCTGGCACAGAAGCCAGTGCCAAGGGACACGTTTCACAGTCATTGAGGGAGAGCGTGGCTCAGTAGCAGAGTGCCTGCTTAGCATGTACAAGGCTCTAGGTTTAATCCTCAACACCAGAGTGAGAGAGAGACCAAGAGAGAGCAAGAGAGAGAGAGAAAGTTACTGGATACTGGCTGGACATAACAAGGGAACAAAAAATATAAAAATTGGTTCCATCTTCCAAATGTTTCCCATTTAATTTGGAAGGCCAGGCAGAAATTCATAACAGTGTCAACAGTATGACAGTATAAAACACTGGAGGACATCAGTAGAGGAATAGTATGACCAAGGGCAATGGGAATTTCAAGGAAAAACATCTGTGTAGACTGAGGTGGCTAAAGAAAGCTTCATGAAGGGAGTGAACCTAGGTCAGGCAGGATCTGGGGGAGTGGGAAAGGAGAGAATGAGCCAACAGCAAGAGAAGGATGTGGACACAGCATGGCGGAGACACAGCTGGAATAGGAGGCAGGATTAGACTCCAGAACTTAAAACAGAAGTGGCCCAGAGGTGACCCTGCCCACAGGTTCCAGTGACCTGGGGCAGAAGGTCCAGTTTTTGCAGTGTGGAAGACACAAGCACGGTCACAGTGCTCAATGTAACAGCCCTTGCCTGGGACCCAGCTCACCTTTTGTTGGGACGCCAATCCAGTTGAGGTAGCGAGTCAACTTCTTGGAGATGTAAGTCTTACCCCGGGCAGGGAGGCCCACCATAACAATCACCGTGGGGGAGTTGGTCAGCTTTGGCCCACAGGCTGGAAACCGCAAGCAAGAAACGGATCATAGATTAGATGACAAGAAGTGATAAACAGCCCTATGCCCAACAATAAACTTTAAAGAATGGCACTGAAGGGCCAGGGATTTAGCTCAGTGGTTTTGACGCCTACTGCACAAGGGCAAGGACCCAAGTTTGATCCCCGGTACCAAAAATAAAAAAATAAAAATAAATAAATAAATAAGAATGGCACTGAAATTTGTATTTCATTGCCCATTCCAAAACCCCTGGCATCTGATAATCCAATAGGACCAGAGACCTTCCCTAGCCAGAGCCCTTGAGTCACACCTTGTAGCTTGAGCCCGAGTCACACCATGTAGCTTTACCTCCTTTCCTGACAGTATGTGGCAAAGATAGTCTCAACCCCAAATTACTGGTCTGAGAGGAGGGTCCTGACCCAGCCAGCAACCCCAATCTCTAACACCAAAGTAGAAGGGCACTCCTTGAGGGCTGCAAGAAAGGGACCTTAAGGGATCGGGGGAGTGAACAGTAGGGAGAGGTGGTTTCCAAATTCAGTGTGCAAACGGAGGGGACAGGTGGCAAAAGGACTTGGGAGGTGGGTCCCACAGAGCCAAGAGATGGAGAGAAGTCAACCGTGAACTTCTGAACTTACACAGGAGGTTTGGGCAGCTGTTTGTTTGTTTGCTTGTTATGTAGCCCAGGCTGGCCTCAAACTCACAGTTATCCCTCCTGCCTCAGCCTCCCAAAGGCTGGGATTACAGGCATGTACCACCATGCCTGACTAGTAGCCACTTTTAAAAAGTACGAGTTTATCAAATGACTGTAGGTCAGGGACTCAGAAGACAGGTGAATCCCATAATTCCTGACCCACTTCCTCCTTTCTCCCCACCACCATCCTGCTGCCTGTTTCTGATGGATATCAGGTCCTCTTGAAGGAACAGGGTCCCCAGGCAAGGGTCGGCTGCAAGGGAACTGCTCTAGCCTGTGACTTTCCTGGTTTTGGGTGCTGAGTGGGTGTCCCACATTCCTCAGAATCTCAATAAGGCAAAACCCCAGGGAGGAAGGGTTTCACAAAGCAGCCAAAAGAAACCCTCTCTGGAAACTGAAAGCCCAGTATTTCCTTGGCTGCCACCTTGTCCCTGCGACTCTCAGGCAACTCTTGCATCCTAGTGACAAGCTCACAAGCCAGAGGCTGCCTGCCAGCTCCAGCTCTGCTGTCCTCACCCCCTCCTGGCACAGGCAGCCCAGCCTACCGGGAAAGTTCTGAAAGCCACACCATCAATGTGGGCAGGTATCAGATTTGGCCAGAGGCTCAGATGCAAGGATAAGCCTAAACCGCAGGGGGAAGGAAGACATGCCACCGCCCTAAGGACAGGGCATCCCCTAAGCCTAAGTGGGTCATGGAGCACCAGCCAAGGTCATCGACTCTGCCTCCCAGACAGGGAGGCTCAGAGCAGGCAGCAGCATGTGGTCTGCAGGGGCTCTGTTTCCTTGCTGATAGTCCAAACAGGGTGCAGGACAAAGTGAGGCTATCAGGGCATCAGGAGACCTTCTAGAGCCATATAAAGCTCTGGCTGTATTCTCTCAGGTTCCAGAGGCCTGGGAACAAACAGGTTCCTAGAGAACAGATGCTGACCACTGCAGAGGGAACACCACCACCATCACCACCACCACCCACACCCTTAGGTGATAAGCATGTGAGTGAGTGAGCCACACAAACAAGTACCAAGCAAGAGGCCTTGTGTCCCCAGGTCAGGAGAGATTCGTAAGACCCACCCTAGTGTGTCCAGGGTTTATTCTAGCAGCTGTAATGACACATCAGAAAAGTGACAGCTAGAGCCGGGTACTATGCTGTGCTCTCAGAACTCTGGAGGCCAAGGCAAGAGTGTTTTCGGTCAGCTTCAGCAATTTAGCTAGTTCAAAGCCAGCCTGGACTACACAGTGAGATCCTGTCTCAAAAAACAACAACAAAAAAAGGAAAGTGGTAGCAAGGCTGACATTTTTTCACTGTGCATGGAAACAGTCTGCTCATTGGCCTTTACCCAGGCCACTGTCCCTCCTCATCAGGTGACCCTGCAGAGCCAACGCTCCTGAGAGCACCCAGCATGCCTGGAGACAGAAACACACACAGCTGTGTACACACACGGAATACTTCAGCTAGAACCGCACCCAGAAAGCAGAGGTGAAGCTGACTGATTTATCAAATAAGGGATTATGTCTATCCACTAACCACAGAAGCAAATCTCCTCTGGCTGTAAGCACTTTGGAAGGGAAAAACAAACAAGACAGTAGACACAGCAGAGTTAATACCTTAAGGCAAAAGTTCAGGTCAAATTCCAAACCCAAATAAACCATCACTCCCAAAACTGGCAAAGCAGAAGCCATCCTGCCCATTCTCAGGCTGGGACTGCCAAAGGGGCTATGGCTTTCTCTAGCCAGGTGCCTGCCCTCTGGACCATGGCACTGAGGGAACGACAAACCCTTTTGACTAAATTGCTATCATTCTGTTTTGTTTTGTTTTTTGGCAGGAGGGGGGGTGCCTAGGGATTGAACCCTGACCCTCTTTCATGCTAATAACCAAGGGCTCTGCCAATGAGCTACACTCCTTAACCCAGTGGTGGTGAACCTGTGGCACATGTGCCATAGCAGGCTGTTTGTATCATTAAAAATTCTAAAAGGTTCGCCATCACTCTCCTAATCCCTCCCCACCTTTTCTTAAACTCAGCACATCTCAAATCCTTCCATGAACCTTTAATCTTCTATCCCACTTGAATTCCCCAAACCTTCAGCTTCTTCTTCTCTACAGAACTTTTTACTGCCCAAAAGGAGACACACCTAGCCCTGCCACCATCCCCCACTCCTGTACCTCTCTCACCACCCCTCCTGGGTCTCTGCCTTTTCTTCTTTCCTAACAGCACAGGGATTAGGGACAATAAATTCAATTTAACACACAATCTTCTGAGGCAAATCTTATGTCTCGTTTCACATTATATAAAAGTTTAATACTTTTAAATTTCTGACAAAAAAGTCTTTATGCTAAGAGGCATTTAAATGTCAAATCTAAATGTCAACTTAGACATACATAAGAGGTAGATATTCACTATGTTAGAGAGGAAGGAAGCCACTGTCTAAAGAGCACCAGGCCCCAGGGGAGCTCAAACTAAAAGTGTTGCCCATCTCTAAGGTCATAGTCATGGAGTAAGATCTCACAGAAAGTCACCAAGTCCCTGAAGCTGAGCCTCCACTCTACAATGTCATCATGTCCGTGCACTCACTAGTTTACAAGCCACCTGCCCTGGGTGCCAGGTGTAGGAAGGAGGCAAAGGGGCAAAGCAAGGTGAGCCTCTGAGCAGGACCACTGAGCCCAAACCTGCCTGTCCACAAGCGGGTCAGACCACGCTCTCAGTTCATGATGCACACTGGCTACCTGTACTCATTCCATGCAGACAAACATGCACAGGACACCAAAAAAAGACCAGAAGGTTAGCTAGTGAGCACACGAGCTGTATGCTATGGCCAAGGCAGCTGATTATGGAAAGAATCTGCCAGAGAGATGGGTAGGCCCTCTACCTTGAAGTGCTTATCTCCTGTCCTCAACCACCCTGATTCCTGGAACCCATCCTCAGAATAAAGACTGTTGGGAAGACCCTTTGCTGTAGCCCCCATACTTCCCTCTAACTTCCTCCTACCTGAGGCTCTGCAAAACGCTAACCTTAAAAAAGGATTTTCAAATTCAGTCTGCTCTTTTCTGTAAGTAGATGAGTTACATTTCAACTACAAGTTCAAGGGGAAGAAATGGAAAAGGCCATTTATGACAGAACTGTGAACCAAGAAGGAATCCATCCCTGTAGCTGCCTAAGGAAACAAAGATTGTGCCTGTCTACAGGGACCATCTCGACCTACTCTCTAGAGCAAAGACCTGTTTTGGTCCTACAGATATACAACTGCCCTAAGCGTGTCTTCCTGGAAACAGACTTAATCCACTTGGCCTGTGAGAGACCAGAATGCAGTACACATTTGGAAGAGGCCAATGCAGGTCACAGGTTGCTGTCTCCTGGACACAAACCTCTCTTCTCCTGGTATCAGATCTGGCCGCAGGACTCTCAAAGTAGGCTGGGTTAACTCGACGTTTGCTTGCCTCACGGGAGTGGGCTTGAGGATTGGGGGAGGGGTGGAGAACGCAGCTGACAGACACCTCTTTCCAAAGCTCTCTGCACTATTTGATGGTTACAGCAATATATTCATTACTTTGGATGCACATTTTAACTGTCTATTTGATCTTACCCCTAATGAAAGGCTCCATATAATCTCAGCCAGCAACACTGTGGGATGGGGTATTTTAGTGACTCAATGACAACCTTGAGAGTCAATACAATAGCACAGTGTGAAGCATGCAAGATCAGGAGTTCAATAAACAAGAGTTCAAAGCCTGGCCTCATCGCTTCCTGGGACAAGCTAATCTCTCAATGTCTTTGTCTCCTTTTCTGTTCAGTGGAGGGATGCTTCATAGACACTACTGTGGGAAAAATCTGTGGCATAATTCATGTGAAATGCTTACTGCAGAGCCCTCAATCAGTACTAGCCATCAGGACTATCATCCTTCTGGAGGGACAGAAAACTAAGCCCCCCAAATGGACAGGAGTCACACAGCAAAACCAGCAAGTTTAAGAATTCTTTCCTAAATGGCTATTAAGTATTCTTAAGTGGCTGTCTGGAGCCTTTTAAAAAATAAGGGAACTGGGCTCCATCTGAGACAATTCTAACTTGGTATAGGAGCTCTACTATGGATTTTTTTTTCTTCTCCAAAATCATACTCAAATGATCCTAATGAGCTCGGGCTAAGAATCTATGCTATAAACTGTAGGGGGCCACCTAAGGACAAGGCAGGGATTTCTCAATAATACTCATCCATCTTCCTTAAGTTAGAATATCATGCAGGAGTTGGCATAAACTCCTATAAGAGGAAAATCTATCAGTGTTTGAGCACCACATCCCCCTTCCTTCATACGCAGGCCCCGGTTATGCCTATTCTAAATCCCAAGCAAAGATCAGCTGGCAGTCTCACTCCCTCATAAAGGAAAAACTGATGCTATTTAAGACAAATCTGCATGGACCAGTATCAATGACCCCTCTGCTCCACGGAGGATGGCAACCTTTTATCTAATGTCCCAAGTCCCAACCCTTGTCTCAGGACCCACCACACTGCATGGCACCCCTCACAGCCCTATTAAGTAGACAAAAGTGTAACCTACTTTACAGATGAGGAAAATAAGGTTCTGAGTGGATAATAACTCACCCAGGTAAGTAAGGAGGCTCTCAATTTTCAGGGACGATAAATAAACAGGAGAACCAGCAATTGGTAGCCAAGAAGTTACTTCTTGGCAATTAAGTTGATTCACAAACTCAGTAAATCTCCCCAAGATACTGTGTGCATTTGATGAAAACTGTGGTCCTAAAAAAGCATTTGCCATGATGTTGGAGCAGGTCACCGAACTCCCATGCTTCAGAGGCGGCAGTATCATCTCCTTGGGGCTCATCCACCTGGAGCTTTCTGTTGTTGCCTTACTGTTCGTTGCATCTGAACAGGAACATTCTCTATCCCCTCCTTTAGTAATGAACCTCAAAGGAATCTGCTGCCCACCCTCCATGAGGAGACCACTGATAAAGATGGTAACAAATTTAGGAGAAAGAAAACCTATCCAATATTCCAAATGCTATTAGAGAAAAAAGTTTCCTTTTCTCCATTCCAGTAAGAGACAAGTGTGACTGTATGAACTGGGAATGACACCACTGCCTGAAATTTTAAAAAGTGTAATAAATGCCCAGGCTGCAGATATTTCATAAGGAATATGTCCAAGACTACACCCCAGCGCCACATGGGAGGATTCCAGGAGCTGGTGTGACAAGCATCTTAATCCTTTTGCTTTAGCCACTCGAACCTCCCTCTCAAGCTCTGAAAGGTTCTGACAGTTATCTCCGCTTCTTCACAAATCTCTCATCTCCATCCTATCTGTCATCTGCACTTGCATAAGAGACGTACGTGCAGGCTGTTGGAGTCTAATGGATGGGTTTCCGAAACTAGGAACATGGTCCATCCCTGCATGCTGGTGTCTCTCCACATCACCACTGAACTAATGTCAACTAATCTCCGTGCCCTCACAGAAACTCCCAGTGTTTCTCTCAGATCTCAACCTGGGGGCCGCCTAAGAAGCCTATGTACATGCACACACAGGACCGTGGATTTACACGTATACATAAAAACCAAGCTATATGCCATAAAAGTATGACCTACTGTAGTTTACAAATGCGCTACAGGTAATATTTGTTTCATTCAAAAGTCAAAAGGGGGCAGGGCTTATTTCTGCATGTGGTCTTGGCCACATCTCCCTGGGGCATTTTTACACAAAGACAGCCAAACCACCTGCAGTGTTGGTTTGGCAAGCACATCTGAAAGGGCTGGGGCACAAGGCCTGCCGAGCCCCCAGTTCTGGGCTACCTTGCCAAGAAGGAAGAACAAGACTTCTAAAGGCTTCCCTCAGAACCCTCAGGTCCTGCAGAGGGACCTGCTACTGCACTGGCCCAACCTGCCCCATGGGAGGTATGGGGGGACAGGCAGGTCTGGGCAGGAAAGCCGGTGACTCAGACCCGGCAAAGCTCCAGGCAAGCTGTCACATCCTGCGGCGACCATCCTGAAACACGTGGCAGCGGAGAAGCCCAGCTGGCAGCCTGGCACTCAGGTGCCCTCGGATGACCAGAAGCCACCTCTAGGGCTTTCACTTGGGATTCCACAGTTACCCATCTGGCTGCCTACTTGGCCTGGGCCAGATACCCACCAGTCAGCTAGCCCCTGTCCACCTGATGAGCACCTGCACGTTACCTAGAAGGGCAGTGTTGCCTTACAGCCATTCCAACCGCGCTTCCCAGAGAAGGCTTACTGCAGCTAAGAATGGTTCCAAGGGCACCCTCCCCAAATCTTTTACACAGGGCGACAGGCAGAGCAGGACGCAACTGTCAGCAAATTCCGAGCACCGGGAAGCCTGTGTGCGTGTGAAACGCTGCCAACAGCGCAGTCACCAATCCACACATTTTCCCCCAAAACCAGAAGCTAAGCCTCGGTTTCCGGTGACTCCCCTGTCGCCCCCAGCACGGACGCCCCGGCCGTCGCCAGTGTGAAGGAAAGACGAGGGAGGTGGGAGATGGGAATTGAGGGAGGACAGAAATATATACGGAGGTAAAGAGAGAAGAGACAGAGGAAATATACAGAGAGAAAATGTTGTACAGTAATGGACAGACCAATATACAGCAGGGCGGGGAGAAACAGCGCCCAGGTAAAGTAGGGTGACACCGCCTGAGGAGACCCGGAGCCGCAGGAGGGGCGGAGGGGCGGAGGCGCGGGTACGGGGCGGGGCGCGCGGGCGCACGCTTTCCGCAGCCGCAGCGCTCGCAGCCCAGGCCGGGCACGCTCGCCGTTTCCGGGGCCACAGCGCCCCCGCAGTCCGGCCCAGGAGGCGCAGCCCGCCGCCGCCCAGTCCCCGCTGGCCGGGCGCGCAAGAGCGCGCAGCCCGCAGAGGGGCACCAGCACAAAGCGGCCGTACACAATGCCCCGGCCCTGCACGCTACGCACCCCGCAGCCTGGCCCCGCGCAGCTGCACTCACATCTGGGCAAGGAGGGCCGGTGGTCGATGGGCACCCATATCTTCTGCACCCGGCTCTGGGTCAGCTCCAAGGGCATCTTCGCAGCTGCACTCGGTGGCCCGCCACCCCGAGAGGAGATTCCGAAAGTGTGGGGGAAAGAGCGGCCGCCCACCCCCGGAACAAAGGAGGGGAGGGGTGCGTGCGGCGGCGGCGCGCTGCCGGGGAAACGTGCTTTGTGCTAAGTCCTGGGCGCGCGCGTGCGCGCGGGACTGGGCTCGGCGAGGGGCTTGGGGCTGCGGCTGCCCGCACGGCCGGCTCAGGGATGCTCGGGCGCAGTGACAGCCGCGCTCCCGCCGCTCAGCACTCCCTCTCGCCTCCTCTCCAGCTCTACTGAGATGCCACATACACCGCCCGGCCTTTTCAAGTGTCGGAGCTTGGCAGCGCGGCGCGTCAGCCCCAGGGCGGGCCGCATTCCTGGCGTCCCAGCCCCCTTTCACGTGGGGAGGAGGGTGGGCGAGCCGGGAGGCGGCCTGCTGGCGCCCCCTGCGGGCCGGCGACAGCAAAGCACGTCCAGCTCTGGCAGCCCAATCCCCAACTCTGTGAGAAAGCCCAGCTCCGGCTGGCTTTTTACCCCTTTTATTCTTCACTCCAGTTATCCCCTGGCCCAGCTTCCCAAGATAACCCTTCATCTGAACAGTGCTGGGAGGGCCTCAGCGATGCAGCTCTGTCCAATATGGCCTGCAGCCTCCCGAAACCCATCCCCTAGGATGCTGGTTGAAATGCATCCCTCTGATTTGGCCTTACTAGCAGCGGAGCCCCAATATTCTGCATTTCATTTACGCGCTCGGGGGCGAGTATAATGCACGTTGAGACCCAGGCCAGAGCTGCTCCCCGATTACCCGTAAGGCGCCACATACCGCGACCCCCACCAACGCGGGCTGCCCTTCCCTGTACTTTCATCTCCCTTGGGAATCGGCTTGTGCTGAGCACTGCGCCCCTCACGGGCCCCAAGTCCGGGAACTTTTGAAAGGCCTGAGTGCTGAGCAAGAGGAGGAGGTGGGAAAGCCCCAGGGGTTAGACCGAAGAGGAGCTTTCCGGACCGGGCGCAGCTGCATCTTGGGGTTCACAGTCCCCAATAAACCTTTAACTCCCTGAGTAGTCAAACAAAACTAGACCCCGTCCCCACTAGACCCCATTCTTTACCTGACAATTAGCCCCGGAGTAACTATTTAGGGGAGGCACCTTGATCATGCAAACTTTATAACCTATTTTATTTTTCCTACACACACTACAGCTTTACGTCGCCACTTTTGGGGGGTGTACATGCCCTCTCGCCTTTCCTGGTTCTCGTAGTTTGCAGTGGCTCGCAACAATCGCGACAGTTTGTATGACAGTCCTGTAGCCAAGTCACGGGCCGTGCAGTGAAAATCTGGGGCATTTTTGACGGGGACCACCGTCCGCTGAGGCACGACATGAATGTGACTTTAGCAAGGAAAGGCTCGGCACAGAAGCGCTTCACTGCCCGGCCGAGAGGCGCACTCTTCGCGCTGAGGCTGAGCTGTGATTGGTGGGAAGAAGGCGGTGCTTGCTGAAACCCACGCTATGGTGGGAAAGTCTGCGCAGAGGCTGCCACACGTCGCTCACGTCCTGCATGCTCTGCTGGGAGGGCTCCCGCTCCCTGGCGGCGGGCACAGCTGCTCCCGCCTGGCTCGCCTGGCTCGCCAGCCCCACCCAGGCCCCGCCCTCTCCAGCAGTTTGGCGCGCGCAGGGGCTCCAGAGCCCAAGAGTCGCCCACCTGGCCAGTGACCCCTCCCCCACCGGGGGATACCCCCTGCTCCAACCCTCACTACCGCCCTCCCGTCCCTCCAGCGCCGCGCCGCCCTCCCTGGAGCCCCAGCTCCCCAGACAGCTTTGCTGACGGTCTGGTTTCAGCGCTTGCTTGGGCAGCTGTTCAGAAACCCTATGCACTGTACTTGGACTTGTTTTTCTGCACTGGGAGCAAATGCCAGAGGTGACACCCTACAATGCCCAATGGAGAGTCCCAGTCCACTCTTGAAATAAGAATGGGACTGAAGAAGAACACAGCAGTCAGCGAGTGCTCGAGCCACTAGGAAGCGTTCCCAAACTGGGATTCACAGGGGTCAAGGAGGGTAGCAAGCTGTGGACAAGGAGAGCCCCCAGCAACCGTAGTGCGCTCGCCTGCTACTGAGCCACTAGAAATTTTGCGTAAACCTACAGGCCAACCCAGGGGACCAGGTGGCTTTCTATGATCTCCAAGCCTGCAGTTGTTGGTTTTCCTCTAAGGGGAGCAGGGGTGGGATCTTCACCCTAAGGTGAAGAGCTTGACCTAGCTAACCATCTGATCAGGGTCAGCTGTAAGGTCAGGAAAGTTGACTTCCCCAGCTGAGCATTCACAGATAAGGCACTTTCCCTGCCCAGTGTCAATAAGATTAACGTTGTGGGCGTCCAGAACAAAGATTAATTTCTTCCCCAGTCCCCTGCACTGGATATGTATAATTAGTCGGCAAAGAGAAGTCAACTTAACTCCTCTGCTGCTTGGAATAGCTAAGTGCAAACCAGTAGTGCTGGGGGACAAAGACGAATTCACACTTGTTTCGCTCTTTGTGTTTGTTTGTTTGCTTGCTTGCTTGCTTTTTATGGCCACCTAGAAACTCTTGTAGCCCCAGGTAAATTAGAGTTCCTATGGGAGGTAAAATTGCTTCAAAAAAAAAAAAAAAACACTTACAAACAATTGCAGCTACCTGTGTATTCTAAGTATTTACTAACTCAGAGTTTGCCAGCTTAGACATTCTCCTCTTTCCCTAGTGCTATTAATGACCCCCTATCTTCACCTCAAATGTGGCCCTCCAGGGTTTCACCAACTCCCAAGTCCCCAAACTAGACATTATAAACGAAGTCCTTCAGAAAGGCTGCCAAGTATGTGAACATTCCTTTAATGCATCACCATCACATTTGCACAGCCAGAACATCTCCAGTCACTCAGACAGAGTGAAAATTTTTCTTAGATTCTGAGTCATGGTCCTAGACCCTATTAGAGCCAGATGGACAGCCCCTGATCTTACGTGAAGGCATAGAGGGAGGTCTAGAGATTAGAGAGATCAAGGAATCAGGTTCAAGATCAAGGAAGAAAACCAATTAGGTGAACAGGGTGTTTCTTTGAGATGGGGGGTGGGGGGAGGTCCCAGTACTTGACACAGACAGCAGATAGCTGTCTCTTCTCCAGGGACTCATGATAGACTCACCATAATCCAGGGTGCTGAGGGGAATCATAATTAAGGGAAGATCAGACTGTGATTCGGAAGATCTCACCCAGAACAATTACACTATTTGGAAGGAAAGCACAAAGAAAAACCTTCACTGTGAAGAGGAGTCATTAGCAGAGTGTTTACTTAAAATGATAGTCTAATATTCATGAAGAACCTATCAAGTGCCTCTTGTGCTGGTGCAGATGAATTCATTGTCTATGTTCAGCCTTGGTGAAAAGGTGAAAGAAATGGTTTTTCTCCATGACCTGTGTGCCCACTTTCTGCTGGCCAGTATCATCTGACCCTTAGTAGTGTTCCAGACATGCCTGTAATGACAGCAATAAGCAATCTCATTTCCATGGTCTTGTGCCAACTAGTTAGATTTAAACCATGCTCATCCCCAGGGAGAGAATGAGAGTGGTAACAAGCTGTGGCAGGCTGCGAGCAATCAGAAGTTGCTAATTAAACAAAAAGTGTCATTATTTGCACCTCTGAAAAATCCCATGTATGAGAGAGTGAAGGGAGACACCAAATAAACAGCAAAACCAAACCTTTTATGATCACCCATCAAAAGCCAGGCAAGAGGGTTTTTTAAAAAAAATATAATATTTGTAGCCTGGTGCTGTATGTAATCCCAGCCACTCAGAAGATTGAAGCAGAAGGATCATGACTTCCAGGCCAGGCCTGGGAAATTTAGTGAGTGAGAGCCTGTCAGAGAGAAAGAAAGAGAGAAAGAGAGAGAGGAAGAGAGAAAGAGAGAGAGAAAGAGGGAGGGAGGGAAGGAGGGAAAGACAGGAAGGAAAGAAAGACAGGAAGGAGAGAAAGAGGGAGGGATTAAAATATTTATAACTCATAGGATTTAAACAGATAAACTGTCTATACAATATCACATAGGAGGTTGAAAAACCCAAAAGCATAATGTGTGCACAGATGATTATAGCAGTTTTTATTCAAACATGGAAGTCAAAACATAGAAACAATCGATTCCCTTTGGTAGGTGAATGGCCAAGCTATGGGACTTCCAGACAATGGAATATGATTCTGTGCTAAGAACTGCGCTAAAAAGACACAAAAAGGCATACAAGAACCTTAAATGCATATTACTGAGTGAAAAACTAATTTGAAAAGATTTCAAACTGCAGGATTCCAACCACTGTCCCGGGAGTTGGGGGAGTGGAAATGGGGGAAGAGGAAGGAGATGGGAACTGATTTTACTGCCAACCTAAAACTGCTCTAAAAAATAAAGTCTATTAAAAATAAAAAGGAATGTATTATTGTTCTATAGGTGCCATTTCTTTGATCTCCAATCAAGTTGATTTAAATTTCTTCTCATTATTAGAGTTGGCCAAGGCCCAGCTTCTGAATCAACTCAAATTGTGCAACATAATTAAGTCCCTTCAAACTCTCCAGCATTTCCTTTTCCATGTTACTTTACCTCCTGTGGGCCTTTCCCCTTCTTAAGGACACTCCTGAGCCTGGGACCATGTTCTTGAACCTGCCTACAGGTATTTGATATCTGTATCACACCTTGCTTTGAAAGTCTTCATCAGCCTCCTCACCCTATATCAAACTGTAGAGTGTTTGTGTTAACATGTATTGTATTGTGACTTCAAAGTGTTCATGTATTTTAAAGATCAAATACAGTGCACCTTCAAGTTACAACCAGCCTGACATATGAACAACTTGGGTTATGACTAGAATTTTAGTTTTAAACTTACAACTCAAATGCTGGCCACTTGTGGTTCCAAATGGTCTCAGATACAGATTTAATACTTAAAGAGCTCTGGAAGGAACATTACAACATCCTTTCTAATGTGGAGTTAATTGAAAAACCCTGGGCCAATGTCTCTCTAAGGACCCTGATAGTTTCCTGTATACAGGACAGAGACTTTGAAGGATATGTAGAGAAGTCTGAGCCTACATTTGACCAACCTGAGTTACAACCAGCCATCAGGAACAAATTGAGTTCATAAGTCCAGAGTCCACTGTATACTATAATCTAGTTCACAGTATTATACCAATGTCAGTCTACTGGCTTTGATATTTTATGACAGTTACATAAGATGTTACCATGGAGGAAGCTGGGTGAAATGTTCAAGGAACTCTATGTACTATTTTGCAACTTCTCATGAGGCTACAGTTATTTCAAAACCAAAAGTTAATTTTCTTAAAAAAATTTAAATCAGTAATGGTTTACTCAAATTCTGAAAAAAATGTGTAGTTTGTATATATTCTGCCAGTGAGGGAGGAATGACTTGGTAGAAAGATAAAAATGTCCATGATGATTTGCATGTATTGATAAGACCATTGCTTCTTCCAAGTGATACATAATATACACACAATTTGCACAAATCCTGCACCTAAAGAGAAACAGAATCAAGCTCCAAATGTGTCAGGGTTTTTTGGTGGGTGACTATTCTATTGTTTTCAGCTTTATGTAGACCTTTGGGAGAATATCAATGTGTTTGTAGTCTTTGTCATTAATGGGGATGCTTAAAATAGAATTCTGAGTTCAGCAGAGGTCTCTGAGCGGTTCATGCTGAACCTCTTGCCTTTGGGTGAAAGTGGCTCAATGGATAACTCTCCACTGTGAAGTACATATTCGGAGGGTGGATACTTAATACAGCTACAGTGTTGTGGGGCTTTGGGAAATGATTAGAATTTGATAAGGTCAGCAGAGTGGAGTCCTCATGATTGAATCCTGATGGCTTTGCAAGAACAGGAAGAGAAACCAAAAGTGACACACATACACAGGCACCCTTTCTGTTATGTGATGCTGTGTGCTGCGTTGGGAATCTGCCACCAAGAAGGCTATTGCCAGATGTAACTCCTTGACCCTAGACTAGAACCATGAGCCAATACGAACCTTTATTCTAATAAAGTTACTCTGCTTCTGGTATTTTATTACAGTAATATACCATTCTCTGACCAGTTTGGTTTGTAACTTAGTCTCCCTAAGCTTATAGACATCTGAATACACTGCAAAAATCCATCTTCTAAATAGTAAAATCTGAACACCAGACCCTAGCCTATAGTGACCCTAGGCAGATATGGCCAGCCACCCAGGAAGCCGTGGCTAAAGAGTCAGCCAGTTCTTTCTTTGACACTTAATCTGCTTTTCCATGGAAATATGTCCTAGAACACAAATGGTTTTGTTCTTGCCAAAGAAGTTTCTTCATGGCAATATTTTGTAGACATAAATACAACATAAAGAGAGACTGAAGAAAAATCCAGAAACATAGTAACTCATGGAAGCTTACAGGACAGCTCTGAGTGAAGACTTGTCCTACAGTAGAGGAAACCATGGCCATGACTAATACTTGGAGCATGTCTCCTAAGACTCTTCTCCTAAATCACAGATGGAAAAGAAGCAGGAGAAAACCCACCATTGCCATAAGAAAAGTACTACATGAACTTCACAAGGCAGAACATTTTCTAAAAAATCAGTGGAAGCCGGACGTGGCAGTGCACACCTGCAATTCTAGCACTCAGGAGGCTGAGGCAGGAGGATCACCACAAGTTTGAGGCCATCCTCGGCTATAGTGAGTTCAAGGTCAGCCTGAACTGCACACTGAGATCCTGTCTAAATAAATAAGTAAATAAATATTAGTAGATACTGTGTATTGTGTCTGTGTTGATGGTTCCTACATCGTTGTTTCTGGTAGTTCAGGCTATTTCCTCATCATAAGACAAACTATCTCTCAGCCATCGATCATGGTGGATAAAGAGACCAGGTAGATGCTAAGGACAGTGTGTGAACAACCAGACTCAAAAGCCCTCCCAGCAAGCCTCAGTTTGAACATCTGCCATGTTATTAAACAGGGCTCTTGGACAGAAGTACATTTATCTTTATGGAATTTCCCACTTTTGGTTTCACTCTGTTGCTAGATGCAGAATAAGCCTGTGCCCTCTTCCAACAGCAGATGCTCATCTTCAAACACTTGTAAGCAGCATCCCATTCCCACTAACACATGCATCGTTTAGGATAAAGAGTCCACTCTGACTTTAGAGCACAGAAAGGCCATTTTCTCATGGCACATGGTGAAGGAAGTGAAGAGTCCATTTGCCTCATGACCTTAAGAGTTGGATTCTAGGGAAAGATTGGTGTGGAGTGACACTATTAGACCTATGAGAAATACCAAATTAAGCCAAGAACTCAAAATTACTACAAGAGGCAATTCTAGGGAACCTCTACTTCATCTAGGTTTAGCTACTCCACCATAATGATTTGAGCCTGTCTCATCTCCAAAGCCAACCAGTAGGAATGGGAGGCAGGGAAGAGACTATAGTGTGGGGATGCAGACATGGCCTGTGAGTCTGGAGCCCAGAGCCTGGTCTTGAGCCTGACTGTACATAGCTTGGATGCCAGTTCCCTTAACTGCTGACCAGGGTCCCGTGTGGTCTTTAAGCATCTCTTCCACTTCTCAAATGGCAAAGATCAGTGATTCACACTGTTCTCAGTGAAACACAAATAAAAACTTGATAATAATCACTAGATTATCAGCAGCTGGAAAATGGGGACAACTGTTCATCATTGAATCACAATGTCAGAGCCTACCACAATGTCAGACACAAAGAAAATATTCTATACACTTGCTTGTTTGATGAATGAATATTTATACTTGCAATTATGTCACTAGTCCACAAAGAATCTTGAGTACTGGCACACATTATGGGCTGGAAGCAGCTTCTGTAAATCCTCCAGAAACCACAGGGGTGTGAGGAGGAGAGTTACCCACTCACTGTGGCCATTGTACATACAACAACACTAGCAGCCCATCTACCTCAAGAGATTGTTGTGAGGATCAAATTCAATATGAGCAAAAGAGCTTCAGGTAGAGTACTCAACCAGTTCATAAAGATATAAAGATGAGCATTTTCAAACTGTCTAGGTCCACGTCAGGTAGTGCTTCTGGTGTCTGACTAGATTTCCTCAGCTCTGGGCTAATCTGCAATTTGGTCTTCACCCCTTGGTTTCCTCAGCTCAGAACATCAATAACATCCCCCCAACACACACACACACACACACGTGTGCGGACATGCATGAGGATGAGGGAAAGAGTCAGAGTTAAGTCAATCAAAGTTACTAACCTAGGTCTGGAGAGAACAGAAACCAGAATCAGACCACCTTTTGCTGAGTACATGAATGTGTGCCCCAGTGACGCACAGAGGGAGCTGCGTTGAGAAAGCAAGGGACAGGCGTGGTGTCGCAAGGCCTGCCTGTGCCAATGTGCAGACATGTGCAGTGGAGCAACTCTGGCTGATGAACCAGAGTTGACATCCTTGCCCTGCTCTGTTCCCCCTCCTGCTTCTTCCTTCTCCAAGTGGAAAACATCCTAAAAATTGAGCAAATCAAGCTGAAGAAAAAAAATACATTTTGGAAAGCAATGCTGACTAGGTGTTGGAAAACTTACCCCAGCTAGACTGTATTAATGCATAGTATTCAAATTACAAAAAGGGACCATCTGTAATCACCAGTGGTAAGAAGGATCCCATTCAATTCAGTATGATGCCTTCAAGGGAAATGTCAACAAATGTCAACAAATTCATACCTCTAAAGAAGGACCATCCAGAAATCATCCTTGTGAGGGACAGCCAAAGAACTAGGCATGAGATAAAGAACAAGGCTATGAGACAATGATAGCTACTTACAAATACATGGGCAGTTGGCTTGCATTGTATTGCCCCCATGAACAGAAACCAGACATTGGTTCAAAGGTACAAGAGGGTACTATATGAGTCAGGTTTCCACTACTGTAACAAAATACCTGAGATAATCAACTTAAAAAGAGGAAAGTTTTATTCTGACTTGGATATCAAAGGTTTCAGTCCACATGGCAAGACAATACATCAAGTTGTAAGCATATGGTAGGAGAGGCTGCTCATCTCCAAGCAGCTAAGAAATTGCGGGGAGGAAGGAGAAAGAGAAGAGAACAGGTGGGGAGGGGAGGAGGAGGGGGAAGGAGAAGAGAAGAAAAGAAGGAGGGAAGAAGAAGGGAGGAAAGAGGGAAATGGAGAGAAAAGGGAAGAGAAGGGCCAGGGTCCTAACCCCCCTTCAAGGCCAGATCCCCAATGCCTTAACTTCTTTCCTCCCCACCTCCCAAAGGTTCTACCACCTCCCAGTAGTGCCACAGGCTGGGAACCAAGCTGTCCATGTGTGGGCCCTTGGAGGACACTCCAGATCCAAACATAGCACATGCCTTCCTTGCAAAGTGGTACTAATGGCCAGAGATAAGAAGTGCCTGCCCCAGCACTGATCCAAGCAGCAGCCAGATGCCTGTTCATCACTTTCTAGAGAGGTTCCCAGAACAGCTGGGATCAAACTAGCCAGCCTCAGACTAGCCCTGCAAATGGAGGACCCTATGATTGCATGAGGGTGGAGCACTTGTCCCATTGTACCTCTCACCAAATCTGACTTTGCACAAGACATTTCAAATTCAAACAGATCTCAGGGGTTGTTTTCCATTTTAAAGTATTTGAGCCTAGAACTACAATCTTGAGTAAATCTGGGCATCAAACTACTGAGCTGGCCCTTAGTCATACATTTCACCAACTCGGTGAAGGGACTGGGAGTCACGGGGTGAGGCATTCCTTTGATAAGCCACTTGGATTGCAATGGTCTTGAGCCATCCCTACTGGCAGGGAATCACAAAGTGTGACATGGGGCTCACACTCCAACTAGAAATAGTTCTGTTTGCATTTTTTAACCAATAAATGTATGTTTTACAAATATGTCTTTAAGAGCTGGGGATTTAGCTCAGTGGCACCATGCCTGCTTTGTAAGCACAAGGTCCTGAGTTCAATCCCTGGTACAAAAAATATATATATATATATATATATATATTTTTTTTTTTTTTTTTTTTTTTTTTTCCTTAGCCCATCTTCCTGTGACCATCTTTGGCCATTGTGATGGTTAATATTTTTGTGTGTATGTTTGGTACTTGCGGCATTAAATCTAGGGGCCCTCTGCCAGTGAACTACATCCCCAACCCTTTTTAAATTTTTTTCTTTTGAGACAGGGTCTCATTAAGTTGTCCAGGCCAGACATAAACTTGTGATCCTCCTGCCTCAGCCTCCCTGAGTGCTTGGATCACAGGGGTGCACCACCACACCTGGCTTGATGTTTAATCTTGATAGATAATTTGGTCGGTTTGAGAGATGTCTGGAAGATTAGTAAGGCATACTAGGTGTGTCTGGATGGATTATGGGAACATGACCTTGGGCACTATACTATATCTGATCCCTGGCCCCTGTCATTTCTAGTCCTCTTCCCCTGGACTCTGCTCCATGCCATGAGTTTAGCAGCTCTCCTCTACCACATCCTTCTGCCATGGTGTTTGTGGCTTGGAGCCAGCCAACCATGGACTGAAATCTCTGAAACCCTGAACCAAAATAAACCTCTCTTCCTTTAAGTTATATACATTAGGTATTTCATCCAACAATGGAAAGCTAACTATACAGCCATGTATATCTTGAAATTGATTTAATCTTAGTTATTTAGTATTTCATGTGTACCCATAATTGATCACTGTTTAAAGATAAGAAGCAAATGCTGGGTGTGATAGCAAACACTTAAAATACCAGCACTTGGGAGGTGGAGGCAGGAGGCTACACAGTGAGTTCCAGGCCAACCTGAACTACATAGCCAGACTCTGTCTCAAAAAACAAAACAAAAAGGAAGTACAGTCAGCTGTGGAGGTGCACATCTGTAATCTCAGCATTTAGGAGGCTGACACTGGAGGATTGCCATGAGCTCAAGGCAAGTATGGGCTACATAGTAAGTTCAAGACCAATCTAAACAGAAAGAAAGAAAGAAAGAAAGAAAGAAAGAAAGAAAGAAAGAAAGAAAGAAAGAAAGAAAGAAAGAAAGAAAGAAAGAAAGAAAGAAAGAAAGAAAGAGAAAGAGAGAAGGAAAGAAGGAAAGAGAGAAAGAAAAAAAGGGAAAATTGATGCTAAATTATAAATTTGTCAAATAATGAGGATATGTCAAAAAGACACAAGAGATGATACTGGATTATAACTCAGAGAAAAATAAGAAACTGTGTAGCCATTTAAGTGTAAAAAAAAATGAAGAAAAGCTGAATGAGCACAGGCAGTGGGAAAGCTTCTCCACTAGAATACAATGCCAACATATAAATGTAGAAGAATGATGGGATTTGTAAACCCCCATTTTGTAATCACAGGAATAACTGTTTCACATAAGAATCAAGTGGGTAGAAGTTTGAGTGAAAAGAAAACCAAAGATATTTGTGGAGTCTCAGACTCTCTTCCCACAAAATACTGACTAATCACAAAGAGAAAACAACCACCTTCCAGCAGAAAAACCTGGCAGATGCCATCCTTAGGAAAGTGATTAGAGGTCGCTCTCCAACGCCAGCGCGGCCTCTAGCTCGCCGAGCTCCAGCCGAAGGAGAAGGGGGTAAGGAGGTCCCTGTACCATGGCTCGTACAAAGCAGACTGCCCGCAAATCCACTGGTGGTAAAGCGCCCAGGAAACAACTGGCTACAAAAGCCGCTCGCAAGAGTGCGCCCTCTACTGGAGGGGTGAAGAAACCTGATCGTTACAGGCCTGGAACTGTGGCACTCCGTGAAATTAGACGTTATCAGAAGTCCACTGAACTTCTGATTCGCCAACTCCCTTTCCAGCGTCTGGTGTGAGAAATTGCTCAGGACTTCAAAACAGATCTGCGGTTCCAGAGTGCAGCTATTGGTGCTTTGCAGGAGGCAAGTGAGGCCTATCTGGTTGGCCTGTTTGAAGATACCAACCTGTGTGCTATCCATGCCAAACGCGTAACAATTATGCCAAAAGATATCCAACTAGCATGCCGCATACGTGGAGAACGTGCTTAAGAGTCCATTATGGTGGGAAACATTTCATTCTCAAAAAAATTTTTTTCTCTTCTTCCTGTTATTGGTAGTTCTGAATGTTAGATATTTTTTTCCCATGGGGTCAAAAGGTACCTAAGTACATGATTGCGAGTGGAAAATAGGGGACAGAAATCAGGTATTGGCAGTTTTTCCATTTTCACTTGTGTGTGAATTTTTAATATTAATGAGGGGATGTAAAGCATTAATGCAAATCAAAATGTTTCAGTGAACAAGTTTCAGCAGTTCAACTTTATAACAATTATAAATAAACCTGTTAAATTTTTCTGGACAGTGGCAGCATTTGGATTTTTTTAAAACAAGTAAATTTCTTATTGACGGCAACTAAATGGTGTTTGTAGCATTTTTATCATACAGTAGATTCCATCTAGTCATTATACTTTTCTGAGTTGTCTTAAACATGCTAGTACATGTTTTTAATGTTGTCTGTCTTTCTGTGCTGTTCCTGTAAGTTTGCTATTAAAATACACTAAACTGTAAAAAAAAAAAGAAAAAAAGAAAAAAAAAGAAAGTGATTAGAGTTGATCTCATGGGTCTGAGAGGGCTACATTACTCACTGCTTCTCAGGTATTCCTGCCAAACATGCAGAACTCAGATCTAACCATAAAAAAGCAACACGCAGGCCCAAACTGTGGGACATTCCAAAAATTAAGTGGCCTGAATACAGAGAGATATCTGCACACTCATGTTTGTAGCAACATTATTCACAATGACAAACAGATGGAAGCAGCCAAGTGTCCACTAGAAATGAATGGACAACTGCATGTACAAATGTGGAATATTAGCTTCAAAAAGGACAGAAATTTTGACACATGCTGCATCATGGAAAAGCCTCAAAGACCTTCTGCTAAGTAAAAGAAGCTAGTCACAAAAAGACAAGTACTATATGATTCCACGGACTTATTCAAGTGGTCAGAGTCATAGAGAAAGAAAATGAAATGAAGGTGGCCAGGATCAGAGGAGGGGAAATGAGGAGTTGTTTAATGGGTACAGGGTTTCTGTTTTGCAAGATGAAGAAGTTCCAGAGATTTGTTGCACAATAACATGAATATACTTAAGCCTACTGAACTATACACTTAAAAATGGTTAAGATAAGCACAAGGTCCTGAGTTCAATCCCCGGTACCCCCCTCCAAAAAACAAAATGGTTAAGATATTAAATTTTGTATAACATGTTTTACCACAATTTAATTGGGGGAAGGGGGCTTTTTGAGACAGAGTCTTAGTATGTGCCCCACATCAGCCTCAAACTTTTGATGTTCCTTCCTCAGCTTCCCAAATGCTCAGATTATAGGCATGTACCACCATGCTCAGCTTTCAAAAATTTTTTAACTGTTTAAAAAAAGGAGTGCCTATTCTCTTCAAAAATACCAAAGCCATAAGAAGTCAGAGAAAGTGAGTATGAGGGAATGGAAGACACAGGACAACTCATTGAAATTTGTAAGTCTGAATAAAACGCCAAGTCAGGGCTGGGGATTTAGCTTAGTGGTTCCACTGCCTGCCTTGCAAGCGCAAAGTCCTGAGTTTGATCCCCAGTACCCAAAACAAACAAACAAACAAAAAAATGCCAAGTCAGTCAAAATATTGTCTTTTTCTATAAATAAAGAACCCTAGCAGGAAAATTGGTGTAATTTAAATAAGATCAGCATACTGGATTTTAGTGTATCAATACTGATTTCTTCATTTTGATCACTGTACTGTCCTCATTTTAAGAAATATAGTCTTAAGAATTTACAGGCAGAGGGGCATCATGCCTGTATCAGGCTCCAAAGCAAAATGTGTTTCTCCCTGATTCTCTCTTTCTACACACACACACTCAAAGACACACATGCACATGCACATGCACACAATCTATCTACCTACCTCTACAGATCCTCATTTTCTCTTTCTCTGAGTAAAAAGAAAGATATATAGGGAGGGGAAGGATGAATGCACAGACAGATATATAGAAAAAAAGGGAAAGTAAGAGAGAAAAAGAATGATAAAGCAAATAGAGTAAAATGTTAACATTTGCACAATCTGGATGAAGGCTATCTGAGAATGTTTTGCACTATTTTTGTAACTTTTCAGCAAGTCAAAATTATTACAAAGTGAAAAGTTAAACCTGAAAATGTTAAAGTTCATACAGAGCATAAAACAGTAAAAAGACTGCATGTTCACCTCAAAAGGGTCTTCCGCAGATGTGGAAATTACATACAACTGATCAAAATTCTCATGAATTCTGAATGAGCAATGAATCAAAGAGATATCTCTGATAATTCAAAAACCAGTGTTGAAAGATAATGACAAACATTGGAGGGGTGGCAGTGCTAAGGATTGAACCCAGGGCCTCACACATGCTAGGCAAGGGCTGTACCACTGAGCTACTTTTTTGCTTTCTTTTGAGACAAGGTCTGACTAAGTTGCCCAGCCTGGCCTCAGACTTTTGAACTTCCTGCCTCAGCCTCTTGAGAGGCTGGAATCACAGGCATGTGCTATCCCATCAGCTGATGGCCACTGTTTTTATGGTACACTCTTTCCATCCTTGTCGAAACATGCTTTCAGAAAAAGGTCTGCCCCTCAACTCATGTGAAACCTGATCTTTTCATTGGCTCATAAACAACTTAGTGAATAACGCTCCCATAACACTCAGCATGTGTTATGGGCTACCTGCAGAAGCGGTGTATCCCAACAGCCTTGGGGACTGATTGCTGAGGAAGCTAGCAGTTGTTTCTGAAATCCTTAGCAAACAATGACGGGATCAAAAGAGGAAGTGTGGAAACAACCAGAAGGCCTTGTGAGTACAGTGATATGTCAGAAGGTCACCAGGAAACCCTCTGCCAATTCTGGTCACCTTAGTTCTTCTTCCAATAGAGTCCTTGTAGACAGTAAGAACTTGGACTCCTGGCTATGTAAATCAGGCATTTAAGACCAGATTTTTTTTGGTACTGGGGATCGAACTCAGGTCTTCCCACTTGTGAGGCAGGCGCCAGAACAACTGAGCTAAATCCCTGGCCCAAGACCAGATTTTAGTAAGGTGAGATACAGGCTGATATGCTGAATACCCTGGAAGAAAAGAAGTGAACTTGTGAAGCTGATTACCGGACTTGAACAGGATTGAGGTCAGTGGTTGCTAACACCAAAGCCATCACATAGGGAAGTTTTAAAACAATTGTGGTGACAAAAGGGATAAAATTCTCAGGATCTAAATTTCTTTGACAACACACTTCTGCCCAGCACGTACTGCACAGTCATAAAACACTACACTAATGAGGACTGCAAAAGACAGCACAAGATAAAAGTAAACACACAAAACCATCCTTTCCTCCCCTGAATTAATCTTTTATCTTTCCCAAAAAGGTTAAAACGTACAGATAACCATTATCTAAATCTAAGGAGCCTTCTCTGAGGCCTAAGTGAGAGGCTTTATTTACAACTTTGATGAGCAACTTCAGTTACAATACAGGTGTTTCTGGAAGATTAACAAGGAACAATATGCCCTGAAAAATGCCTTTCCAAGATATCCACATCTGCCAACTCAGGCCCCTGCTTCCCCACGTCTTTCTTCCCTCATGTTCAACATCACTGGTCATTCGAGAGATGCAGATGAAAACAACACTGAGATTCCACCTCACCCCAGAAAGAATGGCTGCTATCAAGAAATCAACCAATAACAAATGCTGGTGGGGGTGTGGGGAGAAAGGAACCCTTCTCCATTGTTGGTGGGAGTGCAGACTGGTGCAACCACTGTGGAAATCAGTATGGAGATACCTCAAAGAACTAGGACTAGAGGTCTCATTTGACCCAGCTATTCACCTGCTGGGTATCTTCCCAAAAGAATTAAAAGAATCATGCCACAGTGATATATGTGCACCCATGTTCATAACAGCACAGTTTGTAATAGCTAAGCTTGGAAGCAACCCAAGTGCCCATCAATTGGAAACTGGATAAAGAAGATGTGTTTTTTTAATAAAATGGAGTACCACTCAGCCATAAAGAAGGAAAAACTAGAGTCATTTATAGCTAAATGGATGCATATAGAGGCCGTACTTTAAGTGAAATAAATAGGACACACGTGTGTAAATACCGAATAGTTTCACCAGTGTGAGAAACTGATAGTGTAAACAAGGGTTAAAATGATTAAAATGAATAACTGACAACTTGAAATAGGAAAAAAGGTCCAAAGACGAAGGGGTGAAGGGAGGGGAAGGGGAAAGGAAAGGAGGGAAAGGAAAAGCTATGAGAAAAGAAAAAAAAATGTAAATGATGTGTGTGTAAATAGGGAAGGGAGGAGGGGATGAAGGGTGCACAGGTAATGGGGAAAAAAAAATAAGAACCAAGATATATCATGTACAGGTACAAACACCCAATGATAAATGTAAACGAATTGTATACGTAAAATGTACCAATAAAAGAATTTAGAAAAAAAAAATAATCCCAATCTCTCACCCTGACTATGCATTCCTCTCTTGGAAACTTGCCTGCTGTCCCTCTTGACAGCTTACTCAGTGGTCTAAATAAACTCTTGCCTTTCCTGTATTCCTTGTCTATTGGTAAATTCCTTCACCGCCTGTGTAACAGGTCCTCTATTATTGTCTGATACACCAATATCCATATGTAAGGCCCCTCAAGTTCCAATTAAAGCAGAATTGCCGGATGGGACACAGGCTTGCTCTGCCATTGTTTAAAATCTTCTCAAGTGCCTGGAAAGTCTAGTCATGTAAAGACTGGGCTTTCATCTCCCTTGCCACTGTGCCAACTCCACAGAGTTTCTGCTAGAGCAATGGTATCTTGTCTGCAAGGATTTTAATCTTTACTGAGGATATAAGAGCTAGATGCACTGGAAATAATAGTAAACAGCTGTGGAAGAGCATGGAGGTGTTTTGGAAAGATTTGTGAGCAAAACGTAGTCTAGCGTAAGCAAACTCCTTGTAGTCAGCATTCTCACCGAGCTTGCAATCTGTTTCTCTCCATGGCTTATGACAAGTCATTTAGCAGCTCTGAAAGGCTTTTTTGTTTGGTAGGGTTTTGAGAAGATCTGGGTTGAGCTTCTGAAAGAAAGCTGGATGCATTTGTGGGATACTAAACTGCTAGGGAGATTCCAGAGAAAACTCCCTGCTACCAAGACCCACTGGAAGTCCCCAGGAAGAACCCCAGGTGTGGCAAGAAAGAGCCACACTTCCCAGGGAGGGGGATGGGTGAGCATGTGTGCACATGTGTGCGTGTGTGTGTGTGTGCGCGCGCGTGCACGCTCACAGCTCTGTGCACTGTGCCCTGCAGCTTCAGCTCCTGCTGGTCACATCCACCTGCTCAACTTGAGGCAACAGAGTGGGTCCATGGAGACTCCTAGTTCCTCAGGCTCGCTGCTGTGAAGCAAGCATTTCTCTGGGGGTTTGGGAAAAGCACTGCAGTGCCTGGCAGAGACTCTACCCTCTGCTCTCTGCTTGCCCCCAGACCTGAATCTGGATGGCAAACTTCACCCACACTTGGGCATCTTCCAGTTGAGTCAGGAAGCACAGGGTTGTCCTGCCTCCTGCCTGTTCCACAATCAACACTCTCGGTGCTCAGCTGGATGTGGCAGAAGCCTGAGGAGGAACACAGCCAAGCTGTGGTTGCCAGGTAGGCGCATGCTGCATCATCCATCCAGGGCCACATTTCTAGCCCACTAGATCCACGTTTGCTGCTCTGCCATGGCTTGGCACAGTTGAGTGAAATGCAACAGCAATGCCATAGAGACCTGGTGGTGGCAGCCTGGGAGGCATCGGGTCTGGAACTTAGGAAGCCCCTGCTTCTCCCTGATGTGCCACTAGGACAGAGATGCTGTCACCTGAACCCTGGGCCCGACCCACCCCGTTCTCTTCTGGCCCAACATTAGCTGCAAGACAACTCATTCACAACTGCAGACCAATCTTGCTCTCCTGGGTCTCTCCTTAGCCTCAGTCCCTACCTGCTGCTAACCTGGCTGACTTTAGGCCCTTCTGCATCCAGATCCCTAGTCTAGACCCCCAGGGGCACACAGGGGTGTGTGTGCGTGTGCGTGCACGTGTGTGTGTGTGTGTGTGTCTGTGCATGCATATGCTCTGGGGATGTGGGATGCAGAGGTAAGAAAGCAGTAAGAAATTGGCTAGCCTCTGACCAGGCGAGGGCTTAGAGGAAAACCTCATGTCTCCTGGTAGACATGGGTCTTTCAGTACAGAGGGAACAAAATGCTGACACAATCAGAAAGATTTTGAGCAGAGAATAAAGGACTAGGACAAACAACTTAAAAACAGCATAGTACATCTGAGTTCAGGCTCTTGTCAGCTTCACCTTCATCTCTCACACACCCCCCCATTATAGGAATGTGAGTTCAAATTCCAGCTTCCACACTTAGCTTAACCTCTCTGTGCCCCAGCTCCCCACTGGCAAAACAAGGGAGCTAACAGATCTCATGAAATATTCAAATAAATTTATATTTATTCATAGGTGATAAATTAATAATAGCTAACTTTGAACGTACCAGGCATTGTGTTGGGTACTTTAAATAGATTTTCTCCAATCTTTGGAATACTCAACCAGGTAGATATTATTGCTAGTCTACAAATAAGAGAACAATCTCAGATAAAATCACTTGCCCAAGGGCATCAGAATGAAAGAGAAGTTGTTGCTGGTAGGGAGAATGAAATTGGAACTGAGGGTCACCTCCTGAGGCAGTTAGCTTTGACCATTGCTCCCTGGAAACCCACTTTTCAGAAACAAAAAGACAAAAGCACCCACTGGACAGAGGAGGCAGGTGGAGGTTGGCCACAGAGAGGCCTCGAAAGGATCCTTATGCTTCAAATCCTCCACAACTTGCAACTGTGCAGGCTGGAATTTCCCTAACAGCAACTGACCCTTTCAGGCCCCAGCTACCAAACTTAAACCAAAGATGCTCCCCAACCCCAAGAGAAGACAATGCCTGGCTGGTTTCCAAGCAGTCCCAGAATGCTGATCAGTCAGGTCCTGAGTACAGAGAGGAGGGGAGACTTGGGGCAGGCTCTGGCCAGGCACAGTTGGTTCCATAGCTGCTCCTATCCAGCTCCACATGGGACACGTCACTTCTGGTCTCTAAGGAGAGTCACTTCCCAGCCAGGCCTGTCTGGCCTCTCATCTAAGATGAAACACCCACATTCCTATGCTTCACAGCCCTGATCCCCTTCTGCTTCTCTTCTAAACGCTGGTCACTAAGCTTCTCTCCTGAACTCATCACAGAGTGTCACTAGATCTGTTTGTTGTTTTGTTTGTGGCAGTACTGGGGATTGAACCCAGGGCCTTTGTAATGAGCTACATCCCCAGTCTTTTTTTTTAAATTTTGAGGCAGAGTCTCCCTAAGTTGCTAAACACCTAGGCTAGGTGGGCTTGAACCTGCCATCCTCCTGCCTCCCACAGTGCTCAGATTACAGGGTGCACCACCATGCCTGGCTAGATCTGCTTGTATATTCAGATTGCAGGTAGAGTTTTATTTGAAGAGAATGCTCCATGGCTACATATGATCTGAAAACCATGATCTAGTCTGTCTTAGTCACCTTCCTCATCACTGGGACAAAATACCCAACACCCACAACTCTTAAAAGAGGATAGGTTTATTTGGGCTCATGGTTTTTAGAGGTTGCAGTCCATAGTTCACTCCAAGAAGACATAACATAGCAGAGTGGCAGAGGAGAGGAAAAGCTGCTCACCTCATGCTGGCCAGGTATCAGAGCAAAGAGAGGAACCAAGGAAGGAGATACACCCTACCAGATCATGACCCCACTGACCTGTCTCTTTGGGCCAGGCCCATCTTTCAACATCACATTGAGCTATAAAAACCCTATGACTCAATTGCCTTTCAAAAGCCCCACCTATGACTTTTGGGGGACATCTAGATATACACTATCCCAAGAGGGAGGGAAGGGGAAGGAGTTCTAAAAAGAATTAAGATGTGTTATATACATATAGCAACTCCCCACATGAATGTAATCATTATGTACTGCAAACATGTACTACTGAAAATAAAAATTTAAAATGACATAAACCACAACATAGATTAAGCCATCAATCTTCCAGAAAAGCAACTTTCAGGAGTAACTCAAAAGTTAGTGTCAGCCAGGACAAGAACTCATTTTTTAAAGTACAGTAAACTTATTGTTGAAGTATAACATACACACAAATGCACAGCCAGGTAATTCTTACAAGTGAACACACTACACAGTTATCTCCAGTTCAAGAACTAAGTCACGGGCTGGGGATTTAGCTCAGTGGTTTCGCCACCTGCTGCGCAAGCACAAGGACCCAAGTTCAATCCCCAGTACCAAAAAAAAAAGAACTAAGTCACTCACAGAAGCCCCCTTCGTGCCCACTCCCATCACCATCAGGAAATCAATGTCCATATAAATATGGATTTACATGCATGTCTTTGAACTTCACATCAGTGGGATCACACATTATGTCTTCTAATTCTTCCATGTTTGCCTCTTACAGCTGTTTTATTTTTTTTGTATTGTTCTATAGTAATCCACTGTATGAACATATCACAGATTAGTTACCCATGTTGATGGGACACTGAATGACTTTCATTCTGGAGCTATATGAGCATACTATTGTGAACATTCTTCTCTATACTGTTGCTGCACACACATCATGCCAAGAAATGAACCTGCTGGGTCACGGTGTACGCCTGTGTTCAGCATTAGTTAATATTGCCAGTTTTCCAAAGGACTATTTAACTTTTCACTCCTATCTGAGAGTTTCTGTGGTTCTATAGTCTTGCCAGGGCTTGTTCTTTTTCTTGTTAGCCATTGTAGCAAAAAATAGATGCATATTGCTATCTTGTTGTGGATTTAACTTGTTTCCTAGACAATTAAGGAGGTTGGTGGCTATCCTCTTTTATGAAATGCTGAGCACCCACATTCCCCTCATCAGAAAATGAAGAGGAAGTGTCACACTTCACTTTGGGTCATCTGGGTCCCCCCAGGGTTTGGCTCTTGCCTGAGTCAGCAGTCCCCTGGGTTCAGGATCACCAAGACGGAACTTAAAATATAGAATTGTGTTTTCTGCTAAGCTTTTTTTGGTTTGCTTGGCTTTGGTTTTGTTCTTCACTCTCCTCAATGACTTTTGTTGATCTATACGTATAGAAACAAAACAAATTCCTGGAGAAAATAAAGAGATCTAGAGCAGGATCACCTGGATTCATGTTCTAGCTCTGGAACTGACTAGCTATAATCCTGGGCTCATTCATTCCTGTTCATGCCAAGCTGTACCATCTGCAAAATGAGAATGATGTGAATAACACTGAAATCCCATAAACTTGAATGAGTTATGTACAAATATTTAGAGTAATGTTTGGCACATCCTAAGTGTTCAATATGTGGGGATTTTTACTGCTAGATCAACATTCTATGTACCTGGAAGTGCCCAAAATTGCTGCAGTGGAGAGAAAAGAAGACTGAGGGATGCAGCAAGAATGACAGGTGAAATTTCACACTTTTCTGGGAATTATCACCATTTAAACAACAATCTTATAGTTGCTTTTTATTTTCAGTACTAGAGATTGAACCTAGAGGTTCTGTACCGCTAAGCTATATCCCTGGGCTTTTTTATATTTTATTTTGAAGCAGCTAGCCTCAAATTCAATGCTCCTGCTTCAGCCTCCTGAGTAGCTAGGATTACAGGTAGACACCATCATGCTCAGCTCATATTTCTTCCTTCTGAAAATAAGCATTTACTTTATGCATGGGAACCAAGGAGGAGGTGGAAACAATTTAATTTCAAATGAAAAGAAACAAAATAGAAGCTATTCACGAGGCTCATGTTTCCCACATTTAAAGGATCACCCATAAGCTTCCCAAGCAGAGCCCGGGAAAGAGGAACACTTAAGATTACAAAGGCCCCAGAGGTCCTCCACTGAACCAAAATGGTGAATATGCGGTGCTACTGAGTACCTGCCTTTCTCCTCACTGGGAAATGAGGAGGAAGTACTTCATCCCAGATTATCTGGTCTCACCCCTGCTTTGGCTCTTGAGTCAGCTGGGCTCCTGCAATCCAGTGTCAGCAGCTTGGCTCCACAGAAACAGAGACAAAGCCAATAAGTGAGCCTTGGGTTTAGGTTCCTTTGGCTGACTGACCATAGGCAGCTCCATGCCAGCAGGCCCAGGAGGTCAGCTTGGGCCTTGGAATACCTAACACTGCAGAACTTGAGCTGGACACTGAGTGTCCCCTGCCTGCCCAGTGTGATGTGATCAGGCAGGTGCATGGGGATTTTTCAGGCAGACGGGAAAAGAGCTTGTTTATTGTTTACTGAAGATGACTTTTCTAAGAACTCCAATCCTGGATGAAGACACTAAGTTAAAGGCTAAATAGGGAAAGTTCAGGAAAGTCTCTGTGTCATCTGGTAAACAGACCTGGGTCAGTGAAATGATGTAAATAGTAGATCTGTGTTGGGAGAGCAGGGTAAATCACAGAGATCCAATTCCCTTACTTTACAGGTGAGGAAACTGAGGCTCAGACCGGTTAGGAGAAAACAGGTGAGCTATGGAATAAGGTCTATCTGGTAATGTCTGAGGCCTCTGTTAACTGTTTCTTGGCTCTCTAGTTCACACATTTGATTAGTCATCAACTATTATCTCCCATAATGTTTCCTTTATAGTTATGTAAATTCTTTCCCTCTACCTTTTCTACACAGATCTTAACCCTAAAAGCCTCGTGTAGACATCAGGGCATTGCTTCCCATCTCCTATTCCAGTCCACTGTGCAAACCAACAGTTTAATCTTCCTAAAACAATACTTTGGATCTATTCTCCCCCTACCCAGAAACTATCCCTGGCTCCCCACTGCCTCCAAGACCAACTTCAGTCTCCTCAGTCTTCAGTAAGTTTCCCCTACAATGGAATCCCAAACAATTTCCCCTATTCCCTCTCTTCTCCCACACCAATCTGCCTCTTCCCTAGAAACACGCCTTCCTATAGATCATCTCTGCATTTCTAGAGTATTCCTCCAGAAATCTCCTTTGCCTTTGTACTCATCCTCCAGTCTATTACTGTCTCCCTTACTCTGCCCCATAGCTCTTTCCTATTCATCACAGGCTGCTGTGCTGTCGGCACCCCTCCTTTGAATGTATATAGGCTGTGTGCATGTGTGTGTGTGTGTGTGCACGCGTGTGTGTGTTCTCATCCACACTCTAAGCCTCTTCAGAGCTTGTCTCTTCTCACTATCCAACATGGCCCATAGCCCAACTCTTTTACAGCAAGTGGCGCTCAAGACACACACCCAAGCTACAAACACAGACAGCCTTTTCACAAGCTGACTCCACCTTGGAAGATGTACTTGCCACTGGAAATGTAAGGACTACACACAAGTAACAACAGCAATAAAATAGTGTGTTAGAAAGTAGGCAAGCAGGCCAGGAGCCATGGTATGTGCCTTTAATCCCAGCACTCAAGAAGCTAGGCAGGAGGATTGCTGCAAGTTTGAGGCCAGTCTGAGCTACACACTGCAGTGAGTTCAAGGACAGCCTGAATTACATAGCGAGACCTTGTCTTAAAACAAACAAAAAATAATAAAGTATCTAAGTGCCTGACAGAGTGCTGAGGATGATGTTTTACTTCTGCCTGAACAGTCAGGGCAGGCTTCCTGGAGACATGGGACAAGGTGAGCTGTGTAGGGTCCCCAGGCAGACAAGTGACAGCATGGGCAGGACAGGATTGGAAGGACACCTGAGCCAGGCATAAAGATGCAAACACAGCTCACAATGGGCCTGGGAAAGCCTGCAAAGGTGCAATAGAGAACGGATACCCAGGAGCACAAAAAGGAATGATGAGTCGGAACATGTAGGAAAGACATATCCACTTATCACAGAATGGCCTTTGCGGGAGATACAGGATAGACATGTCCCTACATCTTAGTCATGACTGAAAGATCTATTTCCATCCGTCCCAGACAAGGTATCTAGCCTTGGGCAAATTTGTCAATTACTCTGGTCCTCAGCTTCTCAATCTTTTAATGTTTTCATTGTATTCCTCACTGAACACACAAAGACTTTCTTTCTTTTTAAATTTACTTATTGAGGTAGGGTCTCACTATGTAGTTCAGGCTGACCTTGAACTATATAGCCCAGAAACTCCTCCTGCCTCAGCCTCCCAAGTGCTGGGATTACAGGCTTGCACCACCATGCTCAGCACAACACAAACTTTAAAAAGAACCAATTTATGCATTGATATCAGAAGAGGTAATTCATTACCATGTCACCATGTCCCTGGTCATCAGAGACCTGCCTTCAGCTCCAATTTAGGGTGTTGGAAATTAGGCCTCATGGCTTGACTGAGAAGGAGTCCATTCCCACTGATGTTAGGTCTTGTTAGAGGTGGGACTGTGAGGTCGGCCTGGTGCCAGAGCACATCGACAGGACATTCTGTTGCTTCCCTGAAAACCTTCTGTCATGTAAAAGGGCCGAAGACCAAGACCAGACCAGGCCACAACAAGTTTTTATTAGGGGAATAGATCTGCCGGGCTGTCTCTGAACAAAGGAGAGACAAAAAGCAATATGGCCGGGGCAGGGAGAGTCTTTTATAGAGACTGGGGTGGGGTTTGTAGGTGCTGAGGTGGGGTTGAGTGAGGTAGTGACTAGGGAATGGAGGAGCCGGTGATGTCACCAGGTGGTAGGAGGTGGGCGAGTATTAGGTTACTTTCTAGGCGGGAACAGGGGCATGCTGGGAAGAAGGGTTTGTTCTTTGGTGGGAGCAACCATCTTGGCATGATGTCACACAGGGGAGGGGGCAAGGCACGATAGGAAGAGGGCAGCTACTATACATAATAGCTGCTGAGGTAGTGGGAGACCTATCACCTTCCATTTGAATGACAGAGATGCTAACCTCTCCCATGCTGCTCTCAAGATTTTCCTGGCACTTTCTCAGGGCTACCAGCCATACTCCTACACCTCTGTGAGGCCCACATTGATAATGAACTTCACATAAGTAAACCTCTGCAAATTAACAAGCTCCTCATCATCCTAGAGTGATATGAGGTCAGTGGGCTTTTTTAGGAAGTATGGAATTAGAGGGAAAAGGTGGAAGGGCCTAAGTGGTGGGACAGGGGTATACAGGGCAGGCAGAGTGGATTTTATGGCTGACTCTCTTCACCACCAGCCCCCTTCTCAAAAAGCACAATGTGGAAGAGCAGCACTTGGACCCCAAAGACTCAGTTCCACGAACTCCACACCCATCAGACTCTGGGGCCTGCTACTGGGGAAATCTTTATAGAGCACAGGCTACACAGAAACCAGACATGCTACGCTCAGAACACAATGAAAGAACAACACACCTCTAACATCTTGCCCTTACCTTTTTCTCTATGAGGATAAGGAGAGACAGGAGCTTTGGGCTCTTGTGTACTTGAAGACAGTTAATAATTACATCAAATATAAATGGTTCAAACACTCTAATTAAAAGACATAGCTGCCTTGCAGGCTGAAAAACTCTGCTTCCAACCTCACAGCTGGAAACCAGAAGCAGCCTGAACTTCAGTGGAACTGAGGGGCCAGGTTTGCTGGGATTATCCACCACCAACATAATTCTACTGCTGGCTTAATGAGGTGAATGAACATGGATCTAGACTCTGCCTGCCCTCTCTGCCAACCAGTGACAGCAAAGACATGCCCTGAAATGGGCTTTTATTTTCTTTTTTTCCTTTCCTTGCTTTTTTATTACTTTTTGCTCTTATGTTTATTCTTGTTTTTATATAAGCGAGAACACTGTTTCTAGTTTTTTGTTTAATTTTTTTTCTTTCTTTTCTTTTGTTCTATTCTTGTATCTGTTTCTTCCTTCTTTCTTTTCCTCCTGTCTTTGTCACCAGTTCCCAAAACTTTCGGAATCTTCCTTTGTCCTCCCTCCAGCCTTGGTTCTAATCCCTTTCTCTTCTTCTACCTCTCTATTTTTTCCCCTAACCCCTTTTAGATTTTCTCCATGAGGATAAACTCATGATATTGAGGGGATATTTACTATAAACAATTCTCTGGTTTGTTTTAACGTTTGCTATATAACTACAAATCCTGTTCATACCATTAAAGGTGGCAAATTAATACTTACCACAGTTTGTAATTTTCTAGGGTATATTTGATGCTATTGTTATTACTTATTGTACTTCTTCAGCCAAGGTGACATATTTGTTCTAATCAGTTGTTTTTCCTGGTATGCCAAGACTGAGATTGCTGAGGGTCATAAACAATACTATATTTTATTCAGGACGAGGGATTTAGCTCAATGGTTCTTCCACCTGCCTCGAAAGTGCAAAGTCCTGAGTTCAATCTCTGGTACCAAAAAAAAAAATTTATTCAAAGTATATCCACCAAAATGAGCCAATGTGAGGACAGAATATCAGATCTAGAAGACAGGATTGCAGTTAGCAATCATGAAAAGAAGAATTTCTTAGAAATAGCAAAAGACCACAAAAAATCAATTCAACAGCTGCTATATGATGCAAAGAATAACATAAGATTGAGCAGAGTCAGTGAAAAGTAGGGGTTAGTTCAAATGACATAAAAAACCTGTTCACAGAAGGAATGACAGAAAGCTTCCCAAGCATGGAAAAAGAATGGGACATACAGATAAGTAAGGTATACAGAACTCCAATGAGCCATGATAAAAGAAAAAAACTACCCCAAGGCATATAATAGTCAGGATTCCAGAAATTCAACACGAGAACAGAATATTAAAAGCTGTTAGAGAAAAGAAACAAATCACTTATAAAGGAAAGCCTATCAGAATTACAGCCAACTAGGAAGTGCAAGGTCCTGAGTTCAATCCCCAGTACCAAAAAAAAAAAAAAAATTACAGCCAACTTCTCAACACAAATCCTTAACTCAAGGAAAGCTTGAAGTATTTCAAGCCCTAAAAGAAAAAAACCTCCAACCCAGATTGGTGTACCTCACAATTGTCTGTCATAATTAATAGAGAAAAAAAGATACTTCTGTGACAAAGAACATCTGAAGAAATTTATGATCAAGAAACCAGCACTCCAAAATGTTCTGAAGGACATTCTAGAAAGATATAGTAAAGACTACAGCTCCATGAACCCCAACAGAATGAATCCACTAGGCAAGGCAACTAATTAATCAGAAAGGAAAGAAAAACAACCAACAACAGGAAAATAACATGACAAGGATAAGTCAATACATATCAGTTATAATCATCAATGAAAAGATCTCAGTTCACCAATCAAAAAGAAACAGACTGGCAGAATGGATAAAGATCCAATAGTATGCTGCATACAAGAAACACATTTAACTCAAAAAGAAATTCATAGACTGAAAGTCAAAGGATGGAAAACAATACTCCATGGGACAGGAACCCAGAAAAGGCAGGGATAGCTACTCTCTTTGCAGACAAAGTGATTTCAAGCCAAGATTGATTCAGAGAGGCAAAGGTTACTACAGAGTTGTAAGGGGAACAATCCAAGAGTAAGACACAACAATCATAAATAAATAAATATATATAAAATACCAGTGCACCCAACTATATAAAACAAATATTAACAGACATGAAAAATCAAATAAGCACAATTGTAATGGGGGATCCTTAATACCCCACTGTCACAAATAGATTGATCAACTAGACAAAAAATCAACAAAAAAAATTAGAACAATGAAATTTTTGAACAAATAGTTGTTAGATGTCTGCAGAGCGTTCCACCCCAAAACATCAGAATACACATTCTTCTCAGCTGCACATGAGGTGTTCTCCAAAACAGACCACATACTAGCCTACAGAACATTCTTAATCCCAGCATTTGGGAGGCTGAGGCAGGAGGATTACCTCCATTTCAAAGCCAGCCTGAGATACATAATGAATTTAAGGCCAGCCTGAACTACAAAGCAAGACCCTGTCTCAAAAAAAAAAAAAAGTTCAAATGGGAAAGAGAACCAGGGATGGAGGAGGGGGAAAGGGAAAGGAAGGAAGGGAAAAGGAAAAGACAATTGAAGGAAAAAATGGCAACAAATCTTTTGTAAATAAGGGAGGGGAATGGAAAAAAAAAGATGAATCAAGATATATTATGTATAGGTACAAATTCCATGTGATGAATGTTATCATTATGTATATCTAAAGTGTACCAATAAAATTAATTTAAAAAATTAAAAGACACAGTCACTTTGTTCAAAAAGGGAAACCAAATCCAACTAGGAGAAATATACTTCAAGCTGGGTATGATGGTACATGTCTATAATCCCAGCCAGTCAGGAGGCTGAGGCAGGAGGATCACAAGTTTGAGACCAGATTGAACAACCTAGTGAGACCCTGTCTCCATATATACATATATTTATATATTTATTTTTTAATGGAGAGTGCTGGGGATGTAAATCAGTGGCAGGGAACTTGCCTGGCATGCATGAGTTCCTAGATTCAATCCCACCAAAAAAATTTTAAAGTTAACAGTGTGAAAAAAATATACTACTGAAACATTAACCAACAGAAAATGACTGGGTACGATGATACACACCTGTAAACCCAGCATTTGGGCTCATCTAGAGTTGCAGGACAGCCTGAACTACACAGTAAGACCCTGTTTTGTTTTGTTTTGGTTTGGTTTGTTTGAGACAGGGTCTCACTATGTAGTTCAGGCTGGTCTTAAACTCACTACATACCCCAGGCTGGTCTCAAATTTACTGAAATCCTCCTGTCTCAGCCTCCTAAGTGCTGGGATAACAGTATGCCCCACCACACGAGGCTGAGACCTTGCTTTAAACAAACAAACAAAAAACAGAAAATGGAGGGGCTAAATTAACAGCAAAGTAAATTTCATAACAAAGAATACTTGCCAGGTTAAAGAGGAATATTTTATGATAAATGGCTCAATCTATCAAGAAGGTATAACAGTAAGTAATTGGGATTATCTTTATTCAGATTTGTTATTATCATTTCTATTTTAGTTTCACTAATATGTTCCTGATATTTGCATACTGATTTTCCTGCTGGTAACACCCTCCCAATCTTTTTTTTTTTAATTTTTAGTTTATTAATCCTCTCAATAAAAAAAAAACAAACTTACACAATCACTGCAGACAGGCACTGCAAAACCTTTACTCCTTCAGCCTTCTGCCATCACCAACATTGGCCTTTGCAGTCCCCTTGACTTTCTTCATTCTGTTCTTGTGTTCCTTCTGCCGCTTTCTTGACATCTTTTCCTTCTCGTGCAGGCCAAGTCTTGCAAGTTCATTTTTCTTCATATAAACCAAGGAATCATAAAATCATGCTCAAGCCAGTTGTCTTGCTACCACCAAAATGGGTTCTGAACCCGAACACAAAAATGACATCTGGTGTAGTCTTGTACATTTTAGCGAGTTTTTTCATGAATTTCTTTCTTAGGTACTAGTGCCTTCTCAGGGTGAAGGACAACAACGACCATTTGTTTCCTTTGAAGAAGTCAGTTGGTGATGAACTTCCAGGTCCCAATAGTTACCGTTTCATTCATGATGGCAACAGATTTTCAGGCAGCCAGGGCGGAAGAGACCCCTCCCAATCTTTATCTGGCTGATGTTATTCACCTGACAGGGCTCAGCTACAACAATTCCACCAGTTGATCTTCTCAGACCTTTCTTTGGGTAAAGGAATTTTCCTGAGATTCCTTTAGCATGGTGACTCCCCACACACAAAGCACTCAAGAGTCTGGTAAACACATCTTTACTAATCTGTCTCCCTTCACAGACCATGAGCTCCTTAAGGCCAAGGACTGTCATATTCAACTCTGAACTCTTAGTACTGGATGCGCTATACTTTTTTGACAAATGAGAATTTAAATTGCAAAAATTCAACCCTAATAACTCTGACTCCCAATAAATAGAAGCACAGTGAACAAGAAGTCAAGAGAATTGCACCCACTCCGCCACTTATAAGCCCTGTGATCCTAATAAATCATTTAATCATCCAGTGCCTCTGTTTCCTCCTTTGGTAAGTGTTAAAAAGAATAGTGGCCTCCTGGAGTTGCAAGTTTAAGTAACAGTGTTTAAATGTGCTTCCTGAATGTTAGTTCACATTGGAAGCCCTGAGTATCTATTATCTGTGTCACAGATTGTTACATTTGACGCAAGGAAGAGAAAGGAAGGCATTCAAAGCAGAGCGGTGGTAGAGAACCTCACCACTGGCTCCTGACTCCTTTCCTTGGCCTGAGCCAGTCTGTGCTTTCCCTCCCTGAGAGGAGTCTGAATCTCTCTGGCTGCACAGCACCCTGTCCTCCCCTGAAGTGGCTATAGAAGCCATCTGGACCAAGCAGCAAATCAGCATCAGGAAGAACACCACACATCCCTGATGGGAGGAGATGCTGGTGAATTCTCTGAGTCAAGTGAGTGAGCGAGGAGCAGCTGAGCATGGGAGGACTTCCTTGCAGTCCCCGGGATAGCAACAGCGTTCCAGAAAAAGATGTCACAGCCTCTGTCCCTGACACCTGGTGGTTTTCGGATTTCCCTCAATGACTAAGACTTCAAATGGAGAACTGCAGCAAAAAGGGGAAAAGCACCGACTTACACTGTCTTAAGTCAGCCTTCCAACTGCAGAACTCTGGGCTCCAGCCCAGACCTATGGAAAAAGAATGTGCATTTGAAGGCGCTCTCCAGTGATTCCCAGGAATCAAGGGTGACAAGTACCAGTTTCCCTCCCACTCTAGCAGGTGGCCAAACTTTTCTGGTCACAGACTACCTTCAGTAAGACATTTATTTGTAAATGACACACGTGCACAGTTTATGCACATAATAAAGTTGATGTTTTAGGTAAAAATTAAAATAGATGAATTAAAAAGAGGAGTGTACACCATGTGTTCTCTGGCTTTTCTGAAAGCACTTTCAGGCTCTCATACTGCCGGTCCAGCCAAACCCAGCTTCTCATCAAGTGGTCTTCCCTGTTCCCACCCAACCTCTACCTTTAGTCTCTGATCCTCAAGGCCAATTTTGTACAAAGAGCTCAGCAGCTGGGATTCATCTATTTAGAGGTGCCAAATGTTCTGGGTAGCTTTTAAAGATTCTGTGTATCTGTGTGCCCTCTGTAGACACCAGCAGTCTCCTTCTACCTGCTCCACAACCAGTCTCCACCCTACCAGTCGGCAGTAACAAGTTCATCTGCATCCTATCCCAGGATCACCCAAAGGGGAATAGATGAAATGGCCCAAGAAGGAAATCAAATATGCCAGCAAAAGTTGGTCTGCTCTGCATTCATTGATAAATCCTGCCTTCTATTCCTCCCAACAATTCCATTATGACTTAGTTTTGAGCCCCCTGTATCCTTCTACTCCTTAAAACTTAGATCCTGCCCTGCTTATAGCCACAGAGACCTCTTCCAGGCCTAAGAGAAAGAACGGAGAAGATGCTCTCCCCTAAGTGCATCTACCACCCAGGGAGGTCCATACCACATATCTTCTGAAGCTATAAATATAGTGCTCACTACAAGAGGTGATCTGATTTAAATACTGCTTCCGGCAAACTAATCTAGGGCAGTGGTGGCAAATCCATGGCACACATGCCACAGCAGGTATGCAGAGCCCTATCAGTACTTGAGCCAAGTCAGCATATGGCATTCACCAGCAGCGGAGCATTCAGGTTTAACTGCAGTGTTGGCATTTTGTGATAAATAGGTGGGTTTTGGGTTGCAGTTTGGGCACTCAGCCTCTAAAAGGTTCACGATCACTGCTCTTACAGATATACGATTAGTTGCTGTATTTTCTGGCTGGAGTGTGTATGCTGGGGATTGAACCTAGGACCTTGTTTGTGCAAGGTAAGCACTCTATCACTGGGGATCTTTTTTTGGGGGGAGGGGGTTACCGGGGATCAAACTCGGGTCCTTGCATTTGCAGGACAGGAGGCGGAACCACTGAGCTAAATCCCCGGCCTAGCACTCTATCACTGACCTACACCCCCAGTCCTTTTTATTAATTTATTTTGAGACAGGGTCTGCTAAGCTGCCTAGGTGGCCTTAAACTTGCAATTTTCCTGCCTCAGCCTGCCAATAGCTGGAATCAGAGGTGTGTGCCAATATGCCTGACTCTGGATAGGTTCTTGTTACGAAACTGTCACCAGATCAGCCAAGAATCCAATAGAAATAAGTATTTCTTTTTTATACATATTCTATAACCTCAGGGGCCGGGGATTTAGTTCAGTGGTTCCAGCACCTGCCTCGTTAAGCGCAAGGTCCCAAGTTCGATCCCCAGTACCAAAAAACCAAAAAAACATTCTATAACCTCTACCTTCTTCCAAGGGCTGTTAGAATGGTTTATATTTGCCAATGTGGTAGAGACACTCCTTTGGAAAGTATGAAGTTTATTATTTCATAAAACAAATTCAACACCTGGAGAGGATTGCCTCCATTATACATCCTTTCTACAGGCTTAAATATCACACCCTGGGCCAGACAACAGAGCTGATGTAGACCAGCACAGACATTTCCCTCCTAACTTTTCAAGGCACTGTATCTGGTATAGCCTCATGGGCTAAAATGTACTCGGGTCAAAGTTACTCCTTCAGCCCTTAATTGCTCCTGGGTGGGTCTCACTTCTAGCCTGATCTGGATAGATGGAGTAGAGTAGGAAGTGTCAGATTTGAAAGACTAGGAGAAAGTAGGAAAGACAGATGGTAGCAGGACACTATGATCACATTTGTCAAACCCAAAGATATGATTATTCCTTGGTGGGTTTTGTGGGACTGGGAATTGAACTCACACCCATCACATGAAGCTAATCCCCAGTACTGCAAAAACAGAAAAAGTGGGGTGTGATGGTGTATGCCTGTAATACCAGCTGAGACAGGATTGCTGCGATTTTGAGGCCAGCCTGGGTGAGTTCAAGGCCAGCCTGAAAAACAGATGCATTACAAAAAGGCATTGGAGTCTAGCAGATGAAAATTATGAAAAAAAGAAAAAAAATTGTTTTGTTGTTTTGAGACAAGATCTCACTATGTAGTTTAGGCCGGCCTTGAACTCACTAAGTATACCAAACTGACCTCAAACTCGCAGTGATCCCCTTGTCTCGGCCTGCCAAGTACTGGGATTACAGGTTTGCACCACATCTGGTGAAAATTCTGAATCTTAACTTGACCTATTTGCTAATAAATATAAACATCCAGCTGTACTTGGCTCCTGGGGAGAACTCCAAGCGCCCATTCTTACCCCCTTCTCTGTAAACAACCTGAAATTCATCTCCTGTAATTTGTGCCAAGGCTGGCATAATGAGTTCTGTCCAACTTCTTGTTTACATGAGTATTTCAAATACCTTAAGACATAGGTCACATGCCCCAAGACTGCTTTGTCTGGGGTAAACATCCCCAGTTCTTGCAACTATGCCTTGTGTGACATTTCCTCACCACTTACCAGCCTAGTAAATCCCCTCCCCCGCCCCAAATTAATCTCAGGCCCTCGTAATAAAGAGCTGTGTGGAGCCACGGACAGAATTCATTTTAGGTCCCTGGGGGATCTGGAAACCAAGGGCTAGGAGTAGTCTCGGGGTTCTCAAGAGCTTGCACCCAAGAGGTTCTATGGACTCGATCCATGCAGTCCTCGACCATCAGAAGCAGTCTTTCCCCAAATCCTGGAAGACGGGTATTCACAGAACACCGCCGTCAGCGAACAGCAGGTTTGATGCACCCTTCCGCCAAGCAGTTGTACACGCTCAAAAACAAAAGACACTCCGTGCCCTTATGCAACCTCCCAAAAACAAGACGGGAGTTGGGGGGGGGGGGGGGTCTTGTAACTGTTTTCCTCCTTGTGGGCTTGCACGCCCACCCTGGCCCCACCCAACTCCGAGACTCCGCAAAAACACCTGCCCGACCTATTTCCTCTGGAGTATTTACAAAACCCAGCCGCTCCCAGGTTTCTCGGAAACACCCTCCACCAGGAAAACCGCACCAGACCGCAAGGAGTGGGGTGGGGTGGGAGCCTGGAGCCTCCGCCCCACCCGCCCGGGGTCCACGCCGTGCTCACGAGACGGCGCAGGTGGCGCGGGGCAGGATGGGAGGCGCTCGAGGGACCCAGCGTGCAGCGGCACGTGAACGCGGCGTGCGGCGCGGGCGGGGCGCGCTGTCAGGCCCGTGCGTCAGGGGCCTCAGCCAATCTGCTTGGATCACTCCTCCAGTCCCGCCCCTTTCTGCCGGCTGCCGGGAGTCCTCAGATGACCTCTGCAGGGACGCTCAAGCAGGTGCTAGGAAGTGGTGCTTCTACTGCTGCGCGGGTGGGGGAGTTGGAAGGAACCTCAATGTCCCCAGACCAGGAACCGCGACAGGTGTTGCCCGTGCCCTGCGTCTCCCCGGGCTCCTTTTTGGCCTCCCGCCTTTTCTCATCTTTCGGGCCTTGATCCTTGGTTAGCTACTTGAGCTTATAGAAGTACGGTCTTCATCCTTGTCCTGTCCTTCCAACACCGGAGGACGGATGGTATAGGTGGGACGGCATTATTGAGACTATACAGGGCTTTTTTCTTTTGGCCTTAAAAAATCCTTTTTGTTTTTGAAGAGATACGTGCCATTTTGCAGTGATTGAAAGAACAAAATAAACCTGGTGGTGTTTCAGTCTCTCCCATGTGCAGGTACTTCTTAAAGCGCCAGGAGATGTGGTGTGCGCCCTCACCTCTGAACTGAATATGTGTGATCTCTCTTTGCGGGATGGCATCGCTTATGGGGAAGGGTCAGCTTTAGGGGAGCTGGTTTCGTTGTTCTTTTCAGTACTAGGGATGGACCCTAGGGCCTTGCCCATGCTATGCTACCATTGAACTACATCCCCAGCCTGGTATTTTTTTTTTCTAATTAATATAACTAGGAGCAAAGGAAGTCCAAGATGAAAAAAACTAAAATAAAATGGAAGAGAACAAATATGAAATCAGGGAAGGAGAGAAGAGCTTCGTGTTGTTGGACAGAAATAAGATCAGTATGAATTTATGATCTTAAAAATGTGTTTCCTACTTTTCTCCACTGAACAGACCTTAGAAACAAAGATACCCCAGTAGCGAGAAAGCCTAAGTGATGGCTTCTAACTCCCATTTCCATTAAAAGGAAGCAGGCTCTTTGGAGGAGTAGCTGATCCCACTGCTGAGACTGGGAAGTACAAGACAAACCTGGAATGACCAGGAAGTAAGGAAGAGCTCAAAAACTGATGAAGAGGTGTCAAAAGTACACAGCAGCCAACTTGAACTCTAGGCCAAATTTGGAACAATCTGAGCATCAAATAATTCAGGAATGAGTTATAACACATGGAATAATTTTTTTAAATCCTAAGTCCACACTGATAATATAACTACTATTAATGATACTACTAATAATGAAATTAAAAGTATTAAAGGGCGTAAGGACAGGAGAGCTCTTCTTTATATAGAACGCCAACTAGTGCCATTAAAATATTTCCCATCTGCTTAAAGGCATATCTCCTGTTTTGGCTGTCTTTTCCTTTAAGGAGCCAGACCACAAGACAAGAACGTGGGAGAATCAGGAAGTGTGTGGGAGAGTCCACGGCTTAGAAGGGGAGAGCCTTTAGTAAATGACAGATTCTTCAAACTCTTTGAAATTAAAGAACAATATGGATGTTGCTTATTAGGGAGCCAGGGGTCAATGAAATGATCCCTTAAAAACACGGGCTTCCATTTGATTACTTGCTGTGACAAATTTCTGCCCTCATTTAAGCAGTTGGTGTCTGCTTTTGTTACCTGAGACCAGCAAGTCCTGTTGTTATGTCTTGTGTTTAGATGTTCCCCCAAAGTCTCATGTAGTCATAAAGGGTTTTTTCAGAGGTGGCTGGATCTAGAGTGTGTGACACTGAATTCATGCTCCAATGCTAGGATCAAGGGCACTAGGATTAAGGCCAGCCGCCCTAAGTATCCTGGATAAGACAAGGGATAGAAAGAGCTGTGCTTGTCTCTTGCTTTGCTACCTTCTGCCTGGCCTGAACTGTTTCTCCTCTACAATGCTTGTCTGCCATCTACCCTGCCTTGGAGCCAGCCGAGTATGGACTGAAATCTCTGCAAACTGTGAGCTGTGAGTATTTTGGCTCAGCAATGAGAGGAAAGTAACACAACCTGTTTCATCCATTGGTTGAACAGACATCTGCATTGGTTCTCAAACCTTCCAAAGGAGACCCATTACCAGCTGAACTTTGTTAACCTGCATATTCCAGGCCTAGTCTCTCTGGGTTTGTGATTCATGATTCATTTTTAATTTTGACCTACACACTCTAGATGATTGTGATGAAGGTAACCCAGAAACTTTAGTCTCCTGGACAAGGAAGAGTTAGTGGAATAGTTTATGACTCTTAAGTAAATTGGAGAAGCATGTAGTCAAAACTTATTTCCTTCTGGGAAATGAGTTTAGCCTTGTTGGAGTGGGGAGGAATGAAGGAAACATGCAGTGAAGAATAAAATAACAGTCATTACAACTACATTATAGCTTTAATAACATTACGTGAAGGCTGAGAGCTCCATGAGTCAGTGGGCAGCAAAGTCCAATGATTTTGGAAAAGTTACAAGCTTTCCATGCTTCTGTCCATTCCTCCTCAGATGAGGCTCCCCCAACCAACCCTCACATACTGTTCTGGTGAGGAATTAATATAATATTATAATGCATTTTTAATTTTTCAGCAAAAATGAAATAACTTTAAGTCGGAGAATGACATTCTTTGAGGTCCTGCCACTGGGGGATCAGGCCAAGAGTGTGGGGGCCCTGCCTGGGCCACCCACCCTCCATGGAGGCCATCTCCCTTCCTGGCCCAGGGAGGAAATGAGAATGAGGGATGTGAACAGCAGTGGCAGTCAGAGATCCAGAGCCACAGTGGACCTTGCCCACAACCCCAGCCTTTCCCAGCCCAGGCTCCCAGGATCATTAGGTGGAACAGGCTCCATCATCACCCAGATACGGAGGGCAGATACCCTGGTGCTCAACAAGCAAGGCTTAGGTCTCCAAGTCTCTTAAGAAGCTCAACCAAATTAACATCTTCAGTGCCTTCTTTTGCTGTTTTCATGCCCGGCATGTTGGCCAGTTGTTTGAATTCGCTACATACAAGGAAGAAGCCAACATCACTGCTAAGTCAGATCTGCTCCAGTGTCTCCAGGACTGGTTTTATCAGATCCCTGGGACCTGGCTACTCGAATAGGTGACAGAGGAAGATAAAGGAAGGATCTGTGTGGTCATTGGCCTAAATAAAACCCTTGTACGCTGCTCCTTTAAATCAGTCAGCAATAGTGCCTGAAGGGATTTAGGGGACCACTCACTGGGTTAAGTGCTCAAGAGGCCTTGTGTGGATGAGTTCCTGAGACAAGTGGGGAGCTCTCTGAAAGTGTTCTCTTCACCGCCAGTCTGACCGAGTATGCCTACCCTGAGACAGACCTGCTGGCCTGGTCTGGGGTGTCCCAGGCCTGCCTGCTCTGTTCTATTTCAGTGACATCAGCCCCCTGGAGAGGGACCTGAGCAAAGCCCTCACCTGGGACAGTGGCTGCTTCTTACATCTTACACCTGGAGAATGTAGTGCCTTACAGTCCTGGTTTGATAACATGGCAGATAACAAGTTGCTCAACCTGATTCCAATCTTTGAGGAGTTAAGTGGAGCAAATGATGTGTGCGCCAGCCTTGAACAGCTGCAGGCCCTTTATTAACTTCCTGCTCTGAAGCAATGGCTTTCCCAGTAGGGGACTTTGCTACACTATGCCTTTCTGATCAGCCTGACAGATGGAGCAAAAGCTGGAGCACCTCACCAAATGGGGCTTGGAAATAGAAGTGATTGGAAAGAGCTGTGGAGCAGATTAGATGCCAACTGGGCAAATCAGACCAATATCCAGAGATGCCTGTTCCAAGTTGGGTGCCTGAGATAGGGGTGTGTGGGAGGTTGGGTGGAGAGACAAATAGAGTTATAAAGAACTGTGGCCCCAGGCTACTCAGTAAGGGAGAAACTGAAAGATCGAAACTATTCCCAAGTTAGTTTGTCTAGTCTCCTGTTACCCTCCAAGCCACTGAGCATACAGGGATAAAGACTACTGCAGGCTCTGTTGCCAAACTATGACATTTCCTCAGGGCTGGAAGGCCTCTGCAAAGGAGAAAGGAAGGGCCAGAGGCTGTCTTTTGAGTGCCCCAAACACACACCTTTCTGAAAACTTTCTCCAGCCAGCTGCTCCAGAAAAAGATGCCATTTCTGGGAAGATGATGATTTATATGCAGAAATAGTAAGCCAGTGACTATCAGGTCCTGTGGTCCAAGGGTTGCACTTGCCTCCAGCTGAGTTCCTTCCCCCTCTCTGTGTGTCTTGGTTACTTTTCTCTCATTGCTGAGACAAAATACCCAACACCCAAAGTTAAAGGAGGAAAGGCTTATTTAGCTTACAGTTTGTAGAGGTTTCAGTCCGTAATCAGCTGTCTCCAAAGCAGGGTGGCATGGCAGAGAGGCATCACAGAGGAGAAACAGTTCAGGGCGGGCAGAAGGTAGCAAAGCAAGCAAGGGACCTTAGCAGCTTCTTTCTGCCCCTCTTATACTCTAGGCTACTGGGGATTAGGGTGGTACCAAACCAATCAGTGGACTGATTTAGTAATCACACCCTTATTCCCAGCATCACACACTCTAGATCCAGCCACTGAAAAAGCCCCATCTATGACTGCATGAGGCTTTGGATGGACATATAGACATAAACCATAACACTGTGTCTCCCCAAGGTTTGGGCACTGGGCCTGCCTTTTTTTTTTTTTTCTGGTACTAGGGATCAAACTCAGGACTTGTCCTTGCCAAGTGAGCAAGGTGCCATTGAGCTACATCCCAGCCCTTAGGACCTGCCTCTCCTACCACCTACCATAGTATTGATCCTGTGGGGAAGGAGGTCTTCTCCTTGCCCTGGGAGAGGACAGTTGACTGATTTTTATCAGACTCTTTTGAAATTTCTTTCAAATATGGAACACTGGGTCTGGTTGTTTCTGGCAAAGCTGCAATCCTGGGTCTGAGATGAATGTGGGAGGTGCTAGGGTGCAGGGAAGAGGTAAATCCCTAAAGCATAAGCATGTGTCCTATTGGCTTGCGGATTACCTGAGCTTCTTTCTGTAAATCTGCTCCTCAGGGGTTCTCTGCTGGTACTGGTGCAGGGACCTTTGTTCCAAAAGCTGGGAAATGCTCTCTAAATTGCCCCAGTCTCTCTCCTTGCTTGGGCAGGGTTCTTTCCTGTTGCATCTCCCCTGGGGGCCTGTCCTGTGCTGAGCTCTGTCCTGGCTGTCACTCTTCCTCTCAGAGGCTCAGAACACCTGCTTTTCCAGAACTGAGAGTGATGGATACTCTTACTATTTGGCTTGCCAATCTTCTGCCCCCAGTAAGAGGAGTGAGGGAGGCCCTCACACACCTGCACTCTGGGTATTTCTGGCTTTCAAAGATTCTTAATAGTGAAGGCTTAAAAAAAAAAAGTCAAAACATGGAAATTTCCCCAGGGTAGAAAACAAAAGGCAAAGTGCCGCTGAAACTGGGAGCACAAGGAGTCTTCCCAAAAGGGGCCTTTCCTCTGCATCACTGCCTTAATCAAGGGCTCCCCGAGGGGCCTGGGCGGGGTTCTCTCCTCCCCACTCCCTCCCTCCTTCTGGGACCTGAGGGAATTCCTATTCCCAAGGCGATATCATAAAGCATTTGTGAATTTTCTCCAGTGGGTACCCTGTCCCCTCAGGACTCATCCTATTACCCTTTTTAATCTCTACACACTAGGTCCAGTATCAGGAACTAACCAGTTTGGAAAAAACCAGGTGGTAGAGCAGCAGCTCGGTGTTCTGAGGGGAAGCTCGGTAGCTAGATCTTTCTTGAGTCATGCTCCACCTTCCTCTTTGTCCCAACGTGGGAGGCCTTGTCTATCTTTGCTGTCACAGGAGTGGAACAGAGTGCCCACCCTCCTGTGATCCTTCCCCCAGTATCAACCCTGTGCCTGAGAGGTCCCAACCACAGGTGAAGGGCAGAAGGCTCCAGGTGCTTGCCAGGAAGGCCATCTCCTGAAGGAAAGGGGGTGCTCATAAACTAAGGCCAGCTCTGATTTCAGACCCAGCTCCTGGCCTCCATTGCCATTCTACTATTGCAGGAATGGGGGGTCTTTCCCAAGCCCTACCCTGAGGTTTAGCCCTCAGCCCAGTCTTCTACCACTTGGCCTGGCCAAGCTCTTCTGACTAAATAGAGGCTCGAAGCTGATTGAGTTCCAAGAACCCTTCTGCCCTCTTTTGTTTTCCCAGGAGGGAGAGCCTGTGCCACGTCCATTCCTATCAGGCTTGTTCAAGTGCTTGGAGTGTGACCCATGACCAAAGCCTAGGATGGCTTGGTAGAACTGTCCCTGCTGCTTCTACATGAAGTCCCAGTTTTCCAGGCCCTGCACCTATCAAAACTCCTCATGCTCACTTCCATGGAAATGCTGCCTCCATTCTCCCCTTTTTCCTTTCCTGGAGAAGCAACATGGCCAAATCTAAACTGGGCTGGACCGTGTGAGACAGAGCCAGCCTAAAGTGATCATTTGCTTTCTGCTTTCTAGTTTCACAGTGCGTTGGGCAAGTGATGATTTTGTAGCCTGCTCCTGGGAGAATTTAGGCAGATGCAGGACCACTTTGATAAAGGAACAGATAAGGGTTTCCACTCTGCTTTGTAGAGGGGACACTCTAGGCCCATGGGTCCCTTGCTAGAGTGAGTTTGCCTTCAGTTAACCTGGGACCTTCTATTTAAGCTTTCTCCCACCTCCCAAAGATTTTTGTGTAAATGTATAAATTCTGTTAACAGTGGCCCAGAAACTTCTTTGTACTAAAAATGTAGGGGTCTCAAGGCATTCATTCCCTGGGAAGTGGTTCTTCTGCCCCTCCCCTCTTCTGAGTCCTCATTAGTGGGGCAGCCTTATGTAGCGAATGTCCCAGTCAGCCAAGTGTTTGAGAAAGGTAAGCCCACTTTCCACTTCTGGTCTTCAGTTGGTTACTCAACCATTCTTGTCCTTTGGCCACCACTATTTTTTGTAAAGGCGAAGTGCTTGGTTTTGCGTTTTCCTTTTTTAAAAATGCCAGTAAATATCTTCATATTCAGCCATAGAAGATGTGCTAGCTTCCCTTGCTCCTTTAACTTGGGGGTGGGGGTGCTTCTGGAGCAGACCATCCTCTTAATCCTGTGACTTTCTTTGCTTGCAATTACCCCAAGTTTGCTGTGATCCCCTTTTAAGATTACATTTGGAGGGGAGGAGGTCTGTTTCTGACTGTGACTGGGATATGGGATTCTGACTGCCTTGCTTCATGATTTGATAATTTTGGTATTCAAAAACTTGAAATGTAGGACACTATTAAGTGTCTGTTTATGTCACTGGAATGTTTGTATTACTTGCAATTAATTAATAAAAGCAGGTTTTATAAACTTAAAAGAAAGAAACCAATCACAACAGTATTAGAGTAAATGAGAATCAATAGCCTCTGAATGTAAGAGCTGGAGGAAATAATCCAGTTAACTCTTTCATTGTGTAGATGAAAAAAAGTAAGGTACAGAGAGATAAAGTAACTAATCTGAGGCCATAGGACAAGTAGCACCATCACAGGATTAGGGAAGAGATCTTTCAAGAGAGGAGATCAAAGGCTACAAAGGGAAGTGATAATTATCCTGATTTTATCAGTGCACTGTATGCATGTGTTCAGATATCACACTGAACCCCATTAATGTACAACTACTGACATTTTTAAACTAAAATTTAAAAAAAATAAAGTGAGCATGGGAACCATCTGTAGATGCTGGTCCCTTCCTTCTGGCTCTTCTTTGCTTTCTTTCTGCTTTCTGGCTGCCATGAGATGAGCACCTTTCCTTAGGCTGTGGGTCTACCATGATGTTTCTGTCTTGCCGCAGGCCTAAGAGCACTGGAGCTGGCTGACCATGGACTGCATGAATTCCAGTTCTGCAGGGTAATGCCAAACTGTCTCCAAGGCATTTGTTTCCATTTCTATCCCCATTAGCAATGTTTATGAGACCTATTTGACCCACATTATCTACAATACTTAACATTACTCGACTCTTTCATTTCTGCCTGATAACTAGGGTAAAATATGTCTCTCATTGTGGTCTCAAAATGCATTTTCTTGATCACTAGAGAGATTAAATTTCTTTATTTCCTTACATCACACACTACCTGATGGTTAGAAGGTCTTGCCAGTCATTTATGATAAAAGCCAAAGAAAGGTACATAGCCACAGAGAGAGAAGCCACTGTCTTCTTGGTCAGTAAAGCTAGTTCTTCCATGACATGAGTAGGATTTACTGTTATCCCATGTATTACTTACTGGTATTCATTCCAAAACAAATTTTTAAATTTTTTATAAGGTTAAGGAATCAATTTCCTGTAAAGTAGAAGTGTCAACATGATCTTTTGTTTCATTCAAATAACTTTCAATGAAAAAGCTTTTATATAATCCAGGATTTAAATAAAACATGATTTCTGGTAGAAGTCAATTCCCTTTGTCATTGTCCATTCACAGCTAGGTCATAGGAAATGACTACAGCAAATATGATTCTTGGTAGAGCCCATGCAAACAGCTTGGTTTTTACTATTAAGGATGACATTCGGGTTTTAAATTTTCCACAAAGAAACCAGACAATTTGCAGACTGAGATTCCTTTGCTGTTATTATTGGGCAACAAGTTGAGGATTAAATTTTTGTTTTGATTTTTAAAATAAGTCTATCTGACAAAACATCTTTGAAAAATATCTTCCATAGTTACAATCCTAGGGCCATAAAATTAACTTGAATTCTTGCTTTTCATTGTTCAAACACTGTGAGGTTTTTAAACCTATTTCTCTAAGATGAAGCCATGTAGCTGTCATGAGGCCTACAGCACAAGGGTTGGCTAGGGGTCATAGTGACCAACTACCCTGGTTTGCCTGGGGGTCATGGGGTCTCTGGAACTTGTGACTTTTGATGTTCTGACCAGGGAAATCCCAGGCAAACCATAAAGAGCTGGTCATCCAATTCAGAGGCTTAGTCAGCTGATGGCTGAGCTCAGTTGGTTCAGGAAAGCTTCCTGGCGTGGGTTTTACCCTTCCCCTCACAATGGAACCCTTAGCAGTTTGTGGAAATGGAGGAAATGCCAGAAATTTAATTAGCAGTTGGGTGCCACATAGTTAGCGACCTCGGGAACATGCAAAACTTAGCACATGCTTTCCTCTATCTTGGAAGATATCGTAGCGTACAGAAACTTCTCTAGGTCTTCTTCATGTGTACCAGTGCTCATCAGCCCAGATTTTGAAAAAAAAAAGATTTTCCCCTTTTTTTCTCACCGCTTGATGGCGCCACTGCGCAACGCTGCGCCTCAGCCTGGGGCCCAATTTTGCTAGTCTATTTGATGCTTGAGCAGCTGGTGAAAAATTGTTTGTGGAGTCCCAGTTCTTTTGAACTATGGCTCAAAGTTGAACTGCAGGTCACGGATGTCACAGTGACCTCCTACAGGCTATTCAAGGATCCATTAAAAGAAAGGATCCAGAGGAGCAGCTGTTGCCCTTGTCACCTAGGGCTCGGCTAGGCTTTCTGTAGCCGCCCCTCCCTCCTTCTTGTGCAGCTGTTAAAAAGAAATCAGTGCTGGCCGGGCATGGTGGCCCATGCCTGTGATCCCAGCACTCTGGGAGGCTGAGGCAGCAGGATCACAATTCAAGTCCAGCCTGGGCAACTTAGCAACTTAGCGAGACCCTGTTTTAAAATTTAAAAATAAAATAAATTTGAAGGGCTGGGGATGTGGCTCAGTGAAAGGATCCTAGGTTCAACCCCAAAAAGTACCTCAACAGGGAAAGAGGGAAACAGAAAAAAATAATGAAAGAGAGAAAGAAACCATTGCTCCCAGCTTCTCTATGGTTTCTTCAATTGGAGGCAGCTATAAACCCTCAACCCACTCTAATCCATCGATCCCTAAGTTACTATCACTGCTTACTTGCATAATGCCCAGGGGCTCCTACATGGTCACCTGCTTCACCCCAATCACCCTACAATCTATTCTCAGGGGATCAGCCATAAATTGAGTATGTGTTTTATAACATCTTTCATAACCCTCCATGGCCTTTCCATCTCCCTCTGAGGAGGGAGGGAAGGATTTACATGACCAGCCCATCACCTTCCTGAGCCCACACACCCCCACATGCTCCCAAACTCACTCTGCTGCTGCTCTGCCGGTCCATCCCATGGTCTGCTGGCCCATGCCAGCCACAGGGCCTTTGCCTCACACTTCCCCACCTAGCACCTCTTCTGACCCATGGGCATGGTCCACTCCCTCATCCCTTCAGTCTGTCCACCTGCCACCTGGGAGTGACCATGTTGTTTACAACAGCAGTCCTCCCATGTTCTCTCGCCTCTCTTGCTCTGTTTTTCTCTCCATCACTTAAACCCATTGGACCCACTCAATGTTCATTTGTTATTGTTTAATCTGTTTATTGTCAATCTTCCCTCTATCAGAATGTAAGCACCACAGGTAGGGATTTGTCTGTTTTGGCCAATGCTATATCCTCAGCACTTTCACCCAGACCTGGTTTAGTAGGGATTCAGGAGATGTGTTAGTCACTCTCTGTTGCTGTGACAAAATACCTCAGGCAATAAATTTATAAGGAAGAAAGGTTTATTTTGGCTCACAGTTTCAGACATTTCAGTCCCTGTTCAGTTGGCTCCTTTGCTTTTGAGCCTGTGGTGGCACAGTACCTCATAATGGGAGCATATGGCAGAAAATGCTTACCTCATAGCAGCAGGGAAGCAGAGAAGAGGGGCCTGGGGTCCCAACTACCCTTTAAAAGTATGTCCCCAGTGACTTCCACTAAGCCCCACTTCTTTTTTTTTTTTTTTTTTGGTACCGGGGATTGAACTTGGGTCCTTGCACTTGCAAGGCAGGTGGCAGAACCACTGCTAAACCCCGGCCCTAGGCCCCACTTCTTAAAGGTTCCACCCCTCTCAACAGAGCCGTGGGCTGGAAACAAGCCTTCAAAACAAAGCCTTTAGGATGCATTTGTCCAAACCACAGAAGCAGGTAATTGCCAAAAAAGATTGATGGGCTTACAGAAGTGACTTTGGTGATATCACAGGCTAGGGTAGGCTGTGATAGGCACCAGGCTAGGGTAGGCTGCTGGTAGGTACCAGCAGGTAAAGGAAGCCCATATAACTTCCTTTTGTATTTCTTATTTTTTCTACTAAATTGCCTTAGCTATTGGATCTATAGCCCTGCCATGATTAATGTGCCTCAAATGTTTATTTTGTGAAATGAATCTGTCCCAGAGAAATCTGGCCCCCACCTTGCAGGTGGCTGGTTACTGTGGTACTTCCCACCCTCTTTCCCAGGTCCACAGCTTCTTTCCACAGCAGCCTGGCTTGGGAAACCTTTGCAGAGGGCCAGATGCCTCTATAGTGGTACTGGCCAGCAATTCTCCCAAGCAGGGCTTATATCTTGCCTGGGCCGCCCAGAACTTGCCACAGCCCTAAATCACACCCAGCACTCCAGCTGCAGGGGAGTCCAAGAAGGGAAGTCAGTGTTCCCCACCTCTGCAGGAGGAGCTGACACAGAGAAGAAGCTTTAGACTGTGGCTTAGCACCCATTAGTGGCCTTGAAATCAATTTACTGGAACAATACCAGTCTCTTTTTCAATGATATGGAATAGACTAGAAAATATCAGAATGTACTGTATCAGCTAAGGAAAAATACTGTTTCATGAAACTTTTTGTGCCAGCTTCAAGCTAAAACAATTAATCAGAATTTCTGGGACATCAAAATTTCTTAAAAGCTTCCCTCTGGAGTCTAGTACAGCCAGAACAAGGGCCTCGAGAGTCTTTGTCCTTCACAGAAATGATCCAATCTATCATCTGGCTACCCCCACACAGTGGGAGTCTGTCTGCATAGGAAGGATCTTGCTTCTACCCAGCTCAGACCTTCTCTTTCTCTCTTTCTGTTTCAAAAGTCCACACTTTCTGTTTGCCACCCACTGAATGATGAGACCTTTCTCTACTCACTGTGATGAGACAAGCCTCTAGGATGGCTTAGGCAGTCCCCTGAAAAGAGCTTCCAGAATCTCACCTCCAGAAGTCAACATCTCAAACACAAAGCACCAAACCAAATCCACTCTAGGAAACAAGCATGGGATGCATCTTAGCTTTCCCCAAACCTCAGAGGACAAGAACCAAAACAAGGGCCCAAGTCTTAGGAAAACCCACTTATTGTTCAGCTAGTCAAAGAAAGGGATACAAGGAGACTCTTTCTGATAAAATGACAGTGCAAGCACAAGCTGGGGGGAGGGGTTTGCTGAATTGTCATGTCAGGGTGTCTTCTGGAGCAGTATCTAGAGAGGGTGCCTAGGGAAGTGGCAGGACAACCACCAGACCCCTCCACTCTTCAGCTTTCCCTTGCCTGCTTCCAGCAGGGCTTGGGACACCCTGGAGCCAAGTGTCCTTGCTCAGACTCTGGTCACAAGATGCAGACAGGAGCTGTACACACTGTTTGGGAGCAACAAAAATGACAGTGTTCAACAGATCAAGGCCACTCCTCCTTTGACCCTTCTCACTACTGTCTGCCTCCCCTGTCCTCATCACGCAGCAGGAAATCTTGGAACTATTTCTCTGCAGGACATGAAACGATGAGCAATTCTTGAGTTCTTTATCCTTTTCTGATTTTCCAGGTTGCCTACAGTTGAACATATGAAGAAAACACAAGGGCTTCCAACTTTTGAAATAAATACATTAAATCTCTTCCTCCAGCCATCTGTGAAATTGCAACCATTCTTTCCTGAAGGAGGGCAGAAGATCTGCTACTAGATTACTTTAGTCTCTGAGAAAGCTATCTAAGAATGCCTTGCCTGGTGCCACCTGAAGGAACTGCAGACCTGTACTTAGGATTGCCTGTCCTGACAGACAGAGTTCCAGGCAGGCTCAGTAGGGCAGAAAGGGATGATGTGCACCGACAGAGTTTGGATCCTGTCTTAGTTACTTTTCTCTACCCAAAAACCAAAGTTAAAGGGGAAATGCTTTATTTAACTCACAGTTTGTTGTGGTTTCAGTCCATAATCGGCTGGCTCCAAGGCAGAGTGGCACATGGCAGAGGGGCTTCACAGAGGAGAAACAGTTCATGGCACCCACAGGGTAGCAAAAGCAACAAGGGAACCTTAACAGCGTCTTTCTGCCCTTTTTATCTTATCTGGTCTACAGGGATTAGGGTGGTGCCAAGCCAATCAGTGGACTATTTAGTACTCACACACCCTTAATCCCAGCCTCACACACTCTAGATTCAGCCACCTCAGACAAAGCCTTATGACTGCATGAGGCTTTGGGGGGACATCTAGACCCAACCCATAACAGATCCCAATACAGGTGGCCTTTGCATGTAAATTTCAGTCCTCAAGTCAAAGCTAAAGGAGCACGTAGACAGAACAGGGTCATGGCCTCTTCCTTTGCCTAAGGACTTAGCCTTTCACTAGGAAACCAGGTGACAGTGATACCAAGCCAAGGTGCCCAGGACAAAGTCTCTGGAGGACAAAGGTGCAGATGGAATTCTTTTTTGCCTCCTGCAGCTAATGTAACCACAAAGCTTGAGAGGCCACATGCTTGGTGTATGTGACAAACATCTAAGCAACTGGGATGCTCCATCTCAGAAGCAGAGCTGCAGGGAATCTTAGCTCACTCCCTTCTTTGACAGAGAGGTAAACTCAGGCCAGTGCTCTCAGTGGCTTCCTTGAGATCACCATCCACTGGATAACGAAGATGGATCTGTCAGGACTGGTTTCCTAGCTCCCAGGCTGCTGTTTGTTTCCTGGTACCATGGCATCCGCAATATTCCTGACACTCCCTTGGTGCTTCATCCAGTCTCTCACATCACAACTCTGCTGCCTGTGCCTACCTGCCAGAGCAGCATCCAGAACTATCCCATGACAGCAAATGATGTGTGGATACTTACAGACTGACTGATCTACAAACATAACCACAGGCCTGTGGAATGAGTGAGTGACCTCTACGTGTGGCCACCTAGAAGCCTTTGTGGTGGGGTCTTGGGGTGGCAGATGATATAAAAAGCCCCGAGGATCTTATCTTTCCTGAGACCACAGCCCTGCAGAACAGTAGGAAAGGGCATGGAGTGGGAAAGGGCAGTCCTCACCTGCCCACCTCCGCCTGTAATTGCCATGCCCCTCCCCACCCTTCTCATGTGACTTGTGACTTCTTTCCCTATGCTCAGTTTATCTAGTTTCATCTATATACAAATATTGGCAAGGACAGCAGGACACAATGTGACTGGTCTTCCGGCCCTGATGGAGTCAGCAGCAGATACTGAGGCACAGGAAGGCTACTAGTGTCCACACTGGATACTGGAACAAAGAGGAAGAGGGCAGCCCTGCCCTGGGAAATTCCCAGTGGCCTGGGAAGTTAAAGGAGAGACTCACAGTTCACTGCCAGAGGCAGAAGAATGCCTGCTACAAGAGCTTGGGAATTTCAAAGATGCACACTTAGGAGCAGTTGGTAGTGTGAGCCAAGAAGAAACTGACCTGAATAAGCTAAGGTCTGAACAAAGCAGTGGGCAGACCATTCTCATTGTTGCTGTTGTTTGACACTTGATATTTCAGAAAAAGTACCAAGATGATGACCACTAAAACATCAGAAATATGTTCTTCTTCCTTACATTTATTGTTTGGTATTGTCTTTATTTTAAATTAAGTGTGGGGAGGATGACCAGCATTATTTTAGTGTGTACAGCTTTTAAGGATCTCAATGTAGCTCTGCAACTATTCATTCCAAAAGAAGATGAATTTTTTTTTTTTGGAGAAGATGAAATTTTTAATAGATTAACCAAATGACAACAATTTATAAAGCACTTGCTACCATATGAGGTATAGATCCCCAACTCAGACAGCTCACAGAATTAGCATACAGGAAGCATTCTGAGAAGAAACAAGTGTTAAATTCTGGTTATGGGCCAGGATGTAGCTGCATGAGCTGCCATGTGCATAGAGTAGATAGATGGAAAAGTTCAGAGAAGACATGGACTGGAGAAGGCCCTTGTGAATGATCAAAAGCTTGCATGTGTGTACATGTGTCTGTGCATGTGTGTACAAGCATGCTAGTATATGTGTAATGAAGCATGGTAGACACTTGGGAAAGTGGAGTAGGTCTGAGGAGGGATGCAGCAGGTAAAATTGTACACACATTGGGGGACCTACGAAAACACTGTTGGACACTGAGGAACACACCTGAACATGGCAGAGGATGCACTTTAGGGAGTAATGAGAAGATGTCAGAAAGGTGCAGCTAAATGATAAAAGCTGAAAGACACTGTCAGTAGAAAATTCAGGTGATAAACTACAGGACAATGTGGAGTCAGAGGCTCTTGATGTGAAAAGGAGCTGTCTCAGTGACCTTAGAGATGCCCTCCCAGAGCCAGTGTCATTCTTCAGTCCTCTCTTCCAGAGGAGCATGTTGAAGTTGGAGTCAGAAGCAGTCTCTAAAATGATCAGGGAGCCCAGTTCACATCCAGCAGGGTCCTAGGCAGCAAGAGAGAAGAGAGCTTCCAGAACATGCCCTGTAGACATGGCTGGTACTGCACAGGAGCCCACGAAAGGGACAAGAGAATCAGTCTCCCTCCTTGAGTATATTGTTTCAGGATCTGTTCTTTGCCACCATACTGGGGAAGCAGAAGATCAAGGGGTCCTAGTTTGGGTTCCAAAAATGTTGAGCTAGAGTCTGTCAAGTTCCTCTTGTAAGCAGCCAGCCTAAAGGAAGTCTAGAAGTGCTACCTCCCTTGAGATGGTGTCACTTGTTTTTCCTTTGTGTTTCTGTGGCACTTGTGGAAACTCTATGCCCAGAAGATGGCAATTAGTGCATATTTGAGCTAAAGTCTTGACATCTGGACAGCTCATTCTCCATGATACCCCAACTGGAGTTGATGAGTTCAGCACCTACCACAACAGTACCCTCAGGGACCCCCCCACCCCATCATTCCTCCTAAAGCAGGCAGAACACAAGGGCCATTTCATCTGCTTCCATCTAGACACACTGCTCACAGATCCAGAAGATCCTTTACTTGTCCCTAAGGTAAAGAGCTTACTGATTGTTAATGGCATATTTGTCATACCACATGGCTTCTGTCATATATTGTACTATATCGCATAATAGCTCTGTGGTCCATGTTGAGCAGACTAGAGGCATCTAAGCCCCAGCTCTGTCTATCACATGATTTGCTGAGGGACCTTTGACAAGTTACTTAACCTCTCTCAGCCTCATTTCTCTTATCTTTCAAGGGATGTAATAACAGCAGGTACTTCCAATAGTTATTGTGGAGATAAGTGGAAACATGTAAAGCACTTTGCACAGCACTTGAAAGGTGCTCAATAAAAATGAGTTTTGATTCTTATAGTTTTTATTGTTAAAACTTCCAGCTGCTATTCCTTCTCTCTCTCTCTCTCTCTCTCTTTCTCTCTCTCTTTTGGGGGGAGGAGTGTTGGCTTTGGCTTGTTTTGGTTTGGTTGGAGGTAGTTTCAAGACAGAGTTTGGCTATGTAGCCCAGGCCAGACTTAAACTCACTATGTAGCCCAGGATGGCTTTGAACTCACCATCTTCTTCCCTCAGCCTCCTATGGCCTCATGCCCAGCTTCCTTGTCCCTTCTAATGGGGACATGCAAGAATACTTGGAACACAATTGTTTGACAACATTTTTATAGGACTCTAGACATGAAAGGGACCTCAAGAATTGAGCCAAGACCCCAGGCTGCAGGCTGAGCCACACTCCAACCCCCTGAGAGAAAGCACTACCTACCCGATTTGTAAAGGGCAAAATTCAAGGAGAATGGTCCTGGCCTCTCTTCAAAGCAGCTCCCACACCAAATCATGACATTCCAGACCTTCCTCCCCACATCTAGCTAACATGCTTCCCTCTAGTTATCATTAATCTCTCTCTTTTACATTTTATGTCAGGATACTAACTCCTCCTTATCCACACCAATCTCAAACCCACTTCTACAGTCCCACTTCTCCCGGACGGTTAGGCCTAGGAGGCCACAGTCCCTCCTACTACAGCTGCAGTTGTCCTGGAGACCAGCCAGAAAGAGCTGTGGGCACTGAACACAGTACTGGCATCTTTCTTCCCCATGCTTGTCTGCTGCTGCTTGAGCCTTGCCCTGAATGGGGGCAACACGGCTCAATTGCAACCACCACATTTATTCAGCCCATGCTGCAGGGTTCTGCCGGACATGTATGATATCATTTGGTCCATGACAGGAAGGCAGAATGTTCAGGCCTAATTCCTTCTGGCTCAAGAATATTCAGGCTTAATTCCTTCTGGCTCAATTCTAGCCACCACCACAATACCAACCCAACCAAAGCCTGTGTGACATAGTCCAGTGAGGGTGGCCCTGGCCACATCCAGAGTCATTCCCTTAGCTGTAGCCTTCTTACTCAGAACTGCTCTGCATTCAGACTTCTGACTCCTCCTTCCTGGCACTTGTTGGACAGCGCAAGAGGTGAACACCAGGGATGGGACCTGTGTCTGTCTATGAACCTAGTACAGTACCTGGCCCATCCTGGCCATGGCAAGTGCCCAAATGTGAAAAAGAATGAAAGACTTGGCACACATATCACTCAACTTTACCCTAATGCAATTCAGCAGATGTCATGTGCTCCTCCCACATGTGAGGCACAAGACCAGGTCCTAAGGCATCTGGTTGATTATCAGGGTTGAAATGTTCTCACCCTCCACATTTCAGGCTGAAGGTGGTAAACACCCATGGTTCTATCTAACCCTGTGGTTTTCCTATACCCTGCCCAATCCTAAGTAATGGGCCTTTCCCTCAAACTCTTTGCATCTTGCTTATTACTCATGTGCGTCTTGCCAGGCCCCTGATGGATTGGATCCCAAGGAGGATGCTTGTCAAGACACAGAAGCACAGCCTGGGAAGGGACTAGCAGCCATCACTTCTGGGCTTCTAGCCTACTGAGCAGGGCTTCTCCATCTGGCTGTATTTCATTTGGGGAGGACAGCAGTCTTTTCATTTAAATTGCACTTTGAATAGTTAATCCATGCAGATGTCTCAAAACTAAAAAAGTACAAAGAGCATGTGCACAGGTGCCTCCCCCACCTCTGAACAGTGCAGGGACAGGGCTCCGTGCTCCCCATCACTGCGGACCTTGTCACCTCCAGGCAGCTTCAGAACATGGCTCATCATGACACCGAGCCACACCCTGGCTCCCTGCAAGTCCCCCTTGCTGTGCCTATAGATAAATAAGAGTTTACAACTCAATCAAGTGGGGAAGCTCTGCCCAGGCTCACACCAAAGTTTCCAGAAAATTCAGACAGCACTGATTCTGAGTAAGAACTATTTTTCAGGTCTTAGGACCTTCACGAAGTAGCGCCCACAGAATGTGTGTGTGTGTGTGGGGGTTACTTTCCTCAACCTGCAGCTATGCTTTTTCAGATTAAAGCAACATCAAATAAAATCAAAGCTTCATTTTCTTGGCAGTTTACAAATGTTATTAATAATGCACTAAGATGTGCTTCCATAAAGTGACTTTTTATGTGCAAAAAATAATTTAACAGCCAGTTACTTAGTGCCTTGCTACATAAGGCAAGTCCCTAAGTGTTGTGACAAACACATGTCTTTGCTTCTAAGAGTTTGCCAAACAGAGACCATAAGGACAATAGCGCACAGGAGAAGTAATGAACTCAGCAATAAATAACTTGTCACCCTGCAGCTAATGAGGCCACGTGAGGTCTCTGACAGCCTGACAGAGCCCAGAGACAAGGTGGCTACATTGTACATGGAATGACAGAGACACTGAGTACAGTGACCATGGGCCGGAAGGTCACCAGTGGACTGAGAAAAGGACAGATGCCATCACTCCTACTCTTACCACCCTCCTCTTTCCCTCTCCCATAGGGCAGGGAGTTTGTCAGCCTTCTTCACAGCCAGGAGCTCACACTGGTATCTTAGCACCCTCTGCTTCCAGGACAAAGGCCAACACAGCTGCCCAGCAACCTAGCACACACTGGACAGTTCAACTGAATTATGAGAAGAGAGACAAGGGAGACAGGCGGAAGAAGCAGAAAGATCCACACAGGACTGGGGAGGCCAGCCTTCATTCGCCAGGCAATGTACTCAGGCAGGGTCAGGGAGTCCTTGGTCTTGAGTGACAATCAATCTTCTGAGCCAGGCCCTTCCTAACACACACAGAAAATGCAGGAGTCAGGCCTGGTTTGAAGGTAAAATGAATCCTCTCTACCCTACACTTCTGCTCCCCTGTCCATGAGACCATCCCTGCTTGGGCTCTGATCTGTGAGTGACCCGCCTTCCAGCAGCGCCCCCAGCAGTGACTGTGGGGAGTCTCTGGGCCTCCACCGCCCTGCCTGTAAAATGGGGCCACAGAGACCGGCGACCCCCCACCAGTAGCCACAGGAGTCTCGGGCCTTCCCGACAGAGCTCGGGTCTGTCGAGGCCAGAGCAGAGGGCAGCCCCTGCAGAGAGGGAGCGGGACTGGCACAGACTCCTCACTGGGCGCTGGTTTGCTTCTCTGTGCCCTGTCTCCCAGCCCCCGCCGAACGTTCCTCTTTCACAGGCTGGCTTTGCAGAGGAAGGGACTGAGCCTGGGTCGTAAAATGACTTCCCCGGGTGGAGGTAGGACTGGCGCACTTGTGCCTTCCACCCCGCGCGTCCGCCTCCCCTTCGCCGTGCACTTCCAAACCGCGCTGGGCCGCTTAGTCTCCAGAACCCCCAGTCCAGTCCGCAGAAATCCCAAGATTCCCGACCCCTATCCGTCTGCATCCACGGGACCGGCATGCAGCGGATTCCAGGATTCAAAGTGTCGCGACTCGCGTCCTGCGCTCCCGGCCACCGGCGCCGAGCCCCGGCTCGGGCACGTGGTGTCGCCGCGGAGTCGCCAGAGGGGACTGTGCGGGACTCGGGAGAACAGTGAGGGGCCCGAAGGGGACAGTGGGTGCTGGAGGGGCAGTTCGGGGGCAGAGGGACAACGCAGGACCCTAGGGGACCAAGTGGCGCGGGTCTCTTCCGCACCTGGCGGGCGGGGACCCCAGCCCGCCTTCGCCCGCCGGCCAAGCACAGGTCGCTGGGGCAAGGTGGGGGTGGGGAACCCTACCTTTCCTGAAGGGCATAGCGCAGGGGGCGCTCCCCGCCGGGCTGGCCCGCGACACCCAGGCAGGCCGACGTCCAAGGGGCAGCCCCAGCCCCGCAGCTCGGGGCGCCTGCGGGAGATGGAGCTGGCGAGGGAGGGGAAAGGGACATATTTGGTAAGAACCCAGCGCGTCACCGCGCGGAAGAGGCCCCGCCGCCAAGCAGGAAGCGCGGAGTCGCGGCGTCACCCGCGCGCTCGGGGCGCCTTCGGGCTGCGCCCAGGCCGGGGTGCGGGTCGGGTCTGCACGGTACCCACGGCCCCCAGACGGGAACTTGCCGGGACCCTGAGGTGCCACCTACCTTTGTCACCCACCCGGGAATTGAGAGGAAACTCCTGGACAGAGAAGAAAACCAGCTTATTCATTAGCTCCTCAAGCTGTTGGCATCCCATCCCGGGAAGGGACTTGAGGGAGTCTATACCATTTTACCTTAATTCACACTGGGACCCGCTCCAAAGGCTGGTTGGCTCCTACTGAGATTAAATGAGAGCTCCAGGGAGCATCTCAGAAAAACCTGTCTCTAACGCCTTCCTGCTGCCCTAGTTCAGCTTTGGTCCTGGGCCCTCTGTCCTGGCAGAATAACCTACCACTACACGGACCTGACAACTTGAAGTTTGCTTATTTGTAAGGCCCACGAAGGCAAAATATTTTCTCTTTTTGTTCACTAATATTTCCCCAGAATCTGAAACAATCCCTCTGGCACAATTCAATAAATGTGTCTAGAGAAATAGCTGGGCTAGGTGGTGCACGCCTGTAATCCCAGCACTTGGGAGGCTGAGGCAGGAGATTGCCATGAGTTCAAGGACAGCCTGGGCTACATAGTGAGTTTAGGGCCAGCCTGGGCTACACAACAAGACCCTGTTTCCAAAAAAAAAAACCACCCCAACATTCCAAGCTGGGCAACATGCATCTGCAGTCTTAGGACTCAGAAGCCTGAGGCAGGAGGATTCAGGAGGATTGAGACTATGGGTTGGAGATCGGCCTGGACAAGATGGTGAGACTCCAACTTTTAAAAAAGTTGGAGGGATTTAGCTCAGTGGTTCCACCACCTGCCTTGAAAGCGCAAGGTCCTGAGTTCAATCCCTGGTACCAAAAAAAAAGTTAATTCCAGTGAAAAGTGCTACATTTTATTGCACTTTGAAGAAGTGTTACTAACAATCTCCTTATAACCTAATATTTAAAACACCATGCAAATTAGCCCACTCTCTGTGGTGAAAAAAAGCATTCAATTGAGCTGAAAATGTACAGCCAGTAGGCATAGTGGGCTTTTTCTTTGCTTAATCAGAATCATTTCTTAGCCTTGCATATTGAAGGGAGGTAATACCAGGGAGAAGGAAGTAACTGTGGCAGCAGACCGCATCTTGTCACTTGGCTTGGGAACATGGATGCTGGGAGACCCTTTGGAATTGACACTGTGGCATGGGCACAATGTACAAGCTGAGTCATGCACTCTCAGACTGCCACCATTGGGCATGGAGGCATCAGCCTGTGCCAGAGGACCTGGGAGTGGGACTCACTGGGGAGACCCAGACTCAGTGCTGTCAAGTCCCCCTACATTTTTCCCTGCCTTAATTGCATTGTCAAGTGGATGTGAACTTAGCCCAGTGGACTTTAATTGCCATTGTAAGCAACTTTTATCTAAGACCAGTTGGTGCAGATAAAGAGAGAATCAGTCTGTCATCAAACTTTCCACAGTAGGGGTAACAGTAAAGGCTGAGCACAGGCACCCTGGGGTGGGTGGGTCATAGTTCTTCTAGTTGGACCTTTACCCTGGGGAACTCACATGTTCACAGGGATACGTGACTGACTGTAAGACAGTAAAAAGTACAGTAAAAAGTCTACATTCCATTTGGGTTTTGATCCCAGATCCTGGCCTAGAGCTTCTAAACCCTGTGGAATCTCCAGAGCAGTAAGAATGTCATTTCCATCCCACTGAGGTGACTGGGGGCCTGGCCTTCAGGATGAGAGCTGGTGACCAGAGAGAACAAGGCATGATTAGAGGTTTGGAACTTCAAGCCCAAAGCCCTGACCTCTGGAGAGAGGGATAGCTAGGGATTAAGTTGATCACCAGTGGGAAATGATTCAACTAGTCATACCTATATAAGGAAGCCACCATATAAACCTTAAAGAGGAAATTTGGAGAGCTTCAGGATTGGTAAACTCATGCCTGGCCCCACACTTACCTTGGCCTATCCATCCTTTCTCAGACCGATTCCTGAGGTATGATCTTTATAATAAATAGGCATAATAGTGAGCAAAGTGCCTTGAATTTTGTGAGCTGCTCTACCAAATTACTGAAAATGAAACTGAAGGTGGGGCCTAGAACCTCCAACTTTGTACCCAAGTCAGAGATGAGTGTGGGTACACTGGGTATGCAGTCCTGTCTTGGGTCATGTGGCACAGTCTTCGAACCTGTGGTGTCTGCCACTAATGCCCAGTAACATCAGAAATGAATTGAATTGTAGGCTGGGTGCCCAGCTGGTATCTGGAGAGTTGAAGAACAGGTTGTTGGTGTGGAAAAACCCGTGCATTTAGTTTCAGTAGAATTGTGAGTAAAAACAGGTAAGATGGATGTATTCTGATCTCTGCTTTGAGGCCATTTGATAATCAATCTTGTGTAGAAGAAAAAGAACATTGTAACTCATCACTGCCTTGTGGCTTTTCTGTGTTCAGATAACAGCACTCTCAGATTTTTATTGCTGGTGTCCAATAATCCCTGGGGACTTTTGTTCTCTTAGTACATCCAAGTGGTTTTAAATATCTGACCTAATTGTAGGAATCATGAGAAAATGACAAGAATGTTCCAGTTCTCCATCCCTCCTTCTGTCACCCTTGTAGAGTGCTCTCCTTAAGTAGCATGACTTGGTAACCTGAGGTCCTTGGACAAAGATTCTCAAATCTGGGTACCAGGAGGGCTGGATAAAGCAGATTGCTGGACCTCACTCTAGTTTCTAATTCAGTAAGTGCAGGATAAGGCCCAAGAATCTGCATTCCTAGCCTTCCAGCGAGGCCCCAGGTGATAATAATGAGCTGGTTCTGCCTCTTCTGAGCCACACTTTGAGAACTAGTGGACATTTGGGGTGTTCGTGACCCCTTATGCAGGGCACCCCCTCCATTAGGCAGACAGATCACAATCCCAAGAGCACAGGAAAAACAGAAGAGCCACCTATTCCCCACACTCTTGTTTTTCCCATGCTGGCTATTGGAGACCCACTCAGAGATGGTCTGCATCCCTTGCCGTGTGGCACTCTCTGTTCAAGTGCCAAGATGTGGCCAAATCCTTTCTGTGCTATTAACTCAAATCTCTGCTTCTGGGACCTGCTGTAGAAAACTTTCTGCCTTAAAGGACTCAGGCCTTAAGGCCAACTAATTGGGACCTTAATTACACCTGTAAACCCTTTCAGGGCAGCACCTAGGTTAATGCTGGACTGAATAACTGGGAGGAGGTGTTACCAGAGGACTGTGACTACAGGGGTCAGACAAGAGTCCTGCCCACTACTGACAATAATTTATTAAACCAAATCACAGTTATTAACTGGCAGCCAGTTTATGTGAGGAGGGAATGGCCATGTGCAGTGAGGTTGTGGGGTCCCCAGTGTGCCAAAGGCAGCCTGACCTGGCCCTACTACAGGTTCTTCAGAGTTCATCTTTTCTCCCTGGAATAATCTTCCTGTTTAATAAGCCTGACGCCTCTGCACAGCCGACTCTGGTGGAATGCAGTTAATTACCCTTTCTCCCCTCTACAGCTGACATTTCAGAAATCAAGATTTAGTCTCTAGGAATGATTCTTCTCAAACCTGTGATTAATATTCCTGATAGAAAGAGTACCACAGTGTTTATTGTTCAGCTGCCCTTGAAACTCTGTGAGCAGCCAGCAGTTGTAGCTGGGACCATGTGACCCTAGGCTGACACACCACTGCTGAACAATTATGCCTTTCTTTAGAAGGAAAGAGTAACTACAGGAGGCTCCAGAGTGAGTAAAAGGCTCTTGCGAACTATTCATATGGTTTACCTAGAGGCCTTTGAAACCACTGAGCCATAGGCCAGGGCTGCACTGAGGATGGAGCCATTAATAACATCTGAGCCTTTAGGGACTCTCAACTGCAACCAGTCTGCTCTTAGGAAGCCCACCCTCATGTAGATATGCCCCCCCCCCACTTCCCTACAGCACTAGAGATCAAAGGCAGGGGCCATATACATTAGGCAAGTGCTTGAACACTGAGCTACATCCCCAGTCCTTTTTATTTTTCATTTTTAGACAGGGTCTCACTAAGTTGCCCAGGATGGGCCTGAACTTGCAATCTTCCTGCCTCAGCCTCCCAAGTAGCTAGAATTACAGGCTTTTGACACCATATCCAGTTTCTGTTTTAAAAATTAAATTTATTTTTAACAGATACATAAAAATATTATACATATTAGTAGAGTAATATATTTTGATACTTATAAACATTACAAGTACAAATGCTCTGAGTATTTCAAGATACAAAATACGTATACATACTCTGTAATCTTTATATCAGGTTAGCATTATCTATTTTCCCATGTATCTATTTACCCATCTATATATCTATCTCCTCTGCCACTTACCATTTCTTTATGGTGAAAAGGTTCAAAACATTTCCTTTAGCTTTTCTGAAATTACAGTACCTTACTGTTAGTTACCTTTCTGTTGGAACATTACACCAGAACTTCTTGCTCTAATCTATTACTTAGTACTCACTGATCATTTCCCCATTAACTCCCTTTCCTCTTCTTTCCCCAGACCCTGGTGATCACCACTCTGCTCTCACCTTCTAAGAAATCAACTTTTAAAAATTCTTCATCAATCCCCAATACTGGAAAAAAAATAAAATTCTACATATAAATAAGATGATACAGTATTCATCTTTCTGTGCCTGACTTATCTCCAGTTCCATCCAGGTTGTCACAGATAACATTTCAGTCATTCTGTTGATGAACAGTATTCTGACATGATGAATATTACTCCATGTTTTCTCTGATTGTCAATTGATGGACACTTAGGTTATTTTTATTTCCTGGTATTATGAATAGTGCTGCACAGAATATGGGAGTGCAGATGTCTCTTGGGTATACTAACTTCATTTTCTTTGGATATAACCAGTAAAGAGACTGGTGAATCATACAGTAGTTCTATCTTTAATTATTTGAAGAATGTCCAAATTGTTTTCCATAGAGCCTCTACTAATTTACATTCCCACCAATACTGGGAAAACTTTTCTCTACCTCCTTGCCAGAGCTTATTATCTTTTATCTTTTTTATTCTTACTGGGCCATTCTTACTGGAGTGATGTGATGTCCCACTGTGGTTTTGATTGTATTTCTTCAGTGATTAGTGGTTTTGAGCATTTTTTCATATATCCATTGGCCACTTTGGGGAAATGTGTATTTAGGTCTATTGCTCATTTTTAGATAAGGTTATTTGGGCTTTTTGCTATTGAGTTTTAGGGGTTCCTTGTATATTCTGGATATCAACCTGGTGTTAGATGATAATTTGCAAATACTTTCTCCCATTCTGTAGATTATCTCTTTTTGGTTGCTGTTTCCTTTGCTGTGCAGGTTTATTTCTCTCTCTCTCTGTTTTTTTTGGGGGGGGGGTAGGAAAGATTTATTGAGAAAAAGATTCTGAGAGACAGGAAGGGCCCCAGAGTGAATGGGCTTTTTCTCTAAGGATATTGTATACAGCAAAATCCCAGCATGGATCCAACATGGGTCAAACTGCAATCAACCTACAGGTTACAAGTATAATCCTTAGTTAATACTGATCCAATAGGGAAGTGAGGCAGGTAGCAAGGGTATAAGGTGAGGGTAGCCCCAGGGGCATCATGGCACATTTTTAGAAAAGGTGTGTTATGAGAGTGTGCAATGCCCATATTTATTTATTTATTTATTTATTTATTTTGGTACTGGAGATCAAACTTGGGTCCTTGCGCTTGTGCAGCAGGCGGTGAAACCACTGAGCTAAATCCCTGGCCCTGCCCATACTTATTTTTAAGAAGTATTTCTATTGATTAATTATTAATTTTAATTTTATGAGTTTTATATATTAAACCACATGTACTTAAAAGGAAAATAAAAAATCAATAAAATAAAATATTAAATATTTAATATGTAATGAGTATGTAGAATAAACACCAACATTTTCAACATCAACTCTTTACCTGCTTACAAAATCTAAAAAATAACAGCAAAAATAAATTTCTATGTGAACACACTTAAAGCAGCCTTCACACATGACAACAGCATTTTCCATACACAAGTCTCACTCACATTGACAGCATGTGTGCTTAGCTTTCCTTTCCTGTTTGGCAGGTCATACTTGTTACCTCTCATCTTCCTCTTTTGTCAGGTGCTTCCTATTATAGTATACAATGTCCACTTAGCAGAAAAATAAAATATCAAATAGCTGTTTAGAAAAAACAACATTTTCTACATCAGCTGTCTGCTTACTAAATTTTAAAAATAACAGCAGAAATAAATTTCTATGTGAACTACATTGAAAATACAAATAAAACTCTACCACAAAAAAACACTTTACTTTGATTAACACACCTAAGGCAGTTTTCACGCATAAGAACGGCATGTCCCATACACAAGTGTTGCTTATGCTGATGTATTTTGTTTTCCTGTCTTTTTAGGTAGGACATACTTGACATATTGCTGCTCTTCCTGTTTTCTTAGGAGGTTCTTGTGATGTTTCACTTGTCTGTTCATTGATTTGCTCCAGAATTCTTTCAAGGAGTTCTTTGGGCAGATACATACTGTTCTTCCGTTGTAATTATTTACCAATTCTAGTCCCAGTCCTCCAAGAAAATTTCTTTCTGATATTTTGTCCTTGTTATTTATCTTTGTAAACTATGATTGTAACTGATTTTTTCTGGTACTGGGGATCAAACTTGGGACCTTGCGCTTGCGAGGCAGGCGGCGGAACCACTGAGCTAAATCCCCAGTCCCTTTGTAAACTATGAAACTATTTTTTTTTTTGAAACTATTTATGCTTCACATGTTTAGGAGAGTAAAACACAACCATTGGCCAATGCTTTGTGTTTTGAGTGACATCATAGTTGCTGCGTAACTCGTCAATATCTACCCTGCCTTTTATTTTGTTGTAAAATGTGACTATTTCTGGCTTCATTTGTGTTTAGGCATCACTATCAATGTTTGTTTGTTTTGAGACAGAGTCCCACTACAAAGTCGAGGCTACTCTTAAACTATGTAGCAGTTTGACCTTGAACTCACAGGATCCTCCTGCTTCAGCCTCCTGAGTGTTGGAATTACAGGTATGCATCACTATGCCCAGCCTCATTATCAATCTTATCATCATGGTGTAATTTTGACAATATCAATACTACTTTGTTTTTCTTCACCATATAGGAGGCCAATGTTTTGTCTTTCTGAAATCCAAAGATTATATTGTACATTTCCCTATTGTGAACTTGCAACATTTTTAAAGGAATCTTGACTTTGTTCCTGTGAATTGTTTCTGTGCTGGTCAACAGTTGTTCTTTTTTCTTTGGTACCGGGGATCAAACTCCGGACCTTGTGCTTGTGAGGCAGGTGCTGGAACCATTGAGCTAAATCCCTGGCCCTCAACTGTTGTTCTTTTAGCAAATTAACATCAATGGGTAACTAGTGAACCAATTATGCTGAGAGAAGCAACCACCCCTCCGTATGGAACTGGGCAACTATGAGTTATCTGTGTTATTAGGCAACTATGGGTTTACTAGGTAACTATGCACTTTGTAGAATGTACCTGAGTAGCCATGACAACTTCTGTAATCTGTCACCAAAGGAGCGTAATGGACTCAGAAAGTCCTGCCAGAACTCTTTGCTCTCCCCCTCTCCACTGCTCTGCTTTATGCAAATCCTGCTTGCTATATTCCCAGGGAAACTCCAATGGAATTAAGCTTTGTAGATGTAAAAAGGGTATATAAGGAACCACAAACTTCTACTCAGGGCTTTCCAGATTAACAGGAGTCACTTGCTGAGCCACTGGCACCACTGGTAAGAACCTAATAACATTTTCTGACCTAGTTGTAACATTAGATCACTCAGGTATACATGATCATTTTATAGTATTTTGACCAGTCAAATATTTATTTACATCACTGTTTTCTTCCTCATCTGAATCAAGGTCTTCATTCTGTACTTCTCTATCTGTCATATCTTGCTAAATTCTTTGGCTTACATGGTCCAAGTCATCATCAGTAGCACAGTTACCTAATGACTCACTTTCAACTTCCTCCCAAAGTTGTAAAAGCAGATTTTCATGCTATATTGTAGTGAATTGGGTTAATTCCATTTACACTTTGACACACGTATGTACACCTTGCTGTTTGTCATATCAAGTGGGTGAACACAAAGATTGCTTCCTGTATTCCCCCAGTGCAGCTACTGAGATGCACGGCCAGCTACCATTATGTTGTAAACTTATTTTAAGAGGGTGGGATAGGTTCCTTATTTCTGTAATGTCTGGAAAGGAGTGAACACAACGCCACGCCACACCATCCCACAGCTCTGCTGGAACATGCAGCTCCTGGTGATCCTAAACCTGGCACTGGTAAAAGAACTAAAGAAGCAGAATTTAAAATAACAGCAAATGATTTATTTGAAGGTAGGGAAAGGAGAGCTACTCTGGATGAGTAAGGAGTATTCAAAAGGGAATGTTCTTTTTCTCTTTTTAATGTTACAAAGATTTACATGTAATGTTACAAAAATTTTACATGTATTTTTTTTTCATAGAAGCCTAGTGAATTTTTGATTCAAGCAGATGCGAGCATTCACCCCATTTCTCTGCCCATAAAGCTGGATTCAGCTATGGAAGGGACTTGCCTTGGTTGCTCAGCTAGATAAAGACAGGGCAGAGTCCTACATGGAGTCCCTGGACTGGTGCTGTATCTCACCACAGCACACCGTCTTCCTCCGGGCAGCCTCGTTCTCTCCTCCAGACACGTCCTACACCAGGATGACACAGTCCTTAGGGGCTGACTTAGATGGAAGCCCAGAGCCTTCACTCTGAGTGAACTGAATCTTTTTTTGTTGTTGTTGTTTCTGGATATGAAGTCTCACTATGTAGTTCAGGTTGGTCTTGAATTCACTATGTAGACCAGGCTGGCCTTGAACTTGTGGCAATCTTCCTGCCTCAACCACCCAAGTGCTGAGACTATGGGCGAGTACTATCATGCCAGGGCAAATCAGTTTTAAAGACACCTATACAGGCACACACCTATAATCCCAGAATTTAGGAGGCTGGTGCAGAAGGACTGAGTTGGAATTCAGCCTGGATTACACAGTTCAAGGCCAGCCTGAACAACACTGTTTCAAAAAACAAACAAAATAAAAATGAATGAATACTGTAAAAAAACCCCAAATTGTATATTTTCATTGTAACTAGGGGTGGCTTTTATACATAGGATAGATTGGTTGAAATTATTTTTACTTTTATTAATATTCATTTTATTTACATTCAAAATTTTATTTTTTTTAATGTTTAACTTCAAACTCTCCAGCTTTATAACTTTATTTTATAGAATAGAAAAATTTTCTCTGCCTAAACAGAAATTTTTTCCTAGGTCAAAAGAAACTTACCTAGGGGCCAGGGATTTAGCTCAGTGGTACTGCACCTGCCTTGCAAGCTCAAGATCCTGAGTTCGATCCCTGGTACCAAAAAAAAAAAAAAGAAACTTACCTAATAAAGAAATTGCCAGCAAATTGAGAGTCCTGTCCCATGGCACAGAGATTATTTATGGACTAGAAAAACTCTTGATCAGGACCCAGAATTTACTTCTTGCTGGTAAAAGGTATAGAAAATATGGAGGCCTGTTGGAGCCACTATCCCAGGACCTCCTATCTCCTCCAGAGAAAGTATAGCCACTCAGGCTTTCAGGTGTCAGGGGCTGGAGGGAAACCCACCCTGGTGCTGACACCTTATCCTGCCCTGTTTAGGACAGGAGCAACAACCTGTTAAGATCAGCCCTGTTGTCTTCACATCCAGCTGTGCAGGACCTTCATTGACTCTGTGATCACTCACCCAGGTTGTGGGTGGCTGAGGATGTGCAGGTTTGGCATCAGCACCAGGAGTGGGGAATTGTGTGTGGGAGGCTTCCCCAATTCTTCCCAAATCTCAGCCCACAGGAAGATAAACTTACTACCGAAACCAGGGTTGGCTAAGGAAGGTTTATCGACTTAACACAATGGTCTCTGTAGGGATAGGGTAGAACCTTATCTCTGGAATACATGTGTATCTATTAGAAATGCTTTCAGCTGCATGTAAATGAAAACCTAATAGAGTTTAACACATTAGAATTTGTTTTTCTCATGTAACAAGAAAGTCTGGAAGTAGCAGCAATTAATACTGCTTCAGAGACTCACTAATGTCAAAGAAAGCCTCACTGTGATTCACTTGCCTTTTTCCTCTAGGTCACAGTATGGTTGCTGTAGTGGCAGATATCACGTCTGTTTTGGAATACATGTAGTAGCAGTATGTATCTTTTATCTGGAAAGCTAAGTACTCCCAGAAATCACACTCCATCTCAGTAGATTCCTGCTTGTCTTATATATTAGCTGCAAGGAAAACTGAGAAAGAGAATATTTAATGTTTCTAAAAAGTAAAATACAAGAAAGGGTTTAGGAGAACCAAGGTGGACTATTTACAAACCTGCCCCAACCCACTTCTTTATATAGAACATACTGCCCCTGCCAAGGATTTAGAAGTCCACCTCAGAGTTTTAGCAAATGTTTCCATTCAACTTATTGAGTCCTGCATGTCTGAATTCTGTGGAGTCTTTTTTACGGCTAGATACAGATTCTCTGGATCCAGCTGATTAGAGCTTTACACAAGCAATCTATCCCCAGTACATCAAAGAAAGAATGACTTTTCATCAATCCTGCTCAATTGGTTCCATGTTAGGACATAAGTGGTATTTTTCACCCCTTGCCAGTCTCCAGATTACAAGCCAATAGCAGAAGCTTCACTTAATAAATACATCGGCAATCTACATTTATTTCTATTTTCCTATACACTCCAGCTTTAGTCTCTGAGTCACTTAGCAAGTGACAATATAACTGATCATTTACCATCAAATGAAAAAGGTCCCTAGTTTTCCAGCTTCAAATAGTTGAATCTCCATTTCCCCTACCTCCTCCACTTAGCCAATTCTGTTCACTGGAACCACTCGTTTTTAGATAGCAAATTCCATTATCAGTTAGAGATGCTTTGCTTTTAAGTAATAAAAAGGGATTCTTTTTCTTATATAAGAAGTCTAAGATGGGCTAGGTGATACATATAATCCCAGCTACGGGGAGGTTGAGGCAGGAGGATCATGAGTTTGAGGCCAGCCTGAGCAACTTAGTGAGACTTTGTCAGAAGGAGGACATCCACAGGTAAGCAGGCCAGGGCTGGTGCAATGGCTCAGTAATGTTCCATCAACCAACCAACCATGGTGACCTGGAGAATCACTCACAGTCTAAGACCACTGTCTTCAGGCAATATTCACTCATTCAAGGTTGAAGCTAAGGACGAAGTAGCATTAGCTGCATGTTCCTTTTTTGTCAGGAAGGCAGGAGCTCTTCCAATTTGCATTTCTTACAGCAAGGCATGTAGAAGGACTTGGGGTGATGTGCCACCAGCTCAGCGATGGCCACAGTACTCCTGTTCAAATGACCCAAAGTCAATACATCTAAGGTGCTTCACATCCCAGTCCTTAAAACTTACTCAAAACAAACATTCTAGACAAGCACCAATTTTGACTAAGGACTTCAAAACACTTTACTGAAGCTGGGCTTGGTGGTACCCGCCTGTAATATCAGCATTCAGGAGGCTGAGGCAGGAGGATCACCTATGAGTTCAAGGCCAGCCTGAGCTACATAGTGAGTTCAAGGTCATTTTGAAGTACATAGAGAGACCATGTCTCAAAGAAATGAAATAAAAACACTATACTGAATGAACTAGTCTACTAGTCTTGTCATAGCTTTGCTATCTGACCAAGGATCCTTAGGGGGTCCATCTCTGGCAGGAAGGACTGAGAACTGAGGTACTTATAACCAAAATGTCATCCATCAATATGACAAGACTGGTTGGCTTTCAATGATCAGGAAAGCTGGATAATCCAGTTAAACACTGAAGTTTTGGTGTAGATGAAAGTGTTCAGTGGGTTCAGTAAAGTATTTGTGCTTTGGGATTTTTTGTTTTAGTAAGGCTTCTATAAAAGCCAGGGCAGGGGTGGGGCGGGGGAAGTACTGTATTAGCTTCTTTAAGCTCTGAATGTGTTTTTCAGGCCAAATACAGTGGAACCTTGGTTCACAAAATTCTTTCCATGATTCTGGTTGCATATACATACTATGCACGCAATTTGGTTACAACCAGAATTGTGGAATGAATTCTGCAACCAGAATGGTGGAATTAAGTTCATGAACCAAGGTACCCTGCATATGAGTATTGTCTGTTTATCAGCACCACTGTTTACATATTTTAGAACCATAATTGTGTCCATTTGCACATGATTTTGGGATATATAATGCTTTTTGACAATCCCAACCTGGCATGGTGGTGCACGCCTCTAATCCCAGCACTGTGGATGTTGAGGCAAGAGGATTGCTGAAAGTTCAAGGCCAGCCTGAACTACATAGCAAGAGCCTGTCTCAAAAAACCCAAAACAAAAACAAAAACAAAAAACAGGCAACATATACACACACACACATATATAATAAAATTTTTTAAAATTCCATAGTGCTTCACAGTAAGCATTTTTTAAATAGAGTCTTGTTATACTGTCCAGGCTGGTCTTGAACTATGTAGCTCAAGCTGGTTTTGAACTTTCAGCAATCCTCCTGCCTCAGCCTCCTGAGTGCTGGGATTACAGGCATGTACCATCACACCCAGCCACAGGAAGCATTTAATTCTTAATTGCTTCAATTCTGTCCTATATTTAACTGGAATAAAAACATACTTTTCCTTAATATTTTTTATTCTATGTAGGTAAGTAGACATGGCACCTCTTAACACTGAAAAAGCAAGAGTTATCACTATCCCCCTTCACCCAATATTTACAAATCATTTTACTTCAAAAAGAAGTTCAGCATCTTATTGTAGCCTTTTCTTCCCTTTTATAACTTAGGAGGATGGTATGTTTCAACACAGATACCCTTGAAGTGGGCGTGGTGGCAAAGATCTATAATCCCAGCACTCAGGAGGCTGAGGCAGGAGGATTGTGAATTCCAAGCTGACCTGGGCTACAGAGTAACTCAAAAATCAAACAAATTAAAAAACAAAAAAACTATGTAAAAGTTATTTTTTTTTTTTTTGGTACCGGGGATTGAACTCGAGACCTTGTGCTTTCAAGGCAGGCAGCAGAACCACTGAGCTAAATCCCCAACCCATGTAACATAAAAGTTTTTTAAAGCTCACTATAGGCCAGTGATAGCAAACCTTTTAGAGATGAGTACCCAAACTGCAACCCCAAACCTACTTATTTAATGCAAAGTGCCAACACGGCAATTAAACCTGAATACTGAGGTTTTAGTTTAGAAAAAAACAACTCATACATTAACATCTATGCATACCATAGGTTTGCTACTACTGCTATAAGCCACCGAGGAGCAAATTTAGTATCACCATCCAGTTAGAAACATTATTTCAGTCTTTGGAAATAACTTCTAGGTTTGCCCAAAAGGTTGTCATTAGCAGGAGGGGACTCACTCTGCAGAAGAGGCTGAGTGGGTGTCTGGTGGTAAGCCTGAAGAGACATGTGAGGAGGAAGATTTATTTTTGTCAAAAAAATATGCTTTGTCCTAATGCCTGGAGGAAAAATCACTGCCTCCTTCCTTCCTGAAGAGCATCCCCTCAAGGTTTATGACCCTTCTGGGACCTCAGAAAGTGACCTTATTCGGATATAGGTCTTAGCAGATATAATCAGTTTAGGTTTAGGAGAGGTCCTAACTCCAATATGACTCGTGTCCTCATAAGAAAAAGGGCATGGGCAGACATACATACAGGGAGAACGCACATGACATTGGAGGCAGACTGGAGAATCTATAGCCAAGAAAGGCCAAGGACTGCAGACCACCACCAAATGCTGAAACAGGTGAGGAAGGATCCTCCCATAGAGCCGGCAGAGGGAGCATCAACCAGCCAACACCTGGACTTCAGATGTTAGCTTCCAGAACTGGGACTAGATTTCTGCTGTTTTGAGCCCCTTCTCACCTGCTTTGTAGTATTTTGTTATGGGAGCCCTAGGAGACTCATAAAGCTACTGATGATGTTGTGTTGTTCTTGTTATGTAAGACCATACTCTCCTCTAATTATGCAGAAACCAGTTTATTCCAGCTTTTTTTTTTTTGGTACCAGCGATCGAACTCAGGACCTTGCACTTTAGAGGCAGGTGCAGTGCCACTGAGCTAAATCCCCAGCTCCCCTCCCCCCAACTTACTCTTAATTTAAAAGATTATCATGTACCACCAGCTCCACTCTAACTCTGCTCAGAACTCTCCCCTGAGGTACATCATGTTCTCTGGACCACCTCTTCACAATGTGATAATACAACTTGAGATCAGGACAGTGAGCAGGGCTGAAGAACTGATAACATTACTCAGGGCTCACTTCCTAACACATAGGTTTTATTTTTGTTGTGGCTTTCCTGAAACTTCACCCTCCTCACTTCATTATCCCCAATTCATCTTTTCTGGACAGGTAACCTCTGGGTCATCTCAGCAGCAAATCTTAAATGTGTAATTAGGAGAGTACATTTTAGGTCTGTCTAAAGTAGCTATGTTAACTAGACCTTCTATATACCCAAATTTTAGATACGTAACTGTCTTGCAGTAGTTCTAGCCTTATCCACCAGAGTTTGTCTCAAGACCTGCTGTGGATGCCTGAAACCATGAATAGTACTAGATCCCATATGAACTGTGTTTCCCTATATATCCATACCTATAATAGTTTAATTTATAAATTAGACAAGAGATTAACAATAACTAATAGAGTAGCTTCCCCCCCTCCATCATCCAGTTTCACTTTCTAAAGTTTTAATTACTTACAGCCAACAGTGATCCAAAAATGTTAAATGGAAAATTCCAGAAATAAACAATTCATAAGTTTTAAATTGTGCACCATTCTGAATAGTATGATGAAATCTCATACCGCCCTGCTGTCCCACTTGGGATTTGAATCATCTCTTTGTCCAGTATATTCACATTGAGTACACTACCTGCCATTAGTTACTTAGTAACCATTTTGGTTATCAGATCAACTGTCATGTATTGCAATCCTAGTGTTCAAGTAATCCTTATTTTTCTTAATAATGGCTCCAAAGAGCACTGATGGTCCCAGCTTAGTGATGCTGGCAATTTGGCTAAGCCACAAAGTGCTTCTGTTGAGTGAAAAAGTGAAAGTTCTCAAGGGGTAGTAGTGAGAGATAAAGATGGAGAAATAAACAGGGAATCAGTTCACAGAAGGCTTTGCAATATGTATTGAGGAAAACCAGAGCAGCTCTGGGCTTGAGGACATCAGACTCAATGGAGGGTGAGGAGGATACCTCAAGCAGGAAGAAACAAAAAAGCAAAACAATATACTTCAAGCAGGAAAAAACCAAACCAAACCTAAACAATGTTGCTGATTTAAATGGAGGCAGCCTTAGCTCACCTTTTAGAATGTTAGCTGGAAAAAAGCAGCCTTTCTTTTTTCAGTATTGAGGATTGAACGAAGGGTCTTTGGAGTGAGCTACATCCCAAGTCCTTTATTGCTTCTTCTGCTTCCACCTCTTCCTCTTCCTCTTCTTCTTTTGTTTTTTAAATAGGGGTCCTGAAAGCCCAGGCTGGGCTTGAACTTGCAATCCTCCTGCCTCAACCTCCTAAAGTGCTGAGATTATAGGCAGTTGCCACCATGCTCAGCTTCAACAAGAATTTAAAATAAAGTAATTAAGAAGTGAAAAATAGGAAAGCAAAACTGAGGTAATTAAAAGATCAATTCAGAACATACAATATCTGGGTAACTGGAGCTCCAGAAAGTGAGGAGAAAACCAAAATGATGCTAAAACCATCATGATACACAACACCAGATTTATCTCCCAAACTTAAAGACACAAATGAATAGACTGAATGAGTCAATTGTATCATGACCTTTCTGACACTGGGAACAAAGAAAAGGTCCTAAATTTTTCAGAGAGAAAAAGACACATCACACTTAAAGTAAAGAAGAGCCCGGGACTTCTCAACATCATCTGTAAGAAGTGAAGTAAAATGGAGTAATAGCTGAGAAGTCTGATGGAATACAACTTAAAATTCAGTCACATGTATCAGTGTAAAACTCAAGAATGGATGTAGACTAATGACATTTCTGTTTGTGCAAAAACAGCATTCTAAGAAGGTTCCCAGGGTATCTATTCTGTTAAAGGAAGAATATGGGTCAAGAAACAGGAGACTCTAAGAATAAAAGATCAAGAAATACACACAAGGGAAGTCTCAAGATGGAAAAAAGCAACAGACAGAGGACGTGACCACTCCACTTTGGGGTAGACGGCCAGAGAAATCTCTAAAAAAATACAAAACTCATTAAAATTAATGTTTTGGTTTTTTTTTCAGTACTGGGGATCAAACTCAGGACCCTTTGCTTACAAGGCAGGCGGTGGAACCATTGAGCCAAACCCCCGGCCCTAAAATTAATGTTAATTAACATGAGACATTCTGGAGGAAAATAATGAATGGAAGACAAAAACCAATAGAATTAGAAAAAAATTCACATATATGAATGAAACAAAATTTTAAAAGTTGGCAATTATTACCTCTAGGAAAACCCATTTATATAAGGCAATGTACTACCCAGATAACAAGGGAGTAATTTTTATGCAATGGTGAGTTAGCAGTGACCATGGCTTTAATAAAATCTTTTGATATAAATATATTAGAAGAATGGGAAAGAGAAATGAGCTATGAGTTAAGAGAGTTAAATCCTCCTCTTCTATAGAAAAATGCCCAAAGTTAAACCAAGAAATGGCATTAAAAGTAAGTGAGGTACAAATACAAAAATGCCATAAAAAGATAGTTAAAAGAGTTGAAACTGTTTTTTGGGGAATGGAACTGTTGGGAACAGTGACATGTTCTAATTTGCTGCAAGTCTTCAAGTAATTAGTTGATTTTATAATTATTTATGGATATATTTTGAAAAAAGATTAAAATTAAAAACTGAAAATAGGACTAAGAACCCTGAACTTATTTTCAACCCAAATTTTGGTGATAACTGTACAAAGTCCAGTTTGCAACAACTTAATGCAGTTGGACCTTCATCAAATTCCCACATCTACAGTCATCTGGAATGGTTTGTTGAACTGTCATTAGCTTACTACTGAACTGATTCAACATCAACACCATTTTGTTTCTTAGATCCTAATTTTGATGCTCAGTATTGCAAATTACTGCAAAATGTATCTTTGCTAGTTGAAAATTTTTTGGTCAAATTATCACAGTGATTGATTTGTTTCTTGTTTTTCTCAGAGAAATCAGTAATAAAGTTCCCTTTGCAGTTCCACTGTTATTAGCCCATTCCCTCCCCTCATATAAGGTCTGGTTTTAGCAGGTCAGGGACCTGTGTAGGTCTCAAATCCATGGGTGGACAGAATCTTAGCTTTTCAGAAGCTTTGAAAACTTTATGTATTCACTGCTCATGGTATGGAAGAAAAAAACAAGGGAAAGTTCAGATAATAGAAATTTAGTAAGTGGTAATTTTAATACTATGTGAGAGTACAGAACAAGGAAAATGAGGTAGTTGCTAAAGAAACACCTAACTGTTATCAAATCTGGAAGTTGCTGGTACCTTAAAAACACTGGAAAACCAGATCATCATGTAGGTTTAAAGAAACAATGATGAACAACATTGCCTTTGTTATAGTTGTATGAACCCAAGGCATTCTACATATCAAATATTTCTCTAATCCATCCTTTTCTCCACTAAAAAAGTTTTAGGTTACTTTAAAAAAAAATTGTAGCCATAGTGTGAGTGCCTAGCTGATAAATCAAAGCATAGGGGGGCCGGGGATTTAGCTCAGTGGTTTTGCCGCCTGCTGCGAAAACGCAAGAACCCAAGTTCGATCCCCCGTACCAAAAAAAAAAAAAATAGGGAATGATAACAGCATTTCACAAGTATGTGTCTTGGTCTTATTTTGCAAATAATATCTCCTTTGTAATAATGGAGTACTAAGAGGTATATACTTTAGAAAGAAATTGTTTATTTCCTTATGTTGTCAGTTTACGTAAAATGTCAATTTTATTCATTGTTCTTCAAAAAGATTTAAAAATTTTTCAATTTTATGCTTAGAAAAACATGCACAGCTCCATCATTTTAGACGCTTGTAAACTCCAAAGGTTCTGGTCTAGGCTCAACCACTTCCTTATCTTAGTGCTTTAAATCAGGGCTCATCCAGTAAGACAAGAAATAAAAGACAGAAGACCAATCCATAAAAAATAAATAAGCAAATAAATGAATATCTAAGTTCCAGGAAGAGAAATAGAAAGGGCAAAAAATTATCAAAGAAATATTACAAGAAAAATTTCTAGAATCAAGGGATATAAATATTCACACTCAGAGTCCACCTCCAATGTCCACCATGATGAAAGAAATCCAGCCCACAACACAATGATGAACTTCAGGACCTTGATTCCAAAGTTTCCCAGAGAAGAAAAACCAGTCACTGTGAATGAAGATACACCAATACAGGAAAACAATGATGTAATAAATATTCTTAAAACTCTGAAGGAAAATGGGTTTAATCAAAATTATCAATTAAGTATCATGACAGAATCAAGATATTTTCATATATGCAAAAACCTCAAAAAATGTACCTCCCATCTGTTATTTTTGGGAAACCACTAAAGGATAGTCATTCAAGGACAGAGAGGAAATCAAGAAAATGAAGACACAGGATCCAACACAAAGGATTCAACATAGGAAAGTTTCAACAATCGAGTTCCTAGAAAATGGGAGTTTGGCTTTCCAAGACTCTTAACCCTCTGTATTTGTTCTTTCAAGTTAAAGCAATAATAAAACACCTAACATCAGTATTTGCATTAATCTTAACTAAGTCAGTTCTACAAATTTTTTTATGGGGGGGCGTGCACTGAGACAGGGTCTCACAATGCAGTTCAGATTGGCCTTGAACTATGCAGCCCAGGCTGGCCTTGACTTGCAGCAATCCGACTGCCTCAGCCTCTTTAGTGCTGGGATGACAGTGTGCACCACATCTGACTTTTTATTACGTTTTCCCTAGAATTGAGTATGCAATAATTAACTCTATCTTTCTTCTGAGACAGCCTTCTGAGTCCTTCATCTTTTCGCTTGCATGTAAGCTGAGGTTTTTCTGGGACTCTATATAGCTATTGGACAGACCTTCCTCCATCATCATCCTGGGAATTTTCCTCTCTTGCCTTGGGTTTTCTACTTTCCCAAGTCAATGTCATTTTTTTCTGGATTTGCTCCCTGAGTTGTAGTGGGTTGAAGAGTGAATGGAAATTAAGGAGGTGGATTGAGTACAGACCATTCTGAGACAGCTGCTTTGGAAGAGGAGGAAGAAGCCTTACAAGGATATATTTAGAAACATGGAGGCAGAGACCAAAACTCATGCAGCTAAGAGAGTTAAAAGTAGTTACAGTGGGGGAGGTATGGGGTGGAGGACTTTGTTTTCCATTGCAAGGCTTGTGGTGCCAATAAACCATCCATGAGTAGTAATTCACTAGGCAGAAGACAACTGTTGGAAAAAGAAATGGGGGAAAAGGGTCAATTCTCCAGGCAGAGGAAACAATATGAGTAAAACTAATTGCCAGATGGAATTTTATGTGAAGGTATGGTGTGATATGAATAACCACAGGGTAGTGAGCAGGAGGCTAGACTTGGTCACTGGAGAATGACCAAAAGATCTTTATGTATAGGAGTAGCTTGAACAGCTGAGGCACTGCTTTGGCAGATGAGGCGAGTAAAGTTACAGCAGGGAGACCAAGTGAAGCCCATTGGCAAATTCTAGGTAGAGAAGGAGTGTATGTGAAATGACTCTACTGGGTTAATATGAAAGATACAAAAGAAATATAGCCAACAGATCTCAAGTGACAGACTGACTGGGATAAAAGGAAAAGGGAGGGATCTAGGAAGAACTCTACTTTCCTTAGTTGACTAAATAGATGCTTTTCTCCAAGTTTGCAGGAGGAAATTCGAAAAGTATTAAGTTTGGGACATGTTTGAGGTGGGAAGGAAATAACCAGCTGATGTCCAACAGGCAGCTGGGTATATATCTGAAGCTTTGTAACACACTGGTGAGATTCAGCTATGCATGTTATTCATAGAAGAAATTTAAAGGCCAGGAGGGTACATGAGGTCACCTAGGAAGAGGGTGAATAGTGAATAATAATAGCAAATGCTAGCAGGAACAGAGGTCAACAGTCCTCAGGAGGATAATGGCCAACGGGGCCAAATGCCATTAAAGGTGAAGTATAACTGAATAAATTCCATTAAATGTGGATTCCACTGGTTTTTAATAGAGTGACTTACGGGGGCTAGTGAAAGTAGAAGTCTAATTTATAATCAAATACAATGGAAGAGGTAATTAGAAGGAGGTAGAGACAGGGATAGGTGATTCTTTAAGAAGCTGGGGTGTGTAAAGAAAACACAGGGGACTAGGGAGTAGTAAACATTCAAAGGTTTCACCTTTTCCCCTCTAAAAATGAGATTTGAGTGTATTTGTATGCAGTAGAGGGAGAATTTGAAAATGTGGGAGATTAAACAATCTGCGAAGTCGAGCAATTACACTCCTAATATTTACCCAACTGAAGTGAAAACATATGGGCCGGGGATTTAGCTCAGTGGTTCCAGCGCCTGCCTCACAAGCACAAAGATCCGAGTTCGATCCCCAGTACCAAAAAAAAAAAGTGAAAACATATAATATATAAAACCCTGTATATGAATGTTGTCTTACTTTTCTTGTTGCTGAGACAAAATACCCGACACCCCAAGTTAAAGGAGGAAAGGTTTATTTAGCTCAGTTTATAGAGGTTTCAGTCCATAATTGGCCGGCTCCAAGGCAGAGTGGCATGGCAGGGGAACACCGCAGAGAGAGAGTTCATGGTATGGCAGAAGGTTGCAAAACAAGCAAAGGATGACCACAGCTCTATCCCTTATATCTTATCCAGGCTACTTAAGACAGGTAGCACTCACACCTTTAAGCCTAGTGCCCTTGATCCTACCATTGCACCACGAATCAATACCAGCATCATGCACTTTAGATCCAGCCACCTCTGAAAAAGCCCCACCTATGACCACTTGAGGCTTTGGGGGAACATCTAAACACAAGCCATAACAAATGTTTATAGCAGCTTTATTCATAACTAAGAAGCAGAAGTAATCAAAATGTTCAGGGTATATCCATACAATGGAATGCACTGTATTACTGTACTGACTGATAAAAGAAATGAGCTATCTAGCCACAGGAAGGATGAAGCCAGTCTGAAAAAAGCTACATATTGTATGATTCCATTTTATCACATTCTGGGAAAGGGAAAACTTTAGCTGGTGAACAGAGACAGAGGTGGGATTTGAATAGGCAGATGATTTCTTTTGTTTGGTTTTTTTTGTTGGGGGAGAGGACAATGAATCTATTCTGTATTATACTGTAATGACAAATATAAAACATTAAACATTTGGCAAACTCCATAGTCTTTCAGGACACAGAATAAACTTTAATATATGTAAATTCTTTTTAAAAAATCATATGGAAGATCCTAGGACCAAATAGAGAATATGAGAAATAAATGTGAAGAAATTACAAGTGTAGGGAGAAGGCAACAATCTATGACCCAGAGACAGGCCCATCAGATACACAATCTGCTGGTGCCGAGGACTTTATAATCTTCCAGAACTGTGAGAAACAAAATGCTTGTTGTTTAAAAGCTTCCTACTCTGGTACTTTATATGGCCTGAATGGTCTAATATATGTGTTTAATCCTCCTAACAGTCCTAAGGGCATGATTATCATTTCCATTTTAAGATGAGGCAACTGGTCAGTGAGTTGTAGAACCTTGAACCTTCAATACTACTGCTGCCCAAGTGATCAACACATGCCAACATCCTTGTTTTCCTACTGCTTCCCTTAACATCAGTCTTCTCTGTCTGTACTGCAAAGCATACTAACAGTTTAGCTAAGTATTTTACCAGATTCGCCAATTTTTCAGCCTAGAGAGGAGGAATCCTTGCTAATCTGTCTCATCTTCCAGAATTTGTTATTTGCAATTCCAGGTATTAATGTCAGGGTTTTAAAACGCATATGAAAGAAACTCATTTGATTGTTTAAGCAGAAAAGAAATTTACCAAAAAACAAAATCCAACACACTAACAAAAACAAACCCACTACCAGGTCAGAGAACAGATAGGCCAGGGTAAAGCTTGGAGATTTTATGTAAAGCAAGAAATTCCTGAACTTTTGGCAGCCAAACAGCTTCACAAAGATTTGCTGCAGTCATCACGCCCACATCCACATGGATGACCAGGTCTCTACCACTGCTGTCCCCAAGGCTAGACAAACATCAAATGTACCCTTAGCAAAGTGAGGACAGTTCATAAACTTCTCCCAAGCTGAAGTTCTGGTCTGACTGGTAGATTCCAAGTGCACACTCTTGGCCTGACTGCAAGACAGACTGGGAAAGGAAATTGTCTAATCTCTGTCTTAAGGAAGGAGAAAGAAGGAAATTCTCCAAATTCAAGGGTTTTCAAAAGATCAGATGGGCCATGGAGAATAATAAAAAGTTGGGGCTGGGGATTTAGCTCAGTGGCAATGCGCCTGCCTCTCAAGTGCAAGGTCCTGAGTTTGATCGCTGGTACCAAAAAATAAAAAGAATAACAAATGTCTATTATATTGAATCTTTCTAGTTATGTTGTAACTTAACTTTTAAGTTATATTGAATTTTAGTTAATACAGAAAACTAATTTCATATTTCCCAAGCATTAACTTGCAGATTTAGAAATTAATCCAAAGTTCATTACAAATAATGCACTAAATGATTAATGCAGTTATGGATAATTTATTTATTTTGGTACCGGGGATCAAATTCAGGACCTTGTGCTTGTGAGGCAGGCAGCGGAACCACTGAGCTAAATCCCCGGTAGTTACGGATAATTTAGAAAATAACAGATTGGGAAGACAGATATCTGAGTGTGAGTCATTTACGCTTCTCTAGTTGTTTAACATGACAATGCTAGGAAAAGCAATCTAATGAAAATAGTGTTATTCTAAAGAATAATAAACGCAAGCATTAATGGCAGATTGGAACTTAAACTTTAACCACTTTAGTTTGTACAAAATAAACATAATATTCAGTATAGTATATTTTGAGTACCTGGAAACTCAAAAGGGGTATCCACATTAATATTTGTAAACTAATTCCACAAGTAAAACTGTCTAAATTCAGGGCTTTTGACTTACATCCTAAAAATAGTAGCATACGAAACTTTAACTTTTACCTTTCTTTGGTTTTTTTGAGACAGTCTCGCTATACAGTCCAGGCTGGCCTTGAACTCACAATGTAGCCTAGGCTGGCCTCAAACTCAAGGTGATCCTCCTGCCTCAGCCTCCTGAGTGCTGGTATTACAGGCATGTGCCACCACACCCAGCTTTTACTCTTTAACCCAAATCTGCAGTTTTTCTTTGGCGGTGCTGGGTATCAAACCCAGGGCCTCTTGCATGCTAGGTAAGTGTTCTATCACTGAGCCACATCCTCAGCCTCCAAAACTCCAGTCTTATTTTTAGTTAAAAAAAAAAAAAGCCAGGTATGGTTGTACAGGCCTATAATCCCAGCACTCAGGAGGCTGAGGCCAGCCTGGGCTACATAGTGAGTACAATGCCAGCCTGAACTTAGCAAGATTTTGTCTAAAGGAAAAAAAAAACCTACAAAAGAGAAAATGCTATTCTATTTGTTAAATAAAAATATGAAAAAAAAATCCTTTTTGAAAAAGGGTCAGAATATTCCTTATTTAAGTCTATGGATTAAAAAAAATTGTTAAATTGTTTCATAATATACTTCCATGTCATAATAACTTGAAGAGACAACACATGTCCTTCTCACTTGCCACTTCAGGAAAGTCACATGCAGTATGTGGGAAAGCAAGGAACAGAACATAGGTATATGTGTTTTCTTGAGAAATCTCTTGGCCTGACAATGAACCTTAGTACTGAATACTTTTATGTCGTCTTTGTTGCGGTCCCACTAAATTTTTAAGCCGTACATACCACTGCACTGAAATTTCCTACAATTCCAGAATTATTATTAGTGGCCATACAGCTTAAGTAGCTAATAAACTTTTTAATTACATACAATAGTAAACACCTACGCAAATTTTGCTGGTATAAGCCTGATCCTAAGAATTCCCCTTTCTAAAACATGATTGGGAACATTTATAATGTTCTTACTAGGTTTTTGAGTTCTGATCTACCCTAAGACTATACTAGAATCTCTGAAAACAAATGCTAAATTCATAATTTCTATACCCAGACTCCATGAATCCATCATAAACCCCACAGTCTCACTTAGCTTAATAACAAATGGATTCAACCAAACAGCTCATGGTAATTCCACCTTAGTTCAGGTTGTAAAGAGTGTTTTCTATGACTGGACTTACTAAGAAATTGTGAAGAGAAAGCAGATATTTTCACCTCTGGGAGACTATCAAAATGATGCTTTGTTACAGAATTTATGAAGCTAGTTTAGTAACTTGCAGGCTCTAGTGGGGGGAATAGATATAGATAGAGATTAAAATTAATTTAATACCAATTTTATATGCCAAAACTTTCTAAATTTTTTAAGTGCAAGAAATGTATCACTGAAGCACCTGAGAACTACCATGAAATCCCAGCAATAATAATAAACTCAGATGTAAAAAGAAAAACAAACAGAGATGCACACGTATTTTTTAAAGGATTTTTATACTATATTAAAAAATCATAAAATAAAAAAGGGATCAATTAACATATATATCAGAAGTCCCTCCAGCAGTCCCAGTATTCACCAGCTTTGTCCATTTCTGCTCAGAACACAGATCTTTTAAGGATCATTGTCTTTGCTCAGTCCGCAGCTCATTTAAGGATCTCTGAGATGACTCTAGTTCTTAAAATCAAACTTGTTCTGCCAAATCCAAAACCCTGAATTTATCCAAATTGTAGAAACATGCTTTTACCACCCGTCCACCAAAATACCTCCCATTCAGATCAACAACAGCTAAAAGGCAAACAAAAAGACAGTTAGTTAATTCAAGTATAAGACAGCACCAAAATATTAACTTAAATAATCTTTAATATAAACAATAACAGCATAAAGATTAAGGTCATAAATTCAACCTTTTAAATTCCTTAATATTTAGCTGTACAACTTACCTTTAATTGCTGATTCAACTCTCTCAAATTCTAAAAATATTCGTACTGCTTCATCATCAGGGGCACCAGGAATCTGGAAGAGGTATGAGTAAAGTTATCATTTAAAATATCACTTGTATCACAGTAAATATTCTAATTATCATCATATATGGACAAGTAGCAGTCAATTACCAAGGAAAGAAAATAAATAAATAAATAAATATATATATATATATTTTTTTTTTGGTACCAGGGACTGAACTCAGGTCCTTGTGCTTTCGAGGCAGGCAGCAGAACCACTGAGCTAAATCCTCGGCCCAAGAATATCTGTTTAAAGAGAAGTACCATGTTGGGTGCTGGGAGCTACACAAGGCAGCCTTTTTGTGCGTGTTGGTTTTTGAGACAGGGTCTCATTTTGTAGTGCAGGCTGGCCTCAAACTCACAGTAATCCTCCTGCCCCAGCCTCCCGAGTGCTGGGATTATAGGTGTGTACCACCACACACAGTGCACAAGAAAGTCTTTGACTTCGTGGAGGCCCTATGCCAGCTGGCATGCAAACAAATAATACGGTCAACAAACAGAAATACAATAAAGCAGAAATGCAAGTAGAAATTTTAGATAAAAGCCAAGCATGGTGACACATGCACATAATCCTAGCACTAGGGAGTTCTGAGGCAGGATTATTCCAAGTTCAAAGGCAGACTGGGCTAACTAGTGAGTTCAAGGCCAACCTAAATTACATTGTGAGACCTTATCTCAAAAAACAAAACACACACACAAAAAGAAAGAAATCTTAGATAAAAATTTCGTATGATGTCTACATTTTGGCCAGCTCTGTCCATCTTTCTACACTCTCCACAATGTGGGTCTATTCCACTTACACAGGCACATCTCCTACTAATTCCCTACATGCCCAATCATTCCATCTTTGTCATCTTCTCACATCTCGTGTTCCCTCAATCTAAATACTGTTCCTCCTTTCTTCCCAATAAATCCTACTGGTTCACTTCAAAGTTCAGCCCACATCTGATAATGTTCACAAAGCCGTCTCTATTTTTGTTGATGTAATCTTTTTCTTGACTCTTCCACTTACAGCTGATACCAGCAAATACAGCAACTGAACGTTGTCTTATTATTTTACATGTGCTTGTGTTTCTTCAAATGAATACATCCCCCAAGCACACAAAACATACTTTCTGCATACTAAATGATCTCCTATACAGCATGGGACATACAGATGGCACTAAATACTTGCCAAATGACTGAAACCAAAGGCATGCCTAATTAAACAATTAAGCATAAGTTTGTCAATCAAGGTATTTAAACACGATCCTGATCTTCAATCAGGAAATGAAACATTTCTATTTCTTTGCCAAATAAAATCTGAATTCTTGTTTTTATATAAGAAATATAACCAATATTCATCATCCTCTACAGTAGGACAGTCCTAATTATAGCAATACCTTCCCCATTTGTACAAAATGTTCTGTAAACTGCCAATTACAACTTATAAACATCAAGAGAAAACTCTCTTACTTCAAATATCACACATTTGCCAACTTTGCCATATTTTTCACATTCTTCCTTGGTTTCAATTTCCAAGTCTTCATCGACTTCTCCTGCACCAACCATGTTCTAAAAACAAATAAAAAAGTAAGTACCACATATAATTTACAAATATTTAAGTTTTATAAGATATCCCTTCATAACGGCAAATGTTCTTAGTCCCAAATGACACAATGAAAAATTCTGCCCCTGAATTACCAAAGTTGTATCTTTAAACATACCCTAAGCTTTGAAAAGAGTTACATCTATGTAAGGACCAAAATGTAGAAACTAAGTGGAAGTTTAGCAATTTTCTAAACATTTTTTTTTCTAAACATTTTAATAACTGCAATCTCAAAAATTGTATTTGACAAACTTACACAGTGAAAAGTTCAGTTTTTTATGGAACCTATACAAAGGCATTATTTGCAAAAGTATTCTTTTTAGTTTTCTTTCACTTTTATGACAGTAGGGAGAATGCATGTGGAGGTAGGGTAGAATGGGATGAGACAAAAATTAAGGTAGGCAGACAGGTTTTCATTTGCTACTTACCCTCAGTAGGACCACTTTAGTAGGACATTTAAGTATTTCAGTTAATGGATTTGAATCTGACTTCTTTGATGCATCTGTGTCAAAACATATCAGACAAGTTAACATAACTGAGTTCTATTACAATGATGAACTTAATTATAATAGCAATTTATATCATTTAAATCCTAAAGTCACCCAAAAGCATCTATGCCAGCAGTCTCTGAGTAAAAATGCTGCATTATCTGCAATAAAAGCTCTGGTTTGCATTGATTTTTTTTGTGTGTATCAGGGATCGAACTTGGGTCCTTGCGCTTGCGCAGCAGGCAGCAAAACCACTGAGCTAAATTCCCAGCCTGCATTGATGTTTCATAGTATTTTCTGAAAGTTTCTAGCTTCTACCATTGCCTGCAGTGTTTTTTTGCTCATTTCATTTCCTACAAGGCTAATAAGAACACATGGATCACAACCTTTGCTGGTGAGTTCTACCCTGTAGTAGTTCAAGATCACCACTAGCCCAGAGCAGCAAGCAGTCACTAGCTGACCGACTTTAGATATTATCACAAATCTGGATAACTGATGATTTTTGGTACTAACATTCAGGCTGACTGCTGCTTACTAATCTGTGCATTAATAGGGTTGCCCACAGGAGTTTTTTCTTATTTCAGAAAATGGAACTTAGCTGACTCAAAGTTAACACAATTTCTCTGCTTAAAAATCAAATGAAAATAAAAATCAAGTAGATACCATCTACCAAAAAACTACAAAGCAATGTGAGATTTCACAGAGCAATTACAGAACATCTATAATGAATGAGCAGAAAAAAAGTAGAGGAAAAGATGACACAGATATAATCACTGGTACAATGTATTTGGCTATGTCCTATATGCTATAAAATTATTTTGCTAAGGACTGTTCATTGTCTGACAAAGTCTCATTTTTTTCCCTCTCCTGCAGGCCTTCATTTCTTTTTGTTCTAAAAAAATAAAGATGACCCTCAGGCTTCTTGGCTCCACAAAACAGAAGCAGCAGTGCACCACAATGGGGGAATTACAGTATGCTGCCAGGGGGAGGGCCTGCCTCTTTCTCTGGATTGAAGGAGCTCTGCTTCTCTGTGAACTCACCTTGAGATTCACCCTTCTCAGTGGCATCACCTACAATGATCTTGCCACCTCGTTTGCTGGTCTTCTCCACTGATAACGCAGTGCTCAGCCCCTGCTCATGCTTCCCCAGGCCCTGGCCTTCCCGGAAGCCATACTTCTGCATGATCTTATGTGCTACTGTGCCACTAGGAGGAGGAGGACAATGGAAAAGTTATCATCAACTATAATAAGTTGGATTTTATATCACAGCAATCTCTTTCTGGAGAGTGTAGTGAGGTCATGTACAATAAACAGTGAGCCTTTAGATGGAAGCTGTGGTGATGTTCAGGATGAGAAAAATATAAACAGTTAATGACCACAACCCAGGATACCCTGAGATTATCTCAGAGGGGAAATGCTGGGTTTTCTGATAAAATCTCCCCAGTACTGAGAAAATTAGACTTCTTTTGTGCTCTTGGATTTGGACTGCCACATGGCTTATGACAACAGTTATTTAAAACAGTTGCCTATCCAAAAATATGTATGAAATTTAGATAATGAAGATGATTGTTTCTTTTTTTTGAGACAAGCTCTTGCTGTTTAGTTCAGGCTGGCCTTGAACTCACTATGTGAGGCTGGCCTCAAACTCGTGGCAATCCTCCTGCCTCAGCCTCACACGTGCTGGGATTACAACTGTGTGGCACCACACTCGGCATAATGAAGATGATTGTAAAGCAACACATTTAGAAATTATTTCTATACATGTTAATGGTAGAATTAAAATTAGAACCCATGTGCTCACTTTAGCAGCACACATACTAAAAACTAGAACCACAATTCTTGATACTTAGTCCGCTCTTTCTGTGAGGGCAAAACAGCTTTCACTTTATACTTTGAGGTGCCTGATGTGTCTCCAGAGGGCTACCCTGCAACCACTGCTGCTTATCTCCAACCATAAAACACTGCTTCCACTAGAACTGCACCAACATATTTCATGTACTTAACTCTTTTTAGATTGTCTTTTGAACAAGCAATAGGAGAAAAAAAAATGACTGAAAATGGTTGAAGTATATACAGTGCCACATTGCTACTGCATCTATTTTAAACACAGAAACTCCTGTTTCAAAGGGAATTAAGCAAAAAGTCAATTGCTATTATAAGCAGGGGAAAACAAAAATAAAAACCCAACCTTCCAGCTTCAAAGGGAATTAAGCAAAAAGTCAATTGCTATTATAAGCAGGGGAAAACAAAAATAAAAACCCAACCTTCCAGCATACATTCTAGGGCATTACTGTTAAATAAAACTTTTTTTTTTCCTTTTTCTTTGGTACTGGGGATTGAACTCAGATCCTTGTGCTTGTGAGGCAGGCGGCAAAACCACTGACGTAAATCCCCAGCCCAAAACTTTTTTTTTTTGAGACAGGTTCTCTGTTGAACTCACTATGTAGCCCAGGCTGGCCTTGAACTCATGGTGATCCTCCTGCCCCAGCCTCCCAAGTGCTGGGATTACAGATATGCAACACCATGCCCAGCTGAATTTATAGTAATAATAGAAATATGCTATATCTACACTGTCAAATACAGCCATCATTAGTTACATGTGGTTACTGAGCACTTGAAATAAGGCTAGTGTGACTGAGGAACTAAAGTTTAAATTTCAAACTAATTTGATAATGACCTATGGCTAATAGCTACCACAAAACCAAACAAGTTTAGGAGATGGACAAGAGAGTAGGAAACTCAAAATGTTTTTCATGTGTTTGATTCCCAGCCATCTACTCTAAATCTGACTAGTCACCTCCCAGAGGGCTCTGAGAACTAAAAGGGATATAAACAGGTGAGGCAGCTCAGTGTGATTACCATGCTGGACTGTCTCACTAGCAGCATTTCTACTATGGCAGGATCCTGTTAACATAGAACAAAGATCTTAGTGTAACATCCTTTTATTTGATGACCTCTTCACAACATCAAAGTAAACAAAAAAATATTCTTTTAACCAAAATGCATGCAAAATCCAGCAAGGGTTAAAACAAAACACTAGAGTTCTACCTGTATGGGAACCTTAAAAATGACTTATGAACCAGCAAACAAATGTCTAATTATAGTTACAATGACCAGGGGTTTTTGTTTTGCAGTCCTGGGGCTTGAACCCAGGGCCTCACCTGTGCTAGGCAAGTACTCTATCACTGACCTGTATCCCTTACACAGATCAACTTTTTAAATCAAAAGTATAGAACTATGACCTTAAAGTAAATGACAGGTCACTGATCCTTTCTAGATAACCTCAATCAGCTCTAATACACATGTGCTACTTTAATTGCAAATGCTAACTGTAAATAATGATCAGAAACTGTTCCTATCTAGAGAAATAATGTTTAACATCTAAATCAGTCAAAATTTCTAATAGGCTGTTTTGCACAAAACCATATATTGGAACACACTTCATATGACTCCAACACTAATCCTTGAGTAGGACACTGTGAACATACCACGTGCCTCCTCATAAGCCCAAATATCCTTACTTTCAAATGAGCTGAATCTGCTGAAAGAGCTATTAATATTTCACACTATTTCTTATGTCATGTTTTCATTTACTCAAACGAGAACATTTAAATCATTACCCCATGTTAGCAAGGAAGGAGTTGCTGGGTCCAGTTGGAGATCTTGGCCTATCCTGTTCTTCATATACTGGAGGAGGAATGGCAGCTTTGGAAGACTGCGATCGAGGTCTTGAGTCCTCTTCATAAGGAAAATCTCGGGGTACTGTTGGGGAAAAATAAAGCAGGTTCACTATAATAATAAAGAAATATTTGAAACTGCATTTGTATCAATCACTTATCTTGAATGAATTTACTCTGTATTTTTAGTTTATCATAAGGAGAAAAACCAAATCAAGCACTGGAATGTGAGGGGTCAAGTGAGGCAGGACAGCTTTGCAGAGTCTTGGGATGTGAGGAAGAGGGCGACAGCTGCACAAGTACTGGCTGAGGATTTTGGCTCCCTTGGGTATGCAGCAGAAACCGACACAGACTAATATTGTACCTGGCTGCCTCTGCAGCAGGACTGATAACAGAATATGGGCAGGGAATAACTATTCGAGGTTCTTTTGACTACCATACATATTGAGACCATCATCCCACACTGATCTGTCTGTATTTTCATTCATTCTGCCACATCTACTGTTGACACCCTTGGCCTGGTCAGGAAACAGAAGATGGCCAAAGAAAGGTGCCAGAAAAAGTCCTCTCAAGATAGTCTTAAAGACATAAAGAAGCGAATGAAAGAGAAAAGGAATAAAAACTTGGCAGAGATTGGCAAATGCAGGTCCTTTATACCTGCACTGTGCCAAGTGATTACCAACACTTGTACACTGCTGAAAAATTACCAAAACCACAACAGAATGTTAGTTTTAGTTTTGGAAAATGAAAAATCCAAAGTGAGAGAGGCCCAAGATAACATCCTATAGCTAAGGAAAGAATGTTACTACCTTGCATGTCAGCTATATGCACTGAAAGAAAAACTTACTTCACGACAAACAGAAGATACTGCTCAGAACCAGGAAGTATGTCTCTCAGGAATGGACTCCAATAATGATGACAACCCCAGGGATTTATTTGCAAAGGATCTACTGCAAGTTCCTTTTCAAGAAACTGACCTTCCAGGACAAGGAGAATTATTCCATATAGAAGAGCAAATACTTTCTACTCTTCAAGACACAGTGGGATCTAATTTTGATTCAAGTGAAGCTAGTTTACTGCTAATGTCTTACCTAGAACTGTAACTCTCTGTTGCCATGTAAAGGAACATTTTAATAGTCTGTCAATTCGATACCTTGGATAATTTTGAAACTAGTTATTTGGAAGGGCAATCTTTTGAACTGGAAAGAATCAGATATGTTGACCCAGAAGTAAACATGCACACACCAAAAAATGAAGAAATGTCTGTCAATGGAACACAGACAAAATTAATTTATCACCAAGGCTGATTCAACCAGGAAAGTTTACCAAAATGAAAGAAGTCATTTTAGAATCTAAATCTGAAAAAAAAAAAAAAAGTCAGCACAGAGGTATACAAGAAAAAGAAAAAACGAAAAGAAAAGCTAACAGAAGAAAATCTAAGCCTACATCAAAGTATAAAGGGAACAAAAGTGAAAATCAAAAAACTGTCTGCTCCTCAAAATTGGATGAATCTGCCGGTTCTAGTGACGTTTACAATTTTAATTTGGAAGAAGGTATTCATCTCACTCCTTTCCGACAAAAAAACAACACTGACTCTTACAGAAGAAAACAACAGTAAGTCTGAAGTGAGCACCTTTGAATCCAGCAGTTCTGGAGACAATACTGATGATCTCTATGTGCCCCTAAGTGCAAAAACACTCAGAATCTCACAAGTACATCAGACAGTCCAGTCACCCGGCCTCGATCTAAAGGAGTGCTAAACTACACAGATCAACAAGAGATGGAGGATTCTAAGCCAATAAAAACTACTAGTGTACCACCTAAGACTCACCCATCACCTCCATCACCTCATTGTGGCCTGAAGGATATCACCAATATTCCCTTGTTTCCAAAAATAACAATCAGGAGACTTTCTCTTTCTCCGGAAAAGACTAAAGAAAACACAGCCATGTGTCTACCTAAGTGTAGGTGCACAAGCAGGGTGAATTACAAGGAGCCAACACTAGCTTCAAAACTAAGAAGAGGAGACCCTTTCACAGATTTGTGTTTCTTGAATTGTCTTATTTTCAAGTAGAAAATGAATTTGAGACATTTTTTAAAAAAGTATAAAGCAAATACAATAAATCTCTTTTTCGGTGCTGCTTAAATTTATCCTGCATCCTTTTCTGTTACTCCAATAGACAATCTGTAAGATAGTATGCAGTGGATGGAACTGCTGCCATAGAATATTCTCGCTCTCTTTTTGTTTGGTACTGGGGATCGAACTCAGGTCCTTGAGCTTGCAGGGTAGGCAGCAGAACCACTGAGTTAAATCCCCGGCCCCATAGAATATTCTCTTAACAGAACCCTAGATTGTGAACATTTCTTCAAAACTATACTTTATAATTGTTTAGTTTTCTTATAATGCCTAAACCCTTTGATTTTACTCAAAATATATCCTATACCAACATTTTGGAAATTATATAATTTTCTGCCATCTTTTATTTTTCCCTTAAGTGGGGGATATTTTTTAAAAATAGGATGAAGATTTTTTGAAATTCCTTATATAATTTTTGAGTAAAATAAATCCTTGACATTCGTAAAAAATATACCCTAAGTTTATGGATCCCTCATATTACTGTTGTATTTTATTCTTCACATGAAATGTTTACAGAATCTCAATCAGAGAATAAATGATTGCTCAAGCTTATGGACTAGTCGAGGGAATAGTTATGAACCTTGAGTACGTGTTCAAATTGTGACCTCGGAAAAACCATAAGTTACTATGTCATGGACTCTCAGAGCTCCCTACTTAGGCAAAAATCTCAAATGTTAAATATGTGAATATTAAAAGCTTTTCTCTGTTTTTGAACAACCAATGGAGGAAATGGGTTCAATTCACAGTACTTGACATCTATCTATCTTTGTATGTACCACTTTAAACATTTTAAAATCACTAACGGTGGTTCATTTTTTAAAAACAATAAAATCTGTATTAAAAAATAAAAAACAAATCAATTTTATAATCTGTATATGACTTAATTTTAAACCAAAACCAAAATACTACTTTCTACCTTTGCTCCTACTGCTCATATCCCCACAAATGTCCTTTTCACATGTTACTGAAATGCTATTTTTTAAAGTTCTTAAATGATAATTCTTGCCTGAATCCTTAAGATTCTCTGTATGTCCTAAGGAAATACAACATAACTCTCATCTGATTCCTGTAGCAACTGTATACCTGTCCTAAGACTTGAACTTACTATCTCGCTAGTTTCAGAGACCATAAAGCTCTATGAGGTCAGGGACCATATACTGGAGCAGTGGTTTTCAACTCCAACGGCATCAGCATCAACAAGAAGCTTTAAAACTATCTAGACTCCTGGGCCCACGTGCAGAGATTGGTTTTAACTGAGGTTTATTGTTTGTCAGTTGTTTTCTTTTTTTCTTTCTTTTCTTTTGGTACCAGGGATCAAACTCAGAACCTTGCACTTGCAAGGTAGGTGTGGCGCCACTGAGCTAAATCTCTAGCCCTTCAATTTCACATAATAGGTATTAAACAACGACATTTTAAAATTTATCTTTTTCTTTTTTCTTTTTTTTTGGTACCGGGGATCAAACTTGGGACCTTGTGCTTGCAAAGCAGGCGCCGGAACCACTGAGCTAAATCCCCGGAAAAGACTATGGATGCATCTTGAGACCATAATGATAAGTGAAATAAATCAGACACACAAGCTTAAATATCATATGGTTTCTCTTACATGAGAAACCAATATAAACAAAGAGCAAACCCCAGAAAGAATGGCTATCATGAAATCAACTAATAACAAATGCTGGTGGGGCTGTGGGGGCTGGGAGGGCTGTGGGGAAAGAGGAACCCTGCTCCACTGCTGATGGGAGTGTAGACTGGGGAAATCAGTACGGAGATACCTCAAAGAACTAGGACTACTGGTCCCATCTGACCCAGCTATTCCCCTGCTGGGTATCTTCCCAAAACAACTGAAAGAATCATACCACAGTGATATATGTGTACCCATGTTCATAGCGGCACAGTTTGTAATAGCTAAAACTTGGAAGCAGCCCAATTGCCCATCAACTGGAGACTGGATAAAGAAAATGTGGGTTTTTTTTAAAAAATAAAATGGAGTACTACTCAGCCATAAAGAATGAGAAACTAGAGATATTTATAGCTAAATGGATGCACATTGAGGCGATACTCTTAAGTGAAATAAATAGGACACACATGCGTAAATACCAAATAGTTTCTCTGGTGTGAGAAACTGAAAGTGTAAATAAGGACTAAAAGGTACAATAGATAATGTGAAAGAGGAAGAAAAGGGGCAAAGGGGAAGGGAAAGTGGGAGGGGTAGGGGAAAGAAAGAAGGGAATGGAATTAATATGAGAAAAAATAATGGAAACAAAGTCTTTGTAGATAGGGAGGGGTGGAGGGGTTGATGGGAGGGGAGGGGAATGGGGAAAAAATAAGAACCAAGATGGATTATGTAAAGGTGCAAATTCCCAATGATGAATGTCATTACACTGTACACCTTAAATGTACCAATAAAATTAATAATAATAATAAATAAAGAGCAAAATAAAACATAAATAGAAAAAAAATACAAGGAGTGGAGAGGGAGGGTAGGAAAAAAATGCAGCTGGGAAGAAGGGAGTAGAATGGGATGTAAAAAGAATTAAAATGTGCTATGTACATGTACCAACTCCTCAAAATGAATGTAACCATTATGCACTCTAAACATGTACTAATACAATTTAAAAAGTTAAATAAAATGGTTAAGATGGGGAAAAAAGACAACAAATAGTGAAACAGGTATTAAAGAATACTATGGATGATATTTTGATAGCTTAGGTACTGCCCAATTCAGAAAATAAGAAAATGATGTAGAAAATGATATATCAAAGCCCATCCTCAACCTCCAAATTCTAGGACAGCTCAGTGGCAAAGCAGCAGTAGATGGGCATATTTTGGCAAGATACTTAAGTGGATACACTCCTGTACTGAAACAAAAATGAGAAAAAAACTAATCAAGGAAGGCACTGCCCCCTCGTGGAAGATCATGAATACAACAGGCTCTAAGCTTTCCAGTAAAAAAGCTGTAAATGGATCAATATTTGTTTTAATTCCAAATGAAACTAATAAGAAACATAAAATCTTGGGCCGGGGATTTAGCTCAGTGGTTCTGCCGCCTGCCTTGCAAGCGCAAGGATCCGAGTTCGATCCCCGGTACCAAAAAAAAGAAACATAAAATCTTGAAAAAAAAGTACTGTTAAAAAAAAGATGGATCCCACTGTACAAAACTCTAAGCTTCAGAGCCTAGCATTAAAATGGCCTGGGAGCCATGGTTAGAAGGAAGCCATTGTCCCAAACCACTACAGCCTCAGGGGGCAGAGCCCAAAGGCAATTTTACAGGCTATTTCACTTTAAACTCAAAAAAACCTAGGAATCCAAACTTAGATCCCTCACAACTGGACTAGAAATTTGTATCAGAGCTGGTGTGATGGCATACACCTGTAATCCCAGATACGGATCCAAAGTTCAAGGTTAGCTTGGGCAACTTGGTGATACTCTGTCTCAAAATAAAATATAAAATAGACTGGGGAATATAGCTCAATGGTACACTGTCCTTGCATTCAATTCCTAAGTACTCCAATATCTTCCCCCTGCCCCCAACGAATCAGAACAAAAGGGGAGAAAACAGATCTACTTACACTCTTTGTCTTTTTCTACAAGAGAAGTAGGTGGTGCAATAGCAGCTCCTCCCATACCTGCAAAAAACATAAAACAGTGATTAAAGGAGGAAAACATTTTCAGGAACCAGAGTCCACAACACATGCCATTTGTTCTATCACCACTTACTCCACACCCCCAGAAAAGAGAGAAAAATGGAAAAGTCCTACTAACAACTGAACAATTAAATATAATTAGAATTTAAAATGAAGAAAACTGGTAACACCCAGACAGACAAATTTTTTTTCTTTCATAGAAGGCACTCAAGTGCCCTTAGAATGCAGTTACCAAATGAATTTTAAGGCAACAGGAAAAGTATTAACTACTTAAAAGAGTAACTATTTACTCAGAATGTGTTACCCATCAGGCACCTGAACATTAATGACCTCACCATAAACATTTGGAGTAGGCATTACTCTTCTCACTTTACGTATGAGAAAGTGATCACAGTGAACTGGGCAGAAGTACAGTAAGTTCAGTTCCCTGTGATGCCAAAGCTATTTCCCACCACACAGCATGCTCCTTTGTCAGAGTACAAACCACTAAAGTAAAAGTTTATTTGGAAGTATGAGTCCAGGCTGGAAGAATCTATTAGATTTTGTCACTATTCCTGCTCGTGTTTCCTGAAAGAAGAATGTGAACAAAAACCAAAAGCTAAGAGAGAGCTTTTCTATTTGTTATCTGGCAGCTACAAGAATAACATGAATGGAGATTATAACAATTTTTTCATTAGGTATAGGCCCTAAGATACATGTTATGCTTTAATCACCAATGAAAAAAAAATGTAAATTAAAGCCAACATAGATGAATCATAATAGGACTGGATGACACACCGAGAAAGATGAACCTGAACAAAACCTTCTTACACTTCTTTAGAAATACTTCTTACAATCATCTTTAAAAATCTTGTCACTAAGACATAGAGGGTTTGATTTGAAGAGCAAATCAAGTCCAGTAAGTTCAATATATAAAAATTCAGAGTGATTACTGGAAATGTGCTACTAACCAGGTTAAAATATGAACATCAATCTGTCAGCAGCAGTTCAGTAGTCCCCCTTAGGCACAGGGGATATGTTCCAAGACATACACGACACCTATAACATGCTCTGGGAAAGGCTGAGCAGACTCCTTCTCCAGCACTGAGCAGAAATGCAGCTAGACTTAAGAGTAAGAGGCAAGTATGGGTGTGCTGCAGGTAATAGAACATGTGGAGACATATTCTATGCTATTTTCAAAGTATCCAATAAAGAAATGTGTTTGTAGAGCTCAAAGGAGAATATATGCGAAAACATAACATAAACTGAAGCTGCAATGCAAATGTGGACAGCTGAAAGTCCCAAGAAAAAATTTACCCCAATCAATGTCAAATGAACTATTCATTAAACTGAATACAAAGAGCAAGCAGTGGGATTGTGCCATGCTTAAAACATAGTATTTATGTTCAGGCCTTACTTCTTTTTCTCCTCTCCCGCTCATAATCTTCATCTTCATCAGAATCTGGATCTGGTCGCCTTGAAAACCCACTAGCTTCATGTCTGTCTTTACGCCTCCTGTAATAACAAAGGAAATGAATGTTCATCAGAGATGAATTAATTTAGAGATAAGAAACTGAGATATCGTCTTGATTTCCTCTTGGCTAGAAAATATACAAATCTTCTTTCACAATACATTGTTCATTTGTGTGTGTGTGGTGGGGGTAGACACAACTGCTTGAAGACTAAAATAGAAAAAGTATAAAAGTGAGAAAAATTCAAAAGATAAACAATAAATTTAATGGGTATGGAGTATAACTCACAAGAGAATAGTTTTCTTGATATTTAACTTCAATTCTCCAGGATACGTACTTATGAAATGATTCAACAAATGGGAAACAGTATATTTAATGCATATTACTAACTCTTTAATGTTAAATATTTTAGCCGGGGATTTAGCTCAGTGGTCCTGGCACCTGCCTCGAAAGCCCAAGTTCCCAAGTTCAATCCCCGGTACCAAAAAAAAAAATTAAATATTTTAAAAGGAAATATAAATAAATCCTATTACTCATACTTTTCAACACTTCATATTAGCCAAAAGGCCGAGAAGCAATGTAGCCATACCTTTCAAACATACAGAAAAATATATTAAGAAAATTCCATCTAGGTCAAAAACAGTAAAGAGTAACATTTAAGTATTTTAAGTAGCTGTGATGTTAGCAGTCGGAACACAGGAAAAAACCCATTAACATCAGGTTTCTAAGGTTCTTTTTTTAAAGAACTCACCCTAAATTTATACGTTAAGTTTTCAGAGTCTATAAAGTAATTTGCTCAAGTTGCAGTCACAGTGAGATGCCACAACTATAAGTTCTTAAAAACAACTCAATTCTTTCTGTTGACTACTCAGATCAACCATGAGGAACTTCAGCCCTACAGACAGCAGCACTAAATAAAGTGCACTGATAAATACAGTATTCTAATGAACACTTCAACCTCAAAATGTCCCCAAACACAGAGGAAGCCTTACTTTTCCCTTTCTTCTATTTCCTTCTGTCTCTCCAGCTCCCGTTGTCTCTGTCGTTCCTCTCTTTGGCGTTTTACTACTTTCTCATAGTCATTAGGAAACATAGGATCGTATTCGTCAGCTAAAGGAATCAGAACTTCTCCTGCAGAAAACCCACTGGGAACAGGGTCCTGAGAATGGGAAAAACATCAAAGTTATATCTTCATATCTCAAATTTACTCACAGAATTATGGTCAAACAATGAAATAAAGGAGGCTTTGAAGATTAACTACTCCCTTCACCCCTATAGAGGAGGAAACACATGCCCAAGGAGGCCACACCTAGCCAAGTGGCAGAACCCTGACAGGGAATTTCACCTCTTGATTTAGGACTATTTTCATAACATCCCATGGCATTTATCTGGAACTCCTACATAAAACACCACTAAAACATAACATACTACCACTTTGAAGCAAAAAAGTTACAGAAAGCACTAAATATCATGAACAACAAAATCTTTCCTATAGTCATTATTTAGGAGTATCTATACAGATAAAACCACATCTTGCAATTTTAGGACACATTCTCTTTGGTCTCTTTAAATCTGGAACACACATTCCTTCCCAGTAGGCTGCAATTCAGGCATGAAACTTCACACAGGGGAGCTAATTTCTCTCCCAGTATCACAGTTTTTTTTCTTCTTTTTTTGTGGTACTGGGGATTGAACTCAGCACCTTGCACTTGCAAGGCAGGTACGGCGCCACTGACCTAAATCCCCGGCCCTCCAGTACCACAATTTTTTAAGGTCTACTAAGATCAGGGTTAGTAACATTTTGGATTTTCTCTAGCAACTTGGAATATTCTTCGAGAGGAAAAAAAAAACCTAAAAATTAAGGTAGCCTTGACAAAGAAATTAGAAAAACAAAAGGGAGGCAAAGCACAACTGACTAGAAATGGATTAGCAGCACGAATAATAAGTGATTCTGTGAGCCCTGACCTAATTTTCCAAAGCCTCTATGTTTTCTTTTGTTAGCTTCCTTAGCATAACTCTTTCAATGATCTATAAAAATGAGATGATTTACTAGTTTATACAGATTATCTTGAAAAGGCACAAGTTAGGATCAGTGACCTAGAGTGCTCAGTCCATACCTCTTGCAGGAAGTACACCTCCTAGTAATATCAAAGGCAAGAAAATTATTTGTAAAATATTTTTTGTATCAGATCACAAAACTCATCTGAGCACAACAGCTTATGTTCAATATCAATAAGTCTATTTGGTTTGACATTTTGCATTATAAAACAAATGCTTAATATCCTTATGATTAAAAATCAGGAATCTGGGCTGGGGATTTAGCTCAGTGATTCCACCGCCTGCCTCGCAAGCACAAGGACCCCAGTTCAATTCCCGGTACCAAAAACAAAACAAAACAAAACCAAAATCAGGAATCCCTACAATCTAATGAATAAAAGCAATTATAAAAATACAATAACTATAATCACCTCCCAAGCTCTTTCAGTGGAAAGCTTATTTAATGTAGAGCTCCCAAAGGGTAATTGCAAAATTATACTCAAAAAACATTTTCAAACACAATAGTGTATGAATGAGCTTTCTTTTTCAGTTAAGACTAGATACAAAAAACTCTTACAAAAAAGAATTTTTAAATTTGAAAGGAAACAACTTTTAAGGTATGCATAGTGTTAAGCTTAACAATGAATCATCTTCTTCTAAATGTTGTAAATAATAAGGTGGTTTGTTTAATAAAAAAAATTAAAAGTTAATACCCCAATACTGGAGAGGGAAGAGTGAGGTAAAATTAAAACACATATATACACCAGATGATGATATCTATTGCTGGAAATCAGTTGTCATTAAAATAAATTGGCCATAAAAAGGACTGATTTTTTTTTCTTTCTTTTTTTTGGTCTTATTTGAGACAGCGTCTCACTCTGCAGTGCAAGCAGGCCTCGAACTCACAGCGATTCTCCTGCCTGTGTCCTAAGTGCTGGGAATATAGGCTTGGGCTGCCATCACGCCCAGCTCAAACATGACTGATTTCTTTTTCTTTTCTTCCTTTTTTTTTTCTTTCTGGTACTGGGGATCAAACTCAGGATCTTGTGCTTGTGAGGCAGGCAGCAGCACCACTGAGCTAAATCCCCAGCCCTTGACTGATTTCTTAATGCCACCTCAGGAAATCTATCCTAAGAAAGTAACTCTTAAATGTACACAGTAGAGATGATCATTACAGTGTTATTTATAATGATAATGAAAAAGCACACAAAGATCCTAGATGTTCCAAAGATAGGGAATACTTACGCAAATTATGATATGTTCACCTATTACCATTAAATTGCATATTGATTAAACGGGGAAAACTATTATAGGTGTTACCATCAACATACAATTACAAAAGATGATCTGCTTTTTGATTAGATGTATTGAGAAAAAGGTAGCAAACTTACAGGAAAAAAATGTTAAGTGACTAAGAATCAGCCAAAGACTCCTCCACTGTGAGATGGCTTCCTTCTTGAGGGTCTCCTGATCCTCAAGAGCAGGATCAGCTCGAGGTCAGAAAAGCTCAAGAGCTAAGATGCAGCTTGCCCCAGAAAGCAACGAAGAAGCAAGCAAAATCAAAGCCTGGATGATGACAGAGCTGAGAAATAAAGGGAGGGAACCTACAGCTGATTTCCTCACTCTGATGGGAACAGGGTGAGCAGCTGCCACAGGGACCACAGAAAGAGTACCACATTAAGAAACTCAACAATAACAGCATTATCTACCTCTAATTCCTTAGTCATTTGTTCATCAAGCAATTTTGTACAACAAATGGTGATTTTTTACTACATAGTATTTAAATGCCATGTGTAGAAGGATAAAGAGTGGGTATAATTTTAAATATAGTTTATATTCAATTCATTTGTACCTCATATCATCTAATTTTAAGTTTGATTTTGAGTTACCCTTTTACAGATCGCAGAGCTTCCGCACCTTCATTAACCCAACTCATAGAGACTTGACCATGTCTGTTTCTTTGTTTTTAAACTTCTGTAGTCACTGGGATGATAAAGGCTTTTAGAGTGGCAGAAAAATGTAAACCCTTTATCTTAATCCACAACAAAACAATAAGCATTAAAATTGTCTATGACAGAAATTAAATACAGTACATGCATACAACAGTGATTCTATTAAAATTATACAATCCTATATTTTTTGACATAGATGGAGTTACAATATATTAAGTGAGAAAAGGAAGTTAGTGAACAGAAAGTAGAGGTGTCATACAACAGAAAGCTATTCCAAAATATAGTTTTAATATTTGGAGGGTAGGACTGAAAAGTTTTACACATCACTGTTTTCTGACTTTTCTATAAAAATGTACTATACAAAATGATCTATTTCAAAGGGCCTACTATGGGAAGGACCTGTTAAGAAGGACATACAAGTAAAATAAACTGTATAAGAAGCAGGAAAACGTTACCAAGGTCAAAGGCAGGTATAGGGCTTACCTTAAGGCCTGCTGCAACATGTGGTGGTGTGTCCACAATCTGCCGGTCATCTGCAGAGCCACCTCGCTTTAAGTCAATAACTGGAGCAAGGACAGTACTTTGTTTTGTCCTTTGGCTCTAAATCACCAAAAAAAAAAAATTGTGCTCAAGTACTGAAATTCATACTATAGACAACAAAGATTTTTTTGTTGTTGTTGGTACCGGGGATTGAATTCAGGACCTTGCACTTTCCAGGCAGGTGGTAGAACCACTGAGCTAAATCCCTGGCCCTAACAAAGATTTTTTCCCTAGTCTCTGTAATAAACCTTTGAAATATGAGAAAGCTATAACCTTAACAGACTACATCCTAAAAAAAAAAAAAAAAAAAAAAAAAAAAAAGACTACATCCTTTTAACCCAACCATTGCTATAATCATACACTATTTCCTTTAGTCCTTTTGAAAACTACCCATTTGTCTGACAGCTTTTATTTAAATTTATGTGTGAGACAGTATTTGGAAAAAGCTTTACACTGGATTTCTCCTTAGACTATGGGAGGGCAAATCTGTAGTATGTTACACTTTAACTTATGTGCAAAGAAAGTTACATGAAAGCTAGAAATATTTTAAATATTTGAAACAAAAATAAAAGAAAAAAGATTTGTTTTGCCGACCTTCTTTTAATCTGGGATGAAAGATTGCTTTAAAAAGATAAAATCCTGCCGGTCTTTTTAAAAAGAAACACTAGCTGGGTGTGGTGGCACACACCTGTTACCCCAGTACTTGGGAGGCTGAGGCAGGAGAATTTCAAAAGTTCGAGGCCAGCCTGGACTACACAGTGAGTTCAAGGCAAGCCTGAACTATATAGTGAGACCCTGTCTCGAAAAACAAACAAACAAAAAACTAGCATAAAAATCTTCAATCTGGCAATAAGAAATTTGAAACACACAGACAACCCTAATCAGCAGAACCGCCCCCACACACAAATTTTAAGACAGCGATGCTTTAAATGTGGGTATCCTAAGCCAATAAAGACATTCTATAATACTGAACAATTAAATATAAGCACTTCAAGGTATCTATTAATGTAATAATGGGGAAAAAAACCCCAGAACTTAAAAATAACTTTATCATAGAAAATTTCAAACAAAACATTAAAGAGAACAGATTAATAAATTCTTAAGTCTCTACCACCTAATTTCAACAATTACCAACTGAACGGCAATTCTGTTTCCTGCACAGCCCTAACTCCTCCAGCCAAGACTGGATTATTTTGAAATAAATCCCAGTAAATCACTTTATCAGTAAATATGGCAATGAGTATCTTCCAAGCAGTGTTCTCAACCTTTCCTCATTATTGTCTCCCCTACCAAGGAGGCTTTTAATACAAACCCCCCAAATGAAATGAATACACTAAAAACAATACAGTAAAGATAACACTGTATATCTGTTTATGTACATTTATGACTGCTTTAGCCATACAAAAATCAAGATCTTTTCAACCCCCAAGGACCAATAATTTAAGTAGCAGTAACACTTCATTAAGACTAGCCTCCAGTAAGGATGCATGCTCTTTCTAAAACACAAGGACCCTAAAACAATAAGCAAAGTATAATACTATTCTTATTCCTAAAAATACTGCACAATGACATTTTCAGGAACACATATCCAGTCAACAACTATTTTGTTGTGGATGTTAGGCAAAAGCTTTACCACTGACCTATGCTCCTAGTTGAACAACTATATTTTTAATGTTTACACGAATGATTCCAAGGATGTTCTCAATGCCCAACATGTATACAACAGGAACAAAAGCAATTCCTACTTAGACTATACATGCCTTACACACTGACAACCAATCTCAGTCAATCTACGACATTTTGAAGGTTTTTTTTTTTTCAAACTTCCCAGTGTCATTGCTGGAAGTGGGGAGTACTACTTTTCTTCATTCCATGAAAGATTTCTATTCCCAAGAATTTGGAAAAGCAGTGATCTTAAACTTTTTATCCTTTCCCCCATATGAATGTCTCATATTATTCATCTGATAAAAAGGCAGAAGGGCAAGTTAAAATCAATCTATCTGTAAGCCTAACAGAGAACTTGCCCTGCAGACTTCTGTGCTCACTCTCTGGACTTGTCTTTACCTTTGCTTGAGTGAGAGCTGCCTTCTTCACCTGAAGCTGAGATTGCAGAAGCTTAAAGTTTTTGGACCAGCCTTCTGTTTTTGAGTCACTGGTTTCCACTCCCAGGTCATCATATAGGGACATCTTTTTGGTTTAATGCTGAAAAGCAAATGAGATAGGGATTAAAGAATGTACTACACAGTAAGACCTTTGAGGGTTTTTCGTGTTAAAATAACCTACTATTACAGAATTTTACAGACGAAAGTTCCAAGAGACACTTTAGCAAGAGAGGCCAAGATTCCTCATCATCAATGTAGGGCTCTTTGTAATACATGAAGCTATATATTCATTTTTGCATCTCCAGTTTTTGGCATAGAGCAGGCATATAAATAAGCATTTATTAAAATATTAATAATGAAATAAAGTCTATTAGTCGACAGTAAAACTAAGGAATGGTCACCAGTTTCACTAGAAAGTTAAAAACAGGCAAAAGGTTCTGCAGATCAATGGTGGTGATGGTTGCATGTGTGTGTATACTTAACACCACAGAGCTGTACACTTAAAAACAGCTAAAATATTAAATTTTATACCATGTACATTTTATCACCCAAAAAAAGTTTTTAAAAAAGGCAATTGGAGGTGTGGAGAAGGAGGTTTGAGGTAACACTAGTTAACACTAGTGCATCTCCCTAACCAGAAGAGTCAGTTCTGACAGAAATATATCCATAAATTTTAGGGTTAAAAATCAAGTAGTACAGAAGATTTCTGCCTCCAAGAGTTCTTCAATCTGAGAACTCAGTATTTACCAAAAATACCACTGGCTGAATTAATGATGTTTTATGAGACCATACTTCTCCCAATTTCATTCCTAAATTGAAGGTAGTTTGTCGACAATTTCATTTGATTTGCCTTGCTCTGCAAGCTTTAGGATATCAATACGCAGCAAAATCTTACTCATTTAAAGCTCTGTGCTTCTCCCTCAATCCTTCAAATGCTCTAAATTTATCAGAAACTGATGTCATCTCATAAGCATTTGCCTAGTTTTCTGTAATATTGAGCTCATAAAATCAAATCTCTGCATCACAGTAAATACAGAAGTGCATTATTTTTCTCATTTTTCTCTAAACTTTAAGCTTACAAAACTGGATTAATCACAGTAAGGACATACTTGCTACCTGCCCACACACATATGGGCTGCTTTTCTTTAAATATTAAAACACTACAAGTGTCTGTGAATTCACCATTCAAAGCAGAAGACAGGATATGGACAAGAAATCACATTTGATCATGTGGTTCCCCAACCAATTCATATAATGGTGATCAAAATATATGGTGAATGTTAAAAAAAAAGACACACTGCCATTAATCCACTTTAGAATACTTCCCCTCATTTCAAACACACTCATCCTTTCATTCTTGCCACTTTCTAAAGCAGTTCTGCAAGTCTTCCTTCCTAAGTTTTTATGAAGTATGATTAGAAAGACTCCTGCTGAGTGTTTTCCATCAGAAAGGCAGGTTCATAAAAACATCAGTGTGTTCTCATCCACCTTATTCAATGGATCCAACACTGTGTGACTTCTCAAATTCAAAATAACCACAAAGTCAATGTTTTAAATTGATTCAGGACATCGAGGCAGCCACAAAAGCACAACTATGGACACAAAAGAGGACTTCCAGAACTGCTTCCAAAAGTGGCAAGAAGGATGAGTGGGTTTAAAGTGAGAGGGAATAATTTGAGGATTAATGGCAATGCATCTTCTGTTGTAATTTTTAAAAACTTAAAACATACACCTATTTTTTAATCACAACATATATGACTTTTCCAGAATACTGTGCCTATTATTTCCTTGCTTTCTTCTTTTTATATAATTCTATTTATACAAGTTTAATGTATTTACTTCTTTAAAAGTGTTTTTATTTAGCTGTTTTAAACATTTTTGAAGCCAGGGCCGGGGATTTAGCTCAGTGGTGCCACCTACAAGCCCAGGATCCCAAGTTTGATCCCAGGTACCAAAAACAAACAAACAAACAAACCCCCAAAATTTATGAAGCCAGTTTATTAATTCTCCCCACTGCAACCACTGAAATGTAAGAAGTGCATTAACAAGACTCTGACAAGACCCAGACCAACTAAAGTACATTGCATTATTACAAACAACACAATACATTTATTTCATGAAGTCGGTTGCCAGGTTAAAAAAAAAAAATCAGCACTTTTTAACATCTGGATCAAGAAGAATTTGCTATCCTGGCTTTTCCTCACAACAGCCTACTTTGCTTTCTCCAAGGTGTTCTTTATCTTGCTTTTTCTTTTACTTGGCCCAAACTCGCTCTGCAGAGCCAGTTTCTCCTCCACTCTTCACTTTTACTTTATCAAATAAACTTGGCCACTGCTTAAAAAAAAAGCAAATATCCATAAGAAGACAGGATTAAATGTAAAGAGTTTTTGTAACTTCATTAGTTCTTTTTTTTAATGGCAGCACCACTCTTTAATCAATCCATCTGTCATAAGGGCTTTATTTTAAAAGCAATACAGTAAACACGATTCTATCAGAATTAAACAGTGACCTTTCAAGATGTCCAACTAGGACAGGAAGGCATTTTTTTAAACATGTGCACCTGGCTGGAAAAATGACATGAAAAAACCCCCAAAAGGTACCACCTACTTTTTTTTAAAGTATATCTTAGAAGCCTTTAGTGATTACTACCCCTACATAAAACTATCTATCCCTGCTTAGTTTCCCTTGAACATACTTGGATATTAACAACACAGCTACTTCCACATGTTGTGCTGCCTAGTGGTTTACACATCTGTCTCTTACTATACCGCAAGACCTTGAAAGGCAGAGGATTCCTTTTCTGTCTTCTTTTTTATATCTCTAGCTTATTACCATGCTTGGGACATTGTAAGCACCCTGTAAAATGTTTTAAATGTATCAGCTAATGGATGAAAAATGTCAATGCTTCTACTTAACACATTTTAACACATTACTATGAAACAGAGAGAACTGTACAGTTTTAAATGTAACTTTAAATTGGATTTAATCACCTTCCTATTTTCGCTGGGCACGAGAATATTTCAGACCTTCTTCCAGCAAGAAACAGGCCAGTAAACTCTCAAAGCTTCCATACTAGTAGTTAAGCAAGGCTGTTATGTTATACATCCAAGTTATCAATAACTCTAGTGGACTCTGCAATACATTCCTGCAGATCTGCTTTTTAAGGACATAAATTATTGAAAGCAGAACTTGAAATTAAATGTAGTAAAACTTAGATTGTATATCATAATTAATAAGAGAAAAATTGCCACCACTATAAACTCCAAAATTAATCAAAGCCTGAGTTCTTTTTTTGCTATGGCCCGAGTTCTCAACATCTAAAGATGCAGGCTGGGTAAGAAGAAATCTGTTTTTTTAAAAAAAAATCACTAAATAGATATCCAAGAATAAAATGAAAGCTGCCTCACAGAATCCTGAAGAATATGACAAGTATACACAAAAAGGAACAGGAAGAGCAATAGGAAGTGTAGTTCACTTTGATATGCACAAAATATAAAATTATAAAAGGCACCTGCCTCATATGTTAGGATTTACAATGACTATTTAAAGAATTTTTAAAATTCTTATAGCTCCAACTCTGCAATCTTTGTCACAGTTTGACATTTCCAACTACTCTCTTTCTTTGCTATTACCAAAATATCACAGGCAGGAATACTGCAAAACCCACTAGAGACACTGGTAACTTAGGTGTATAGCAGAATAGCTCTATTTATTTTTATGAAAGGTTTGAGGGATTGCTAGACTAGGGTCATCTGTGACCTGATGAAAGGTCTGAAAAATTCATGTGTAGGAAACAATAGATAATTAATATACAATTCTTTCAAAACTTCTTAAAGATGATCTTTGGATTCAAAGAACTCCACAATTCCAACTGCTCTTCCTCATTAATGTTTCTTTTACATCTTGTTATATTTCTATCTCACAATCTACTCGCTCTGTACGACATGTAGCATACTTTCTAGCAAACTCTAAAAATAAACACCATCAGTTTAGGCTACTAATTACCTCATATCCCCTAAAACTTATTATATTCAAAACGTCTGCAGCCATCTTACCCACTAAAAATGTGGGAAATGAGTGGCATCCTTTAAAAGCTCCACCTGTTGTAGAAGATAGTCCTCATCTACCCATCTATTTGAGTATATGCAGAATTTTGCCCTTATCTCGGAAATTCTATTCTCCATCCATGTTTAGTTCCAACAATGAGCACACACCTTCAACCGGATTCCAGTTCAGACTTTTTGGTAGAGTACCTCCATGAACTGACCTGCCCACAACCTCCCTGCCTTACCTGCAGTTCCCACAAACCACCGCGGTTCTTTACTTCTGCTACTTCCCACTTAATTCTGCAGAGAACATTTCCCCTCATCTTGCACACTTCTAATAAAATACCTCCAAGATTCAGAAAATGCATCACCGCCTCTTTGAGGCCTTTCAGACCCCACTTTGGTCCCTCACACCATCGGAGGCCAGAGTTTTCAAACCTGCTTTCTTGGAGAACAAACTCTAGAGGAAAAACAGAACCTCACACAACTTGCAATCTTGGTTGGTAACAGATTGCCCGGCCAAAACAAGACCAAAAACTGTTTGAGAATTACACGTGAGCGCTAAAAATACTGCTTTAAATGGCAAGGGCTGAGGCAAACAGGATCACGACTTTACCTGTCCAGGTCAGCTCCTGCTTTTGAGAGATGCCAACCTCTACAACCCTTAGTTCTGCGGCCCCAGAAGAAAACAGCTCTATTCCCCTCCATTCCCTGAATCTTGAAGAGCTGTGTGAGGCCAAGGGGGAACACACTCCGGGTTACTGGGGTCTACAGAACAAGTAACTGCGTCAGGACTGACCGGCGAAAACGAGAAAGGCACATCCGTCAGTCACGAAGAGACTGAGCAGACACACAAGTGGAGAAAGAGGAGAGGTCAGCGCCTGGGGAAGTGGGAGTTAGTGGAGAACGCGACGAAGCAGGAGCTGCAGAACCCACAGCTGAGGTCGGGACAGGGCACGCAGGGAGTGGGGCCCGTCGGAGAGGTAGAGATCGCAGGCGGCTCGGAGTGCCCAGCCAGCATACCCCCCACCCCAGCGGCGCGGCCTAAAGCCGCGGCCTCGCGTCCGGCGCAGCCAGTGTAGGCGCACTCCGCCCCCTCCCCCCCGGTCCCGCTCCCAGTCAGGCCACCTATCAGGACCGCCGGCGTACGACTTACCCGGCCCACCGGGCCGACTCTGCCCACGAGCCACAGCGGCGGTAGCGCTGAGCCCGGCCGCACTCCGCTGAAAGCCCCAAACCACGGGAGTCAGCGGTGTCGCCCACACTCCGCGGAGTCCTCAGGGCGCTCCACGGAGCGAGGTGCCGGAGCGCGGGCCACTGGGAGAGCGCGCCTGCGCCTGCGCCTGCGCTTACTACCCGGATGCCTTGCCGCCCTGCTTCGCTGTATTACTATTGCCGCTTTGCCTCCTGCCGGCGGGAGGACTGCACTGCATGCTCCCTTCCACCAACGTTCTCTTCTTCGATCAAAAGGTGTCGCGGTGGCGCCAGTTTCGAAATTTTGTAAGGTTTGCGTGGCAGTGACCCCAGGTGGTGAGGAGAAGAAACTGTCCAAGCCCGCACTTCCGGGCAGAGGGGCGGAGAATCCCTCATAGACCCTGATTCTCATTCGTTCAAAACCATTCGTTTATGTGCCAAAAAGTGAACATAGATCTTGGTAGGCGACATTCTGCGAAAGAATGCCACGGGCATTCAAGTGAGTGTAAAACAAAGGAAATTAAGGTTACGGAAGAGAATGCAAATAGTATAAAGCCTTTTTAGAACGATGTAAATCACAAAAGTCAGGAGGGGAAGAGAAAATGAGACTTCTCGGGAAGATGATTTTTACATGTTCAAGTCTAAAAAAGTATTTCAAAGTGATAAGATTGTGGAGATTTAGGTAGACATCTTAGTACAATGGAATACATCAAGATAATCAGCTAAAATTTGATTGATTAAGGAAAGGGAAGGAAAGTGGGAAAAGAATGAGATATAGTAGGTGGCAATAGACGATCTAAAGAAATAGAAGATTAAGGACATCATGTGATAGTATAATTATAATAGCGTTCCAGAACAAAAATGCAAACCTTTCCAATGATCAAAAAACCTACACATACAACTACCACAAAACAAAACAACAGTGAAAAAGCAAGACAAAACTAATGACCAAACTAAGACCAAAAATCTCATATGAATAAATATAAATGACCTAAGCTTACCTACTAAAAAAATACAATCTCAGGTTGAAGCTCAAACCAAAACACATATATAATATCATATATAAGAAATAGCTTGAGTAAAGTGACTTAAAGGTTTGAAAGTACAAGGCTGGAAAAGATGTACCAGTTTATGACAGATAAAGAAACCAGAGATTAGAAACACAAGTTTTGTTAAAAGCCACAATTCACAGTGAAAAAAGTAGGAAAATCTATGTGGCAAATAACATAATCATGCTATTCACAGCAATCACTATACAAGGGAATAAATAAAAATAACCGGTACAAGACTCACCAGATTAAAGAAGATCTGAAAATATAATTAATGTAGATCTAATATATCAAGCACTGTATCCAGAAACACAGATTAAATCTTTTTAAGTTTTAAGGGAACATTTCCAAAAATTGGCACATTTCAGGAAACAGAGATAAATCTTTATATATACCAGTAAGTAGAATCTTGATAATATTATCTCATCAAAATTCAGTTAAACTGGAAATTAATGAAAAAAGAAGAAACAAAACATTCCTCCTACACACTTTATTTTTTTTTTTTTTGGAATCAGGGATCAAACTCGGGTCCTTGCGCTTGCGCAGCAGGTGGTGAAATCACTGAGCTAAATCCCTGGCCCAACATTCCTACTCTTTAGAAATTTTTAAATGCATGATGAAATTTGAATAAAGAATGAAAACAAAGCCAAACTAGTATTATACCTATAAAAATATGAAAATGACATATTAGAACCCATAGGACTTAGCTAAAACAGTATAAGAAGAAAATTCATGCATTAAAATTTTTGTATTACTTTAAAAGTTAGAATAAACTAAAAGAACTAAGCACCTGTACAAGTTAGAAGTAAAACAAAATAAAAATTCAAAAAGCAGAAGGAAGTCATTGATAAAAAATGCAGACAAGGCAAATACTTCCATCTCCTGATAGGAACTCGCATGGGTGGTCTCCAGTGTGCAGACAGACCCTCTGCACTCTTCCTCATCTGTCTGCAGGTGGCCACTGGGCTGCCCATGCGAGTACAGTTACACTGGCTGGGTTCTACCATCTGCTCTACCAGTCCTAAGCAGGTGACTTTAGCAAACAAAAGGGGCAGAGAAGGTGAGCTGCTCCCAGCACCCGGAAGGAAGCTCCCCCGCTGCCATCCCAAGCTCCTAGGGCAGAGAAGGTGAGCAGCGCAGGCACCAGAAGCACCCCACCACCACCACCGTGGAAATGAGAAGACACGTAAACAAGTCTCAAAAACAGACTTCTGGATCACCTACAGCAACCCCAAAGGGAAATGAGATGGAACAATCTGATACTCAACCACCTGGACTCTCTGAACTGGCAACAAAAGAGGATCTGGGAAAAATGAAATCAGAAATAATTACTCAGATAACAGCAAAGATTGTGCTCATGGTGCAAGACATGATTAATAAATCTAGACAGGACACAGATTAAAAAAAATAGAGGATCTGAGGAACATGATGGAATCCCAACATAGGAAACAAATGGAATCCATAAAACAGATGCAAACAGATTTCCAGGAGATTAAAAACTCCATTGAAAGTCTGTGCAGCAGAATGAACCAATGTGAGGATAGAATTTCAGATATAGAAGAAAAGATTGCAATTAGTGACCAGGAAAAGAAAAATTGCTTTAAAATTGTAAAGGAACACGAGAAATCAATCCAGCAGCTGCTAGACGATGCAAAGAAAAATAACATAAGACTGATTAGAGTCAATGAAGCAAGAGGAGAGAGTGCAGTGACATAAAAAAAAATGTTCACAGAAGTGATGGCAGAAAACTTCCCAAGGAGGGGAAAAGAACTTGACATACAGATAAGTGAGGCATATAGGACTCCAAAGAGCCTTGATCAAAGAAAATCTACACATAGGCATATAATAGGATTCCAGAAATCCAAAAGAAGAACAAAATTCTACAAGCAGTGAGAGAAAAGAAACAAATCACATACAAAGGAAAGCCCATCAGAATCACAGCAGACTTCTCAATGCAAACCCTCAAGGCAAGAAGAGCTTGGAGTGATGTATTTCAAGCCCTAAAGGAAAGCAGCCTCCAACCCAGACTGATGTACGTTGCAAAACTGTCTTTCAAAATTGATGGAGAAATAAGATACTTTCACGATAAAGAGCACCTCAGTAACGTCATGAATATCAAACCAGGACTCCAAAAAATTTTAGACAATACCCTAGGAAAAGATAATGAGGATCACAACCCCAGGAAACCCAGCAGAATGAATCCATTGGGCATGACAAATTAAATGCAAAGGGGGAGAATCCAACAAAAAGAAAAAGTCATAACAAAGTTTTAAAAACTTTTAACTTCATCTCCCTAATGAGTGTATAATTCAATCTTGTTATTGTTCATGATTAGTATTTTTCTGATTCTAGAGTTGCACACATTTCCTTGTGCTGTACTGGCTATTTATCATCTTCTTATGTCTACTTTTTTTTTTTAAGAATTCTTTATATATTCTGGTCATAGGTTATATGCATTGTAAATATGGTCTGTTTAAGGACTACTTTTCATTTTAATGATGTCATTTAAAGTTCTAAATTTTGATGGAATCTCATTTATCAATTTTTTTCTTTTATACATCATGTCTTTTGTATCCTAGGTAGTTCTTGCCTACCCTGCATTCCTAAACATTTTCCCTTATAATTTCTTCTTAAAGTTTTATACTTTTAGGCTTTCATATTTAGGTTCATAGATCCCTTCAAGTTATTTTCATGTATGGAAATAAAGGGTTGAGGTTAATTTTTTATATACGGATACCAGGTATTCTAGTGCCATTTGTTGAAAACACTATCTCTTCCTTGGCTCTTGAATTGAGTTTAAATTCTATAAAATGCTAATGTTAAATAATCTTTCAAAACTCAGTGGACCATACATGTATGGTTCTATTTCTAGATTCTCTGTTTTATTCAAATGATCTATATGTCTTTCCTTATACCAACACTGCCTTGATTACTGTAGCTTTAGAAGAAGTCTTAAAATTAGGTACTAAATGTCTTCCAACACTGTTTTTTTTTTTTAACTTTTCTAGGTCGTTTGTACTCCTACATAACTTTTAAATTTCAATATCCAATTCTTCATTTATAGTAAGTATACACAGACCTGAATTTTTATAGATACCTTGCGTTTTCTAATCCTGCTAAATTCAAATACAAGCTCTAGGGGCTCCTAAAGATTTCTTAGTATTTTCTTTGTAGATGATCATTTCATCTACATATAAAGATTTTGTTTCTACCTTGCCAATCCTATCCTAATTGTGTCATTTTATTGCCAGACTATTTTGGTGGGGACTAGGTTTCAAAGTTTAATGGACAGATAAAGAGTAAGCAAATCTGCCCTTGTTCCCCACCTTAAGGAGAAAGCATTGTATCTTCTCCATTCATATAAGGCATTCTCACTGGAAGTATGGAGTACATGTCTTTAATCTGTTGAGAAGGTTCTGTTCTACTTCTGGTCTCCTGATAGCTTTTACCATGAACAGCTGTAGAATTTAATCCAATACTTTTTCTCCAACTAGTGACAGGATCATATGGCTTTTTCCTTTCCTCTGTTAAAATGATGACTTTTGGGGGTGGATCTTCCAATGCTGAACCAGCACTGCCATCCCTATAACAAAACCACTTTCTACATACTGCCAGATCTGACTTCTAATTGTTTGTTCCATTAAACAAATTTCTATCTATGTTCATACTTTTTTCTTCTATTATCTTTCTCCAGTTTTAGGATTAGCACAATGTTGAGTTCCTAAAATGAGGGGAGAAGTGTTCCTTCATTTTTCTGCTTTAATTGTCTGATATAATTTATCAGTTAAAATGTATATGAGCCTGCTGTTGTCATATAGGTAGGTTTTCAAGCTAGGAATATACTTTCTTTAATAGGTGCTATTCAAATTTTATATTTCCTCCAGAGTTAGTTTCATTAATTTGTCTTCGAAGGTACTTCTTAGAAGTTCTCAAATTTATTTCAAAACAGATTTTGAAATATGCTTTCTATATCCTTTTCAATTCTGTAAAATCTGTGGTAATGTCTCCTAGATCTTGATATTGTAATTTTAAAAATGTACAATTGATATTGTGTAACAGGAAGTAAAGGTCTAAAGGAGCAGGGGAAGTGGGGGCGGGTAGGGGAAAGGGAAAAAGGGAAAAGAAAAAATATGAGAAAAGGAAAAAAATGGAAACAAAGTCTTTGCAAATAGGGAGGGGTGGAGAGGGTGAAGGGAGGGCAGTGGAAGGGGAAAAAAATAATAATCAAGATACTCATGTAATGGTACAAGATCCCAATGATGAATGTAACTGTATTTTATACCTAAAATGTACCAATAAACTTAATGGGGGAAAAATGCAGACAATGTTGTGTAAACAGAGTAAAAATGAGGAGCAAAGATAGAAGGTGTCTGCACTGGGACTTCCCCCATCCCCTTGTCAAAGCACAGGTGGGTGTGCAGAGGCCCTGCTGCTGAGACCCAGAGCTTTTTTGGACTTTTTTCCATTTGAATCTGCTGTCTCCCAGCTTTCCATAAGCAGCTTGGTATCTCCACTTTGGAGTTTACCAGTTTCCCTTTAAACTACTGTTTACTAATTTCCTCCCTTTATGGTTGGAGCTTTGTGTATTTGTTTGTGAATTATTCAATCACACAGAGACAACTTTCTGGTTTGCAGACTATAGATGCAATAATGTTCATTATTTGGGAATTTTCTAGTTTAATTCTCAAGAGAAAATCTTACTTCCATCTTCTCCTAGTAAGTGGTAAGTATCAGTCTTGCTCCATTTCCTGCCAAAAGTAATTACTGTTACCTTTATTTTTATAAACCAAGAATCTGAGGCTTGACATGAGGAATATAACTCAACCATGTGGCCATGATGCAGCATAAATAAAATGACAGCTTGGAAAGGACAAGACAAGGGGCTTATCTAGTTGAGACCAGAGAACAAACATACATAGCAATCCCTAAATAAACAAGTTTTAATGATTTTCTACAACAGTGCTCAGCAGGCAGGAGGAAGGAGGGCAGGAAGTAAATGGTGAGACTAATCAAAAACAAGAAATCAGCAGGGCAGATATTTCAAACAAAAGAAGGTAAGGTGGGTGTTTGGGCTGGCCAGAAAATCGATGATATATCATAGCGTACAAAATGGACAGCAACTGGAGAGGGGCTGGAAGGGGAAAATATGAAGAAGTGCCACCTTGATAAGAAAACAAGTTAGTTGAGATGTCAATTTAATTAACATTATAATTTGATCAAAACAGTGTTTCCAAGGACTCTGTGCATAAATTTGATATACCTTGGAGGATGATTTTCGTTTCCTCTTATAAATCTCTAAGCAGTTTTGTCCAGTTTTTAGAATTATTTTTCAAGTTTTAGAAATTACACTGTTTTCTAGTCTTGTCTAGTTACTCTATTCTTGTCTAGTTATTACGGCTCTGTAATGTTTATTAGTAGCAAAAATGTAGAATCAAAGTAGTCAACATTAAAAAATGTATAAATCTATTTATGTTGGGAGATAAATAATTTATATGAAATGATTCCTTTTCTGTTTTAAAAATACATAAGTATATACAGAGAAAGTATCTAAAAGATAGTCTACAAAATATTTTTTCTCTAAATAGATGAAATGATAGAGATTCTTCATTAATTGTTTTGCCTGTATGTATTTTTATTTCCTGGTAACAGGCTTGCATTACTTTCATAATAAAAGTAATGAAATAAATTATCAATTTATAAAATATGTAGAATTTCTGACGCTTTAATACAAATTCCCAATAATGAATGTCAGCATATTATGCACCTAAAATGTACCAATAAAATTAATGGAAAAAGTTGTAATTCATCTTCCACCAATTGAAGTTTGTTCTGCTTATTTGACAAAATTTTCATAATTTAAAAAATTGCATCTATTGTTTGGAAACAGATCTTTTCAGCAAAAAAAATTTACTTTTTTGGCTTTCATGTGCTTTATGGCTTTCATGTGGCTATTTTTAAAATACCAAGTTTACATATGCATGCACTTCAAATAGTAAATAAAACGATGACGTGTCATTATCCCTTTCAGCTGCAATTCCCACTCTTTCAGCTGTAACACCAGGCACTTGATCTGGGAGTGGTGTTTCTTTGGAGAACTGTTGTCCTTTCCATTGTGTCCTTTAGTGCATTGCCGGTGTACGTGACAGAAAAAGCATACTCCAGCATTTTGATCAGGAGTACAGCTTTGAGTGGCAACCTTCATGTGGTCCCCAATGTGTGATCAGGTCATCAAAGCCAAATCATTGGCTTATGTGGCACGATCGGGAAATGAGTTTATCTGTGATCTGAGGGGTTCAAGGGATTAGTAATCCTTTCAAGTTATGCATTCTCCCCCTGTGGGGCAAAAGTGTTACAAAGAGCAGTGACACAGCTCAGCACAGAGGTAAAACATTCTGAAGATGGTAAGGGAGAACCATAGCCCACTGTGTGCTATGGGTCTGAATACCAGTCATTTCGTTTATTCCCAATTACTCAGTGAAACTGATGTTATTATGCCTGTTTGCTAGAATAGGAAACCAAAACTCAAAAAGGTTAGAGAATTACCTGAAGTTACCCTATTAGTAAATTTCTGAACTGCGATATATCTGCCTGGTTGAGATTAGTGTGCTTATTAGTTTACTAAACTCCCCATGAGAAGGTAATTTAACTAAGCCACCCAACAGCCATGTCCACAGCAGGCATCTTTCTGACATTGAATGGTATATAATCTCCACAGTGCCATTGGAGATTTCCCGTTGTTCTCATTTATCAGGCTATATGTGCTAGCTGTTACATACCCATTTACAAAGAAAGACATGGGATTTCAGTGAAGATTTTTTTTTTTTGACCAGGGTCATAAATACATGAACCCAGAGCTCCTGAATTCCAAAGCCAAGTCTCTTAAATCCTACTCTTTACCCTTGGATAATTACATGGGTATATTGGTCAGTTTTCCCTTAAGTAACAAACACCTGAGGTAATAAGCTTATAAAGAGAAAAGGTTTATTTTGGAGTTTTGAGGCTTTAGTCTCTGACTTCGTTACTGTGGGGCTGTAACATGGTGGTAGAACTTGGCAGAGGAGGCCTGTTTCTATCTGGCTAGGTGAGGAAAAAAGAGAAAGAGACCAACCTTTCACAATCTTGTTTGAAAAAAATGGCCCAACAACCTAAAAATCTCTCACTAGGCCTCACTTCTTAAGATTTCCACAACCGAGACAGGCAGGTCTGCGCACACCCTACTGAGGTCCTGAGTTGCACAGAAGACACTGAGTCGGCCCTCTGCAGACAAGCAGGTATGTGTATGCCCTACCAAGGTCCCGAGTCCCACAGAAGATGCCAAGTCGGCCCTCTGCAAACAGGCAGGTCTGTGGACGCCCTACCAAGATCCTGAGTCACACAGAAGAGGCCGAATCAGCCTGTGCCCTGGAAGCAATCCACTGGACCCCCCACCCCCTGCTCCTCTGTACAGCCACCTGGTTCCACACTGCAAGGACGCAGAGGACACCGGACCACCAGACCACAGTACTGAGCCCCGCTGCTCCTGGCCCAGAGGTAGGGACTTCTGAGCCGCTGTCCCACTGTTCCTGGTCCAGAGGAAGGGGCTTCCTGGCCACCATCCCTCCCTCTGCTCCCAGCCTAGAGAAAAGGGCTTTTGGGCCAACTTCTGTCCTGCAGCTCCTGGCCCAGAGGAAGGGGCTTCCCGGCCACCATCCCTCCCACCGCTCCTGGTCCAGAGGTAGGGCCTTCTGAGTCGATGTCCCACTGCTCCTAGTCCAGAGGAAGGTGCTTCCTGGCTACCATCCCTCCCACTGCTCCCAGCCCAGAGGAAAGGGCCTTTGGGCCACCATCCCTACTGCTGCTCCCGGCCCCTGTCCCACCTCTCCCAACTCAGAGTAGGTAATCCATGCAGGCGCCAACAGCCGCCCCCCCCCAGTCGAAATGAGAAAACACGTAAATAAGCCTCAACACCAGACTTACAGATCACCTACAGCAACCCCAAAAGGAAATGAGATGGAACACTCTGATACTCAACCACCTGGACCCACTGAACTGGCAACAAAAGGGGATCTGGAAAAAATGAAATCAGAAATAATTTCTCAGATAACAGGAGAAATTGTGCCCCTAGTGCAAGACATCATTAATAAATCTAGAGAGGAGCTCAGGAACATAATGGAATCCCAACATAGGAAACAAATGGAATCCATAAAACAGATGCAAATAGATTTCCAGGACATGAAAAACTTCATTGAACGTCTACACAGCAGAATGAGCCAATGTGAGGACAGAATTTCAGATATAGAAGATAAGATTGCAATTAGTGACCACGAAAAGAAAAATTGCTTCAAAATTATAAGGGAACATGAGAAATCAATCCAGCAGCTGCTAGATGATGCAAAGAAGAATAACATAAGACTGATTGGGCTCAATGAAGAAACAGGAGAGAGTGGAGATGACATAAAAAATCTCTTCACAGAAATAATGGCAGAAAACTTCCCAAGCAGGGGAAAAGAGCTTGACATACAGATAAGTGAGGCATATAGGACTCCAACTAGCCTTGGTCAAAAAAAATATACACATAGGCATATAATGGTTAAGATTCCAGAAACACAACAGAAGAACAAAATTCTACAAGCAGTTAGAGAAATGAAACAAATCACATACAAAGGAAAGCCCATCAGAATCACAGCAGACTTCTCAACACAAACCATCAAGGCAAGAAGAGCTTGGAGTGACATATTCCAAGCCCTAAAAGAAAACAGCCTCCAACCCAGATTGATGTACCCTGCAAAACTATCTTTCAAACTGATGGAGAATTAAGATACTTTCATGACAAAGAGCACCTTAGGAACTTTCTAAATACCAAACCAGCACTCCAAAGAATTTTACACAATATCCTAGGAACAGACATTGAGGATCACAACCCCAGGAAGCAAAGCAAAATGAACCCATCTGGCATGACAAGAAATTAAATGGAAAGGGGGAGAGCCCAACAAAAAGAAAAAGTCATGGCAATGACAAGTCAATATGTTTCAGTTATAACCATCAATGTTAATGGTCTCAGTTCACCAATCAAAAGAAATAGACTGGCAGAATGGGTCAAGAAGCAAAATCCAACAATATGCTGCATACAAGAAACACACAATTCAAAAGGAAACTCATAGACTGAAAGTTAAAGGGTGGAAAACAATACTCCATGTGACAGGAACCCGAAAAAAAGCAGGAGTAGCTATCCTCTTTGCAGATCAAGTAGATTTCAAACCAATACTGATTAAGAGAGATGAAGAAGGACATTACAACCTTGTAAAGGGAAGAATCCAAGAGGAAGAGATGACAATCATAAATATCTATGCACCAAACACTAGTGCACCCAACTCTATAAAACAAATACTAACAGACATGAAATGTCATATATGCACTAATACAATTATAGTGGGGGACCTCAACACCCCACTGTCACAAAGAGATAGATCAAGTAGACTAAAAATAAGTAATGAAATACTAGAACTCAATTGAACTCTTGAACAAATGAGCTTAACATGTTTACAGAGTCTTCCACCCCACAAAATCAGAATACACATTCTTCTCAGCTGCACATGGGTCATTCTCCAAAATAGACCACATACTCACACAGAGAACATGTTTAAGTAAGTGCAAAGGAATTGAAGTTATCCCCTGTATATTATCAGACCATAGTGCGATGAAATTGGAGATCCATAACAAAAGAAACTCGAAAAATTTCATAAACACATGGAAATTGAACAACACACTTCTGAATAACCAATGGGTCACAGAGGAAATTAAAGAAGAAATCAGACAGTTCCTTCAATTAAATGACAATGACAACACAACATATCAGAATCTATGGGACACAATGAAAGCAGTGTTACGAGGGAAATTCATAGCAGTGAATATGCATATTAGGAAAACAGAACGAGCCCAATTAAACAACCCCATGCTGAACCTCAAGCTTCTAGAAAAAGAAGAACAGGACAACCCCAGAGCTCATGCAAGGGGGGGGAATTATAAAGATCAGAGGAGAAATCAATGAAATGGAGACTAAGAGAATGATACAAAAAATCAATGAAGCCAAGAGTTGGTTCTTCGAAAGAATCAATAAAATTGACAAACCCTTAGCCAACCTTGTCAGAAAAAGGAAAGAAAAGGCCCAAATCCATGCAATTAGGAATGAAAAGGGTGAAATGACAACAGACCCAGCAGAAATCCAGAGGATCATCAATACCTACTTCCAGAACCTATACGCCAATAAGAAGGACAACACAGAAGAAAGGGACAGATTCCTAGATACATATGAATTAGCAAAGTTGAACAAAGAAGACCTAAAAATTCTGAACAACCCAATATCAACCAATGAAATTGAAAATGTAATTAAATCTTATCAACTAAGAAAAGCCCGGGCCCTGATGGCTTCACTGCTGAATTCTACAAGACATTTAGACAGGAACTGCTGCCACTACTGTTTAAACTCTTCAGTGAAATTGAAAGGGAAGCAATACTCCCAAATTCATTCCTGGAAGCAAGCATCACCTTGATCCCCAAAGCAGAGAAAGACCCAACCGAAAAGGAGAACTATAAGCCAATCTCACTAATGAACATAGATGCAAAAATCCTTAATAAGATAATGGCAAACAGAATGCATCAAGAAGATCATACACCCTGATCAAGTGGGATTCATCCCAGGGATGCAGGGATGGTTCAATATACGAAAATCAATCAGTGTAATACACTATATCAATAGAGCCAAGGACAAAAACCATATGATTATCTCCATAGATGCAGAAAAAGCATTTGACAAAATCCAACATGCATTTATGATAAAAACCCTACAAAACATTGGAATAGATGGTCTCTACCTCAAACTGATAGAAGCCATCTATGAAAAACCAACAGCCAATATCATACTAAATGGTCAAAAACTGAAATCCTTCACACTAAAATCAGGAACAAGACAAGGATGTCCACTATCACCACTCATGTTCAATATAGTTCTGGAAACATTAGCCACAGCAATTAGGCAAGAGAAAGAAATAAAAGGAATAAAGATAGGAAATGAAGAAGTCAAATTGTCATTATTTGCAGATGACATGATACTCTATATAGAAGACCCCAAGAACTCCACCAAAAGTCTTCTAGACTTAATAACCAAATTCAGTCAAGTAGCTGGTTACAAGGTCAACACACAAAAATCAATAGCTTTCCTCTACACCAATGACAGACTCACTGAGAGAGAAATAGGGCAAATAATTCCTTTCACAATAGCATCCAAAAAACTGAAATACCTAGGAATCAACCTAACGAAAGAAATCAAAGACCTCTTCTCTGAAAACTATGGCACTCTGTAAAGAGAGATGGAAGATGATATCAGAAAATGGACAGACATCCCCTGCTCCTGGTTAGGAAGGATTAATAGAGTGAAAATGGCCATACTTCCAAAACTGCTATACAGATTTAATGCAATTCCAATTGAGATACCAGCAGCATACTTCATAGACCTTGAGAAAACAATCCAAAAATTCATTTGGAACAAGAAGAGACCCAGAATAGCAAAAGCAATTCTAGGTAACAGAGACATGGCAGGGGGTATCACAATCCCCAACCTGCAACTCTACTACAAAGCTACTGTGATAAAAACAGCATGGTACTGGCAAAGAAACAGACCTGAGGACCAGTGGAACAGATTAGAAGATGCAGAAACAATGCCAGACACACTCAGCCATCTCATCTTGGATAAAGGAGCCAAACACCCTCACTGGAGGAAAGATAGCCTCTTTAATCAATGGTGCTGGAAAAATTGGCTTTCAACTTGCCAAAGATTAAAACTACACCTGTATCTCTCAGCATGCAGTAAACTAAAATCAAAATGGATTAAAGATCTAAATATTAAAATAGAAATGCTGAACCAGTTGGAATAGAGGTTAGGTAGAACTCTTGAAGACACTGGTGTAAGAAAAGATTTTATGAACAAAACCTCAGTTGCCTGTGAACTAGCACAAACAATCAACAAGTGGGATCTCTTCTTATTAAAAAGGTTCTGCATAGCAAGAGCAACCACCAGCAGTGTGAAGAGACAACCCACAATGTGGGAAAAAATCTTCACCTGCTCTTCCTCAGACAAAGGTCTACTATCTTGAATCTATAAAGAACTTAAAAAGATCAGACCTCCCAAATTTAAAGACCCAATCCAAAAATGGGCATCTGAAACGAACAGACATTTCTTAGACAAAGAAGTAGAAATAGCAAATAAATACATGAAAAAATGTTCAACATAACTGGTCATTCGAGAGATGCAAATGAAAACAACACTGAGATTCCACTTCACTCCAGAAAGAATGGCTGCTATCATGAAATCAACCAATAACAAATGCTGGCGGGGCTGTGGGGAAAGAGGAACCCTGCTCCACTGCTGGTGGGAGTGTCAACTGGTGCAACCACTGTGGAAATCAGTATGGAGATACCTCAAAGAACTAGGACTGGAAGTCCCATTTGACCCCGCTATTCCACTGCTGGGGATCTTCCCCAAAGAATTAAAAGAATCATACCACAGTGATATATGTGTGCCCATATTCATAGCAGCACAGTTTGTAATAGCTAAAACTTGGAAACAGCCCAAATGCCCATCAACTGGAGACTGGATAAAGAAAATGTGTTTTTTTTAATAAAATGGAGTACTACTCAGCCATAAAAAATGAGAAATTAGAGAAATTTATAGCTAAGTGGATGCACATTGAGGTGATACTCTTAAGTGAAATAAATAGGACACACACGTATAAATACCGAATAGTTTCTCTGGTGTGAGAAACTGAAAGTGTAAATAAGGACTAAATGTATAATAGGTCATGTGAAATAGGAAGAAAAGGGGCAAAGGGGAAGGAAGTGGAAGGGCTAGGGGAAAGGATAGAAGGGAATGGGATTAATATGAGAAAATGGAAAAATAAGAACAAAATCTTTGTAAATAGGAATGGAGGGGTTGAAGGGAGGTCTGGGCAAGGGTGAAAAAGAAGAACCAAGAGAGACTATGTAAAGGTGCAAACTTCCAATGATGAATGTCATTATATTGTATACCTAAAATGTACCAATGATTAGAACGAATAATCGATAATGCAAAATAGGAAGAAAAGGTCCAAAGGGGTAGGGGTAGTGGGAGGGGCAGGGGAAAGGAAAGAAGGGAAAGGAAAAATGGTGAGAAATGGAAAAAATGGAAATAAAGTCTTTGTAAATAGGGAAGGGTGGAGCGGGTGAAGGGAGGGCTAGGGATGGGGAAAAAATAAGAACTAAGATGCATCATGTAAAGGTTCAAGTTCCCAATGAGAAATATAATTGTGTTGTATACCTAAAATATACCAATAAAAGAATTTAATTTAACAAAACAAAACAAAACAAAACAAAAAAAGATTTCCACAACCTCCAACAGTATCATGGTGAGGACAAACCTTTAATAACATAGATCCCTTGGGACACTTACAATCCAAAATATAGCAATGGAGAATTACTAAACTCACTGCAATATAAGATCACCATATGGTCAAACATATTTGTAAGTTCAGGATGCATTTTGATTTCTAACATTTCTCTATGACTTAAAATTTTGAGAGAATTCCTTAGATTTGACTGAATTCCATCTTGGAATTTTGGAGTCCAATTTCTTATTGACTCATCGTAGAGCAGTATTACAGTCCAGGAAGTAAAACCTTGACTTGGCTTTGATTTTCACAGCCAGGGCTTTGCAAGTCCTCCAGTTTTGAGAGGGAAAACTAGGGTTGGCATTGTTGTTTCTTTTCTCAGATGTCACCAGAAGCCACAGAAACCATGAGAAACACAAGTGCAATCTCAAGCTTTAACCAGAATACTTCTGGACCTCTGGACTATGGGAAAGGGCTGCCATATTCAAAGAAAAAAAACACAACAAGACAGGATAAGGCTTCCTGTAGCTGACTTCAGACTCCAGAAAAACACAGCTCTGCAGAATAAGAGACTTAAACTCCTGAGCAAGGCCAGCATTTCCTTGTTTGAACCAGTAGAAATTGTATGTGCTCTTTGGCTGCAGTCAACACGTAAGAGAAGCAGAAGAGGAAGAGTGGATGAGGAAACACACTTTTGTAGGAAGAGTTAGGAGGAAGTCCAGGCACAAGCAGGACCAGTGCACACCAGCAAGCTGCTTGTGGAGGCAGCCTGTAACAAGCTGTCTGAGACTTCATACTCAGCTCTCACCTCTAGGCATGTGTGGTTCCCTTATATCAAGCTCAGAGAAAGAAAAGGCCTGAGCTTGCTTTAGAGAAGCAAGTTTGTTACACAGAAGAAGTTGCAAATAGACTGCAGACATATTATAGCTCCACTCAGGAGTGAACCTGATCATCCACTTTGTGTGGAAAGGAGACATAGCCCAAGATTAGAACAGACCAGAGATGAGGTCTGATTACCCAACTAGGTAAGCCACCAACACCAGCAAAGGTGGTTGTTGAGCATGAGGGGAATCTAGGATGGAGAGTGCAGGAGGAAGATGATGAGTGTCATTTGTGGCTTTGCTGCAGTGGGAATCATAGCTCCTCCTTGTAATCTTCCTCTTCTCAGTTTCTCTCAGAACAGAGATGCTATAAAAGTGGAAGGGCCAGTTGGGAGAAGTATATCCAACTACTGTTGAGTTGGACAGAAGTGAAGACAGAGGCACCCAAAGAAGGACTGGTCCTAACTGCTGGGAGAAATAAAAAAATATCCAATAGCAGAAAGTTTATTCTGGCCTGCTTCAGCTGCAGAACACTACTTCATCTGAGAACATATCCTTCTAGGGTGTTCCAAAATGACTGAGCATGGTGGCAACATAAAGGTCAGCCGTGCTGGCCCCACTCAAGGAAAATTTTGATGTACCATAAGTGTTATGGAAGCCCTTGTGAGTTTGGTAAGGTTTTGTCAAGGCTATATGCCCATTTTTATTCTCTGTCTGCCCAATCCTGACTCTTCTTTCTTGTTTTACAGATGGTGATCTCAGTTAATAACCTACAATCCCAAATCTGTCCTTTTATCTGCTTCCTGACATCTAACCTGCACTGAAGACCATATTACAACACACATGTACATATCTAGAAAAACCTCAGGACAAATACACATAAAAAACTAGTTACTCTGGGAGAGAGAAATGGATGGGTCAGGGATAGGAAATGGAGGCATACTTACTTGCCTTTATTTTCCGTTTGGAATGTCTCAAGTATCCATAGAATGAACAGGTATAAATGAATTCAAAAATAAAAGTTAAAAAAGAAAAGAAATTTTTCTAAAGATTATTAGTATATCCTCTTGTTTGATCTATGATATAAGTTATCTAGAAAGAAAAACATTCAAGAAGGAAAAACAGCAGAGAAGAATAAAAGAAGAGAAAAAAAGAGAAAATGAAGCAGAGAAAAATTTTTTTGTTGAGATTTCAAGCATTTGGATCCCATGAAAAACTTTCCCTGGAGTCTTCTAATGTCCTTTTTCAGTCCTACTCTCTACTCTTTTTTAAAAGATTAATTTTATTGGGCCAGGGATTTAGCTCAGTGGTGCCGCCACCTGCCTCACAAGTGCAAGGTCTCGAGTTCGATCCCTGGTACCAAAAAAAAAATTAATTTTATTGGTACATTTTAGGTATACAATATAATGACATTCATTGTTGGAGATTTGTACCTTTACATAATATATCTTGATTCTTATTTTTTCCCCATTTCCCCATCCACCCTTCAACCCCTCCACCCCTCTCTATTTACAAAGACTTTGTTTCCACTTTTTCATTTTCTCATGTTAATTCCATTCCCTTCTTTCCTTCCCCCTACCCTTCCTCCTTCCCCTTCCCCTTTGCACCTTTTCTTCCTTCTTTATATATTCTAGATAGTAGACTTCAGTCTGAGGAATAGCTGGTAAAATATTTTTCCACATTGTGAGTTGTCTCTTCACACTGTTGATGGTTTCTCTGGCTGTACAGAAGCTTTTTAATAAGAACAGATGCCACTTGTCGATTGTGCCAGTTCATGGGCAACTGAGGTTTTGTTCATTAAATCTTTTCCTACGCCAATGTCTCCAAGAGTTCTACCTAACCTCTTTTCCAGCTGGTTTAGTGTTTCTCTTTTAATATTTAGATCTTTAATCCATTTCAATTTTAGTTTAGTGCATAGTGAGAGATATAGGTCTAGTTTTAGTCTTTGGCAAGTTGAAACCCAGTTTCTCCAGCACCATTTATTAAAGAGGCTATCTTTCCTCCAGTGAGGGTGCTTGGCTCCTTTGTCAAAGATGAGGTGGCTGAGTGTGTCTGGAGTTGTTTCTGTGTCGTCTAGTGTGTTCCACTGGTCCTCAGGTCTGTGTCTTTGCCACTACCATGCTGTTTTTATCACAGTAGCTTTGTAGTATAGTTTCAAGTTGGGGATTGTGATATCCCCTACCTTGTCTTTGTTGCCTAGAATTGCTTTTGCTATTCTAGGTCTCTTCTTTTTCAAAATGAATTTTGGGGTTGTTTTCTCAAGGTCTGTGAAGTATGCTGCTGGAAGTTCAATTGGGATTGCACTGAATCTATATAGCAGTTTCGGAACTTACTCTCTACTCTTAATAAGTACCTACCTCCAGCCTCAAGAATCTTCTACCATATTATCTCTTGCTCTCTCTTGACCTCCCTTAGTTTCTACTTCCAGTGTCCAGACTCTAAATATAATTCACCAATTAGTACATTGAGCAACTATTTATTAAAAACTTAGTGCTTATAATGGAATAATTGCGGGACATATTCTGAGACAAAGCCATGTTAAAGTATGCCTGAATAATACAACCTTGATTAAATGTTAACCAAGTCTTCCCCCCGCAGCCCAGTACTGGGGATCAAACTCAAGACCTTGCACTTGTGAGGCAGGCATGGCACCACTGAGCTAAATCTCAGGCTCCAAATCTTTTGATTAAAAAAAAAAGACAACTTTAAAGATAGAGGTGTTGGAAATATTTAGAAACTCATGGGAAGAGTTGAAGATTCTTGCCTTTGCACCATGCTGGTAAACAATCTGTAGGTCTTTAAATTGTGCCTGGTGCCACACACACACACACACACACACACACACACACAATCCTATATTGGTACAGTATTACTGTTTTTAGACAGTGTGCACACACTCCATCTGCCTAGGATCTCATCATCCTCAGCAGTCACATATTTACACTGTGTATATAACTCAGCTCTGGGCTGAATACAGAGAGGGAACTTGAAAATGGACATAAGACACACAGGAGGGTCTTTGTGTTGAGCAAATCCTAAATGCATCAGATGGGTGGTTGAAGTGGCTATGTCACAACACAGCAAAGTATACCCATGTATGTTTTTCAGGAATGGCTGCAAGCTGTGATTTTGCTTTCTTTACTCTTAATCAGTTGGAGTGAAGATACAAGAATAACTTTATGTGAAACTGGCAAACACCGGGACCTTTGTAACCAATAACTTGCCGCACTCCTCAACAATTAAAGACCCATCACTGTGTCAGGATGCACCATTTCAAATAATGAACCAGATGCCATAAGTTCCATTTTACTTTTAGGCTCAACCCAGGTTTCCTTATAAGGAACTGGAGATTAGGGAGTTTAGAAGAAAATCATTTGGAATTTAGGAAGATAGGGGTGGAACCTTGGCCAATCAGTGGTCAAATAATCTGTACTTGACTCCTACACCATTTTCTGTGTCCATCCTCATCCAGCAACAAACAAAGGTGGGCTCCTGTTGGGTGGGTGAAACACACTCTCCCTTAGACAGCTAAGTCTTTTTCTTTGGGGCCTCCTTTAGAAACTCCCCAGAGACAATCTTCCTTCTCAGTCTTGCTTACAGGCTGCCAAAAGTGTATCAGATCTAAGTTTTTAGAAGTTACAATCATTTCAGCTCTGTCTCTGCTCTTCCACACATATTATCTTCATTGGATATATGTTCCCAGATTTCCCAATCATGGCAATGGTTTCTGATTTTGCCTCTCTTTAAATTCCACTATTAATTTTCATTTCAGATGGTAACTTGTTTCCAAGCTTTAGGATTTTCGTGTACTGGCTATCAGCAAACTATTTAAAATCTTCTACAAAAATGTCTTTTGTCAAAAAAATTCATAAAATTATCTCTTGTCACTCATGTATTTTATTATAAATTCAATTGTATACTATTGATTTATTTAATTTTTATCATTCCACTTGAATGCAAGATACAGTTTTAATTCTTTTTCTGGTCTAATAATTCCAAATAATCATTTCTTGCAGTCCACTACCAAAGTTCAAAACACATAATTTTATTTTATTTTATTTTTTAATTAATTTCATTGGTACATTTTATTGGTGCACTTTAGGTATACAATTCATTTACATTTATCTTTGGGTGTTTGTACCTGTACATGATATATCTTGGTTCTTATTTTTTCCCCATTGCCTGTGCGCCCTTCACCCACTCCGCCTTTCCCTATTTACATAGATTTCATTTCCATTTTTTTTTCTTTTCTCATAGTTTTTCCTTTCCCTCTTTTCCTTTCCCCTTCCCCTCCCTTCACCCCTTCGTCTTTGGACCTTTTTTCCTATTTCAAATTATCAATTATTCATTTTAATCATTTTACCTCTTGTTTACACTATCAGTTTCTAACAGTAGTGAAACTATTTGGTATTTACACGTGTGTCCTATTTATTTCACTTAAAGTATGGCCTCAATATGCATCCATTTAGCTATAAATGACTCTAGGTTTTTGTTCTTTATGGCTGAGTAGTACTCCATTTTATTAAAAAATGCCACATTTTCTTTATCCAGTTTCCAGTTGATTGGCACTTGGGCTGCTTCCAAGCTTTAGCTATCACAAACCGTGCCGCTATGAACATGGGTGCACATATATCACTGTGGCATGATTCTTTTAATTCTTTTGGGAAGATACCCAGCAGGGGAATAGCTGGGTCAAATGGGACCTCTAGTCCTCATTCTTTGCGGTATCTCCATACTGATTTCCACAGTGGGTGCACCAGTCTGCACTCCCACCAACAATGGAGAAGGGTTCCTTTCTCCCCACAACCTCATCAACATTTGTTATTTGTTGATTTCTTGATAGCAGCCATTCTTTCTGGGTGAGGTGGAATCTCAGTGTGATTTTCATCTGCATCTCTTGAATGATGAGTGATGTTGAACATTTTTTCATATATTTGTTTGCTGCTTTTACTTCCTTGTCTGAGAAATGTCTGTTCATTTCAGATGGCCATTTTTGAATTGGGTCTTTGAATTTGGGGGGTCTGATTTTTTTCAATTCTTTATATATTCTAGATAGTAGTCCTTTGTCTGAGGAACAGCTGCTAAAATTTTTTTCCCATATTGTAGGTTGTCTCTTAGCTCTGTTGGTGGTTTCTTTTGCAGTGCAGAAGCTTTTTAATAAGATGAGATCCCAGTTGTTGATTCTTTCTGCTAGTTCCCTTGCTGCTGAGGTTTTGTTCATGAAGTCTTTTCCTATGCCAATGTCTTCAGGAGTTCTATCTAACTTATCTTCCAGCAAGTTTAGTGTTTCTGTCTTAATATTTAGATCTTTTATCCACTTCGATCTTAGTTTAGTGCATGGTGATAAGTATGGGTCTAGTTTTAATCTTTGGCAGGTTGAAATCCAGTTTTTCCAACACCATTTATTAAATAGGCTATCTTTCCTCCAATGATGCTGGTTGGCTCCTTTGTCAAAGATGAGGTGGCTGAGCATGTCTGGAGTTGTTTCTGCATCTTCCAACCTATTCCACTGATCCTCAGGTCTGTTCCTTTGCCAGTACCATGCTGATTTTATCACAGTACCTTTGTAGCATAGTTTCAAGTTGGGGATTGTGATAACCCCAGCCATGTCTCTGTTGCTTAGAATTGCTTTAGCTATTCTAGGTCTCTTATGGTTCCAAATGAATTTTTGGATTGTTTTCTCTAGTTCTGGGAAGTATATTGTTGGGATTTCAATTGGCATTGCATCAAATCCATATAGTAGTTTCGGAAGTATGGCCATTTCCACTATATTGGTTCTTCCTACCCAGGAGCAAGGGATGTCTTTCCATTTTCTTGTATCCTCTTCAATCTCTTTTTTCAGAGTGCTGTAGTTTTCAGTGTAGTGGTCTTTTGTTTCCTTTGTTAGATTGATTCCTAGATATTTCACTTTTTTGGATGCTATTGTAAAAGGAATTGTTTCCCTAATTTCTCTCTCCGTGAGTCTGTTATTTGTGTATAAGAAGGCTATTGGTTTTTGAGTGTTGACCTTGTATCCAGCTACTCTACTGAATCTGTCAATTAAGTCTAGAAGTCTTCTGTTGGAGGTTTTTGGGTCTTCTATGTAAAGTATCACATTGTCAGCAAATAATGACTGTTTAACTTCTTCTTTTCCTGTCTTTATTTCTTTTATTTCTTTCTCTTGTCTAATTGCTATGGCTAATGTTTCCAGAACCATATTGAACAGGAGTGGTGATAGTGGGCATCCTTGTCTTGTTCGTGATTTTAGCATGAAAGTTTTCAGTTTTTGACCATTTAGTATGATGTTGGCTGTTGGGTTTTCAAAGATAGCCTTAATCCGGTTGAGACAAAGACCTTCTATTCCAATTTTCTGTATGGTTTTTATCATGAATGGGTGCTGGATTTTGTCAAATGCCTTTTCTGCATCTACTGAGATGATCATATGGTTTTTGTCCTTGACTCTGTTAATATGGTGTATTACATTTATTGATTTACAAATGTTGAACCATCCTTGCATTCCTGGGATAAATCCGACTTGGTCAGGGTATATGATCTTCTTGATGACCCTCTGTATTCTGTTTGACAGTATCTTGTTGAGGATTTTTGCATCTATGTTCATTAGGGAGATTGGTCTGTAGTTCTCTTTTTGGGTTGGGTCTTTCCCTGGTTTTGGAATCAAAGTAACACTTGCTTCCAGGAATGAATTTGGAAGCCTTGCTTCCCTTTCAATTTCCTTGATGAGTTTAAAGAGTAATGGCAATAGTTCTTCTTTAAATGTCTTGTAAAATTCAGCAGTGAAGCCATCAGGACCTGAGCTTTTCTTTGTTGGTAAATATTTTATTACATTTTCAATTTCACTCATTGTAATTGGGGTGTTTAGAATTTCTATATCTTCATTTAACTTTGGCAGCTCGTATGTATCTAGGAATCTGCCCATTTCTTCTGTGTTTTCCATTTTATTGCAGTAGAGGTTCTCGAAGGACATATTGATGATCCTGTCAATTTCTGTTGGATCTGTTATGATTTCACCTTTTTCATTCTTAATTGCATGTATTTATGCCTTTTCTTTCCTTTTTTTGAAAAGGTTGGCTAAAGGTTTATCGATTTTATTTATTCTTTCAAAAAACCAACTCTTTGATTCATTGATTTTGTGTATTGTTCTCTTAGTCTCCATTGCATTGATTTCTGCCCTAATCTTTATAATTTCCTCTCTTGTATGAGCTTTTGATTCATTATGCTCTTCTTTTTCTAGGAGCTTGAGGTTCTGCATTAGGTTATTTATCTGAGTTTTCTCTGTTTTCCTAATATGGGCATTCACTGCTATGAATTTCCCACATAGAACTGCTTTCATTGTGTCCCATAGATTCCTGTATGTTGTACTGGCATTTTCATTTACTTGTAGAAACTGTTTAATTTCTTCTTTAATTACTTCTGTGACCCATTCGTTGTTTAGGAGGGTGTTATTCAGTTTCCATGTGTTTGTTGGGGTTTTGCAGTTTCTTATGTTATCAATCTCCAATTTTATGGCACTATGGTCTGATAATATACACGGGGTAACTTCAATTCTTTTACATTTACTTAGAAATGTTCTATGAGCTAGCATGTGGTCTATTCTGGAGAATGACCCTTGTGCAGCTGAAAAGAATGTGTATTCCAATTTTGTGGGGTGGAACACTCTGTAAACATCTATTAAGTCCATTTGTTCAATAGCTTGGTTCAGTTCTAGAATTTCCTTGTTAACTTTTTGTCTAGATGATCTGTCTATTTGTGATAGTGGGGTATTGAGTTCCCCCATTACAATTGTGTTAGTGTTTATTTGGTTTTTCATGTCTATTAATATTTGTTTTGTATAGTTGGGGCATTTGTATTTGGTGCATATATATTTAGGATTGTCATCTCTTCCTCTTGGATTGTTCCCTTCACAAGGATGTAGTGACCATCTTTGTCTCTCTTAATTAGTTTTAGTTTGCAATCTACTTTGCAAATAAGATTGCTACCCCTGCTTTCTTCTGGGTTTCTGTGGCATGGAAAACTGTTTTCCATCCTTTTACTTTCAGTCTATGAGTTTCTGAGTTAGGTGTGTTTCTTGTATACAGCATGTTGTTGCATTTTCCTTTTTAATCCATTCTGCCAGTCTATTTCTTTTGATTGGTGAATTAAGGCCATTAACATTAATGGTTATAATTGATAGATATTGATTTATGCTTGTCATGATGTTTTACTTTTGTTGGCTCTTTTATTTCTTATTTTTCCCCCTTTCCCTTTAGTGTCTTACCTTGCCTGGTGGCTTCCCTCTGTTGGCCCCCATGGAGTTGTGACCTTCATTGCTTTTTTCTAGGATATTGTTTAGAATTGCTTGTAGTGCTGGTTTGGTCTTCATGAAATTTCTCAGGTGTTCTTTGTTGTGGAAGTATCTAATTTCCCCATCGATTTTGAAAGATAATTTTGCAGGATACAACAGTCTAGGTTGGAAGTTATTTTCTTTTAGGGCTTGAAATACTTCACTCCAGGCTCTCCTTGGTTTGAGGGTTTGTGTTGAGAAGTCTGCTGTGATTCTGATGGGCTTTCCTTTGTAGGTGATTTGTTTCTTTTTGCTAACTGTTTGTAGGATTTGTTTCTCTGTTGGGTTTCTAGGATCTTGACTATTATACGTCTAGATGTAGATTTTTTTTTTATCATGGCTAGTTGGAGTTCTATGTGGCTCACTTATCTGTATGTCCAATTCTCTACCTCTGTCTGGGAAGTTTTCCACTATTACTTCTGTGTACAGTTTTTTTATGTCAACTGTGCTTTCTCCTGTTTTCTCATGGACTCCTATCAGTCTCATGTTATTCTTCTTTGCATCGTCTAGCAGTTGTTGGATTGATTTCTCGTGGTCCCTTACTATTTTTAAGAAATCTCTATTTTCATGGTCTCTAACCACGATGCTGTCTTCTATATCTGATATTCTATCTTCAGAGTCCCTTAATCTGCTGTGGATACTTTCAATGGAGCTTTTGATCTCCTGAATATCTGTTTGAATCTGTTTCGTGGATTCCATTT